>NC_064921.1:719574852-720872352 GCF_023897955.1 Schistocerca gregaria | reverse complement strand
TTTCAGTGCTATGTTAATGTGTTCTCTTATTTTTGCTCTTCAAATTGTGCTTTTCTGTGTTATCATGTGAAATATTGTGACAATAATGGCGTGTGAAAAACGTAATACTAGGCTACAAAGTAAACTGAGAAATGACAGTGAAGACGAAAGCAATGTGTTAGCGCCACCATGTAATGAATTCACAAATGTTCAAAGTAGTAATTTAGTAATAGTGCATAGGGAAATGGAGCGGGCTGCAAATAATGGTGTAGGAAGTGAAACAGTTAGTGAACAGGGAAGCATTATCGATCGATTGGTCGGCAACAGCTCGCGTCAGGAATCCGATATGACAGGACACAATCTTGCAAATACTGTACATTCAGGTTTTGCGTCCTCACCGTTTCCTCAAATAAGCCGAGAAACATTTTCTGCTTGTCAAACTGTGAATGTTGCCGGTGCAAATGCACTGCCGAAAAGCATAGATGATCAGATTCCAGACACTAATACATTATTATTGCAATTAATGCAACAAATGAAACAAAACCAGAGACAAACACAGCAACAGTTAGACACAATGGAACAAAATCTTCAAAAGTTAGACACAATGGAACAAAATCAGAAACAAACACAGCAAAAGCTTCAAAAGTTAGACACAATGGAACAAAATCAGAGACAAACACAGCAAAAGCTTCAAAAGTTAGACACAACGGAACAAAATCTTCAAAAGTTAGACACAATGGAACAAAATCTTCGAAAGTTAGACACCACATTTGAACAAACACGTGACGATTTAACTACTGAGTTACATAACATTGAATTGAAATGCCAAAAAAGCTGTAATGACGTAAAAATACAAATTTGTGAGCATTTTCAACCTATTTTTTCGTGGCATGAAAACTCATTACAGAATCACGAAGCAGCCATAAAAGAATTGCAAACTGTTGTTCGTGAAAATCACGACACCTTGCAAGCTAAAATGGACTCAGTTGCATCCACCGATTCGGTTACGCAACTTGCAAGAACTCAGGAAAACTTAAAGGACACAGTAGATTCGATTTCAACACAAATGTACACTCTGAAACTTGGTTCAGAAAAACACACTAAGGAAATGTGTTCACTATCGGAGAAAGTAGCCGAACTTTCGGATCAGTTCACTAATTTATCTACGAAGGTAGATGATAATTTGAATGACACAAAACTGGTAGTCTTTAATGACACAGAAGAGTGCGAACAAATTAGGAAATTCAAACAAAGTCTGAATCAAATTAGTACGCAACACCAAAGAGCAATCCGGGAAGTACAAGATCAGCTGACACAGGTAATACAACAATTACGTATTTCAGAGGACACTCGCGCTCCAATACGGGAAGAGGGACATAGAAATACGGAACAGCCACAAAATAATAGCACAGGGCACTTCGGAAATTATGAAAGAAATTGGCAAGGTACACCGAATTCTGAGATGGAACCGCCGACACGACGTAACAATGACCGATATGCTACCCGCCGAGACGATGATTTTGACTATAAGCTGTTCATTACTACACGTAAATTCAAAACATTTAAGAATTCTGGCAACGACATTCATCCACAAGCGTGGCTCCATCAATTCTCTCATTGTTTTTCTCCCAAATGGTCACTAGAGCACAGATTAGAATTTATGTGTGGCTACTTAGAGAATGAACCAGCTGTAAGAATGCGATCGGTCATTCACGATTGCCACAGTGAAGGAGAATTTTACCATGCCTTCCTCTCAGCATATTGGTCCCAAGCCACACAAGACCGAGTAAGACATAGCATCATAATGATGAAACATTTCGAACAATCTGAATTTTCCAGTCTTGTGAAATATTTTGAAGACATGTTGCACAAGAATCACTACCTGTCAAACCCATACAGCCCGTCAGAACTCATCCGCATTTGCTTAATCAAATTGCCTGAACATTTACGGCATATTATTTTGGCAGGCCGTTGCAAAGACGACATTGAAGCTTTTCAGGGACTGTTACAAGAATTAGAAATTGACACTGACAATCGCGGAACGCGAAAACAGGAACACAACAATTACAGGTCACATCCGTCGCAATTCCGCGATGAAAGAAATAATAACTGTACACGACAAGGCTATTCTCACAATACAAATCGTGACCAAAACAGACACCACCCGTATGACAACCGTTGGAGGAGTAGTAATAATTACAGGGAAATGTCACCTCTCCGCGGTAATGACTATCACAGAGACAATAAGAGAAACAGACAATATGGGAACCAAAATAATTACTATGAAAGGAGACAGAATAACTTCAGACGCAACGGTCCAGCGCGCAGTTACGATTCAGAGAGAAATTCTCCACCACGTGACCGACAAGAAAGAAACTATGGAATCTACCGACATGACGACAGACGATATGATCGTAACGACAGACCTGAATTGCAGCAGAACTGGCGGGAATCAAACAGAGCAGGGCCCTCTCAGCAAGGTGAATTGGTAGAAGATAGGTCTCCTAATCCCAATAACGACGCGCGCCAACAAAGAAACAGACAATGACTCGCACCGCAGGCAGCCGCGTGCGCCGGCTGGCTCAGAGAAAAATAACATAAGCTAACCTTGAGCAAAATTCCAGTGTTCCTTACCGACGTAACCACATGATAATTGCTTTTCAGTTGACAGTCTGCGTACTAGGAATAGTAAAGGTTTACACCACATTTTACATGTAAAACCGTTTATTAAGAGATAATCTGCTTTTTAACTTTGTCTTTGCCATAAAACATTTCACTTCACATTTTTAGTATGCTTTGTCACACTTAGAAACTGTTAACATGCAACAATGTTTTGAAGTTCACTATCCAGTCTAGAACCTACGGAACATATTTAGACAGTATTTACGAGTGCATTGTTATAGTGAACAGACATCACTGTGTTATTGCGTGTGTACATTCTTGCTTGTTAGTTGCACGATTACGTAACGACTATAAGGCTCATATACTTAGAACATTTACCAGTATTGCTAATGAGATTTTAATGCAACATTTTGGTTTACTTGAAAATACATTCTGGATTTAAAGTACTTTCTGTGAGATACCAGATGACACAGTGGTTAGTTTATGTGACAGCTACACGATTTTATCACGACGCTGCTAATGAGTGACAATTTACAATGTTGCTTTTGCAGTTTATCTGTTTTATATCTGCACAGTTTTTCTGAATTTTTCTGGAAAGTAAAACATGTTTTAGTAGTAATGTTTGTGGTATAGCTAGAATGAGACAGCCTTTTCTGTAGCACAACAATACGTTACATTATAGTACTTTCTTGATCACGGTAAGGTACGTAATAACTACGATATCTATACGGAAAGCATTTCACCTTCGTTTATGATGAGGTAAGTACATTGACTTCTGCAGAACTTAGCTTTCGGAGGACAACAACTACGACTCTTCCATAGAGATTGTCTTACAGCAAGACGCACATTTAGCGCTACAGGACACGCTTTAAACTATTTATTTTTCAACATATTTGAATTACAAAGAAAGTTTTCCGTGATACATTTCATTCCATTGCTGTAATCTGTAACACCTGAGGCTATAATTACATTAATCCTCAGGGGGGTACACGCCTACTTTGTGTACCATGTGTGTGGCAAGCACAAGGAGCCCTAGCTAATATGGTATTTGCTTATACAACTTTACACATCGGTACCATTTTTCTCTAACACATAAATTACACACCTATCTGATCATTTAACTGAGAGAAACAAAAATTTATTATACTACATCAGTGACAGATGTTTGCGTAATTACACAGTTGGATAACTTCACACTTGAAATTGTATTTTGTCTGTACCTTGTGAAATGTTCTTATTTTTCGGAACCATTGTGATACTATGAGAGCTTTGAGTGATGTATTTGGTATGGGATCATGATTTTTAAAGTACGTTTGAGGCAGATGACACTTTTGACATGAGCAGAGAATTTTTTTTAGGTTTTGAAATTATTGGAGGAAGCTACGACGATTTTGAGAGTTGACTGAGGTGTTACGATGTTATTATTACGATGACTATGTGTATTATGCTGTTGAGGTATGTTTATCATCAATAAGCTGATGCTATATGAGGAATTTGATTATGCTACTATTTATTATGATGAAATATTGAAGAAGTGTCTATGAATATGTATATGTGTGATAAGGTAAGGAATAGTGAGTAGTGGTTAGGGACTCTGGTTTGTGAAAAAGGATGTTGGAAACCAAGAATCGTACTTTAAGAGTTATGAAATGTGTGTATACGCGTGAATGTATCACAAGGCAGCCAAAAATTTTTGGACACTGTTATATTTACAGGATTTTGTTTCTACATATTTGTAACGCAAATGCTTGACCTGTGAAATTTTTTATATGAGACAGCCACTGTAGCGGAAACTGGTGTCGTAAATATTTCGGTAAGAAAGTTAAGTGACCACCTGGACGTAATGCGTCGTGGGCGCCCAGCTGCGCGACAGCCACCAGGAAGCAAGCCATTAGTGTGTGCCTTTCAGAGGCACAGGTAAGAAAAAAAAAAAGGGGGTGTCATTATCCTCGCTGTTGACATTTCTTTGTAGAAAGCGTCACAAATACCGCACCCTCAAACTTGAAAACATGATTACACTGTAGAGTTCTTAATTTATGATATTTACTGAAATGAAATGATGAGAAACATTTTATATCTATTGTCTTTCTAGCTGAGAGATTGCTCATTTTGTTTAATATTCAGTTTCTATCTGCACTGCAGCATTGGTTAAAATATAATTTAATAGATGTACTAATATCACTATTTTCTGTCTACAGACCCAGTAAAGAATCATTTTATGATTTACTTTCTTGGAAAAGAGAGCACAAATAGACATTTCCCTTCAACGGAATTGCAAAAATAATTTTTTTACGATTTGGTAACTTATCTGCTAGCGTATGTTCTCGTGATGCATCACTCTAGTGTTAAGATGTGACATAGGTATTAAACATTTTTACTGTAATATTTTTTCTGCTTCAGCTTTGCCATGTTTAGATATAAATTATTACATTTATTGCTGCTCGCTATGCTTACTTGCATTTTTTTGTCATTGCTGTTTGTATTAATTGTTTTGTGCTGCTGCTGCTGCTGCTGCTGCTGCTGCCTTGTCCCTTAGTTAAGCATCTGAGCTCAGTAGATTTAAGTTAGCTTAAGAGGGGGTAGACTACATAAGAAACTAACTATGATGAATTGGAAGAAAAGCATTGAGAAGCTTTAAGAAAATGGTTTAGCCAAAAAAGTAGTGTATAGTGGAGAAAAACTATTTTTGAAAGAGGATGAGAAAAGTACAGAAAGCAGGTATAGATAGGACTTTTTGGGAATAATGATGAACTAAGGGAGATCTCTATGCAAAATACTGCAGTAAAACAAACCCTGTCCTCTCCTTTTGTATTATCTGTCTATGTGTTTATGTACCCTTGTGTATTTGTCTTTTTCCTGTCTTTATGTGTTTAGCTAAAAAGATTTATGTTGTAGAATTTTTCAAATACTATGTCATTTTCTTTGTAAATATGTTCAGACATTGTATATAGTGTTTTGTTTTAATGCTCATGTGTGAAGTTGATGTTTCAAAAGTTATTCTGATCTTTGATGTATGTACTCATGTCACAATTCCTCTAACACTGATGTATATGTTATTTCAATTCTTTTGTAAAGCCTGTATTACTGCAAATGTTATCTGTACTATTATGTTCTTTAATGATATTTTTTGTACCTTTGTTACTGTATTCTCATGTTATAAAATTGTAATTGACACCAGTTCATCAAATTAAGTAACTTGTAAATTACATTTCACTGCACACGTTTCTGTTGGTCATAGTATATGGACAATATGTGAGAAGTAGGGACTGATAGTGTTTGCACGTGTGTTAATAATTCAGCAAGGGACTGGACAACACCATTGCTGGTTCTAAGGACATTTCAAAAACAATTTTTGTGAGTGCACAAGTGGTGGTTTATGGACTTGCTATATTATCCGCAAGACTCTTCAATGGTGATTGTGCGCCTGCACAATCAGCTGCTGGCCATCTCTACAAGGACTACAGTGGGTCTACACCTTTGATGACCCACCAATACCATTATTTCTACAAGGACTGCAGTGGGTCTGCACCTCTGGTGGCCCACCAATAGTAATCTCTACCAGGACTACAGTGGGTCTGCTCTGTGATGACCTACCTACCGATAGTCTTCAATGTCGACTGACTCTGCTGTGGCCCATTACCTGTCTGCATGTCAAGAGTCAGCACTGTCTTTCCGTTGGAAGGACAACACTACTTCTTCAAGACTGCATGGAAATCCATTACTTCCGTGTGCATTTTCTTTTATTGCTCAGTCTTTGAGAAAAACACTACTATTTTACTGTGATGAATGATCAGGACTGTCTATATGGACTGTGAGAAAATTTTAGCTTTTGACCAACATTGTATCAATAAGTGTGTGCATTTGATATCTTTGTTATAGTAATTATGAAAAATTTTATCAAATCATTATTGGCCACTGCCCAAAACAATATGTAAAAATTTTTTGTGGGGAGCATGGGGGCTATGTAAGTAGGCTGTTTAGGTTTTTTTTATTGGTAACGCCGCCGCCAAGTAGCGCTCTGTATGAAAATCACTGGCTGTGCCGTGTGCAGTCTGTGGCTGGTTGGCATTGTTGTAATACTCGCCATTGTAGTGTTGGGCAGCGGCAGCTGGATGCTAACAGCGCGTAGCGTTGCACAGTTGGAGGTGAGCCGCCAGCAGTGGTGGACGTGGGGAGACAGATGGCGGAGTTTTGAAATTTGTAAGAATTGGTGTCATGAACTGATATATATATTATGACTATAAAGGTAAATACATTGTTTGTTCTCTATTGAAATCTTTCATTTGCTAACTGTGCCTATCAGTAGTTAGTGACTTCCGTAGTTTGAATCTTTTAGTTAGCTGGCAGTAGTGGCGCTCCCTGTATTGTAGTAGTTCGAGTAACGAAGATTTTTGTGAGGTAAGTGATTTGTGAAACATATATGTTAATGTTAGTGAGGGCCATTCTTTCGTAGGGATTTTTGGAAGTCAGATTGCGTTGCGCTAAAAGATATTGTGTGTCAGTTTAAGCACAGTCGTGTATAATTGTTCAAAGAGGACGTTTCACATAGACCAGTCTTGTATAAATTGTTCTAAGGGGACGTTTCAACAACAACGGTCCCTATTAACATTAATGACTATAGGTGTAACATAAAGCGTGGTATGTTGTCATATGTATTGAATATGTACAACCTTTTTAGAGTTTAAAAATAACAGGCCTATAATTCATGGCAATAAACTGAATGTAATTATGAAATTATGGACATAAGGCTATCTACGTATTATCAACATTATGGACATCCTACCGGTTCCATACAAGTAATTATTGCCCTTCTTGATAAAACATTTGAGGATCTTTCGGGAAAAACAAAACTCTCGGCAGTTTCACAAGGCTTTGGACATTTATCTGTAGGGTAAACTAGAAAGTCTACAAGATAACATTAAATACTCATGCAGACATGAAGTGCTTAACACGAAGTTGTGCTGCGGTAAGTACATAGGAAGTTAAACGTTCTAACAATAACCCCACTAACAAAGTAGGTTAGAAATCAGATTAATAATGTTGCTCACGAAGCATATGTTCGCTTTATCGGGCAACAACAACGTTATTGACTGTGGGTGGCACCGTCAGAATGGAATTAATGAAGTCACTGTAAAAAAGTCATTAATTTTTGCACTTATCTTGAATGGATTCCCACGTAGATTTCGTCGAAGTTGTTATGATTCATATTGTTGATTCTAGGGTGATTCCACTTTGACTGGTAGAAGGTCCAGTGTGTGTGTGTGTGTGTGTGGTTTGAGTTTTTCGGGCGCTAAACAGCGTGGTCATCAGCGCCCAAATGCATAGAAACAGTAACACATGCGGTGAAGGGACGAAGACGGACAGCGAACAAGGAGAACTGCTAAAAGACACAGACCTGACGCAGTTCCAAATCCTCACATACAAGAGGAGAAGAAACAGACTAAAAAAGTAAAGTAAACACAAGAGAACAGAAATCGAAGTGAAACAAGTAGGTAATCGTGACTGGCGGACCTCTCACCTAAACCCTGGATGAGCCAGTCACCCAGCAGCACATTAAAATCCTCTCCCTAAAATCCGAGGCAACAAATTGGACAGGACACAAAACCGTAAGACCTTAACCACAGTCGTTGCGTCGTCTTGCAAAATAGAGGGCAAATCCGGTGGCAAGGAAACCACCGCCCTCTGGTCATAGAATAATGGACGCTCGAGTAAAATGTGGCGGGCAGTAATCTGGACTACACAAGCACTGCAGATTGGAGGGTCCTCCCGTCGGAGTAAAAAACCATGCGTTAAGGGAATGTGCCCGATGCGGAGGCGAGTGAGGAGAACCTCATCCCGCCTGCATGACTGGTAGGACGTTCGCCATGACCGCGTGGTGGCCTTGACCAGACGCAGCTTATTTTCACCAACTGCCAGCCACTCCTCTTCACATTGACGCATAACACGAAAACGCAAGAAGGATCAGATCTGTATTTTAGCAATATTTGAAGACCTAACAAATGACTTTTTCAGGAAATTCTTAATGATCAAACAATCCCAGATCAGAACACTGGTATGGTAGAAATATTTTTTGACTTGGTGTTCACGATCCACATTTTTATTAAACTTCTTCTAAATTCACATATACTTCTTATTAATTGTCACATCATCAAGAAAACAGTTTTATATCAGTCTTCATATATTTAATTTCCACTTTAACCAAACACAAGACTTGACTGTTCTTTTACAAAGCGAAATAACAACTTCTTCAAAGTGAAACAAAGACTGCTCTGTGCGCATTCGCGCCAAAACGGTTACAAGTAAGACAAAGATTATGACAGTCTCAGAGAAATGAATACACACAAGAACCATATCACTGTAATATATCGATACATCGGAGAACCCATACATCAATAAAACCAAAAGGTGAATATTGTCACAAAAATATGTCTGTTACTTCGAAGAAAAGTAGTACGATATTATTGGTATCGAGAAGTGGGGTTGGAGTGCCGTAATGGTCACGTAAATAAAGAACCATTACAAAGTGCAGGATGTCAGTCTGGAATTGCATTATAGCTACGTATCAGTGCTCAAGGTCAACATTTTGACATTTTGAGAAGACAGTTATAATAGCAAACACACGAACCGTCCACTATTCACGTGTTTTCTTCTATTTGGTACAGCGTAGCAGACGTTTCTGCGACTCTTCTGCATGTGGGACAGCAGTTTGCGAAACTGTTACCTTGAGAGTATCAGCTAAAGTTCACACGTTTTATGCCACTCAAGTGCAATTCGAAATGATTCTGCAGTGCCAAAAAAAAACTGTTTTATCAAAAACCAAGTCGCTGACACAAATCCGTGGTTTTAAATGTATAAAGCTTATGTGAATCTGAAAATTAGCAGGAATTTTGTAATTTCATATGTTGCAACAGTCTAGTTTCATCGTTACTGTGTTGATAAACGTCTCTGAAAAATGTCTGTACATGTTTACCCATATCGGGTATCCAGTCTGTTGATAGCTGTCAGAAGGGTTACATGTGTGTTGGCAATGTCGGCAGTTACTCATTTCGTACAAAAATTGATCATCGAATTTCCATTAAATTTTGCTATGAGAGTGGAATAGAGAGTAGCAAAATTCTATAAATACATATTAAACATTGCTTTCAGGAAGTTCCGTATAATAATCGATAAGGTGACTTGTGTTAAGTTTTGGTGTAAGAGCAGAACAGAGAGCAGCAAATGTTAAACATTGCTTTTGGAGAAGTTTTATGAGTAAAACCGAGGCTAAATGGTGGTGTAAACATTTCGAAAAAGGTCTTGAAGGCGTTGAAGCTGATGCCCAAGTAAATAAACAGAAGAAATAATGGGAGAGTGAAATAAATGATCACGATCGATTGGCGAATCATAGTAAGAGAAGAAGGTGATGATGTTTGCAGGTCGGCTCATGCGATGAAATGTTTTGGGATATGGACTATGTGACAACATAATTTGTTCCGGCATGGATGGATTTAGAACAAAGCCAGGGTGAATGCGAGTTGCTGAGGACTCGCTAGGTGTACAACGGTGCTACTACTGGAACATGTCGTGAAAGGTGATGAAAAATGGTACTACGAATATGAAGTCAAAGCTTAGGGTCAATCGTCGCAGAGGGAGACTTCTGTATCGTCACCACAGAAAAAAGCTCTACAGATTGCGGTCAAATGTGAAAGTTACGATCAAAGTGTTCGTCTCTTTTAACGCCGTACTATACCATGATTGATTACCACGAGATAGAACAATCATTACTACTTTTATCCTCAATGCTGCCTGCGCGAATCAATCTGAAGAAAACAATTCATGTATTTGGTAAATAATCTTCAAGAGCTTGCCGTTGGATCTCATTGTGCAAAGTCCACAATATTTCCTCGGAGCAACTGTCCGACATCTTCAGGTGGTTCAACCCTGCTGGTGGCTAGGTACCTATGTACCTAGGAAATATTGTGGAATTTTCACAACCTGATCCGGCGGCAAGCCCGTGAAGACTACTTACCACACATCCGACGGGAAAGTTTGAAGAGTCAAAATTCATGAATTTCTCACCACAATAATTCAGCTGTTCATACTCCTTTACTTGTTCGTTAACTTTTGGCCGAGAAACGATATTGTCAACATCTACATACATACTCCTCAATCCACTATACCTCGTACAACTAGCATCTTCTCTCCCTGTTCCACTCCCAAACAGAACGAGGGAAAAATGACTGCCTATATGAGTCTGTACAAGCCCTAATCTCTCTTATCTTATCTTTGTGCTCTTTCCGCGAAATATAAGTTGGCGGCAGTAAATTTATACTGCAGTCAGCCTCAAATTCTGGTTCTCTAAATTTCCTCAGTAGCGATTCACGAAAACAACGCCTCCTTTCCTCCAGAGACTCCCACCCGAGTTCATGAAACATTTCCGTAACACTCGCGTGATGATCAAACGTACCAGTAACAAATGTAGCAGCCCGCCTCTGAATTGCTTCTATGTCCTCCCTCAATCTGACCTGATAGGGATCACAAACGCTCGAGCAGTACTTAAGAATAGGTCGTAGTGTTTTATAAGCGGTCTCTTTTACAGATGAACCACATCTTCCCAAAATTCTACCAATGAACCGAAGACGACTATCCGCCTTCCCCAAAACTGCCATTACATGCTTGTCCCACTTCACATTGCTCTGCAATGTTACGCCCAAATATTTAATCGACGTGACTGTGTCAAGCGCTACACTACTAATGGAGTATTCAAACATTACGGAATTCTTTTTCCTATTCATCTGCATTAATTTGCATTTATCTATATTTAGAGTTAGCTGCCATTCTTTACACCAATCACAAATCCTGTCCAAGTCATCTTGTATCCTCCTACAGTCACTCGACGACGACACCTTCCCGTACACCATAGCATCATCAGCAAACAGCCGCACATTGCTATCCACCCTATCCAAAAGATCATTTATGTAGATAGAAAACAACAGCGGACCAACCACACTTCCCCGGGGTACTCCAGACGATACCCTCACCTCCGATGAACACTCACCATCGAGGACAACGTACTGGGTTCTATTACTTAAGAAGTCTTCTAGCCACTCACATATTTGGGAACCAATCCCATATGCTCGTACCTTAGTTAGAAGTCTGCAGTGGGGCACCGAGTCAAACGGTTTCCGGAAGTCAAGGAATATGGCATCCGTCTGTTACCCTTCATCCATGGTTCGCAAGATATCATGTGAAAAAAGGGCGAGTTGAGTTTCGCACGAGTGATGCTTTCTAAAGCCATTATATTCGAACTGAGAATATGTTCGAGAATCCTGCAACAAACCGATGTTAAGGATATTGGTCCGTAATTTTGAGGATCCGTCCTTGTACCCTTCTTATATACGGGCATGACCTGCGCTTTTTTTCCAGTCGCTCGGAACTTTACGTTGGGCAAGAGATTCGCGATAAATGCAAGCTAAGTAAGGAGCCAATGCAGTAGAGTATTCTCTGTAAAACCGAATTGGAATCTCATCAGGACCTGGCGATTTATTTATTCTCAACCCATTCAGCTGCTTCACAACCCCAGGTATGTCTATCACTATGTCCTCCATATGGGAATCTGTACGAGACTCCAACGGCGGTGTATTTGTACGATCCTCCTCCGTGAAACATTTCTCCCATGCTAAATTTAAAATTTCAGCTTTCGTTTTGCTGTCTTGCGTTGCCAGGCCAGACTGATCAGTGAGTGACTGGATGGAAGCCTTCGACCCGCTTACCGATTTTACGTAAGACCAGAATTTCCTTGGGTTTTCAGCAAGATCTTTTGCTAAGGTATGGTAGTGGTTGTATGCTTCGAGCATCGCTCTTTTTGTAGCAGCACGAATCTCTACTAACTTTTGCCTGTCGTCATTCTCCCTATCTTTCTTGTACCTAGAGTGCCACTGTCTTTGCTTCCTGAGCATTCTCCAAATTGCGCTGTTAAACCACGGTGTGTTTTCCGTCCGTAACCCACTTTTTTTGGCAGACACTTGTCCAATGCGTGATTTACAATGTGTTTAAAATTTGCCCATAATTCTTCCACGTCCATCGCACCGGAAGTAAATGAAATCGATTCATTTACTAAGTGGGATGCTAACAACTGCTTATCTGCTCTTTCTAGTAAGAATACTGTCCTAGCCTTCTTTACCGACTTTTTAACTTTCTTAACCATAATCGTAATAACAACATCATGATCACTAATCCCTGTCTCAACAATGACACCGTCGATGAGGTCTGGTCTGTTCGTGGCTACCGATCTAAAATATTTCCATTACGCGTTGACTGTCGATTTAGCTGCTTAAGACAGTTTTCGGATAATGTGTTCAAAAGTAATTCACACGACGGCTTGTCTGTACAACCTGTAATGAATCCATAGACATTCCAGTCTATACCAGGTAAGTTGAAGTCGTCTCTGACTTCTGCGGTATAGAGTGTAGACTACGTTTGAATGATTCTAGAACTGTCACTGTAGAACCTGGTGGCCCGTAATAACACGCAACAATTAACTTTATTTCTCTTAGCCCTGTTAAACGTGTCCAGATAACTTCACAATCACACTCTACTTCGACCTCAGTAGACACCATACTTTTGTCAACTGCAATGAAGACACCACCTCCGACGGTGTCTAATCTGTCTTTCTGATACACGTTCCAGCCCTCACTAAATATTTCAGAACTTCCTATCTCAGGGTTCAGCCAGGTCTCAGTTCTGAGAATAATTTGCGGGCCACACGCTTCGAGGAGGGCAGTAAATTCAGGAGCTTTATTCCGAACACTCTGAAAATTTACTGCTAATATCTTGATAGCTGAAATGTCTTTACACTGAGCGCGTCCGAAATTTCCCTGCCTGCACGTCGACTGGTGAATGTTCATCAGGACACCTCGCACTACTGTCTAGCCTAAAAAAAAAACCATGTGCACGCCACAAATACTCTGCTACCCGAGTAGTCGCTTCCTTTGTGTAGTGCACCCCTGACTATGTAGGGACGTCCTATAATTCCCCACCCAATAGCGCAAGTCCAGAAATCTGCAGCCAAGACCGTCACAGAGTCGACGAAGCCTCTGGTTGAGACCCCCCACTCGGCTCCAAACCAAAGTACCCCGATCCACTCTGGGAACGATGCTGCAAATAGAGAGCTCTGCTTGCACCCCGCGTGCGAGGCCAGCGGTCTTCACCAAATTCGCCAGCCGACTATACGAACTGAGGATCGCCTCAGAACCCAAGCGACAGGCATCATTGGTGCCGACGTGAGCAACTACTTGCAGACGACTGCCCCCCGTACGTTCGGTAGCCGCAGTCAAGGCCGCCTCCACATCTTGGATGAGGCCCCCCGGCAGACAAACGGAGTGCACGTTGAAATTCTTGCAAGTGTAAGTAGGCTGTTTACGTTTTCTTATTGGTAACGCCACGTAGCGCTCTGTATGAAAAATCACTGGCTGTGCTGTGCGCAGTCTGTGGCTGGTTTGCATTGTTGTCTGCCATTGTAGTGTTGGGCAGCGGCAGCTGGATGCTAACAGCGCGTAGCGTTGCGCAGTTGGAGGTGAGCCGCCAGCAGTGGTGGATGTGGGGAGAGAGATGGCGGAGTTTTGAAATTTGTAAGAATTGGTGTCATGAACTGATATATATATTATGACTAGTGAGGTAAATACATTGTTTGTTCTCTATTAAAATCTTTCAAGTGCTAACTATGCCTATCAGTAGTTAGTGACTTCCGTAGTTTGAATCTTTTAGTTAGCTGGCAGTAGTGGCGCTCCCTGTATTGCAGTAGTTCGAGTAACGAAGATTTTTGTGAGGTAAGTGATTTGTGAAACATATAGATTAATGTTAGTCAGGGCCATTCTTTCGTAGGGATTTTTGGAAGTCAGATTGCGTTGCGCTAAAGATATTGTGTGTCAGTTTAAGCACATTCGTGTATAATTGTTCAAAGTGGACGTTTCACATAGACCGGTCGTGTTCAATTTTTCTAAGGGGACGTTTCACAAGCCCTGTACGCTATTTCCCTAAGGGGCTCCATCGCCCGCTTAACGTTGGAGCTCCCAATAACCAGCAAGCCTTTGCCCCCGTGTGCTTGATCGGACCCTGCTGAAGGAGCGGCCACCTGCCCACTGACAGGATGAACGGGCGAGGCCAGCGGGCCAGCCGGCCAGCCTCCACATTGGCCCTCCGCCTCGAGCGACGCGAACGCGTTGCAGTCCGTCACTCACCCTGAGGTGAGGGCGGCCCCAACGCGCCGGATACACTAGAAGATGTCTCGGCGGCTGAGTCAGCGGACGCAGCAAGCGACGCGCCAGACCCTCCGCTGTCGCTGCACCTCGAGGCAGCAGCCTGAAGGCGGTTGACCGTGGCCAACAACATGCTCAACTGCTCGCGAACCGCGGCCAGTTGCTCCTGCGCCCGCACACAGCACACACACACCCTATCCATCCCACTGCTAATATCTGGACGAATAGAGTTGCGACAAATAAAACAGGAATATGCGACTGCACAGTTGCGTCACCAGCGCCAGATTGACCTGCGATAAATGAACTATTAGTTACGAAGTAAGCAATCAAATGACCGCGACTACGCCACTATACAGATATTGCAGTGCGATCCTACCCCTGTCTTAGTACAAATGACAACCGCCTACGCGATGTTACTCTCTACCGTTTTTAACATTTGATATTCCCCTTTTCTAATTTGAAAATACTCAAAGATCCGAAAAATTTCACCACGAAAGCACACAAACACACAAAGTAATTTCAATTAAACCTGCGGAACTAATACAAAAAACTGAATATACGACTAGTTTCTGCTACTGCTGCTCGCACACGTCACTCTGCAAGCACAGATGAAACTGCACTGGCCTCTGTCTGCTGCTAACTGACTCTACGATATAAACAGAAAGCACTGGCTGTCCAAAACAAACAACTGACTAACGACTCAACGAATTAATACTTTACAGCTATCAATAAGCAATATTACTCCTCTCAAATACGAGAATACGCAAAGATTTTATGTAATTAAATATGCAAGCGCGCAAACACTCGGAAAGAAGTTAAGAATCAAACTACAAAACAAATATGAAAGCTAAATATGCGACTCCCTACTGCACTGCTGCTGTACTACTGGTGCATTACTGCACTGATACTTCACCAGCGGCTGCTCAAGGCTCACTGTAATGATGTCCTAGCCTCCATATTCACTTCATGTATCTTTTTGTGTTTCTAACAACGAATATAGCATTACAGAGTTGTCATTTGCCAAGTACATATGAGATAAAAACGCATCGCTGAGAAAGCTATCCACCAATCATGTTCTAAAAGTGCTTTGGGAATCGAAAAATGCCCTGACATATGTGCATAATACCTAATGGAAACTATTTTGAAAACTACAACACTGATATTGTCGAATAAATACAATTCTATAACAAAGAACTGCCTTGCTGTTCAAATTGGTTCAAATTGCTCTGAGCACTACGGGACTTAACTTCTAAGGTCATCAGTCCCCTAGAAGTTAGAACTATTTAAACCTAACTAACCTAAGGACATCACACACATCTATGCCCGAGGCAGGATTCGAACCTGCGACCGTAGCGGTCACGCGGTTCCAGACTGTAGCGCCTAGAACCGCACGGCCACCCCGGCCGGCTCTGCCTTGCTGTTTGTACGACAGAAAGTTCATCACAATTTCTGCAATAGCTTAGAGAAAATAGCACGTCGATACTTTTATTCTTTTTTGAACTGATTTGGCTGTCCTGTCTTTGCTTCATACTGCTACATGTTTCCAGGTATTGCAATCTACGCAAACAGTATCAAGGACTCTGTAGATGGACACTCAACATAGAAATGAGAACCAATCCGCAATATAGTGGCCGTGATCATTATGTCGAGGAAGATACGCTCTTGTACTGTCCTTGAAGATAACCGTCTTCAAGGTCCCGCCTCTGCGTCTGCATACTGGGGTGAGTGATCCACGAGTGGTGTGGGACCGAACAGCGTGAGGACTGCGTGTGAGGTGTCGTTCTATAACACCATTAGTTTATGGTTCATCTACATTTTTTATAATGTTTTGCTTTAAAAATTTCGCATATTGGTACTATACTTTCTATATATGTAAAGTAAAGTATGATATACTGGAGTTTGAAATTCTTTGCATTGTATGTGAGTAATGTATGTAAAATACTATGTAAATTGTTTATTACGTTAAATAATTTTCTGATGACATGTTGTATTTAAAAATATTTGGGTGTATTAACTGTTCATCTTGATGTAAATTTTACAATTGTAATAAATGGTCACGCTTAGGAACAATGTAAGAAATAAGAGTTATGTAAAAGCCACTGGGAAGTGGAAAAGGTGGCAAGGGCGAATTGGTGGGCTACCTAGAGCAAGCGCGGGAAGTAACGCACATACTCTTTAGGCAGCAGTGATTGAGGCAACACACTTGTGGGGCAGGAGAAGCTTCGCCAAAAAATTTGCACAAAACTGCCTTGGATGAAGACTGCAAATCGCTTACGGCATAGCTGCGAGTTGCTGTGTTGCTGTATGTAAAACTGAACGACACTAACAAGAGAAATTGAGCCCACACAGCAAGATACTTGTCGGCCATACTTTGGGTAGTGTATCTGTCATAATTGTTCGTCACACCCAAGTCTGCAGCCACTTTTTTTTGTACTTTGCTTTTCTACAGCGTGAACCATTAATTTAAACTTTTATTAGTGAATAATCATTCCTGTACTTTAAAAAAACTGTTTCATCCTGTTATTTCATCCTAATCATACACCTGTGTAGGATTCCTTCCTGGTGTTTGATTAATTCGAATATCCTGTTTTACAGACTTATGAAGTGCCAAGTTAATATAAAGACGCACCATTTAAATTGTTTTTGTGTAAAAATGAGATATATGTGTTAGGGACTAAATCCTGTAGTAAAGAAATTGCGTCTCAGTAGTGGAGAAGTGTAAATTGAGTAAAGCGAATTTAAATGTTATTTTGCATCATGAAGATAAAAAGTTCATAAATGTTTTCATCTTGAGCAATAGGTAAAGAAAAGTTGTCTTATTTGTTTCACTGAAAGGCGTAATGAAAATTTTACTTAGACTAATAACACGTCCACGCGTTAGTACATTACTGAGAAATAAAGTCAAACTATTCTTGTTAAAGTTTTCTTAGCTATTGCAAAGTGTTGTAGTAAAAGTTTACTTACGTAAAATTCAGTCAGAGCGTAGCAAAGTTAATAGAATCTGTTAAATGACTGTACGGAATTAGTTTAAATAGTAATTGCCTTTGAAAGCAAATTCCAGTGAGAGGTTTTCTTGAAGTGAAATGTTCAGTATAACAAGTATGTGCTTTAGTATCTAGGTATTTTAGTATTTAAGTTGGTTGGTTAAGGAAAGTGCTTTTCTAAAGCTCCCTCCTGGCCAATTCTTTTAGCTTGCTTGAAGGTATCTACTGGACTTTTTCTCTTTTAAAAACCTTATGTATAAGGGTGTCGTAGTCAAATAATTCCAGTCTCTTCATCAACATTGTTTACATGGAATAATATTTATTTGAAGAAGCAACTTAAACGGAAGCAAGTAAATAGACAAAATACATACTTCTGTTTTTCCGATACTGCGCTGTTTCATTGTCTCGATAGGCTGGCAACCTGTAGTACATACAGGGTGTTTCAAATATGACCGGTATATTTGAAACGGCAATACAAACTAAACGAGCAGCGATAGAAATACACCGTTTGTTGCAATATGCTTGGGACAACAGTACATTTTCAGACAGACAAACTTTCGAAATTACAGTAGTTACAATTGTCAACAACAGATGGCGATGCGGTCTGGGAAACTCTATATTACGATATTTTCCACATATCCACTATGCGTAGCAATAATATGGCGTAGTCTCTGAATCAAATTACCCGAAACCTTTGACAACGTGTCTGGCGGAATGGCTTCACATGCAGATGAGATGTACTGCTTCAGCTTTTCAATTGTTTCTGGGTTCTGGCGGTACACCTGGTCTTTCAAGTGTCCCCACAGAAAAAAGTCACAGGGGTTCATGTCTGGCGAATAGGGAGGCCAATCCACGCCGCCTCCTGTATGTTTCGGATAGCCCAAAGCAATCACACGATCATCGAAATATTCATTCAGGAAATTAAAGACGTCGGCCGTGCGATGTGGCCGGGCACCATCTTCCATAAACCACGAGATGTTAACAGTGTCGTCTAAGGCAGTTTGTACCGCCACAAATTCACGAAGAATGTCCAGATAGCGTGATGCAGTAATCGTTTAGGATCTGAAAAATGGGCCAATGATTCCTTTGGAAGAAATGGTTGCCCAGACCAGTACTTTTTGAGGATGCAGGGACGATGGGACTGCAACGTGGGGCTTTTCGGTTCCCCATATGCGCCAGTTCTGTTTATTGACGAAGCCGTCCAGGTAAAAATAAGCTTCGTCAGTAAACCAAATGCTGCCCACATGCATATCGCCGTCATCAATCCTGTGCGCTATATCGTTAGCGAATGCCTCTCGTGCAGCAATGGTAACGGCGCTGAGGGGTTGCCGCATTTGAATTTTGTATGGATGGAGGTGTAAACTCTGGCGCATGAGACGATACGTGGACGTTGGCGTCATTGGGACCGCAGCTGCAACACGGCGAACGGGAACCCGAGGCCGCTGTTGGATCACCTGCTGCACTATCTGCGCATTGCCCTCTATGGTTTCCGTACGCGGTCGCCCTACCTTCCCAGCACGTTCATCCGTCACGTTCCCAGTCCGTTGAAATTTTTCAAACAGATCCTTTATTGTATCGCTTTTCGGTCCTTTGGTTACATTAAACCTCCGTTGACAACTTCGTATTGTTGCAACAACACTGTGTTCTAGGCGGTGGAATTCCAACACCAGAAAAATCCTCTGTTCTAAGGAATAAACCATGTTGTCCACAGCACACTTGCATGTTGTGAACAGCACACGCTTACAGCAGAAAGACGACGTACAGAATGGCGCACCCACAGACTGCGTTGTCTTCTATATCTTTCACATCACTTGCAGTGCCATCTGTTGTTGAAAATTGTAACTACTACAATTTCGAAAGTTTGTCCGCCTGAAAATGTACTGTTGTCCCAAGCATATTGCAACAAACGGTGTATTTCTATCGCTGCTCCTTTAGTTTTTATTTCCGTTTCTAATATACCGGTCATTTTTGAAACACCCTGTATTTTAAACCACTAAATGAATGAACTTAGAATTAAGTTATCCTAGCTTCAATATACACTCCTGGAAATGGAAAAAAGAACACATTGACACCGGTGTGTCAGACCCACCATACTTGCTCCGGACACTGCGAGAGGGCTGTACAAGCAATGATCACACGCACGGCACAGCGGACACACCAGGAACCGCGGTGTTGGCCGTCGAATGGCGCTAGCTGCGCAGCATTTGTGCACCGCCGCCGTCAGTGTCAGCCAGTTTGCCGTGGCATACGGAGCTCCATCGCAGTCTTTAACACTGGTAGCATGCCGCGACAGTGTGGACGTGAACCGTATGTGCAGTTGACGGACTTTGAGCGAGGGCGTATAGTGGGCATACGGGAGGCCGGGTGGACGTACCGCCGAATTGCTCAACACGTGGGGCGTGAGGTCTCCACAGTACATCGATGTTGTCGCCAGTGGTCGGCGGAAGATGCACGTGCCCGTCGACCTGGGACCGGACCGCAGCGACGCACGGATGCACGCCAAGACCGTAGGATCCTACACAGTGCCGTAGGGGACCGCACCGCCACTTCCCAGCAAATTAGGGACACTGTTGCTTCTGGGGTATCAGCGAGGACCATTTGCAACCGTCTCCATGAAGCTGGGCTACGGTCCCGCACACCGTTAGGCCGTCTTCCGCTCACGCCCCAACATCGTGGAGCCCGCCTCCAGTGGTGTCGCGACAGGCGTGAATGGAGGGACGAATGGAGACGTGTCGTCTTCAGCGATGAGAGTCGTTTCTGCTTTGGTGCCAATGATGGTCGTATGCGTGTTTGGCGCCGTGCAGGTGAGCGCCACAATCAGGACTGCATACGAGTGAGGCACACAGGGCCAACACCCGGCATCATGGTGTGGGGAGCGATCTCCTACACTGGCCGTACACGTCTGGTGATCGTCGAGGGGACACTGAATAGTGCACGGTACATCCAAACCGTCATCGAACCCATCGTTCTACCATTCGTAGACAGGCAAGGGAACTTGCTGTTCCAACAGGACAATGCATGTCTGCATGTATCCCGTGCCACCCAACGTGCTCTAGAAGGTGTAAGTCAACTACCCTGGCCAGCAAGATCTCCGGATCTGTCCCCCATTGAGCATGTTTGGGACTGGATGAAGCGTCGTCTCACGCGGTCTGCACGTCCAGCACGAACGCTGGTCCCACTGAGGCGCCAGGTGGAAATGGCATGGCAAGCCGTTCCACAGGACTACATCCAGCATCTCTACGATCGTCTCCATGGGAGAATAGCAGCCTGCATTGCTGCGAAAGGCGGATATACACTGTACTAGTGCCGACATTGTGCATGCTCTGTTGCCTGTGTCTATGTGCCTGTGGTTCTGTCAGTGTGATCATGTGATGTATCTGACCCCAGGAATGTGTCAATAAAGTTTCCCCTTCCTGGGACAATGAATTCACGGTGTTCTTATTTCAATTTCCAGAAGTGTAACACCGTTGATACTACGTTTCTTTTTAACCGCTGTTTAAGATCTTAGGAAAAGAATTGAATAGTCTGATTTACTTATCCATTAGACATAACACATGGTCAAATCATTTAGAAAGGGTAACTCTGTTAACAGGACTATCCTCCCATAGCGTACTTTGTGTGGAAACTACACTAAATTTAGTAAGGGGGTTATATGTGGCGACATAGATACATGTTTTTTTTATTTAGGTAAAAGCATACTAAATTATAATAGTAGTGGTACCGTTATAATCATTGCAGCTAAGATGCAGATGAACCGTGATGTCCTGCTCCTGTGAGAGATGATGGAGGTGGTATCTGCTCTGAAGCATCCATGTGATGTGTTAGTGTCTCGCAACCTCCGTAAATTACGAACGGTTATTTTACAGGCGTGAAGCGGCTCCCGGAACCGTACCTGATGAGCTCCATCGAGTTTATATCAGGCAAATTTGGAGGCCAAAACATCAGCGTCAGTTAAATATCATGTTTCTGAAACCACTGTAGTACGATTCTGGTCCTACAGGGATATTTATCCTGCTGGAAGATGCCATCGTAGATGAGCATGACCTTGCGGGTGAAGAGATGCAAATCTCCCGCAGTACAGTATTGACAGCTGTCATGATGCCTTCGATTACTACGATAACCACTACGCAACGCTAGATGAATGACTCACATGGCGTAATAATGGCCACACCAGCCTGTGTCCGTGGTGCAGTGCATGTTTCGTGTAGCCGTTCCCCTCCATGATGGCTTACCCCGACAAGACTCGCGACCTTGTCTAATCGTCGGCGTCGTTACTGCAACATCGGAACTCGCAGACATCGTATTCTGTGGAGTTCCATGTTTCAATTCCTTGTCGTCTATTCGTGTTTTCATTGGCCTCCAGCCACTTTCCATAGATGCTCACGACAGCAGCATGCGAACAGCCGAAGAGCTGCACCGTTTCCGAGGTCAGTCCGATATGCTGGGACATAAAAATCTGCCCTTCTTCAAAATCATTTGTAAGTTTAACAGGATGCTGGACAGGTCACCCAATGAATAATGAAATTTCAAGAGTTGGCGAATGAATGACTTTAATACAACGCGTTTCGGGCTTACCCATTATCAGGTATTCTGGAAATAGAAGATACTGTACTGAGGCAGACTGTTAGTGCTAGTAAGGTCACACAACCATGAGGTCAAAAACAGGGGTACTAGTTTTCCGAAGGCGGCGCCTTCAGCATCAAATACCAAAGCAAAGCACAGTATGTTATTTACAGTTGTGGAAATAAGATAAAAATATTCACAGTGGCACTCAGTGGATTTTCCACTTCTTTGCATAATGAAGTTCCATTTTTAAGGTCAGCTACAGTATAATGTCCTAGGTGTATGCAGCATATGTCTCGAGACAGTAAGTGCGATGTAATGTCAAGTGTGATATCTTAATGTTATGCACTCTACCAACGTCTCTGCGAGGACAGTAGGGGAATTTCCAATTGCTTTTTACTGTTTTTATTTTACTTCAGACTAAGGAATTTTTTATGTATTACAGCATTTCATTTTAATCATGTTTTCACCATGTAGCTTTGCCTTTATTCATGACCATCATGATGTACTCATTCCGATGTGAACAATTTTAGTGTTTCCTATGCTTACAGAAGCAAAACAAGGATATTGGAATGTAGTCAAATTAAGTCGGATGATGCTGAGGGAATTAGATTAGGAAATGAGACACTTAAAGTAGTAAAGGAGTTTTGCTATTTGAGGAGCAAAGTAACTGATGGTGGTCGCAGTAGAGAGGATATAAAATGTAGACTGGCAATGGCAAGGAAAACGTTTCTGAAGAAGAGAAATTTGTTGATATCGAGTATTGATTTAAGTGTCAGGAAGTCGTTTCTGAAAGTATTTGTATGGAGTGTGGCCATATATGGAAGTGAAAATTGGACGATAAATAGTTTAGACAAGAAGAGAATAGAAGCTTTCGAAATGTGGTGCTACAGAAGAATGCTGAAGATTAGATGGGTAGATCACATAACTAATGAGGAGGTATTGAATAGAATTGGGGAGAAGAGGAGTTTGTGGCACAACTTGACTAGAAGAAGGGATCGGTTGGCAGGACATGTTCTGGGCATCAAGGGATCACCAATTTAGTAATGGAGGGCAGCGTGGAGGGTAAAAATCGTAGAGGGAGACCAAGAGGTGAATACACTAAGCAGATTCAGAAGGATGTATGCTGCAGTAAGTACTGGGAGATGATGAAGCTTTCACAGGATAGAGTAGCATGGAGAGCTGCGTCAAACCTGTCTTAGGACTGAAGACCACAACAACAACAACAACATGCTTACGTCTCTCAGCTTCTGTGTTGTAGAAATACTATGACACCAAACACGAAGTCATTACCAATCCTGTATTTTAATTCCTTAGAAAATTCCTTGAAAATATATTCTATGGCTGGATAAGAAACATGAAGGTTCTATTTCTAAAACCACTGTTCTTTACAGAATAGTAAGTATTTTATGCTTGTGTTCTGCTAGAATTCCCAGGACCGCTGGCTGTGTTCTCTTCCAATATAATTTGCATAAATCCTTACATGACTGTTTGGATATCATAAAGGTCTCATTTTCTGCCCTACCCGTACTAATAACATTGTTATCCTTGGCAGCTCTTACATTGCCTTTTTATATATTTATCAAAACAGGAGAAAAAGCTTTCTTATTTTTTAATTGTCTATACATTTTATACTTGTCACGGAAACGTATATTTTTTCTAATTGAATATGTATATATTTTGTATTGTTATTGAGAATTCTATCATTGTAAATAACACATTGTGCTTTGTTTTGCCATTTAATGCTAAGGGCGCTGCCTTGGGCAAACTAGTGCCCGCTGTCCGCAGTGGTTGCGTCATGGTGATGTAAACTCACTATCATTACCAGTCTGCCTCTGACTCTTATATTCCCAATACGTAGTATCAGTTCATCTGAACAAAGTGCTGTATTTGGTGTGTGCTCATTTTGTTGTAATAAATGTTCGTTCTTCTTCATAAAGTATGTCACTGTTGTAAATTTTTTATTTCATGACAATGTATCTTTTATTTTCAAAATATCTGATGATGGGTAAGCCCGAAACGCGTTATATAAAAATCATTTGTTCACCAACTGATGAAATTTCTATGAAAGACCTATCCAGCATTTGTACAGTACCGTTTAATTTATGCATTATGGTCGCATGCTTGCTACATGACTGTCTGTCACACCTTCAATTCAAAGATAGTAGATTCCACGAATAGTACCTAGAAATATTCCCCATTCACCTCAGCGCCATTTATTCTTTTTCGTTAGTGCGTCACACAACCACAACAGTACCAAGGGGAATTCAGTATTGGGGACGGCAGCCCTCATAACGTTTAGTTTCTCCAGTGTATGTCGGCAGTGCAAGTATTGCACAATCCAAAATGAACGCTGACACTACTTACCATCTTCATTGCATTTTTATATCACCACTCTGCTTGTATCGCTTTCAAACCGATGTTCGTTAGGTAGTGGCAAGACACATCATCCTCACAGAAGATAAGTATCTTATGGAACATTAGAGTAGTCACCTGATCTCATTGCCACCACAGGTTCGCTACTTGTTGTGCAGTAGAAGTCTCATTCAGAACTCTAGTATTGCGCTGCTTTTTCTTCAGCTCTTAGAGTACCTGCAACTCCACCCCGTACTTATTGAGTTCCGGGTGGAAAACTGTTAGGGAAGGTGACTTCTACTCTCTTCACCATAGACTGATGATAACGGAGATTTTCCCATTTCTACGTTTTTCATTTGACAACTGAGCATACAGAGCTCTCAGGCTCACTTAGTTGGTTGGGTGTAAATACTTACTGGTGGTCCAAACACGCCGCTGTGTTAAGGGTTTGGACGTTGGGTGCCCATGTATAACTTATAAACCTTATAAAAATGAAGTGGGGCTGGTCCGTCAGACGTCGCCTGCTGGCGACTGTATAGCCTGACCGCTGTCTGCCCAACTGGAACTTACGTCTTAGCCCACTCTGAAGTTGAAGCACTTTTACAGAGGTCTTTTATAATCTTCGTAATGCAGGCAGTTAAGCCGAGATCTGTGCTCCCAATGACACACATCGTTGTACCGCAGAGACCTACGTAATTACTTTCGGTTACGTAAGGCTAGCCCAGTAAACCTCAGCTCATGAAACCTACTTTCCCAGACCCATCCTCAGTCAATGAAGACTGAGCTCCCTGAATATCTTGCCATTTGGCACTACCTGAGAGGTGAATAAAGCTTAATAAATGCCTCGGATACGGCGAGCCTTGCTTCCCACGTTTTTGTTTCTACCACTGTAATCAATGTTAATTTCTGTTATCGTACTTCATTAAAGGTCTGACCCCTATTGATTTGTCAGCTGCCAGACATAGTGGGAAAGTCAAGTTCATTAAAATCGCTACACCACGAAGACGACGTGCTACAGACGCGACATTTAACCGATAGGAAGAAAATGCTGTGATATGCAAACGATCAGCTTTTCACAGCATTTACACAAGGTTGGCGCTGGTGGCGACACCTACAACGTGCTCACATGAGGAAAGTTTCCAACCGATTTCTCATACACAAACAGCAGTTGACCCGCATTTCCGGTGAAATGTTGTTGTGATGCCTGGTGTAAGGAGGAGAAATGCGTACCATCACGTTTCCGACCTTTATCAAAGGTCGGATTGTAGCCTATCGCCATTGCGGTTTATCGTATCGCGACATTGCTGCTCGCGTTGGTCGAGATCCAATGACTGTTAGCAGAATATGGAATCGGTGGGTTCAGGAGGGTATTACGGAACGCCGTGCTGGATCCCAACGGCCTCGTATCACAGCAGTCGAGATGACAGGCATCTTATCCGCATCGCTGAAACGGATCGTGCAGCCACGTCTCGATCCCTGAGTCAAAAGATGGGGACATTTGCAAGACAACAACCATCTGCACGAACAGTTCCTCCAGACCAGGGATCTCCAAACTTTTCCTTTGACGGAACAGCTCGCGAATCCTGCTGTTTTTATGAAACGCCTTGTTTATTTTGAAGGTTAATAATTTTTTTAAAAATCAGGATAACCTGGATGGAACAGCTCATTACTTCAAATGTTAATAGAATTTTTAAAAATGAGGAACACTTGTTTCATTCAGTGATTACTTTGATTCTAAATCATAGCTAATGACGCAGAAATCTAATGACGCAGAAATCAATAAAAAATAAAACACAATAGCCAAGATGTCGGAAACACGTGATATTGTTAATAATGTTTCACGGAGCACTTATTCACTTTCCACAGAACGTCAGTGCTCTGCGGAACTCAGTTTGGGAAACTCTGCTGTACGACCAGACTGCATCTGCTGAAGAAGTCGTTCATTTCAAAGTGAAGGTCAAGATGAAAAACAGCACTTAAGTCCCAGATTCGGTGTTGTGAGGTCTCCAACATCAAACTACGCGACGCATCTTGACTAGCATACTAATTATCCGAACAAAGTGCTTCTAACCTGTGGAGCAAGTGCACCGGCTGGCGAGACAGTTCGTGTGAAAGCTTCGCCTATAAAGCTAATTACTGGATGGGCGTTTGGAGGATTTACTCCGCCACCGCCACGCTCGGCTCGTGAAATTGCTTTTCCACACGACTTCATTAGGGCGAGGAGCGCCACTTATCTCATGCAGCGGGAGGAATCGCAGCTTACAAATTGCAGGCAAGTGCCGAAACTCTAAAGCTCATTTCCGAAGCTCCTGAACACCTGGCCGCTTTCTCTTGCTCTGTCGCCCTCCTCAGATAGTATACATAGGGTTCCCCAGAAACGTTGCGATTAATTTCGAAGGGTTGTAGAGGGTGTATTGAGGAACAGATCGAGGATGGGAACCCATGTCCGGAAACGTCATCCAACGAGGCTACAAGGTCACTTATAATCCGTCTTGAGCGCAAAAATGTTTATTCACATGACCGGTTTTGGTTCCTCTTGAACCATCTTCAGATCTGCAACTTCCGTTACAGGTGTAACCCCTTCACACACAGCAATCTTCTCATGCTGCGCCACGCGGATTTGAAGATGGTTCTAAAGGAACCGAAATCGGTCATGTGAAGAAACATTTTTGCAGTCGAGACGGATTATAAGTAACATTGTATAACCAGTGATTGCGGTTATCCCATCAGACATTATGTCTATTTTTTCAGAGGCTACAAGGCGGTGGCGCCTGCCACTCGGCCACCCCTTCGACAGCAAACGTGACTTTGCCGTGGCGGACCATAGATGGAAATCTCGCAACGTTACTTGTTATGCCGTGATCGCGACTGATTGACACGATCGCCACTGGCTGCTCCATAGACAGGCCTTGTCTCCTATGAATGCGATGTTCCGTTGCCTTGGTGGAATATAGTTTCGGACACAGGTTTCCATCTGCAGTTTATTTTTTTCCTGTAAACCGAAAAATGTAGGTTTTAAACGTTTCCAGGACATTGTGGTTGGTTACTTAAATTGCTACTTAATTATTATGCACATTTCTAAGAGAGTATTATGTGTGTTATAGACAAATTCTGCCTGCGTCAGTGAAGGGACTCGGTTGACCAGTTGGCGCCGGACGTGGTAACGTACTTCCGCCTGGGCGTGTAAGTTGATTTGCACTAATTCTTATATTTTGCTGTATTTACGATATCGCTGTTGTTTTGTAACTGTTATTGTTTGTAAGATTTTATTTTAACTTTGGTATACCTCTTGTAGCACATGATCTTTCCGACTTGGTACTCTGATTAGCAAAATTATTTATTATACCTTTAATGTCTATAAAACTTAATATTTGTCGTTCCATTATATTCAATTTGGCCGTTTGTTTGCCATAATCATTACAGGATTACTGTTATTTCAGAGCTCTAACGAAGCCTAAATGCTCTTGTTCTGCATTAACCGGAATATCGTTATCACCACTGAATCCTGCTATAATCGTTTTAAAATATTCTCTGAATACAGTATTTAAATCGTATTGCATGGTTTTAAGTAAACTGTATTGTGTATTTTACGGATGGTGCTTAATCTTCATTTGAATCCTGTCCTTCCAATCAAACAATCCTTGAGCAAACAATAAATCGCTGGAGACATACCACAGGCGTCCTACATACTCCAACCGCCCACCCCTTCTCACCCCCACCCCACCCTCCCACCCCAAATCACTTCCCCATCGCCACTTTCTTTCAACGGCCAAAGGTTCCTACAATCACGTGGATCTTTAGGATATCGTTCAACTCGCGCGACAGATTGGCTTCAGTGTTGGTTGACGCTTCGTGTCAGATTCTGCACTTCGTCGTTTGGTGATAGGTTCTTATTGATAGCACCAAATCTCACCACCCGTGATGATTCTTTTTTTTTCGGAAGAGAATTTGTAGTCCACGTTTTTCCTTTCAGTCGAGTTGCGACAGGCGCCCACGCGTCGTTATTTTTGTTCGCGACTCAAGGCATGGGATAAAATTTACACACACCTTTTCCTTCTTCAGAGCATCCTTACTTAAGTGCAGAACACTTGATTTAGAGATGTTATTTCACTTCTACTTGTGACACAACAACGTTGACGCACTACAGCCACACGCCCACTACTGAACACTGACTACTCTCAACTAGCTATTCGAATTCGAATCTGTTGCTTACAGTTTTTTTAGTTCAAGCTGGAACCTTACTTACTGCGATGACGTCGCTTGTACACCATAAATAAAACCAACCTACTACTTTTCCGGACGTCTGGGGTATTCCTTGTCAAATTATTCCCCGAAAAAATGCAGCCAGTAACAACGGTTTGAGTAGGCATTTTTTATCTCGCGAAGGAAGGAATCCGAGAGCTTGCGGAATTTGCGCAGCTGATAAGCAAGAATGAATATCAGGTTTTCGAATCTGATTTGTAGCTACATCCGGAATGTTTGCCTCAATCACACAAGGTATCAATTTTTCCTTGTAACTCTTCGCTTTAAGTAAGATAAAAGCACAAAAGAGGCAGTGCTGACGTTGCCCTTGATAATGGAAGGAAGATTGAAGAAAAATCTGGATATGCTAATTGGATATATCGACCTAGAGAAACCGCCCGGCAACGTAAACTGGTATAAGTTGTTCGAAATTCTGAGAAAAACAAGAGAAAACTGTAGGAAAAGCGGGTGATATGCAATATGTACAAAAACTAAGGACGAACAATAAGATTGTCTGACGAAGAACAAAGTGCTCGGATTAAAGAAGCTGTAAGAAAGGAGTACAGTTTTTTGCCTTTACTCTTCAACCTAAACATAAAAAAACAATGACGGAAGTAAAAGAGAGGGTTAATTGGGCGATTAAAATTCAGGGTGAAAGGATATTAACATCGATATTCGCTGATGACATTGTTATGCTCAGCGTATGTGAAGAATAATTACAGGTTCTGTTGAATGGAATGAACAGTGCAACGAGTAGACAGTATGTACTGAGAAGAAACCGGAAAAGACAAAAGTAATGAGAAGTAACAGAAATGAGAACAGCGAGGAACTTAACATCAAAATTGCAGACAACGAAATAGACGACGTTAAGGAATGGTGCTACCTTTGACGTAAAATAACTCATAACGAACGAAGCTAGTAGGACATAAAAGCAGCCTGGCACTGGCAAAGAGTACATTCCTGGACAAAAGAAGTCCACTATCGTTAAACATAGGACTTAATTGGAGGAAGAAATTTCTAAGAAAGCTACATTTAGAGCACAGCGTTGTATGGCAGTGAAACATGGGCAATTGAAAAACCGGAACAGAGGAGAATCGAAAAGTTTGAGGTGTGATGCTACAGAAGAATGTTGATAATTAGGTGGACTGTTAATAAAAAAGTAATGAGTTTTCCTCAGGATCATGGAACAAAGGAACCACTGGGAAAGACAGATAAGCAGAAAGGACGGGATGGTAGAGCACGTATTAAGAGATCAAGGAATCACCTCCATGGTAGCAGACGGAGCTGTAGAAAAAAGTAGCTGTACAGAAAGACAGAGTTGGAGTACGTCCAAGAAATAATTAAGAGCGTAGAGTGCAAGTGCTACTCTACAATGAAGAGGAATTTTTCTCTGACCGCATCAAACAAAACTCTTGATCAAAATGAGTAAATAATATATAAATAACTCGCGATAATGACGACATTCACAATAACTTCTAACGAAATGATACTGACAGGTTCCGTGGTTGGGTGGCCGTCGGAAGGGGTACTTTTAGGAATAAAGTAAGGACAGGGACGCCTACGCCGAAGCGGCCAATTTCTGTTGCTAGGCCACCGTTTCGATAACAAACGTGAGACGGTACGACTGGCGGACCTCAGTCGTAGCTTACGGTAATGGACCTGACAGCATTCATGATGTTACATTGCCTGCAACTTGTCCACGCCAAACACATTTACGTCGACATCCACACAGATACCCTGTAAACCCATGTACTACGAAGGAAGAGGGGGAGAGGGTAGTTCACACACAGTACTATTGTATTTCTGTCCAGTAACTTTCAGGTACAGTGGGAGAGAAAAATGTCTGTGTGCCATTGTCCGCACTCTCTCTCAGTGGGGCCAGGTACCTTCTATCTCCACTATGTTAAGTTCACTGTATTCAGTGTACGTTTTCTCACGTAGTATTGACAGTAGAGTACAGGTATTTTTGCCAAATAGATTTCCAATATTATCTAGGAAACTGACATCTTTTTAAGGACGATTGTAATTTTGAAAATTGTTTTAATAATGATCTGTTTTCAGCAATTTTTTAAAATAAAATGCTTCATAATTTCACCAACATACCTAGAAAGCCAGAAAAAGTCACTTTATGCAAGTGTACAAAGACAATTGACTACTGAAATTTCGTTGCTCTGTGATAAATAGAGAAACTCCACTTAAGTTAGTAAAACAAAAATTATGGGAAACTGACATTAAAGTTTTACTGCACTCACGGTGTTTTTAATACATTCCTGCTATGCACTTATCATTTAAATTCACAGTATCTGTCGTAGAGCCCTCTGCCATTGGTTTCCGCGCATATGCTGTAAAGAATTATACTGAGGTGACAAAATTCATGGGACGCCTCCTAATATCGTATCGGACCTCCTTTTGCTCGGCGAGGTGCAGCGACTCTAGTGGCATTGACTCAACAAATCGTTGGAAGTGCCCTGCAAAAATATTGATCCATGCTGTCTCTAAAGGGGTTAATAATAGCGAATAGTTGCCGGTGCAGGATTTTTTGCATGAACTGAGCTCTAGATTATGTCGGGCGATCTGGATGGCAAAATCATTCGCTCGAACTGCCCTCAGCTGTGGCCTGGTGGCATGGCGCACTGTCATCCATAACACGAAGTCCATGGATTGTTGCAAATTGTCTCCAAGAAGACTAACATAACCATTTCCAGTCGATGATCGGTTTAGTTGGATCAGGGGACTCATCCATTCCATGTAAACACAGTCCATGCAATTATAGAGCCACCACCGGCTTGCGCAGCGCCCTGTTGACATTTTAGGTCCATGGTTTCTTGGGGCCTGGGCCACTCTCGAACCCTCTCATTAGCTTTTACCAACTGAAATTGGTTTTCTAAGGTCTAACCGATATCATGGCGAACCGAGGAGAGGTGATGGAGGCACATCGTTGGTTCTTGTGTGCTACCACATAGTCCATTAACACATTTCACCGCTCTGTCCTAACGGATACATTTGCCGTAAGCCCCACATTAATTTATGCGGTTATTTCACCCATTGCTGCTTGACTGTTAGCACTGACAACTCTGCACAGACGCCATTGGTATCGGTGCTTAAGAGAAGGCCGTGGACCATTACGATGTCAGCGGTGAAAGGTAATACCTGAAATTTCGTGTTCTCAGTGGACCCTTGACAATGTGGAGCTCTGAGTATCTAATTCCCTAATGATTTCCGAAATGGAATGTCAAATGCGTCCAGCTCCACCTACCATTCCGCGTCCATAGTCTGTTAACTACCGTCGTGCGGCCGTAATCACATCAGACGGCTTTTCACATGAATCACCTGAGAACAAATAATAGTTCTGCAATGCACTGCCCTTTTATATCTTGTGCACACATACTGCCACCATCTGTATATGTGCATATCGCTGTAACACTACATCTGTGAATTCATTGTATACAGGGTCTTTCAACCGCCCCTACGTTATAATTTTATGCAATCCTCAGTGTTAGAGCTAGATTTCGTAGACCACGCGCAAGACTTTCATATTGCCACGCTCGCTACATGCGAACTATTATTCCTAGAGAAAAAATGAACAGAACCTTTCTGTAGGAAAGATTTTCGAGTTATCCAAGAAAAGCGTACAAAAGTGACCTTCAAACGCACCTTCATGCCACACTCAGGAGTCAGTATTTCTAGCATTTGCTACATGGCACTCACTTCTATAACTGCGCAAATATTTACGAGTGCGTAATCAGTTGCCACATTTGGTCTTTCCTGGTCTCCATTGTCTGGCTTTATTATGCCACCGACCTAGTCGACGCCTTGAAACTGATAAAACTGACATTTGTGTAGATTTTACCCAAAACAGTTGTTAACTAGAACAGCATAAAGTAAACAATAACATCGTAGTATTCATCAGGTCTTCTCATTAAGAAACTACTGTGCTTGTGTCGGTTAGGCTTGGATTGCATTGTCAACACAATTAGTTCTGACTAACATTTACAGGAATCGCTTTGGTTCACTGCACTCACAAGCACACTTAAATTAACAATGTTAACTAAGTCGCCAACCATGCTGGTGGCATAATAGCTCAATCAATAGAGACCAAAAAAGGTCAAATATTGGGAATGGTGTAGTCGGAAGTTTCTGTATATTGGTAGGAGGGAGTGCTACCATACTACAGACTCTGACTGGTGAGGGATGAATGTGGGGGTGGGTGTGCGATTGAAGGTCACTTTTGTCCGTTTTCCACGAATAAATGGAAAATCACGATCTCCATTGGAAACGTGTCCCAGTGAAAATTTAACATTACATTTCCTATAGATATGTCCTATTCATTTTTTTCTGAAAGACTAATAGTTTGCACATACCGAGTGAGAGAATTTGAAAATACGGCACGTACTTTATGAAGGCTAGTTATAACATTACGGGCTGCATGAAACTACGGCGGTAGGGGCAGGCGAATATTTCTAAAATTCTGCACGATAGTTTGGTAAGTTAGTAATGACACATAACATAACCAAGAAAACCATAAAAGCAGGCTATACAATACTTACATAATTTGAAAAAGGGACATGTATACCCATCAACCCTAGAACACCAAAGCTTTGCGGACACCCTAAGACACACAAACAATTTGCTATACGTAGATAATGTTAACAGCCCCACCTACTACATTAGCAAGAAATTAAACAACCTCTTTAATAAATTTTACATATACAATAAAAAATATACGCTAAGGATTTATAGAACATTAGCTCAAAACATCAAAGACATAAAAATACCCCCATTGCAAAATTTGTATCTTTCGATACTACTGACCTATACACAAACATCCCAATCCAGGAAACAATATATATCATAGAATAAAACCCACTCAAATGCAGAAAAATCTCAATACAAGACACTACAGAAATTTTACAACTAATGAAACTTACCTTACACCAAAATTACTACGAATTTAATAATAAAATATAGGCTATACACAAAATGTTGGAGTCGTAATAGGCTGTAGCATTGCTGGAACCATCCTTAACGCCTTTGATGTAAAACGTTTCGAAAAAAAACGTAACTAATCAAAAAATCGTATGCTGTTACAGATACGTAGACAACAAATCAGAATGAAACAAAAATCTTAGAATACATAGCCCAGCAAAACGATTATGACTCCAAAACTGTAACACAATTATACTACAATAAAACACAACCAGAAAGTCACAATATACATAAAGAAATAACACTAAACATACATACAACGAAAAGGAAGAGAACAACATACGTAGCCACAACTTATCTAGGAATCACCTCAAACAATATTAAGAAATTATTCAACAAAACGGACATAGCCTTTGCATATCAAAACATACGAAGCCTCAAACACTAATTCCACAAAGACAGCTCGACAATTCCCTTACATGACAACCCTGTCATTTACAAAATTTCATGTAACACATGCCACAAATTCTACGTAGAACAAACCGCTTGAAACACCAAATTTACATATAAAGAACACATCCCTTCCACATTTTTTCAACATCTGCAAACAGAAAAACATGGCGTAAAACCTATGAACGAAGCACAGCGAAGCCCTCCATATCATGAAGAAGGAAACATTCATGAATATCCTTGAGGAAATAAGGATTTATTCACATGCATACAGCAACCCTGCAAATTTACTGAACGAACAAACCGACCTAAAGCACAAAAAGTACATGGAAAACTTAATTCCCATTATAAATCAAGATTACGGGTAAAGAAAAAAATCTGAGACGCTAAATAACACATATCCATAGTAACAGGGATAACAGCACGAAGAGTACAAAATAAAGATACAACAGCAACATAAATCATATGCAATGACTAAATTATTACGAAAAAGTAAAAATATTACACGTAAATCTCAAATAAAACTAAAACAAGTTTCAGAGAAAAATATAATTCGAGCCAATAAATAATAATAAAACAACCAAATATCCACACGTCACTCGTTTGTAATGGTAACTATGTAAACATGTAATATCGCTGATTTACTGTCATCGAAGCTGTCAAGAGAAAAATAGCAAACATAAAAACCAACTACAATCGAGATATACATCTCCAGCGACAAATAAATAAAAATACAGAATTATCTAAGCTTGAAGAACCTCTCCAGATGAATTACTGTGCTGAAAAACCTCTTATATAGCAGTATGTGAAACATCCAGTCTGTGCTGACAAATACAGATTGGATGCTTCAGGTCCAAGACCATCACGAAGAAAACAAAAAAAATATTATTCATATCGATAATTTCAATTGTCAATAATGAAACTCGTGACACTCCCATAGAAAAAAATCTATTTCAGTGTTTCCAGAACTTTCCAATTTTCTATGCAGTTTATCCAAATTTTTCTTTCATACATATCTTTCCTTAACATTTACGAACGTAAGGTTGACTTCAGTAGACGATGGGCAGTTGCACACACTCGTCCGTTTCCGAAGTCATTATGAAATGAACATGACGTTTAATTAGGTAGTGTAGAAACTTTAGTATTTCCTTATCGAAGTCTTAAACAAAAGTATACGTCATCGTTTACTGCATCCGGTATAAAAAGAATTCAGAAACGTTAACCATTTGGTACTGAAGTTTCCCTGGGGATAATTTTTTGGGTTAACTTAAATATTTTCAACATTTCGCGGCTCTGTCAGCAACTGTATGAATATTAATTTTAATAACCAACAGCCTCGGTTTCAGTTTGTACCTAGATTTACCTAGGTTTCAGGTTACCTAGGTTACCTTCTTCAGAATAAAAATAACTACCGTTTGTCCATAGTGGACATCGTCAAGCTAAAACTACAAATCCACAAATTATCGTCAGATTGTAAAAACTTATCTAAAACTACCTCGGTCCCACTCGGCGACCGCGATGCGGCAGCCACGAGTGCTCCACTGGAACTCAAGACACAGTCCCTTTGACTCTTCAGAGATGTCACTAAAACCACCCAAAGATGTAGACAACCACGAATGAGCAGGGCCTACTAGACGGAGGGAGTCCGACACCCGATCAGTTCCAGTTCTCCAACTAAACGGTCAATACCGCGGTTCGATCTCGTCCGCTTTGTTACTTTGTGCGAGGAAGGGCTCTCAACAAGGGAAGTATCCAGGTGTCTTGGAGTGAAGTAAAGCGATGTTGTTCGGCCATAGGGGAGATACAGAGAGACAGGAACTGTCGACGACATGCCTCGCCCAGGCCATCCAAGGGCTACTACTGCAGTGAATGACCGCTACATACACATTATGCCTCGGAGGGAACCTGACAGCAACGCCACCATGTTGAATAATGCTTTTCGTGCAGCCACAGGACGTCTTGTTAAGACTCAAACTGTGGGCTATAGGCTGCATAATATGCAACTTCACTCCCGACGTCCATGGCGAGGTCCATCTCAGTAACCACGACACCATGCAGCGCGGTACAGACGGGCCCAACAGATGATGAATGGACCGCTCAGGATTGGCATCACATTCTCTACACCAATGGGTGTTGCATATGCCTTTAACCAGACAATCGTTAGAGGCGCGTTTGGAGGCAATCTGGTCAGGCTGAACGCCTTAGACACACTGTCCAGCGAGTGCAGCAAGGTGGAGGTTCCCTGCTGTTTTGGCATACTGGCGAGGCATTCGTCTTCATGGACGATAATTCGCGCCTACATCGTGCATATTTTCTGAATGACTTCCGTCAGGATATTGACATCGCTCGACTAGAGTGGCCGGCGTATTCTCCAGACATGAACCCTCTCGACCAGACTGGGGTAGATTGAAAAGGGCTGTTTATGGACGACATGACCCACCAACCACCCCGAATCGCCATTGAGGGGTGGGACAATCTGGACCAACAGAGGAACTTGTGGATAATATACCACGACGAATATAGGCATGCATCAATGTAAGAGGACGTGCTACTGGATATTAGAGGTACTGGTGTGTACAGCAATCTGACCACCACCTCTGAAGGCCTCGCTGTACATTGGTACAACATGCAATGAGTAGTTTTTATGAGCAATAAAATGGCGGAAATGATGTTTATGTTTATCTCTGTTCCAATTTACTGTTCAGGTCCGGGAACTCTAGGAACCGAGGTGGCGCAAAACTATTTTTGATGTGTGTTCATGAAAGCTTTCTACGTTTGTAATCTATAGTTGCTTATGAGGATTATGTTTCTGTGAACTTTTGCGTACCCCCGTGTTGTATGTTTTGCAGACTGTGGTGTACTCGTCTATTTAGGTACTAAATGTGTAGTGCTGAAGAGATTGTGTCGATTGATGTGTTATACGTGTTCCATGTGCCCTCCTCATGCACTGTGTCGTTCATTGGTGGGATCGTTACAGAAAGTTACAGAATCCAGTTTATTTTGGCCCCAATGCACTCGATGTTATTGGTGGCACATACTGGCATAACATGTTCAGTAAGATTTACTGTTTCCATTTGAAGATTTCTTTCATCTTTGTCAGTGCGGTTCGTACGTTGATGGCAGATTATGCTCCGGGCCTGAAAATGACTGTTTCGGGCGTCAAAACTCGTAGCAATACAGCTGTTGGTTTCAGTTATCATTATTCAAGTACTTATTAGCTGCACGTTATTACGTCACCAACGAGACAATCTATACATGTGTTGGAGAACTGATGAAATACTCTCCCTCACAAAAAACTGAACCATCCACAAGACATGGGCCAATGTCGATGTAACTGCATACGCACCATGGGAAGGTAAATAAATGATTTGAGGTGCAAATCACTGTGACAGACAGAACAGCCATCAGAGTTCAGTACTGTTTTTCATGTATAGTTTATTTTCCAGCCTGATTGTATATAAAAGGGGCAAGATCATCATTGGATTGCTGTGACGGACACCGAGACAGTTTTATCATCAGCTGACATGAATTGAAAGGGCTCTGACTGCGGATCTCATTTTGGTCAGCCGATACAATCTTACACCATCCTCATTTTTTGATTTCGATGTGACAGTGATGTTGGAATGTTAGGCATCGTGAGGTAGGTTGTCTTCCCTTCCTGGTAGCCGATTCCTCGGCATACCAGGAAGGATGTGTGATGCCCTGTCAGCAGGACGTGCATAAATGGCTCTCATGAAAACAGTGATATTTTTCTTGTATGGCCTGCGCTGTTTACCACGAAGTTACAGAGCGCCTCCACAGTCTGGGGACCTTACCAATAGGCAGAATGCCTGTCGCAGCAGGAAGAGTTGTTGGCAGTGGACTATTTTCCTATGCCACGTCATCAGCCCACACGGAAAGCCATCCACGCCCCACTATTTAGGTCACCATCAGACCCTGAATAGTCATTTACGTCCTACGTCTCAAGTTGACAGTGCCAGCAGTTCTGTCTAACTACATGAGCAGTGAGCCGTGGCTGGCTCATGCTATGCTCTGGATTAAACCTTCGTTGGGATTCTGTGTTTAGTGTCCCGCGGTTATCGCGATTATGCTGCTAACCTCCCCTTCCGTGGGTGGCAGCAACGGTGTGTATCGATATATGCACCTTGGACTATCTTTGACATGGCGCTTATAGTTTCCGGCTGGGCGGCGTGGGACCAGTCGGTCGTTCGGTGTGGAGCAACAAGGAATTCTTGGTGGGGCGTAGTTCGTCTGGGCACGCTGGTGGTCTCAGCGCAGTGTCGGAGTGTGTGGCACTGTTCCCATTGCTACGACGTCCGTGGTTCACCGACCCTGGACACGAAAGTTCAGTTTGGATTTAATTTACCAGCAAGTCAATACTGTTCACATTGTGTCGTTTGCAGTTCGTTGTCGGCTGTTGGGATAGTCCCACGAGCAACAACGTAGTTTTCAAGTTGGAAAATTTCTAGCTACTCTCCTGTGGAGTTTCACTTTATTTGGCCTTGTGGCCGTTAGTGTTCCTGACACCTTCCCTAGCCGTTGACGTAAATTTCAGGCAGCGTAGTTTCTCACTGTGTTGGTAGTTGTAAGGACATTGTAATTGAGTTCTGGTTTTGTTAATCCACAGCTATTCTTTTATAGCTTCTTCTGTCAGTCCTCAATACAAGGATACCTTAGCTGGCATACTCGTCTTCGAACTTCCAGTCAACCACGTCAGACCACCACAAGGGACGATCCCAATGTTGTCCACTAAATACATCGTAATCCCTTCATGTCAGTGCTTGAATTCCGAGAACAAGTAACATTCTGTGTCCAGAATGAGAGTTTTACTGTGCAGCGGAGTGTGTGCTGACATGAAACTTCCTGGCAGATTTAAACTGTGTGCCGGACTGAGACTCGAACTCGGGGCCTTTGCCTTTCGCGGGCAAGTGCTCTACCAAATGAGCTACCCAAGCACGACTCACGCCCCGTCCTCGCAGCTTTACTTCTGCCAATACCTCGCCTCCTACCTTCCAAACTTTACAGAAGCTCTCCTGCGAACCTTGCAGAACTTGCACTTCTGAAAGAAAGGATATTGCGGAGACATGGCTTAGCAAAAGCCTGAGGGATATTTCCAGAATGATATTTTCACACTGCAGCGGAGTGTGCGCTGATATGAAACTTCCTGGCAGATTAAAACTGTGTGCTGAACCGAGACTCGAACTCGTGTTCCTTGGGAATTACGATCCTACACATAGGTTCCTATTACTTCACAACACAGCCTCCTGAGTTTGGAGTTGTGCTGGCAGTAGAAAGCATGGACTGCTGATGAATGGCATTGCACTGTCTTCAGTCAGCGATGAATCGCGGTTCTGCACCACACCAGATGACCATTGTCGGCTAGTACGGCTGCATCCTCGGCATAGGTCCTATTTTGCCAGTGTTTCGGAGAGGCACAGCGGTGTTACTCCTGGGAAGCCATGGGGTATGACTTCATGTAACAGTTGATACAAAATTAGGGGAGGCTGATGACACAACAATGCAACACGAACATCCTATGTCCAAAAGTAACAGTATCGTGGTGTCGTTTTTTAACAGGGCGATGCTTATCTGCAGCTTACACGGCTTTCGATGAATTCTCTGTATCATGCTCGGGTACTCTCGTAGTACGCAAGAGTCGCAGATCTGTTCCCGATAGAATGTATGGGTGACTATCTCGGACTTCAACGCCGTCTCAGTACTGGCATCAAGAATATTACAGTTGTGTACCAGCTTGCCTCAGGGGACGGTACAACACCTTTGCGACGCAACCAATTGCATCGTCCTACTGATAAGCGGGGTCATACCACCAAGTACTTTGTAAATTTGACTCGATTTCGTAGTCACTGAAATAACACTGAAATAACACTCAACCTGCGAACTTTTGTGTCTTCCTTCCTCAATGGATGCTTCACTTTCTTTGTCAGGCAGTGTATGTCCAGGTGATTCTTCTGTTGCTTCCTACTTTCACTCTTTACTGGCCCAATTTTACAACATGTAGGACCCATGACCTCTGCGATCGTCCACGAGTTCATTAGTAGGTTTCCGGCGTTCCCTCTGTTGTTGAAGTTCTACCTGTGTGTGACGCGATCCAAGTTATCCAACTAATGTCAAGAATTTTTGACAGCAAAATCTCATTTTAACTCCCTGCACCGCCTCTCATCCCTTTTGACAACTGAATACCAAATGATTTTTTTGTGCAGAGCCACCAGTTGCTAAACGCCGGCCGGAGTGGCCGAGCGATTCTAGGCTCTACAGTCTGGAACCGCGCGACCGCTACGGTTAAGGTTCGAATCCTGCCTCGGGCATGGATGTGTGTGATGTCCGTAGGTTAGTTAGGTTTAAGTAGTTCTACGTTCTAGGGCACTGATGACCTCAGAAGTTAAGCCCCATAGTGCTCAGAGCCATTTGAACCAGCCATTTGCTAAACAGTTCCTTGTGTACTGCTGTACTTCTGGCGTCAGGTCGGCCATACAAGTCTCGCGCAAATCCAGACAAATAAAATAAAATAAAACATCTCTTGAACTCTTGCTAAACCGATCTAAATATTTGAGGAATTCGTTTTTAGCTTCAGCAATGGTCAGTATTCAGAAAACGAGGCCTCCAGTTGGCATAAATTTTTCTGATGGTAATTTTTCTTGTAAAATGAATCTTATTCGTCCTAGTGATAAGCTGATGGCGTCACCAGTTTTATACAACTTTAACCGCCGATGGCGCAGTACCATATTGGGCATTTCCACAACGTGGCTGGTGCTCTTGGTTTTCTTCAGCATGAATCATATATAGCAAAAGTGGGACCACGTTAAATTCAACTCCATCTCCCTATATGTTAAAAATTAAAGAGCACTATTTTTGTTAAATGTTGTGGCGACACTGTTGAATGATATTCACAAAGTCACACAAGTAAACATCCCGTACATCAATTTCGGAATTATTTACTGCATATCATGTTGTTGTAACCGCAGAAAAGCCAAGTCTAAATGCAGTTGTTCTCAGACGATACACCAGAAATCATACGGGGAGATAGAGTTAACAGGGGACGCCAGGCGTGTCAGAGGGGTCACAAAAGATAACGACGCAGCCAGATAGCCGAGGCGGCGGTCCAAGCGGCCAGGCAGCTGCGCGTGATAAGCAAGGAAGCAGACTCAGCTATTAAGATAAACAGGGCGCTCTGGGCAGGTCCCTTAATAAGCAATAACTTGCAGTATCAACACTCTTGGGTAGAGGGAGAAGTCTGGGAGCGGAGAGAGAAAGAAAGAGGGCCCTAGGTGGGGACCGCACTACGTCATGAGGAGCCAAGTACTGAAGTTAATACTAAAACAATCCCTAATAAGGAAAAGTTGCACTCGACGCTACGTCATGCCAAGCGCTGGCGGGGTCGAAGGGGAAGAGCTAACAAAACTCGGAGGCACGCCGCTCCGGGGATCTCTCTCTCTCTCGGGTTTAGGCAGCGACGGTAGTCAGCGTGAGTAGCAGCCGACTTGGGCTGAGGGCGGGCTGCAGGAAGACAGTTGGAGATAGTCGCCGATGAGCGTTTAGGCAGCGACCGCGGGACTCTGACGTAGAGTGCTAGTGAGGGCAGCAAAGTGCTGGAAAGTCCTATCAGGCAGCCAGAACGGTGGAAGTCAGTCACCGTCTCTGTAATGGGCTTGGCTATTCTGTAGGTACAATCACTACGCAGTTAGGGTGATCTGTATTCTTTATGAATAAATTAGAACTTTTATAACGTCCATACGAGTTTACTTCTACCAACATCCTAGCCTTGTACCTTCACACCAGGGAATTTAACATCTTAGCCAGATCAAAAGTCTCCCTCTCAATTAGGTCAACCGGCTATTTCCCGTTTACGAACCGTGTCGCTCAATCCCTCGCAAAACCCACGCTTGGGACGCGACATAAATAAAAGTTTTGGTTCCAGGTGTGGGGTACCACAAAGGCATATAGGCAAAAAGGAGATAGGAGCCAGTAGATTTTGCTACAGCGACTGTGGCAATTAGCAGGAAGTTGTGACGACTCGCAACTTCCAGCATTAGTAGCCCCACTACGACAGAGTCCAGAGAAGTAGTCCTCGCGGGTGCAGGGCAACGCAGGATAGCGGCAGCACGACGCGGAGCGACGAGGCACAGAGGTGCCTAAGCAGCCAGCGTTCGAGACCGGGGGTCCGGGCCGAGCAGCGGCAGCAGCCGTAGCAGCGGCAGCCGAGGCGAGCGACGGGGTCGGCACAGCCCAGCAGAGCGGCGGCCGACGCATCGCGGCAGCGTGGAACAGCGCGGGCATAGAGAGCAGAGAGACAGCGCGGAGCAGCGCGGCACAACGCGGGACAACGCGGATCAGCGGAACAGACGGCGCACCACAAGAGAAGCGGTACATATAAAATTATATTAAGAATTTTGTATCTTGTATTGTAAAGTGCTAACATAGTTAAGTTGGTAAGATGGCCCAAACTAACGAAGTTCCGTCATCCTCCAGTAGCGGTAAGATATCAGTGAAAGAAGCCTTGTGTATAGTTCCAAAAGTGTTCGAAGGAAATAAGAGAGATCTTAGGGAGTTTATTGAAAATGTAGACGCTGCATTTGAACTTGTGAAACCGGAGGAACACGAAACGTTACTGAAGTTTGTTAAAGCCAAAATAACCGGAGAGGCCAGATCGAGGCTGCAAGTAAGGGAACGCACGGGGACATGGCAGGAAGTAAAACATGTTCTAGAGGAAAATTATGCGAGTAAGCGTACCATTGACTACTACGCGTGCAAGATATTTCAATCGAGACAGGGACAAGGAGAGCCAATTGCGACATGGGCAAGCCGAATAGATGAAATGCAAAGGGATTTCAGGGAAGCAGTAAGCAGAGTTACGGCTAGGGAGAACTTAAAGGGCGCAATAGAACTGGTTGATTCACTAGGAAGAGCATACTTTATACAAGGATTAAGCAATGATAGAATACAGACGATAGTAAGAAGTAGAGGCGATGAAATCAAGCTAGCAGCGGCCGTGGAACTAGCATTGCAAGAAGAAAGTGCAATACTGTCAATGAAAGAGCGGGGACTAGCGCCAAGAGTAACTTTCAACCGGGGAAAGGAAACGGTGAAGAATACCAGAGATATTAGAGATTTGAAATGTTTCAATTGTGGATTGAGAGGGCACATGGCAAGCAAGTGTAGAAAGAATAGGCCAGAGGGAAGAGTACGGATAATGACGGGCAAAGAGTTTACGAATTTTTGTTACGGGTGCGACAAGCCAGGACATACAGACGCGGAATGCCAGGTAAGATTAAGAAAAATTCAGCCGATAGATACAAGAGACTTTAGAGGAAATCATAGGGAAGCTGATGGAGGGTTACGAGAGTGGAGGTGCCCACAATGTAATCTACCAGGGAACTGTGGAGTTCCGTGTACGAGGGTAAAAGACGTTGCTTGTTTCAAGTGTAAGCGGCCGGGACATTACGCGAAAGATTGTCACGCAGGGCCCTGGCACGCATGGAGAAAAGGCAGGGTGCCAGGTATCGAGCAAAACCGGTAAAGTGGTGCAGGGAAACTAAGAGGCGGCAAGGCCGCACAGTCGGGCCTTGTTGCGATAGGTAAAACCTCAGTTAGGGTAATCGACTGTGCAACTGAAAATGACGTTTTGGTTTTATACTGCATAGAATTAAAAAGATATTTGAAGTTGCTAATAGACACTGGAGCACAGTTGTGTCTGCTCAAGAGAACGAGTATTCCGATAAATAGTACACTTGCAATTAATGAAGCGGAAAGGCTTCGGCTAAAAGGTGTAACCAGTGATTCCGTCAGCACAGTAGGTACGGTACAGGTACACTTAAGTGTGGACGGTTCTGAGGAAGTAGGGCATAAATTTCACGTGTACGGGAGAGGATTAGATATTCCGTACGACGGACTGATAGGCAGAAATTTCTTGACAGAGCATAGAGTTAAGTTAGACTATGCAGGTAAAATAGTGAGACTAAAAGGGCGAGATATACCCTTAGTAGTAGAGGAAGAGCCAAAGGGACATGAGAACGAACAAGATTCAGAAGTAGGCGGGGAAATAGGGCCCCGAGAGGAAAAAATAATGTTATTAAAGGTGGAAGGAAATGTAAAAAGGGGAATCGAAAAGGAAATGATTATTCCTAGGCAGGAGATTGCACAAGGGGTACATGTACCTGAAGCGTTAGTAAAAGTGCGAAATGGGAAATGCATAGTAAGTGCATTAAACTTGTCAGAAGACAGAGTGCAGTTAGGAAACGTCAGGTTAATGACGGAAGAATTAGAAAAAGTAGGGAAAATACGCGAAGTAAAATGTTGTACTAATGTCATAGGAAAGACAGAAAGTCGTACTAGTGTGTTGCGAAGGCAATTAAGAATGGATCATTTGAACGCTGAAGAGAAAAGCGCTCTAGCAGAGGTTTGCGCGGAATACGGAGATGTATTTCATCTACCAGGGGACAACCTGTCCTATACTTCCGCAGTGAAGCGCAGAATACCGATTGCACCGGAACACGCGGGAAAGGTAGTAAACGCTAGACCGTACAGGATCCCGGAAGCGCAAAAGGAAGTGCTAAGGGAGCAAATAGAGCAGATGCTAAGAGATGACATAATTGTCGAGAGTAAGAGCGCTTGGAACGCACCGTTACTGTTAGTTCCAAAGAAGCTAGACGCTAGTGGCAAACAGAAATGGAGAATCGTAGTGGACTACAGACGATTAAATGATATCACTGTAGGCGATGCATTTCCACTACCGAATATCTCCGAGATACTGGATCAGTTAGGGCAAGCTAAGTACTTCTCGACGCTTGACCTCGCAAGCGGGTACCATCAAATATTGACGGACGAGAAGGACAGAGAGAAAACGGCATTTAGCTCAAACTATCAGCATTACGAATACAAACGAATGCCGATGGGACTGAAGGGAGCCCCAGGATGTTTTCAGAGACTGATGAATACAGTCTTGGCAGGTTTACAAGGAGTGAAATGCTTTGTATATCTAGACGACATAGTATGCTATGGGAAAAACCTGCAGGAGCATAACGAAAAGCTCCGGGAAATATTTGACAGGTTGCGAGAGCACAATTTGAAGCTGCAACCAGATAAGTGTGAATTCCTGAGGAAGGAAGTAATCTTCCTAGGTCATTGCATCACTGACAAAGGAATATCACCAGATATGGCGAAGGTGGAGAAGGTGAAGTTCTTCCCACAGCCAAAGACAACTAAGGAACTAAAAGGGTTTCTCGGATTGATAGGTTACTACCGCCGTTTCATTGCTAACTTCAGCAAGATTGCGAAACCTCTCCATGAGCTCTTAAAAAAGGGAGTGGAGTACCGATGGAGCGAACGTCAGAACAATGCGTTCGAAGAACTAAAAGAGAAATTAATAAACCCTCCGTTACTTCAGTACCCTGACTTTACGAAACCGTTCATCATTACAACGGATGCGAGTAACGCAGCCTTGGGTGCAGTGTTATCGCAAGGTAAGAAGATTGGCGAAGACTTGCCCATCGCATATGCATCCAGAGCATTGAACAAAGCCGAACTAAATTATAGCACAACGGAAAAAGAGTTGTTGGCTATAGTTTACGCAGTAAAACAGTTCAGACCATATGTATATGGCAGAAAGTTCACTGTAGTGACAGACCATAAGCCACTAACGTGGATATTTAGTGTCGAAGATCCGAGTTCGAGACTCCTGAAGTGGAGACTGAAACTCGAGGAGTATGATTATGAAGTAATATACAAGCCAGGAAAGTTAAATAGTAATGCGGATGCGCTGAGTAGAATAAGGCATGAAGGGAAGGAAGAGATAGATGCGAAGCAGAAGGTGGAGACAGAGATCTCGGCAGCAAAAGCAAATGGGGAAGAAAGTTCCGTAAACCTGCGGCAAGCACAAGTGTCGAGTGAAATAGAACAGGAAACGGATAGTGGTGAGGAAATTAGTCCCGAAGAAAAAGAAAATATACTAAAGGAAATGCATGACAATCCCTTGGGAGGTCACCAAGGAATGCACAGGACACTCGAAAGAATTAAAGCATACAAGCAGTGGCGCGGAATGAAGCGTGACATTGAAAATTACATTAGGAAATGCCCATCGTGTCAAAAGAATAAAAACACGCAAATGAAAACTAGGATGCCCTTAGAAATTACAGACACAGCAGAAACAGTATTCGGAAAGTGTGCGATGGATATAGTGGGTCCTCTAGATGTATCTAATACAGGAAAAAGGTACATGTTAACATTCCAAGACGATCTGAGTAAATTTACCTTAGCAATCCCAATTGACAAACAAGATGCCGAAACAGTAGCTGAGGCATTTGTGGAAAACGTAGTATTAAGGTATGGAATTCCATCAGTATTATTAACAGATCAAGGGTCTAACTTTCTGAGTGATGTATTTAAAAGTGTATGTAAATTGTTGAAGGTAAAGCGTATAAATACTACAGCGTACCACCCTGAATCAAAAGGTGCACTAGAAAGAAGTCATAGAACTATTGTAGAGTATCTCAGACACTTTGTAACAGGAGATCAAAGTTCTTGGGACAAATGGGTACCGTATGCAATTTTTGTGTTCGACACTACACCACACAGCAGCACAGGATACACACCATTTGAATTACTATACGGAAGAAAGGTTAACATACCAGGAGTACTGCAGAAAGAAACACAGCAGGTAAGTTACAATTATGAAATGTATGTAAATAAACTAAGAGCGAGAATGCAGGAAGCCCACAGAGTGGCCAGAGACTCGATTATAAGAAGTAAGAAAATCAGTAAGGAACAGTATGACATGAAACAAAATCCAAAAAAACTTCAAGGTAGGAGATAAAGTATTACTGCACGATGAGTCGGTGAGACGGGGTAGATCTCGGAAATTAGATTCACAATGGAGAGGTCCATTTGAAGTAGTAAAAGTGGAAGGTCCTAACGCAGTAATAAAAGTTAAAAGAAATAAGGAAACAAAAGTACATGCCAACAGGCTGAAACAATTCTTTTAAATTTCAGGTATGGCACTCAAGTGGCAGGTCGTGAAATTCGTCATAGTGATAACAGCATACTACATCACTGCATCAGAGCATGCAACAAATGAGTACCAAGTGACGCCATTTCCGAGTTCATCAGGACTATATTACGATAATAGAGGACAGGTAGAAATATACAGTACCACATAGAGAATAGTCACATACGTAAATCTAGATATAATAACAGAAAGGTTTCAGAATGCAGAGAGGTATGGTAGGGCAGCGGTACAAAGGTGCCGAGAAACACTAACACAATTAAATGTAGGATTAATAGAATGCAGGGTACTAGACCAACAAGTAACCCATCATGTGGAAAAAATCACAGGATTGCAACTTTTAGTACAGCAGCTAACGAAACACGAGACCACAAGGAAGAGAGGAGTATTCAACTTCGTCGGGCAGGTAAGTAAAATACTGTTCGGGACGTTGGACGAAGCAGATGCAGCATACTATAAGGAAAGAATAGACGCTATGGAGAAAAACTCAGAAGGGTTGTTGAGGCTAACAAAGGAACAGGTGGCAGTGGTAAGAGCCACATTGGCGGGAGTAAACAGGACGGTATATACACTAGAGTCAAATGAGCACGTTCTGAAGACAGGTATGCAAAGACTAGAACGATTCATGAAGGAATACGTGAAGGAAACCGATATAGGGTTTAAACGTGTAGCGTCCTTCGCCACAGTAACAGAGCAAGTATTACAACTATCGGCAGTGTTTGGTCAGATCGAAGAGGAATACGAACAAATGATAAATGCCATTGTAAATGCTCAGAAGGGAATACTACAGCCTCATATAATTAATCCAGTCCAAATTGTAAAATACCTAAGTTTAATACGGGAAGAACTAAAAGATGTAAAGTTTCCTGTTCCTCTTACGGAGTCCTCAGGTTATCTATTGTTAAGAATAATTGATTTAGATGTTTTCATCTCGGGTAGCATACTAGGATATGTAATTAATATTCCATTAATAAATAATAACAATTTCAATTTGTATAGAGTACTCCCACTACCAAAAGAAATTCCAAACATGAAACGTAAATATGTGTACATACAGCCAGAGAAAGAATTCTTACTAATAGTTGAATCCAAAAGGCAGTACGCGAAACTTTCTGCGGAGGAACTAAAATGCAAGGAGCTAAGTAAAAATAGGAGACTGTGCAAACAAGCATTCGCCTTGCTGTCAACATTCGACCACGAAGAGTGCGAAGCCAAATTGTTGCAACCGGTAAGAGAAATTCCGGAAGATTGTGTGCGAAAAATAGTCGCACTGAATCAGAGCCTTTGGACTCATCTAAACAGTAACGAATGGCTATATGTAGCACCGAAGGAAGAAGGCTTAACAGTATTGTGTGGAAGGGAACCACCAAAGGACCTAGTAATAAAAGGGGGTAGGAAAAATTAGTTTTTACAGTAAATGTAAGGGGTATGGCACTAGAGTGTTCATACAAACAGATAGAGTGATCCAGAGTAATGTGACGAAGAAAGACATAGTTCCGCAGATCAATCTAGAATTCGATTGTTGCGTGGTAAATAAGGAAAAAAGGAATGTCTCAACGTTAGCATTAGATTTGCCATTGGACCAGGTAATAACACAGTTAGACGACTTGAAAGTCGCAGGAAAAAGACTGGATGATGTCCAGAAGATGGTAGAGAGACAAGAGGAGGAAATGAAGTACTCCAGGTACTTCACACATCACTCCATAACTACGTATGTAGCCATATCAATAGTTATTCTAATCATAATAACATGCTGTTGTAAAAACTGTAAATGTTGTAAAGACTGTTTTAAAAGTATATGGAAATATTTTGAAGACAGTGATTGTTGTGGAAAAGTATGTATAAGAAATACCATAGTGAACCAATACCCAGAGACTAGTTCAGCTACAAGACACAGTAATAAAGAAACTGAAGAGATAGTAATTTATGAAAGATGTGGAAAAGACCAAGGTGATACGGTCGCTTTCAGAAACAGACGTTAAATAACTGTATTTGAAATGTGTAATTGAAATGTAACTGTATTTGAAATGTGTAATTGAAATGTAACTGTATTTGAAATGTAATTCTAATTGAAATGTGAATGTATGTATCAATGAAAGTGTCTTTTGATTTTAATGCAAATGCTTTTGACATAACTGAATGTTAGGCATGTATAATGTAACTGTATTATTGTGTGTTTAATGAATTTGACTTTACTAAATGAAAATGAAAAATATAACATATCAGATGCTAATGTAATAAACAAATCTGTAAAGTATGTAATGAAAAAAAATAAAAATAAAAGAGTCACAATTGACGCTACTCTGAGGAGTAACGCCAATTTCCCTGGCGGGGGAGGTGGTGTAACCGCAGAAAAGCCAAGTCTAAATGCAGCTGTTCTCAGACGATACACCAGAAATCATACGGGGAGATAGAGTTAACAGGGGACGCCAGGCGTGTCAGAGGGGTCACAAAAGATAACGACGCAGCCAGATAGCCGAGGCGGCGGTCCAAGTGGCCAGGCAGCTGCGCGTGATAAGCAAGGAAGCAGACTCAGCTATTAAGATAAACAGGGCGCTCTGGGCAGGTCCCTTAATAAGCAATAACTTGCAGTATCAACACTCTTGGGTAGAGGGAGAAGTCTGGGAGCGGAGAGAGAAAGAAAGAGGGCCCTAGGTGGGGACCGCACTACGTCATGAGGAGCCAAGTACTGAAGTTAATACTAAAACAATCCCTAATAAGGAAAAGTTGCACTCGACGCTACGTCATGCCAAGCGCTGGCGGGGTCGAAGGGGAAGCGCTAACAAAACTCGGAGGCACGCCGCTCCGGGGATCTCTCTCTCTCTCGAGTTTAGGCAGCGACGGTAGTCAGCGTGAGTAGCAGCCGACTTGGGCTGAGGGCGGGCTGCAGGAAGACAGTTGGAGATAGTCGCCGATGAGCGTTTAGGCAGCGACCGCGGGACTCTGACGTAGAGTGCTAGTATGGGCAGCAAAGTGCTGGAAAGTTCTATCAGGCAGCCAGAACGGTGGAAGTCAGTCACCGTCTCTGTAATGGGCTTGGCTATTCTGTAGGTACAATCACTACGCAGTTAGGGTGATCTGTATTCTTTATGAATAAATTAGAACTTTTATAACGTCCATACGAGTTTACTTCTACCAACATCCTAGACTTGTACCTTCACACCAGGGAATTTAACATCTTAGCCAGATCAAAAGTCTCCCTCTCAATTAGGTCAACCAGCTAATTCCCGTTTACGAACCGTGTCGCTCAATCCCTCGCAAAACCCACGCTTGGGACGCGACAATGTGTTATGACACACACACATACACACACACAGGCATGAAACTAAATATTGTTATCTGCACTTGACTGGGGATCATGAAACAGTGCTATTGGACAAGAGAGACCAAGCCAGGTGGCAGAGTAGTTAGCATACAGGACTTGCATTCGGGAGGACGACTGTTGAAATTGTCATCCGACCATCCTCATTTAGGATTTCCTCATTTCGCAAAATCGCTCCAGGCAAAGGACGGGAGGGTTCTCTGAAACAGTTGATTTCCTCCCACATCCTTGAAACAATCCGAGCTTGTGCTCCGTCTCTAGTGACCTTGTTGTCGACGGGATGTTAACCTCTAATCTTCTTTCCTTCTTGGGACGAGATAAAAGACACACTGACGTTCTACCATAATTTTCATCAACTGAACGGGTTTTCGGCTACTAGGACTTTCATAAATGACATTTGGCTGTCGTAAGAGTAGATAAAATATACACCGAAAGGACATAAGCATCGTAGTAGTTAAGTAACAGGCATACAGCCATACAGTTTATATTACATACAGTTTTCAATTTAAAAGGTATTATAATTTCACAACTGGTGTCATTCTTTTGCTTTCTCGGCCTGGGTAATACAGCAGTGTTGAATGAAATAAGGATAGTTCTTATAGTAGGTGAGAAAATATTCACTGATAACAGAATCAGTTTCTCGCTACCTCCACCATCTGCCCTGTTCAGCCAGCCTCAAAAGCACAGTTATTTTCCCTTCACTTGCAATCACGATTCTAAAGTAATCGGAAAAAATAATATACTCACGCTTGATTGTTTATGAATATATTTAGTTATCGATTGCGATTCAGGCATGTGTCATCCTCATAAAGTGCGTTAATGCATATAATAATTGTCAAAATATGATGCGCCACGTCCTCTTTTTTATATAGACAACGAGAAATCTCACATACCCTTATTTATTCTCACCTGAGCAACTCCGGTATACTATTAATCATTTCAGAACCACTCAACTAAAGGTTCCATAATGAACGGGAGCATCCTCAACCACTGATAGAAACCGATTTTATTACGACTCGATTTCAAAGTCTAACTGTTGTCATTAAGCTTTAGGGGACTATTATTTCGCCTACAGTCGTTTGCGCTTCGCAGTCGAACGTTGACAACGCTGCTAATAGCTGTCAGCTGTCATTTTTCGTCGATTCTACTGAAGACACCATTAACCCAATCCGTCCGTGTAACTGAGACAGAAAAATAAGGAAACACTAACATTCAGTAACAGTCCAGGTGGAACAGTTTGTCGTTCTGAGTAAATACGACGGCTCTACGATACTGTCACACTTATAATTTTATGATTTGTTTAGATGTAATTTGCACCTGTCGTCATGATTTAGGAGTTTAATTTTATATTCATTAATGAATAAAGAGCCGGATGTAGTTATAAAAACGCAAAACTCTTACAAACACGGAAGTCGTTACAGCTGTAGAAGCTCAACTCCGAGAACTATTTTCATTCTGATGCAATGCATACTAAAGCCGAAAATCTAGGTCGCTTAAGAACGCCCTGTATAGTTTCCATCTTATGCGGCACCATCTCTTAGTCTCATGGAAATTCATTGTGTTGTAGTCAATATGTTTACTGAACGCTTCGTAAAATATGTAGGCGCCGCTTCCATACAGCTGACAATCGATTACCGATACGGGATACAGAGTGGACTACACAAACGGCAAATCGGGGTGCTATTCATCACTGCCAAGTGCTCGAAGTGGTATCTTCTTGAAGACTTTGAATTGAATGCCCTAGGGCTGGGAAGAGGAAGAGTATCAAAATATGCTTATACTTGGTGAGAAAGAATGCAAAAAATCCTGTTCTGAAATAAAAGCTGGCGCGAAGAAAAAAAAAACATTGTTATGCTCCTGTAACTTTGGCTATGATCATACGGGGTTCGCAGGAGATCGGAAAGACAGAATCAAAAATCTCCTGCCACAATATTAAATACGAGAAATAAAAAGTATCTAACGCAGATGTAGCCAGAAAACAGGAGAACTTAAGATGAAAGAATAATACAGCTTTTTCAGACATTAACGAATATATTCAGAGATAGTTTGACAGGCATTTTTTCTGTATTTTCCATTAAGATAAATACACTGAAAATTATATTGTCTTTAAGAGCTTAATAATCTTATTTCTGCGGTCCACATTTTGTGACTTCATTTATCATGTGGAACAATGAAATGAAGGGTTATACGTTTATTAAAGTGTTTAAGAAGCAACTGCTTGTAGACGCTGTTGTTGTGGTCTTCACTACTGAGACTGGTTTGATGCAGCTCTCCATGCTACTCTATCCTGTGCAAGCTTCTTCATCTCCCAGTACCTACTGCAACCTACATCCTTCTGAATCTGCTTAGTGTAGTCATCTCTTGGTCTCCCTCTACGATTTTTACCCTCCACGCTGCCCTCTAATACTAAATTGGTGATCCCTTGATGCCTCAGAACATGTCCAACCAACCGATCCCTTCTTCTGGTCAAGTTGTGCCACAAACTTCTCTTCTCTCCAATCCTATTCAATACTTCCTCATTAGTTATGTGATCTACCCATGTAATCTTCAGCATTCTTCTGCAACACCACATTCCGAAAGCTTCTATTCTCTTCTTATCCAAACTAGTTATCGTCCATGTTTCACGTCCATACATGGCTACACCCCATACAACAGACGCTATCAACAACTTAATTCATTTGTTGTACGGGTGATGTCGCATGATGGTGTCAGCACGTTGTCTGTGGCTGTGATACGGGAGAAATATTTCATCAGTCAAAACGTTTCTGAAGTTATTACTGTTAGTGTTTCGCTTCACTATCGCATTTCGGAATAAACTTCATAATCCATGTTACGTTCCCCCTTTCAGTAGTCGCACGAATGGCATAATTACATATATCCAAATAATCGTTAATTCCTTAAAGATTTCGAAGAAGCACTGGATCCAGGAACACAGTCTTTGGAGAATAATGCTCTTACGGACTGAGCTATACGTGCGCGACTCACGATCCGTCCTCACAGCTTGACTCTTGCTGCTACCTCTCTGCTACTCTCCAAATTTCACAGAAATTCACCTTACGGACTGAGCTATCCGTGCGCGACTCACGATCCGGCCTCACAGCTTGACTCTTGCTGCTACATTTCTGCTACTCTCCAAATTTCACAGAAATTCACCTGTAGTGTGATGATGTCCTGAAAGGAAAAATTTGCGGACAAATGGCAAAGTCTGTATTATGTTGAAACTTCCTGTCAAACTAAAACCTGAACCGCAGTATAGTGAAATATTCACTTGCAATGAGCTTCAATGGTTGTGGACTTACGGAATGCATTATGCACTCCCGGAAAACGGGTAGCAGCCGACCCCAGGGGTGATCAGGTGTGTTTTTGCGAAATGTGGGAACACGCGAGTCAATACTGATCCTACAACGTACCTTGAAAGACATATTAAAGAAAGGAAAACTTATGTATATAACATTAGTAGACTTAGGGAAAGATTTTGACGATTTTTCCTGGAAGACACCCACCCTTGAATGTCTGTACATAGCGAGGGTACTATACAGAGAAAGACATGTTACCCACAACTTGCTCAGAAACAAGACTGTAGTTGTGCGTCGAGTGGAATCAAATTGAAGCAGTGATTCAGAAGGGAGTGTGTCAGGGTTGTAGACAGTACACGATATTATTCAATCCGTACACTGAGCAAGCAGTAAAGGATAGCAAGGAAACATTTGAAGAAGGAATTAAAGTTCAGGGAGAAGAAATAAAAAATTAAGGTTTACCGATAACGCTGCCGAATGCCGAAAGTAGCAAAGGACTTGGAAGAACAGTGGAACGCTCTGATCAGTGCCTCGAAAGGAGTGTACAAGATGAATATGAACAAAAGCAAACCAAGGGTACCAAAAACTAGTCAACTGTAATCAGTTGATGCTGAGGGAGCTACATGGTGAAATGGTACACAAAAGCACAAGATGCATTTCGCTACTTGGTCAGTAAAATAAATGATGACGGTGGAAGCGGAGAGCATATAAAATTTAGACTGGTAATCGCAAGAAAAGCAGTCTTGAAGACGAGAAATTTGTTAACATCGAATATACATGTATATGTTAAGAAGGCTTTTGTAAGGTACTCATTAGAACTGGGTAGAAAAGAAATTTGTGGTACAACATGACCAAAGGCAGTGATCAGTCGACATTTCTGATACGTCATAATGCAAGGAATGTATTCGCAGCTGTATGATTAGACTCCAGCTGCAAAATGTATTCGTGACAATGAAAATTAGTGCCTGACAGGAACTGACAACCGGATTACCCGCTGTAAGCGAGCGGCTGCTCTTAACCGCCGATCCTGCCTCCAGGAAAGACCCAAACTCCCGTATGTCGCTGTATGTCTACGTCCTGTACACGCACAAACTGCTTGATTCCCAAACAGAGAGAGACGTGCATATCTGAAGGACACTGCAGAGTATATCGTTAAAACACAGGCACTACAATATGAGGCGTCATTATAGTTATTAACAACGAGAAACATCTTTTAATTGGATCAGCAAAGCGTACTCCGACGAAGCTTGCTCCACTATGAGGATACAAATCAGATTTACTTCAAATATGCGCCTAGAACCGCTCGGCCATACTAGCCGGCCAAAACAGGTAGAATACTACCTTTCATTCAAATACTTTTTGCTTTATCAGCGCCTGTAGGATTAGCTGGAAATGTAGCACGGATTCATAAGGGTGTTAAGGATACAGTTGTCTAATATGCAAAGATATGATCATGCAATGGAAGCGGTTACAGTTCATGAGGGGAAGGAGCTTTTTTTTACGATCATATAGTGAAAAAATGGGTTATGTCTGTATTTGACAGAAAACGTTATTCTTAAAATGGACCACTTACTAACATTTCAGTCTTCTACTGTTGACAATGTTCGTACACCGTATTCACACGAATATTCATATGCATATTGATAAGCACTTGTATGTCACATAGAACCTTAGTCATGTAGCCGTCTGCTAGATTATCTTTTGTTCCGAATTGCAAGGCATATCTTCAGCAAGTCGCTTAATCCGTGAGGTAAGCCAGGCAATAGAGCTGTGTGACACGAGGACTGAGTTAGCAAGAACTAAATGGCGAGAGCAGCTTCTGTCTTGTCTTGTGATAAAAGAAATAGGCACATCGTTGAGGATTACGGCGAAATGGATACTTGCTTGTGCTGTTTTTGCGTAGTTGCAAGTTACGTGGTTTTTCAACTTTTTGTACATGAGGTATATTGCAGTTGTATCTCACGTGGGCAATACGATTTCTTTGCTCCAGTTCATGTTTCCTTTGGAACATATGAGAATCAATACCCAATTTCCATTCAGTTACCTAAACCAGAAATTTTACTATCTCATTAATTTTCCATGCGTTAAATAATATCCTCGGTGCTATTAAGAATATGGGATTATTGTACATTGTCTTTTGTAACTGTATTGCATATAAAGCAACACGGTCTTTTGAAGTGATGAATGTATGGTGCGATGTTGTCTGATCATTTTGTATAGAATATAGATACATACTATGTATTTGCACTGCACGAATTACACTGCTGATCTACTATTCACCTACAGATACACGAATTACACCTGTAAAGTATTATTCATATACAGAGATAGCGAATTGATACATACATCTGTTATAAGGATAATGGTTTCAGCATTATGTCTTGGTTTAGCTAATATTAAATCCCCTTCAGTTATTCTATTATATCTTCACGGAATGTACAATAAGATTAATTAGACTGAGTTTCATCCCTTATGGCTAAGGTTGTGTGCAAAGTGTAATGTTTAATTAAAACTGGGAGCCATAGTATCTTATGAACTCACAAATTAAAATATGAAGTTGTGGTAGGTTTTCACGTAGACTTAGAACATTATGATAAAAAACTGAAAACAACAGGGTATTTTTATGAAAGGTAATTTACTCAACACGCATAAAATATATGAAACTGGGGTTTTATTTTCACACATCACACTCACTGCACTTACTCATACGTTTGTTGAGTACTTGTTTAAGACTAGAGCCAGGTGTGGGGTCCAGTCTGTGAAAGAGGAATGAAATGTTTACAGCGTAATACACTACGAGTTATAACACCAAAATTAATTATGTCAGCCAAAAGTATGACACTCGCTGCGTATATAAGTAATGGTTCTTCCCATTTTGTCTTTCCCTGAGCGGAGAGATGCGCGCGGCGTGAGATCTGTAGCAACCGGCACAGCTGAAGTTCTGCACCGTCGGTGTTATCGGTGGCGGTTCTGTTCCACAAAGTGGAAGGTACTGGGGCATCGAGCGCCTCATGTATAAATGTTTTATTTGTTGAAGAAAATGTGCATAAATCTCCAGTACCTATTTAGTGTGTCCAGAGCACATAAAAGAAAATCGGCTATGGTCGAAAGTCACTCGCTTAGCAATTTTTAGTCGTGACCCTGGAGAACACTACCGAAAGGCGTCCTTTACCCAGTTTTTAAATTGGTTTATAGCTCAGCTGACGGCCGCGGTGGTCTAGCGGTTCTAGGCGCGCAGTCCGGAACCGCGTGACTGCTACGGTGGCAGGTTCGAATCCTGCCTCGGGCATGGATGTGTGTGATGTCCTTAGGTTAGTTAGGTTTAAGTAGTTCTAAGTTCTAGGGGACTGGTGACCACAGATATTAAGTCCCATAGTGCTCCGAGCCATTTGAACCATTTGATAGCACAGCTCAAGTTTAAAGAACATAAAGAGGTGCTATCTCAGTTTTCATTGCTGTTATTGATTTCAAACAGTGAAGAATTGTTAAAGAGTGAAGACTGAGAAGATTTCAAGGACTAAATTGAATTCTGCATTGAAGATGTGGAATGTGAAGTTAAAGATGTTTTAGCTGAATTATATTCACGAAGAAGGAAATCTGTGAAAAGAGTTCCCAGGTCTCCATTCGCCAAGCAAGCACTGCAGTTATGTAACAAATAGATATATCCAAATATCAGCAGACTCCTGAAAATATTGGCTACATTTCCTGTAATTGCAGGCGCAAGAGAGAGGTCATTCTCCACTTTAAAGAGAATCAAGAAGTACCTGCGAAATTCAACAGGACCTGCAAGTTTCTGAGTTTATTATCTCACTCTAAGTCATATGACATTTTTAGATTATCATTTATTAACATTTAAAAGTTCTAAAAGTGAATAATTTTGTCAGTTGAATTAAGTTATCATTCAGCGAGGACTAAATGGATTTGGCTTCTTATCCATTCCTCGTTCAGTATCTATTACATCACTGGAGAAAGAAGAAAGAAGATATGGTATTTTAGGGAAATGCTTGTTATTTGCTGGTACCGTCATTTTATCTCCAATTATTTTAAGCCATGGTTCACTGCTTTATTCATCTGCAGAACAATATACCTGGAGGGACGTCGCCAATACTTCGTAAAATTGTTGTTATATTTAGTCCTAAGCCATTCAAAAGCTCTAATCCTCAGTTTGACCAATGATTTACCCTTTTATTCTGATGCATGCCAGGTTCTTTAAAGAACTCTCTTTTCAGGTCAACAATGCTGATAAGGAAACATTTGAACAACAATACACTTCGCAAGTTTTCCACTGCAATGCTTTCATTTCATTGATTTGTTTTTGTGACGGTATTGTATGGCTAACTGGGGTGGGGGTAAGGTTGGGGTGCATCTTGATTTTGCTTCGTCAGTTAAGATTTTGTGTGAGTAATAAAAAGTTTCCTAACGCTGTTGCACACCTCTCGCCCTAGCATCAACACTAATAACTATCGCCACAGTATCAGAATTTTCGCTAGATGCAACCTGTGTTGTATTTCTAAATGTTGAAACTGTTTGTAAAACTGATCAGTTAATGATATTTTGCTACACTCATCCACATGAAGACCTTGTAATTGAACGGCTCTGAAGACCCCCGCCCAAAGAAATAATTGTACAAAAGAAAATTTTTTTAAAACAATTTTATTTTTTGTACCGAAAAATAGCAGTTACATCCTAAATAAAGTAGATGGAACATGGACAATATGAAATGCGACGTAACTGGATAAACAGGTGGTGCAGTGCAATTTAGTGGCTTCAGTTCCAAAATTGTAGATTAAAACTGAAGAAACTGCAAAAATGTGGGAAATTAAGGAGATGGGACCTGGATAAACTGAAAGAACCAGAGGTTGTACAGAGTTTCAGGTAGAGCATAAGGGAACAATTGACAGGAATAGGGGAAAGAAATACAGTAGAAGAAGAATGGGTAGCTTTGAGGGATGAAGTAGTGAAGGCAGCAGAGGATCAAGTAGGTAAAAGGACGAGGGATAGTAGAAATCCTTGGGTAACAGAAGAAATATTGAATTTAATTGATGAAAGGAGAAAATATAAAAATGCAGTAAATGAAGCAGGCAAAAAGGAATACAATCGTCTCAAAAATGAGATCGACAGGAAGTGCAAAATGGCTAACCAGGGATGGCTAGAGGACAAATGTAAGGATGTAGAGGCTTATCTCAGTAGGGGTAAGATAGATACTACCTACAGAAAAATAAAAGAGACCTTTGGAGATAAGAGAACCACTTGTATGAACATCAAGAGCTCAGATGGAAACCCAGTTCTAAGTAAAGAAGGGAAAGCAGAAAGGTGGAAGGAGTATATAGAGGGTCTATACAAGGGCGATGTACTTAAGGACAATATTATGGAAATGGAAGAGGATGTAGATGAAGATGAAATGGGAGATACTATAATGCGTGACGAGTTTGACAGAGCTCTGAAAGACCTGAGTCGAAACAAGGCCCCCGGAGTAGACAACATTCCATTGGAACTACTGACGGCCTTGGGAGAGCCAGTCCTGACAAAACTCTATCACCTGGTGAGCAAGATGTATGAAACAGGTGAAATACCCTCAGACTTCAAGAAGAATATAATAATTCCAATCCCAAAGAAAGCAGGTGTTGACAGATGTGAAAATTACCGAACTATCAGTTTAATAAGCCACAGCTGCAAAATACTAAAACGAATTCTTTACAGACGAATGGAAAAACTAGTAGAAGCCGACCTCGGGGAAGATCAGTTTGGATTCCGTAGAAACACTGGAACACGTGAGGAAATACAAACCTCACGACTTATATTAGAAGAAAGATTAAGGAAAGGCAAACCTACGTTTCTAGCATTTGTAGACTTAGAGAAAGCTTTTGACAATGTTAACTGGAATACTCTCTTGCAAATTCTTAAGGTGGCAGGGGTAAAATACAGGGAGCGAAAGGCTATTTACAATTTGTACAGAAACCAGATGGCAGTTGTAAGAGTCGAGGGACATGAAAGGGAAGCAGTGGTTGGGAAGGGAGTAAGACAGGGCTGTAGCCTCTCCCCGATGTTATTCAATCTGTATATTGAGCAAGCAGTAAAGGAAACAAAAGAAAAATTCGGAGTAGGTTTTAAAATCCATGGAGAAGAAATAAAAACTTTGAGGTTCGCCGATGACATCGTAATTCTGTCAGAGACAGCAAACGACTGGGAAAAGCAGTTGAATGGAATGGATAGTGTCTTGAAAGGAGGATATAAGATGAACATCAACAAAAGCAAAACGAGGATAATTGAATGTAGTCGAATTAAGTCGGGTAATGCTGAGGGAATTAGATTAGGAAATGAGACACTTAAAGTAGTAAAGGAGTTTTGCTATTTGGGGAGTAAAATAACTGATGATGGTCGAAGTAGAGAGGATGTAAAATGTAGACTGGCAATGGCAAGGCAAGCGTTTCTGAAGAAGAGAAATTTATTAACATCGAGTATAGATTTAAGTGTCAGGAAGTCGTCTCTGAAAGTATTTGTATGGAGTGTAGCCATGTATGGAAGTGAAACATGGACGATAAATAGTTTGGTCAGGAAGAGAATAGAGGCTTTCGAAATGTGGTGCTACAGAAGAATGCTGAAGATTAGATGGGTAGATCACATAACTAATGAGGAAGTTGTGGCACATCTTGACTCGAAGAAGGGATCGGTTGGTAGGACATGTTCTGAGGCATCAAGGGATCACCAATTTAGTATTGGAGGGCAGCGTGGAGGGTAAAAATCGTAGAGGGAGACCAAGAGATGAATACACTAAGCAGATTCAGAAGGATGTAGGTTGCAGTAGGTACTGGGAGATGAAGAAGCTTGCACAGGATAAAGTAGCATGGAGAGCCGCATCAAACCAGTCTCAGGACTGAAGACTACAACAACAACAACAACAACTCCAAAATTAGATCTGATAGGTTTTCTCCGCATGATCTTAATATTAATATCTACTGATTATGGTTTTCACACAGAAAAGGGAAAAAATGTTAGAAAACTTACAAGATGCTTCAGCGAAAACCGAAAACTTAATTTACAGGAATGTAAACGGCATTAATGGTAGAGGGAGGATTCCATGCATCTTTCCACGTCTAAAAGCCATTTATTCAGAATGCCTGGATCAAAAAGACTGTCGTGTATGGCGGGAAGTGCATGTTTTAATTATTCTCTAGTTATTAATTACACAGTTATTTTCTCAGCGATACTACTCTAGATGTTAAAGGTTGCGTCATACGCTGAAATTTGCCTTTATTACGAAATTTTTCGCTTCTGTAGGATGTTTGAAGCTGACGTTAGTACATAGTGATACTGTGTAAGCGTATTGTAGGAACTGAGTTGGCAGCACTACTTCAACTAGCAAGGTTTGCTGTTTTGAAAGAAGCATCCAAGGTGACTTACTCAGAGCTTCATTTGTCGTCTGTTTCACAATACCGTACATCACCGTTCTGAAACCCCTTTGTGTCGAGCACACTTGTCATAGTATGAAAGGTTCGACATAAACATTTACAAATTAGTGTAAGAAATTAAAGAATTTCGTTTTTAGATATGCTTCTAATTTTTTACCGTTTTAAATAAATTAAATGTAATTTTCTTCCTTCGGGTTTGAGTACGAATGTACTTCCTTGTTCTTTAATTATTTAATACACACTGATGGCTTGTGTTTTCATAGGAATTAAATGTAATTTATTTACTCAATGTTGTTGTTCTGCTTTGCTTATCTTAGATTCTATTCTCGACTGTGCCACTAGGATGAGAGTACTTTGTAACATCACATCTCTTGTGTATGGCTGGCTGTACTCGATTGTTCCTGTCTTAATATTTTTATTTGTTCAATAATGGTTCAAATGGTTCTGGGCACTATGGGACTTACCTTCTGAGGCCATCAGTCCCGTAGAACTTGGAACTACTTAAACCTAACTAACCTAAGGACATCACACACATCCATGCCCGAGGCAGGATTCGCACCTGCGAACGGCCGGCTATTTTTATTGCCCTGGTTTGATATTTCTTAGACAACAATACAATACTTCAGTTCACCAATACTGTTGTTATTCTACCCTGAACATTCCTTGCTAAACCAGTGCTTTCATTTTTCCTTGATAAGGGTAGGTTCATTGTAGGGAGCGGTCTGTCCTCGAGTGCAAGGAATGACACCATGGAAAAAAATCTACCTAAAAGGCAGTACAGTGATAATTATTTATATTGTGGTTTTTATTGTGTGGTGACAAAACATGCCGACTACTCTGAGTGTGTTGTCTGCTGGATGACCCACGGGTTGTCACCCATGGAGAGTGAAATGAGATGACAGGAGATTTCTTTATTTTGGCCCTTGGCTACTGTACATTAGGAAGAGATTGGTGGAGGTATCCAGTTGCCTCACCTGCGAAACAACAAACGTCCGGCATTGCTGACAGCGCAAAGAGCGGGACCGAGCGTGGTGTCAGTCGAATGTCCCTGTCAGTGACACCTCCAGATACGACAGTGTGGGAGAGCGGCAGCGCAGCTGACAATTCGGCGGGCGGCTCCTTCCTCTGGCAGCGGATGCTTTCTCACTCAGGGAGGGCTGCCCTGACCTGTGGTCGAGCAGCGGACCCAGTGCTGCATTCCAGGATGTTGCTCCAGGTGTCACTGATTCGTAGTGTGGGCTGTGATACTGAGACGAGAATTATTACTTGAATTGCTGAATACTTATAAGCTCCAGACTATGTCTGTTTAGGACTTAAGGCTTGTGCCTAAACGCTTCTATGATGGCAAGTGAGGAACGGCTTCCGTCCTTCCGCTAGCATATTGCAGCGTCTTCTGTTGCTGTACCGCACCCAACTGGCTATGCTTCGCAACTGGCTTTGTTGAAACTCACTTCCGCTTTGGTGTACTATTTGATCGAATACGACTGATACGCTACGTGCGTGAGGTGAAAAACTCAGTAATGCTGATATGGTTTCCAGTAACTTGTAACGATGTTTGTCAATAAAACATTCCTCCCTGACTTAGAAATAAAAATTATTTTCTTCACTTGTCCCATACAAAATATAAAACAAGTGAAGCTCATAACTACATCAGCATGTAAGTAAAGGAAGCTACCTTTAAGGCAGCCATGTTTATCTAAATGCCCAAACAACCATGCACAATAACAGAAACTTGTTAATGCCCACATGTAAAGATATGGTAAAAATTTAGAAACTATTACTAAAACTTCAAAAATTCTTCTGTCTGCTGACACATTCAGCCACCGAGTTAGTGACATGTTCAGTGACGTCGAAGACATTTTGATGGAGAAAATAAAGAGCAGTCTCAATTTTTCGCTTCACATCGAAGTGTCCACCTATATTGGACGTCAAACTCAACTTCTTTCCTACATACGGTATGCTGATGGGGATGTAAATGCTAGTAACTTGTTTTTCTTAGCAAAGCGAGTAACTAGACAAGAAATATTTCGTAATGAATACATGGTCCTTAATGAATTAACGTGGTAGAATTGCGTTAGTGTTTTACAGACGGAGCCGCTTCTATGACAGGCTGAGTGGAAGAATTCACGAGAAACGTAGATGAACGGCTCCTTACTTTCGAACCGACTCTTGTCTCATTCATCGTGAAAACAACATTGTTATCATCATTAAGGGGCCATACAGTTGGATATATCTCACAAGAGCAATTTTCAGTTGTCTGTATCCATAAATTTAATTAATCAATAAATCCTTGAATCTTATCCATACTAGTCACAATATTTTCGTTTCTACCTTGCATTTTTATGACGATAATAAGGTGTTGATAGAGTTAATTAAATAACATTTAGTACCAACTCTCATAGTAGAATTTCAAAAGATGTTTTGGAAAACGTGTTGAAGATTTTAACTGGGTTTGTGGTCAATTTATGGATTAGAAACTTCTTCTGAATAATTTAGGTTTAGGCTTACAAGTTGAACTGGCAAATTTGAAAGCAGGCGTAACAGTAAAATCAAAATTTTTCCGAAGTGCGTCTGGATACATTTTTATTGTCAGTAAGCAATGAATACTTGGCTATGTTCGAGATGACAGTTAATGTTTTATTGCCATTTTCAGCCACATATTGTATGAACTGGGCTTCTTGACACTGCCTGAAAGGGTAATTTTGTTTATCCGGAAATATTGAAGTAGCTGTACAATAAAGTGTAACGAAAATACATTTCAATCACCTAAAAGTAAGAGGTGTGACCCTCACTGTTTAAAGTTTCTGAGCTCTAGATAAATTAGAAAATCTTTGAGTACGGTACTGCCATTGAACATGGAGTACCGTTAGCCTATCGTGTACAATCTCGATTATAACTGCTGTCTTTAACCCGATACTAAATTTGGCTCATCACCCACAGAAAATTGTCCTAGTCAACTTACTTACCTGCAGTTCCACGCCGAAAAATTGCGTCAAGAAATACTAACTTCTATAATCAGACAGGCGACCATGAAATTCTGGCCAGAGTTACTTTAAAACTTAGAACTCAGGAACTCCAGGACATTCTTTTCGACTTCTTACGGGAAATAGCGCCAAATAACAGTAAGAATGACTTCGAAAAATAAAAATATTTATGTAAGACTGAACATCAGTTAAAATAAAACTCTTAAACGATGCAAGACGTGGAGTAATGTGTACGTTGATTTTAAGCTGGATAATAATATTAAATCAGTATTAGGATTTGAGGGAAATACACTCCTGGAAATTGAAATAAGAACACCGTGAATTCATTGTCCCAGGAGGGGGAAACTTTAAAGACACATTCCTGGGGTCAGATACATCACATGATCACACTGACAGAACCACAGGCACATAGACACAGGCAACAGAGCATGCACAATGTCGGCACTAGTACAGAGTATATCCACCTTTCGCAGCAATGCAGGCTGCTATTCTCCCATGGAGACGATCGTAGAGATGCTGGATGTTGTCCTGTGGAACGGCTTGCCATGCCATTTCCACCTGGCGCCTCAGTTGGACCAGCGTTCGTGCTGGACGTGCAGACCGCGTGAGACGACGCTTCATCCAGTCCCAAACATGCTCAATGGGGGACAGATCCGGAGATCTTGCTGGCCAGGGTAGTTGACTTACACCTTCTAGAGCACGTTGGGTGGCACGGGATACATGCGGACGTGCATTGTCCTGTTGGAACAGCAAGTTCCCTTGCCGGTCTAGGAATGGTAGAACGATGGGTTCGATGACGGTTTGGATGTACCGTGCACTATTCAGTGTCCCCTCGACGATCACCAGAGGTGTACGGCCAGTGTAGGAGATCGCTCCCCACACCATGATGCTGAATGTTGGCCCTGTGTGCCTCGGTCGTATGCAGTCCTGATTGTGGCGCTCACCTGCACGGCGACCATCATTGGCACCAAGGCAGAAGCGACTCTCATCGCTGAAGACGACACGTCTCCATTCGTCCCTCCATTCACGCCTGTCGCGACACCACTGGAGGCGGACTGCACGATGCTGGGGCGTGAGCGGAAGACGGCCTAACGGTGTGCGGGACCGTAGCCCAGCTTCATGGAGATGGTCCTCGCCGATACCCCAGGAGCAACAGTGTCCCTAATTTGCTGGCAAGTGGCGGTGCGGTCCCCTACGGCACTGCGTAGGATCCTACGGTCTAGGCGTGCATCCGTGCGTCGCTGCGGTCCGGTCCCAGGTCGACGGGCACGTGCACCTTCCGCCGACCACTGGCGACAACATCCATGTACTGTGGAGACCTCACGCCCCACGTGTTGAGCAATTCGGCGGTACGTCCACCCGGCCTCCCGCATGCCCACTATACGCCCTCGCTCAAAGTCCGTCAACTACACATACGGTTCACGTCCACGCTGTCGCGGCATGCTACCAGTGTTAAAGACTGCGATGGAGCTCCGTATGCTACGGCAAACTGGCTGACACTGACGGCGGCGGTGCACAAATGCTGCGCAGCTAGCGCCATTCGACGGCCAACACCGCTGTTCCTGGTGTGTCCGCTGTGCCGTGCGTGTGATCATTGGTTGTACAGCCCTCTCGCAGTGTCCGGAGCAAGTATGGTGGGTCTGACACACCGGTCTCAATGTGTTCTTTTTTCCATTTCCAGGAGTGTAGAATTGAGAAAGAAACCTTAACCTCTATAAGGTGGTCGGGTCTATTTTACCCACAAGGATTATTGATGGTCTCTCATTTTGAAAATATTTGATTTCTTTAATTTCCATTCGTTGACTTTCGTCATCCCTCATTAAAATATATTATTTTGAAACTCTAGTCTGGCATTCACAGAAACAGTACTCCTCAAGCAGTTCAGGTCTTTTTAGACCCTGACTTTTTTACCTTCGTTATTACAGCAGATTTTTACAATATTCAGTTTATCAACAGTGGAACGCGTATATGTGCAGAAGGTCAGGTATAAAGAAACTAAGTTATTGTTGTTTCGAACAATGAAATGACTGTTTCTGAGGAAAGGAGACAAGGTGAAGGGCAAGCCATTATTACTCGCTGTAATCAAATCAGATTATAAGATGGTTCACTTCTAATCAGGTCACTAGGTTTCTACCATGACAGTTATATATTTTATGTTTGTTCTCCAGATAATGAACTCTTTGCGAGATTATGAAACAGCAGACATACTGCAGACCTTTTTGATAGTGATTAACGAGTTTCACGGGATGAAGATCCATGTTTTAGAATGCAGTTCTTTATCTTCACTAGAAGACACAGATGGTAAACCAGAACAGGAAATGGTTTCAAAGGATAAATCAGTTTGATGGAAGACAGAACCCCTACCACAAGCGGGACGGCATTTGGCATGTAATATAATTTATATAACTCCAGTACCAACAAGGTATGCCATTTCTCACTTTACAAATGAATACTAAGCTTTCAAATTGCTGCTCCCTCCATCAACTGGTAACATTATACTCACCAATCCCAATGCTGAATAGTGCAGCCAATTTGCAGAGTAAAGATGTTGTTAAAAAAGCTCAAAAATATGTAAGAGAGCTATTCGATTTAATGACAGTGAGGCAATGGTGCGAGACGTGAGCTTCTGTGAGAAATGGGTAAAGATATTACGCAAGCATTACGATTCCAATATGTTTGTTACAGTAGATGAACATCTTTTTGCATTCGGGGAAAACTGGCCTTTCCGCCAGTATATTCGAAGTAAACTACCAAAGTATGACATCAAGTTTTCGATACTTCGTAACAATGAAGCAAATTATGTATGGTATATTAAGCCATATGCCGAGAACCTACCAGATAGCGATCCTGAATTGAACAGAGACCTAATTGTTGTAATTTACTTGTCTGATTACTTGATAGCCATAAAATCATCTGTGACAAGTGCTGATGAAGACAAAGATCACTGTGATTGGAGCTGTGCGCAAAAAAAAAAAAAAAAACAAGGATTGGAATCCTACCAAAACTATTGCACAAGAGGGGGGAGGGGGGATCCTTAATCACACATCAGTACTTTTTCACAACAGACTCACAGCGCTTCTATCATACATGAAAAACAAATGTATTATTCTGAAAAGCACTTCGCAACACGATGTAAAATCTCAAATAATTTTGACTAAAGCGTCACGTAAGGAGGTGTGGACACCTTAGACGAGGGGACGGTGAATTAAGCAGAAAAGAAGAAAACAAACAGATGGTCTGTTGTGTTCTTCCATATGATCGACATATCTGCATACAACTTTAATGTGCTACGCAAGACAACTCAGCCCCAAAAGAAATCAAACACCATACAGTAGATATGTCTGTTCATAGAAGCTACTGTTTAGTTACTAATTGAAGGGCAAATGAAGTAATGATATGTCTCCTAAGAGTAAATATTGCAAAAGAATCTATAGAGTGAATAACATCGTTTGAACCCGCGTTCTCCACGTCGGAAGAAAATGATTCTGAGAGTACGAAGAGATTGGTATATGTAAGGTATGTGGATCATCCAGCAAATACCCAGAACGTTAACTTCGTACACATTCACTGTAACGCTTTGGAGGCTCATTCCACAATACTGCTTCCACACAAACATTTCATCAGTACTGGCTTTTAATACCACCTGAATATACGGACGCCAAATAACCAAATTCCTCCTTTCACGTCTCAGCTGTTGAAGATAAAGATGAGAATTTTGTCTTTCAGTGATGGAGAGATAACCGCTATACTAGACTTAAGGAAACATTATGGGTGTCTTATACACGCAGCATTTTGTATATGAAGACAAAAAGAAGAACAATGAGAAGAAAAATACCATGAAGAAATTGTTAACTAATTGCAGTTGACAAATACCATCGTCGCTAGGATACGCTGTGCTACAAATACAAACGTCATTACATTACAAGTATTCGCAGTTGCGAATATAGACAACCGTGAGCTGTAGAATGGAATGACAACAATGGAAATTTGGGGCGGGCCAGGATTCGAACCCGGATTTCGTGATTATTGCGAATGATCGCTTTTCCCTTTAGCTATCCGTGCACAACTCATGGCCAGCCCCAAACATTCATATGTCACCGACTATGCGTCCAAGACCTGTACTAGAACATCCACTGTGTATATTCCCGTACGGGTGAGACATTTTACTTGAAAGTCGCTTACCCGATGTCGGCGAATAAATACGATATTTTAGTCCCTCTGTTATTCTGAATACGACATCGGGAAAGCGTCTTTCAAGTAAAATGTCTCACTTGTACGGGAATATAAATAACGGATGTAGGAGTACAGGTTAGAGATTCATGTTTGACAACATATGGAAGTTTGGATCTGGCAGTGAATAATGCACGGGTAGCCAAATGATACGGCGACCGTTCGCGATAAGGGGGAAATCCTGTTTCGGATCCCGGTCTGGCACAAATTTTCTTTGCCATCATGCCTATCTACAGCTGATGGTTATCCATATGCTCAATTGTGAATACATTTAATGTGTCCCATAACGGATGTGGTCGCCGCAGTGCCTGTTTATTTGGATATGCAGGCATGTGCAAAGGAACTTCACGTCGTATTCAGAATAACACATGCTTTAATACATCGTACTAACATCATTCTCTATGAATTCTCATTCGACAGTGCACTATGTAGGAAAGACGTAAATTTACGTACTGAATGTGAGAGACAGAATTCTCGTTGACGACTTTATTACTCAATTCGAATATTAAAGGTGTAAACCATTTGTTTAACCAGGTTTACCTCACAGTGATTCCCTACGACTGTAATACAGAACGAAAATACTTTCCCCACTGCACTGCGAGAGTCTGAAAAGTTGTACTTCTCATTTCACTTGTTTTCAGAAATATAATATCGTTTGAATACCCAAATATTTTATCTTGTGCGCAGTCCGGGAACTGCAACGTTAATGAAAGGGTAAGTAGCGTTTGCTCCAAATGACGCAATCGCGTTGCAGAATGTTGGCAGGGGAACGAAGTATGATCTAAAAGATTTTGTTGATAATGATGGAAGTTTCAACTTCTACCTCCCATTCAGTATGGTACTTCAGTTCGTAGAGGATTACAGGAAGATTATTTTAAACTCTCATCGAGAACTTGTACTGAGTTGCAGAAGAATAGGCACTAACTGTGTTATATCACGTAAAACAGGCAACGAGAACTGTGATGTTCTGAGAAATGACAGAAATTGGAGTTTCTTATACAAAACATTAAATTAGAGTGTCTATAAGCAATAATCACTATGGAAGATCTTAAATAATGTTCTGAGTCTGGTATTCCGTCATTGGGATTTAACTGAAAGTGTTGCATCAGAAATTAGTACATGAACGTCGCAAATTAAAATAAACACAGCTCTCGAAACAGTAAAATAGCTGATTTTAGCTTTATAATGAAACAGGAATTTAATTTCCATCGACTGCATCATATTCGATGCAGTTAATATAACAGAAGAGAAGGCATATCTGAATTCGTTTAATATTCCCAATAAAAACAGTCAACCGATATTAGCACAAAAAATACTGCACGACCGTATGAAATATACTGCAATTTCCAGTCGCTGTGTGACGAAGAGAGAGTTGTAAGTGGTGGAATAAGAACTCCCCATATGAGTCGAACAAAGTTTTAGAATTGTTCACATCAAGCTGAAGGAACACTGAAATTTTCCGTCATTGATATGAGTACTGAAATGTAAACAAGAACGCTGTTTCTTGTCCAAGAAATACGATACCATGCTGTCTGGTTATTCATGAGGTGTACCCTTATGTAAGACATTTAATGCTGTTATATAAGAAAATAAACATTTTACGTATAAAATTTGGTGAAATAAAGGAATAATAGATACCTTTTTTTTTATATAAATCTGTAAGTGTTAAGTGTTTCATGAGGCACTCAGTATTTTCAGCAAGTTTAATTTTCAAAGCTACTGTATGTCTTACCATTTCAAATAATGTGACAACTCGAGATGTAATAAAGGTAAGATGTACAACAGTTCTTGAAACTTAAACGAAGCTCCATGAAAAGGAGGAAGAAGTGTAAGGGAAATGAAATGAGTGCGCCGTTCGGATGAGCTACAAAGTTCCACTACTTTTAGTCAAGTCCTTGCGCCTTTTCAGTGATGGTGATTTAGTAGAAGAAGAGTTGATAGTTCCAGCTGCACATTTATGTCCGCTTCAGACTGAACACTCCCTCATTGTGCTGTTATCAGTCACGACAATTTTTCATCACACATAGTACACTTCGTTCACAGCCATCTTGCATTATCTTTGAAGAAAGTTCGTTGCACATTCTTTAGCTCTCTATGAGTGCATAGATATCACAAGCACAAATCTGGATGTGACGTTCTTAGCAGCGTTGAAGAAAACGTGGGTTTTTCGTGTTTATGATGGAAAAGTTCTGAGTATCCATTTCGCGATGGTCTACAGCTTGGAGTAATTTATCGGCAATGCGGCAGGGAATATAAAAACAGTCTAAATCATTTCAAGGATATCCATCAGGATAGATTTCCTGGTTTATACAAGTCCCTACAAGGATCCCCATCCTATTCGCTTTGACGATGGAAGTGCTGCAGTACTCGCTACTAGCAAATCAAATGTGTGTGAAATCTTATGGGATTCAATTGCTAAGGTCACCAGTGCCGAAGCTTACACACTACTTAACCTAAATTATCCTAGGGACAAACACACACACCCATGCCCGAGGGAGGACTCGAACCTCCGCCGGGACCAGCCGCACAGTCCATGACTGCAGCGCCTGAGACCGCTCGGCTAATCCCGCGCGGCCACTACTAGCAAGTATGCGCTCACCGTCTCCTGGTTCGCGAAGTGAGACGTGCTGTAATGTCGCACTCGTGATGTACTGAGTGTGCGAATGCTACTCTGAGACTGGCATCAGTGTTGATTTAACAGTGTTTGTGCTTCTGAGGAGCCAATAAGCTGTAAATTTCTCTTATTACACGTACAGAAGTTACAGTATGCTAAACGTAAGAGCTGCAGTGGATTTTTTAATATATGAACACTATTGATTGCCACGACTAACACGAGAGCATGAGTCTAAAAATGAAATTTGGTTTTTGTATTATTAACCACTACAGGTTTCATCACAGCAGTCTTTGATATCACACACATAAAATTTTATTGCACTGATTTACTTAAATTATTTACGTCACTGATATTGTAATAGCAGTTGTTTATGTCCACTTGACAATGGCATAATAAAATCCAACATTCACCTCTGAGGTCTCCGGGAAGCTGAAGGAAATAATTTTAATGCACCGTTACCTGCCCGCTTAATTGTTGGAAAACTGATTTCATTCAATTTAATTTGAATTTTCGGCGGCAGCGGCTCCAGCGATCGCAGCACAGCTCTGCGTCATGAAAAATTCTAAATATTCTGAAAACGGCTAAAAATGTGGAATGAAATACTGGGCACGCTAGCAATAAATTATTAAAAGTATTTTTAACAATTTCTATATTAAAAAATCAAAATAAATTTAAAGTACAAACCTTTTCATTCATCAGCCTCCAATGGCGTCTTTCTCGAACAAGGAACAAAAGAAAGCTAACCAAGCACTCGACCAAACGTTACAGGCTCTTACAACTCTTACAACGGCTACAAGAAGACAGACAGAGTAATGTTTTAACCTCCACAATTTATGGGCAATTTAATATGTATCTTTGTTATCTTTTTTAATTATCATTGCCTGTTTCGATTTCTACACTCGCCAACCACAGACGTAATTTCCAAAATTTAGATCCATAATTATTGCACAAACATAAAAATGAAAAATATTATTTCTTTTTTACAGAGTCTACATAATCGACAATCGATAATACAGTAATAATAATAATAATAGTAATACACATAAATGTTTCTTTTTTCAGATATATTACAACGATTTTGTGACTGTCTTACCAAGAGACGTCACATCTATCGATATTTCGAACGCGGCATAACTTGCAATTTATGCTCTTGGATACAACAACAATTTGTATGTGACAGAGAAAGTATAGATTTGGTGCTACTGAAAGACGCAACGAGAGAGATCGACTTGCTGAAAACTGTTGAAGAGCCAATTGAAGCTGTTGGCCTGATATGGAATCTGTTGGTCTCTTTTACCACCAACAGAGCGCCAGCGATGCAAGGGACACAAAATGGGCTCGTAGCATTGCTGCAGGAAAGCTATGATAATCAACAGACAGTTTATAAGGAATTCATTGTTTTATGCGTCAGGAAGCAGGAATAGAGCACGTTATGAAACTGGTGGGCTGAATGGTAACCTAAGGTCACCTGGGTTATTACATCGTCGTTTTCAACAGGTTTTGATGCAACTGCAGGTAAAATATGAAGATGATATACTACTGCGAAGTCCAGGAGCATCCTCTAAAAGATTTTTCGGTTAAGACTTGCTTTCACTTAAAACTTCCGGGCTGATAGGCCGTGGTCGATGTATAAAACTCTCCCCTGACGTTTCGTCTCCGACTTCAGGATGAAGCCTCCGAGGTAAAGTTCGCCGCTTTACCTCGGAGGATGTCTCCCGCAGTCGGAGAGGTGCTGTTTTCAGTATTTGAAAGGAAAAGGAAAACAGTCACACACTGTCGAGAATGTTCCAGACCTCGCGGTTTTATTGACTTGGCTACTGATTTGAACACCCACAATTAGACGTTGCAGGGCGAAAAGTAATTAATACCTGACATAATGGAAAAGGTGGATGCATTTAAAATTAAAATCACGTTGTGTAAGGGAAAACTTCTGGTAAAGAACACCAGCCGTTTCCCTAAGTTGTCTGTACTTAAAGAAGATGTGAATTTTGAGCAATTCATTGCGATGATAGAAGAAATACAGAAACAATTTTCAAATCGTTTTTAGGACACTGCCTACCTAGCATTGGCTTTTGAGACGTTTTCAAGATCACCTGGCATATCAGCTGAAAGCGCCCTGTTCATTTAGAGATGGGACGTTCGAAATAAGTAATTTCCGATCGAAAGACACATTCTATTATGTTAAAACTGTCCAGGAGTTCTGGGAAGTTTTACCCCGGGAAGAGTTTCCACTTCTCAATAACGAGGCTGCAACAGTGAAATCCATGTTTGGATCAACCTACATTGTGGTAAATAAAGTCGTGGGATCGCGATTGCACGCATACATATGGCGGTAGCATCGCGTACACAAGATATGAAAGGGTAGCACTTCAGCGGAACTGACATTTGTACCCATGTGATTCATGTGAAAAAAATTCCAACATTATTATGGCCGCATGACGTGACTTAACAGGCTTTGAATGCAGAATGGTAGTTGGAGCTAGGCGTAAGGGACATACTATTTCGGAAATTTTGTTTTACGTCATCCACAGTGTCAAGATTGTGGTGAGAGTGCCAAATTTCAGGCATTACATCTCGTCACGGAAAATGCAGTGGCCGACGGCTGTGACTTAACTACCGAGAACAGCAGCGTTTGGGTAGAGGTGTCAGTGTTAATGGAAAAGCAACACTGCGTGAAATAACGGCTAAAATCAGTGTGGAAAGTACGACGAAAGTATCAGTTAAGACAGCTCGACCAAATTTGGCGTTAATGGGCATAACAGCAGACGAACGACGCTAGTGTCTTTGCTGACAGCACGACATCACTTGCAGCGCCTCTCCTGGGCTCGTGACCATATCATTTGGATCCTAGACGACTGGAAAACCGTGGCCTGATCAGATACGTCTCGATTTCAGTTGGCAAGAACTAATGGCAGGTTTCGAGTGCGGATTATTAACAAGTCAATATGGAGGCTGGTGGCGGTTCCATAACTGTATGTACTGTATTACATCGAATGAACCGGGCCCTCTGGTCCAACTGAACCGATCATTGACTGGAAATGCTTATGTTCGGCTACTTAGACATCACTTGCAGCCATTCAAAGACGGAATTTTTGTGGCTAACAATGCGCCGTGTCACCGGGCCACAATTGTTCGCGATTGATTTGAAGAACATTCTGGAAAATTCGAGCGAATGATTTGGCAGCCCAGATCGTCCGACATGAATCCCATCGAACATTTATGGAACATGATCGAGAACCCAGTATGTGCACAATATCCTGCACCGGCAACAATTGCGCAATCATGGACGGCTATAGAAGCAGCATGACTCAGTGTTTCTGCAAAGGACTTCTAACGACCTGATAAGTCAATGCCACTTCGAATTACTGCACTATGTCGGGCAAAAGGCGATCCGACACGATATTAGGAGGTACTGCATGACTTTAGTCACCGCAGAGTACAAACATGAAAGATTTGAAGCCAAATAAGTCACTGTTACGTGGCAGTCTCCTGACGACAATCTAATGAACTGTCTGCGCGTGTCTGTGTGCCGTCAGTCTGTACCAGATATCAGTTTTATTATATCTTCAGCTAGCTGAAAGTAATTAGGTGGTGATGGAAATTTTGTTTTATTTGTGACGTATTTTGTTGAGAATTATAGCCATGGCACTGTCGGTAGAGAAGTGCTAGTTAATTTTTTTTTCCTTTAACGTGTAGTTGAGATACTTTATTCCATTACTAATGGCTTGCTATAGGTTCTACTTGTTTTTGCCTCTGTATTTTAGCTGAAATGTTGTATGAATTTTACATGGAACAATGATGTAGTTTAACATGCCTACTAAAACATATGACTGTAAATAAGTAGAATGCCTGGTTAGATGTAAGAGAGGGCCTGATGGCCTGATGGCCCTAATCTTGCCAGGTTAAATAAATAAATAAATAAATAAGAACTGGAGTCACAGCTTTGTTGGAAACCACAAGTAGACAAAACATTATCGCAAGTTTTCTGCGTAAATTACCACCTCAAAAAATAATTTTTTCAAGTGAGAAGGGTGGCGTATCTTGTTCTTAAAGTTTCTTTGGTGTTTCTCTTCTGCGTTGAGGTAGGTCACCCTTTTTCGCAATCAACGAATTGTTTACGCCTGAATTATAACTCCAGTAAGTAATTTGTACAAGTAATAACGATGGCTAACTTTATATCTAAAGTGACTTTATTGTATCTTTTTTGCGTTCTGGTAAGTGGACATTAATTGTCTAGGAATGAATTACTGATTACTACGATTTTTATGAAAACAGGATGGTAATTCTCGAACCGTCCATGACTCGCTTGTAGCAAATGGTTTTTGCAATAGTTTTGCTGCGCCTTCTACCTCCTTAGTTGGTTCAACTGTTGTCTCAAAACTTTCCATCATATGGTATCTCTTACGCAGAGTGGGAGCCTATTTGAATGCTTCCACGTTACTGTTGGAGGGTCTTGGATTGCAGCGCCTGGGGTACGTGACGGCTCCCAGCGAGTTGACACGCATTATGATGACAGGGGGCGGAGCAGCCAGCTGTGGTGTGTTCAGTATGGCTGTCACATAAGTAATAGCGAGGGCCGCTTTGTGACTGGTGGAAGCACGTATTTCTCGAAGAGCTCTGTCAGCATCCTGAAGACATGTCGATGTGCAGCGCGGTATTCTGAAAATCTGTGGTGCGGAGTCCCGTGGAGCCTGCGGCGAGTTACCGACATTGTGGCGGACTATTATGAGAGTCTTGTCAACTATTATTCACTCTGGTAACTTGTGGCCACCATATTAATGCTAGATGGTCTTGAGGACTAGTCTATGGTGTGGTGACTCCCTTCTTTCAGGTTCTCCAGAAATGAGTGAGAGTTATTGTGCTTATTATACTGTTACCATGCTCTGGCTACATCTTAAATCCGAGTCTTATGTTTAGCTTCCCGTCAAGTTTTGAAAGGGATCGATTGGTCCCTTTTTGTTAAGTTTTAAATCAGTTCAAATGGTTCAAATGGCTCTGAGCACTATGAGACTTAACATCTGTGGTCATCAGTCCCCTAGAACTTAGAACTACTTAAACCTAACTAACCTAAGGACATCACACACATCCATGCCCGAGGCAGGATTCGAACCTGCGACTGTAGCAGTCGCGCGGTTCCGGACTGAGCGCGTAGAACCGCTAGACCACTGCGGTCGGCTTTAAATCAGTGTTTATTGCATGTAACAGATACCACTACCTCGGTCCTTGATTAGCATACATATGCTTTCCCTTATGTTTTATGTGTGTAGCTTTCTTATGGTAACAAATTTGTGTTTCAGGTATTTCTGTCCAGATGCTCTGCTCTGTGTAATACATTGTAAAGGCCACATTGGAGACTGATATTTTAAAAAACGCACCGAGCAGCTATTGGACAGTGGGGCCTGTATCTGTATGTTATTACTCACACTGAATGAACACAGTGGTGCATGCATGCAGTAAGAGTTGGCCTACATTGGCTACATCAAGACATGGAGCACACTCTGTGTGTGTTATCACAATATGTGTAGCATGCTTGCTGTATAGTACTGTTGGTCATCACCTAGAAACGAGACATTATTGTTTACAGAGGGATAGGAATGGATGGACATATTCCTGGGGGAGGCAATACATCTGCCTATGGCAAGCTGCCTTTGCGATTGTCCATAAGGCGACTGATGTGTAGGTTGCCATGCAGAGCAGGTCGATAATGCAGGTCGTTACTATTCCCACACAACCCACCTGTTGTGCAGGGCAGCCAATGTGGTAGGGGTTTACAAAATGTCACACGCCTCTACTTCCAAAAATATTAGAGCTAGAGCGGTATAAAATCGCCTATGTTGGAGTTCCTGGAATAATACATATTCTCAATTCCATATATAGTAAGATATTATTTCTCAAGCCACTGCACAATCCATAGCACATAGCATATGGTATCAATATTAAACAGTGAATCCATATGCCTCTGCATGTTCAGCTACAACGGGCACAGAACATGATGGGGAAGCTAGTGATGTAGGTTTGTAGCGTATCCTTGAAGGTATTTAATTGTACACTCAGCAATAATTAAAGGAAACCAAAGAGAAATTTGCTTTAGTTCAGGATAACGAATGAAAATTTCGAGGTTTGCTGACGACATTGTAATTCTTTCAGAGATTGCGAAGCATGTGGAAGAACAGTGATACAGAATCAATAGCATCTTTAAAAAAGATTATATAGTGAATTACAAAAACCCAAAACAAGGCCAATGGATTGTAATCGAATGAAATCAGACAATGCTAAGGGAATTAGATTCGGAAAGGAGTAACCGTAAATGAGTTTTGCTCTTTGGGCAGCAGACTGATTGATAACAACCAAAGTACAGAAGAAATAAATTGCGCACTGACAATAGCAAGAAAAGAATTTCTGACAAATTGAGATTTGTTAACTTATAACGCAACGCAAATATGTACATAGAAGGATGTCTTTTCTAAATGTACACTGGTGTACAAAACTTATGGACGAAAATGTTTCACTACCAAGTAACATGGCGCGATGAAACTTGGACCACACATAGATATAACTGCTACAGCATAATACAGTACTTTACAATACAGTACAGTACAGCTTAGCCCAGAAGCTAACTGAAAGAAATACTCAATGAGGCAAACAGAAATGCTTTATTTTTCAAAGACAATAATTCCACTGAAGCCACTGACGTTTACGATGGTCACCTGGGCATTACAAAAGGGGAGTATAGTTGTTAATAGAGAGCAACGTGCACCTACGCTGACCACTAAGTTAGTAAGGAGTTCTTGTGGAAAGGCGTGGATATCTGTTGGATGGTCGTGGTTGCATGTGCCGCAGTACGTCTCGCCACACATCTCAGGCACGTGCTCGGTGGCATTCAAATATAGGGAACTGGCAGGCTAATCCATTCGCCGAATATCTACTTATTGCAAGGGCTTCTCCACCTTGTAGTTCGATGAAGTCGCGCATTGCAGTATCTACCATAAGAAAGAAGTTGCGATCGAGTTCACCCCTGAAAAGACGCACTTGGTGAAGCAGTAGAGTGTCACAATAAAGCCGACCTTTTAGTATGAAGTATTCAAAGATTTGGAGGTCAGTACGCCGATACAGCATTATGGCTCCCCATAAAATAACACTTCGACCACCACAACAATCATTTTGGTGGTCTCACCAAAACAATCGTTTGGGTGGTCTCAGTGTTATTCTGAGGGGAGGCACATCCAAATAACAGGACACGCTAGAATCATTGGTCAACGCTATTGTGATATTGTACTCCTTCCCAGTGTGCGTCTGTTCAGGAGTGCATCGGCACTGACATCATTTTTAAGGGTGACAATACGCGACCACATTCAAGATTGCAGGTGGAGGAGCTCCTGAAAGAAGGGGACATTCGGTTAATGGACCAGTCTTCCTGTTGTCCCGGCTTAAATCCCATCGAGTATGTATGGTATATGTTGGGGAGATGCGTTGCACAAACGACCATCCAGCACTTGTCAAGCACGCTGGTGGAGGAATGGAACGCCGTACCATAAGAGTTCGTTACCAAAATTGTAGCCGGGATGTGTGCACCTTTCAGACCATGCATTCCAGCCCATGGTGTTCACAGGCATTATTAAGAACCACGTCTCGCCTTCTGTAACTTCCAGAGAAGCCGTAAATGACGGTGATTGCAGTGTAGTTATAGCCTCTGAACAATAATGTTATTCCTGGTCACCTCATTGCGTATTTCTTTCAGTTACCTTCTGTACTGTAATGTACTGTACTGTATTATACTATACTACACTACATTGTAGGAGGTCGTTCTGTGTATGGTTAGAGCTTTATCGATCTATGTTACTTGGCAGTGACACATCATATGGAAGTTACTTCCATCTTTACGTTCTGCACTCTAATATACTTGTCTGGAGTGCGGCATTGTACTGAAGTGAAAAGCGGACGAGAAGCAGTTCAGACTGGAAGAGAACAGCAGCTTCTGAAATTTGGTAGTACAAAAGAATGCTGAAGATTAACAAATAAGCAGTAAGCCAATCGAATTGGGACAAAATAAGTTTGATGGCACAATTTGACTAGCAGAAGGAATCTGTTTTCAGAGACCAACCCTTTAATACGAGTATAACAATCTGGTTCAAACCGATGTAGGATGCGCTCGAAATGCGGAAATGCGGATACTCCACAGTGGAGAGATGCTTCAAATGGGTCTACATACTGAAGACCACAGAAACAGGATGTGTCCTGTCTCGTATCTTATTCTAAACGTTGTTGTGCCAGCGGTTTGGTATCCCAGGAGGAATAGTAAAAATTGTAGGTTCTGACAGTACTGATTAATCCAAATGAAGTATTTCAGATAACATGTGTCTATGCAAAGTCTTCAGCGACTTGATTAAATAATTTAACTGAGTAACATTTTCAGAGGTTCAAACCTGCAAGCTACAATGGCAATACAAAAACATTTAACGAATGTACATACAGATATTGTAGTTTTGTACAGTCTTAGGGGACTGATGACCTCAGATGTTAAGTTCCATAGTGCTTACAACCATGTGAACCATCTGTACAGTGTTGGGATGTTCTGTGGTCATCATGCGGAGAAGGATAAGGATAACCGAAGTTAGAGAATATTAGATTCGTTTGTTGATCTGATGTCCCCATAATCACTGTCTTTGTTCATATGAAATGGCTGTTTTCTTCTGATTCATTCAGTTAAACCTACTGGTATGGTTCCTTGGATCTTATCAACTACTGTTCATAAACTTGTAAAGAGCATTTAAAGGCATCGGAATCAACTCAGCTGTGTAGTAAAAGCAAAGTAGCTACCAGAACAAAGCTTGTTTCTGTTTAACAATCGACGTGTTGATCGTGGTGTTATCAGCCACCTGCAGTGTCATCTGCTTATCCTGCTGTCGCGTCTCTCATGTTGGTTTAAGAAATACATTGTAAGGGACGATGAACGAGTTTTCATTCAAAGGTCATACAGTCCAGAATCGGTATGCTAATCAGGTAAAATCGACGTGACCATCAGTACATCAACCCACGGAAGCACTTTGCTGAAGAAACTCACTTCGTAAAACTCCGTGTTCTGCTGTGTGAAGAATTCCATAACTGTGAATCCTAGTCCGACAAGAACCATCGAACCTTCAAGGCCCTTTTAACGGTCCGAAGGATTGATAATCGCATAGGACGAGATCAGGACTATAGGTGGGGTACTCCAGTGTCTCTCACTTGTCCATAATAGATTAGGCTGGCTTTCCTGGTCGACCGGCATCTCGTGACGAACTGCGACCAGCGAGGAACTTGGCGCACCAATCCACAACGTTGGTTTTCGACTGACATACTGTCTCAGACATATTCTTCATTCTCCGATACATATCTACCTTTGTTTGTCTTTCGGCAGCCTAGAAAAGAATAACTGCACTTTTGGTCCTGTCTGGATGCATTTGGTAATAACGTCGCCATAGTTCACATTTCCACATTTACTGCAGGCACGTCGGAAAGACACGAATGCTAATCCCTTGCCAACATGTCGTTGGTTATACACTGAATTGGAGTACACGTTGCATATAGGCTGCAGCAACGACCTCAGACTGAAACGTTTTGAATAGAACGAAAAACTAGTATAAGTTGCAATTTTTTTATTTTTCCTTCGATGAGTAGTTTCGGGCAGAGACCAATTTTCAAATCAACATAGCGAAGTCGAAAATGACATTTCCGAAGATGTCAAAACTGTGGAATGTACATTTACATTGCATATAGTTATCTATATGCAATGTAATGCTATTTTCGACTTTGTTATGTTGATTTGAAAACGGGTCTCAGCCCTAAACTAGTAACGGAAGGAAAAATAAAATGTTTGCATCTGCTACTCCAGCATGCTGGAAGTTCGGAAACGTTTTGATCGTTCCTTATACAATAAGAGAAAGGAAACTTTGCGTATTTAACACATAACACGGAAACTAATTACTGTACGAGTACCAAACTTGCTAGCATTAATGTCATGGACATGGGGAAGGGAAATAATACAGAATCCGTTTAATAGAAACGCTTTCCGTGTGCGGCTACGGTACATCATACCATCAAATACCGGCACTATCACTGCTACAAAAGGACTCAATATGGCGCCCATCAGAGTCCAGAATATTCTGAACGGGCAGGATTGCATTCTGCACACCAGAACGAAGCATGCCCATAGATGTTCTAGCTACCTTTCTTGATATGCTGCGCATCAGATCAGCGCGTATGTTCCCCTGGTAAACTGTGCCCTTCAGATAGCCTCACAACCAGAAATCACAGGGAGTGAGATCAGGCCAAGCATTTGGAAACGATCGGCCGATAATAGATTCCAAATGTGTTTTGGTGAAGTGGGTGAACTTCACAAGCGATGCGCATGAAAACCGTTGCGTTCAATGCTTCTCTCTCCTGAAGAACAAGTATGACATTCTGGCGAAGCGTATCGCAGTAACACTGTCCCCTCACACTGCACGTCTTTGGTCTTTGAGAGCTAGCCTGTTCAAAAAAGAATGGGCCGTAACCGTGAAGCCACACCATACGGTGACATGTTCACCATACAGAGGAACTTCATGCACAGTGACTGGAGCTGAAGATCCCCACACTCGGTAATTTTGTGTGTTCACCTCACTCGTCACAGAAAAATGACCTTCGTCTGTCCATAGGATGGTCCAGGGCCAGCCCTCGTCAACTTCAATCTTTGCGAGAAAGTGGAGAGCGAAGTTCAAATGGTTCAAATGGCCCTAAGCACTATGGGACTTGACATAAGAGGTCATCAGTCCCCAAGACTTACAACTGTTTAAGCCTAACTAACCTAAGAACATCACAGACATCCATGCCGGAGGCAGGTTTCGAACCTGTGACCATATCAGGAGCGTGGTTCCGGACTGAAGCGCCTAGAACCACTCGGCCACATGGGCCGACCCGGAGAGCGAAGAAAACAGGTCATTGTGCGTCCTGTGGTGCAAGATGCTGTTCTATATGGATCTTGTATGGATACCATTTGAGAATAGTTCGAAGCACCTTCCGTACAGTGGTTCACGGCATGTTCAACTGTCGTGTCACAGCACGCATAATGCCTGTCGATCGAGAATTGCGCGGACCGTTGTCTGCCATAGCAACACCGATTTCACCAACCATCTGTGGTGCAACCGGTCGTCGGCCTCTTCTCGGAGCGAAGCCCAGTGCTCCAGTTGATTCGAATTTCACCATCATCTGCATAGCAGGTGGAGAAAAAGGACTCTTCCGTAATCCTTGCAGCCTGCAATATTCTCGAAACGCAGTTGCGGCTAATAGGTCAACAAGTGCACTGCAACTGGTCAGGTGTGTGAGATAATGAATCACGATGACTGACCACGGCACCTAGTGGCCATAGTTGGAACTGGACGGTGGTGCTGTGATGGAAGGAAATCATGCACCCCGTACTCTGGACACTAATACTGCCAAGTTTGGTAATCGTACTGTGATTAGTTTCCGTATTATAACGTGTTAAATAGGGAAAGTTTAATTATAACCACCCAGTATATTCATAATCGTTGCATACTTTTTATTTTAACAGCACTGAAGTTGATGATGAAATGTGAGGTCTTGGAATCTGTAGTTTAATTTCGGAGATCGTTTTTCTTCTTTTGGCTAAAGATTATTATTTCCATTTCTTTCAACACCTCCCATTCCTAGTTCTTCTTTAAAGATCATTGTCTCTTACAACACCTGGGTCCTGTTTCGTCTATACTACTTCGCTGTTGCTGATTTGAATATGTATGAACCTGGATTTCTTTTTCTAAGGATTCCAACTTAAATCCCCGAGAATTTTAGTTAGTTAGTTACACATTCTATAGATCATTTGAACGATTCCTTCATACAAATGATGTGGAACAAGTGAGTTTGTATATCTACACATGATCAGAGTACCATTAATGAACACATTATTATTTTAGTCCTAGTCGTGAAACTACACTTAAAAACAACTTCCTTTTCTTCTCTCTGTCCCTCTTTCTCTCTCTCTCTCTCTCTCTCTCTCTCTCTCTCTCTCTCTCTCTCTCTCCCTCTCTCTCTGTCTCTCTTTATCTGACTACCACTTTTTAAGCAGAAATTCGTCACTGTAATCGAATCAGTTGTCCAGCAGACACGGTGTTAAGTTAGATTTTGTGTTATTGGGTAAATGATCAAAGAGTGTTGTTGCTCTTCTCTGAGCCATTGACAGATTTAATTGTGCATAGTAAAGTTCTTTATCCCTCTGGTGTTGTGGGTATAAACATCACGGCTCTTCTCAAATTGCGATGGATTATTTATGACGAATTTCAGTAGCGAATTTGTGTGTTGTGAAAGCGCAGTTAAATTGCCCAGTAACTTGAAGAGATATCTACATGCATTCTTGAACACCACATATATTCAATCAATTCATTGTGTCTAAATCATGACTTGCCATGTAAAATTATTCCATAAGTCATTATTAAGTTAAAATATACAAAATATGTCAGGAGTTTAATACGTTTGTTTCCAAGATCAGTAATTACACGAAGAGCAAAAGTGGCTAAACTTAATTATTTGAGAAACTCAGTAATACGCTTCTTGCAGTTCAAGTTTTCATCAATATCTACGCTCAAACGTTTTGGGCTTTCCACCGTACTTACTGCTCCTGCTCATGTGCTACAACAATTGTTGGAACAAATTCAGTTTATTGTGTGTGTTTTTCTTTTTTTTCAAAATTTCGGGATAATCCATTTTCTGTGAACTGCCTTACAATTCTTTGAATAACATAATTTACCATCTCGTCTATTGATTTCTCTCTAATGGGATTTATTAGAATAATAGTATCGTTTGCAAACGGTACCAATTTTGCTTAAGTGGAAGGTGACTCACATAAAGAAGGAATATGAGTGGACCCAAATTTCAACCCTCTGGGACTTGCTTTGTGATTCCTCCCCTGTCACTATTATTTGCTATAATTTTCTACCGTTTTCTATATTGTTTGAATCATTCAGCGCAACAGTTGGTATTCTGTTTGTTAAGTTCATTCAGATCAGCTGTGCTGTTGTTACACGCTTCTTTGGGTTATCTCGCTCTGTTACGACAGTAGCAGCGTCGCTTTCAATGTCCGTTGTGACTCCTATTTGTCAATGACTCCAACCGCACCACTACTCTTTTTCAACTGGTCGTTCTAGCGTCTTGTCAGTCTAGTTTTGTGGAATGTGGGGTACGTTTTGGGGGCAATTTCCGGGACGCCTGGTACTCGGGGCGAGTGAACAGCTGCCGCGGTGCGCACCAGGTGCTCGCCTGCTCCGAGCCCATTGTCCTCCTCGCTCTGTCCGGATGGCATCCGTCAGGCGGCTGTACAGCAGGGCGGGGCCAGGCTCATCGTGCCGAGTGCAGCGCCAGACGCCGGCTGCCTGCTAATGGCGAGAATGTCCCACAAGTAGCGAGCTGGAAGCAGCGGGAACGGGAGAGGGGAGGCTCTGGGGAAGGGGGTGGGCACAGCATCCGACGCTATCTCTGCCAGTAGGGCAGTAGAAGAGGCGGGCCCCCATTGTCCTCAAGTCACAGTAAAACCCTCACCCATTGTGATTTACGTTTCTTGTGAGCTACTCTGACAGACAGAGAATCAGAACACCAAAAGATAATTAATGCACCGTAATTAAATTTCAGGACCACATTTGTCTAGGCAACATATTTACATGTTGACGTGCATCAGTTGTGTTGTACAGGTGCTGGATGTCAGTTTGTGGGATAGAGTTCGGTGACTATTGCACTTGGTCTGTCAATACAGGAACGGTTAATGCTGCTTGCGGATGACGCTGGGGTTGTCGTCCAACGATGTCCCACACGTGCCCGATCAGAGACAGATCTGGTGATCGAGCAGGCCAAGCCGACATTTTTACACTCTGTAGAGCATGTTGGGCTACAACAGCGATATGTGCGCAAGCATGCTGGGAAATGCCCTTGGAATGCTATTCTGAATGGCACCACAACAGATGGAATCATCAGACTGATGTACAAATTTGCAGTCAAGATGCGTTAGATAATCACGAGAGAGCTCCTGCTGTCATAAGAAATCGCACCCCAGACCATAACTACAGATGGAAACAGGATCTCAATTTGTCTCCTTCTAACCAAAATACAGCTATCACCGGCACTGAGAAAGTATCAGTTTTCACTAGAAAACCCAACAAACTTCCACCCTGCTCTCCAATGAGCTCTCTTTTAATACCATTGAAATAGCTACAGACGGTCTGGCTCGGAGCTCTGTCTGAAGTAACCAATTTGTCACTGTGGTGCCGACTGCTGCTCAGATTGCTGCAGCCGATGCAGTTCGATGCGCCAGAGCCATACACCGAACGCTATGATCTTCTCTGTCGGTAGTGCCACATGACCCACCGGAATCCGATGTTCTTTCGACCGTACACGGCTGCCAGCTATCACGTACAGTGGCCTCATTTCTACCAAGTCTTTCTACAGCATCGCAGAAGAAACATACAGTTTCTTGTAGCCCTATTGCGCGACTTCGTTCAAACAGTGGGGTGCTGATCATGACGTCTTTGCCGCCTTAAACCCATTCTTGACTAACATACATTCACCACGTTAAATCTCAAAGCTAAATAACGCTCACGAACGTTGCAGTGTCTATTTAAAGCAAAACTGATTAGTATCCTCGTAGGGGAGTTACTAACGCCACTGTTACGTGAATCGCGCCAAATATGAACAGACTTCTTTCAGACGTAAAAAATATGCACATCAATTTTCGTTTATGTCGCTCAACTCTTTTATGGTGTTGCAATTTTCTTCTGTTAGTGATTTTGCATCGAATTTTGAAATGGTTCATTTAAAAAGCCAATGTGAGGTAGTGTTCGAAGGAGGCTGGGAGGAACTGTCATCTCTATCTGTAGTAAAACTTATATGACGTGCTACACGTGACTAAACCCACTCTACAACTTTACAGATACTTTCTATTTTCTAGCGTTTACCGCATCTTAGGGGCAATTTATGCTATTTTATGTGTTTCGGTCAGATACCCTTACTATCGCCGCAGCATTCGATTAACATAACATAGGGAAGTGTTAGTGTCATCTGTCTGTAAACTGTATCAGCCGTGATCTGAGTATTATTGTATTTTGATTGCTTGCGTGTCACACTTTCTGTGTAGAAGGTTGGAGTCTCGCCCAGCAATTGCGTAAATGAGTGTGATTTAAAACCACACTACTACACTGGTCAGCACACCAGAGTAACAGTCGATAATCCACCCTGCATTCAACCTGGGTCTGGTTTGCCTCACTGTTCCATAGGCCAGAGCGTTGCACATCTGAGAACTGGGAGTTTGATTAAAATCGCGGAATTACGTACGCTCATCTTGATGAAATAATTAACGCTACACTACCGGTTGAACATTACATATGATAATCTGGCTTTGCCTGATTCCAAACTTTCGCTTCTTTCTGTACTCTCACATAAGCAATTCTTTCCTATCTAGAAATTATTTTTTTACCATTAATACAAGTCAGTCTTTCAACTCATCTATAATTGATTTAAATTCATCACAATCTGAGTTCTATTCCTGTAAATTAATGAAATTAATATTTAATGCTGGTATTAATTGAGCTCAATGATCGCAAGGATTAAGCCGCCTGTACAAATATTAATTCTCTCTCTTTTCTGGTGTGAGTTTTGCATGTGATATTTTTTGTAGACTAGCTGATGAGCCTAGAAGAAACGGACCCACAGTGTAGTGCAGTGTTTGGCACAGTGGGCTCACATTCAGGAGGACGACGGTTCGAACCTATGTCCAGCCATGTTGATTTAGATTTGTCGTGATTTCTCTAAATCATTCAAGGCAACTGCTGTGGTGGTTCTTTCGAAAGGGCACAGCCACTTTCCTCCTCACTCCTTCCCTAATCCGAGCTTGTGCTCCAGCTCTAACGCCCTATTTGTCGACAGGACGTTAAATGCTAATCTCTTCCTCCTCCTACTACTATTACACAGAATCCAGTCAAGCCCCCTGGAAGTGTAGGTAGATCTTTCACAAATGAGAGCGAGGAGACTGGGATAAGACTCGCTCGTGAAAGGTACAATGCTTAGTTTAGCTAGAATGCTTCAGAGTCACTTTCTGCCAGTTTTCCTCATAATAGTCTCTGTGCAACATGCAGTAATGGTCTCTACCCAAGGAGTGTAAACTTGGATTTTGAAAGCTGTGCCGACCAGTCAAAACACATTTAAAAAATCTTCATTAGAACACACTGGAGTGGGATGTCAGCTGCAGAAGCACACCTCTGTGGTCTGTGAGAAAAGATGTAGCTGTACTTTGTTCTCTAATTCTTTTCTGGCTCTGCAATATTGATAGGCCGACATTCTAGCGTTGTAAAACGTAGGGTGAACATCCTCTTGTCCAAAACATAAAAGTACACTTTATAATATTATTAATATTCAAAATATTATACGACTTTCAATCAAAGCTTCTGAAGTGGTAAAACAGTGCATAGAAAAATTTTACTTGCTTAATATATAATTGCATTCCACCATCCAGCAATAGATTCCCAACAGACTGACGAGAACATTGACTGAGGCATTGTTTAGAGGTCACTAATTACATAGACCAGATACAGATAGAAAAGATCAGTAAAAGAGATCTCAGGGATGCTGAAATGAGAGTTTGATAAAGTAAATGCTGACTGAACACTAGTAGCGTTCGGCTGTGGTCATCAAACAATTCATCGGTAACTCTCATTTGCTGCAGCCTGAAAAATGTGTAACATGCCACATAATAAATTGAGAAGTAGCATTAATGGAGAAGGAAAATACTCATAGGTTGCTTGTTTCAAACACATCATTAAATTAATGTATTTATTTAACCAAAAGTTACAGATACAAGAGCAAAATTACATTTTATGAGACAGCTATCAATAACAAATAAGAGAGAGAGAGAGAGAGAGAGAGAGAGAGAGAGAGAGAGAGAGTGGGTTTGTATGAATATGTGTGTGAAGGAGCACAAATCCTGCTTTTATACAGTCAAAACAAATTATGGCGACTACCTTCAACTTGCTTTTCAGAGCATCTTTTATAAAGTTTCCATATACAAACGTTTCTCTGGAATTCTTTATGAAAACAATCAAAAGAATCTTTTTATATTAAATGATGCCTTTTGATCTTAATTTACAGATTTATTTCCACAAGAAAAATCTATTCTTAATGTGATTAAGCATTAATTAAACATTTGCAGATATTTTATTAATTATTCAAAAAAGGAACTATCAACCTCATTGGATAACCTTTAAAAAAGGAGTAGAGAAGAATGAATAAGGAGAAGTGTATCCAACAAATATAGCATGGAAACAAGCATTATGTTGATGAGAATTCTGGCTCAAAAACAATTTTCCAGTAAAGTTTCCACATTGTAAAGCAAGAATCTAATTTTGTAGTTTTCCCCAGGAACGAAAACAAAATGGACAACAAACCTGAAATCTTTCACAGTTTAGAAAATTGTAGTGAGGGAATTTTAATTTAATTAATAGCAAAAACGCAGCTCGTGGTCTCGCGGTAGCGTTCTCGCTTCCCAAGCACGGGGTCCCGGGTTCGATTCCCGGCGGGGTCAGGGATTTTTCACCTGCCTCGTGATGACTGGGTGTCTGTGTCGTCTTCATCATCATCATCAATCATCCCCATTACGGTCGGAGGAAGGCAATGGCAAACCACCTCCACTAGGACCTTGCCTAGTATGGCGGCGCGGGTCTCCCGCGTCGCTCCCCTACGCTCGGTAAACGGAGTATGGGACTCATCATCATCATCATCAATAGCAAAAATAAAAATTCTAAGAATTTAATCAAACAATAACATCAATTGGACGATTTTTATATTTTTTACCTCAATAAACAAGATGTAAATTTACAGTTTTATAATATTTATTATCATCTTTTTAAAGATTATGGCACAATGATCTGGAAGAGTAATCATACTTTACCATCTAAAAGTAATAAAAAAATTTCACAGAATTTAGTTGGTAAAATTGCAGTTTTTGAAATAACTTAAGATTTATATTTTCAGCTCTCATAATTCAGTGAACACTTCTCTACAGTTCTCTACAATCTCTACAATTGTTAAGTTCAGTTAATAGATTTTCAATTATACCATTTATTTATATAGAAAAAATTTTAACAATAAAAAAGTTAAAATGGTTTCCAAATGTTTGAGAACATTTAAATTTTCATTTTTTATCTTATCTAGCATCTTGAAACTACTTCAAAAGGAAATGAGAACAGGAAGTTCTACATTTTTATAATTTTTCACTCATTTATTTAATTACGAATTTTCAGTGAGTATTCTGTGTTGTGATTCAGAAGTTACATTCTTTCTCCATACATAATAACATAAGCAATTACATCATTTGGCAAATTTTCATTAAAGACTGCCATTAATTTCACTGTTGTTTTTGAGTAGTTAAAACATTCATTCATCTAGACATATTAATTACATAAATGGAAGATTTTTTAATAAAATTCAATGGACTTACATTTACAACATTATTTAATTTAGTTATTCTTTTGAAATCTCAAAAATAGTGATAAGCTTTTAAGACGTTGTTTAGTGGTTCAAGATTCCATAATTCTTGCAGTAAAAAGGCATTTCCTCCATTTTTAAGATAGATATTTTTAATTTATCATGGTCGAATAAATAAGGATCATTTAACGCAATTTTTTCGATTTGTTTGGAAAACAACAAAAATAAAGTAAGGCATATCGAATTCTATAGAGCAATAATAATGAGTAATATGTAGTTTGAAATTTCCTTTCTCTGTGATCCAAGAAATTCAGACATTAGAAGGTTAAAGAAAGGAATTGGAATATATTCATTTTCAAACATTTCTTGTCCAGGTTCAAGAGAATATTATGATTCGTATTTAATATGTAGTTTGAAATTTCTTTTCTCTGTGATCCAAGAAATTCAGACATTAGAAGGTTAAAGAAAGGAATTGGAATATATTCATTTTTAAAGATTTCTTGTCCAGGTTCAAGAGAATATTATGATTAATATTTAAAAACCAGAACACGAATTTCCATACTTTTTACAACACTTATACCTCTTTTTGGAAGTGTAGAATTATCATTTTCTGAAGCCCAACGAAGAACAGACTCTTCTCGATCTTTTTTCAAACTCCAAGTAAAAATAATCCTTAATTCACCTACAAACTTAATTTCTACATAATCTTTAAGAAATCCATCAAATAATTGTAAATGGCAAATATCTTCAATTTTGTTCAGTTTAAATTTTTCAATTGTTAAGAGCATGTTTCCCACATTAAATTCATTCAAAAGGGAAAAGTTAACAAATAAGAGTGGAAAATGAAATTAATGGATATTGAATTCTAGATGAAATTTTGTTTCATTTTCTAATTGTATTAAGATTTTAAAAATTTTAAACATGATTAGTGTGAATATGATCAAAATTCACATAACGTTGTCGAAAATTGGGATGAATCCAGCGATCACTAGTATTAATATTAATTTCATTTTCTTTGTTAGTAATATTTTATTATTTATTGTTTTCTATTTTCAGTAATAAGTAAAATTGGTAACTTTCAAATTGGTTCATCATTTATTAGGAAAAATTTATTAGCTTATTTCTGAAACAACTTTTACAGAAGCGCCATTGAAGCGAATTAAATTATCATTTTCATCAATTATAGTTAGATCTAAATTCTGAATAGTTGCGAAAATTGGAATAATATAGGATGATTTCGTTTATAAATAAATGGTTTACTAAATTCAGAATTAGGTGTAAATGAAGCAATAATAGTTATTTGTCAATGAAAACGTTTCTTATGTGTAACAAACATACCATGAGGCAACTTAAAATTAATATTAATTAATTCAAGTGGAATAATTTAAGAACATCGTTAGCAACATTTTTCTTAATTAGGTTCAACAAAATTGTTATTAAAGACTAAAAGTCTTGCAATATTATTTTCTTTTATACCCATACATATATTTATATCACTTTCAATAACAATTCTAGTTAAAATTTGTCTGTTTAATACGAATATGTTGAATAAATAAATTTTCTAAATATTTCAAGCTATATTATTGAACAGGAACTTCTATTGATTCTACATCACACAACAGTTTCTTATTTTTTGATGTAGTATTTGGAGTTAAAAATCTTGAATAAAAACCTAGTGAAAAATTTCTATAAGTTTCTCTTATTGGAACAGCTAATCGTTTTTTTTTAACTGAAGATTTGTCACAAAATTGAAATAGTCAACTCACTTGTATTAGTAAAAATTATGTTAATAAATGACAGATTGGGAACCAATAATAGTAATTCTAGAAAAGAAACTGAAATATGAACATGATAAATTTTACCAAACTCTATGCAGTTATAGGACCGAGTGGTTGTGGGTAAACAACATAGATAATTCATAATTATGTTTTAGCACCAGGATGGTCGAACTGGAAACACATTCGTCATTTGTAAGTTTATTCTAAGAGCTTGGATCAATCAAAATATCAACGATTTATAAAAAGGGTGTGAAAACTAAAGATAAAATTAATGAAAAAATTGTTTGTTGTATTGAAAATAAAGGTGAAACAAATCATTAGATCATTGTGAAAATAAATCAGTTGTATGTCTTGATGATTTCATTCTTGAAAATCAAGGTATAATTGGAGAAAGTTTGCTAGTGGAAGTCATTAAGGAATAGAGTGTTTTTACTTATGTCAAACAGATTCCAAAATATTAAAATAATTAGCTAGAGATAAATTTAATTTTTTTAATATTTTTAGACAAGATGAAACCAATGTATATTATATTTATCATTAATTTGTTACTAGTGACTAAAAGTTTGATGAATTTAAGGAATTACTTAGTAAAAGTTGGAATTAAGATAAATCTTTTTTTACAACAATAGAAATAACAAGAAAAATTTATGAAGGTATATACAGACGAAAGATTAATAATTTTTATCTCTTGAGCATTAACATTGAATGTAAACATTGAACATAAAAGTTGAGCATGAATGTTCAATGTAAATAAAAAAAGTTATCGAATTTAATTGTGATAAAAAATTAAAAGTACAATTAAAACAAGACTTAAAGGAATGGAAAGAACGACCATGAACAGAATATAAAAAAGAAGATCACCCAATGATAGATACAAGAGAAAAAGTTATCAAAGGAATTGGACGATTACAAGAAAAAATTTTAAAACTAATTCAAGAAAATAGAGAAGTTGAAAACAAAATGGTTCGTTATAATCATCATTATTTAGAAGAATGTAATGATCCTCCAACAATTAAACACTATGATAGTGATAAAAGACATTACACATTATGTGATCCTGAAATAAACAGTTTGTTACAGAATTATGAAAAAGAAAGAAAACTGAAACATGTTAAAAAAATATAAGTGAAACAATATTATAATTTGTCATCATAGTGAAGAGAACGTTTTTCGATTAAGACCTTTAGCTACATTAAAATTTGTTGGTAAAGTACCTCTAGAACTGAATGGTGATAAAGTAAAAATTATTGATAAAATCATTAAGGAACAGATGGATTATTAAACATTTTAACTAGTAAACCAATAACTCTTGATGATTTAGGTGCAGAATTTTATTATCTTGATTTACAAAATATGCAAGAATTTTATTCGATTCAAATTCTCTATCTAATAAAATAATCCACATAAAATAAAATAAAGTAGAGGAAATAAATATGATTATTTCATAACAATAATTGTTGAAGCGTATTTTCCTAGTTTTTAAGAAAGAAATCTTGGCAATTCATTTGAAAAAGTAGGTGAAGGTTGAAACTATCTCTTTAATTATTTATTTTTTATTAAACATTGAGCTACAGAATTTACCCTGAGAAAGACAACTCAGACTTAACTTATGCATTTATTACGCACAATATACAAGCCAAACACAATCTGACTGTTATACATTGACTACATGCCTTCTAATAATTAACACAAAAGAATGGCCCTGAATTGCAAGAAATCCTAACCATAATACAAATCCAAAAAATATGAAATTAAAGATATATGATAGAACCTCCAATTCTGATAGATGCCTAAATTCATTTCAGTCATGAATCTCAACAGTAGTAACTCCATTCTTTTTCATAAGTCACTTAGCTCTCAGAAAACCTTCAGCAGATGAACTACAGCAATTACAGCAAGTAGCAATAACAGCCAGCTAAATAACAGGTTTGTAACTACTATAGACTCACACTAATAGGTGGTGTATGGTTAGCAAAAGAATGATTCTGATGAAGACCAATCAATGTAATTAGAATATTTGAACTTATGCATGTGACATCTAGTTCCAAAAATTATTTATTTATTAACAATTCCACTACCAAAATATTAGCAACTATACATCCATTATCATAAATTTCCTTTCACCCCACTTTACAATGCGTGTCCTACCAACAAAGAGTCTCCACTAAGAAAAAGATGTCCATACACTTCTCTATCCTCTCAGTAACTGCTAGTCCATCCAACGATAGAATCTCTTGCTGAAGGCACAGAGCATTGTCAGTGATATTAACACAGTCTATAGCGCTGCCAACATACAAACTGTCTATGTACAAGGATTAGTAAAAAAAAAAAAGTATCCAGAAAAACCAGTCGAATACGGTTGGATGAAAAAGTTAAAGATTTAATCGATAGATTAGCAGCAAATCATGGTGAAGAATCAGTTGCAAATAAAAATCATCATAATGAAGGAGCACCGATTTTAACAAACAGATTTAGTAATTTCATGATCGATCACAAAAGGAATTCCATATTTAATTAGATTTTTGAATAAGCTACCAAGTACATTTTGGAAAAGTGAAAAACATGGTAAACGATTAGTAAACACTTTGATTAATAAATTATCATTTGAGATGCATCTTACAGGCTACTGATTATTTGGCCCAGGAAAATTGGAACAAAGATTAGTTAGTGGAAATCAACTTTTCAGTTGATTATACTTGTCTTTCAAGTGGCAAAACTAAACCAAAATCAGTTAACCTTAAACTCAGTACTGAATAATGCAGTACTCATGTGCAAACCCAAAGAAAGAGGAAAAATCTGGTAAAATTTCTTTTCTTTCATTAACTATTCCTCTTGTGAAAAAGACTCAATAAACAGATTGTAACCACTAGGAGGCATATGGTTAGCAAGAAGAAAGATTTTGTTGATGAACAAACAATCTCTAAAGAAAACTTTCCTTATTCATATGACATCCAGATCCAAAATTACACAAGTGTCAACAATTCCACTACCCAAACGTTATTAACAACATCCACCATCATACATTTCCCTGCATATTTTCTTATAAACACATCATTTTATCTTACTTTACATTGGGTGCCCCACCAACAGTCTCCTTGACAAAAATCACTTCCATACACTACCCAATCAACTCGCTAGCTGCTAGTCCATCTAAGCACAGAATCTCTTGCCAGGGTGGAGAGTGTTGTCAGTGATACTAACACAGTCTATAGCGCTGCTAACATAGAAACAGGATACTTACATAGCCCTCTTGCTCTCCTCAAAAAAATTTATAAAGTGTTTTCAGCAGTGGCCAAGGCTAAATTGTTAAAATTTATATATTAACAATATCAAATAGAGCCAAAACAATATTAAGTCTTAAAGTGTTCAGGCAGTTTAACTGAGAAAATGTGAATAAGTTCCAAGGTGCTGTAAGGGTTTGTATAACATACCATCAAAATATTTTACAGGGCTGAATAATTCAGACTGCTTCATGGTTACAATATTGTGTTTTAACCTTTCTTGTGTAGCCTGAGACCAAAACGCAGAAATGAAGACATGATAAAAATCTCTTTCACTGTGACAGTCGTGAATAACCACCACATTCTAACAACTGGTTCATTTTCTAAATAGCCACACATGAATTGTAATCTATGCTCTAATGACTAGTTAGGAGAACAACAATGAGAAAATTGATGAAGGCAAGGTCTTGGATGTATGTCATTATTAGAATTCTTGAATGTTTTTAATTTATGAGTTGTGATGAAGAGCTTATAGTCAAAGTCATCATGTCAGTGAGCCACAAATCAGCCATTGTTACATCGAGTCAGCAGTTCCATCTCAAGGCTCGGTGCATCCTGCTGACCCCTTTCAAGCTCTCCAAAATACCTTGTATTATTACCATGTGACTTTCTCATACTTCAGAATCCCTCTTCCTGTGTATCCTCTGAAATATGCAACTCCTTATCACCTGCGCCAACTAATCTTGTACTTCCTGTATTTCTCTTTTGTGTTGCACATTAATTTGTTTCTAATGTGGTTTAAATTTCCTAATTTCCTCATACATCTCTGTGTATTATCATTCAAATCATCATCTACCTACATAGATAAATTTGTTAACTGATCCGACAGTTCGGCTATTTTTTCCGATAATGGTCTTATTTCCCTTACGAGTTTCTCTGAGCCATGTTTTAAAGAGTCCATTTATATTGCAATCGTATCTACTATGTTCTTTAAATGTATCTGATCCTTTAAAAGTTGTGCAACCATATCGGTAGATATAACACATTCCGTTTTAGACTGCAAGGTGATTTTCGTGGACAATGGCCTGGAGTTCTTTTATTGCTGCTTCATGGTTCTGTAATGCCTCTTCATGTCACGAAAACACAGGCTGAAAATGGTCTCAAATTTGTGTTTTTATGTCTTCACAAATGTTTTGATTTTTTGATTCGATTTTGTCTGTCTTAGCAGTTAACTATTTCAGTGTTTGAAGAAGTTTTTGTTTAATTACATCAATTGTGTCTAGCTACTGAAGTTTTTGCTGTCTTTGTTTCTGGTTTTGTTCTTTTGTGTCTAATGTTGCTTTTGGTCTGTTTGATGAAATTTTTGAATTAATTGCAATAACAATGACTTAGTGACTGAGACATGTCAATTTGTATTCTTCATTGGTGTGTTATCAACTGTAGTATTCTTACTTTGAGTAGCAAAGAGTGTGTCTTGACTTAATTGAGAAAAGAGTATTGATGCAAGACCTGAATTTACGGTATTAGCGAAATTTTGTTCTGTTATTTCCCATTCCTCAGGTGAACTGTTACTGACCGATCAATAGTCAGTAGTTCTCTATTCAATAATTGTTTCAATTTCTACCCTGTTACTTACTGTCTGTTCCATGTCCTTATGAACTGTTACCAAAACATTGACAAATAGTTATCAGGTGGTACCACCAAGCTATGCTCGTAGGCACTGTCATTTCTCAATTTGCTCTGCAGCCTAGTGCTAAGCTTTTCAATCACCATGATATTCCCACTATTTTACAAATAACATACAGAAAATCACTTGCAGAGCATGACTAAGAAGAAACACTAAAAATCACTCTCAAAATAATAAATATCTAATTAATTATAAATGCGACCGCAAGATACTTGGTGCATACATACATGCATGCTACAGATACTTTGCTCATGATCATTGCAGTACAAACATTAAGAAACTAAAGCTACAAAGGGAGCTTCATACATACAATTACCCAATAGGGAAATCAGAAGATTCCACTGAAGTATCCTCAGCTAAGGGTCGACACATGAAATTGACTCTTTCCTTATGTTTTTTTATTAAAAACTGACCAACAGAATTATCCCAGACAAAAACAACTTAAACTTAACCTATACATTTATTCCCCACAATATAGAAGTCTAATGCAATCTGACTGCTATACATTGACAACATGCACTACAATAATTAACACAAAAGAATGAGCTTGAATTGCAAGAAATCCTAACTGTAATACAAACACAAAAATATGAAATTACCTCCAAGTCTGTTCATTGACAGAATCATTTCAGTCATGAATTCCGATAGTGGAAACCACATTCTATCATAAGACACTCACCTCACAGAAAATCTTCATAGCATGAACTACAGCAATTACAGGGATTAGCAATAGCAGCAAGATAAAGAAATGCATTCTAATTATTATATACGCACACTATTAGGAGGTATATGGTTAGCAAAAGCAACATTTTGATGGAAAGGAATCAATGTATTTAGAAAATTTCACCTTACTCATGTGAAATCCAGTTCCAGGAAAATATTTAGTTGTCAATAATTCCACTACCCAAACATTAGCTACCATACATCCATTATCATAAATTTCCTTGCATCTCACTGTGCAATGCTTGTCCTAACAACACCAAGGCTCCACTAAGAAAAATATGTCCATAAACTTATTTATCTACTCGGTAACTGCTAGTCCATCTAGCGATAGAATCTCTTGCTGAAGGCACAGAGGACTGCCAGTGATATTAACACAGTCTATAGCGCTGCCAACATACAAACTAGCTACTTACAAGGTTTAGTAAAAATAGTGTTCAGATGAAACAGTCGAATATAGTTTGATGAAAAATGTTAAATAGATTAGCAGCAATTCATGGTGAAGAATCAGTTGCAAACAAAAATCATCATAATGAAAAAGCACAGATGTTAACAAACAAATTTAGTGGTTTAATAATCGATCACAAAGGGAATTCCATATTTGATTAGATTTTTTAATACTTTACCAAATACATTTTGGACTAGTGAAAAACATGTTCAAGGATTATTAAACACTTTGAATAATCAATTAACATTTGAGATGCACCTTCCAGGCTACCGATTATTTGGCTCAGGAAAATTGGAATAAAGAAGAGCTAGTGGAAATTAACTTTTCATTTGATTCTACTTGTCTTTCAAGTTGCAAAACTAAACCAAAATCAGATAAACTTAAACTCAGTATTGAATAATTAAAGATTAGTTAAACATTTTTAACTGATGTTCAAAAACCAAAGAAAGAGAAAAAAATCTGTTCGAAATTCATTTGCAACATTAACTATTCCTGTTGGGAAAAACACTGATATTTAATGAACCATAAAGAAAAAAACATCGAGTTGGAATTTTACCACTAGTATTAGCTGTATTGCCTTATTTAGCATGCAAGGTTCACTTGCTGGTCGAACTACAGCAATTGTAAATGCAGCTCCAAATGAGAAATGAGGTGAAAAAGAGCTAACACATCAAAAAACTCATAATTTGACAATGGAAGAGATAAAAAGAGGTAACAATTTATCAAAGAAATATTTGAAAATTGTACTAATCCTGTAACTATTTTTGACTTTAAAGAATTAGTTAAGCAATTAAAGATTCATGGAGTTTGTATGATTCATGAACTGTGTAAGGTAACAAAAAATTTAGAATGTGGAACAGATACCTCTGATCATGTAGGAATGCATTCGATTTGTTTATACAAAAATGAAGATTTGAAATTTATTTTGATTCATTTACAGGAAATATTTCAAAACAACTAGTTAACTATTTGGGAAAAAATAATTTACACCACAATATCGAGAGAATAGAAAAATACGTTGAAGTAATTTGTGGTCATTTGCATTTATTTGTTCATGAACTATTATGAATGAATTACAAGTTTAATAAATTTACCAATTACTAAATTGACCTTTTAGAAATGAAGTCAATAACGATTTAAAAATAAATTGTTTTAAATCATTAAATTCAAGAATTGATAATTAATTAATTTCAAAATTTGAAATTTCCAATCATAATCAAAAACTTCTAACCATTAAAATATCCAAAAATTAATTAAATAATATGGACCTACATTTATAATCTTCAACATATATAAAAGCAAATTATGTATGAGAACAGATCAGAGAAGAACAAATGCTATTTTTAAGGTAGCTAAAAATTTTTGTGAATTTGAAAGTAGAAGAACAGTCAGTATTAACGACACACATGATGATTTGGATGCAGTTACTATAACATATTTGGAAACAAGACGTATAGAACATATACAATAAAATGTAAATGTGTTAAGTATGTTTCAAATTTATTATTCCAAGGAAAAGATATTGAGAAATTTTTATCAAATCTTGTTATGAAACCTGAATACAGTTAAATGTTAACAGAATTAAGGGAAGAAATTGGTATTTATGATGATATCGCGGAATTTCTTAAAAAGAAAGTAAATAACATGAAAACAGGTATTGATAACGCAATCGATAAAATAAATTCGCTTCAATGTAAACTTAAACTGTTACACACAAAATTTAATAATTCAGATGACAAAAATTATATAGATCTAGAAGAACTGAAGTCTTTAGAATCAAACAATTAAAAGAAAACAGACTATTTTTCTATACTCTATTCTATATAAATACAGAATGATAATCACATTAACTGTTTGATGTCCAAAATGTTTTTGAAACATGTCATCATCATAAATTAAAATAGAGAACAAGGAATAGAGGGGATTTGTTTAATATATTAACCTAAAAAGTGTAAATTTGTTAAAAATTTTGTAGGTTAAGATTTGAATATTCGTGAACAGATTAGTAATGAACTACATAAATGAATTAGAAGGAATTTTTTTAAGAAATCTAATATTTTATGGAAGTGATGAAGTTTGGCAATCTGATTTAGTCAAAACAGATCTGGAAAGTTGAAAAAATTTCAAAAATCAATAAAGGGTATGAAATATATTTATTAACTGTTACAAATGTGTTTTGCCAAATTTTCTGGGGCACTTCCAGTTAACGATAAAACAGGTAAAATACTGACGTACTGTAAATGTTTAGTCAAGATATTTCCCTTTTTGAAAACGCTTTATATAAGAAAGGTAAGGTTAGGATTTGGAAATTCATAAAATTGTTGGGTAAATAAAAGAAATACAATTCTTTAAAAACTTAATAAAAGATTTTAATTATAAATGGACTTAGTTATTGAAAATTTAAGTATGTTTGATCTTGAATAAATTTTTGCTTATTGTTCTACTAAAGAAGATTGAATTTATTATGATATGCAAATAATCATTAAGAAATACAACTTAATGTCAAAATCATTTGATGATTTTAAATTTTAGTTGATAGAATCAGATGTTGGATTTAGTGAGTTTTGCTTCTTAAATATATGTAAAAATAGTTATGAATGTTATATGAAATTTATTATGAAAAAAGGTTCTTGGAAATTAAGTTTTACATTCTAAAAAATGTTTGCCAGATCATTTATATCATTACACAGTTGCTCTCATGAATAGTTATCCTAAGTATTGAAATAATTTCGATGCCAAACAATTCTTACATTATCTTTCATCGATTTACTAAATTTGGTACTTAATTATTTCTTAACGATTCTTTACAGTTTGGATGATTATTTCTGATACTATCAATTTCAATTTGAAGATTTTTAAATTGCATTCCAATAACATTATATTCATAATTAAAATCATGTAATCTTAAAATACAAAAGTAGGTCTTAAATTTTCATCACTTACATTAGTAACAAAATGTGTAATACCATATTCATGTCTTCATTTCGTTCATTTAGTATATTTGAAATAATGTTAACTGTATCCCTTAAATTTTCTGTTAGTTTCTGTTGCAAATTTAATGAATTTTTCATTATTTATTCAATTTCTTCTGTGACTTTCATTTCCAAATTAGTGATTTCTTCATATGTGTAATTACTATTTTCATTGTACCACACAATAATTTTTTGTTTATCTGAACCTTATAAAAAGTTATTTATTCTTTTATTTTAAATTCCCCACTTTTCTAATAGATGGTAAAACTTCTGTATAAACCCAATCTTGCCAATTTTCTTCAAAAGGCATTATGGATTTCATAACTGACGACTATAAAGCAGGTTCATTAATAAATCTTGTATGTGGAACAATATTTTTTAAATCATGATTCTAGTGATATTGAAATTTTCTTTTGTTCTACAATATTTAGGTTTAACATGTTCTTTAATTACAATCCTTGGATAGCCAAATCCTAAATTATTGGCTACTTGATTTATATAAAACCAAAAAATCCATCTTTAGCCAATAATTATTAAATAGTTTTTGTTAATACAAATAAATTTATTATTCTTAGATGAACAGGCGACTCCATTTATATAACCAATATTAAATATATTTCTGATCGTTTAATTCTATTGCAATTATTTCCTAATAAGTGGAAAGCAAAAACAAAATGTTTTGCCCAGTGTGCAATCAAGGAAAAGAAGTTCATAAATTACAAAATTGCATGGTATAATTTGTTTGCAAAATCAGGTTGCAAAGTTTTTTAAGAAAGAGATAAACAGAACATCTCCATAATTGGCATATTAAAACTTTCATTTGACAAAAATGTGAATAGTTGTTAAAGATTGTGCTAAATACATTCATCAATGTGAGATGTTAGTTTTAAAAGTCAAAAAAACAAAGAAACGCCTACTATGATCAAAAAGTGGAAAATTTTTATGAAAATTTTGTTTTTTCCATATGATTTGAAAAGACATCAATAATTAATATATACTGACAAAATATTAAAAACAAGTTAATTTTTAATTTTTTGTTTAATCTTCTTGTAACTGTTTATTTGGATTAAATTTATGATGGACACATGCAATGTAATCATTCCGTTTTCTAATAGAAGTTTGTTATCATCAGAATGTAAAACAATTTTATTGCATTCAGCTGTATACAATTCATGTTTAAAAGACCTAATCATATTCATTTTTCTATAATCTTTAATTCGTGAGTTAAAAATTTGTTATAACCATCACAAGTAATTTCATTTTCAACAACTATTTTCTTAACTCCTTTACATTTCTCGCTTCTTTTCACTTACTTCATAAAATACTTTTCTATCTTAAACTAATCTTTCCACCATTTTGATGTTTCTTTCTTCCAAAAAGTTTCTTACTTATTTGCAAATCTCCATAAATATTATCTTTTCGATAACCACGTGAATTAAATTCTCTTATCATTGATTTCATACATTTATAAAAATCTTCAGTTCTTATAATGTAAATAAACGAATCAATGTCCATATAAGATAAATCAATGTTTCCACAATATAATGACTTCATAACATCGTAATGAAGATCATACATTTTTATTTATGACATATCTCAGTACCCATTATAATATAAATTGGTTTATTGAATAATATTTTAATTTTCTTCATTTGAACTGCAATGAAATTTCTGAAAATACAGTAGAATGTTCATTATTTGGTTTTTAAGTATAATTTGGCTGTTTTGAGAAATCTGTTACTATTTTAATATTTGGTCTATTTCTAAATATTTTCCAGTCTTTCTAAAAATTGTATTATTCAATAATTTCTAGAAACCGTTTTCAGAATCTTTAGCTGACCTTCTTCCCATTTCCTTATTAACATCAATGTGTTTCCTCAACCAATATGATTGTTCAGTTGATAAGATTCTATGAATATCCTGTAACTTTAATCAAAGACATTGCTTAAAATTTCTGTAATGTAAAACATTTTTTCTATATTAAACAACTGAAATTTTCAAATGGTAAAAATTGAGACAGTGCCCAACCATATAAATTATTTTCATACAAATACACAATGTAATTTGATTGTTTCATTGGTTTAAAATTTTTATATATTTGTCGTTTGATATAAAGCACTATCTTCAGGCCATGAGTGGCCTATTGGGACCGTCCGACCGCCGTGTCATCCTCATGGTGGATGCAGATAGGAAGGGTGTGGGATTAGCACACCGGTCTCCCAGTCATTATGATTGTATTCTTGTCCGAAGATGCTACTTTCTGGTCGAGTAGCTCCTCAATTGGCATCATGAGGCTGAGTGCACCCCAAAAAATGGCAACAGCACATGGGGACCTGGATGGTCACCCATTAAAGTGCTGACTTTGCCCAACAGTGGTTAACTTTGGTGACCTCATGGGAATCGGTGTAGCCATTGTGGCAAGGCTGTTGCCTTATATAATATAGCATACCTTTTAATACTTTGAGGAATTCCACCTCAGATTACTTTTTTCAAGAACAAAAATCATATCATAATTATGTAGTAAATCTAATTTAACTTTTATCATATTTGACATAGAATACAAAGATAGTTCTGGAACCGTACAATGCCATGAAGGATCAAGTTTGAAAGAATAAATACATGAATCTCTACACTGTTCAAAAATATCTGCTAAAATTAAAACATCAGATTTAGTATATAGTTTTGTATATTCATCAGGATATTTAATTTTGAGTTTTCTACTAACTGTTTTTGCTCTTTGATAATCTTTATCAGAAATATTATCTTTATTAAGTCTTTAATAAAATCTTTCTTCTCCGGTAATTCAGTTCCTTGTAATTTTTATTTAGAATCCATATGTGCATAGAGATAAACTCCTGTTTTAAATATTAAATCTAGTCGTTCACCTTCAAAATATTTTGCTGTTTCTCTAAATTTTCCCTATTGGAGGATTAGAAGGAACATATCAATACCTGAAGCCATAAATCTGAATGTTTGTCATAATCTTAAAGTTAATTATCTTCAACATGTTTACTAAAAGAAGTATGTTTCTGTTCATTATTTGGAATTGTATAAATAACTTTATTATCAATTGCTAATTATTTAATAAAAAATGAACATCATGATTTTATAAATTGTGGATACAAAATTGAATAAATTAGTTTTGGTAATTAATACTGCAATCTTCTTGTGCAACTCCACAATATTTTCCTGTTCTTTTCACCCAAAGTAAATTCTTTTTCACAAATATGACAAGTTTCAGAAGTTTTATAATTGCTTACATCTTCTTTACCAGCATTTCGTTCATATATTCTAGCAATTTCTCTGGATTCTTCTTTTAACATTCCAACAAATTTTTTGCTGCATTTTCTCCAGTATAGATAACAGGACTTCCATAATTCTTTTTAGAATATTTAACATAATAGCCAAATGAAATAGGTAAATGTTTTTCACAGGTAGATACAAGACTCTTAAAGTTTTAGTTCACAAGTAAACTTAAAATAAACGTTTGATATATGCATAAATTACAGAAGGAACTAATAAAAAAATATTCTAATTTTTAAATTCATGTTTTTCTTGATTATTTTATGTATGCTAAGTAGAAAATACAATATTTATCCTTCTTCTTTATTGCTTTCATATGCATAAATATTGATTGAATTATTTTTTTATTTACAAATTTTGGAATATCTGTGAATGGAACAAGAAATTTACTTTCTCTTTTTCAACAATTTCACCTAATTCTAATCTATTTTTATGATTATTAACTCGTTTTCACTTTTTATCTAAACGTTATAATGCAGATATTATAGCCCACAAAAAACAGCTTATGTGTTGCAGAGAGCAACAGATCACGACACTCAACATCTTTTCCTTTACAGTATGCATGGTATGGTAACAAACAGCAGCTTGGGTGAGTGGGGTATGGGACTTATCGATCGTTTATAAAATGTTGTTAGGGTCAGATAAGTTCTGTGTATCTTATAATTTTGTTGAGTGACTGAGGGCTCATTATGTACTCGACCACCTTTTTTTGAATGTTGTGGTTTTCTGTTCTTCTGACGCAAAGACGCAATTACTGTGAATCCACAGCGAATTTGCCTTACCTTAACTAATTAGAAGCATGGTCCAGTCTTTCTGATTTGTGTAACCTATCTGGTCCAGGACATTTCATTGTTAGAAGTTTGCAGTGGTAAGTTTTCATGTTCTCTGTATTTTTTTCAGCCTCCAGCATATCCTGTGTTAATTCTTGTTCACGTAAGTCTCACTGGAGAGCATTATAATCAAGTGACGTTAATTTAGACCATCATTTTATTTCAGTGTTTTATGATCCTCTTTTTATTTTGTATTATGAGGTTAGATACCCATGTCTCATGTTTCCTAAGGTCAGCCTCTTCCTATCATCGATCAATTTTTATTAAAGCATATGAGAGTGTGGAGAACAATCTGACTATAAATTAGTTCAGCAGACGAGTTTCATTTTGACACCCACAGGAGAACATCAAGGGCTGAGTTGATGCCACAATGGCCATAACAGAATCAGAATTCTCGTCATGCTTCAAGTTAAAAAAAATGGTTGAAATAGCTCTGGGCGCTATGAGACTTAACATTTGAGGTCATCAGTCCACTAGAACTTAGAACTACTTAAACATAACTAACCTAAGGACGTCACGCACATCCATGCTCGAGGCATGATTTGAACCTGCATCCATAGCCATTGTGCTGTTCCAGACTGAAGCGCCTCGATCCCCTCAGCTACTGGGGCCAGCTGTGCTTCAAGTGTTTCTGCCTAAAACTACTGCACGAATATAATGGGACATGTAGGACTGTTATAGACAAGCAAAAGGAGAACATTTAATGCAATTTACCTTTGTTCCTCAATAGAAATGAAAGCTGAGATAGCCTTTCCATTATGGGATCTACCAATCCACAGTGTCGGAATATCAGTGGAAATAACCCTGTTACACACATGAAAGTATTTGAACTGAGAAATTACTGAAAATATATAACGAACCCAGAGGTGAAAGGGCCTAAGTGACAAAATCACAATTTCGAGAAAACGCAAGTCAAAGTTTAGCTCTTTTCATAGGAGGGGACATGAGATTTTCACCATTTCGAGCATTTCAGATGAATGCTTGGGTACTTAGCCTTTCATTACCAATGATAAGAAATAAGTAGAACAGCCTGTTTATAGTTAATAGGTATGGAGAATGGACAATACGCACTTTTACCCCATAATCTCTCTCTTATGGTTGAATAAAATGATAATGCTCAGAGCTCATACTCAACACAACAGACATTTATTGTTATATCATGATACATTATTAGATCAGTAGTGTAGTAATTGATTTACAAAATATAAATATTTGGGTTTAACATTTATCATCATGTATCATGATCACTATCTGTGTCATAGATGTTGTTACCTATTGTTGTCTGTAGCGACATCATCATCACCCACATGAGTAGTATTTGCAACTGGTTCACCAGTCTTTGTTTCATAAGATGAACATTCATAAAATTGGTGGTGTATCGGTGGAACAAATTGCAGAAGTTCCATCAGGTCTTCATATTGTATGCATTTTAGCTTTAGATTCACAACAATGGATTGAAGACTTGCAAGTTGTTTAGCAAATTTTCCTGTTCATTGGTTTTTCATTGGCAGTTTCTGGTAAGGCAGAATACCTTCAGCTGATGTTGTCTAATAAAACAGCATATTTGAGTTATACTTTTAAAAATGAAATACCTACATTCCTCATAACTCTGGCACAGTGTTTCTGAAGTTCCGGTTTACTGTCTGAAGGTTAATTCAGTCTTAATCTGTCATTTTAGTAACAACATATTTTCTACTTCCTGTGGCAGCCAGATTCATCCAGTCTTCCAGTATATAAACGTCATGTTGGTTCCTCTTTCTTTTCAGTTCAATGTATGAATGTATGAATGTCCAGAAACGAGGAAATAGTGATCAACAGTTTCAATTTGGGTGTTCATAACGATATAACACAAAAATTTTACTATTAGAAGGCTCTTCTTTTGACCTCCACATTTGTCACTGAAGGCTGAGATGTGCTTCACAGTGTGAGGAAGACTCTGGATATACTTAAGCAGGCAAGATGCTGACTCCTCACAACCGCTACTTGCTTTCCTTCATGCCATACAAACATATGGGCAGAACCACTGATTAAGTTGTGAATATCGAGGTTGTATGTCCACAACTGTCACATACAGTAGGCTTTCGAGTACGTCACATGTGGTGTTGGCAACATCTTTTGAAGATCAAAGCATATTGCCACATGGTTGTCGTCTGTTAATTCCTTGCATTTCCTTTTGGATTCTTATCCTGCTTCTGCCTTCCTCAGGTGAAATTCTTTTTCTCAACTTCAGCTGCCTTTTTTTCATCAGGCAAACCATGTACAATTATCATTTGTAACCTGTTGCAAGTTACACAGGTTTCGGTATAAGGCCTGTGAAAGCTTACGTTAAATTCTGTCTGGAATATATGTCTGTTCAAACTGTACAAACTTCAAGTCCTCAGTTTGACTAGGTCTTCGTTCTGCTTCTTCTTCTGTGTCATCTAAAAATAATTTATACTAAATCAGGGTTTTTGTAATGTCGGCTAACAATGTTGTAGTTACTTGAATTGTTTGAATTGCAAAATGTAAGCACAAAAATAAACACATTAGATATCTAGCTTCAGACGTATACAACTTACAAATGTAACATACCTGAAGGAGCCTCACTGGTTTCATCATCATCATCACAGGGATTAAAACCATGGCCATATCCAAGCAATGGTGCATCACTGCTACTACTAATATAACCGTCATTGTCGTTATGGGTATAGCAATGACTGTTTCTATTTCCAGCCTTGTGCACAGGTCCTGGGAACAACTACCTCTTTTAAAAAGTTCATACAAAATTTCATTGTTTGTTGCTACACTGACGAGAGGCGCAAAGGTTTCGTACTTTTACTACTAAATAAATAAACTGTTATCCAGATATAAATAGGTAAGCAACTAGAAAAAAGCAGTATCGTAACAAAACGTACCAAACATTTCCCGGTTAGGATGTACGTCTTTCTCGTTCCCATTGACTGTATATGTATTGACAATTACTTTGTATGAAAAGCTCAAATGTGACTAAACGCATCACCAAATGCTCACGTGTCCGCTAGTCTTGTACGAAAGATAATATGGTGACACCATTTTTGTCACTGCCACTTATGTCTGCAACCACGAACGGAATCTATTGCACTGTTTGGTGGTAAAGGGGTCCTAGCGATATTGGACCTCTAGTGCGCCAATGTTTAACTACAACCCACCAAGTAGTCAAGGGACTTCCCGCTAGATGACACGTACTGTTGATAAAATCACTAGGATTCCTTTACCACCGAACAGATTAGTATTATCACGTCTCATTCCTGTACTTAACCCATTTTTATCAAAAATGTCACTTAGAGCCCTTGACCTCTGGGCTCCTCATATATAATTTGTCGTATTCCAGCAAGCATACTGTGCAGAAGCCGAGTGTGCTATGAAGGCCATCTCTTGCTCATCAGTTGTTGCTTGGGTATACAGAGTAGACTGTTGCTGAGTTATCACCCCCAGATGATATAAAATGATAGATTACCCTTATATAGCTAACAGACCACTTGAAATATCGACTGCTGCATACACTGGAAATATATTTTTATACTAAAGAAAATAAATACCGACAGCTGTAATTTTGTTAATTATTTTGACTACCAGTTTCGGTGCCTCGTTTGCCCCGATATGCATAGCTAGATAAGTCTACTGAAAGTCTCTGCTCTTATAGCATCACAACAGAAATGTCGTTAGGGGTATGGTGAGCACACGTCTACAGGGAAGTTTTAGAAATCAATGGAAGCCAGCTGAAACTTGACAGTCAAATAAAATAATTAATTAGACTGAGGCAATCGGTATTTATTTTCTTCGAGTCTTTGACAAGCCACAGTCACATTCATTTACACAAGAAGGAACTACAGAGTTATTTGATAAGATCTTGAAATTGTCAGGGTGCTCCCATATACACTACGTGATCACAAGTATCCGGACACCCCCGAAAACATACGTTTGCCTTATTATGTGCATTTTGCTGGCACCTACTGCCAGGTATTCCATGTCAGCGACCTCAGTAGTAATTAGACATCATGAGAGAGCAGAATGGGGCGCTCCGCGGAACTCACCGAATTCGAAAGAGGTCAGGTGATAAGATGTCACTTGTGTCATACGTCTCTACGCAAGTTTTCCACACTCCTAAAAGCCCTACGTCCACTATTCCCGAAGTGATAGTGAAGTGGAAACGTGAACGAATACGTACAACACAAATGCGTACAGGCCGACCTCCTCTGTCGACTGACAGATGCCGCCGACAGTTGAACAGGGTCGTAATGTGTAATAGGTATACATCTATCCAGACCATCACACAGAAATTCTATACCACATTCAGGGTCCACTGCAGGTACTATGAAACTTAGGGGGGAAGTGATAAAACTTGGAGTTACCGTCGAGCTGCTGTTCATAAGCCACACATCACGTCGGTAAATACCAAACGACGCCTCGCTTGGTGTAAGGAGCGTAAACATTGGAAGTCTGAGCAGTGGAAAAACGTTGTGTTGAGTGACGAATAACAGTACACAATGTGGCGATCCGATGGCAGGGCGTGAGTATGGCGAATGCCTGGTGAACGTCATGTGTACAGCGTGTGTAGTGCCAACAGAAAAATTCGGTGATGGTGTTAGGGTGTGTTCGTGTTTTTCATGGAGGGGGCTTGCACCCTTTGTTGTTTTGCGTGGCACTGTCACAGGCCTACATTGATGGTTTAAGCACTATCTTGCTTTCTTCTGTTGAAGAGCAATTAGGGGATGGCGACTGCATCTTTCAACACGATAGAGCGCCTGTTCATAATGCAAGGCCTGTGGCGGAATGGTTGCACGACAATAACATCCCTGTAATGGACTGGCGACTAAATGCAAAGTGAAACTTCCCGTCATGGCAGAAACACGAAGGCAAGAAACACCCGATTGCACACAAAGTAGATCTCTAAGTACAGTGCTGAACTATAATGCCTCTCTGAATTTTGATAGCCGTCCTTCAGACCTAGGAAATACACCCGAGACATATTCTCTGGCCAATTCCAGAAAGTTCCCAACTCATGACTTGCTTGTAGGAAATTCTGAAAATTTTGTGTTCCCATGGGAAAGGCAAAGTTTGGAAACTTGCGAATGCATGACCGGCTGTATATTTTACTTGAGGAAACGATGTTTGGAGAACCCCAGAGCAGGTGAACAACTGAGGACTCCACCCAAAGTCTGCTAAGAATCAGAATTCGCTCTCCTTCCACCAATGATTCCCCGTTCTGGTATAGAGGACGCCTATATTTCACTTTGAAGCCAATTGTCTGAGGTACCCGTATGTGGAGGATAATGCCTGAAAGTCTCACCCGACTGTCCATGTTGACTGATAGCATAAAACGAGCATTCTGAGTGACTGGTAGCTCTTCCAGAGTTTCAGAACGTTCCACCTGTCTCCATCCCCACTCCCTCCATCCCCCCCCCCCCCCCCATCAAGACCAAGTGCATGTTAGAATGAAATGTTACCTTAGCTACAGAGAGATCAAGAAAGCGGCCAGCATGAGTAACTTAGAAGTAGATATCCTCTAAATGGTGAAGCTACTTACATTATTTAATAAAAGCAAGTGTTTCGATCCAGACTGTACACCAGTTAAGTTCCTTTCAGACCATGTTGATGCAATAGCTGGATACTTAACAGTCATTTACAACCGCTCGCTCGATGAAAGATCTGTACTCAAAGACCGAAAAGTTGTGCAGGTCACACCAGTATTCAAGAAAGGAAAGAGTAATCGATCAAATTACACCCCCATATCATTAACGTCGATGGGCAGCAGGATTTTGTAACATATATTGTGTTCGAACATTATGAATTACCTCCAAATGAACAGGCTATTGACACACAATCAACATAGATTCGGAAATCATCCTTCTTGTGAAGTTCTTGTGAACCACAACTACTTCTTTACTCACGCGAAGTGTTGAGTGCCATTGACAAGAGATTTCAAATTGATTTAGTATTTCTTCATTTCCAGAAATTTTTGGAAACTGTACCTCATAAGCGGCTTGTAATGAAGTTGTGTGCTTATGGAATATCGTCTCAGTTATGCGAGTGGATTAGTTGCTTCCTGTTAGAGAGGTCACAGTAATTGACGGAAAATCACGGAATAAAACAGAAGCGAATCCTGGCGTTTCCCAATATAGAGTCATAGGCTCTCTGTTGTTACTTATCTATATAAACGATTTAGGAGACAATCTGAAGAGCCGTCTTAGGGTTGTTAGGAGATGATGCTCTCGTTCATCGCCTACTGGAGTCATCTGAAGAGCCGGCCGATGTAGCCGAGCGGTTCTAGGAGCTACAGTCTGCAACCGCGCGACCGCTACGCTCGCAGGTTCGAATCCTGCCTCGGGCATGGATGTGTGTGATGTCCTTAGGTTAGTTAGGTTTAAGTCATTCTAAGTTCTAGGGGACTGATGACAGAAGTTAAGTCCCATAGTGCTCAGAGCCATTTTCATCAGAAGATCAAAACAAATTTCATAACCATTTAGAAAAGATGTCTGTATGGTGCGAAACTTGACAGTTCACACTAAATAATGAATAGTGTGAGGTCATCCACGTGAGTTCTAAAAGGAACCTGTTAAATCAATCGAATCTAAAAGCAGTAAATTCAACTAAATACCTAGGTATTAGAATTACAAACAACTTGCACAATAATAGAGCATTATTGTGAAGGTGATTCGATGAACCCTCTGCCAGGCACTTAAGTGTGATTTTTATAGTATCCATGCAGATGTAGATGCAGACGTAGTTACCTACTTTGCTACGAGCTACACGTTAACCACTCACGTCGTCAGCGCACAACACAGGTGAAAAGTTAACAACTAAAAACCTAATTGTAAATCCAATGGAAAATGAGAATCTCGAATGCAAATAGGATAAAATGTGAGGAGGAAGGTCTGAAACAGGCCTCAAGCTCGCTACTGTTGATAGGGAAGTGATCTGTCCGACTGATGAGGACGTTAAGCCCAGTGGGCTTCATGGTGCTATGCGAGAGAAGTACGCTATATGCCAGCATAATATCTCTCTCCCTTACTTTGAGCTAATAAAACCCATAAAAACACGAAAACCGTGCTCCACTGCATACGCACTTCTCATTTATCCGTAGACACGTTTTGTGGTCTTTGCCTCGGACCGAGGACCCCAGGACATTGGAGTTCGACAGTGCGAATAGCCAACAACATGACGTGAATGAGTTACTTAAACTTTTTTCAAATAACTGTGAATCTGTGTAGATGTAACAAAGCAAAGTTAACTCTTCTAAAACAAATCGTTAAGTACATGTATTCGTAGTGTTGCAGGTCTTTGTAAGAATGTAAGTAATTTTATGTTCATGATAGTACTTGATACATAACAGAGATTCACACATTCATGCAAAATGTGACTATGGAGCTTACACCACATCATCCTTTTCTTTAGAGAAATAAGCACATTTAAGTAAAGTGAGCACGAATCAAACAATAACGAATCGCAGCTGTTCCCCTGTACTAAGGGTGAATAACTGCGTTATTAGATTTCTATTTTTAATGCTCATATCAGACTATAGTTGGAGTAGAGTTATCAACCCCTTAGGAGTTAAACAATAAAAACTAACCTCCATGTTCTGGAAACAAGTTCAAGTTGATATTAGATAGGTACTTTTCACAATGTTAGTGTTAAATGTGAGATAAAAATTAATCATCTGTAAAATATTCTACCAACTCACTAGACATCCTCTGCCTATCTGAGCACCACATAACCACAGGTTTAGAAAAGCTGAATATAAAATATTACACTTTAGCATCACACTCACAAAGAATTATTTTGAAAAATGTAAAATTTTGTAAGTAATTTTAACAGAAAAAATGTTCTGATTCTTAACTTGGATCCTCCAATTTGACCTCAGTCGTTAATTTTCCAGCAATGATTGATTAAGACGGCAGGTCCCTAATTACTAAATTTTTTGATGAAACTCAAAGGAAGAAAATAAGTGCATGTCAAGTAACAAATGCTCTCTATTACCATGACGCACAGTTAGAATAAATAAGTATAGCATATATACTTCTCAGTGGCACTCAGAATAATTAATAAGTAGAGGGCAAGTGTTTGTTAAGAACTGTTTACAAGAAACGACCTGGCATGTAATTTATAATGAGCTAAATGATGACATATTATTTTATATATATCCCACTATAAATTCATGTGATTATTTGAAAGTAGCTTTCTGAATGAATTAATGAGAAAGGTCGTTGAACAGCCACATAAAAAACTGTTGATCACTAGAGGGATTATAGTATCTTGTGAATCTTGAAGGTAAATGTGTATGTTGGCAAGAACAAGTAAGGAACTTACAGTAGTTGCATACAACAAAAACCACTCAAAAGTACTAAGAGAACATTAGAAAATCATGCAACATGTTTGCTACTTTAGAAGACAGCAGCTCTGACAGCAGATCAAGACTATATGCAATTTACTAACACGAGCTGTAACGACAGGTCTGTTTGCCTCGCACCTTGTAACAATGTTTCCATGTTCCAATTGGTCTTCTTGTAATCCAAAAGTCGTGGCTCCACACAAGCATTCAATCGAGTGTGGCTATTGGAAAGGCAGGTAGGAGAACTTCAACCCTACTTTAAATGAAAAGCTTCGAAATAATGGGATGCCACCTTATTTTAATGAAAAAGCAAGAGGAAAGAAACAGTCTTTAGAATCTGTTCAGTGGTAATATTTGAACGTCTACCGAGAATTCTGTGCTTCACGTATCGACAATCATTTCAAGCTCACTCCACACTTATTAAAAACATTTCGAAGTCACACACTCGCGAATTTGTACATGAACTTTCTCCAAGGCACGTTTAGCTCAAATAATCACTGTTACGCTCTAAGATTTTCGCGAAGCCTCTCCGAAATACTGGTCAGAGACGGTCGGTCGGTTTAATAGGCAGGTGACAGCTAATATTAAATTATTAATTAATTCTAATTAAAATTTAAGCTTCACTTTCTAGTTTCCGAAATCAAATTTAGGAATTTTTCAGTGTGGATAACGTCGAGAATCTAGTATGAGTCATATGCAACAATTTAAATAGTTAATATTAATATGCTAAGTAATATGTTTACCATCAAGACTCGAATTGTTCTTTACCGTAACCTCCGTACACTCCAGTTGGATAAGTTTCCTGCTAGCGTCCCCCTTCTCACACTATGTGACCATCTGTTGCTATATGGAATGCGGTCTGTTACCGACTCTGACTACTTGCTAGCACACAGCAGAGTAAGCCTTTCTACACTGTGTGATACAATGTAATAAAATGTTGCCGATCTGCGACATAAATGCCACAGAGCGACAGGATAACAAGACAAAAACCAGGATAACATCACTATTGACGTAAACGGAGAAGCTGTCGCTCACAGTAGAAAATATAGGGAAAACATAGATCAAGAAAAAAATCAAAGTAGTATGTTGAAAAAACAGCTCACATAAAATTCACTCGTATCAGTCTCTCAGCAGCTTCTTCTTCTTCTTCTGAAAGTAAGACAGTTATACTTTCTCTCAAAAAAAAAACTCATCTGGCTTTGGTGGTGTTTCCAACAGTACCATAATGACTTGTTTCTGCATATTAAGCCCTGGGTTTTCTCTGAACTATGCGATGCATCACTAAATCAGGGTCCAGAGATTCTGAGATACCTCATTATCGAAACCACTCTATTACAAAGACGACTGGCGAGAGTCCATTGCTACCGACCCTTTTCACTACCGATATCATTTACCAAAATTTTAGAGAAGGTGTTCTGGAATAGTCTATCGCCTGAGCAACAATACTACCATCAGTAAAACACAGCATGGAGTTTAGGTCAGTTGCTCAACTCAGAATGCCGTTTTCACGTTCACTCAGCAAATTTTACAGACAACAGATAACAAAATAGCAACAGTTGGTGTTTTCTGTGTCCTATCTACGACGTTTGACTGTGTGTATCATAATTTCCTCCGTGATGAACTGAGGTTTCGTGTGACTGATGTTATAGCGAACCAATGCAAGTCATATTTCATCAAAAGGATGCAAAAGTTGTACTTAAGAAGTCAGCCAATGTAAGCATGGAACATTCTTCTCTCTGGGAAAAAATTACATATAGGGATCCACAAGGTTCTTCCTTAGGTCTCAAATTTGTAGCTTATACGTGTAAATGACCTTCAGTCTAACATACAACAAGCAGAATTAGAACTTTTTGCCAATGAAGCTGGTGTTGTAATAAATTCAAAAAACATGTAGCAAACAGAAGTAATGCTTAATGTCGTTTTTAAGCTACGTACTGAGTAATGGTGTCTCAACTTCAAAAAGACGCAACACATTCAGTTCTGCACATTATTATTTCTGAAAATTACAAATTATTGTTCATGTACACTTCTTTTTAGGTAAGTAACGCTAAGGAAGAGCAGTCATTTCAAATGAGGAGCAAGAACGAAATAATAATTAAAATAATTTGTACTCATCTGGTTCTTGCAGCTTCTTGCCGATATGATTCGTTGGAATATGGCTCGCTGAAAACAATACCTTTATAAAGTCGGTATGGTCAGGTTCTTTTAGCTTTGACAGTTTGGTCACTGCATTATTAAATTTCTTCTTCAGTCCTTTTATTTTGCTCACCTACTTTGTTTAAGCATAATTTCACAAAGCAGCCTCCAATTCCTGTGCAATCCATACATTTAAACATGTTGTTGTTATGGTAGTTGTTGCTGTTGTGGGCTTCAGTCCAAAGATGTAGCTCTCCATACTACTCTATTCATTGCAAGTCTCTTCATCTCAGAATAATTACTACAATCTACGTCCTTCTGCATCTGCTCACTGCATTCATCTCTTGATCACCCTCTACAATTTTTTCTCCACACACTTCCCTCTAATACTAAATTGGTGATCCATAGATGTCTCATAATTTGTTCTATCAATCGTTTCCTTCTCTTAGTCAAGCTGTACCACAAATTTCTTGTCTCCCCAATCCCATTTAGTACCTCCCCATTAATAACTTGATCAACCCATCTAATCTTCAGCATTCTTCTATAGCACCACAGTTCAAAAGCTTCTATTCCTTCTTCTCTAATCTGTTTATCGTCCATGTTTCATTCCGTACATAGCTACACTTCATCCAAATACTTTCAAAAAAGACCGCCTAAAACGTAAATCTATATTCGAGTCTATCAAATTTCATGTCTTAAAACACATTTTTATTTCCCTTGCCAGTCTGCATTTTACATCCTTTCTACTTCGACCATCATCAGTTACTTTGCCTCCCAAATAATAAAACTTGCCTACTACATTCAGTGTCTCGTTTCCTAATGTAATTCCCACAGTATGATCCGATTTAACTTTCCTGTATTCCATTCCATTGTTTTACATTGGTTTATGGTCATCCTGTACCCTCCTTTCAAGCCACTGTCCATTCTTTTCAACTGCTCTTCCAAGCCTTTTACTGTCTCTGACAGAATTACGTCATCGGCAGATCTTAAGGTTTTTCTTTCTTCTCCCTGAACTTTAATTCCTACTCCAAACTTCTCTTTGGTTCTTTCTTTTCTGCTTACTTAGTGTACAGACTTAACAATGTTGGGGATGAATTACAACCATTCTTCTCCCTCCTCAACTCCTGCTTCCCTTTTGACTCTAGACGTTTATAACTGTCGTCTGGTTTTTGTACAAGAGATGTCTTCGGAATTTCATAGAGAGTATTCCAGTCAACATTGTCAAAAATTTTCTCTGAATTTACAGACATTATGAACGTAGGTGTGCCTTTCCTTAACCTGTCTTCTAAGATAAGTCCTAGCATTAGTACTGCCTCGGTAATTTTCACACCTATCAGCAACTGCTTTCTTTGAAATTGAAATTATAACATTCTTCTTTACATTTGGTGGTATTTCGCGTTTTTCATTCATCTTGCACACCAGATGGAAGAGTTTCGTCATGGCTGGCTCTCCCAAGGCTACCTGTAGTTCTGGCGGAGGGTGTCTACTTCAGAGGCCTCGTTTCAGCTTAGCTCTTTCAATCCTCAATCAGATTTTTCTCGCAGTATCATATCTCCCATCTCATCTTCATCTACGTCCTCTCCCATTTTAATAACATTGCCTTCAAGTACATTTGCCTTGTATAGACCCTCTAAACACTTTTTCCACCTTTCAGCTATCCCTTCTTTGTTTAGAGTCAGTTTACGATATAAGCCCTGATATTCATGTAGATGCTTCTCTTTTCTCCAAAAGTCTCTTTAATTTTCCTGTAGGTGGTATCTATTTTTCCCTTAGTGAAACATGCTAATATGCTTCTGATTTTCTACTTTTTTCTTTTAGCCGTTCCTGTTTAGCCATTTTGCTCTTTCTGTCAATCTCATTTTTTACCTGTTTTTATTCCCTTTCACCACCTTCATTTGCTGTATTTTTATGTTATCTCCTTTCATCAGTTGAATACAGTATCTCCTCTGTTATCTAGGGATTTCTCCTAGGCTTTGTCTTTTACCTATTTGATTTTTTGCTGCGTTCAATATTTCATCTCTTAAAGACAACCATTTTCTCGTCTACTGTATTCCTTTCCCCTGTTCTACTCAACCGTTGCATAAAGTTCCTTCTGAAACTCTCCACTACCTCTGGTTTTTTTTTAGGTTATCAGGTCCCATTGCCTTAATTTCCTACCTTTTTGCAATTTTTTTCAGTTCTTATGTGCATTTCGTTTAAATGTATTAACTCTATATCAACTTCTCCGTAACTACTTCTCGTGCCAACTCCGTAACAACTACTACTCCCTGACAGCTATTTAAGAATTACCACTGACCTGAGGAAAAACAGTGATACAAGAAGCTGCAGTTCAGCGACCGTGTAATACAACGATATTTTACAGCCAAAACATTCTATACACTATTAAATACTTCATTTACAAATATTTTCAGAACATGTTATAAAAATAGGAGCAACGATAATAATTTCAAATGCGATTACAACTTTAAAATGCATTTGAATTATAAAAAAACAACAAAAATTTCTGAAAAGTAAATCTTATGTTAATTTCATAATATATATTTGATTTTACAAACATACAACACAAAATTGTTCTGTCTGCGTCACGAATTTAACACATGTATCGTATTCATCGATATGTGACGAAAAAGAGCACTGACCAGTTTCATTACATCTACAGGTGCTACGTTAATACTATGTGTAACACACTGTGAGAGAATAATAATTAGGGTAGATATTCTAAAAATTTAGGTTTTCTCTTTCACGATAATAACGGAAAAATATATTTTGGTGCCCTTAAAATAACTTAGTTTTGCAGCATTCCACATGGGATCATTGCAAATCTTGGAGAGAGAGCAAACTACTCAGCTGACATATTTTGCGTATTTTCATTCAGCAACGTCTTATCGAAAACTGTTCTGGAGTAAGTGACAATATCACTGCTCAAAAACGTTCTGTATCAATAACATGTGGTGCTCACCCACCATCATCTTGAGGGCGTCTGTATGATGAGCCAGGCATTTTGACAACTGCTTCAAGGTATATTTATTTCCTCGTGAGGTTTGCTGTAAATAATCCTTGAAGTTCAACAAGAAGAATGACGTACATGATTAGAATACCAAAATTTTTATCAGTTACCTGGCGACGTAAAATGTCTGACAAACACCAAAGTTAAATTTGAAAATAAGTTAAAAACATTTATCCTTGATAACTCCTTCTAGTCTGTAGAATAATTTCAGTTTTAGTAATCGTGATCGTGGGTAGGTGTATTGAAAATCCCTTTAAATGGCCAGTATGTAGTCATTTTTATTGATGGAAGTGTACTGTTAATGTAAAATGACTCGTTCCATGCCGTTATGGTTAGTGGTTCAAATGACCTGCGGAACATGAAACTAACTAGAGGGGCTGTGCCTTATACATCCGTAGGAATCTGCAGCTTTACAACTGAAATTGTCAAATCACATTTAAAGCATTAACTTCGTCTGGTAAAGGTTTACCTTTATTTTTGAGCACCGTAGAACGGATAACTTGACTGTGAGAGCGCGAGAAGTCTTACAATAATGTAAATAAATAAAGACATGCTCAGACGTAGTACTAAATGATCACAGTAACTTTACTCACCACTTATTGCTTCAGTTACTGCAAATAAACGCACACAGATTATGTTTCAAACCCTCCTCCTTTTTACATGCCACATGTTATTGTGTTGTGGTCTTCAGTCCTGAGACTGGTTTGATGCAGCTCTCCATGCTACTCTATCGTGTGCAAGCTTCTTCGTCTCACAGTAGCTACTGCAACCTACATCCTTCTGTATCTGTTTAGTATTTTCATTTCTTGCCCTCCCTCTACGATTCTTTCCCTCCACTCTGCCCTCCAATACTGAATTGGTGATCCCTTAATGCCTCAGAACATTTCTTACCAACCGATCCCTTCTTCTAATCAAGTTGTGCCACAAACTTCTCTTTTCCCCAATCCTATTCATTACCTCCTCATTACTTATGTGATCTACCCACCCAATCTTTAGCATTCATCTGTAGCAGCAGATTTCGAAATCTTCTATTATCTTCTTGTCCAAACTAGTCCATGTTTCACTTCCATACATGGCTACACTCCATACAAATACATTCAGAAACGAATTTTTGACACTTAAATCTACACTCGATGTAAACAAATTTCTCTTCTTCAGAAACGCTTTCCTTGCCATTGCCAGTCTACATTTTATATCCTCTCTACTTAAACAATCATCAGTTATTTTGCTCCCTAAATAGCAAAACTCCTTTACTAATTTAAGTGTCTCATTTCCTAATCTGATTCGCTCACATCACCCGACTTAATTCGACTACATTCCATTATCCTCATTTGCTTTTGTTGATGTTCGTTACATCCTCCTTTCAAGACACTATCCATTCCGTTCAACTACAGGTTGAATAACATCGGAGAGAGGCTACAACCCTGTCTCACTCCTTTCCCAACCACTGCTTCCCTTTAATGTCCCTCGACTCTTATAACTGCCATCTGGTTTATGTACAAATTGTAAATAGCATTTCGCTCCCTGTATTTTACCCCTGCCACCTTAAGAATTTGAAAGAGAGTATTCCAGTCAACATTTTCAAAAGCTTTCTCTAAGTCTACAAACGATAGAAACGTAGGTTTGCCTTTCCTTAATCTAGCTTCTAGGATAAGCCGTAGGGTCAGTATTGCCTCACATGTTCCAATATTTCTGGGGAATCCATGCTGATCTTCCCCGAGATCGGCTTCTACCAGTTTTTCCATTCGTCTGTAAAGCATTCGCGTTAGTATTTTGCAGCTGTGACTTATTAAACATGCCACATATTCTACTTTTATTCAGTTCCAACGATTCAATTTGCCCTGTAATTTTACTTTCTGTAATTATAGTTGTTTCGTTATATAGTTTGTTCTTATCATGTCTATATTTCTACTATTATATTTCTTTAAATCAAGATCATCTCATCTCTTGAAACAAGCCGACATAGTTTACGTATTTTGCACACTTTATTTTTCTTTTATCAAGAACCGTAATTTTCCATGTATTTTGTTAACTCAGTGAGTCACACATTTTATCTACATTAAACCATATTTTTATTGAAATATTTCTTTTAATTTTAGTGTTACATCGAATGTTAATGACAGTCATCTTTAAGAGGTAACTGAGCCACATTTTGGGTGCTCGAAGTTAAAAATCGTTATTCTCACAAAACTCACAGCACCCGTATTTTTCCATGTGCCTGATGATGGTCTACTATAAAAAAAACGGTGGTTAAATATTAAACATTGAAAAATATTTTTTAATTCTTAATCTAATAATTTCCGTCACTTTAGTACTCAAACTAAATGGCCCTCTGTTGTAATGTACTTACGGTGCTTTATGATTATTTCCATTTTTATTTGTCATTCTGCCTAATTTTTTCCTAATCTAATATGTACTATGGCACGAATGGTATTTGTAACTACTTAAAATATTTGCTGTTTTATTTTTCGTTCTTGTAAACTAATTCGTTTAGTAGTAGCAATGACCATTGTCTATGGAGAAAATGATTGCGGTAAATGATATGCAGTATATTTAAGCATCGTGCTGACTGTTATGAAATATGAATTTCGAGAGAGACGTCGAGAGAATTATTCTGTTGTTGGATTTAATTGATATCGGGTCCTGCATTTAATTGAAACGAGGATATTAACAGCGTATTATAGAGATTAAAATTATTTCAAATTATATTTGTATGATTTTCAGCTCCATATCAGTACTTTTAACATTAATATGTCAGTATCTCCACCATTAGATACGTTTCCGCTCGAACGCTGTGTCATATCGCAACGTAATGCTCAATACGACAAATTAATATGTTAACCTCTAGGCTCGATTCAGGTCAAACACTTCGTGTGTATTTCAGGTAATGTGCCCGTGCACTCATACGAACATTTGTGGCTACTGACAAATCTAGCATATTCCTATCTCTACGACTGTTCGTGAATTCGTTCAGCATGAAGGATGGACTCAAAGGGGTGTCTAGAGTCGTTGCGAAAAGTCATATCACATTGCCGGAAAACAAAATCAAACACCCTCAAGGATTATGTCATTGCACTGACAAGTAAGATGATAGATAGTTCATTATTGTAAGGGTACAGGAAAACAAATTCAGACTAAATTAAATATATATGTGACAGTAAAAGGAGCCGAAACAGTCGCTTTAAACCACAGAGTATCTCTCCCTAGTGGCAACGCAGTCGTGTGTTCTCGCATGCAAATGATCACAAAGAGGACTAATGGCATCCTGCACATCTTGTTCCTTCTACTGCGAGCCGGCAATGGATCTTGTTGACCCTGATGAACGAGTAAGTTCCTGCCTCACCGTATTCCATATGTATTTAGCTGGTGAGAGATCTGGTGATGTTGCTGCCAAGTCAGTTGTTGTACACCAACAAGAACACTTGTCTCATAGCATCCGTTTGTGGACGTGCATTGTCCTGCTGAAAATGTACATCACTTTTCTTTCTAAGAAATGACAGTAGCACAGGTATAACTGCTTCTGCAATATAGCAGACTTAGGTTGCTTTATCCAGTAGTAACACCAAACGTTACAATGGGACCTATGTGTTGTGGACAAGCATACTATTTAGCACGTCACCAGGTCAGTGCCATGGACATCCACATCCACCGTTCGCATACAGAGAGAACCTACACTTATCACTGAAGCCAAAATAGCGCTATACCCATCTCCAGTGAACTCTTTCTGGACACCAGAGTAGCCATGTTTGGCAGTGTCGTCGTATCAGTGGACGCTTGGGGAGAGGCACTTGTGATCTTAATCCTACTACAGGCAAACATTTCCAAGTAGTCCCTTTTGATACAAAGGGTGCAATATGTATCCAGATTTCGTCCCTGGATGATGTTCAGTCGGCTATTGTGTCATATATTGATGATATATCGACTTCTACATTGTCAACCTTAAGGATATTGGAAACCAGCTAGGGCACTCCAAGATAAGAAATTAAAGACACACTGCAGAGAGCAGGCAAAAGTGGTAGCTTTTAGGTTACTAGAGGTCATTAGTAACGGTAGAGCCCTGTGAATTTCAGACGGTTTGGGCAGCTGTTCCAAGGGAGAAGTTTCACTTCAAGAGATTAGTTGGTACCCCCATCCATCATCTAGACGCGGCTATAAGGAGTCACACTAGAAGACTGTCACAAAAAGGCACAGCTTAGAAGACGTAGCAAACTTGATACTTGCCCCTGAGAACTGCAACGTCATTGGGTGTACACTGGCTGTAGTGCTACAACAGCAGTCCCCACCGACGAATGGCCTCTGGGCGGGGTCAGTGAAGTGAAAGACTGTTGTTTCTGGACAGAACAGGAAGGGCAGAGACGTTTGGCTTTCAGCTGAACGCTGTTGCCGCCAAACTTGGAGTCTGTTAATGTGAAGGCCACATTCATCCGTACCTACCGAGTAGAAAGGGAGGAATCTCAATGCGATTGGCCAGAGGCGCCCTGAAGTTGTAGAGCCACTCGTCAGATCGGATAAACCCTGCAAAATGCTCGTGGACTGGTGGGATGGGCTGACTAAAGGAACGGAGAAGTAGTGCACTGCCACAAGCCATTAAGAACCCTTGTTTTTGCATTCAGAAGGAGTTTTCAGTCAGTTTTTAGTTGTGTGGCTCGTTGACAGCCTCAATAAGCTTTGACAAGTCTGTTTCTCTCACTTGGAGTGCTGCTCTCGTAGTTCGTACTTAAAATGCTGCTATTGTCTGCTGCTCAAGTTAGCAATCACTCCTCAGTCTCAGACACTGATACACTGACTTACTTTGTGCAACCAGCTGCAGCCTTTGCTCTTTCTACTGTTTAGAACTAGCATTCAGTGTAGTAGTTAGTTTGTTTGCAAATAAGCAGTGTTAGACTATCTAGTACCCTTGAGTCTTCTGCTACAGGCATCCTATCGAGACTTACAATCAGTGTCTGTAGCAGGTGCCACGTGTCAGTGCTTGGCGCTACTGCAAGCAATCAATCTCCGTCACTGGGAGTTGGTCTTTCTGCAGTTGCTCCAAACTTCTTGAAAATTTCAGATTGATCTGTAACCCCCTATCTACATCTACATCTATACTCCGCAAGCCACCCAAAGGTGTGTGGCGGAGAGCACTTTATGTGCCACTGTCATTACCTCCCTTTCCTGTTCCAGTCGCGTATGGTTCTCGGGGAGAATGACTGCCGGAAAATATCAGTGCGCGCTCGAATCTCTCTAATTTTACATTCGTGATCTCCTCGGGAGGTATAAGTAGGGGGAAGCAATATATTCGATACCTCATCCAGAAACGCACCCTCTAGAAACCTGGACAGCAAGCTACACCGCAATGCAGAGTGCCTCTCTGGCAGAGTCTGCCACTTGAGTTTGCTAAACATCTCCGTAACGCTATGACGGTTACCAAATAACCCCGTGACGAAACGCGCCGCTGTTCTTTGGATCTTCTCTATCTCATCTGTCAACCAGACCTGGTACGGACCCCACACTGATAACCATTAATCAAGTATAGGTCGAACGAGTGTTTTGTAAGACGCCTCCTTTGTTGATCGACTACATTTTCTAAGTTCTCTTCCAATGAATCTCAACCTGGCACCCGCCTTACCAACAATTAGTTTTATATGATCGTTCCACTTCAAATCGTTCCGTACGCATACTCGCAGATATTTTACGGAAGTAACTGATACCAGTTTGTTCCGCTATCATATAATCATACAATAAAGGATCCTTCCTTCTATGTATTCGCAATAGATTACATTTATCTATGTTAAGGGTCAGTTGCCACTCCCTGCACCAAATGCCTATCCGCTGCAGATCTTCCTGCAATTCGCTGCAATTTTCTAATGCTGCAACTTCTCTGTATACTGCAGCATCATCCGTGAAAAGCCGCATGAAACTTCCGACTCTATCTACTAGGTCATTTATATATACTGTGAAAGGGAATGGTCCCATAACACTCCCCTGTGGCACGCCAGAGTTTACTTTAACGTGTGGACGTCTCTCGATTGAGAACAACATGCTTTGTTCTGTTTGCTAAAAACTCTTCAACTCAGCCACGTAGCTGGTCTGATATTCCGTAGGCTCTTACTTTGTTTATCAGGCGACAGTGCGGAATTGAATTGAACGCCTTCTGGAAGTCAAGGAAAATGGCATCTACCAGGGAGACTGTATATAATATTTTCTAGGTTTCATGAACAAATAAAACTAGTTGGGTATCACAAGATCGCTGCTTCCGAAATCCATGTTGATTCCTACAGAGTAGATTCCGGGTTTCCAGAAATTAGATGATACGCAAGCAAAAAACATGTTCTAAACTTCTACAACAGATAGATGTCAGAGATATAGGCCTTTAGTTTTGCGCATCTCCTCGACGACCCTCCTTGAAAACTGGGACTACCTGTGCTCTTTTCTAATCATTTGGAACCTTCCGTTCCTCTAGAGACTTGAGGTACACGGCCCTTCATTCTGTGTTAGGACACCACAGCCGCTGCACACACAGTGTGTCAATCTTGACGTACGTCTGCACTACACACAAGACCAGAATCTGGTCTGCAGGTATACGAATGTTCCGCACACCACTTGTGAAAGCAGCGAAATCCCACGATACACTGTACACCACATGTGCAGCAATGCGCTGATGTGTGCCCCCACCTCCCCACAGGCTCACCCCTTTGAAATAGCTGAAGCTGTTCAATAGGAGGACGTACAGAAATTAAAATCTTCTGGGTTATTAGGCTTCTACATATTTCTTCTAAAATGTTCGACGTTTCGACCCCTCTGCTGGGATCTTCCTCAGGATCTTTTGGTGTCCACTACTGCTAGAACACTGTAGCACGAACTCAATCCTCCGAGTGCACTGTAGTGTTCTAGCAGTAGTGGACACCAAAAAATCGTGAGGAAGATCCCAGCAGAGGGGTCGAAACATCGAATATTTCATAAGAAACATGACGCGGCCTAATAATCCACAAGATTTTAATTTCAGTGACAACGGCCACGAAAGCCTGCAGACTTACAGAGGAGAACGTACTCTTTGGTGGGGCATGACTGTGTCCTACAATGAATTTTGCAAACACTGTTCTCCTCAAAACTCATCATAGCTACTGGCGGCAGAGTCAAAACAGAGAGTGCACAGACAGGCTTCCTGAGAACCATCTGATCGCCACAATGACCATGACTAACCATATTATACCCTAGTGCCACTACACACAGTCCTTGACACTGATGCATTTTTTTTTTCGGCAGTGTGTAAAGCTTACAATCATGAAGAAAGTATTAACACTCAGCCTTACGTTACTCTTCTTTGAAACAGTTCCAAAGTTGGTTTTGATCTTCCCACCAGAGAAAACACTTGGCAGTTTCAGGAATCGAATCACAATCCTCCTAGAGATCTGCAGTGACGCTGATCACTCAGCTACTATCCGAGTATAAATAACTAATTGTATTCAACAGTAGTGATCAGCAGGTTGCGGATACTTTTGATTTGTTTATAATGCTGGAAATATAAACTACGTCACTGAGAAGCCGGAACGCAACAAAAGTTAAACTAGCATGAAGGGTATTACGTGCTTTGATAGGTAGACGATTAACATTTGAGTGTAGCCTGACAATGTGGGTAGCATATATATAAGGATAGACCACGCAGCGGTTTCTCATTGAGAAATCGCATTTGGACGTCGATTATTAGTGAGAATATCCTGCTGCTCCTTATTAAGATGCAGTAATGTCTATTAGCACATGTCAGAAGCGGACAGCGTGAGGTTCGCGACCTATCGAAACCACCGTTTATCGGTCCATGCTATTGCTGCTCGTGTTAGCCAGGATCTATCAAGTGTCATGTGGATATGGAATCTGCGAGTTTCCGAGGAGGGAGGGGGAGGGGGCAGGGAGAGGGGGGAACGATATTCAACGTCATAGGAACTACTCACTTAAGTCCCATGCGACTAATTCGCAAGACTACAAACATACTGCAAACTTAAATTGAGGAATTTTCAGATTACATATGGGATTGCAGCTGGTGATGTCGTCGACAAACGCCGATATTTCGACAGGAGCACTGTAACTAGCGAGCGCCGTGCAAGGCAATTTGAAACTCCTGAAAGATAACATCCACGCACAAACACAAGGATCGCTGCGGGTTTAACTTCCGAAAATCACCGTCAGCATCAACATTCCAGGAATTGATGGCATTAGCATCAGCATTCTTGGAATCGACGACGTCAGCATTCAGTTCAAATGGTTCAAATGGCTCTAACAACTCTGGGACTTAACATCTGACGTCATCAGTCCCATAGAACTTAGTACTACTTAAACCTAACTAACCTAAGGACACCACACACATCTATTCCCGAGGCATGATTAGAACCTGCGACCGGAGTGGTCGCGCGGTTCCAGACTGTAGCGCCTAGAACCGCTCGGCCACACCGGCCCGCTAGCATTCAGTGCTCAGGCAAATGTGCTCATTACATTTCGCTGACATCACCATCAGCATTCCTAAAATTCTGACATCACCACATCCGGGCAGTTGCACCAAGGCCCTGACATCCCCATGTAACTGCCCTGTGAAGGCTAACCCTACCTCACTACCCACTGCCCACCCGTTCACTCGTCCTAGGAGGGCACACTTTGCCTGAAGCTAAGCTGTGACGTGATGAGCATCCCGTCAAGGGTCACATACTTGGTACGCCGCATCTGCTTAACACTGTCCCAGATCAGCTCGGCCTCAGCTGTTGCCAAGCACTAACAGCAGGATGGCCATCCCACGGCAATAGCTCACGGTTATCACGGTTATGTGGGACATGGACGCTGAGAGCAACTGCCGGAACTGAGGAGCGAAAGTCTACGTTGCCGATCATTCAGTTACACGCCTTAGAATATGACACTAGAATCTGGTGGAAGACGGCCTAGGTCTTACGCCTGCAGTTTCATACCTATGAAAATTGCAGACAAAGCAGACTGGCTGACCCATATGTCTTCCTCGGTGAATATCTTAACATGTAGATTGTACAAGAAGGTAGTTTGAGTTATCCGAGTTCTTATACCGGTAGTGTGTGTTTTATGCTTCACTTAATACCAGCACTGCTAACAGGTGTTTAAAGGTAGTTACATTCGTAAATTTTTATTCCTTCACGTTAATGGCTGTCTATTGCCTTCGTGATCTGTGGATAAGTCATGAATATTAAGAGTTGTGCCTGTAATATGTACTCTCGTTCAAACTGTGTTTACACACTTTTACAGTAAATTTTAAAGGGCAAATTATGTACGTTTCTTGTTTTCTGTCAGCCTACGATACGAATATGTTACCTGTATTCACTGTATTCAGTTAAACTGTTTAACTTATAAAAATGGTTCAAATTGCTCTGAGCACTGTGGGACTCAACATCTATGGTCATCAATCCCCTAGAACTTAGAACTACTTAAACCTAACTAACCTAAGGACATCATATAACACCCAGTCATCACGAGGCAGAGAAAATCCCTGACCCCACCGGGAATCGAGCCCGGGAACCCGGGCGCGGGAAGCGAGAACGCTACCGCACGACCACGAGCTGTTGACTGTTTAACTTATAATTCTATAAATGTACTGTTCATTTGTTTGCAATCACTGAAGTTTCTCAGAATTGTTACAGACATGTTAAAGAAATATATAAATACGTACAGCAACTAATTTATAAATAAACTGCCTTTTTTGTTTCAAATTTTATTTCTTGGAATTTGGCACCTTAACACTCCCAGCTACAGCATTTTACCAGGATTAATTCAATACCTGCACCCACATCTTGGAGTGTCTACGAGAGACATAACCTCACTTAGCAAGATCTCGAAGAAGACTCGTCACCTCTCACACTCTCCAGAAGCCAGAGAGGGGGACTGCCGTAAGACAAAGACCACTGCTACCTGATAACAACCTTTCCTCTCTTACAAAGACATTTGCCTCTGCCTGTTGTGAATCCTATCTGACCTTCTACATAATCACGCGGGATTGTCAAAATTGCTGTTGCAGACTACAAGACTACCTCCACCCACAAGAAAACACATTCGTCTCTTCCACTCAAACAAGGCGTACAGAATCACAACACTGGTTTCGGACATGGAAAACAGCATTATCATAACAGAACAAAGGCACAGTGAATTAAACAGAAAAACCACTGCGCTTTTTATTTGGTTGACTTCCGTCAAGCAAGAGGCGTCGAGAAACCAGAAACAACTAAATGACACAAACGTTCATTCGGGTATGCGTTTCTCTTACTTTCAATTCATGTTTTCGTGATTAATGATTATTTAATCAGCTATTGTTTGTCTTACGCACAGCGTTTCTGAGCTACTTTTGCGAAAAGTGTCGGGAGAAAAAATTGGGCTGTAAAATTCCTTCCATACAGCTCTTTTCTATCTTTTCGGTCGCAGTATATAAACACTTCAGTAGATATGTTCCAGGTCACAAAGGAACATTGTCGGCAGGTTAGAAGATGGTTACCAGTCACATTTGGATATGGGTTTACCGATAGCGATACTTCACAAACGTCCTGATTTATTGATGTGTAGCACCCCACAAGACACACTTTTCACATCCTAACATTTTATAAAATACGTCATTAAAATTGTGGTCTCCACCTTTTGATACACGTGACGAGCCCATAATAAACGTAACAGCATGCTTTTTGTCACTTAATTATAGGAATTCTCAAATGAACTCACAAAAAGTTAACTATCTATTAAAAACATTTATTTTAATCCTCCCTGAGTAAATCTGCAATGTTCTATCACACCATCACTTCACTTAGTATGGAGTAATTAAACAGTTAATGATATAAAGTGCTCGATTAATTCTTATTCATGAGGCTGGGATGCCGTGGGGGATAAAATCCTTTGCATGTGTGATCTAGCACGTCACAGAATGCTTTGCTTTATTTGCGTTTTTACCCGCACGCAACAGCTAGTGTGGGGCAGAGCGCCGTATAATATACGCCACATATTTTCTGTTTACAGTCCTTTGTAATGTGGTCTGCCAATAAAGCCCCTCGTGATTCCATTTTTCATGATGTAATCACAGAGGACACCGTGGCTATAATATCCCTGCATACTGCGTTAGTCGTAAAGTTCGTTTGTCCCTGTAGAAGCACAAAAGTGTGACGCCGTGCCGCACGTCATTTAAAAAGTGACGAACGTGCAATAACGATCGACATGTAGGAACAAATCTCTCTGCTCACCACCCATGCATCTATTACAAGGAACTTTAAAGGTTTAAAAGACACACGGGAGTGGAAATGTGAGAGAGTTTTGAGAGAACAATCGGCGGTCTTCAAGTATAACAAGTGCTTTGACATGTTGTTCATTACTTCTTGTTCGATCACTTAGCAATTTCCTTTTTATTTATGTTGGTGCTTGTGTGTGTTTGAGAGTGTATGTATGTGTGTGTGTGTGTGTGTGTGTGTGTGTGTGTGTGTGTGTGTGTGTGTGTGCGTGTGTGTGTGTGAGAGAGAGAGAGAGAGACGCCTTGTAAGTGATGTGATAGGGGCAGGGAAAAGTTCATCTTTGCATCTCATCTGCTCTTTTTAATTCCGAGCCCTGTTCTCTCACTGTTAGTGTTACCATTTGGTACATTATTCGTCTTTTCCTGCAGCGGTCGACCACATTCTCTCTTTTGTTTCAGATTTTCGGTAACACTGCACCATTTTACATCGTCCCACGCTTTTTATAGGTGGACAGTTTGTCCCTCATAGATGCCCTCAGAGTTCTCCTTTTATGTATAAGCTCTCTTCTCTGAACTAAAAAGTGGAATTTTCTAGAACTGTTAAAACTGATGATTTTACCTTCAAATTTACCAAAAGCCATTTTGGCTTTTCAGTATGCTGAATCTCTCCTTCACACAGTTAAAATGTGTAAAACGGTATTACATTAGATACATCCATTAACACAAAGTAATTTTATTCCAAAGCTAATCAGGAATTTCCCTGTATTGGCTGGTACGTTGCGCATCGGATTAAAAATAAATTTAGGATCACGCCTGAAGCCGTGTTCAAAGGCCAAAAAGAAATTAAGTCTAGAATTGAGCTCCAGTCGAGGTCGATAACTGACTATCCAATGAAACGTCTGATAGACGTATTGCGTAAATTTTTTTTTAGGGATTAAAAAGAAATAACTGTTCTGCTGTTCCTCTGATATCGCTCTTTCCTAAGAATCTATAGATAATTCAACAATATTTAAATGAGTGGGCAATATAAATCTAAGATGCAGTGTAGTGTTTATTACCAATCGGCAAATGTTTTCATTTTCTTTTTGTGTCCAGTAACACAAAAACACCAAGGAGATGGTAATGGCCTCCAGAGAAGTCCAATTCCAGCAACTGAGCAACTACAAAATAATGCTACTAAAATTTGAGGTGCATATCAACGGTTGTCAACATCGTGCTGTTTCCTTTACTTAAGTTCATTGTTTACGACATAAGAAACAGTAATAGAAAGATAGGGCGCATTGGTGTATGGCATCTCATATTTGCCTCATCGTACAGAACAGGTTACATGCTTTGGGTGTCATATTCAAGGCCCACCCCCTCCCCCGCACCTCCCCTGCCCGCTCCCCTTTCAAGGGAAACCACCAGGAATTGATTAAAGTCACCTAGGAGAACTCTCCCCTTCCCACCTACACACACACACACACACACACACACACACACACACATACACACACACACCTTAGGCAATTGTACGAGATTTACACCTAAACGATGAAACGGTACAGTAGTTACCGCTCTATAAGCAGGTGGTTTCGCTGCTCGCTCGCACCGAGAAATACAAACAGAGGCGGCTCTGCCGCCAATTTCATTACACGACGCCGACGGCCGCGGGTGCAACAGAACCCATGTAGACGGGTGGAAAGAAGTGTGTCAGGCTTCATAATACGTATTTATATGCGACGTGTATTATGCAATTCTTGTACGTGAATGTGAATCTGCACATGAACTTTCCTAATCCTCCTCACACCTTTCCGTAAAGCGTGGCCAAATCTTAGTTGGGAAGTACTTCTGTAGTATAGTAGTGCCAACCTCACCCCTGGGTAGGGGATCAGAGAGACATCACAGGCAGGTAAAAGTCAAAGACGTTCCAGTGTCACAAGATTTGGGGTGGAGAGGTTGGTCACGACCAAGTGGTTCGACCTTCCCCTTCACCGGGGCCCAGGAAGGCCTCCGGGTGCCCGCCATATTCGTGGTGTGTTACAGAAGACGGGTAAGTGAGCAGACGTGTCCTCAGTGTGTCTGTCTCAATGTTCACGCACGGAAGAGATGTATTTGAATATTTGTACTAATTCTTTTATTTCCAGCTTTGTATTGTGTAAGGAAATGAATGTTCTCGTTTAATTTCGGAAAGTTGACCCCCTGTGTTAACGTACCTGGTCCTCAGTTAGCCCGTTATCTTCCTCACATAGTGGATGTCCTACGTAAAATATTGGGAGACTTTGGTGGTATACGTTTGGCCAACGCAATTCCGTCTTTCCCGTAGAAATGTGCGTGCAGATTAGTATATAATATACCCCAGCTATAAGTTGTAAAATTGTAATATCTGTAAACTGGAATAATTGCTGCAATCGCTGTAAATTCGAGTGATAATGTTTAAAATAAATCTTTGACATACCTTAAAAATCACAAAGAAGTCAAGTTAAAGGAATTCATTTAAGATAAAAGATATAGAATGCAGAAAACCACACATCAGCGTGTGAGCCCTCTAGCCCCTTTCCTAGTATCATACAGAAAGGGCACACTCTCTAGGTAACGCCCTCAAGCTCCCCTCCCCAGTTATCCTTTGCGCAATTTTCATTCAGGGCTTGACGGCATCAACTTTCATCTCGCGTCCCTAGGCAAGGAGGTTGGACGGGAATCTTTCAACATATACTCCGAAAGCCACCAACTGTGCATGATAGAGGGTATGTTGAAACACTACTGTCATTTCTCTTCATGTTCCACACGAAGATACAGTGATAGAAATCCGACTATTTGGCTGAGTACGTGGTCCTTAACGAAATTTTCCTTGGCGCAGTAGGATCGTTCTGCAGTCAACTTCAAATGCCGGTTCTCTAAGTTATGTCAAAAGGGATCCTTTAAAAGAACGTGGCCTTCCCTCTGTGGATTCCCATTTGAGTACCCGGAGCATCTACGTGATACAAGTGTTGATGGAACCTAGCAGAAAAAAATCTAGCAACCGAACTCTGTATTGCTTTGACGGCTTTTCCTCTAACCCGAGCTGGAGGTGTGCCAGGCGCTCGACCAATAATCAGGAATGGGCGACACTAGTGTTCTAACATGTCGTCTCCTTTGCAGATGGACCACGCTTTTCTAAAACTCTCCCAGTAAATCGAAGTCGACCATTCGCTTTCCGTAGTACAATCCGTACACATTCATTCCATTTCATGTCACTTTACAACGTTATACGTAAATATTTAATCGATAGTGTAGTGTACAGTGGCACGCTACTAATGCTATATCGGAACATAATGGGATAGTTTATCCCAGTCATCTGCATTAACTCAGATTTTTCTACACTATTAACTAGTTACCATCATCACAACAGCAATAAATGTTGTCCAGATCAGCTTGTAGCCTGTTACAGTCACTACACACCACAACATCGTCAGCGAACAGCTACAGATTGCTGCTCAGCCTGTTCGTCAGGCGATTTGCGTATATAGAGAATAAACGCTGTCCTATCATACATCCCTAAGGCACATTTGTTTATGATGAACTCTCGCCATCGACAAAATATTGCGTCCTGTTACCTAGAAGTCTTCAAGCAACTCACATATCTCATTCCCGTACCTTCGTGGTCCACGAAGGAATATGGAAACTGCCGTTTTTTTCTTCATCTACTCTTATAATTCCCTCTTGATTATTCTATGTATTATATATGACCCGTCCCATCCTATAGCTTACCCCTACTTTTCTCAGAATTTCCAACATCTTGCACCACTTTACATTTTCGAACCCTTTTTCCAGGTAAACAAATCCTAAGAAGGTGTCCAGATTTTTCTTTAGTCTTCTTTCCACTATTAATCGCAACGTCAGAATTGCCTCTGTCGTGCCTTTACCTTTCCTAAAGCCAAACTGATCGTCATCTAGCAATTTTATTTTCCATTCTTCTATATATTATTTCTGTAAGCAACTTGGATGGATGAGATGTCACGCTGATTGTGCAGTAGTTCTCGCACTTATCAGTTCTTGCGTCTTCGGAATTGTGTCGATGACGCTTTTCCGAAAATCAGATGCTAAGTCGCCAGACTCATACATTCTATACACGAACGTGAATAGTCGTTTTGTTGCCACATACCCCAAAGAATGTAGAAATTATGATGGAATGTTATCTACGCCTTCTGCCTTATTTGTTCTTAAGTCCTCGAAAGCTCTTTTAAATTCTGATTCTAATACTGGATCCCCTATCTCTTGTCAATCGACTCCTGTTTCTTCTTCTATCACATCTGGCAAATTTTCCCCCTCATAGAGGCTTTCAATGTATTCTTTCCACCTATCCGCTCTCTCGTCTGCATTTAACAGTGGAATTCGCGTTCCACTCTTAATGTTGTCACACTTGCTTTTAATGACACCGAAGGTTGTTTTGACTTTCCTGTATGCTGGGTCTGTCCTCCCGACTATCAATTCTTTTCCGATGTCTTCACATTTTTCCTGCAGACATTTCACCTTAGCTTCCCTGCACTTCCTGTTTATTTCATTGCTCAGCGACTTGTATTTCTCTATTCCTGAGTTTCCCGGAATTTTTTTTTACTTTCTCTTGTCATCGATCAATTGAAGTATTTCTTCTGTTATCCATGGTTTCTTCGCAGTTACCTTCTTTTTACCTATGTTTTCCTTCCCAACTTCTGTGATAGCCATTTTTAAGATGTCCATTCCTCTTCAACTGTACTGCCTACTGAGCTATTCCTTTTTGTTGTATCTGTAGCCTTAGAGAACTTCAACCGTATCTCGTCATTCCTTAGTAGTTCCGTATCCCACTTCTTTGCGTATTGATTCTTCTTGACTAATGTCTTAAGTTTCAGCCTACTCTTCATCGCTACTATATTGCGATCTGAGTCTATGTCTGCTTCTAGATACACCTTACAATCCAGTATCTGATTTCTTAATCTCTGTCTGACCATGATGTAATGTAACTAAAACCTTCCCGCATCACCCACCCTTTTCCAAGTATACCTCCTCCTCTTGTGATGCTTGAATAGAGTATTCGATCTTACTATTGAAACTTGTTACAGAACTTAATTAATCTTTCTCCTCTCTCAGTCCTAGTCCCAAGCCCATATTCTCCTTAACCTTTTCTTCTACTCCTTCCCCAACAACTGCATTCCAGTCTCCCATGACTATTAGATTTTCATATCCCTTTCCATACTGTATTACCCTTTCAATATCCTCATATACTTTCTCTGTCTCTTCATCTTCGGCTTGCCTCGTCGGCAGGTATACCTGGACTATTGTTGTCGGTGTGGGTATGCTGTTGATTCTGATAAGAACAACCCAATCACTGAACTGTTCACAGTGAACCACTTCTGTCCTACCTTCCTATTCACAATGAATCCTGCTCCTGTTTACCATTTTCTGCTGCTGTTAATATTACCCTACTCTCATGCGACCAGAAATCCTTGCCAATTGAGAGATCGTCATGACACTTCTTCAATTACAGGTCACACGTTCTGTGGATACGCGTTACGTGTCTTTAATGCAGTGGTTTCCACTGCCTTCTGCATCCTCATGCCGTTGATCATTGCTGATTCTTCCGCCTTTAGGGGCAGTTTCCCACCCCTAGGACAAGAGAGTGCCCTGAACCTCTGTCTGTTCTTAAGCCCTCTTTGACAAGGCCGTTGGCAGAATGAGGGAGAATTCTTATGCCGGAAGTCTTCGGCCGCCAATGCTGATTATCAATCAGAATTTATTCAGCTGCAGGATTCAAACCCAGGACCGAAGACGTTTTAATTATGAATCAAAGACGCTAACCCTTGACCACAGGTGCATAAGTTACCAAAGTATGTAATCTGTCAGCAGAAGTCCTCATCAGTGACCTTGGAATAAGATCGTTATCTAGCCCAGAATCTACAGAGATTACCTTTCAGTTGTCAGTTATAGTGTTATCATACTACTCGCTATGCGGGTTGCCTATCTCCGTTGCCTCTGCACTGGAATCAGACCATGGTAACTATTAGGAATGTGTGTGCTGTAATTAGTCTAATCTTGTCCTCATGAACCCTATGGGAGCGATATGCAGGTGGTTGTAGTATATTCCTAGAACCATCATTTACAGCTGGCTCTTGGAAGTTTGTAAGTAGGTTTTCTGAGTATAGTTTGCATCTATTTTGAAGACTCTGTCAAATCAATTCCTTCAGCAGCTCCGTGACACTCTCCCCCGGGTCTAACACACGAGTGAACATTCGAGGTGTCCTTCTCGGTATATGTTCAATGTCCCTGTTATTCCTATACGGTTCGGGCCCCACATCCTTCGTCCGCAGCTCGTGGTCGTACGGTAGCGTTCTCGCTTCCCACGCCCGGGTTCCCGGGTTCGATTCCCGGCGGGGTCAGGGATTTTCTCTACCTCGTGATGACTGGGTGTTGTGTGATGTGTTTAGGTTAGTTAGGTTTAAGTAGCTCTAAGTTCTAGGGGACTGATGACCATAGACGTTAAGTCCCATAGTGCTCAGAGCCATTTGAACCACATCCTTCAGCAATATTCTTGGGTTGGTCGCATGAGTCATTTGTAAGCAATCTCCTTTGTAGACTGGTAGCATTTTCTTAATATTCTACCAATAAAATGAAGTCTGCCATCTGATTCACCTATGACTGTGCCTGTGTGATCGTTCCATTTGAGATTCTTACACACTGTTACACCTAGGTAATTGAATGAATTGACAGACTCAAACTGTGATTCATTGATATTATATTCATGGATACTTGTTTTATTTCGTTTTGTGAAGTGTACAGTTTTACATTTCTGAATATTTAAACTAAGTTACCCATCTTTGTTCCACATTGAAAGAGTATCAAGATATGCCTGAATATTTGCACAGCTCCTTTTAGACACTACTTCAGTATAGATGACTGCATCATGTGGAAGAAAGTGTGCGTTACTGCTAAAATTTGTCTGGAAAGTCATTAGTATACAAAGTGACCCAATGCAGTTTCCTGGAACACTCCCGGAGTTACTTTTACATCTGTTGACGAGTATCCATCAAAGAACACATCCTGTTTCCTTTCTTCCAAGAAATTCTCAGTCTTGTCTCAAGATTCCCTTGCTACCCCATACGATTATACTTTTGATATTAAACATAGATGTGATACTGATTCAAGCGCTTTTGCGAAATCGATAAGTGCTGCATCTTACCTGACTGCCTTCATTCATGGCTTTCATTACATCATGTGAGTAAAGCACGATTTGCGTTAGACATATACAGTGTTCTCAGAATCCATGCTGGTTGGCGTGGAGCAGTTATTTCTATTCAACGCACGTCACCGCTTTTGAATTCAGATTATGTTCTAAGATTCTGCAACAGATGGATGTTTAGAATAATGGACGGTGGTTTTGTGGATCGTTTCTGTAACCATCTTGTAGGTAGGTGTGACGTGTGCCCTCTTACAGACATGCTCGACAAACTATAGTGGCAGACGCTACGAGAGATCCGTTAAGTATCATCGAGATACTTTTTGTTGCAAGAACGAGATCGTGCGTTACAAGAAGGGGATGGTAGCATATGACGCCCTCCCACATGTATCTCGCAAAGCGAGACAAGCAGAAAAATTAAAGCTCATACGGAGGTTTATGAACTGTCGCTCTTTCCACATATCGTTCGGAAATAGAGCACTGAAGGACTAAGTGATAGTGGTTCCAGAAGTACCCTCCACCAACCTTGAGGTCAATCTTGCGTGAGCAGTGCGCTAAGACTGGACAATTCGAGCACCATTTCGTGAGAAAAACACAGAGAAGGATGTATATACGAGGGTCACTCCAAAAGAAATGCACACTATTTTTTTTAAATCCATCTTTTGTTCTACACGTTTGAAAGTTTAACAGTGTGTAGATACATCCTTTAGGAACAATATTTTCATTTCTCCACATAATTTCCATCCCTCTCTACTGCCTTACGCCAACTTGGAACCAGAGCCTGTATACCCGCACGGTAAAATTCTGGACGAACCATGTTGGAGCCACTGTTTGGCAGCGTGCACCAGGGAGTCATCATCTTCAAACCTTGTTCCACGAAGAGAGTCTTTCAGTTTCCCAAAGAAATGATAGTCACATGGATCCAGGTCAGGACTGTAAGGCAGGTGTTCCAGTGTTGTACATCTGAGTTTTGTGATCGCTTCCTTGGTTTTTTGACTGACATGTGGTCGTGCATTGTCGTGCAACAGCAAAACATCCTGCTTTTGCCGATGTGCTCGAACATGACTCAGTCGAGCTTGAAGATTCTTCAATTTCGTCTCATATGCATCAGAATTTATGGTGGTTCCACTTGGCATGAGTCTACAAGCAAGAGTCCTTCTGAATCCAAAAACACCGTAGCCATAACTTTTCCAGCAGACGGTGTGGTTTTGAATTTTTTTCCTTGGGTGAACTTGCATGATGCCACTCCATTGATTGTCTCTTCGTTTCTGTTGAAAAATGATGGAGCCATGTTTCATAACCTGTCACAATTCTTCCAAAAAATTCATCTCCACCATTCTCGTACTGTTTCGAAAGTTCGCTGCATACGGTTTTTCTTGTTTCTTTGTGAGCCGCTGTCAACATCCTGGGAACCCACCTGGCACAAACCTTTTTCAACGCCAACACTTTCAGTATCCTGCAAACACTTCCTTACCCTATCCCAACATAGCGTGACAATTCGTTCACTGTGATGCGTCTGTCAGCAGTCACCAATTCATTAACTCTCTGCACATTGTCTGGAGTGTGTGCAGTACGAGGCCTGCTGCTGCGAGGACAATCCTCAATATTGCCGTGCCCGCTTTCATCACATAACCTGCTTGCCCACCGACTAACTGTACTGCGATCGACAGCAGCATCTCCATACACCTTTTTCAACCTCTTGTGGATGTTTCCCACTGTCTCGTTTTCACAGCACTGGAATTCTATGACAGCATGTTGCTTCTGACGAACATCAAGTGTAGCAGTCAACTTGAAGACATGCTGTGATGGCGCTACTCACGGGAACAGGTTGAACTAAGTTTGAAAAAACCCGGGAAGGATGTATCTACACTGTAAAACTTCCACACATGCAAAATGAAAACAGTATTTTTACAAAAACAGTGTGCATTTCTTTTGGAGTGACCCTCGTAAGTTACCTTAGTGACTTCTCGAAACTTTCATATTAGCTGAAGTTCTCAGTGTGAAATAAGTTAGTCTGAAGAACGTCAATGTTAAAGCTGCAATAATTCAGTTTTCTTCTCTGAGCCCGGACGCGACATTGTGGTGGGAGATATTACATCGGCTCTGTGTAACTGGAAAATCCCGCAGCTATATGGAACAGTAAAGCGTAGAAGCGCCGCTTGACAGCGATATTATGAAATTCCCTCCAAGTTTTCAACCTAGTTCCGAAGAGGAATCCCTGACATCGAGTTGCTCGTCTGAAGGATCCGTTACGCACCTGTGAACATCAGCAAAGCAGCCGTAAGAGGATTACGCTTTAACTTGCACAGAGTTAGCAAGCTGTGCTTGCAGTTAGCAGATACTTGTTCACTAAGGGGGAGTGAATGTTGTGTTCAGTTAATAGACTACTTTTTTTGTATAAATGTACGAGATCACATTTATCTGTTCTTCATCCAGATATAATAGATAGTAAACTTGTTTGAGGGTGAGATCCGTCTTGAGTAACTACAATTTTTCTTCCTTTAGCCAGGCATGTGTCGTTGAAGTTACATCATCATCAGTGCTTTTCTTATTTTTTTTCTTTCTGTTGAACAACGGGAAAACTTTTCTTTATTGGCTGTACGTTTTTAAATCTGAGTTTTTAAGAAATTTTTGAGGAATTTGAGGAGAGACAATACTTTTTACACGTACCAAATGCTACACTTTTTGCGGTTTCCTACGCTTTGCATTACAGCTGGTTTTTCTTTTTTTTCAATCGTCATTTGCAACTATTACGACTTGAAAAGTAAATTTGTGTTATACAGTCACGTGTAACTACATCTGAAGACGATGAACGGGTATTCATTGGACTAATATATTATACTACAACTGACATCTGATTACATTTTCAAGCAATTTGGGTGCAAAGATCCTGAGAAATTAGTACCCAGAACAACCACCTCTGTCCGTAATAACGGCCTTCATATCGCTGGGCATTGAGTCAAACAGAGCTTGGATGCCGTAAACAGGTATAGCTGCCCATGCAGTTTCACCGCGATACCACAGTCCATCAAGAGTAGTGATTGGCGTATTGTGACGAGCCATTTGCTCGGCCACCATTGACCAGACGTCTACAATTAGTGAGAGATCTGGAGAATGTGCTGGCCAGGGCAGCAGTCCAACATTTTCTGTATCCAGAAACGCCCGTACAGGACCTGCAACATGCGGTCGTGCATAATCCTGCTGAAATGTAAGGCTTCGCAGGGATCGAATGAAGGGTAGAGCCACGGGTCGTAACACATCTGAAATGTAACATCCACTGTTCAAAGTGCCGTCAATGCGAACACGAGGTGACCGAGACGTGTAACCAATGGCACCCCATGCCATCACGCCGAGTGATACGCCAGTATGGTGATGAAGAATACACGCTTCCAATTTGCGTTCACCGCGATGTCGCCAAACACGGATGCGACCATCATGACGCTGTAAACAGAACCTGGATTCATCCGAAAAAATGACGTTTTGCCATTCGTGCACCCAGGTTCGTCGTTGAGTACACCATCACAGGCGCTCCTGCCTGTGATGCAGCGTCAAATGTAACCGCAGCCATGGTCTCCGAGCTGATACTCCATGCTGCTGCAAACGTCGTCGAACTGTTCGTGCAGATGGTTGTTGTCTTGCAAACGTCCCCATCTGTTGACTCAGGGATCGAGACGTGGCTGCACTATCCGTTACATCCATGCGGATGAGATGCCTGTCATCTCGACTGCTAGTGATACGAAGCCGCTGGGATCCAGCACAGCGTTCCGTATTACCCTCCCGAACCCACTGGTTCCACATTCTGCTAACAGTCATTGGATCTCGACCAACGCGAGCAGCAATGTCGCAATACGATAAACCGCAATCGTGATAGGCTACAATCCGACCTTTATCAAAGTCGGAAACCCGACGGTACGCACTTCTAAAAATGGTTCAGCACTATGGGACTTAACATCTTTGGTCGTCAGTCCCCTAGAACTTAGAACTACTTAAACCTAAGTAACCTAAGGACATCACACACATCCATGCCCGAGGCAGGATTCGAACCTGCGACCGTAGCAGTCGCGCGGTTCCGGACTGCGCGCCCAGAACCGCGAGACCACCGCGGCCGGCGGTACGCACTTCTCCTTCCACGAATTGTCACAACAACGTTTCACCAGGCAACGCAGGTCAACTGCTGTTTGTGTATGAGATATCGGTTGGAAAGTTTCCTCATGTCAGTACGTTGTAGATGTCGCCACCAGCGCCAACCTTGTGTGAATGCCCTGAAAAGCTAATCATTTGTATATCACAGCATCTTCTTCCTGTCGGTTATATTTCGCGTCTGTAGCACGTCATCTTCGTGGTTTAGCAATTTTAATAGCCATTAGTATATATTGAAGGTGGAGAGGGGAACAAAGGAAAGGGAGGGGATCACTTCTGTCGGCTGCATCGAGACATTACACGAAATCAGGGACAACGAAAGAAAAAATGTACCCTACGGGGATTTGAACTCATGGTCCCCTGCTTACTAGGTATGTGCATTGATCGCTGCGCCATCCAGGACACAGCATTATCGTAACTGCTCGGACTATTTTATGATCACATAAAATTAATTGTTGGTAAGGCGGGTACCAGGTTGAGATTCATTGGGAGAGCCCGTAGAATATGTAGTCCATCAACAAAGGAGGTGGCTTAAAAAACACTCGTTCGACCTATACTTGAGTACTGCTCATCAGTGCGGGATCCGTACCAGATCGGGTTGACGGAGGAGATAGAGAAGATGCAAAGAAGAGCGGCGCGTTTCGTCACAGGGTTATTTGGTAACCGTCATAGCGTTACGGAGATGTTTAGCAAACTCAAGTGGCAGACTCTGCGAGAGAGGCACTCTGCATCGCAGTGTAGCTTGCTCGCCAGGTTTCGAGAGGGTGCTTTTCTGGATGAGGTATCAAATATATTGCTTCCCCCTACTTATACCTCCCGAGGAGATCACTAATGTAAAATTAGAGAGATTCGAGCACGCACGGAGGCTTTCAGGCAGTTTTTCTTCCCGTGAACCATACGCGACTGGAACAGTTGAAGGAGGTAATGACATTGGCACGTAAAGTGCCCTCCGCCACACACCGTTGGGTGGCTTGCGGAGTATAAATGTAGATGTAGATGTAGAGCGCCACCTGTCCGTAGACCCTTTCCATTTCCTCCATTTTCGGTCCCTGAGATTCCCACAGGAAGTCGGGCGTATTTGTCTATCCGCACTGAAGAAGGTGGATCCATTGCCCAGCTAAGACAATCAAGTTACATAAATTCGTGGTTTGTTCTTTCCGGTGTGTCTGAAGGAATACACATGTCATATTAATTACTACTAGTAGTAACGAATTCTTTTCTGTCAAATTTTTATAGTTTAAACTTTGTACTCATTTATGTAATCAGGAGACACGCTGCAAAGTTTAACTGTAGTAATAATGTTTATAATAGTGGAAAAATTATACAAAAATAACAGTTTAAGTAGGGATTCAGAGATAGAAGGTGAAAGGAGTGACTGCTCGAGAGCAAAGTTTTATTTATAACAGAGCTGTGGATTCGTTAGGTTTACTTTTCTTACATGTTATAACTAAGTAAATGCTGAAGTAATATATTTGTGAGTAGGGCCATTCCACTTTTCAATTTGGAAATATCAAAGAAACATAACTGTTTATCAGTGCTAAATACGGAGGATGGAGTCTCGCTCTCTCTCTCTCTCTCTCTCTCTCTCTCTCTCTCTCTCTCTGCGTGTGTGTGTGTGTGTGTGTGTGTGTGTGTATGTGTGTGTGTGTGTGTAAACTGTAAATTTAATAATGTAGATTGTAGTTAAAAACAGAGGCGATGCTATTGTAAATGTTGTCATGTAGGATAGACTGAGGTTGTTTTCTTTGGTGTCTGTATATTTGGAGTGTCACAAGGATGTCTAGTTGTTTGCTTTATGTTGGACATGTAGGATACTTATACTTGTGTTGTTAGCATGGTGTTTTGTTTTTGTAGATGGATGGCTATTATTAATGTGTAATATTTTTTTGTCTTTAGTTCTGGTCTCTTTAGTCTCTTTCTGTCACTCCTTTCATCCTCTGTCTCTGAATCTCAATCGAAATTGTTATTTATGTATAACTGTGCCACTATTGTCAACATAATTATTAAACTTAATATTTGTAACATGTCACCTGATTACATACATGAGGATATAAATGATATAAATCTGACAATGCACCTACCTAGTAATCCAACACATCTATTCACCCACCGCACCAAAGCTATCCACAACACTATGTACTTTGAAATAGCGTTTCATCATTTGCTATGTGTGCTTTGCACCTATCAATTTCTAGACACCCTCTTTGTTTAGAAAGCGAGACGTTTTATATTGCTATGTATTACGGAACAGAAAGGTGCCTTTGACCACTAGAGCTATTTAATTTCAACTTTTTTATTATTACAGTTATATTTACGTGCCGTTTTCGTCAAAAACCTCTACAGAGTAATGTTCTGAAATAGTTTTTTGTTTCTCTTCTAGATAGTGCCAAAAGCTGAACCAGAGTCGTAACACAACACACAGATGTCATATTAATAAAAAAAATACACCTAGTGATAAAGGTTTAAACCTTTGAAGCGCATTGTGGAAATAAATTAAACAGTATTTAGTACCAACAGAAGTTGTTGTTTCATTGACTCTATAGGCGATTGAGGAGCATCGTTATCTTCATCACTTTCTTTTCCTTTAAGACCTGTCAGGTAATACCTGAGGCAGTTTATTCCAGTGCTCGCACAAAGTTTCTCTATGCCATTTTTTCCCGTTTGCGCTTCACGTGCATCTGGCTTTTACAACGCTTCTGCGAGTACATTGCGAAGCGTTAAACATCAAAAACGCTCAACTTTTGAGGACGCAATAACACTGTCCACTGGTATATCTAGAAAAACCTTTCTTTTGTTCTGTGTCACAATCTTGCAGTTAAAGCGTCTCGTTTTTTTATCCTTGTAGAGGTTCTGTTCACATCTGTAATGGTGTAATTACAAATAGCCAAATTTGTTCACTCGCGTAATATTGTTGCAGCACGTTAGAAATTTTGATCTCAATCAAATTACCTAGTATGAATAAATATAAAATTTACAAATTTTGTTGATACTCAAATAATTTTAAGACGTTTTTATTTGATCGCTTTCTTGTCTGTTTCTCTGTTCTGTATAAATTTTGCGGCTGATTTCAAACCAACTCCCAGATGAGCTTGAGACTCGAAACTTTCCACATCGCTCTGAAATGGATGTCACGGCAATATTACGTTGCTTTCTTCTGTAATATGTAGCGGACAGTACTTCCTTTCTCTGTCTGCCAGGCTGTTCGTTACAAATTTTGCTGGTGACTATAAAAATCAGCAGGATATTTTCCTCATAGTTCTGAACTGGATGACAACGCAATATTAATCTGCTTTCGTGTCTGGTGTGTATCATACAGATTTTATTTTGTCTGTTTATCTGTCTGTTCAGTACAAATCTTGCAACTGATTTGAAACTAACTTCCCGATGAATCAGAGGCTTCAAACCTTCTTGTCTCGTGTATGGCGGAGAGCACTTGGTTTACCATTGCTATTTCCCCTTTCTACTGTTTCAGTCGCGTATGTTTCGCGGTAATAAGAATTGCTGATAAGTCTCCGTATGAGCTCACAGCTCTTAAGCTTTTATATTCACAGTCTCTTCTCAGAGATATGCGGAGGAGGAAGAACTATAATGGTTGACTCACGTGAAGAGAAAGCAAAACAAACCTGAAATTTACCACATGTCTCTATTGTAATCGCATCAAAATGTTTTAAATCGTAGGAAAAGTTTCAAACACACAATGCTAGACAGCAGAAAACAATTATTAAAATAAAAAACCAGAGTAATGTAATACATTTTTAAAATGGAGTAAAAGCTATAAAATAATTTCTCACAGGTTCCGTGTAGATTCCTAACCCCATAAAGACAGTCTTGAAAATTTCAGCTTGTGAATTTTTAATGGCTTTGATAATAACTGTAAAATTTAAAACTATGAAAACATGGACGCTTGCAGTCGATAATAGTAGTTCTCACTGAGAGTATTAAACACTGAGAAAAATTACATGACTGTTTATATCGTTTGCAGTGCAGTAAAAATATTAGTGACTTAGGTGCATCAATTACGTATTGCAGGAGTTCCCAAACTTCCCTCTGACGAAACCGTTTGAGAATCCTGATACTTTGATGGAACAACTAGTTTATTTTGAAAGTAAATACAATTTTAAAAATGAGGAAATCTTGTTTATTCGGTTATTACTACAACTTTAAATCATAACAAATAACACAGAAATCATAGTAGAGTTTAAAAAAATGGTATCGTCAGAATGTCGAAGGATAGCCATAGTATTGTTTTTCGATGAGCACTTATACGCTTTCCGTAGAACACCAGTGTTCGCCAGAATACAGTTTGGAAAACCTTGATCTACTACACGCACCCCATAATTTTCGTTTTAAATTTTACAAGTATAGTCACAGCTATTAAAAATTTAGAAGCACAGATTTTCAGGAGGATCAGTATGGGGCCGGTAATCTGTATGGGGCTGGTAGAAATTGTTTTATACGTCTTAGTCCGTTTTAAAATGATATTGTGTTAAAAAGGTTTTTAAATAGCTATTAACATCAAAACTTTAATTCTTTGAAATTATTTGCTTTCCAAAGTGCTGCAGCTAAAAAGAGTAAAAACGAAGTGGTATGTTGATTGTGTGACGTGATGCGGAGACACTATGGTAAAGCTTAAGGTCGTCGAAATTTCAAAGGAATATAGTGACAAACAAAACATAAATGCCCACAACAGCAATTCTGGAATAAGCTGTAATTAACTTCTACGCAGCAAACAGTGATAAATTTATATTTTATTAACTGAAGGACTTTGTAAGTACAGCGTCGTGCACTAGATACAAGCAATACTGTAAGTTACTACCTGCCTCTAAATTTGAAAAATTCTCAATAAATAACAAAAAAGAGCAGCTGTGCTGGAACTATATACTATTTTCATTGCCAGACATGTCGTGTGCGACAGTATATGGCATACTGTGACATAAGTATGAAAGTTATTTCCAGAGTAATATGGACATTACCTGAAACTACATAAATGCCACCAACCAGAACACATAAGCGTTTTAGGACGCAACGCAATTGAAGCATACATGAGAAGAATGGTTCTGTAACTGAAAAGGTAGTGCTTTATAGAGTTTGCTTTAATACCCTTGTAAACACTACTCACGGATTTGTGCGTATTTTACAAAGAGTATTATTGCAGAGTTGTGATTGTTGTGATCTTCAGTCCATAGACTGGTTTGATGCAGCTCTCCATGCTACTTTATCCTGTGCAAGCTTCTTCATCTCCCAATACCTACTGTAACCTACTTTCTTCTGAATCTGTTTGGTGTATTCATCTCTTGGTCTCCCTCTACCATTTTTACCCCCCACGCTGCCCTCCAATACTAAATTTCTGACCCCTTGATGCCTCAGAATATGTCCGACCAACCGATCTCTTTTTCTCGTCAAGTTGTGTCACAAATTTCTCTTCTCTCAAATTCTATTCAGTACCTCCTCATACAGAAAAGCAGCATGCCCTTGGGAAAAATTACGGCCTTAGTTTCCCCTTGCTTTCAGTCGTTCGCAGTACCAGTACAGAAAGGCTGTTTTGTTTAGTGTACAAGGCCAGATGAGTCAATCATCCAGACTGTTGCCCCTGCTGCACTTGGGGGTAGATTATCCATTCGTGATTATTTGGATGACCGGCCTTTAGAAGTCTCAGCTTAGCATATATGAACAGGTACTCTGCGCACGTTTATGATATTACAGTGTCACAAATGTAGAAGAACTAGTCATTTAAGGATGTACTAGAATATTCCCCATAGACAACAGGAACATCTGCAAGATTTATATTTTTTACTGGAGGAAAACTCGATTCTCCACCTACGGATCGCTGTGACTTTATATCTGACACTTAAAGGAATTATGGTGGGTCATTATTGTAAATTGTGATACATATGGTCCTATCAGGAAGACAGGAAGAACACGTAGTTTTGTCGTTTCCAAAATGAATGACAAGAGACTATCACAAGAATAAACCTCGTAAGGTGCTGGTTACACTTGTTTTATTTTAGTAGCTGCTACAATATTAGTTTTCTTTGGATTTAGCCATTCAGCTCAGCCAACCAAAGTGTGCTCCTCTTAACATGAAGAGGTTTTCCGACATAATTGAGATGCACAATGCCCCAGGGTCTCTTTGTTCCTTATTATTCTGTGTATAATACATCACGTAAGAGGTAATACTAAGTATTCTACTTTTGTTCTGGCCTGAATGCAGGAATGGCATCTTTTCGATCCCTTTGAAACACGATATAGCTGAGTGCTGCCGTTGCCTTTATAACCAGCCAGACACTTCGCTTCGTCGAGCTACAACTGATATTCCGCAAAATCTCTTTCAGTATTTGAATTGATTCCGGAGTATGTTCTTTATTTTCAGAAATTATTGGTATTGTTTCATTTTTAACGAAAAGAACCATCCCTTCTTCCAGTCACAGTTTTAAAATGCTTATTTCATGATTTGGGAAAAGGGTTTCGGGAAATAATTCTCATTCCCGACCATGCTTTCGGCGCGTTATGACGGATTATTGTGAAGTCTGAGTGGGTCAACCCCAACGGTCTTAGAAGTAAAGATAGCGGCCCAAGGCACACAGGGATCTGTGAACAATGCGCAGGCGGTGCAACATGTCCCCATTCGGCACATTCTATCAAAATTTTACCAGAAAAACATACCAATATTCACTCGTCTTCCTTACTTGTTTACCTTTTTTATTTGATTAACGAGCTCTGTTCTATATTATTAATATTACACGATTTGGTTTACTTAATTACGACCGAGCGAGGTGGCGCAGTGGTTAGCACACTGGACTAGCATTCTGGAGGACGACGGTTCAATCCCGTCTCCGGCCTTCCTGATTTAGGTTTTCCGTGATTTCCCTAAATCGCTTCAGGCAAATGCCGGGATGGTTCCTTTGAAAGGGCACGGCCGTTGTTCCATCCCAATTCTTCCCTTACCTGAGCTTGTGCTCCGTCTCTAACGACCTCGTTGTCGACGGGACGTTAAACACTAACCACCACCACAACCACCACCACCACTTAATTACGACCTTGTTGATATACTCAAGAATATAGAATACTTTCCGTCACTGTTGTTAGTGCCTTGAAGTTAATTCAGTTATTTATAGATTCTTCTGTAAATAGTACAAAAATTAATACATTCGGAAATTCTGTTGAATTACAGAACTTATAGAAGTGTTCCCTAGCCAGTTATCGCCTTCCATGATTACGCTTCTTCGGTAGTACGTTTCTCTACCTGATCAAACAGGTACATTCGACTATAAGGTGGTCCACTTAACTTGAAAATTAGAGCTGCTATACTCCCCACGCCTGTCATTCAGTTAGTCTATCAAACGGTTAACTCTGTAAGTACGTTGTTAACAGGTCATTGAGAATAGATTAAATCTTTTGAAGTGGAATTACGCCATTGGTAAGTACAGTCATGAAGACCGAAAAGTTGGTTTCATCATACAGTGGTGACGCTTTCACATACCCAGAAAACGTGCAGCGAATTTGATAAGTGCCGCGGAAGCCTGTGTTCACTTTTAGATAGTTCCTTAACCGTTTCTTTTCTTTAATTTTAGGAATACTTTCGAGTCACCGGAAGAAAATTACTGATTAACCTTCGAGTTTGCTATTTTGTGTATTGACTTCGGATTTTTGACAGTATATTACCATGTCTTTCAGTACACCAATTTAAGATATTTACGTAATCAGGAGAATAATATAACACAACGTCCTAAGTTAACAGTGTTGTCTGTATGTATGAGCATTGCTGATTTTGTGTGCTTAAGTGTAAAAGCATTTAAATGACCTGAATATCTTATGTGTGGATTGTGATATGTGGTGTGTGGTTTTTACGTTGATTAGTGGTTTCACTCATGTGAAGCGCTGGTATTACAAAATTCCGACAGCCTGAAATTTTCTGTAGGCGTTATGTATCGTTGCCATATTTGGTTATTATCAACTATCATCGACCGTGCGGACATCGTCATGTCGATTTGGGATGCTATGATCTGAAGGGAACTGGAGCTTGATACTGCTGTGAATGGTAGTGTGAGATGAAAGTAACTATACGGTAGTCAGCACAAGTTTTAATTACCAACAAGTGGGCTACAATTAGTGTCAACGTGACAGTAAAGTCGCAGCACAGCAATTACGGCGCCAATGTTTTTTATTGGGGCAATCAGTCCAATTAAAAGGTTGAGTATGGCCAGCTCCAGAATGTAAGCTAACAAACTAGCTTGTCAACGGACACGAAACGCATTAACGATTTTACTTAATTACAGCCAACGTATATTTAAATTAGTTATTTATTTGATGAATCTGACATTGGAATACAGTTTCCAGTAACATACGAGCAACATAAGAAATAACTGCAGTTTTTATTAGAGTAAAAAATTGAGATTTAAATGATAAGCTGTTTTATTTAAATCAGAATTCAATGGTAAATAAGGTCCCCAGAAGCTTAGATATTAACAAACGGGGTGATGACATTTCACGATCTTGAAATTGTTCCACGCGATGTTCTGCCGATGTAATCAGATTTTTTACTCTGAATGCCCGGTGTCTTAATTTAACGGAAAACATTCGGAAGGGAGCGGGCAACTCAAACGCCCAGTTCATTTGTTTCTATGCAGATTTTCAGCATGTAATTTGTTACAGATGCAGGAATTCCATGTTTGTATCCAGCCTGGAGCAAAACTCGTACACTGCTGCACTCTTTTCACCAGCAGTATCTTTCTTGTATATTTTCTTTGCGCACAGGTATCCACTTGCCCCTGGGACAATTGATCTTACGCTACTTGATTTTTAGTATCGACTTGACATGACGTCTCGCACGCATGATGATCGTCCATGGCCTTGTTTGTATGAAGTTCAGATATCTGCGTTCTGTTGTTCCATCAAGATAACAAATTTATTTAACTAGTCTTTAGCCTTAAATTTAAAATATCTGTAACTTATAAGTAAGAGGGCCGGTCAGAAGTTTGCTGTTTGAGGGTATTACTGCAGCTTATATCCAACGCAACGGACTCGTATGTGTGTATATAAGCGCTGACGTACGCAAGGGATTAGTGGGCAGTCGTGTCTTTCCGACGTGCGTGCGGTAAATGCGTAAACGTGAACTATAGCGACCTTATTACCAAAGGCGGGCAAACAGAACCAAACTGTTGCTTTTGTTTTCTTGGCTGTCGAAGGACAAACACCGGTAGACAACTATCGGGTAATGAAAATGTGTCTGGGGCTGCCTGTCTCTCGAAATCCACCGTTCTTCGATGTAAGACACGTCACCGTATCGCGATGTTGTAACGAAGCTACGCCAGCTCAAGTGGGAAAGACTCGAGCCCACGCCATGTAGTCCCGATCTCTCCCCATGCGGTTACCACTCCTGCAGTACCGTAAAAAAGGTCTTGAAGGGTCGACGATTTCTGTCGGGCGGGGATGAGAGGCAGGCCCGAGTGGCCGAGCGGTTTTAGGATCTACAGCCTGGAACCGAAAGACCGCTACTGTCGCAGGTTCGAATCCTGCCTCGAGCATGGATGTGCGTGATGTCCTTAGGTTAGTTAAGTTTTAGTTTTACGTTCTAGGGGACTGATGACCTCAGAAGTTAAGTCCCATAGTGCTCAGAGCCATTTTTCTTTTTTCTTTTTTTTTTTGGGGGGAGGGGGGTTATGCGGCAGGCAGTTGTGGACTGCCTCTCGCGGCAGGCACGGAGTTTTATCAGACAGGTATCTTCACCTTGGCGTGCCGGTGTCTCAATGCTCACGCCAATTTTGCTGATGGCTTACCGGTTCTGGACTCTCTAGCCTCCGAACGGAAACTTTTAGTGCCCCTTATACTTCACCCTTCATAACTTTTCCCTGCAATTGTGGATGGCATGGAAAATTTTCTGCTTCTCTAACTGTTTGCGTAGACACTTGGAAACATTCACAGTATTATCGTCCCACATTGCTTATGAACAAACTTCAATATGCAGTCAAGAAATTTTACTAAAGATGGAGAATGTCTAGTGACATCGACTCACAAAACTTGTGAGTAGGTCTGTCAGGGTGATCAGTTCGTATCCAAGTACCTAGGTGAGAGCGAAACCAAAACTCAAAAGGTGATGTAGGAATCTGTCTAATCCGGTGGATCCCGCGGTACTGTATGGAGTGGCATCCTCCAGCATGTATCCTACGCTGATGACTTGGATCCTATTGTAACACGTCCGTGGTTACAAATGGGTAGAGTGCTTTTAAACTGTTTGTCGTTTCGACCGTGTGCCCTGTCCACACCACGTACCTGGTAATCCCGCGGCAGTCGCACTGTTCTGTTCCACACTGCTGCTGGCTTGCCTGAAATTATCTATCGAAATATGCAAGCGGGTTAAGGGGGGGGGGGGGGCACTCAACGTTAAAACACAACACTGTTCGACGTCTGGTATGAACAACTATATTCTGACACGATTAAAGAAAATCGCTGGTTGCGCTGTTTACATTCTAATTCATAAGTGTTTATTCCAATTGTAAGATGTCAGGCAAATCCAACACCTTCCATGTAAACCCTGACATGATAAGCAAATCCAGTAGTATGTAACATAGCTCCGAATAAATCGTGACATTAAATTAACCAAAGTACTACGAGTAACGAGTGAGCAAATGGAATACCACAGACTAACTCAAGAATGCCTAAATGCATGTCATACCTTCCCACCGTGAGACAGATGCAGTTCTGAGTGGAGAAACGAGAACATAAGCCGAGAGCAGAACCGTGTTAAGCTAGAAGGCCCTATGATAAGGGACGGACTGGACACCCACGTCGCCAGCCTACCGCTAAGACCACACCACCCGCAAGTTTTAGCGTGAGACTTTTTCGCGTCTCTGTTACGTCAAGGACCACCCCCCAGCCCATGTTAAAAGCTACAGCCCTCCAGAAGAACAGTATAGATCTTACGATAACGCTAAAAGGACCACACCAGCTGCAAGTTTTAGCTTGAGACTTTTTCGCGTCTCTGTTACGATGCAAACTTTAAAAACATTGCCCCACCACGAAAAGTATAACGTTTCTCATTGGATAGACAGAATTTTTGTAGGCGGAGCTTAAGGTTAACATTGAGACCCTGATTGGTCAGATGAAAACACAGCCAGATAGTTTTTTTTAAACCAACTTAGGTAAATTGTGGTAAGGAGAAGTTAGGAGAGAGTTGCTTCCGAGACGGCGAGGTGAGCGGAGCTGTGCTGCCCGCCGTCGCCTTGACGCTGCCTAAACACCGACAAGGTAATGAACGCACGCGATGCCGCATTTTTTAACGCATAAGGCTTCACTCAGAACTGCAGAAGTCTCATCTGTTACACCCCCTTTTTGCGTAATACTAGTGTCGATCGTTAATTAAAACTCATGGTGTTCACTTTTGCCACTTGAAGTAAAAAATCTGAAACGGGATGATTTCTCTGTTATATAGTTATTGAGAAGCCACATCAGCCACTGTAATTCACGACAAGTTAGATATGTAATTAAAGATAATTGAGGGTCACTGTAGACCATTTTGATAGTTTTCTCTTTTGTGAAACTTAATTTAAACCTAGATTATAGATGTGATATGGCATAGGTCATACTTCGATCCATTGTAGAACTTGGAAACCCATTCAGGGAATATTCGTTCACATTTTTGTTGAATGCAGTTGGTTTTTACCATCCTGTATTAAAACACTTCCTTTTATCAATAGTGCAATTTATAAACGATGTTCTGTGATTAGAATAAATTTCCAATGGTAAACTTAACTGCTTTTTCGACGTTATTTTACCAGCTAACTAAAAATAGGAAAGCCTCTAACCCCTTCCACTATATTTAGTTAGAATTAAGATTCTTTTACAGGGAGTGCAGTGGAGCTGACGCTGAGATCATTTAGTATTTGGTTATATCATCGCTAGTCTCACTGAACTCTTCTGAATTCTACATGTCATGTGTGGTCTGGCGTCTCCTTACCAGCAACAGTTCCCAGGTTCAAACCAGTCAAGTCCCTAAAAAACACGCTCAGACCGTCGTTGCGCGAAAGTGGTAGGGAGACACGATATAGAACAAACAGACACCACCATGACTGTTTAGACAATTAATGAATGATTACCAGTTTACAATATCACTCAGACGAGCGTAAGTGTAACCGACACGACGCGGGTGATTGTTGATGATGCGGAAGCCGAATGATCGCACGAAAGCTCTTACGCTCGTCACCCATAGACAGATTTCTTTTGGTACCAGTCCTCCTTGACACTAGTAATGATATAACACTGATTACAGAGTTAATTATTCAGTTCTCACTTGTACGAGCGTGCGAGCAACCGTCGCGGCGCGGTTGATTGTTGATAATGCGGAACGTGATGACCGAACGCACGTTCTCACACTCGCAACAAGACACTGGCACTTGACTGCACTCTTTTGTGGTAAATAATTTTTTTTCTGATTACATTAGCTCATCCTGGGAGACCGAACTCGGCACTGATGGTTGATACTGTACGGTACGGCACGCAACTAGAGGATAGACTAATACGTTATCAGCAGCACTGCTCATTTTTAAATTACTTCTTGGGGCACTTTCATCTAAATGATTTGCTTATTTTATCAATGTAGTGTAATAGCACTTGTAGCAACACTTCAGTTTCCATACTAACAATGTCTCTCACATGCAGAGCTACACACAACACAGCAGTTCTGTGTCCCGTGCTCGACTTGACAGACGCGGCTGCCCGCAAAGATACTCCTCAACCAAGCCAGCGATATGACAATACGCTTACACTATGTTTGTTTTTCCCTGACGCAATTCACACCATAAATATATAACTTCACGATTATCAAGTGTCCGTCCCGTGATTTAACTGATATATTGCAGCAGAAGGACACATTTCATTGGTAAAATTCTAGTCTCTGCAGTAGACTGTACACTGAGCTGGCAAAGTCATTGAATACCGATATGCACATGTACAGATACCCGTAGTATTGTGTACACAAGGTATAAAACGCAGTACTCGGGTGATTCATGTCAAAAGATTTCCGGCTTGATTTTGCCCGCACGACGCGAATTAACGGACTGGTAGTTCGAGCTAGAGGCATCGGACATTCCGTTTTGGAAATCGATAGCGAATTCAGTAGTCTGAGATCTCCATGTCTGTGCCGAGAATACCAAATTACAGGCATAATCTCTCACCACGGACAACGCAGTGACCGACGGCGTTCACTTAACGACAGAGAGCAGCGGCATTTGCGTAGAATTGTCAGTGCTTACAGACAAGTAACACTGCCTGAAATAACCTCAGAAGTCAATGTGGGACGTACGACGAATTTGCCTGTTAGGATACTGCGGCGAAATCTGGCGTCAATGGGATGTAGCAGCAGATGATTGGCGCGAGTGCGTTTGCTACAGCACGTCACCGCCAGCAGCGCTTCTCCTGGGCTCGCGACCATATCGGTTGGACTGTAGACAACTGGAAAACCGTGGCCTGGTCAGACGAGTTCCAATTTCAGTTGGTAAGAGTTGATTATAGGATAAGTGTGTGTCGCAGAGGGCACGGACCCATGGTCCCAAGTTGTCAAAAAGTGGTTCAAATGGCTCTGAGTACTGTGGGACTTAACATCTGAGGCCATCAGTCCCTTAGGCTTAGAACTACTTAAACCAAACTAACCTAAGGACATCACACACATCTATGCCCGAGGCATTATTCGAACCTGCGAGCGTAGCAGCAGCGCGGTTCCGGACTGAAGTGCCCAGAACCGCTCGGCCACAACCACCGGCCCCAATTTGTCAGTAAGGCACTGTGCAAGCTGATTGTGGCTCAATAATGGTGTGGACTGGTCCAACGGAACCGAACATTGTCTATAAATGGTTATGTTTGGCTTCTTGGAGACAATTTTCAGCAATTTCCCAATTAATGATGGAATGTTTATAAATAACAGTGCGCCGTGTAAGCGGGCAACAATTGTTCGCGATTGGTTTGAAGGACGTTCTGGATGATTCGAGCGATTAATTTGACCACCCTTAAATATTTATAGGACACAAGCAATATGTCAGTTCCTGCACAAAATCCTGCACCGGCAGCACTTTCGCAACTATGAACGACTATAGAAGCAGCGTGGCTCAGTATTTCTGCACCGGAGTTCCAACGACGTGTTGAGTCCACGCCAAGTCGAGCTGCTTCACTACCCCGGGCTAATGGAGGTTCGACACTATTTTAGAGATCCCATGACTTGGTCATCATGTATTTCCATCTTTACTCCTGAAGTAGTCACTGAAACCAAAACGCAATCCGAGCTGTAGAGTACGACCCTGAAGTGATAGGTACGTTCGTTAATCTGGTGCTTATACGCATGAACTTCGACAGAGAAATACGACCTACCCTACACAGTGTAGGTTCACCGGTGCCTACAAAGTACTAGAAGAAAATGTTTCAGTAAAATCTCTTATCAGTTATCTACCTATTATCACAATTGGCTAAAGTCGTCAACTAGTTACCCAGTTACCCGATCCCAGTTGTAGGTTGGCTACCTAGCGGTCTCCCGAGGAATCAAAAATTTTGTTTTCAATATTCCATGCAATTACTGCTCAAATGTAGACATTTAAAATGCTGTCATAATGTTCTCATTAAGAGGTGGTACTGCTTTCAACGTTTAACAAAATAAGTATTAGAAACTGTGTATAGGTCCCGAGAAGGCGTAGCTCACAGCACTCAAATTATCCTCGCAAGACTATTATATCCAATATATGAGAATTCCCCCCCCCCCCCCCCCCACACACACACACAAAACACATAATTAAAGAAAAAGAGTTTATCGCTTACTACATTTTCTCTCCTCATGCAGTAAACGTTTAGCATCCAGCACGACGTTTTCATTTATTAATTCCTTACTAATTACGTTATTTACAATATATTTAGCAAGGAGTACCCATATATATAACTGAATTTACTTGTAAAATCATATCCATTTCCGCCACCCTGTTCAGGATATATGAAGTCATAACCACCTTAAGACGAAGCTTAAATTACTCAGACGACACACATCCAATGGATAATCCGAAACTAATGAAACCAACGTAATTAGAATTTTTGATCTTCAACCTTGAAGATTTTGCATGGTTTATAGTAAAATTTAACACATTAATTCCTTTGTACAGTAATTAGAACTTCGAAGGTGTTTATGGGTGTTCGTTCTTTTAAATAATCGCGTGTGTCACCATTGCTGGCATTGTAATTATTCTCTTCTATAATTCAGTCACATGTAGCTATGTAATAGCGTGTTTTTATTTGTGAAATATTGCGCTGACTAGTCAAACAAACAAATTTAGAACTAAATTGGAATTATTGGACACCGGTGGTGCACAGCGACCTTTAAATATTCAAGTGTCAAGGACATCAGTCAGTTGCAGAATCCTTAATTTACTGCAGATCTAGATTTCGACTATAAAGTAATCATCAGTGCATTACCAAAAGAGTCATATAGGCATAACCGACTCAAAGCATAAAATTGTTGTAGTTGACGCTAGTATTTACATGGTAGAAAGAAAACTATGTTTGTATTTGTATTAAGGCTATTTTGCAGTCGAATTCTAGATCTCAATAAATTACGGATTCTGTGAATGACTGCTGTCCTTCTTTACATCTGGATAAAATGAGAGTACATTTCAAAATTATAAAGGACATTTGATAGTGTATATAGTTATAAGTCGAAAAACAATTGTCTTTCCATGTCTAAGGCAATTCGTAACAAATAACTATTGTTTAAAGAAAACCTGTAGGAAGAAAGAAACCTCCGAATCGTTCAGCAAAGACTTTTTTGACTGCAAATATTAAAAGCTTTCTAAAATATACGCTACGTCTCATAATTCCCTTGCACAGAATTTTGAAAAATACTGCCGTTCCAACAAATAGCATTGTTTATCTTCCGGAACTGGCAAAAAGTGAGCAATGTCGGTGGTTTCAAGCAAATTCGGCGGAGCGCATCCTCTTGTAGGCAATTTCCGGCCCTGCATGTGATCGGATATTCATCGATCAGGAATAAAGAGAAGCAGCCGAAGCGTTTAAAGCTTTCCGTTTCAAGTCCCCTGACAGAGCGGTAGCAAATAATAATAAAAAATTCGATACAGCCTGGAAACCTCTTGAATGCCGTAGCTACTTGCAGAGCAACGGTTGTGCATCGAGACAACAACAACAACAACAACAAAATCCGACAGCACCAGGTGTAACGGACGGACACCTTTCGATACAGGATCTGCTGCAGATGCTTAGACACAGCCACATGGAAAACTGATTATTATTCATATTAAGTCTCTGTTAGAACAAGTGATATTGAACAAAGGGCATTTCGGAATTTTCTTCCGCTTTCTCTTTGTGTCCATAATACTTCTATTCTCTCTTTTCCCGTCCTTAGTTAATGTGAATCTAATCTTGAGTTCTTACAGATGGAAAATTGCCCAGTACTAATTTTTCACGTCAAAAGTTCTTTATTTTGCCATCTGCCATTGTTTTGTTCTTGCTTTCAGGTCTACTCTTAATGCTGCAAATTCGTTCCATTGTCACGTCACGATTTTAGGCTTGTTACGATTTACATAAAAATCCACTTGTTTAATTAATCTTTTCGACCCCATTTAATACGGATATATATTCTAGTCTATGTTCTTTGATACCTCAGAATAAATATTAGAGTACCTCTTATGTTCCTTCTTCTGAAATTTATTTCTTCGATGTATTTTGGGTTCTCCGATTAAAATGAGTGTTTCAACAGATACCCTGGCTTCATGAAACTGTTGCGGCGACTACTTCTGTACTATTTGAAATTAGTTTTTTTTGGAGTGGGACATAATTATAGAACCACTTTTTCGAAATTTTTTAAACATAAACAATATACAAGTCAATTTTTAACATTTTCGAGTTTTGAAAGAAGAAATACTTTATTCTGAAAATTAGAAATGCTACAGTTTTGAAAATAGAAGAATAGTACCAAACTTGCATATGGTCATTTTTTCATAAATCAACAGTATATGAGTTTTATAAGCGTAAGTAGTGCTGTAATATGTTTAATTTTAGATGTATCAGTAACAATATTAGACTCTACATATAATAATATAATAAGATACAACAATATAGTTATTTATTTATTACTGTCACAAATTGCTTCAATCGAACATCCTAGCCAACCAAATATGACTCTATTCATCCACGCAATTACACAAGACACCAATATCACCGTATTTCAATGATGTTACTAGTGCATAATTCACAGTTTCAAGTTCAATATCTCTTAGCTGTTGGGTAGTATATATATTTTTCCACAAACGAAACGGTGTACATTCACCGAAGTACAGTAGCACTAGTTGTACATTTCAGTTGCGTGTATGATTGTATCTTGAATACACTACATTTTGCAATGGGTTTAAGCAGATAATATTTGTTGCGTCCACATCTCCAGTCCATTATTAGGATCCTGTCCAAGCAAGCTTCAAATGGCGAAGGTCTGGTTCTAGACTCTACCACAGCAGAAAGATATGGTAACGCAGTTGCGACTGACTCCACTTTACATCAATTTTGATTTTATTAGTCCGAAGTTGCAGTCGCATTGCCCGAAAGAATGTCCCCGGATAGGAAACATGTGTGTAACTTGAAAATTTTGGCTAATCATGAACAAAATGAAGTGGTAGCAATATTTTTATTTTGTCATCCTCCATCATCAGAAAGAAATATCACCTCGTTTCATACTAGGGAATTCAGTAAGTTTCTTCCTTAAAGGGTGGTTTAGAAATGAGGCAACTGAATTGGAACATTTTTTCACTTCCATTTCCAGAAAATAGTACATAAATGACGAAAGGTAAACGACATGTTTTGCTCTTAAGGTTGAAAGATTTCTTCACTGATAGGTTTCCCTCTGTCTTTGTCTGGTGCAGTGCATGCTCTACTTTACAAACATTTGTTGCATAACTTCTCGACGTGTTTTGACATTGTGAAGGAACATGACAAATGTGTACCTTTAGCCGCTTGTAGACATAGATAGAATGTTCTTTAAAAAACTTGAAATAAAATTTTTCAAAGTAAGCTTTTTTACCAGTTTCTTGAAAAAAATATATGGAGAACATTTTAAGTAAAAGCTTGATATTAAAGTTTGTATTCTTAATTTTGATTTACTGCCATAATAATGACTGTCTGCATAATGCCTCATGCTTAAATGTTCTTTTAATTTAACCCAGACACTTAGTTCCAATTTATGTGGACGTTTATTGTGACTGCTCCTTCTTTCTTCAAATTTGTCATCATATAATATCTTTTTTTGCGTGACCCTCTTTAGTGACGCTTGAAAAATCGTACAGGGAGCTACACGGCAAATTTTAAACCTAGATCCTCCTATAATTAACATGTACTCCCATGTGTTGTTTCTAAAAGTCTCTGGTTTTTTTGTTTTCTTTCCACTCGGTTTCTTACTTTTCAGTTCCATTGTATGTGCTAAATAAGAATCTTGCAGGTTCTTGTTCTTGCCATTATAAAATATCTCATATAATTCCTTTTTTTGGTATTGTAACACTTTTGGGTTGCCCCTTTTTCTAGCAACAACGAAAAAAAAATTCTTTCCCCTGACCTCAACTCCGTTACTATTTACGAATGTATCACTCATGATTTCAACGCTGAGCGTCGCGGTCCTGATCTCTTTCGCAGAGACGCAAAAAGAAGGGTTGAAATGTGGGTAAGGGGGTGTTTTATGACCTTTCCATTGTATGACTTGTCCACGGTGCCGTTGGGCAGAATTGTGGTGAAATTTGGTATCAGTGTGAAATCATTAACCCACCCTACATCTCACCTGAACTTCTGAATACCCACTCTTTTTTCATGCTTGTCGAGAATGACTACTAATCGGTCACACGCACAGTGTATCTTTTATCAGTGAGCGTGTTGTCTGTGTGTAGAAGGGGGAAGGCGCGACCTATATAAGCTTGACCGAGGGGAGATTGAGATTGCCCAGAGCTTCGGCACGCGTTTCGGAAACAGCAAAGCTTATAGAGTATTCGAGGAGTTCTGTTCTGAGTGTCTCCAACACGTGGCGAAACCAAGGTGAAACCACGTCCAGACGTCGTTGGTATGGGCAGCCACGCCTCATTACAGACGTCGGACATCCTGGACAGACTTGTAAAACAGGACAGGCGACGAACCGTAGTTCAACTAACATCAGACTTTTATGCTGGACAGAGTACAAGTGTGTCTGAACACTCCTAAGGCTGGGCCTCCGCAGTCGGCAACCCACAACACCACAACATCGGCAACCACGCCTGAAATGGGCACTTCACCATCGGCACTGGACGTTGGCGCATCGTCAGACTCTTGTATGGTCTGATGAATCTCGATATGTTCTTAATCGTGGTGAATCCGTCGTCTTCCAGGGGATCACTCCTTGGTATTTGTACTGCGGGGCGGAGAAGAGCTGGCGGCGGACATTGAGGTGGGCATCCATCGAAACAGTGGAGTTCGTGCATGGCACCAAAACGACCAAGGGGTGTCGAACACCCCTTCACGATGATCATGTTTCCCATCGGCAGCGGTATTTTTCAACAAGATAATGCACAATGTCACAAGGCCAGGAGTGTGATGGAGTAGTTCGAGGAACACAGTAGCGAGTTCCAAATTAAATGCTGGCCCCCCAGCACGCTAGATATGAACCCGATCGAACACACCTGGGATGAGATGGAACGTGGTGTCAGATCGTCCCCTTCCCCGGAATTTACGGGAATTAGGTGATTTGTGTGTGCAGATGAGGTGTCAACTCCCTCCAGCGACCTACCAAGGCCTCATTGCTCCTTTGTCACGACATGTGGGCGCTGTTATCCGTGCCAAAGGTAGGCGTATCGACTATTAAGTGGGTGGTCACAATGTTTTGGCTGATCAGCGTATATTCAACAAGACAATATTCGCTTATTATAGTTCTCTGGACTATCTTCTCACGATACTTGGACGGAACATCAATTCCAATCATATTTCTGCTGTTACACCACAAAAGAATTGACCTTCCAACGTTTCAGTGCTAGTACTGATGGAAGAAACTGAAATCCTTATAACGTAGCAAGTTCTCATATCTCCGCTACGCACGGGATACGGGCTCAGATAAGCTCACATAACATTTGGAACAAATTATTGAGGTCTCAGTGAAGAAAAAAAAATTAGAAATATTAAGAATCGTATATTCAAACACTATTTTGTAAAATAATTTGTAAATGAAGGAAACGTAATATAATATATTTCTTTTGTTATATCTTACAGATAAGCTGGACATCATCGTCCTCACTAGGCAGGCCAGCATAAGCGTTATGAGGCCGCTGCTTGCACTCCTGACGTGCAATCGAAACCTCAGCTGAAGTGGAATATAATTCCTTGCAATATATGCCGATCTTCATCCTTTTTAGGTAGTTCATTTTCTGTAAAGTACGTTTCTTTTTCTTTTGTCCTCCTCTTCTGTGACTCTTCTTTTCTTTTCGGGATAGCAAGCCTTATTTTTGCCTTATTCTCTTAGCCTCCAGGGGTTTTTTGACCGATTCTTGTAGCTCATTGTTATAGAATTTTATTCATGGCTATTCTTATAGATTACCAAGGACCTTGCCGCAGTGGTTAACACCGGTTCCCGTCAGATCACCGAAGTAAAGCGCTGTCGGGCTGGACTAGCACTTGGATGGGTGACCATCCGGTCTGCCGAGCGCTGTTGGCAAGCGGGGTGCACTCATCCCTTGTGAAGCAAACTGAGGAGCTACTTGACTGAGAAGTAGCGGGTCCGGTCACAAAGACTGACAACTGCCGGGAGAGCGGTGTGCTGCCACATGCCCCTCCATATGCGCATCCAGTGACGCACCTGGGCTGAAAGGATGACACGGAGGCCGGTCGGTACCATTGCGCCTTCCAAGGCCTGTTCGTACGGACTTTAGTTTTTTTATTCTTATAGGTTGATGATGGAAAAGCGGTTTCACCTCTTTCTTTTCACTGGTTTCTGCCCTGGTGTAACTCTAGGTGTCGGTGTAACATTTCTCGGGCGAAAATAGGGAACCTTGGACCTGTGGAGTTATTGACGGGTGCCTTTGGAGTATCAGGCATCCAAGAAAACTGAGGTCTAAGTTCCAGCTCCATAGTTTGTAATCTGGCACTGCAGTTAGGTTGTACGAGTTTAGGAGGTGGTTTGGGGGAGTCAGTAGGAGCATTAGTGACAAGATTTGCTAAAGGACTGAGTGAAGGATTGTCAATGTTAGCGAATGTTGCCTCAGTCGAAATATCAGTCGTCGCAGCTGTTAGAAAGTCATCGTCCGAGATAACACTGAAATTCCTTGGTCAAATAGCAGTTTGCTCGAATCCTTTCATTGCGGACTTGCCAAAGCTAGGATGAGATTTGACACAAAGCGGCAACTTCTCCTGGATTTGATATTAACAGCCTTTTCATTTAATCTTCATAACACAAGCTCAAGAGTTTCATAAATGCTACATCTGGTGGCTAAAGTTTATGATAGCAATTTGGTGGAAAGCACAGTAAAATAACACCGTTGCTCCGAGCTACTTGGAACATCTCCAAGTTTTTCATTTGAGAAGCATGCCCATCAAAGAGCGGTATAACAGGATTTTCTGTCTTTGCATTAGAAAAGTATCTGAAATTGTGAAACCAGCGTAAGAACATTTAGCTCGTCATCCATCCAGATTCACAAGCTTCGTTCCTATATCCTGGTAGCAAACCAGATTTGAATTGTTGCTGTTTCTTTTTCCTAGAATAGATCAACATAGGAGGCATGAATCTTCCGTCCGCTGAACAACAAATTTCTGCCGTCACTGTACAAGTATTTCCGCGTTCGTCAGATGTGACACTCCAACTTGACGCTGTCCTCCATTTGCAATAATTTCTGAGTGTTACTTCGGTACGACTGTCATACTGGTCTCGTCACAGCTGTAAATTCTTTCTCCAGCTATTTTTTTCGTCGATAAGATCTCTAAATAAGTCAGAAAATATGATACTGCTTCTTTTTTGAATCCCACAGGACGCTTCCCGAATGTGATTTCTGGTTCCCCGACACGTTAGCATGGCGAGCCATAAATCCAAAGATCCCATCTTCTCCACCCATTTCTGTTTCGTTGTTGAAAAGCTGCAGGCATCCATTTCGTTCTGCGTGCTGATGGGCTAATCTGTGCACTACTTTCATAGTCACACTAAAAAGTCACTTTTGCGTGTTCTTGAGATGTTTAACAATTCCTCTCTCTTGCTCCCTATTGGAAACACTTTGATACTTCCGCAGATTTTGTGGTTTGTCTAAAGAGTGTAGTCCTTTATCTTTTTACATACCATTTAAAAATTTTCTGAAGCACAGCTAATTGTTTCGATATTTTTTCGGTTGTCATTGTTTTATTAGCTACCGATTCAAGCACTTGTCCCTGTTTTTGTATTTTCCGTACATATTGACGTAGCATCTGCAGGCGAGAAAGACAAAACGTGCGGTAGAATTCGTCAAATGAAGACTAAAAGGCGACCAGGGCCGAACGGACTGTACTAGTAGAGCATTTCGCTCCAAACGCATATCTATTGAGAAAATAACCACTAACGACAGTAAACAATTTTTTCCAACTGCATTGTACACAAAGATAACTAAGAACATGGTGATTTGTGTGGATTAAACGTTAATTGTGAAGCACCCTAGTTGGAATCGGTCCAGTAAGTTGTAAGAGAACAGCGAATTTGCTCGCTTTTATAGGTATATACGTCACTGGCTCGTGACAACAAATGCAACCTTACTAAACCATAGGAGACATTGATTTGGTAAACACTCGTCAGCCGGAGCGCACTCTAGCGCCTGTACACAAAATTAGGCCACCGAGATTCTTCTGCCCCGGTAGTTCATTCCGCTCTGGTGTCCCTCACTGATCGGCAGACTTTCTCGGGATCGTTAATTGGGTCACCTGAATTAATTCTGTGTGCTGTCACACTTAATTATCAATAAGGGTCGCCCTCCTCATTTTGACCCTCGAGGCTCTGTAGAACTGGCCAGTACTCCTACATCACTCATAACTGTCCTATGGCAATCCAAATACTTTCAAAAGATTCGAGCACTAGATTGAAAAACGCACTGCGCAAAGAGCCACACCAGTTACATGTGGGAGCTATGTGGATCTCTACAGTGTAACTGCATGGAAAGGATAATTGATGAAGTTTTCACATCCCCTCCGCTGCATCCGTAAGAACATCCGGTCTATTATGGAATTAGAGAAATATGTTTCCCTACCCCTCCTGAATGCTTTGCTTGGACGGAAGAATGGTGGCACTCTGGAGCATTAATTTTATCGTAAGCTCGCTCATACCGATTTCCATTCACAATCGTTGAATTATAGCTACCCGTCACAAACTCTGAGTGTGCTTAAAACACTCGTACAGAGAGTTTACACAATCTCAGGTGCTGACAGATTGCCTAAATATATCGCCCTCCTAAAGGCAGTGTTGGGGAGAACCATATTCTACCAGGGAGATTAACAAGGCACTATGAGTTAAAAGCAAGAACCAGGAACTGGAGAAAGAGGAGAGCTCGCCGGCGAAATCTCTAGCTTTTCATACATTTGTCGGCAATATTTCGTTTAAAACAACAAGAATCCCCCCTAATTTTCTGATGAAAGGTGTTTACCGCCCACCATGTAACACTGCCGACATGCTAGGATCAGTTAAGGACAATTTGTTATTGCGAAAGGCTGGAATTTACTGTTTGCGTTGCCAGTGTGGTATGAGTTAAATAGGTCAGAATACACGCGTCGTAGCAGAACGCTGCTCGAACTTCAACGCTCCACTCGCCTTTTGCTTCGAAGCAAGTTTGCTATAGCCAAATATTACATTCCCACCGATGATACAATGCAGTATGATGAAACAATAATTTTGGCCACAGAAAAATCTTTTGACACGCCATTATTAAAGAACCCGTGGAAATACGCATGGCAGAAAATTTGATGAACCTTAACAGTGGCTGTCAGTTGCATAATGCTTGGAACTGCATCATGTCCACGATTTGCTCAAACCGAAGACGACAGACCATTCCATTGGCTGTGGCGAGCGGCAAAGCTGAAGAGAATTGAGTTCCGCAGTTACTCCAGTGAGGACGCCGCCGCCGGGCGGCGTGGTCAACCTGCTACCATGATCTTGACGCATGTGCGGAATACCCACAGCGCAGTATATATTGCGGAACGGAGGACATTATTGTCAGTCTGCGATGGCTCACCTGAGGATGATGTCTAGTCAATATTTCGTAGAGTGTAGCTGACGACGACCAGCTTTAATCTCATATTTTCTTCAGACACTCAATTCACCGGGAAAATTTTAAAATTTCCAGTAATACCGCCATCAGAATGGGATTATACAAGGTGTATGAGAAACGTAATGAGGCCGAACACATTACGAGCGATCTGGCAACGCTGAATTGTTCAGTTTACGTAGATCGGTGTGTTCATCCCTTCCAGACGCTCCGTACAGCCATCACGTGATTTCTGAGAGCTCCATCAGTGAAGTAATGATTTTGTTGTGTGTTAAAAATATTCAACTCGAATTTAGAACAACGTTATGGCATGAAGTTTTGAGTTACATTTATGAAATCCGTGTGACGTTCGAAAAGTTGAAACAGGCCTATGGCAAACACTCCTTGTCAAGATCACACGTTTCCCGCTGGCGCAAACCATTTCCGGAAGGCTGAGAAAACATTGGGGTTGAACCTTACTCAGGGGGAGCTACAACTTCAAAAACCGATGAAAATGTGGAACGTGTGTACGCTCTTGTCAGATCAGACGGACGTTCAACAATAAGGATGATGGGTGACGATAATCTTCATCACGTTTTGATTATTGTTTTGCACATCCGAAATGTTTGTCCCAAAATGGTGCAGAAAGGTCTCACGACTGAGCAGAAGGACAGTCGGACGAACGCGAGCGCAAATTTTCTGGAGAGGATTGACAATGACCACGCTACAGCAGAGTGTTTACAGGTGATGAATCATGGATTTCTGAGTACGCTCCTGAAACAAAGCGGAAAGGTAAGGAGTTGCATACTGAGACATCTCCTCTCCCGAGAAAAGCTATGAGGAAAGTAAAGATCAAAACAATGCTGATTTGATTTTTTGACAGTAGGGGTATCGTGCATACAGAATTTGTGCCTCGAGGACAAACCGTCAACCAAGTGTTTTACAAAGATATTCTCGAAAGGATCAGGAAAAATGTGAATCGAGTGAGAACGTACATTGGACACAAGTAACTTCCATCGTGGATTTTTTTTTTTACCTCAAAAAGCGTTCCTGTTGTTCCATAGCCTCCCCTATTCACCTGATCTGACTTTTCCCTTTTCCTGAAATTGAAAGAGTCTTAAAACAACGTCACTTTGGGCTCTGCAGAACATTCAGAAGAACGTGACCGTCATGTTAAAATCCATACCAGTTGAAGCCTTTCAGCTTTTACCGCGACTGGCAACAACGACGTCCTTCGGTGTAATGAATTCCTTTCATAGCCTTTTATACATTCCTCCAACCTATCAGCATTCCGTTTCGTATTCACCCACATAACAGCAACAGCTTTGAAAAAAGTCAAATTACTGAAAAGGTGACAGTACGAACTTCCCTTCATAGATTTGTTTAATATTGACACCATATGAAGGGCTCAAGTAGGAATTGAACTTACAAAGGGTAGTGAAATGAAAACGAAACAGATGAAAAAAGTAAGAAAATTGTTGATTATTTCAAAACTAATCACCATAACTGTTAATATATTAACCTAACGTGAGACACGGTGGCCAGTGCTATCAAAGAAAAATGTTTGCGGTTGCCTATCCAACCATGATTGTATCCAGGCATGCACCTCTTCCTGCGAAGCAAATCGCGGCCACGAATGTATTTCTTCAAGGCTCCAAAAATATGAAAATGGGGAGTGATCAGGACTCTAACGAGTTTGTGTCAGGGCTTCCCAGCGAAATTTGTGCAGCGAAGTCGGAACAACCTCGGTAACATGTGGGTGGACATTATCCTGCAACAGAATGATGCCGTCCGTCAACATTCCTGACCGTTTGGACATGAGGGCGCCCTTCAGTTTCTGTAAAGCGTCCACTCCTTGAACTGTTTGTGTATGTTTACGATGGCTTTCACTACGCTCTGGACTTTATCTCTGTTTAGCTGTTCACTTCGTCAACTCCGTTATCACTCCCCACAGGAACTACCTGTTTATACCGCCTGACTCTGCGACGCTGTCAGTGCGAGTAACAGTAAACTGTCGTCTGCCTATGTTGAGTGCGATAGTACACACACAGATGAAAAGTATCATGTACAGAAAGTAGTAGTGAATAAGAAAGTGGTTCTACAACTATATTATAGTTTTGACAAATACCATGACAAGCAGAAATTTCGAAAAATAACTTAGAATGGGTACATGAATTAAATTTTAAAGTAGATCATGATACATAGAGAAAATCCACTTTTCCTCTCTGGGTGTTCTCCAGTACCTAAGAATGAGGACGAAACTGTGAATGAAGCTGTTTCTCTTGTTTCGTGTTTTAACTGTTTCTTTTGGTCAATGGTATTATGTGTATAATAAAGAGATTTAATTGTTTGCTGATACTGTCTGACGATTTATAGTACGGAAGCACGTCACTCCAGTTGGAAGCCATACAAAATTCAATCTTTCATAGCAATCGAGGAGACGTAATTTCCAAAAACGCAAAAAGAAAATGACTGTTCAACGTCTCAGTTAACTGTAGTGTCATATAAACACTATAAAATTTCTACGATTTACTTTTAAGCATAACAAATAAAATTAACTGAACTGTAATTGTCACGCTTTGTAATGATAAAATGTTATTTAGCTTTAATTAAGATCACCAAAAAGTTAGACATCCCCCCATGAACCATGGACCTTGACGTTGGTGGGCAGGCTTGCGTGCTTCAACGATACAGATAGCCGTACCGTAGGTGCAACCACAACGGAGGGGTATCTGTTGAGAAGCCAGACAAACGTGTGCTTCCTGAAGAGGGGCAGCAGCCTTTTCAGTAGTTGCAGGGGCAACTGTCTGGCCTTGTAACACTAATTAAAATGGCCTTGTTGTTGTGGTACTTCCAACGGCTGAAAGAAAGGGGAAACTACAGCCGAAATTTTTCCCGAGGGCATGCAGCTTCACTGTATGGTTAAATGATGATGGCATCCTCTTGGGTAAAATATTCCGGAGGTAAAATAGTCCCCCATTCGGATCTCCGGGCGGGGACTACTCAAGAGGACGTCGTTATCAGGAGAAAGAAAAGTGGCATTCTACGGTTCGGAGCGTGGAATGTCAGATCCCATAATCGGGCATGTAGGTTAGAAAATTTAAAAAGGGAAATGGATAGGTTAAAGTTAGATATAGTGGGAATTAGTGAAGTTCGGTGGCAGGAGGAACAAGACTTCTGGTCAGGTGAATACAGGGTAATAAATACAGAATCAAATAGGGGTAATGCAGGAGTAGGTTAAATAATTAATAAAAAAAATAGGAGTGCGGGTAAGCTACTACAAACAGCATAGTAAACGTATTATAGTGGCCAAGATAGACACGAAGACAACGCCTACTACAGTAGTACAAGTTTATGTGCCAACTAGCTCTGCAGATGACGAAGAAATTGAAGAAATGTATGACGAGATAAAAGAAATTATTCAAGTAGTGAAGGGAGACGAAAATTTAATAGTCATGGGTGACTGGAATTCGACAGTAGGTAAAGGGAGAGAAGGAAACATAGTAGGTGAATATGAATTAGGGCTAAAAAATGAAAGAGGAAGCCGTCTGGTAGAATTCTGCACAGAGCATAACTTAATCATAGCTAACACTTGGTTCAAGAATCATAAAAGAAGGTTGTATACATGGAAGAATCCTGGAGATACTAAAAGGTTTCAGATAGATTATATAATGCTAAGACAGAGATTTAGGAACCAGGTTTTAAATTGTAGGACATTTCCAGGGGCAGATGTGGACTCTGACCACAATCTATTGGTTATGAACTGTAGATGAAAACTGAAGAAATTGCAAAAAGGTGGGAATTTAAGGAGATTGGACCTGGATAAACTGACTAAACCAGAGGTTGTACAGAGTCTCAGGGACAGTATAAGGGAACAATTGACAGCAATGGGGAAAGGAATATAGTAGAAGACGAATGGGTAGCTCTGAAGGATGCAGTAGTGAAGGCAGCAGATGATCAAGGAGGTAAAAAGACGAGGGCTAGTAGAAATCCTTGGGTAACAGAAGAAAGGAGAAAATATAAAATTGCAGTAAATGAAGCAGGCAAAAAGGAATACAAACGTTTCAAAAATAAGATCGACAGGAAGTGCAAAATGGCTAAGCAGGCATGGTTAGAGGACAAATGTAAGAATGTAGAGGCTTATCTCACTAGGGGTAAGATAAATACTGCCTACAGTAAAATTAAAGAGACCTTTAGAGATAAGAGAACCACTTGTATGAATATCAAGAGCTCAGATGGAAACCCAGTTCTAAGCAAAGAGGGGAAAGGTGGAAGGAGTATATAGAGGGTTTATACAAGGGCGATGTACTTGAGGACAATTTTATGGAAATGGAAGAGGATGTAGATGAAGATGAAATGGAAGATACGATACTGTGTGAAGAGTTTGACGGAGCAGTGAAAGACCTGAGTCGAAACAAGGCCCCGGGAGTAGACAACATTTCATTAGAACTACTGACGGCCTTGGGAGAGCCAGTCCTGACAAAACTCTACCAGCTGGTGAGCAAGATGTATGAAAATGGCGAAATACACTCAAACTTCAAGAAGAATATAATAATTCCAATCCCAAAGAAAGTATGTGTTGACAAATGTGAAAATTACCGAACTATCAGTTTAATAAGTCACAGCTGCAAAATACTAAAGCGAATTCCTTACAGACGAATGGAAATACTGGTAGATGTCGACCTCGGGGAAGATCAGTTTAGATTCCGTAGAAATGTTGGAACACGTGAGGCAATACTGACCTTACGACGTATCTTAGAAGAAAGATTAAGGAACGGCAAACCTACGTTTCTAGCATTTGTAGACTTAGAGAAAACTTTTGACAATGTTGACTGGAATACTCCCTTTCAAATTCTAAAGGTGGCAGGGGTAAAATACAGGGGGCGAAAGGCCATTTACTGCTTGTTCGGAAACCAGACGGAACTTACAACGAGTCAAGGGGCACAAAAAGGAATAAGCGGTTGAGTAGTGAGTGAGTGTCTTCGATGTTATTAAAGGTGTACATTGAGCTAGCAGTTGGGTAAACCAAAGAAAAATTTGGCATATGAAAGTCTATTTATAATTTGTACAGAAACCCTGATGGCAGTTATAAGAGTCGAGGGACATGAAAGGGAAGCAGTGGTTGGGAAGGGAGTGAGACAGGGTTGTGGCCTCTCCTCGATGTTATTCAATCTGTATATTGAGCAAGCAGTAAAGGAAACAAAAGAAAAAGTCGGAGTAGATATTAAAATCCAGGGAGAAGAAATAAAAACTTTGAGGTTCACTGATGACATTGTAATTCTGTCAGAGACAGCGAAGGACTTGGAAGAGCAGTTGAACGAAATGGATAGTGTCCTGAAAGGAGGATGTAAGATGAACATCAACAAAAGCAAAACGAGGACAATGGAATGTAGTCGAATTAAGTCAGATGATGCTGAGGGAATTAGATTAGGAAATGAGACACTTAAAGTAGTAAAGGAGTTTTTCTATTTGGGGAGCAAAGTAACTGATGATGGTCGAAGTAGAGAGGATATAAAATGTAGACTGGCAATGGCAAGGAAAGTGTTTCTGAAGAAGAGAAACTTCTTAACCTCGAGTATAGATTTAAGTGTCAGGAAGTCGTTTCTGAAAGTATTTGTATGTAGTGTAGCCATGTACGGAAGTGAAAAATGGACAAGAAGTAGTTTGGAAAAAAAAGAGAATATAAGCTTTCGAAATGTGGTGCTACAGAATAATGTTGAAGATTAGGTGGGTAGATCACATAACTAATGTGGAGTTATTGAATAGGATTGGGGAGAAGAGGAGTTTGTGGCACAACTTGATTAGAAGAAGGGATCGGTTGGTAGGACATGTTCTGAGGATCAAGGGATCACCAATTAGTATCGGAGGGCAGCGTGGAGGTTAAAAATCGCAGAGGGAGACCAAGAGATGAATACACTAAGCAGATTCAGAAGGATGTAGGTTGCAGTAGGTACTGGGAGATGAAGGAGGTTGCAGAGGATACAGTAGCATGGATAGCTGCATCAAACCAGTCTCAGGACTGAAGACCACAACAACAACAACAAAACAACAAATAGAGTTTACTAATATTTAGTCACCTATAAATCGGTGTTCACGGGTGCTTCTATGTCGATACATAAACTTGTTTCAACTCACCTAGATCAACTACAGCAAAATAGGGATTTAATAACGCTTGTAATTACTTCTATAATTTCTAATAATGCAGTGAGCAAGAGAAGTAACATGGCAACTCTGGATTCACACCTTACAGAGAGCAGACATCGCTATAATCACGAATGTTACTCATGAGATATTACAAGTTTCCTGATGAGACCAACCATTATTTGCTTCGTAAACATGTATTCCACTATTCTGGCTTCACTCGCTTCACTGATCAATTATATTTTTGCATCATCACCAAATTATTTTGATACATTTTTCACATAATTTTCATTTTCTTTAGTTTCTTAGATTCTGAGGTAGCATGAGAAGGTATGTATAGGAATGTATTGGGATGCAAGGTTTTATCATTTTTTAAATATGTATTAAAACGTTGATATTGTAAGGTGACAGTGTTTTGTCTCTATACACGTTACATTAGACCAGTTTGCATATTTTATTCCATATGAGCTTGTAATTTAGGGTGGGTGATCGGATAATCGACCATTTGTTTGGTTGATACTGAGTAGCATCACGTACTAACAATTTCTGTAATGTTGCATGCCTGGGAATTAATTTCAACTGGTCGCTGACAGCAGAGAAGCAGAGAGTGATGACAGCTATGTATTGTTGTGAAAGCGGCAGAAGTGAGAACAGAAAAAGTGCCGTGTTGTGCTCGATCAACAGGGATACTTTACTGCTCTAAAGAGAACAGAGTGGAGGCAGGAGCTTTAGAGCCCTCCTGGAGGCCTCTCCATGGCGAGTCCGCTGAGCCAATGCGAAACGCACTCCTACCACTACAAAAAAAGGTGCTGGAAGCTGGGGATGGACAGCGAGGAGGCACCCATTAAGTACCAAGGATTGCACAGGAGTCGCAGCAGGTGGACGTCTTCCCTCGGGCGACAGCATTCCACATTTCCCACCAACAAGCGGAGATGTAAATTGGATTGTCGGAGTCCTTAGTCACAGAGGGAGTTTTCCAATGTTCTAGAACGGTGTTCTGTATGAAGTATGAACTACAGGCGATTGACAGAATGAGATTTTCGCTCTGCAGTGGAGTGTGCGCTGATATGAAACTTCCTGGCACATTAAAAATGTTTGCCGAACCGAGACTCGAACTCGGGACCTTTGCGTTTCAAGGGAAAGTGCTCTACTAACTTTTTTGTGTTTTTACTTTTTTTTATTTTTAGGGCCTCCCATCTCCCCTTCTAGCCCTTCCATTCACTCTCCTTCGTGCGCCTTCTTTGACGACCTTCAATGCCCCACTTTTTTTTTTTTTTTTTTTTGAAGAATGGTAGCGTAAAAATAGCTCTCTCTATAACACTGTTGATTGCATTAACGGTAAGGAAAATATTTTTCCATTAGAATTTAAACAAAAATGAGAGAGAAGCAAAAGTAAAAATTAAGAGAGGAAATTAAACTTCTTCTGTGATGCACGTCTTATGCATTAGAATAATTTGTCCCTTCTATTCTTGTTCTATGGCATGACTCCTGTTACTTTTTAGGAAGACATGCTTTATCGGGGTTCTGTTGAGGGCTTCACGGCTACCGATCGGCCCCGGCGCACACGAAGTAGTCACCGTACTTCACCCTCAACAGCAATCCCCTACTTCGGCAGTCTATCTTGTTCCGTCGATTTCATATTATTTAGGTATTAACCGATGCCTTGTTTCTCAAACAAAATTTGCATCATATTCCCGAACTTCTTTTTATGGTCTTTGTTCCGGTGTATTTTGAAGTATTCGTCTTTCATATATTCTCGATATTCTTGTAGATTGTCATTACCAACTGAGCTACCCAAGCACGACTCACGCCCCTTCCTCATAACTTTACTTCTGCCAGTACCTCGCCTCCTACCTTCCAAACTTTACAGAAGCTCTCCTGCGAACCTTGCAGAACTAGCACTCCTGAAAGAAATTATCTTGCGGAGACATGGCTTAGCCATGGCTTTCAGGAGTGCTAGTTCTGCAAGGTTCGCAGGAGAGCTTCTGTAAAGTTTGGAAGGTAGGAGGCGAGGTACCGGCAGAAGTAAAGCCATGAGGAAGGGGCGTGAGTCGTGCTTGGGTTGCTCAGTTGGTAATGACGATCTACAAGAATATCGAGAATATATGATAGACGAATACTTCAAAATACACCGGAACAAAGACCATAAAAAGAAGTTCGGGAATATGATGCAAATTTTGTTTCAGAATCAAGGCATCGGTTAATACCTAAATAATATGAAATCGACGGAACAAGATAGACTGCCAAAGTAGGAGATTGCTGTTGAGGGTGAAGTACTGTGGGGACTTCGTGCGCCCTGGGGCCGATACGGTAGCCGTGAAGGCCTCAACAGAACCCCGATAAAGCATGTTTTCCCAAAAAGTAACAGGAGTCATGCCATAGAACAAGAATAGTAGGGACAAATTATTATAATGCATAAGACGTGTTTCACAGAAGAAGTTTAATTTCCTCTTTTAATTTTTACTTTTGCTTCTCTCTCGTGTTTGTTTAAATTCTAATGGGAGAATATTTTGCTTTCCGTTAATGCAGTCAACAGTATTATAGAGAGAGTTATTTTCACGGTAATCTATTCGGATTACAACTTTCTAACATTCTCTTCAAGGTGTAATTCAGTTTGATAACCCATTTAAAAAAAGTGGGGCAATGAAGCTCGCTGAAGAAGGCGCATGAAGGACAGCGAATGGAAGGGCTAGAAGGGGAGATGGGATGCCGTACAAAAACAAAAAAAGTGGAAAAAATGAAAATAATGTTGGTAGAGCACTTGCCGCGAAAGGCAAAGGTCCCGAGTTCGAATCTCGGTCCGGCACACAGTTTTAATCTGCCAGGAATATTCATGCAGGCGATTGGTTGACAGCTTCATGGCCCATGTGGTAGGACTCATTGCTTTTGCATTGGGCATGGAAGTCGCATGGACACGTGTTAATGGGAACCAGCTGTGGCGTGAAATTGTGGCATGCTGTATCGTGGTTTGATTGCGTGTTGTACAATTTCAGCAAGATTACAATAAAACTAGATACTTATTATTAATGTAACATGAGTTTTCATTTGATCACTGCTTTCTTTTGTTAAAGAAATCTCCACCTGGGAACGTGTAGCAATTATGTCTGTCAAGCAGTGCAAATTGCACTAAGTTCATGCACAAAAGTAATCATATATAGAATGACATGTTCACTCTGCAGCACAGTGTGCGCTGATATGAAACTTTCTGGCAGATTAGACCTGTGTGCTCGACCGAGACTCGGCCGCGAAGAGCAAAGGTCCCGAGTTCGAGTCTCGGTCGGGCACACAGTTTTAATCTGCCAGGAAGTTTCATATTCATATATAAACAGCAAACAAGCTAAATGTATGATAATCTGAACTAAGCAAGATTTATGACTTTAAGTAATTTTCAGTGCTGTTGCATAACAGTCTCTTTACTAGTTGCAGATCGTTTATTGAATTTAACGGTACTTTTATTCGAGGTGGCAGCACTTTTCTTTAAGCAAAATGGACAGTTTTGTCACAAAATACCACAAGCACACAACACCAATGTATTTTTTCCCTGTCAAAATATTTCATAAAAGTTGTTACGAAATAAACAGGCTTCATACGTCAGCATTCAAGAATTTGTATCACGTAAGATGCAGTTTACATTCATAGAAGTTCACTATATTTTGAGATTATTCGCAGTCTAACGGGAATTTATTACCTCAGAGCACGTTCTGGGCCACCAATACACAATTACATACACTATACATCTCCTAAAAGTAATTACAATACAATTAATATTCTGATTACATGTTACATAACAAATTAAACACTTATTTAATCAAAGAAAAACATTATTTTCATTATTTCAACAGACATCCACATTGTGTGGTCATTCTCTATTAATTTCAATCATTTACAGGAAGAATAACATTATTTGTCTCTGCTCTGATAAAGCTGTAAGTCTACTACATTCCTTACGTCCAATATTTTACCTGACTGAGGGTGTATCAGGCAGTGAAACGTCCCCTTAGAGCAATTATACAAGACTGTGCTTAAACTGACACACAATATTTTTAGTGCAACGCAATCTGACTTTCAAAAATATCTACAAAAAATGGTCCTGACTAACATTAACCTATACCTTTCACAAATCGCTTACCTCACAAAAATATAGCAGTTCATGACATCCAGTCTTACAAATTACAAAACTCCGCCATCCTCTCCCCACATCCACCACTGCTGGCGGCTCACCTCCAACTGCGCAACGCTACGCGCTGTTAGCATCCAGCTGCCGCTGCCCAACACTACAATGGCAGACAACAATGCAAACCAGCCACAGACTGCACACGGCACAGCCAGTTATTTTCATACAGAGCGCTACGTGGCGGCGGCGTTACCAATAAAAAAAACCTAAACAGCCTACTTACAGCAGTAAGCATTAGGGTGAGGAACGCTTTCAATGGTCTATAAATAAGCTTGAACTTTGAAATTTCGTTATCTGTTTCACTGGTTTTCTCGTGTGTTTTGACGAGGATACCGTCCCCTAGCATGAATTTTAATGGTTTTAAATTGGCATCGTGCCTTTTAATTCCTGCTTCAGCACGTTATCTCATCTTTTCCCTCAACATCTCTTGCGTTTGACTGATGTCTAAATCTTGTCGGGATGGGAAATCGATTACCTCCTATATAACACTTTTCGACATAACACCAAACATGATTGCTTTCGGTGTGAAGCCTGTACTCTCTTGAGACGAGTTCGTGATCTAGCCAATATCAGCCCCACGTCCTACGGTCGTTATGGCAATACGTTCTGGAATAACTACCCAATTCACGCACGTAGCGTTCTGAAGGGTTGCTCGTTGGATAGTAAGCCGAGATATGAATAACCCTATCCGTCTTTCTTTCATGCCTTTATTCCTTACCTTGGATATAAACTGCGGCAGATTGTCGGTTAATACCGCCTTCGATTTTTCTTCTTTCACGAAACAATCATCTGCAAATTTATTAAACCCCGCTTTAGCTGTGGCCTTACGCAAAGCTTAGAGCCTCATAAATTTTGAAAACTTAATGAGTACAATCTGGATGTATACAAAATTACGTGTTGCTTTACGTGAAGTACCGTAAAGATTTGTATCCAGAATTTCTAAATTATCCTTAGGTTGTATACTTTGGATAGGACCACGACTAGTCACGTTTGTCACCTTAACTTTTTGATACCTATCACATGTCCGAATTCTTTCAGCCACTTCCTATTCATACTGTCAAAACTGACAGATTCAGCTGTCTTATCCACACATTGTTTTCGCTACGTAGTGACCAAAAGCTAGATGAAAATAATTGATGAAATCTGGGACATGTTTTGCGGGGCACTTCACACGTCACTCTTCGTTATCTGTATTCTTTCGTGAGCATAGGATACCACCATAGATTTTATATTCTTTCCGCAATTTGTCATCCCTGTCGTTCTTTGCATCGAACTCAGTTTTAACCATCCTCAAGCATTCTTCCTCGTTCTATAACGTCGCATCTTTCTACACAAGTTTTCTATTTTAGTATTTCCGTCAACATCCTTGAAGTACACTATTTCAGATTTACCCTATGAACCCTCCTCGTTAATTACTCCACCAGGATCATAAGGCAGTCTAGACAACACGTCAGCTACACAATTGTCTACACCCGTCACATTACATACCTCGAAATCAAATTGTTGTCTATACAATGCCCATCTTTTCTACTTATCGTGCAATAGCCACCAATTCTTCAAGGACTTCAAGACCTTGTGTTAGATATGCACTATGACTTTGTGCCCCCATAATATGTCTTTAAATTTTTAAACATATACAATTATAAATTTTACTATGTTTTTAAACCCCCAAACTATAGCTATGGCTCCTGAGACTGTATAATTTCTCTCGCAATTCGCCAATGGAATAAGGCTCTTTGTTTTCCTCTTGTTCTGTTTCTTGAAATATGTGCACCGCAATATCATATTCACACTAGTCGGTTCCCATGTGAAATGGTACTGGGTGATGTAATACTATGTCTTTTACAAGTTCATCGTTTAGTTTATCGAACAGTATTTGACATTTCTCTGTCCAAATACAAGCACTGTTTTTCTTCAACAAACAACACAAATCTGGGACATTAAAAAAATTCCCTTCGGCATATTTACGACAAACATTACAAAGATCAAGAAAAGCCTGAATTTGTTTTTGGTTCTTGGTGGTGGACAGTTTCTTATCGTATCTAATTTTCGCGAGTCTTGAGCTGTTCCTGAGATTGTTATGATATGGCCTAGAAAATCTACTTTATTTTTCACAAGTTCACATTTCTTTAACTCGTGTCATTCCCCCGTGTCTCAGCGCTTGAAAAATTTCCGTTAATAGTTCACTACGCTCTTCCAATGATTACATTGCGATTAACAAATCATCATCATAGATCGTAATTCTGCCGCCATGTTCTTTCCCCAATACACTATTAAGCGCTCAGATGAACACCGACACTGACATTTTCGATCCGAAAGGGATATCTTTACACTGATAGCATTTCCTTGTAAAAAGGAATGCTGCCAGTTTTCGCGGTTCTTTTTCAAGGGCTATCTGCTAACAGCCAGAGGTCTGATCGAGGCTTGACATACAGAGCACCTTGTGAACTATTGCAAAACACCATCTAAACACTCAGGACGAATCCGTCCCACACTTCACAACCTCGTTAAGATTGCCCACATCTATCACGATCCTAACACTGTTATATTTTTTACTCACCAAAATAAGCGCGTTGTTATATTGGCTTTTGAACGTTCTATGATGCCCCACTCGTCCATGCGCTTTATTTCTGATTGCGCCGCTTCCCTCCTAGCTATTGGTACTTGATAAACTGGTCCAAAAAAAATGGTTCATGGGGTATCTTCTCAATTTTATACTAAAAATCACATACACGACCAGGTTTATCTGAAAATGCCTTATTGTTGTTAATCAAAATATGATACAGCTCCTTCTTCTGGTCGGAAGTTATGCCCGACACATTCTCCATTATAGTTGAAAACTCATCATCGGAAGGCGATGTGTTTACGTCCCTAACATTGTAACACACAAATCCTTCACTCATTTCGTTCATAGGTAACGTAATTATATTCAGTCTGGTGTTGTGATCACTGACTCCCTGATCGATGTCATCAAAATCCACCTCTGATTTGCTTTCTCCTACAGCACATACCATCATTTTTCTGTCACAATCAATGATTCCTTTGTTCTTTATCATCCAGTCCATGTCCATAACTATTTCTGTGCTCAACTGAGACACCACTAGAAAATCATATCTAAGCTCAACATCCCTAACGTAACATTGCATCAAAATTTGATTCTTAATCAGTTTACTACTGGCACCAGTAGTACATACCACTTTCACTTCCGTAACAGTGAGAGGTAACGGGCGAGTTTTGGCGCCCTGAAAGTATTCTAAGTTCGGAGTTGGCAGGCCACGGCCCGGCAGCAAACATTAACTAAGCATGAGGGTAGCTCCACAAAGCTGGGAATTCCTTGGTGACACTGCGTTGATGAAAGAGACTTGTATGCCGGGAGTGCCAAAGAGAGCGGACTTTGTGAACTCTTAATTGCAAACATTTCGCAGTTCGTATAGAAATTAATAGTAGCCAGAGGAATCATGATACCTCAAAAAGAAACATGAGCATTACCATTATCTTTATTAGTTTAAAGTTTAGTATCTGTCTGTAAATTATACAAGTAACACCCAGCAACGAATTTCCAAAATCTGGTTCATCCCATTTCATCGATCGACATGTCTTTAGAAAGCTGTTAGTGTACACCTAAATTGGTATGAATCACAGACATGTAACTGGAATAGTACATGAGTTATTGGAGGTCAAAGTGGCCGATTACTACTATTCGCTTCAGGCCATACGTACCCCACAGTGACTCGAGAAAACGGTAGCAGCATGCTTATAAATATATTTATTCGTCTATGTCTTTGTTTATATCCGATATATACTATTCATGAAGAAATTACTTAAATATTTACTGTGCTTTAGAAAGCACAGAGACATTAGACAACTGGCCTACCTTTCGTTCTATTCCTTTGATATATGTTTCTTTGCTTATGTATCTAACAATATGTGTTAGAGCGTGTTTATGATCAAGCCATATGAATATTTATTTAATTTCAAGTTATTTAAATGTAAATCCAGTATTTCGAATGTGTTTCATTACGTTTGTGTGGGAGCATTGGCTTGAAGACATGGCGCGAGCGCTCTAGCTAATCACAGCGCTCGTGAATGGGGAGACTCGATGGAAGCGGGAGAAGAGTTCGAGGCAGCTCAGAACGGCACGGCACAGGACACAGGAGGTGCTGCACAGAGAGTCCGGGACAGTGCGGCGCCAAGGACACTCGCACAAGGCACGGGAAGTGCTGGACGTGGAGGTGCAATGTACAGTCGCGGGAAAGACGTCGGAGCAGTGTGCGCGTGATAGCGAGAGATAGAAATACTTCGCAGTGCCGACTTGTGTACTTGTGAGGTTTCCATGGCTTCTGCAGTGAAGACGTAGCACATGCTTAGAAGTGAATATCTCGCGAGCTATGTTGTCGTTCATAACTAATTACGTGCAGTAGGAATCTATTGTTTCCCTATTATTCTACTTATGTTTTATTTAATTGCTGGACCATCGACACCAATAAGTGTTTTGCAGAAACATACTGCATTCTCAAAAGTAGTTTTACTATCGTACTCATCATTTAAAGTCGTTAAAATAGTACCTGCAGATTTTGTTTAATTGCAATCTTTCATTTATAAATTTCTATATTAATTGCAAGTGCCGAGTGATAAGAACCTTCAACCATTCTATTAATGTGTGTGATACTGTAGACTGAGCAGTATTTGGCTTGTTATGCGGCAACTACGTATCCCAGCCACTAGACAACGAGACCAGCCAAAGCTTTTAATATTTCGACCCTGAGTCGGAGGGTACGTAGTTGAGGGCGACCACACCACCTCATTTCACTTTTTCTTGTTTGAAAGTCCGCAACAGGCATTTCGACTATATCTGTTATGGTTTTAATTCACTTGTAAAATGACTGACACAACGCTCATCTGACTTTCACTATCAATTAACGCCTGACTTTCCATTTCATATACGCTAATAAGTATCACAATTTGATCACATCGCTTCTATTCATTATACTTCCCTTCCTATGAAAGGTCTCATTCTACTTCCAAATCACTCCACAAGCCATCAATCCGTCTACATAACTTGTCCGGGGGTTTCTTCCGCTTCCCCTGCTCTCTTCTTCCTTCTGGCACAAAACATACCTTAATTCATTCTTACTCAACCGATCGGCAGGTTCACTAACACTGTTATCATTGCCTTCGCAAATCACATCTGATTTGACTTCGTATACACTTCAACCATCTGTTTCGCTCATTAATTTTATTCGGCTGTCGTAAGCTACATAATCAGGCTGCACACCACAGTCTCCAGTTGCTCGAACAAATATGCCGAATTCGGCTCAATCGGGAATGCCATCTACCAGACATCTATGCATCCGCACCTCACGTGCCCCTCTTCTCCACTATATTCATTACTCTCATCAATATTACTCATTACATTCTTATTAACTTCATTTGCTTCGCGCAGCGTCTCTCTGAGATCGCTCGCCCCCACCCTTACACAAGCTTCATAATTATCGTCATCTTCCACAGTCTGACTCCTTTTCCCACCAAAACTCACTTTCCTATTTCTTTTCACTCCTCTATCCCATCATACATTTCGCCTAATTGCCTCAGCCATTCCCTGTCATCTCCTACTATTTTGACTTCATTAATTACAATAACACGCGTCTCCACGTCCGGACACTGCTCTTTTATCGGCGCCGCTATACCACTTGCACGCGCAGTACCTGCTGTCGCTTCGACATCGCAACCAAGTTCATTTGCTATCACTTCTGATTTGCCCAGAACACGAAGTTCATTTCCCTTGCATTGTTTCCTAAATGCATGATTTCTTATGTGAACCCACCCGTGTTCACTTGCTTTGTTGCGCCACCGCTAGTGTATTGCTTCCTTTGATGGTGCCGTGTACCTCCACCCTCACCAGTTTGCCCCTTCACTGTTGCGGATTCGCCTTTTCGAGCAGAAATTTTCTCAAACACTGCCGTTAAAGACTACTTCTTCCGCGAGCACCACTTCTTTCCACTTCTTCTACCTCTATCTACGTGAGTGCATCTCACGTCGTAATCATTGTGACGGTTATTGGTTTGGTTGTTAATAAAATTGTTTCTGCTCCGCCGTGGTACAGTTTGTCACTGCCACGGTATCACGCGTCAGTGTCACCTATTTTCTTAAGAAAGGATATTCTATCGTTTTCGGCCATAAGATAGCCTCGCTCACTCCACGGTAGTTTTCCGCGAAGTACCGTGAACATACTCTTTTCTGACCTCTGACCCTTCACACATTCCACTTTGTTAAATAACTCCTAGCAATACAGTTTCATATTTGTCTCTACAGTCAGTCGGAAGCTTTTGAACTCGGCAAGTTTTTGATTTACGTCAGCTTCTAACGAATGAGTTTAGTCCTGGGCGTCAGTAGTAATTGCCTCTACTGTTTATTTTAATTTTTTTGCTTCGCTTTGAACCTTCCCGATCTGTCCCTTCAAAGTATTTACAGACCGATCCAGTTCACTGAGGATTTTCGTCTGTACCATAACTGAATGGATTAGAAGGGAAACTGAAGTGATATTTGAGCACTAACATTACCCATCAGAAAATTCCAGTACTAGAAGGAAGAAGGGAGCGCTCTACATCCCCGAAGATTCATAGAACAGTTTGCTGAAGGCATATCTCCGTATTGTCCAATGCGCAAGAAGTAAGATTTCCTCTGCGCACATCCAGAAGGTGTGCTGGCCGAAACGCGCAATATGAGGTTCCCCTTACTTTACGTTCGATTGGAAATCAAAGATGGTAAAGTAGAGTTCTGAGATCTAGATCAAGATCAAGATCCAGAGCCTCTGTAGTTCGACTTCGATGCTGAGAGCCGATGCCGACCCACCCGTGCTCATACACTGGTTACTTGGAATCATTTTGGGTTAATTTGTGCTTAGCCGATGGCGAGTGTCGTTTTTTTCACCAATGATGTGTTCTGCAACCACTCAACTATCAGTTGTAACACTATGCTGAGATCATACCGCAGCCATGAGACGAGGTGAAGGAAAATTGGAACCGATTTTTGGTAATCCGATTGTTTCAAGCTTCACTCTGAAGACTTATATTTGAGTCCGTAATTTACAGTTTATTTTCAATTTCGCTCATAGGTGTGACGCTTTCCCTTCTTCCACAAAACTTACGACAATTACTAGGCATTCTGCGATTGTAAGTAAATTTCTTGTGAGATTATCAGCTTTACACTCGTCTCCTTTGTCAGATATACCAAGGATATTAGAGCGTCGTTGGCACAGTTGCCATTTAATTGTTTATTTGTCTATGATTTTATCTTATTAACATTGTCACTGGTTAATATTCGTTTTATACGATGAAATCGAAGTTATTATATCTGTTGTTTCATTTAATATTCCTAAGTTGTCCGCCGCAATTTTGGAGGTTACTTATCGAAGCCTACCAGAATTCAAGCCGGCCGGTGTGGCCGAGCGGTTCTAAGTGCTTCAGTCTGGAACGGCGCGACCGCTACGGACGCAGGTTCGAAGCCTGTCTCGGGCATGTAAGTGTGTGATGTCCTTAGGTTAGTTAGATTTAAGTAGTTCTAAGTTCTAGGGGACTGATGACCTCAGATGTTCAGTCCCATAGTGCTCAGATCCATTTGAACCATTTTTGAACCAGAATCCCATTCATTAACATGAAACGTCAGCCCCGCTTTGAGTTGAGAGAAGAATAAAATATAGAAGACAGGAGTCTGATTTCTGCATTAAAGTGAACTGTCTGTTTCATAGCCATGGAGCTCCACAGGGTTCAGGTCGGAACCTTGGACAAGCCACTCAATTTTAGGAACGCAGTTGTCCACAAATCATTGCGACACAGTTAATGCTTTATGATAGGATGTATTCTCACGCTAACACAACCATCGACTCCGAGCAGTTCCTTCAAGGTACACAATGTACAAGGCTGCAAATTGCTTTCATATCCTTCCGCATTTAGCTCTTTCTTTAGCACAATAATGGGATCAGACCTTAACTATGAAAAAATACCTCCATGCCGCAATATCACGCCCCTCCGCACTTACCTGTTGGTACTACACATCACGGTACAATCGCCAAAGCCCAACCTTTTCATCTTATTGCCGCAGCATATAGCGTGGTTAATCACTGCAAAACACTCATTACCAGTTATTTATTGTCCAGTGGTGCTACTCTTTGCACCAACTCAAGCGTCATGTAGTGCTGACAACAGAAGTGTGTGGCTTTTGAGGGGCTGCTCGACCACTGGATCCCTTATCCTCCACAGAGCCACTATGGCAGCACTTTCGAACTAACGAGTGATTCCTTCCTCTGATTTAATGCAATTACAGCCAGCATCCGAAATTCTCGACGGTCCCTGTCTGTGAGGACACAGGTCCACTTGGTATTCGTTTCACTGTGGTTGCTCCTTTGTGTTTCCGTATCAGTCACGTCACCATAGTCGAATTGGATGGTTTTAGAAGGGATGAAATGTCCCTGACGGATTTGTTACTCAGCTGACATTCACTGACTAATCCACGTTCGAAGTCACTCAGTTCTCTTGCTGTTACTGCTTTTATAACGACGACATATTACCGCTAGCCTCCTTTTATACTGGCCGGTCTGTCTGTCTCCTTTGTTGATTATTCCAAGAGCTCGTGTCTTATTCTGTCTTAAGTGGCTTGCGACAAGTAACGAGTCAAGAATGCGTGTTTGGCTCGCTCCGAATTTTCAGAGCACCGACCAATCACACTGCTCGTTACAAATAACTCTTCTCCTTCTCATGACTGGTTAACCAAGGACTCGTGTCCTACCATACACTACAGAAAGAACTTACGTCTCTCTCTCTCTCTCTCTCTCTCTCTCTCTCTCTCTCTTTGCCAATCATGTGTTCTGCCTTATCACCATCCGGTGTCTCTTTGTAGCTCAACTTTTGTTTACTACAGGCTCCATCAGTAAGATGTTTATCTTAGGTTTTCTGTGTCTTTCAGCTTTCCACACCTCGCATACAAAGTTGCACTCTACATACAGAAGGCGTGTTATCAATCCTTTTCCTGGTCTTAAAACGCATTCGCGAGCCGTTTCTCTGTGAGAGATGCTACGTGCATTTTCATACAATGGCCCGACTTCCTGTGACGCCTCTGCACGGCAGCAGCCTCTGTCTGGTGGCCAGTGACCCCTCATACAATTCCCAGCAGTCCTCCAAGAATTTGTCCTTCGGGTGAGATTTCCTTACGGTTTCAGCAGGTGCAAGTCACTGCTCATCGCCTAGAGGTGCTTTTTACCACTGCTAAATCGCATACAGGTACGAATTAAAAGATAAGAGCAAGAATGCCTCAGTTGTCTACCGACAATCACTAGTACTGTGTCCATCAACTTTATCGACTTAAATTAAGCATTTCGGTCAAATGGGAAACTCATTACCGATCTGTGTACGTGGTAAGACTGTCTTCGAGAAACTTTCCCATCATACCAACATCGCTATCTTCTCTGGTTTTGACTCTTGAGGAAGAATAGCCTGTCATTCCTCTGCTCACATGCAGACAACTCATTAAACGTGACAGTAGTAGATTTCATCATAAAGAGAAGGACGGACACGCCATATATTAAACTAATAGGTGTCCAGATACTTTCGATTACATAGTGTACGTCTTGAATGACATATTTCGACAACTATGTGTAACCAGAGACAGAATAAAATTAAATTTATAAGGTCTTGTCTCGGTGGGTTGACAGTTTCTCATCTCCGAGTGCTCTCTGAAGTCGATGAAATACACTCCTGGAAATTGAAATAAGAACACCGTGAATTCATTGTCCCAGGAAGGGGAAACTTTATTGACACATTCGTGGGGTCAGATACATCACATGATCACACTGACAGAACCACAGGCACATAGACACAGGCAACAGAGCATGCACAATATCGGCACTAGTACAGTGTATATCCACCTTTCGCAGCAATGCAGGCTGCTATTCTCCCGTGGAGACGATCGTAGAGATGCTGGATGTAGTCCTGTGGAACGGCTTGCCATGCCATTTCCACCTGGCGCCTCAGTTGGACCAGCGTTCGTGCTGGACGTGCAGACCGCGTGAGACGACGCTTCATCCAGTCCCAAACATGCTCAATGGGGGACAGATCCGGAGATCTTGCTGGCCAGGGTAGTTGACTTACACCTTCTAGAGCACGTTGGGTGGCACGGGATACATGCGGACGTGCATTGTCCTGTTGGAACAGCAAGTTCCCTTGCCGGTCTAGGAATGGTAGAACGATGGGTTCGATGACGGTTTGGATGTACCGTGCACTATTCAGTGTCCCCTCGACGATCACCAGAGGTGTACGGCCAGTGTAGGAGATCGCTCCCCACACCATGATGCCGGGTGTTGGCCCTGTGTGCCTCGGTCGTATGCAGTCCTGATTGTGGCGCTCACCTGCACGGCGCCAAACACGCATACGACCATCATTGGCACCAAGGCAGAAGCGACTCTCATCGCTGAAGACGACACGTCTCCATTCGTCCCTCCATTCACGCCTGTCGCGACACCACTGGAGGCGGGCTGCACGATGTTGGGGCGTGAGCGGAAGACGGCCTAACGGTGTGCGGGACCGTAGCCCAGCTTCATGGAGACGGTTGCGAATGGTCCTCGCCGATACCCCAGGAGCAACAGTGTCCCTAATTTGCTGGGAAGTGGCGGTGCGGTCCCCTACGGCACTGCGTAGGATCCTACGGTCTTGGCGTGCATCCGTGCGTCGCTGCGGTCCGGTCCCAGGTGGACGGGCACGTGCACCTTCCGCCGACCACTGGCGATAACATCGATGTACTGTGGAGACCTCACGCCCCACGTGTTGAGCAATTCGGCGGTACGTCCACCCGGCCTCCCTCATGCCCACTATACGCCCTCGCTCAAAGTCCGTCAACTGCACATACGGTTCACGTCCACGCTGTCGCGGCATGCTACCAGTGTTAAAGACTGCGATGGAGCTCCGTATGCCACGGCAAACTGTTTGACACTGACGGCGGCGGTGCACAAATGCTGCGCAGCTAGCGCCATTCGACGGCCAACACCGCGGTTCCTGGTGTGTCCGCTGTGCCGTGCGTGTGATCATTGTTTGTACAGCCCTTTCGCAGTGTCCGGAGCAAGTATGGTGGGTCTGACACACCGGTGTCAATGTGTTTTTTTTTCCATTTCCAGGAGTGTATAAATAAACGTGATGGCCACATCTCTGGTCTTCGTACCATCTGCCTTGTATTCAGCTGTCAGACTTAAATGTGGCACACAGTGTTTTCGGAAATTCTCGCCACTGACTTCTAGTAATTGTAGAGGGAAGTGAGTACATTTTTTGGATAGAGATCCATGTCAGGAATTTTTAAGATTTTTAACTCATACACTTCTCCTTGTTGAACTGAACTAGGCGTGTCACTGTACAGCTATTAGGCTACCTAACGAAAAATCTATTTGTCACTTTAACAGATTTGTTTATATTAATACTTAAACATCACGTGTTAATATTATTCCAAAACAAAAAAAAAAAAAACACCCACCATACTGTATGCTCGGAAGAATCACGTTCTGGTACAGACTGTCCATCCCACCTGATGTCTCTTCTATTCCTAGGGCAGCAGTCAGAACTAGTGCCGACCATGTTGGAGTGCTGACACATTATCTGCGTACCCAATTATGCTGGTAACTGATGTGATATATATAGGGATCATATCAACACCTACCTCATCAACAACAGCCTGAAGATGGCGCATTGAAGCGTTGAAACTGATTTGGAACAAAATAAAATCATAAGGACGGCTGTAGGTGTTTTATTTTGTCACAATAGTAAACGGCTGTCGTCCCAAAGACCTCCTGCCAAAAGGAGGGACATGCAAAAAATGGATTCGTGAGGTTGTCTACATACCAGTACACACCCATCCGCTCGTACAATCTGAAACGAGACTCGACCGAGCAGGCAACATGTTTCCAGTCACCAGCAGTACAGTGTCAGTTTTGACGGGTCCAGGCGAGGCGTAAAGCTTTGTGCCGTGCAGTCATCAAATGTACACTAATCGGCCTTCGGCTCCGAAAGCCCATATCGATGATTGTTCGTCGAATGGTTTGCACGCTGACTCTTGTTGCTGGCCAGCAATGAAATCTGCAGCAATTTGCGGAAGGATTGCACCTCAGTCTGAGCGATTCTCTTCAGTCTTCGTTGGTCCCGTTCTTCCAGTATCTTTTTCCGACCGCAGCGATGTCGGAGATTTGATGTTTGACCGGATTCCTTACATTCACGGTACACTCGTGAAACGGTGGTACGGGAAAATCTCAACTTCATCGCTACCTGGGAAACGCTGTGTCCCATCTCCCGTGTGCCGACTATACCATCACGTTCAAACTCACTTAAAACTTGATAAACTGCCATTATAGGAGCATTAACCGATGTTAGAACTGCACCAGAATTTGTTGTCTTATATAGGCGTTGTCAACCGCAGCCCCGTATACTGCTTGCTTACATATGTACATCTACATCTACATCCATACTCCGCAAGCCACCTGACGGTGTGTGGTGGAGGGTACCATGACTACCTCTATCGGTTCTCCCTTCTGTTCCAGTCTCGTATTGTTCGTGGAAAGAAGGATTGTCGGTATGCCTCTCTCTTCGCGAGATATACGTAGGAGGGAGCAATATACTGCTTGACTCCTCGGTGAAGGTATGTTCTCGAAACTTCAACAAAAGCCCGTCCCGAGCTACTGAGCGGCTCTCCTGCAGAGTCTTCCATTGGAGTTTATCTATCATCTCCGTAACGCTTTCGTGATTACTAAATGATCCTGTAATGAAGCGCGCCGCTCTCCGTTGGATCTTCTCTATCTCTTCTATTAAACCTACCTGGTACGGATCCCACACTGCTGAGCAGTATTCAAGCAGTGGGTGAACAAGCGTGCTGTAACCTACTCCCTTTATTTTCGGATTGCATTTCCTTAGGATTCTTCCAATAAATTTCAGTCTGGCATCTGCTTTACCGACGATCAACTTTATATGATCATTCCATTTTAAATCACTCCTAATGCGTACTCCCAGATAATTTTTGGAATTGACTGCTTCCAGTTGCTGACCTGCTCTATTGTAGCTAAATAATAAGGGATCTTTCTTTCTATGTATTCGCAGCACATTACACTTGTCTACATTGAGACTCAATTGCCATTCCCTGCACCATGCGTCAATTCGTTGCAGATCCTCCTGCATTTAAGTACAATTTTCCATTGTTACAAACTCTCGATATACCACAGCATCATCCGCATAAAGCCTCAGTGAACTTCCGATGTCATCCACCAGGTCATTTATGTATATTGTGAATAGCAACGGACGGAGTATTTGAATACACATACCAATATTAGTTTCTTTGGCGCTTTTTCAGTGTACAACCGAACATCGGTTATTGCCGAAACGGTTTATTGAGGGCGATTTTTTAACCCTCAGGTTAAACTGGTGTGGAAAAAAAAATACAATGTAACCGAAAACCGGTGACGGCCTCTGCAAACAGCCTGAGCAGTACACAGTACACTCCCTCCACCTGTCCGTGCATCGCAGTTGTTTGGTCCGCCGTCGGATGGAGACTCGGCGACACCCGACACCGCGCCCATTTCCCCCACAGTGGCGCCGACGGCTCAGCGTCCGGCCGCGCCTGTTAATCTGCTTCGCGACGGACTGCGCCCAGCCACACTGCCCCAGCTCACACAATGGGCGTCGGCCAGCCGTGGCCGCGTAATCCCAGGCGGCTCCTCGCGCCGGATCGGCGCTCAGGCGTGCCGACCAATCCGGCCGCTCGCGCCGCGATCACGTCGCTCTGTCCGCCTCCGCTGAAGGCACTGGTGCAGGGCGCAGTCGACTGGCCGACAGTCGTTTGTCGACACTGTAGTCCGATAATGAACTCGTCAGGCGGCGTTAGCAGCAGCTCTGAGATATCAGCAGATGCGCTGTTTGCTCTGGAGGCGTCCACTGACGAGGAAATCCCTCCGACTTCTCCTATGCTGTAAATAACGGCCAAGATATTCGTGCAGGTAGATCATTCGAAATGGAAATGTAGCACTTGCTGTCTAAAGTTATTACAGTGTCACTGTTGTAAAATTACTGTATAGTTCTTTAAAATCCACAGAAAATGTCGGCTTGCCTCGGTATCGACGGTCAAGATTAAGTCATTAACCCCAAAAGTAATATAAAAGACTGGATAACCTTTACAAACTTTCCTCATTCGGTGAATTTGTTTATGGCTCGATGGATAAAATAAATGACAACTGCTTATTCTGCCAGAAGGGGAGAAGGAAATGGACGATAAAGGAAATAGGTGTAGATGGATAGAGAGAGCGGGAAGGACAGATAGAGGGAAAGAAAGAGATGACAGAGGAGATACCCTGAGAGAGATGGGAGAAAGAGATGCAATAGGGGGAGGGGAGATGAGGAGACGTACAAGGAGAAGCAGTGAGAAGGTCGACAGAGGAATGGGAAAGGTGAATATAAAAAAAATGACTCTGAGCACTATGGGACTTGACTTCTAAGGTCATCAGACCCCTAGCACTTAGAACTACTTAAACCTAACTAGCCTAAGGACATCACACACATCCATGCCAGAGGCAGGATTCGAACCTGCGACCGTAGCTGTCTCGCGGTTCCAGACTGTAGCGCCTAGAACCGCTCGGCCACCCTAGCCGGCAAGATGTACAGGGTGTTTCAAAAATGACCGGTATATTTGAAACGGCAATACAAACTAAACGAGCACCGATAGAAATACACCGTTTGTTGCAATATGCTTGGGACAACAGTACATTTTCAGGCAGACAAACTTTCGAAATTACAGTAGTTACAATTGTCAACAACAGATGGCGGTGCGGTCTGGGAAACTCTATAGTACGATATTTTCCACATATCCACCATGCGTAGCAATAATATGGCGTAGTCTCTGAATGAAATTACCCGAAACCTTTGACAACGTGTCTGGCGGAATGGCTTCACATGCTGATGAGATGTACTGCTTCAGCTGTTCAATTGTTTCTGGATTCTGGCGTTACACCTGGTCTTTCATGTGTCCCCACAGAAAGAAGTCACAGGGGTTCATGTCTGGCGAATAGCGAGGCCAATCCACGCCGCCTCCTGTATGTTTCGGATAGCCCAAAGCAATCACACGATCATCGAAATATTCATTCAGGAAATTAAAGACGTCGGCCGTGCGATGTGGCCGGGCACCATCTTGCATAAACCACGAGGTGTTCGCAGTGTCGTCTAAGGCAGTTTGTACCGTCACAAATTCACGAAGAATGTCCAGATAGCGTGATGCAGTAATCGTTTCGGATCTGAAAAATGGGCCAATGATTCCTTTGGAAGAAATGGCGGCTCAGACCAGTACTTTTTGAGGATGCAGGGACGATGGGACTGCAACATGGGGCTTTTCGGTTCCCCATATGCGCCAGTTCTGTTTATTGACGAAGCCGTCCAGGTAAAAATAAGCTTCGTCAGTAAACCAAATACTGCCCACATGCATATCGCCGTCATCAATCCTGTGCACTATATCGTTAGCGAATGTCTCTCGTGCAGCAATGGTAGCGGCGCTGAGGGGTTGCCGCGTTTGAATTTTGTGTGGATAGAGGTGTAAACTCTGGCGCATGGGACTATACGTGGACGTTGGCGTCATTTGGACCGCAGCTGCAACACGGCGAACGGAAACCCGAGGCCGCTGTTGGATCACCTGCTGCACTAGCTGCGCGTTGCCCTCTCTGGTTGCCATACGCGGTCGCCCTACCTTTCCAGCACGTTCATCCGTCACGTTCCCAGTCCGTTGAAATTTTTCAAACAAATCCTTTATTGTATCGCTTTTCGGTCCTTTGGTTACATTAAACCTCCGTTGACAACTTCGTCTTGTTGCAACAACACTGTGTTCTAGGCGGAGGAATTCCAACACCAGAAAAATCCTCTGTTCTAAGGAATAAACCATGTTGTCCACAGCACACTTGCACGTTGTGAACAGCACACGCTAACAGCAAAATGTCGACGTACAGAATGGCGCACCCACAGACTGCGTTGTCTTCTTTATCTTTCACATCACTTGCAGCGCCATCTGTTGTTGAAAATTGTAACTACTGTAATTTCGAAAGTTGGTTCGCCTGAAAATGTACTGTTGTCCCAGGCATATTGCAACAAACGGTGTATTTCTATCGCTGCTCGTTTAGTTTTTATTGCCGTTTCAAATATACCGGTCATTTTTGAAACGCCCTGTATATAGGCTAATAGAATTGGAATAAATACACTCCCGGGGAATTTGGGTACTAAGCTATAAAGCATATGTAACAAGTTTGGGTTTTCGCTCAGTTACAGGGAAAAAGGTGAAATTTCATGAGGTAGACAAATTAATTTCAACGTTTAAAGCTGCCGAATTCTGTCAAGAACTTCACTTTCTTTTAAATGGATATTCACACTTTTTTGTTTCATTGACATGACCTGACTGAGGGATGTGGTGGAGTGGTTAGCACTCTGGGCTCGCATTCGAGAGGACGACGGTTCAAACCAGCGTCCGGCCATCCTCATTTATGTTTTCCGTTATTTGCCTAAACCGCTCCAGTTAAATACCATAATGGTTCCTTTGAAAGGGCAAGGCCGACTCCCTTCCCCATCTTTCCTAATCCGATGGGACCGATGACTTCGCTGTTTGGACCCCTCTCCTAAATCAGCCAACCAATCAAACGACTCAAGGTGAAATACTGAACAACTTCACGAACTGTTTGTCTGACTATTACAACAACAAAGTCTGACTGATGGTTTGAATCGAACACGTAGCCACACGAAATATGTTTGCTTGCGTTTTGTTCAGTAGACCAGACGTTTCTGGCACGTCTTCACCTGACAATAGTTTGCGGCACTTTCCTCTTTTTACTATTTCATCAATTTCGATACATCTCATTTCTCTAATTATTCTTCAAGATTGTTTGCAATGCCAAAGAATAAGCAAATAACTCCATTTAAAAAGATGTTGCTGTCATAATTCGGCATCTACAAACGTCATGACACATTGTGTGGCTTTTTGCCACGATACAAGTCGTAATTTAATTTCAGTACAGAATTAAATTCACTGTTACAGCTATACCTGTGAGAAAAGACACGCAGGTTACCCCACTCCACGATGACAGACGGTCAAGACACCTGGACTGAAGTATGGGAAAGTTTCTGACGTTGGTTTCTCCTTAAACTACGCAGACCACTATGCATAAATAACATATCAAAAAACCAAACTTGACACTCTGGAATCTTTACTCATACTACCGATCCGTGCCTATAACACTATTTATTGAAAAGATCTTTCGGAAGGTAAACTACTGAATTAAATTAACGTGGCAAACGTCGCCGGCAATGGCCGATTTCTGACGGAAGTTCTCTCCGCGCAGGTTCGTGAAAGTGTGGTTATTAAACAGTCTACTTTGGTACTCCAGTGTCTATTTTCTAAAAGTTTAGGTGCCGGAACGCATCTCTTCAACGATACAAACACCAACCCCCACCTCTCAACCATAAAATAAAACAAGTTTAGATTTTTGAAATCTTGTGATAAAATCTCCTATAAGAAATAATTTAATCAAAATATTGTTCTGAAATTCAGATTTTGAGATCTAATTTCTTATAAACAGAAGAATAAAACCACAAGATTAATATAAATAAAAGATACAAATTCTGTCCCTGTAGAAATGTCAGTTAGCTCCTTAGCCCAGCTCGATACGTATCAGCACAAGTCGGTAGTCTTCGTGAGTATGACTAGGCTCAGTTCACCTGGGATGTACTGTATATGTACAGGCACACACACACACACACACACACACACACACACACACACACACACACATACAGAGAGAGAGAGAGAGAGAGAAAGGGAGAGAAAGGGAGAGAGTACCACCCCCCACACAGCTGCCATCGCATCACGTTGGTCATCCACTGTCGCCTTCGCTGGTACCAGCGCAATGGAAAATTATAGTTACGTTGCGATTTCATACATACATTCTTGTTAAAAAAAAATCCATGGGAGATTTGCAGTTAAGAGTGAAATGAATGTTAGGTGTATCTCAGGCAGCATTTGATGTGATATTAAATGATTCTCAAGAAAAGACGCTCATATTAGTTGTTATAGATGCGGTGCTCGATATTGTGATACGAAATCATGATCGTGAAACTCATTTACGGTTTTCAGTGTCTCTCAGGCTGTACTGATTTTGAAATATAGCCAAAAAAATGATTCTTTATTTCACACAACTGGACAGATAAATAAAGTAGTATCTCTTTTTTCTTAAATCAAAGACTTTGAGTGTTACACTACTCAACAACCATTTTGCATCTGGGATGTGATATATTGACTGGTATGTATTTTGGTGCGTATAGTTCGAATCTACCTTCGAAAATGTTCTAGCATCTTTAAGTTTTTAAGACCTTATTTTTTTGTTTATTTTACTTTTTCACTTTACTGTTCCTTTGTTAATATGTCTAATCATTGCTTTAATTAAGAAGGCATTTAAACTGCTTGTTGGTGATCAAGATAAAAAAATTTCACCTCGTATCACCTTCCTAACTTGTACTACCATTTCAACCGAAGCGTTGAAAGGAAAACGCAGAACTACGGCATTCACTGTTCCAGTGGTGTCGTGTCATCCTATAGATCATTTTTCAGACTGCTAGCTCCGCCTTACAAATATTACAGGGCATTCAAGCAAAACTAGACGTAATGCAAAGAAACCAACTGTATTTTCACTGCATTCACCGTTGACCGAAAATCGAGGGTTACATGTTTCTGTCTGTAACTTGAAAGCCACATGTGAAGGGTATGTTCACAAAATACTGCTACTTTGGGTGCCCATGAGACATCTGTGACACCAAGGACCACAGTACCGTTCAGGAATGGCCTATAAGGTGATCACATGTATCTGGGAAAAGACTGTGAAAAACAGTCTTTTGGTTGAGCCCAATAAAATAATTAGCCTCCTCTTCATCTTGAGTAGGCCGTTACGAAGATATTCGTAAAAGCTATTGATGGAGGAGGTGAGGCCTTCAATCGTTTGAAAGAAAAGTTTCCTGAACTGAGTGAAGCAGAGCTGAAAGAAAGTATTTTCGTTGGAGCACAAATAAGAAAATTGATGGAAGATCCAACCTCTGATCCCAAACTCAAAAAAGTTGAATTAGCCACTTAGTCCTCTTCGAAGGACTTTTTAAGCAACAAAGGAAATGACAAAACTGTTTACTTTCTGAATGCTCTGTTAGTCCGCTCTAAGAACAGGATGATAGCTTTCACCAAGACGATGTAATTCTTCAGTGATTGGCCGTTACTGCTGTGGTCTTAGGGAGAGTGATGAAACGGCAAAAACATTTTTGTCACGTTTTTAGACTACCAAAGAAATTTATAGTTGAAAATTTGTTGTGAATTAATGTATATCATTTTTTGCCATCCTGTCCATATGCATGGAGTAAACTCTCCCTCCCTCTACAGGGTAGCCACACCATGCTTAAAACTACCACATTGCTGTTCAACTAAGACAAGACCGAAGATAAACGTAACGGTTAGATGAAAAAAAAATTAACTCACTCTGTGACGTTAGATGGTCTCGAATTCACAACAAAAGCATCCATTTAAAACCCAATTAAGAGGGCAACACCCATTTAGCACAATAATTTAATTACCACAACGTGTAATAACCCCAATGCGCAATCATTAAAAAACACAAGGAAACACCACTTATATGGCTGGTTAAATAATTTACAAAAATTTTAACTCTCACAATAATTGATAGGCAACCCAGAAATAAAGGAATTAGCCTTGAGGACGTAGGCTTATAGCATCATCTACATTCCTTTAAAAACAACATCAGGCTTACAGTTACACCAAACGAACTTCAAATTGGAAGTACCACACGCGTGAAGGAGCACTTTAGTTTGAACTGTGCTCCACAAAAAACGTAATAGTCAAAACAAGGACCATAAAAACAGTAATCGATAATTACAATCGTTCTTAAAAGAACCCACAGCAAAGGCTATTCAGTAGCCAACAAAATTAACACAGAACCCTTCACGATCGCTATTAGTAATGAACAGGAAGTGTTTGTACCAAACATAAACACATATTAACTTGAAAAGTATTTGTTTTAACCTATAGTCGAACTTTCTCTTTATTTTGCCTACTGGCTACGGAATTCGGAACACAGTACCATACTCAGGTTATCCTATGATCGAAAAGTATCACAGCACTCAGTAAAAATAATAGTCTGAGAAACATTTACGTAGTCTTTTACCTCTATAGTGGCAGACGTATGGTAATAAGCTGTACAATTTCAACTCAAGACCTATCCTCAAAGCTTCAGTTTTGGTACGAGCACTAAAAACAAGGTTCCAGGTACGATTTCCGTTACGGAACGCCGTTTTAATACTCCAGAAAGTTTCAAACATCTCACACTACCCCACACGGTGAAAAGTTAATTTTCGAAGTAATTGCGATGTTTTTGAATCATGAAAATAAACCAAAGGAAAAATATAGTTTATTGATATATTAAACCGGTGTAGTCTTTAGAAATTGGAAAATGGAAACGCATTTCGTGCGAGCTAGTTCACTATGAAGCTCATAAATTACACAATGGATGCGGCATGTGCGATGTGATAAACGACATGGAGCCACCGATGCAAAGTTAACATGAATTGTCCCAGACCGCGCAGATACATTAAATGGGCGAATCTGATAATCAGAGCAGAACAATACTCGCTCTCTTGCATCCATAATTGCTTTAGACACTCGCTACACACCGGATGCTTCTACAGTAACAATTGCTAATTACCAGAGCGATCACAAACGATCAGCGAAGATAATACGAAAGCTACAAACTCTGTTGCAACACCACCAAAGGCACAGCATATCGTCCAACTGCAATGTGCAAACAAAAGTGATTCTGCAAGGCGTACGTACTGTTAACAAATAACGGTAACTGTAGAGATGATGCCGGGTGTATTATCTACTTGATGATTCAGAACGCCAGGAAAATTTCCATACGCTGCTTGTTGCCCATTCATCAGAACTAGGTCATACGTGTCGGAAGAAAAAATAATAATATCGATGAAAGCCTGGCCTCCAGGAACGTGTGTTGCATCTTAACACGTACCTATAACTAATATTCAATGCAAGACAAAAGAAATGTCGTTGCCAATCGCTCGCTTCGATAATTATTCCACGAATTCCAAGAAATACTCTACTGGCTGTTTTATGTTCCACGTAAATGAAATTCTGCTGACACTTCAGTATTACTGCTGTGTCTTGCGCACACAAGTAAAACAATAGTAGTACTGTGTAGCAACCCTGTTTTACAGTTTACATATCTGAAAATTATCTTACCTGATTTTTCACATTTACTGCTCCTCTGTAAACTTATATACAAGTATTATGTTCCAGAACCTTTTGGCAATGTTAACCTCTATAACGCCTCCCAGTTCCCATTTAGTTATCGGTCTCATTTCTTCTCGTAACCGTTGTTCACAAATTTCTGTCGTTGTTTAATTTTTCTGGTAGCTTTCTATTATCTACTTTATCTTGTGTCTCAATTTTCACCATGTCTCTAAAGCACGTTTCCAATTTCCAGTTTCTCCAACGTCCTCGCTAACTTTGTATACAGTGTTGTGTTACCTTCGTAAGGTTTCTGGAAACTATTACTCTTTTTCACGTATTGTTTTAGGCACATAGAGCTCTTTCATTGGAAAATGCCGTCATCACTCGAAAATCTCCAATTCTGGTTTATGTCTTCCTTCGGTCTCCCACATAATTTAGCTTAATAAACAATTACTCGTTCTACAGATACCATTATTCTTTCACACACCCTTCTGATGTTGACTTTTTTTGAAGTCTAAGAAGATTTTGTTCTTTGTGAGTTTGTTTTATTGAACAGACACATTAATAGATCATTAAGTAACATCTTTTTTATATTCAACAGAGCTGTTGAATATCATTACTTATTTATATACAGAAAGGCTGCATCGCCACAAAACAGTAGCGTTGGGATACGTTTCTACTGCACAGTCATTTCCATTCCGAAAGTTTGTTAAATTTCCATAAAAGCTTCTTCGACATGAAAGCTAAACTATAATGTACGTATGTCGTAATCTTCTCATCACATTCATATCCTTGACAGTTTAGTTACCTAATTTCGTTTTTCTATTACTCCTCTGTACTTGTACTTTATGCCATTCTACTAAGACTTTGAATAATGTTCCACCACATGTTTCTCAATGCTTTCCATGGAGCCAATGATGGTAATCTCGTGTCCCTTTAATATTGCTTTGCATATCTAACGCAAGATTGGAATTGCTTCTTTTGCAATTACACATTTTTTCCAGAAGATTGAGACAACGTATCTCTCTCTATCTTTCTCTCTCACGTACCTTTCGAAATGACTGTTATGAGAAATGGGATAATTTTTACTTCGTACTTGCGATTATCATCAGTTGTTCTTCCCGCAATTGGGGGAAAGTACTCCCTAACACACACTGTAAAAAGGCTTATGGAGTGTAGGTGAAGCTGCAGATCAATCAAAACATCGCCATTAATTAGTTCCCTGACACATAAATAAGCGTTACAAACAACAGACCAGTTGCCTGATACAAATTATAGAAACTAGCGAGGAACAGACACATTAGTGAATATTAGTGCAATGCACAAGCGCTTGCAAAATCGAAAGTTTTCCTGCCTTTTATTAAGGACGTCACTGACCGCATAGGGAAAATATTGAAAAAACGGAATATCGCGGTGATTTACAAACCTACCCGGAAGATACAAGAACACCTGAGATTGGCTAAGGATGCTCGTAAACCGCTGGAAAAAGCAGGAATTTACAGGATCCCGTGTAGTTGTGAGGAGGTATATGTGGGTACCACAAAAAGAACGGTCAAAAAACGACTAGAAGAGCACAAGGGCAATTGCAGAAGGGGAGAGATTGATAGATCAGCTGTTGCGGAACACGCTTTGCAGTCAGGAGACCACCACATATATTTTGATAGAACTCAAGTACTGGCAGCCACAAGCGGATATCATGAAAGGCTTTACAGAGAGGCTATAGAGATTATGAAACACCCCAGGAATTTTAATAGGAAGGAGGAGGGCGTGAAATTGAATGACATCTGGATGCCGGTGCTGAAGAAGATGTGTACCAGTCTTCCGCCATGGGATGATAGCAACAGCGGACGGCGGCAACCGACAACGGCCAATTGCGCTCGCGTATTCAAAACATGTGACGTCACGCCTATGCGCGGGAGCACGCGAAAACAAAAATTTGCTGCAGTCAGTAGTGAGACAGTGTGTGTTTCGGAAGTTAACAGAAGCCACGAACCCCCTTGAAGACGTCCTCCGCAGATGGGGACGAAACGTTGGGTTACAATGCGAAATCCATCAGACCACGGCATAATAGCCCGGAAAAGAATTTTATTAATCATGAATATGCAGTCCGCACTCCATTTACTCCCAATTTAGACGACACAGTACTTCAGGTATGCTGCAAGGCATCGAAAAGCACAGGGTTAATATTTCACCTGAAGTGTCTTTTTGACAGGAGCCATCGAGCTCCAATCACAGCAGTATATCGCAGAATTTTCTAGATCCACTCTTTAGACTAACTCTGTAAGTAGGCTGTTTTTCTGTTGGTAACGCCATGTAGAGCTCTGTATGAAAATCACTGACTGTGCTGTGTACAGTCTGTGTCTGGTTGGCGTTGTTGGAATATTCGCTATTGTAGTGTTGGGCAGTTCTATGTGACAGCGCATAGCGTTGTGCAGTTGGAGGTGAGCCGCCAGCAGTGGTGGATGTGCAGAGAGAGATGCCAGAGTTTTGAGCGGACGGTCTGGACGTGTGTCCGTCAGAAAAAGAATTTTTTTTTTAATTGGATGTCACAAAATTGTATATAGATATTGTGACTTTTGAACGCTATTAAAGTAAATACATTGTTTGTTCTCTATCAAAATCTTTCATTTGCTAACTATGCCTATCAGTAATTAGTGCCTTCAGTAGTTTGAATCTTTTATTTATGTGGCAGTATTGGCGATTGCTGTATTGTAGTAGTTCGAGTAAGGAAGATTTTTGTGAGGTAAGTGATTCATGAAAGGTATAGGTTATTGTTAGTCAGGCCTTTCTTTTGTGGGGATTATTGACAATCAGAATGCGTGTGTCAGTTTCGTGATGATCAGAATAAGTAAAGCTAGAAATGTCTAAATACATTCAGTTCTGCTCAGCTGTTTGTAAATCAAATAACGTAAGAGGTTTACGAGCACAGTAATTCATAATTTTTCTAAGGGCACGTTACATATGTCGACCCGTAGCCGAGGATACCTCACTGGAATCTTCAGATTTTTTCTTGTAGTTTGTGTAATTAGTGTAGTTATTGTTTATTGCCAGTGCGTAATTGTAGAGAGAATGTCCTTTCTAGTTGTAGATTCTCATTGTTGTACTGTAGAACAGTTGTGGCATGCATGTAGATTTGCACCAAGTATTTCGCAGCCACGCTTCCAATTAATTGGATATTATTTTCAGTGCTATTTTAATGTGCTTTCTTATTTTGCTCTTCAGATTGTGCTTTTCTGTGTTATCGTGTGAAATATTGTGACAGTTATGGAATGTGAAAAACGTAGTACTAGGATCCAAAGTAAACTGAGAAATGACAGTGAAGACGAGAGTAGTGTGTTAGCGCCACCGTGTAATGAATTAACAAATATTCGGAATAGTAATTTAGTAATTGCGCATAGGGAAATGGACCAGGTAATAAATAATTGTGTAGACAGTGAAACAATTAGTGAACAGGGAAGCATTATCGATCGATCGATCGGCAACAGCTCGCCCCAGGAACCCGAAATGACAGGACACAATCTTGCAAATACCGTACATTCAGGTTCGACGTCCTCACCTTTTTCTCATTTAAGTCAAGACACGTTTTCTGCTTTTTAAAATACGAATGCTACCGGTGCAAATGCATTGCCGACAGGCTAAGGTGACCACACGTCCGGATTAATCCGGACATGTCCGCCTTTTTAGCTCTTTGTCCGGGGTCCGGTTGGATTTTTACAGTGTCCGTCTTTTTCGCAAAGTGGAGCGTAATACAGTTAAATTTACAATTCGTCCCGTTCTATTGCTCTTTTCTTAAATACTTTAGCTATTGGTACAGCCGTAGTGATAACCACACACGAAGGCGGTGTTAGTAGATGGCACCAGGATTGTCGACGTTATCGTTGATCTACCTATAAGCGAATGCAAATATCGATTATTTAAAATTTTCGTTTCTTATTTTCGCTTTGTATTGGCTTGGCTTCCTGTAGTGCACGTGTGACTTGTGAGTGTAATTTTTAACCGAGTGAGTTACGTAACATATTTGGCTATGCCTAAACGAAAGTGTTCATCTTCTGATGTCCTTTCCTGCAAATATCCGGCTTTAAAAAAGGGAGAAATGAATTTGAAGCAGAATGTAAGATATGTGGAGATGGAACGTACGTCTCAGTGGACAATCAAGGCAAGAAATAACTCGACAGATTAACTGTCATGGTTTTATTGCATTGTTTCATAGTCATTCAATTTATTTGTATTGGAACGGTTAAAGTGCAGTTTACATGTTGTCAGCTGCTGCTTGAATTGTAGTCATACGTTTTTCGCTTTGTTAACAATTCCGTGTTGTTGACATAACAAAACAATTGGAGCCACACTTTCACCACAATCAATGTTTCTAATTATTTTTTTTATATTGCTCAGTTAACCACCACCTGAGCATCGGTAACAATTAACTGCTAGTTTTTCCTGTAATTCCCAGCAGTCACGTGACTTGTCCAAAACTGACGGGTGGTATCCACATCAGCAGTTGACCCGTTTGATGTGTCCTCTTTTTTCTTATTTCGTCCTTCTTTTTGAAGCTGTTTGTTCTCCTTTCACACAAAGGGACATGTTTGAGACACTAATACATTATTATTGCAAATTAATGCAACAAATGAAACAAAATAAAAAAAAATGGAACAAAATCAAAAACAATCACAGCAACAAATGGAAGAAAATCAGAAACAAATTAAAGAAACACTTCAACAAGCTGGGTTACTTAAAATGGAATCGAAATGGCAAAAAGTCTGTAATGTCGTAAAAATACAAATTTGTGAGCATTTTCAAACCATTTTTTCTCGGCGTGAAAAAGCAGTACAGAATCACGAAGCAGCCATAAAAGATCTGCAAACTATTGTTCATGAAAATCACGACACCTTGCAAGCTTAAAACTGACTCAGTTGCAGCTACCGACTCGGTTACGCAACTTGCAAAACCTCAGGAAAACTTAAAGGACGCAGTAGGTACTCTGAAACTTGGTTCAGAAAGACACACTGAGGAAATCAGTACATTGTCAGAGAAAGTAGCTGAACTTTTGGATCAGCTAAATAATTTATCTACGAAGGTAGATAATAATCTGAATGACACAAGACCGGTAGTCTATACTAACACAGAAGAGTACGAACAAATTAGGAAATTCAAACAAAATTAGAATCCAATTAATAAGCAACACAAAAGAGAAATCCGGGAAGTACAAGATCAGTTGGCACAAGTAATACTAGAATGACATATGTCAAAGGACACTCGCGCTCCAATACGGAAAGACGGACTTAGGAATACGGAAGAGCCACAAAATAATAACACAGGGCATTTCGAAAATTATGAAAGAAACTGGCAAGGTGTACCGAATTTTGAGATGGAACCGCCGACAAGACGTAACAATGACCGGTATGTAACTCGCCGACATGATGATTTTGACTATAAGATGTTTATTACTACACTTAAATTCAAAACATTTAAGAATTCTGGCAAAGAAATTTGCCCATAAGCATGGCTTCATCAGTTCTCTCATTGTTTTCCTCCCAAGTGGTCATTAGAGCACAGACTGGAATTTACGCGAGGCTACTTAGAGAATGAACCAGCTGTAAGAATGTGATCGGCCATTCGCAATTGTCACAGTGAAGGAGAATTTTATCATGCCTTCCTCTCAGAATATTGGTCTCAAGCTACTGAAGATCGCGTAAAACGTAGCACCATAATGATGAAACACTTTGAACAATCTGAATTCTCCAGTCTTGTCAAATATTTTGAAGACATGTTTCACAAGAATCAGTACCTGTCAAACTCATACAGCCCCTCAGAACTCATCCGCATTTGCTTAATCAAATTGTCTGAACATTTTCGACATACTATTTTGGCAGGACGTTGCAAAGACGACATTGTAACTTTCCAGGGACTGTTACAAGAATTGGAAATTGACACTGACAGTCGTGGGACGCGAAACCAGGAGAACAACAATTACAGGTCACATCCGTCACATTACCGTGACGACAGAAATAATAACTGGACACGACAGGGCTATTCTTACAACGCAAGTCGTGACAAAACAGACACCACCCGTATGACAACCGTTGGCAGAGTAATAATAATTACAGGGAAAGATCACCGCGGTAATGTCTATGACAGAGACAATCAAAGAAACAGACAATATGGGAACCAAAATAATTATTATCAAAGGAGTCAGAATAACGTCAGACGCAACGATCCACCACGCAGTTACGACTCTGGGATAAATTCTGCACCACATAACTGACAAGAAATAAATTACATAAACTACCGACGTGACGACAGACGATATAATCATAAAGACAGACCTGAATTTCATCAGAACTGGCAGGACAGGGCACTCTCGGCAAGGTGAATTTGTAGAAGTTTGGTCTCCTGATCCCAATAACGACGCACATCCACAAAGAGACAGTAGACAATAAGTCGCACTGCAGACAGTCACGTGCGCCAGCTGGCTCAGAGAAAAATAACATAGAAGCTAACCTTGAAAAAAAAATGCAGTATTCTTTACCGACATATACGACATGATAATTGCGTTGAAGTTGAAACTCTGCGTACTAGGAAGAGGAAAGGTTTACACCACATTTCACATGAAAAACCGTTTATTGAGAGATTATTTGTTTTCTGAATTAGCCGTTGCTGTAAGATATCTACTTCACGTTACTAGTAGGCTTTGTCACACTTAGAAACAGTTAACATGCAACAATGTTTTGAACTTCCCAGTCGAGAACGTGGGAAACATATATAGACAGTAATTACGAATGCATATATATAGTGAACAGACGACACAGTGTTATTATGTGTACATTCTTGCTTGTTCGTTGCATGATTATGTAACGACTGTAAGGCTTACATACTTGGAACATATACTGAGAATGAGATTTTAATGCAACATTTTGGTTTTCTTGAAAAGACATTCTGGATTTAAAGTAATTTCTGAGAGATAACAGATTACGCAGTGGTTAGTTTATTTGACAGCTACACGATTATACACTCCTGGAAATTGAAATAAGAACACCGTGAATTCATTGTCCCAGGAAGGGGAAACTTTATTGACACATTCCTGGGGTCAGATACATCACATGATCACACTGACACAACCACAGGCACATAGACACAGGCAACAGAGCATGCACAATGTCGGCACTAGTACAGTGTATATCCACCTTTCGCAGCAATGCAGGCTGCTATTCTCCCATGGAGACGATCGTAGAGATGATGGATGTAGTCCTGTGGAACGGCTTGCTATGCCATTTCCACCTGGCGCCTCAGTTGGACCAGCGCTCGTGCTAGACGTGCAGACCGCGTGAGACGACGCTTCATCCAGTCCCAAACATGCTCAATGGGGGACAGATCCGGAGATCTTGCTGGCCAGGGTAGTTGACTTACACCTTCTAGAGCACGTTGGGCGTGCACGGGATACTTGCGGACGTGCATTGTCCTGTTGGAACAGCAAGTTCCCTTGCCGGTCTAGGAATGGTAGAACGATGGGTTCGATGACGGTTTGGATGTACCGTGCACTATTCAGTGTCCCCTCGACGATCACCAGAGGTGTACGGCCAGTGTAGGAGATCGCTCCCCACACCATGATGCCGGGTGTTGGCCCTCTGTGCCTTGGTCGTATGCAGTCCTGATTGTGGCGCTCACCTGCACGGCGCCAAACACGCATACGACCATCATTGGCACCAAGGCAGAAGCAACTCTCATCGCTGAAGACGACACGTCTCCATTCGTCCCTCCATTCACGCCTTCCGCGACACCACTGGAGGCGGGCTGCATGATGTTGGGGCGTGAGCGGAAGACGGCCTAACGGTGTGCGGGACCGTAGCCCAGCTTCATGGAGACGGTTGCGAATGGTCCTCGCCGATACCCCAGGAGCAACAGTGTCCCTAATTGGCTGGGAAGTGGCGGTGCGGTCCCCTACGGCACTGCGTAGGATCCTACGGTCTTGGCGTGAATCCGTGCGTCGCTGCGGTCTGGTCCCAGGTGGACGGGCACGTGCACCTTCCGCCGACCACTGGCGACAACATCGATGTACTGTGGAGACCTCACGCCCCACGTGTTGAGCAATTCGGCGGTACGTCCACCCGGCATCGCGCATGCCCACTATACGCCCTCGCTCAAAGTGCGTCAACTGCACATACGGTTCACGTCCACGCTGTCGCGGCATGCTACCAGTGTTAAAGACTGCGATGGAGCTCCGTATGCCACGGCAAACTGGCTGACACTGACGGCGGCGGTGCACAAATGCTGCGCAGCTAGCGCCATTCGACGGCCAACACCGCGGTTCCTGGTGTGTCCGCTGTGCCGTGCGTGTGATCATTGCTTGTACAGCCCTCTCGCAGTGTCCGGAGCAAGTATGGTGGGTCTGACACACCGGTGTCAATGTGTTCTTTTTTCCATTTCCAGGACTGTATCATGTCGCTATTAATGAGTGACACAATTTACATTGCTACTTTTGCACTGTATCTGTTTTATATCTGCACAGTTTTTCCCTATTATTCTGGAGAGTAAAACATTTTTTAGTAGTAACTTTTGTGGTATAGCTACAATGAGATAGGTATTTTCATTACACAACAGTACGTTACAGTACAGCACTTCCTTGGTCACGGTAAGGTACGTAATAACTACGATATCTATACGCATAGCATTTCACTTCTGTTTATGATGAGGTAAGTACATTGACGTTTGCAGAACTTTGCTTGCGGAGGACGATAATTATGACACTTTGCACATTTTTACCGTTAAGTAATGACAGAAATTATCCTACAGAAAGACGCACAGTTTATCGCTACAGGACACGCATTTCAGTGATTAATTTTTGTACTTAAAACAGTTTTTAAAAGATTTTGGAATTACAGGGATACAAAGAAGGTTTTCGGTGATACATTTCATTCCATTGCTGTAATCTGTAACACCTGAGAGTGTGGAGGCAAACGCTGTACAGGAGAGTTCGGTAGAGTGCACATTGGCCTTTATCGTCAAAGATCTGCTGTATGTGTACCTTTGATGATGCACACAAGGGACCATCTAGAGTTGAGTCGTTAAAATGTCACCTGGATGGTTGTAGAGTGAAAGAATATTCTTTTCACAGACGAGTCCCGATTTGGACTGGAGAGGGACCCTCGACGAATCCGCGTCTGGAGGGAACCTGGAACACCATTTTAGGACCCAAACGTTGTGGGAAGGACCAATATCGAGGAGGATCCTTGACTGCGTGGGCAGGGATTATGTTGACCACTCGCAAATTCCTTCATGAAATTGTACGGGTGAACTGAAAAGTTTCAATTACTGTCAGGTATTGTGAGGAGATTTTGGGACTCATGTGAGGCTGCCGCGAGATGCTGTGGGCCCAGACTTCCTACTGAGGAACGACAATGTTCGACCTCACAGAGCACAAGTGATTGATATTTTCTTGCAAACAGAAGATATCACACACATGGCATGGCCTGGCCTCCTCGCTCTCTCGATCTGAGTCACATACAGCACTAGAGAGATGGGTTGCATCACGTCAGGATCCACCAACCACTCTCCAAGAGTTGCGAGCAGCTCTGCGGGAAGAACGGATGTTACTACCTCAACATGAAATTCATGTCATAATTCACAGCGTGCCCTAACGTTGTCAGGCAGGTATTGACGCCAGAGGTGGCCACACCGAATGCTGAACACATTAATCAGTTGTCAGATTGTGTGTGCAAATTCGTTAAGTTGAAAAAAAAAACAAGAACTTGTTATCTACCCTTATACATGTTGAAGTTATTTACATTCTGCGTTCTTTACATTATTCCTACTTTCCTGTCACCTTTTTATACTGTTTTGTGATAAAATAAAGACAACCTTGCAAAATTTCCGTTTTTTGCTTTAATTTTGGACACCAATGTATTCATTTCCAGTAATGATATGCAAAACACTCACCTGTAGCTCACTCATTTCTAAACAAATTAGAATTGCCTGTATGTCTTTTCATAGCAAAAGTTTTTTTAGTAAAATTTAAATTTTAGTTGAAAATTCACTACTCAAAACATAGTTTTCTTCTGCAAACCTCCCATTTTGTGTGAAGAATCCCTAGGCTACACTATCCAGGAACATTTAAAGTATTCAAACAGGATTCGATCCATGAAACGTCTCTGGTAAATATTTCATGGTTGGAAATACACTCACATTACATGCTGAGCTAACCACGCAAGACAATGTAAGCCACTTTAATTTTATATCTCAAGCAGTGTGAATGCTCAGCGTCATCTGATGACAGCTAATTAGCCTTCAGATTGCATCTCATTTCCTCTTATACTTGTAGTCACACAGCCAGAGTTCCATTCAGCTAATCTTGTGCTTATAGTCACACAGCCAGAGTTTCATTCAGCTAACCTACAATACCTGTAAAGAAAGTATCTCTGTTTACTTAAGCTCTCTGACTGCTGAGAACCAATAGCATATTAGAGCTGTGCATAAAAACCCCTTTTTAATAATTCTCAGTTAATATTCTGTGTTGTGCTTCATAAGTCAAATATTTCTTTCCATACATGATAACATTTGCTAGGATGTCTGCAGGAATTTTTTCGTTAAAGGTTGGATAAATTTTCATTGTTGTTTTTGTGTGGCGACTATACTCTTCCTACAAATATAATTTATGAGATAAACTGGATAATTCGTTTTAAAACTACATGGATTAATATCAACCTCATCTTTCAATTGTGTGACTCTATTAAAATTCAGGAAAGAATTGTAAGCTTCCAAATAATTATTTGATGGATCTAAGTTAAACAGTTTTTTACGAAAAACGACAGTACTTCCACTCTTAAGATAAAATGTGTGTAGGTTAACATGATCAAATAATGACGAATCAGACAACATTATTTTTTTGAGTTATCTGAGATATGAAGTATAGAAATCGATATATTTAATGCAAAATTCTTCTTCCCTTTCAATACAGCTACTTCCACAGTTTGTAGATTGTAAAAAGATGTCAGAACCTTAGGATTTTTCAAAACATCTTTTCATTTCTAGGTTTTTATTTAACCATAAGCACACAAATTTCTATACATTCTACAACAATTCTGCCTTAATTTGGAAGAGTATTTTTTTTATACCAGTTCCAGAATCATTTCGAGCAGCCTGTCTAAGAATAACATCCAGCACTTTAAGACCACATAAAGACTAGAAAAATATAGTCCTCAAACATGGCCTCCTCTTGACAAAGCTACCAAGCATTCCAAGTAGATAAAGGACTTTATTTTTCTTTGTCTTTACTTTTCCATTGTTAAGTATACAACCCTCCACACTTATTTCATTGGCAAGAAATTAAGTCAAATGCAACAAAGCTGATGATGAAATAAAAATATGTTCAATTCTAGATAAAACATTATTCCCTTTCAGTATGGTTATAAAATCAAATAGCTTTGTCACATAAATATCGATCAATTTTTTATTGATTTTTCCACCATACATTTGTTATCTGACTCATCAGCCTTAACAATCTTAAAGCTCATGTACTATTGACCATGATCATAACAAATCCAACCTTTTCCTATACCAATGTTAATTTCACTACCCTTGTTAGGAATGTTTAAGATACATTTACTTTTCTCATTTTCAGTCTTGTTCTTCTAATAAGGATAGAATTTTACTAAGCCATTTCTAAACCAACTGTCACACAACTATCACTGAAGCCAATTAAATTTTCATTTTCATCAGTTATAGTTATTTCTAAATCCTGGTTAGTATCAGAACCTTGAAAGATACAGGGTGACTAACTAACTGTTACCACCAAGAATAGCTCTGAAAGTATGATAGGAGCTGAAAAGTTTGTGGGACAAAGCTCTTGTGGAACAACGGGGGCCATTATATGAAGTTGGTTTTAGGTGGGTCGCATCAGAAATACGAAGGTCAACTTTGTTTTTTTTTAATGGGATGCTATAGTTTGGTAATTATTTTTTGATAGTGGCTATCGAGACGAATCCAGTGATTTGTAACAGTAAGATCTTTGAAGGCCAATGAAGATCAAAAAGGTGGCATGAACGTCCATTTACAGAAGGTGTTCGAAGTCATGACCATTGGTATCAGTGCAGTGTGCAGTCTCCTTAAAGTGGATAGAGTGGTATTCCTTATCCCTTTGGCACTTATCGAAGCACATGCACTGACAATTTTCTTTCGTATATCGTGCAGATACTAAATATTCGCCAAATAAAGCGTATCCATGTAACGTCCCTTTCACATGTAAACATGAATCGACAGTTCTGAATAGTACACAAATAGGAACTGTAACACTATTATCGTCGAATCAAGCAAATGTGAATGACGTACTCCTTCAAAGAACAAGTCTACATGCTTCTCATTTACAGAGAATTCCAAAGAAGTTCAGTGAGAGCTAGAGACTTATACGCTGAAAGATGTCCTCGACTTTATCATCCTACATATCGTACATTGAAATATGTGTATGATAAGCTGAAACAGCTGGATCTTTAACGCACTGGAAACATATTCGGCAAAGGAAAGTTACTAACGAGGAAAACGTAAATAGATACTCTTGCCACTGTGTTAGTTCGCGTCAAATTTCAAGGGAACCTGGCATGAGCCACAACAGTGTGTGGGATTCTGCAGGACAGAATTACAGGCTCCTGTTTCATTTAAGGAAATCTGATACAGCACATTCCTGCAGGAAACATTAGGTCTGTTATTGGAAGAAATATTTTTTGAAATGAGGAGCAGAACGTTGTATCGACACGATGGGTATCCACCACATTTTTCGCTGATGGCAAGAAATGAGTGGCACAGACAGTCCCCAAATCGTTGGCTTGCACACAGGGGAGATGTATCGTAGCCAGCTCGATCATCTGACTTGACACCTTTGGATTTTTTCTTGTGGGGATTTGTAAAAGAGATTGTTTATAAAGATGTTCCAACTACAACTGAAGATATGTGAGAGAGAATTGTCAGAGCATGTGCTTCGATAAGTGGCGATGTCATAAGCAATAACACTCAGTGCAATATAAGAAGATAGCAACTCTGTATTGATACTAATGGTCATCACTTCGAACACCTTCTTTAAATGTAAGTTCATGACACCACTGTGACCTTCACTGACCTTCAAAGACCTTACTGTTACAGGATTTGTCTCGATAGCCGCTATCAGAAAATTAGTACCAAACTATAGCATCCCATTTGCAAATACAAAGTTGGCCTTCATATCTCTCAAGCGACACCAACTAGCAACAAAAACTAACGTCATATTATGGTCGCCATTGTCCCATGCAACTTTTGTCTCACAAATGTTTCAGTTCCTATCATACTTTCAGAGCTATTCTTGGTGGCAAGAGTTAGTGACTCACCATGTATACAGGATAATGCGATTCATGAGCTAGAGTGGTCCACCAAATTCAGCATTAGGCTTCAATGAAGCAACAACATGAGTTGCTTGATGAAATTGAACAGTATGCTTCACAAACATTCCAACAGGTGGGTCAAAACTTATTTTAATTAACTGGAATTGAATCATTTTAGGAACTTTGTTAGCAACTATTTTTTTCATTATCATGAATACTTTGGCAATTAAATACAAGCATTCTTCCAACACTAACAGTTGTACCAATGTACAATTTCATATGAGTTTCAATAATAACTCTATCTAAAATTTTATCTGTCTTAGTATGAATATTTGGCAATTTGAATGAATAAATTTTTCCAAGCTTATCAAAGTATTTTGAGCAACATGAATTTCTGTTATCTCTCCATCAAAATACAAGTTATTATTTTTCGACATGATACTTAAAACTGCTGTATAACAGCCAGTGCAACATTTCTATAGCTGTATCATTTAAGTACAGTCAATCTTTTTTAAGAACAGGTAACTTCAACTCAACTATGGGAGCTATTTTTTATTACCAAATATATTATTGATTATATGAAAACTGACTGGAAACATAAAATAAGAATAAATAAGAAACCAAAAACAAAGAGTATTTAGTTTTTTAGTGATTAAATTTTTCCAAGCATTTCAAAGTGTATTGACCAACAAGAATTTCTACTGTCTCTCCATCACAATACAATTTATTATTTAGAGCAAAAAATGTTGTATAAAGACCATCTAGTGCAAAATTACTGTTGCTGTTAGAATAAGTACAGTCAGTTTTTTTTTTTTTTTTAGGACAGATGATTTGCCACTCAGCTGAAATAGGTGACTCATTTACTACTAATAAAAACATTGTTACTTAAATGATAAAAGAATAATGTCAGAGAAGAAATGAAAACATAAGCTTGGCATGTTCTTCCATAATTCAATGGGCAATAACAGGGCCAAGTGGATATAGGAAAACAACATTACTGTTTGACAGTTATTTTCTAGATCTGGGATGATTGAACTAGAATAAAATTAGTCATGTGTATTTTAGTTCTAAAAGTTTAGATCAACCTAAATATCAAAAATTTATAAGAACCATCAGATTGCTACTATTATTGAAAATAATGATGAAATCATTCCACTCAATCAATATCATGACAATTTCCATGTAGTATTTGATGATTTCACTCTTGAAAATCAAGTTCTGCTTAGAGAATATTTTACTAAAGGCAGACAAAACAAATTGGATTCTTTTTATTTAGTACACATATATTAAAAAAACTAGAACAATCAATGAAAGATAATCTAAACTTTTGAAATACATTTGCACAAAATGGTACAAAGTTAAATCTTATTTACAATGAGCTTGTTGGTGATGATTTAAAGTTTGGTGATTTTAAAGAATACTGTAGAAAATGCTGATATGACGTTCAGTTTCGATTTTCTTACTACAGACATGGCTAGGAAGCCTAACAAAGGAATGCACAGACATCAAATTCAATATTTTTTGTATCATCACTAATGTATAGTTAAAAGTAAAAGATATTTCATAAACTTTTTTTGTCTTTAGTAAATATTTGCAATGTATGATCCAGAATGTCTTAGAAAACTAAACAAAATAGAAAAAACTGAAGAACTGAAAGGATTCCAGCTTTGGAAACAACAACCAATAACAGTACATGAAAAATAAAAAGGTCATCCTGGTATTGATGCACTCAACTAGATAAAATGAGGAATTCAAGTATTAGGCGATATTGTTGAAGATAAGAGAGAAGTTGAAAAACAAATTAATCCATATGCACCCCCTCCTCTTTCAGAAGAATTTGGAGATGTACCACAAATTCAACATTACAAAACTCCACAGTTTGATTACACATTATGTGAATCTGAAGAGGAGAAAAAGTAAAATAATTACAGAATGAAGCTAATGGAGAGGGTGCTGTTAAAAAATTAAGTGAAACAATGTTAAAGTATAGTAAGATAATATTCTTGGATTAAAATCTTTTGGCACATTCATATTTGTTGGTTCTTTGGCAGTAGAATTCAGTGGAGATAAATTAAGTATTGGTGAAAGAGAATATGAAGGTACAAATGGACTGATTAAACTTTCAAGCAAAAAATGAAACACTACTTTAGGCATTATGGGTACAAAATAAGATAATACTGACTTATCAAATTACGTGTGTATATTGTACCGCTCAGGAGCATTACATTCTGATATTAATCCAAATAAAATGAAATCAAGAAGAGGAAAAAAACAGGTTTTATCTACTGCTCAGAGCTGAGACTATTACAATCTTATTGAGATTATTCAGATGATAAGACAAATGAAGGTTTAATTTAAAAATACTGATAACCAGTTGAACATGTTTGGATATACAATGTATGTGAGTTAATTGATAGGGTAGCACTAATTCAAGGTGAAGAATTTGCTGAAAATAAAAATTATTATAAAGATAAGGTAGGAATAACATAAATATTAAAAACTTAGTTCAGTGATTTCACTGTCTACAATCCAAACGTAATTTCATGTTTGGTTAAATTTTTGAATAAGTTGCCACACACATTTTGGAAGAGTGAAAAACATGGTAATGGATTATCAAACTTAATGATTTATCAAACTGGAAACCATAACCCTGTTTCTACACTTCTTAGATGAAAATTTTGTGATCCAGGTAATCCAATGGATAAAAATCTTTTAGAAAGAAGTTAGTATAAAAATCCACTACATAAAGTATGTAACTAACAGGACACTGTATACAGTGATAATCAAGAAGATAATCAAGGCATGAGGAAAATGAAGAGCTTCAGAAGGCACCAGAAGAAATATTACTTAGTAAGGATGTAAATTAGACAAAGGACTTGATTCTGTTGCTTTAACTGGTTTTATTTGTATAAAAGAAAGTTATGTATGGGTTTAGATGTTGATGAAAAAGATTGGGCATTCTAAAATTATTCTGTTCAGTGTTGTATTTAAATAAATGTAATTTACAGCACTTCCACACAATATTTAAGATAACAACAAACATTTACAACAAAATATATATTGGCAATATAGCAATAACCTTATGTTTAAAAATAATTGGTCACTGATGATACTAGAAAAGGAAATCTGAAATCTATTTCTGCTCATATCAGAAAATAAGAACTGAACATTTAGAATTCAATCTGTAATATGAGGACTCAAATCTAATAAGAAGAAAGAATTAGATGAGTCTGCAAAGTACTGAAGAATTACAATCAAAAATAAAAAATTTGCAGTAGCAGGTTAACAAAGAAGAATTAGAAAATGTCAAAAATAACTAGAACCAAAATTTTAAAAAATTATTGTTGTAGGTTTAGCATTTCTTACAAGTATGAAAAGACACAAACCCACGAGAAAAACACTTAAGTTCGAGACATTGTTACCATTGACTAATGCAAAACCCAGAGTGGTGTGGAAATGAAAGAAACAGAAAAAAACTGATCATAATGAACACCATAGTGAGATAAAGCTACTGAAAAAAGCTTTTAAGGAGTTATGCAAAACAGAAATACAAAATTTAGTCAAGGTGAAAGGTAGCTACAGGAGATAAAGAAATAAATACAGTAGGCGAAGCAAGTAAACAACACAACATGGTATACAGAGACAGTAAATATTTAGAGAAAAGGCATGAAGCAGAAAAACTGCTTGAGCTACCTGCAAAACAGAGAATGTATTATGCAGATGCATCACTTGGAGAAAAACTAGCATCACTGCAGTCAGAGGAATAATGTATAAAAGAAAAAAAATTAGGTATAGATATTTAATTTGACGCAAATAGGTGGGAACTAAACACATTATCGTGGTACCATTTCAGTGCTATCTATAAATGTTCATCATAATGATATTTTTATTCTATATAAATGAGATATTTCAGCATTGATTACAGTTTACTACCTACTGGCAAGACGAAGGCAAAAGCAATTAAAAGTAAACGAAATAATATTAATCTACATAGTACTGATAATTTTTTAACTGTTGCTCAAAAGAGAAAGAGAGATAACAACACAGAAGGAAATTTACTCTTAACATTAGTTGCAAGTGTTCAGAAAAAATTATTAAATACCTAACAGAAAAGATAAAAGGGTCTGGACAAACAAATTATGATCATTGTTATTGTTCTTGTTATTGTTGGCAGCTATACCATATTAGTTATTATTGGTTCATTAGCTGGTGGAGTGGCTGCTGTAACATATGCAGTAATAAACAAGGAAAAAGTTGATAAGGAATTGAAAGAACCAAAAATACATAATCTATGATTAGACAGGAAAGGAAATGGAGTATAAAATACTTCCGAAAAATTATAAAATTATATAATAAAACTTCATCAATTTTTGATACAGAAAAAAATTAAGAATTAAATATTTACCTCTTTCGTGGTGTTTACATGACTTATGAAGTACACAACAAACCAAAAAAATTGAATCTCGAATAGTTAATTTAGATTTTTCTGATACTGTTGGCACCCAATGGATATGCTATTACAAAAATAATGATCAGAAATTCGTGACTCATTCATTTCGAGAAAATATTCCCTAAGAGATTGTCAAATATCTTGGTTCAAATGAGTTATTATATAATGGACAGAAAATACATAATTTTAATGAAATATATGTGGTCTTAGTGTCTATATGCTTTAAAGTTGTTGTTACATAATTACAAACTTAATAAAATCATGAATCTAGTAAATGATCATATTTAGTAGTAAAGTGCAGCCTTCCTCTTCTTTGATGTGCAAAGAACTGAAGAATTAGAATAAAAAATAAAAAATTTGCAGTTGCAAGTTAATGAGGAAGAATTATAAAATCTCAAAAACAATTAGAACCAAAAATCAAAAATTTTCATGAACACATTAACAAAGAAAGATTCTAATGTAAGGAATCAAATATAACTAAATAATTTCATAATGATTTACTTATTGGTTTTAAACTAACTAGAGGTCATTTTGATTTTAATAATAACAGATGATGTAAACGGTGATGAAAGATGTAGTGAATAAGAAATATTTAGTAAATAAATTAAATACTCTTGTTAGCAAAACTGAATATACAAGAATTTTAACACAATTTAATAGCTGTGTTAGCAAAAATTGTATAGAAAAAAAACAAAAATTTTTATTATAAAGTCAGAGTACACGACTTTCTCACATACTTTGAGAAATGGTCTCTATGATGGTGCAATGGAGGATTACTATCAAAAAAAATACAACCTATGTATCGACTCCAGTTGGTCTCGAGCAAGATAGCATTAGTATGCAAAAGGTGAAGGCACATGAAAAATAAATTTTAGAATGTCCATTTATGACATGAAGTGAAGAAAAAATACTTTTTTGAGTATGTTTTTACCTTTAAAAAAGTTGTTGTTCAGAAAAATATAGATAAATACCTAAGAATCAATGATTTTGATATGTATCTCTGGTAATTTTAGCAAATAATTCCCAATTAATAAGAAGAGTCCATACATCAAATTTTCTAAATGTAAGATTAAAAGATACATTGAATATTGTATCTTCAGAAGTGAAAATAATATTCTTTTGTGGAATTTAATGTATATAAATGGATCACATTTCGTGCTTGAAGTGTAACTATTTTATTAAAACACATCATCTTGAATGTATAATAACTAAAAATAGGAGACAGAGAATTGAAAGCCTTTGTACATTGTGTAAAACTCAAAAGAGTAAATTTGTTTCAAAAATATTTCTGAATGATGGAGGCAACATGAAAATTATAAATGACATGTAGCCCAGGAAGTCAGCTGTAGCTGAGCATTGCATTACAACAGTACTCTCTATGAATTATTCTGCTACACAAAAACTTGGCCCTGACGACATCCTTTTCGGATTCAGTAATTAAATATGAAAATATGTCTAGCACAAGAGCTTATAAATTGTGACGACAGCTTTCAACAGGACAAGCCTTGGGACCCAGTGACCTCTTTAATGTCTTCTGAGTGATAACATTTAATGACATGTCTAGCGACATGTACCATTTGTTTTTTGCGCCAGATGTGAGCGTTCTGACAGAGTGTGGAAATGTATTTTCAGTTTTACACATGATTCTGTGCACAGATGGAACAGTATTTTCAGATGGCGTGGATTTCGATAGAAGACTCTCCTGTGATGGCCGTCACTGCACATGCGTCTGCACACCAAACTTTGCCATTAAACCAACTCTGCAAACAGGCATTCTCTAGTGCTAGACACTGACCTGACAATGGCTAAAAGGTTGCCAGGCAAAATATTGTAGCAAGAAGTCAACATGATCTGGCTTCAGTTCCTAAACTCCATACAATACTCAACATGCAAATAATGAAATGTATTAGATGTTACAGAGACAATAAATCCTTTATGGCAAAAGTATACAGCTATTCTGTTTGCTTGTGATAGTAATAAGTAACAAACAAATACATACAAATGAAACATATGGAAAGAAATGTGTAAAAACTGGAGGAAAAATATTATGTTTAGGTCACATTTTTTTCCAGATATCAATAATATTTCAGCAGAGATACATATGGACAAAGATGAAATATGGTACTTGGAAATTGAAGGGAATATGCCCAAACTACCAAAAACATCTGTCTGAAGTCTTAGTTCATGAAATTGATCATACATTTGGTTTGCAACATTCAGATGTTCATGGAGTAATAGTGTACACTTATTATAATGGTATAAATCTAGAATTACATGAATATGGTATGGATACTATTCGAAGGTTGTATGGTAAAGTATGATAAACGAATTTCAAAATTGGCTCTCCCAGTTCCAACAACACAAACATCTATATAAAAAGAACGGCATTTTTTTCATTATGCCAAATTAATAATCGATCACTTATGATCTGTAAATGCAATTTTATATTTTTTATCAGAAGTGGGTGTAGATAGATAATCATATGAAATCTCAATTAATAACTAATTGGTTAATATTTTTATTACAAGATTTGCAGAAAGTAGATGGAGTATATCAAAGACCAAGAGGCGAAGGTGTGTTTACATTCATTGCAATTAATCCCAGAATATCCAAAACCACTATCGAGTATCATTATACAAAGATTCTGTGTTAAATTTTATAGTAAACAAAAACTCAGGTAGAATGTATATATTCTTTAATTATCTTATCCTTTGCAGAGATGGATGAGTGTATTTTGTTCCGCATTGCAAAAACTAGGAAATGTTACTAGTATACAAATTTTATGTTCTCCTTTTAGATTTTTTTGTGTTAAAGTGGAAGCATTTCAGGGTGTATCAAATTCAAAATGGACAAATATTGCAAAACTGAGAAGTTAATTGATCATTTTATTTCACAGAAATACCCATTATTAGTTATAGGACAATATGCAGACAATGTGCCAATGCATATCATATAAGAATATGTCACAGCAAATGAATACTTGTGTATGTGGAAAAAAACGTTTTTGTTTATTGTTCTCTTAATCACTTGAAACGAATTCTGAAATTCAAACATTGAAAAAAGATGAATAACAAACTGAATGGGATGTATTAGTTGCCAGGAAATTGTCGATTCAGACTGTTTTTATTCAAATCTATCGTGTAAAGACAAATATTGAAGCACATGTAAGAAATGTAATGTGAAAAATATCAAAAATAAGAAAACTAGTATTAAAAATCTCCATGAGGATGTTCATGCTTCGAATTATACCCCTATTAGTTTTATTTTAATCTGCTAAATGCTATTCCTATTAAATAAGATACTAAAATGTGGCAATTCAGGAGTCCTGAAATTTGGGATTATCATCAAAGAAATAATTTGACAGGATACGGTAACTTAAGAAAAGCTAATCTAATTATATTTATAATAGATGTCAGAAAAATACTTGGAAACTGTTAACTTATTCTAAAATTGGAAATTGCTAGAAAAGTTTTCAAAGTATTCTAGCTGAACAATTGAAAAATGTTTCCTTTTTCTTCTAATATTTTTGGGGAGACAAGAGACAGAAGAACAGTTAGAGACTATCTAGTTATTAAAGTATTTGCTGAGAGACTCGAAACTATGAATTTCAGGAACAAGCTAAACTTACCTGATCCGAACTTCTTCCTGAATTATGAAAATTATGAAAGTTAATCTACAAATAGATCAACTGCAGTATGTAGACAAGTGGTAATATTATATAACTTAGATTTCTTACATTAAACTGTAGTCAACAAAGAAAGAGTTCATAAAAAAAATTTATGATTTGTAAGCAAAATATTTTATTAAAAACGTCGAACTTTCATGCTCATGGTTTCTAATGTCATTGAAGAGAGTTATTGGGCTGCAAGTACAAATAATAGGTAACTCCCACTAAGAAGGCTATCTTATACTGAAATACCAGAAAAAATAAAAACAAAAAAGTGTGTATTAATATAATAAATAATGATCCTATGGGCTCTATAAACTACATTACATCCCTTAAACAAAAATACAGATAGAGTCACAAAATGCAAAAATATAAGTCTAGGAATCGATTAGAAACTTGAAAATTTTCAAGTTCCTCAGAAGCTCAGTTCGTCAGCACACCTGACGTTGGCGACATGTCTGATCGCCAAAACATTGTCCTTGTTGGACCGGCAGTACACTCGTGGACTGTTCGAGCACGAAATATTCCGAGAGAAGTTGAAGAGTTACATTTAAATTAATTCTAAAATATCCCATATTAACAGAGAGTGATATTCATAATGGTTTATACAGACCACTATTAAAAGACAGATATAAACTTAGCAGTAAACCAATAAATGTAATTGAATTAAAATTAAATAACCAATCTTATACTATGAAACATTAAAAATATGAACCAAGTGGTTTTTGTTACTATATGATGTACATCAATCGAGAATATAAAGATACAGTCATATATGATGAGCAAAAATTCACTGAATGTGTAAAAAAGAGGTTGAAGAAATTGGAAGAATCTATAATAAATGAAAAGTTTGCTTTTATTCTACAATATTACTTTTATTGTTAACCGGTTTTCGTCTTACAAGGTCATCTTCAGACATTTACTAAGTATTATCACCAAAGAAGTTAGAATGTTTGCAAACAACACTGGAAGAGAAGTAACATATCTAGACTGAAGTAGAAACATACATTAAGTAACATCTCTGACAGTGTGGTGAAAATGCAATGAAAAAGTTAAAATTGAACAGTACATAAATAACAATTATGAGTAGACAGGAAAACCTTTAACGCAAAATAGGTTTAGCATACATACATAACAGTTTCTATTAATAAACAAAACTAATAAAATAAAATTGGTACTAGACAAGGCTACATCAGGAGGTATGGAACATGGAGAGTGATACACAAACCAATTAAAAGGAGAGACAATTATCAATGTAGCTACAGAATTTATAAGAAACTTAAGTAATATCAATAAGATAAACAGAAATAAATAAATACAGGAAAATGGGGGCGTTTGAGGGAACCTACAGTAAATGCAATCGTTGAGAGTTCAGTGGTACTTCATTTTAACATTAACATTATAATCAAAACAGTGGCTGTGTAACAGTTTGCTTTAAATAAATGAACAAAGTAAAATATGAACAATATTTGATGAGAAAACTACAAGTGGTGTTAAACATGGACAGTAATACAAGTACCAGTTAAAATAAATCCTGTTCAAACTACAGTCTATATGGAATATAAAGACAACTTCAACAAAACAAAGAACTTAATGAATATGGGAAAATGGAAATATGAAGGAAGAGACAGTGTGGGAAGTAATGAACAACGGAGATGATTATATGAAGTTTAGGAGAGGGGAAGTGTTGAGCTCTGTCTGGTCATTTAGGATTAGATGTGGACTGTGAGCAAGATGTGTGTTAATTTCCAGGGCTTCCAGCAGGTTGAGTTTATTGTCTTTGTTTGCTAGGTGAAGTACACAGGACACTGGGCGTTAGTTGTGACTCTTACTCAGTACATGCTCAGCAAATGCAGTGTCTGAATTCTGTAACCTCCAATTGCGAGCCTAGTTGCTAAGTCTCTACCTGACTGACCAATGTAAAATTTATTCTGAAATTGAAGAAACGAGATCATTAAAGCCTGAAGAACACTTCAGACATGCAGGATCTAAAATATCCCCATTATGTAGACATCTCTATGCAAAAGATAATAAAAAAGGTCGTCACTATGATCATTTGATTGGAAAATATATATATCTCTAGTATGCAATCAATGTAATCTTCAATTGATGTATCCTAATTTTGTAACAATTTTTTTACATAAGTTATGAAAAATGCAAGATAACTGATACCCAATAATGAAGATAGATGTATTAGTTTTGTCAAGAAGACAGAAAATTTAAAGATGATAACTGATACATTTAGATTCATTGCTTAAACCATTGACAAATTTTCATCAAATTGGAAAAAAGAATCAAGTGATAGAAATTAAAATTTATTTAAGAAAATATAGTCAATCTACTAAGCAGAAAGTTCTCTGTCCCTATGAGCATATGGGTATCTGGCAGAAATTTCAAGAAATGCAGTTTCCTTCAAGACAAATATTTTGCAAAACAAATGAATGACTTTGAAGTAAGTACTGAAGATCATATATCACGGTGTTGTAAAAGATAAATCAAGGAGAATAATAAATATATGAAAGGTTATAATGTAAAAAGATATCAAATTACTAAACATATTTATATGCAAACAATCTGTATGGTTATGCTATGAGTCAATATTTATCATATGGAAAATGTGATTGGGATGTACCAGAATCTGTTGATTCTAAAAAATAAGTGAGATGTAAGATTCTTCTAAAACTGGGTATGTATTTGAAGTAGATCTAGAATGCTAAAAAGAGTTGTGTGACACAAATAAACACCAATAGCTCCCAAAAATAAAATTGTGCCTGCAGCTAAAGAAAGTAAGTTATTGACTACTCTGGATGGAAAAATAATTATGTAGCTCACTACAGAAATCTTAAACAGTACATGTGACTAGGAATGAAGACAACAAAAATATACAGAGTTTTAAAAAATAAACTATATGAATGGTTGGTAAGTAGATAAATTTGAATAAAGCAATGACAATGAAAGCAAAGACTGAGTTTGAAAAAGATTTCTACTAACTGATGAATAATACAGTATTTGGGAAAACGATGGAAAATATTGAAAACAGGATGAATATAAAATTAGTTTCAGTTGGAGATAAATGTGAAAGACTTGTGCCAAAACGAAACTTCAGAGGAAGAACAATATTTAACAAAAATCTTGCTGACATTCACATTAAAATATTTTTAAATTAAAATATAATATAAAGTAAATTTTGGTTACTAAAGTCAAAGCTGTCAGTTTCTTCAGAAGCTGGGAATCTTTGTAAACAATATATTACACCTAAAATTGGTCATTTCTCTCCTCATTTACTTTATTTTTCTTAGGGTTTAGGTGAATGAATCAGAAGAAAGTAGGATATTTTTATATTTTCTGGTCTGTTTTTTAAGGACATAAATCGCGATATTCTTAGGGAATCCAAGAGATTTTGTGACTGATAGATATTTTCTTCTTAATTTTCTAATAAATTAATTTGTTTACCTTTTCTCTTATAACATCCTAGGAGAATTTTTAAAAAATATAATAATAAACAATGAAAAAAGGTGAAAAACACTTAAAAATCACCAAAAATTAGCTTATATTAAACATGTTTAGTAGGTTCTTTGTTATATTTTCCCCAAAAATCGGGAAAAAAATCATGAAATTTCGAGGGAATTCGCGAAATTTTATGATTTTCTGACGATCTGGGAGTCATGAGCTAGAACTTACTAAATACACCTACTCCTGTCAGTTTTTCCCAGGACATCTGCACCAAGGACGGTTACTAGACCCAGTTAAATTTGCAACATGTGAGTTTCCTGGTAGGACGGAAATGCCTGGATTACAAAATACTTTTTCACTCTTGCTATTACTGTGCTAGCTGTTCCCTGTGCTCAACCACTTACTAATGCCACAAATCACCATCTGTTCAGAGTGTTTTGTCCCAATGTCAAACATCTCGTGCAGTGGCTTACTTGATTAGCATACCTGCTGGTCTGTCCTCCACTGCCTGGCCAATGTGGGGAATAAAATTTAAAAATTTACATTCACGCACCGAACTTTTCAGTGGTACAGCAGAAAATATGAACAGCAATATGTCTAACGCCCAATGTTTCTCATTTGGTATTCAAAACACTATTGTCAAGACATGGTCAACAACGTCTCACAGCGTACTATTCGCATAAATATGACGTTATTGAAAACATAACAAAAAATTACTTTGATTTTTCTATACTAGCATACATTGAGGGTACTGCAGTATCGTGACTCGTTCACTTGCCGGAGTTAACGGGCACAAATAGAAACACAAGGAAAATGCACACTGGTCAATTAGTTAACCGCCTTCAGTTGAAGGTTTCTGTCAGGAATCAAGGATTACCTCTACTGTACGCAATAAATCGTTTAACATACTAAGTACAATGGTGTCTGTACCTGTATTGCAAATAAGTAAACAATATTGCAATTTCTGTTCTGCTAACTTACATACTCCACAGATGAACACATTTCTTTCTCTTAGCGTGGTTATAGTGAAACTTTCCCTTCTTGAGCAAGTGTAGACCCAAAACTGTTTGCTGTAAGGGCTGCTATGGCGATGAGTGGCGCAGACTGATAGCGAAATTCTGCATAACTCCTGAACGGCTGATTTCAGCTCAGCAATGGTTTTTGGGCTATTGCTGTACACCTTGTCTTTAATATAGCCCCACAAAAAGGAGTCGCATGTGTTCAGATACGGAGAATATGGCGGCCAATCGAGGCCAATGCCATTGGTCTCTGGGGACCTCAGAGCCAAGATTCGGTCCCCAACGTGCTCCTACAGGACATCAAATATTCTTCTGCTTCGATAGGGTCGAGTTCCGTCTTGCATGTACCATATATTGTCGAAATTTGTGTCACTTTGGATAATGGGGATGAAATCATCTTCCAAAACCTTCACGTACCGTTCGGAAGTCACTGTGCCATCAGGGAATATCGCACCGATTATTCCGTGACTGGACATTGCACACCACACAGACACACATTGAGGGTGGTGAGACTTCTCGATCGCGAAATGCGGATTTTCAGTCACCCAAATGCGCCAATTTTGCTTTGTGACGATCCCATCCAAATGAAAGTGGGCTTCGTCACTGAACGAAACCATATAGCGCATACTAATTCCCATTATGCCCTGCGGCCAACAGTGCAGCTTGAACGTCCTGATGCAAACAATTCAGAAGCTATGACGATTTTATTTCATATAGTTCAGTAATTGTCACCCTGTGTCACAGTAATGAACAACGTTACAAGAAACGCAGTCATGCTGTTTAATGTCCCTCTAGTAGAAAAAAAACATCCGTGAGACATTTCAGTATAATTCTTACGGACACAAAGTTATATGGGGTGGTCATAAATGTGTAAATCCTGTTCTGTGTCAACGTGTTGCCGCCGTTAGTGAGATATTAATTTAGTCGTTTTCTACAAGAGTTATTCTCTTGTATACATTTTTCAATCGCTGTTACAGATGTAACAGGAATGCAGAATTTTTATACCTTTGGTATCTCTCAGTAGCCAGCTGCTGGTTACTGCCCTCTGCGGTCGGCCATGGTGACCAAGGTGGAATTTGCAGACAGACCGCAAACCACAGAGGCTTTGCGGGCTGCCGCCATTTGCAAACTGCAACGCGTTATACGCTGTGACTCCGCTAGCCTGACATGGTTATAGGTCATCAGATATTATGGTTTTCCACTGTTGACCCCACAGAAGCCTCTCTCAAATTTTCTGAATATGTTTTTGCACAACCACGGAATGTGTTGTAACTACTAGGGAACGTCTTACTAATGCGCTGATTGTGTGAACCATTCAGTATCTGTTTAGGACAGGTATTCGTAGGCTAACTTGCTTTATGAACGAAAGATTGTTTATTACATACTTACAGTACTTGTGCATTAGCGTGCTAATGAACAAATTAACCAAGAACAGAAGCAGCTCGAAAAAAGGTTTTTCATTATATCAAACAATTATTTCTTGTACGGAAATACATACAAACAATTTTCAAATTTTTACTCTCAAAAGGAGAGCGCACCATGAATGAAACTGACATATGCAAACTCGTTCACGTAACTTTAGCTTACAATTCAAAAGAGGACTGATTTCGCCTGTATTTATGGTGTATCCAGGGCTTGGCGAGAAATGAAAGTGACACAATGGAAAGCTCTATTTGGCCAAGCGTTTTGAAACCCCTAGCATTTACAGTGCGGGTCGCACGACGCATGACCCATTTATGTTAACGTAGCATCCAAGTAGCGGGTGGCGTAGCATGAAGAGAGCGAAACGGCATTCTGATGGTCGTGGGATCGAGTTCACATAAGGAACTTTTTCACTTTTAATTTTTAAGCTACTTACACTGCAGATAAACAGAAATAGTGCGCAATATATCGTATTTTTTAATAGTTACATAAAATGCATGAAAATGGAAAGGCAAAGGAAAATTGAAATTGTACATAAATTTTGAGGAAGCGATTGTAAGGCGTACATGAAACTTCTTAAAGTAAATACTTTTATTATAGTATGGTAGTCGATTTACACCAGCTGTAGTAATAAGCATAGTAAAAACAGGAGACTAGTAGTGATACAAGGTAGCCTCCACCATTCACCATGCACCATATAATAGTTTCCGGGTATGTATACAGATGTAGATTTACAACCAGTAGTTTTCTCGCCATCTTACGTTCTATACAATGGGTTTTAACAATGACATGGTTATTTTAAAATGACGACACAAAAGCAAACTTGGATTACAATCATAAAAGGTTCTCTCTCATCGCACAACTTGGCGCCAAACTACCTGTAACGCACCATTTCGGCAAATATTGGCGATGATAGCTGACAATGTAGAATGGAATACTTTTTGAAGCAGTTTTCTCGGAATGTGATTTCTTTTTCTCTCTTGGCGACAAACGAGCAGTTCTGAAGCTCTTTAACAAAAGTCTTTAGGTGAAGATAGCAATAGATACCGTACGGTTGCACTAGCGAAGTGCATCAGATGAGGCATCACATTAATAGTACACGATGGAAGTTCTTCATCCAGCAAGATTTCGTAGTATGATTAGGGATTGGTTTGTCCTCCCCACGACTCAATTAAGAGAAGAAATTTGGAAATTTGTGGTAAGTTCCTGTGGGACCAAACTGCTGAGGTCATCGGTCACTAGGCTTACACACTACTTAATCTAACAAACTAGCTTACGCTAAGGACGGCGCACATACCCATGCCCAAGGGAGGACTCTAACCTCGAATAAAGCATCTTAGACCGTACGGCTACCCCACGGGGCTTAAGAAAAGACTTTTGTTCTCCTGCACATAGGGTTTCATCACATCAAGTACAGTGCATTACGTCTATTTGTTTGCATCGTAGCAACATAAAAATAAACAATGAAAAAAATTCCGTTTAGAAACTAGATACACCGACCTTTGTATTACAGTCCTTTACCCCGTCCGCTGTGCCAAAGGATAGCCGGAACTGTGCCAACGTAAATGGCTCATACCTTGTCCAACACACATCAAAGGTGTTGTTTTTCTAAACGCTTTGTCATCTGAAGCTCCCACTTCAGTCAAATCATTTCTGGCCGAGCACTGCATATACCATAGATTCGGGCGAAATCTGTGAGGACGAGCAGGCACAAATCCCTTGACAGTCAGCAATGCTTGACGGCACAACTTGAAGCAGAGGAGAAGAAAGATATCAAAGCCATAAGTAGAAAGTAAAGCAGGTCCTGTCGACGACGAAGTCGTTAGAGACGAAGCCGAAGCGCAGATTTAGGAAGGATGAAAAAGGGAAACGTTCTATTCAAAGGAACCATACCGGATGAACAAAAGAGGATCTGAATTGCTGTCCTCTTTAACACGAGTCCTCTGTCTTGTCTTTGCGTCATCTTGCTAGATTCATATGAGAATGAGAGGTGGGTTCGGATTACTCCACTGGGTCACTATCCGTGACAGACAAGGCCTTCGTACACATTTATAATATGTCAAAAAGTCACACATCCTCTTGTTAACGTATATTATGAAACGGCTAAACTAGTTTACGGTTAATGGTTCTTGACGCACAGTCCCAGTTGCAGATTGTCTGTCTAACGGCTTCCAGGCGTAACAAAAATTTGATGTTGAATATATCAAATAATTACTGATATAATTTAACAATTTATTACGCTTGCACAATCTTCTCATTAAGAGGTATAACATTATATTAGTTTAACACAGGAAGATAATTACTGCAGTTGGAAACAGTGTAGAAGTCTTGAGAGGGCCGGCCGATGTGACCGAGCGGTTTTAGGCGCGTCAGTCTAGAACCACACGACCGCTACAGTCGCAGGTTCGAATCCTGCCTCGGACATGGATGTGTGTGATGTCCTTAGGTTAGTTAGGTTCGAGTACACTACTGGCCATTAAAATTGCCACACCAAGAACAAATGCAGATGATAAACGGGCATTCATCGGACAAATATATTATACTAGAACTGAAATGTAATTACATTTTCACGCAATTTGCGTGCATAGATCCCGAGAAATCAGTACCCAGAACATCCACCTCTGGCCGTAATAACGGCCCTGATACGCCTGGGCAATGAGTGAAACAGAGCTTGGATGGCGTGTGCAGGTACAGCTGCCCATGCAGCTTCAGCACGATACCACGGTTCATCAAAAGTAGTGACTGGCGTATTGTGACGTGCCAATTGCTCGGCTACCATTGACTAGATCTTTTCAATTCGTGAGAGATCTCGAGAATGTGCTAGCCAGGACAGCAGTCGAACATTTTCTGTATCGAGAAAGGCCCGTACGGGACCGGCAACATGCGGTCGTGCATTATCCTGCTGAAATGTAGGGTTTCGCAGGGATCGAATGAAGGGTAGAGCCACGGGTCGTAACATATCTGAACGTCAAAGTGCCTTCAAAGGGAACAAGAGGTGATACGCCAGTATGGCGATGACGAATACACGATTTCAATGTGCATCCACCACGATGACGCCAAATACGGATGCGACCATCATGATTCTGTAAACAGAACCTGGATTCATCCGAAAAAATGACGTTTTGGCATTCGTGCACCCAGGTTCGTCGTTGAGTACACCATCGCAGGCTCTCCCGTCTGTGATGCAGCGTTAGTGATAACCGCAACCATTGTATCCCAGCTGATAGTCCATGCTGTTACAAACGTCGTCGAACTGTTCGTGCAGATGGCTTTTGTCTTGCAAACGTCAGGGATCGAGACGTGGCTGCACGATACGTTACAGTCATGCGGATAAGATGCCTCTCATCTCGACTGCTAGTGACACGAGGCCGTTGGGATCCAGTACAGCGTTCCGTATTACCCTGTTAAACCCACAGATTCCATATTCTGCTAACAGTCATTGGATCTCGACCAACGCGAGCAGCAATGTCGCGATACGATAAACCGCAATTGCGATAGGCTACAATCCGACCTTTAGCAAAGTCGGAAACGTGATGTTACGCATTTCTCCTCCTTACAAGAGCATCACAACAACGTTTCACCAGTCAACACCGCTCAACTGCTGTTTGTGTATTAGAAATCTGTTGGAAACGTTCCTCATGTCGGCACGTTGTAGGTGTCGCGACCGGCGCCAACCTTGTGTGAATGCTCTGAAAAGTTAATCATTTGCATATCACAGCATCTTCCTGTCGGCTAAATGTCGCGTCTGTAGCACTTCGTCTTCTTGGTGTAGCAATGTTAATGGTCAGCAGTGTAATTCTAAGCTCTAGGGGGCTGATGACCTGAGATGTTAAGTCCCATAGTGTGCAGAGCCATTTGAACCATCTTGTGGGGACGTAACTCGTGTCGCGCAAATATCCAGATTATACGTATCCAGTATTTGAGAATGAAAACCCATAAAAAAACTTGCAACAAACGTCACACTTAATTCAAACCTTTACGAAACTTTCTATCACTGACACCAGTCACAAAATGTCCGAAGCAGAAAAGGAAAAGACGAACATTTGCTTTCTACATTTTCGCTGTTCATGAAGTAAATCAGCTGCATCAGGCATGACGCTTTAAGTTTTTACTTCTTTACTAGGAATTCTATTCATACATTTTGCAGAGAGCATCCACATACCACTGAAAGTATATGCGATATCATGTCGTTACATGAAATGTGATGAAGGACATAAGACGTCATAAACATTAAGATATGTGATAGACTTGATTTTGCTTAAAACTTAGCGCAAATTACCCAGACTCTACTCAGTAGATGTTTGATAATTACAGCACTTTGCGACTTGCAACAAACTATTGAACATCATTTCGTTTTCTTTCTTATAAACGTCAAATAATCAACACATTACCTCTCACAAAGTAACCAGAAATTTGAGGCGCTTTTATACATGGGAGTTAGTTTAATTAAAACCTCAGGGTTCACTTGTAAGTTTAGATTTGACAATTTTATACTTTTTTCTGGCTGTAACAGTATGATCAACTACCTCTCTCGGTGTTCAGGAGGAGAAGCTTGAATGTAAGCGTGAAGTTGAGAGCTATGCCGGTTGTAGCGCAGCTACTGGCAGTTTCTCCCATGCTAGACAGGTCTCAGAGGGCGAATCACACACAGAGTGTCCCACAACGCCCCATCTTTCCCATAGACACTCCCATGGACATTCCCCAGTTCCCCAGATACACATACCCAAGGTGTGCTACAACCTGTGCCACGGGATGGTACGTTGGAAGATGTGCCGTTTACAGAGTTGCAGGTGTACAAGGCGACCTCCCTGAGTAGTTAGCCATGCACTGTCCGGGGTACCATGGTGCCAAGTGAATAGGTTCCTAATCTTCACGCCTAGGCATTCAGTCAAACAGAACTTGGATGGCGTATACAGGTACAGCTGCCCATGCAGCTTCAACACGATACCACAGTTCATCAAGAGTAGTGACTGGCGTATTGTGACGAGCCAGTTGCTCGGTCGCCATTGAACAGACGTTTTCAGTTAGTGAGAGATCTGAAGAATGTGCTGGCCAGGGCAGCAGTCGAACATTTTCTGTATCCAGATAGGCCCGTACAGGCCCTGCAACATACGGTCGTGCATTATCCTACTGAAATGTAGGGTTTCGCAGGCATTGAATGAAGGGTAGAGCTACGGGTCGTAACACGTCTGAAATGTAACGTTCACTGTTCAAATTGCCGTCAATGCGAACAAGAGGTGACCGAGGCGCATAACCAATGGCACCCCATACCATCAAGCCGGGTGATACGCCAGTATGGCGATGACGAATACACGCTTCCAGTGTGCGTTCACCGCGATGTCGCCAAACACGGATGCGACCATCGTGATGCTGTAAACAGAACCTGGATTCATCAGAAAAAATGACGTTTCGCCATTCATGCACCCAGGTCCGTCTTTGAGTACACCATCACAGGCGCTCCCTTCTGTGATGCGGCATCAAGGGTAACCGCAGCCATGGTCTCCGAGCTGAGAGTCCATGCTGCTGCAAACGTCGTCCAACTGTTCGTGCAGATGGTTGTTGTCTTGCAAACGTCCCCATCTGCTGAGTCAGGGATCGAGACGTGGTTGCACGATCTGTTACAGCTAGCGGATAAGATGCCTGTCATCTCGACTGCTAGTGATACGAGGCCGTTGGGATCCAGCACGGCGTTCCGTGTTACCCTCCTAAACCCACCGATTACATATTCTGCTAACAGTCATTGGATCTCGACCATCGCCAGCAGCAAATTGGCGATATTATAAACCGCAATCGCGATAGGCTACAATACGAGCTTTATCAAATTCGGAAACGTGATGGTACGCATTTCTCCTCTTTATACGCGTCATCAGAACAACGTTTCACCAGGCAACGCCGCTCACTGCTGTTTGTGTATGAGAAATCGGTTGGAAACTTTCCTCATGTCAGCACATTGTAGTTGTCGCCACCGGCGCCAACCTTGTGTGAATGCTCCGAAAAGCTAGTAATTTGCATATCATATCACAGCTTGTTCTTCCTGTCGGTTAAATTTTGCGTCTGTAGAACATCATCTTCATGGTGTAGCAATTTTAATGGCCAGTGAAGTGTATTTCAGGAGCACGATTCCCTGGGAACCTAAATAGCCTTCCTTCAGAAATTGGAAATGTCTGGGCCAGGAAGAATAGATCGCTCTATAAATGACCGCAGTCCCGTCTAGGTAGACGGTTTTTGCTAAAAATTGCGATGCTTACCATGAGAACGACGCCTACCTGGCCTAAAATCTTCTTTTCTTTGACAAGAGATTTGGTGTCGCTGATTGGCTCCTCTCAGGATATGAAAAGTGGAGGCCTGTTCCTACAGCATAGGAACCCTGGTGCTGTGTCTGGATTGGCTACTAGGGCAGCAAACCGTCAAGGGTGGGGATTCACCGATTAGAGAATAGTTCAACTGGTTTGTGCAATGTGGGGGCGGTTTCCTTTTTGCTAATTCAGCTCCTGTACTGACTGGCTACCAGGCCAACATACTGCCAAGAGTGAAGATTCACTGAGTAGAGGATGGTTTCATTGCTTTGCGCAATGAGTGGGCGGTTTCGCATTTGCTTATTCAGCTCGCATACCGATGCTTGATAGAAAGTGGTACTGATCCTTTGCCGCTTCGTCTTCTTTTCTGTCTCTAATTGAGAACTACATTTCTTTCCCTAGTGGGTGAGAATTGTGATCTGTATCTTGTTGTCTATTAAGAGCCAGTGGCAGTTTCCACTGCAATGACAGTGGAATTGCATATCATCTCGGACATATCGTGTGTCTCAAGAGTGAACCTATTCGTCCTGAGTCGGCTGTCTGACTCCGAGCACACACCGTCGTACCTGTGAGTCAAATTGGTTTGGCCAGACCAGCGAACGGGTGCACCTCTCACTGAAATCTGCCGGGATTTCAGGTTCTGATGAGAAGATTCTCGCGTTCTGATAATGAGAACGCCCGACCGCGTAGTTTGCAAACTTTCGTGGAGGTGGCGGATCATTACAGATGCAGCAGCGTACCGCTCCACGCCCACAGCACGCCGCTTGAATCAAGATGAAACGGTAAATTACTGCTGCACCGGCGTAGGGTTATTAGATGATTTTCATAGCACCCTGTTCTCAGGTGAACCATAGTTTTTGGTGTCCTTGGTCGTAGTTGATTCGATTTTAATAGAGCTGGGTCTCACAGTGGATTCACGTAAACAAAGTCAGATTGCTTTGCAAAAGGGGTTAAGTCAAGGGAGAATTGTATAGCTGCCACACAAATGTATGCTTTGACAATCAAACACCATTCATTTCCTGGTTTGTGTTTGTCATTTTTGGTCAGCCAGTTGTAATTACAAAAGAATTAATAAAACTTTTCATTACTTTGTAAAACTTAAGTACGACCCTCTTCTCGTTCATACTCCAGGTTCAGCATTATTAAATTACTTGATTTGTTTATTAATCTGTGTACTGAAAGTGACCACAGACATAGGCAGCAAAAACGCCATGGGTAAATACGCTAATTCATTTATAAAAATTTGGGTGTGGCTCATGATATGAAGCTTAGTGGCAAGATTATGCTTTTCGTTATACAAAAGTAGTAACATTTAACATCTTTCAGACATATTTGAGATTAAAGCTAGTGACGCCTAGCAAACTGGAGTCTGAACCTAAACAGAAGGTGATTCCTAAGGAGTTTGGCAAGGTGCAGAGATTGGCCTGCTTAGCTGTAACAGACGGAATTAGCAGTACACCCACTGCTGGGATATAGACCACGCTGGAAGCGGTTCCATTATACCTTTGCGTTACAAGGGAGGCAGCACCGGGGGCATACAGGTTGAAAATTAGAAATAACCGGGTTCCGTTAGAATATCCAGCATCCCACACCAATAGAGTGTGGTAAACGTTCGTGAAATGGCCGTGAGTAAGCTGCTTCGGGAGTGGTAGGGAAAAGCCGCCAAATAAGCATTATTTGCACAATCAACAATTTTATTAAAAGAGGTCGGCATTGCGCTCATGTATAACAAAATGTAAATTAAGCCAAAGGATGACGAAACAACTCTAAATGAAGGTAGTTGTCCGATTACTTTCCTTTTAAAATCATCTGAATGGTGACTAGACTCAAACCCAGCACTAGTTTACATTGCTGGATACCTCTTCTACGAGGTGCATTCAAATTCTAAGGTCTCCGATTTTTTTTTCTCCGGACTGGAAAGAGATAGAAACATGCGCATTGTTTTAAAATGAGGCTGCGTTCATTGTCAATACGTCCCAGAAATGGCAGCACCGTACGGCAGATGGAATTTTACCGCCAGCGGCGAGAATGAGAACTGTTTTAAATACTTAAAATGGCGACGCTTCCCTTACTTGAACAGGGAATTTGCCTGGTGTGAAACCAATTGAAATTCATCGACAGTTGAAGGAGACATGTGGTGATGGAGTTATGGATGTGTCGAAAGTGCGTTCGTGGGTGCGACAGTTTAATGAAGGCAGAACATCGTGTGACAACAAACCGAAACAACCTCAGGCTCGCACAAGCTGGTCTGACAACATGATCGAGAAAGTGGAGAGAATTGTTTTGGGCGATCGCCGAATGACTGTTGAACAGATCGCCTCCAGAGTTGGCATTTCTGTGGGCTCTGTGCACACACTCCTGCATGACGACCTGAAAATGCGAAAAGTGTCTTCCATGTGGGTGCCACGAATGCTGACGGACGACCACATGGCTGCCTGTGTGGCATGTTGCCAAGCAATGTTGATGCGCAACGACAGCATGAATGGGACTTTCTTTTCGTCGGTTGTGACAATGGATGAGACGTGGATGCCATTTTTCAATCCAGAAACAAAGCGCCAGTCAGCTCAATGGAAGCACACAGATTCACCGCCACCAAAAAATTTCGGGTAACCGCCAGTGCTGAAAAAATGATGGTGTCCATGTTCTGAGACAGCGAGGGCGTAATCCTTACCCATTGCGTTCCAAAGGGCACTACGGTAACAGGTGCATCCTACGAAAATGTTTTGAAGAACAAATTCCTTCCTGCACTTCAACAAAAACGTCCGGGAAGGGCTGCACGTGTGCTGTTTCACCAAGACAATGCACCCACTCATCGAGCTAACATTACGCAACAGTTTCTTCGTGATAACAACTTTGAAGTGATTCCTCATGCTCCCTACTCACCTGACCTGGCTCCTAGTGACTTTTGGCTTTTTCCAACAACGAAAGACACTCTCTGTGGCCACACATTCACCAGCCGTGCTGCTATTGCCTCAGCGATTTTCCAGTGTTCAAAACAGACTCCTAAAGAAGACTTCGCCGCTGCCATAGAATCATGGCGTCACCGTTGTGAAAAATGTGTACGTCTGCAGGGCGATTACGTCGAGACGTAACGCCAGTTTCATTGATTTCGGGTCAGTAGTTAATTAGAAAAAAAATCGGAGGCCTTAGAACTTGAATGCACCTCGTACAGAATAGCGCAGTCACTTGTTCCTGTAAAACACATAAATGCATTTAAGGAACGCAGACTAACCAGTTCAAAAAGCGGGTAGCTCTTCCAAGTTCCTCAAGTTACACACTGCTTGGCCCTATCCCTCATACATTTATTTAAAATAACGTTTCATGATACTGATAAATAATCTAAACCCCAACAATTAAGAAGAAAAAATTAAAACAATAATATTTCTATCTGAAGGCAATAGCTATTAACCTTTCAACGATAAACCACAAACAGCAGCTCCTATTAAACTTAGTTCAGGGACAATATACGTAGTTTGAAATTTGCAACAAGGAGTGCTAAACGTGATAGTGTAATCAAATAGAATTAAGCAAATGTAAAGCATCAACGAAGATAAGTTACAAGAAATTACACAACAAAAACCTTAAAGCCAGACTCCTTCACTGAGCAAGATCAGAACAGTTGTACCACTCAAATCTACTCTCTCCTTTTACCCCCGCACTCACTGAATAAATGAGCAGTTCAAACCTTAAGATAAAAACATTTAATTTCAGTTTGAGATCAAGAGGACAAATTACGGATGGAAGAGATTTAACGTAAAACGATGAATAATCCGCTCGTTTCAAGTCTGTCAGAACCAATAAAGAACACCAAGTAACAAAACCGACTTCATCCCAAAGGTCCGATAAACAGAACTAATCAGATTGAACTGTATCTCAGCTCCGCAGCACAGTGCAATGAAACAGGCAGTGCTCTGATAGGTGTTCACCAAGTTTATTTCCTTTTCGTTGTACTGGTGCTGTCCCAAGTGGCAACGGGTACACTAATTCTCCTTTGGCCCCGCCCCACGACCCAACGATTCCTTCACCAGATTTGTACAGCTGCCAGCTTGGCTTCCCGTCGGCACGCTCGCGTTGGCTCCGACACCGTGAGATTACTAATGGATGAGATACAACCCGTCGTCTTTGACCAATGATGTCAGAAGTTACAAGATTTAACAGCAATGACGAATGTTTATAAACAATGGAATGCAGGACAGAGAAAACATATGGTATACATATATCACGTACGTTCATATTTCGAACGTAATGTTAAGTATATCGCTTCTTTGAGTCAAAGTACTCTGGGTTGACCTGTACAGCTCAACTGAAGAATGGGATACTAGTGCCAAGAAGAAAGAAAAAATGGGACAGAAAGAACGTTAGCATGCAATACCTCAACTGACATGTATGAGTTGTAAGCAGGACTTCAGCTGATCTGGGGTCAACTGAAGAGCGGGATAACAACCCATCGGCTTTGACCAGTGACGTCATAGTTTACTCATTGACATTAATGTCTTCATTTTCGAGCCATAGATAATGAAACGGTTATCTACCGCGGATAAGCGCCATCATTATAAACTGAAATAAATGAATGTGTTATTAAAAGACAGCGCTAGACATTGCACGAGATTTATTCGTTAGCATTCATTTAAATAATTGGTACTTTACAATTCCTTCCATGCTCAATTTCATTCTTAGTAAGTTTGAGATAATTTGGAAGAATAGTTTTTCATTTAAAAGTATTTTTACTTTTTGATTTTCGTTTGTAGGTATATGCAGGGTGTTACAAAAAGGTACGTCCAAACTTTCAGGAAACATTCCTCACACACAAATAAAGAAAAGATGTTATGTGGACATGTGCCCGGAAACGCTTAATTTCCATGTTAGAGCTCATTTTAGTTTCGTCAGTATGTACTGTACTTCCTCGATTCACTGCCAGTTGGCCCAATTGAAGGAAGGTAATGTTGACTTCGGTGCTTGTGTTGACATGCGACTCATTGCTCAACAGTACTAGCATCGAGCACATCAGTACGTAGCATCAACAGGTTAGTGTTCATCACGAACGTGGTTTTGCAGTCAGTGCAATATTTACAAATGCGGAGTTGGCAGATGCCCATTTGATGTATGGATTAGCACGGGACAATAGCCGTGGCGCGGTACATTTGTATCTAGACAGATTTCCAGAACGAAGGTGTCCCGACAGGAAGACGTTCGAAGCAATTGATCGGCGTCTTAGGGAGCACGGTACATTCCAGCCTATGACTCGCGCCTGGGGAAGACCTAGAACGACGAAGACACCTACAGTGGACGAGGCAATTCTTCGTGCAGTTGACGATAACCCTAATGTCAGCGTCAAGGAAGTTGCTGCTGTACAATGTAACGTTGACCACGTCACTCTATGGAGAGTGCTACGGGAGAACCAGTTGTTTCCGTACCATGTACAGCGTGTGCAGGCACTAACAGCAGCTGATTGGCCTCCACGGGTACACTTCTGCGAATGGTTCATCCAACAATGTGTCAATCCTCGTTTCAGTGCAAATGTTCTCTTTACGGATGAGGCTTCATTCCAACGTGATCAAATTATAAATTTTCACATTCAACATGTGTGGACTGACGAGAATTCGCACCCAATTGTGCAATCACGTCATCAACACAGATTTTCTATGAACGTTTGGGCAGGCATGGTTGGTGATGTCTCGATTGGGCCACATGTTCTTCCACCTACGCTCAATGGAGGACGTTATCATGATTTCATACGGGATACTCTACCTGTGCTACTAGAACATGTGCCTTTACAAGTACGACACAACATGTGGTTCATGCACCATGGAGCTCCTGCACATTTCAGTCAAAGTGTCCGTACGCTTCTCAACAACAGATTCGGTGACCGATGGATTGGTAGAGGCGGTCCAATTCCATGGCCTCCACGCTCTTCTGACCTCAACCCTCTTGAGTTTCATTTATTGGGGCATTTGAAAGCTCTTGTCTACTCAACCCCGGTACCAAATGTAGAGACCCTTCGTGCTCGTATTGTGGACGGCTGTGATACAATACGCCATTCTACAGGGCTGCATCAGCGCATCAGAGATTCCATGTGACGGAGGGTGGATACATGTATCCTCGCTAACGGAGGACTTTTGAACATTTCCTGTAACAAAGTGTTTGAAGTCACGTTGGTATGTTCTGTTGCTGTGTGTTTCCATTCCGTGATTAATGTGATTTGAAGAGAAGTAATAAAATGAGCTCTAACATGGAAAGTAAGCGGTTCCGGACACATGTCCACATAACATATTTTCTTTCTTTGTGTGGGAGGAATGTTTCCTGAAAGTTTGGGCGTTCCTTTTTGTAACAACCTGTATTTATCTGTTCCTATGAGTATGGGCGACTTAAAGCAGGCGTTGGGCGTTGACCTGATGGTAATCATTCGATTTTTGCAAAATTATGGCTGTCTTACTGATTACGTTCGATGTCTGATCCTGTGTGGTTGTGTGTGCATGAATGTCGTGTGAGTGAGCGTACCGTTATGGAGTTGTATTCGTTTTGTATGGAAGTTTGTGAGGAGTATTACATTTTATAAGGGGCCTTTGGAGGGGGGGGGGGTGTTATAGTAGCCGAAATCGATGAGTCTCATTTTGGTAATTTTGGCAAAACCAAGTACAACAGGGAGGAACCTACGGTGGAATTATGGGTTTGGGGGGCTGTAATTTCAGGTACAGCATGTGATGATGTAGTTTTTGAAGTAGTTCCTAATCGAACGAAAACCGTGTTGGTGAAATTAACTGAAGATCACGTAGCAGGGGGTTCTGTAGTTTTTTCTTTCGTGTAGGAATTTGGGGAATAGGGGTTCTTAGCATCTTGTCGTCAATCATAATATTGAATTCAGATCTTCATCAACTGAGGCTTGTACCAGTAGTATAGAAGGTTATTAGGCAGCCATAAAATCTGTTGTAAGGAGGGGGAAATGACACATTTTGACACTACACAGCCGTTTAGATGAATATTCATGGAGGCGTAGTGTACCCGATACATTTTTCCCGTTTCAGTGTTTCATTAAACGTGCTGGACAAATGCATCATCCAAAAAGTATTAGTTAATTTCCGGTTGGGATGGGTGTGGGGGAAGTAAATGATAATGAAGGAAAAGGGAGGGCTTGGTCGGGATGGTTAAAATATTTATTTGGATTTTTTGGGATTGAGCGATCATTCTTCATTTTCTTATGTTACGTAACTTTCTTCTGTGGATATTTCTTATTGTTTTTGGTCACTTCGTTGATGGGAAATAAACCATCTCTGGCAAATTCTGGCGTCATTGGTCAAAGCCGACGGGCTGTATCCCGTTCTTCAATAGTCCCTTGATCTATATAGTTAAACTGCTATACGGGATACAAATTTAACGTATGACCTATGTAGGTCAACTGAAGTACGGAATACAAATTTTACAGGTGTTCCTCTTTTCGCTTTCGCTACTACTAGTATCCTACGCTTCAGTTGATTCTAGTACTAGCGAGGACGAAAATGGCATATATAAAATTTGTATCCCATAATTCAGCTAACCTATATAGGTCAACTGAAGAACAGCATACTAACGCTAGTGAAGGAGAAATAAATCGACATGCCTAACATGGGCTTACTGTACGTCAGTTGAATTACGCGAAGGCGAAAAAAAGCGACAATCATAATATTTGTCTCCCATACTTCAGTTATAGGCGAATTGAAGAATTGAAGAATTTATTTTCGTCTTAGATACCTACGTAGGTCAAGTGAAGCATAGGATACTAGTGTTAGCGAAGGTGAAAAACTCGACATACGTAAAATTTGTATCCTGTACTTCAGCCGAACTATATACAGTTGGTCAACTGAAGAAGAGGTTACTACTATTACCGCAGACGAAAAATAGGAACATACACTCCTGGAAATTGAAATAAGAACACCGTGAATTCATTGTCCCAGGAAGGGGAAACTTTATTGACACATTCCTGGGGTCAGATACATCACATGATCACACTGACAGAAACACAGGCACATAGACACAGGCAACAGAGCATGCACAATGTCGGCACTAGTACAGTGTATATCCACCTTTCGCAGCAATGCAGGCTGATATTCTCCCATGGAGACTCTCATAGAGATGCTGGATGTAGTCCTGTGGAACGGCTTGCCATGCCATTTTCACCTGGCGCCTCAGTTGGACGAGCGTTCGTGCTGGACGTGCAGACCGCGTGAGACGACGCTTCATCCAGTCCCAAACATGCTCAATGGGGGACAGATCCGGAGATCTTGCTGGCCAGGGTAGTTGACTTACACCTTCTAGAGCACGTTGGGTGGCACGGGATACATGCGGACGTGCATTGTCCTGTTGGAACAACAAGTTCCCTTGCCGGTCTAGGAATGGTAGAACGATGGGTTCGATGACGGTTTGGATGTACCGTGCACTATTCAGTGTCCCCTCGACGATCACCAGAGGTGTACGGCCAGTGTAGGAGATCGCTCCCCATACCATGATGCCGGGTGTTGGCCCTGTGTGCCTCGGTCGTATGCAGTCCTGATTGTGGCGCTCAACTGCACGGCGCCAAACATGCATACGACCATCATTGGCACCAAGGCAGAAGCGACTCTCATCGCTGAAGACGACACGTCTCCATTCGTCCCTCCATTCACGCCTATCGCGACACCACTGGAGGCGGACTGCACGATGTTGGGGCGTGAGCGGAAGACGGCCTAACGGTGTGCGGGACCGTAGCCCAGCTTCATGGAGAAGGTTGCGAATGGTCCTCGCCGATACCCCAGCAGCAACAGTGTCCCTAATTTGCTGGGAAGTGGCGGTGCGGTCCCCTACGGCACTGCGTACGATCCTACGGTCTTGGCGTGCATCCGTGCGTCGCTGCGGTCCGGTCCCAGGTCGACGGGCACGTGCACCTTCCGCCGACCACTGACGACAACATCGATGTACTGTGGAGACCTCACGCCCCACGTGTTGAGCAATTCGGCGGTACATCCACCCGGCCTCCCGCATGCCCACTATACGCCCTCGCTCAAAGTCCGTCAACTGCACATACGGTTCACGTCCACGCTGTCGCGGCATGCTACCAGTGTTAAAGACTGCGATGGAGCTTCGTATGCCACTTCAAACTGGCTGACACTGACGGCGGCGGTGCACCAATGCTGCGCAGCTAGCGCCATTCGACGGCCAACACCGCGGTTCCTGCTGTGTCCGCTGTGCCGTGCGTGTGATTATTGCTTGTACAGCCCTCTCGCAGTGTCCGGAGCAAGTATGGTGGGTCTGACACACCGGTGTCAATGTGTTCTTTTTTCCATTTCCAGGAGTGTACATGAGATTTGTACCCTTGGCCTATATAAGTCAACTGAAGTACGAGATACGACCTTCATATTTAAATTGAGGTACAGGTTGCCACTGTTACGTATGTCGCTTTTTTCGTCTTTGCTAGTACTTGTATCCTATACTTCAGTTGATCTATATAGGTGAACTGAAATACGGGATACAAATTTTTCATGAGTCGGTCTTTTCGCCTTCGATAGTGCTAGTATCGACTGAAAAAAATTCATAGTAATTCTCGTACTAGCGACGGCAAAAAACAGCGACAACTGTAAAATTTGTATTCCGTACCATAGTTGACGAAGCTTGCTTCAAGTCTTCCTTATTAATCGGATTAGATACATCCATACCTATAAACGAAAATCGAAAAGTAAAAATTGTCCTGAATGATAAACAATTCTTTCAAAATATCTCAGACTTAATAAGAAGAAAAGTAAGTACCGAACGAATTGGGTGTGAACAAATGATTTAAATTAATAAAAGCGACGAAAATCGTACACAATGTCTAGCTCTGTCTTTTAAAAATACATTCATTTATTTCAGTTTACAATGATGACGCCTCGTCACAAAAGATAACCCATTTATTATCTATGGCTCGAAAACAAATATCTATGAGCAAATTATGACGTCATTAGTGAAAGCCGGCGGTTTGTTTCCCATTCATCAGTTGACCCGACACCACCATCGTGCACTCGGGCACGGACTGCTCTGAAGGCGCCCGCATAGCTTGTCCGCTGGAAGTCTAGACGGAGCTCTTGTTGCCAGCTGGAAACACCCATCTCGACCGCCACACAGAGAGTCCCTCACGCGAACCCTGTACACCTGTAAACGACTCGGAACTCACCGCGCACGCACGCCGTACCCACCACGTGCGAAACCAATGTTCGGTCTGAGGCACCTTGTCACGGTCCGTGCTTGGCAATACTCAAAGTGCGTAACAGGCCGCATTACCGATAAGAACCGACGTGGCTCAATAGGAATGATGTGAGAAATACCGGATAACCATAACATCCAGCTATGAAACAACTGGAAGAAGAGAGCAGTGGAAGAATGAAACATGATAGCATTAAAGTAACAAGATTTCGTAGTTAGCGAATAAATTTCGTAATACAGGTGTTTTATAGAGCAGTACATGGTAAACAACATCTGTTCCTCCAGACGTTCCTTTCTGAAGGAACAGACTTTGTCACATAAAATAACAGTGTGTCCAAGAAGCCTTGACAAGCAAAGACGACGATAGTAACATTGGTCTTGATTCCTTGTAGTCGCACTCCCCATGTTGCGGGAATCACGTAATGTTCGAGAATTACAGAATGTAGACAGTGAGGCATAGGGAGATTTGGATCGGTCCGGGCAGCATCCATGGATAGTCGGAGTAGCAAAGGCGACCAATCGCGATAAGCGGGGAAACCGGGCTCGACTTCCCATGTGGCACAAATTTTCATGTGCCACGAATAGATAGTAGATCTATACCCAATACAGCTGCTGTCAAAGAACTTCCAGTCAGCGAATAAATTTCTTACAATCTTCTTCTTGCCATCATCTGATACTGCAGAGATAATTTCGAAAAGCGTTTTGTGTGTCTTTCGTCTAAGCCTTGTGTCATGTGAAAGCACAAATATACTTTCTTAAAGAATGCTACTTGCAACAGTTAGGGAAATGATGCCCAATAAAGCAATATGATCACACGCTCACACGACAATATAATTTTGAACCTCGAACAGTAACCAACAGTTTTTAAATGAAACCATGAGTTTCTGTTGCTCCAGTTTCAAAATCATGAAATACGTGTTTATTAATCATAGCAGTGACGCAACCTCTTTTCGACAACACTGGAGTACTTAAACATTAAAACGCAGTATACTGTTATGGTAACTGTAATAATTTATTTTTTTTTGTTCACTCTACGAGTCAATCATTACAATCTCTGTCGTATCTGTCACAAACGTCTTTTGTTAATTGCAAGCAGTCATTTTGATTGCAGAATGAAGTTTTCACTCTGCAGCGGTGTGTGCGCCGATATGAAAGTTTCTGGCAGATAAAACTGGGCGTTGGACTGCGGGTCGAACCCAAAACCTTTTGCTTTGGCGGGCTAGTTCACTACCAACTGACCTAACCAAACACGATTTATGATCTGTTCTCACAACTTTATTTGCGCCAGTGCCTCAGTGTCGCCAGCACAGGTCGTGATTCGTGCTTGGATATCTCAGTTGGTAAAGCACTACCCTGTGAAAGGCAATCGTCCCGGTTTCGATTCCTGGTCCGGCAACCAGTATTCATCAGCCACGATATTTCAATAATTTTAATTGATTCAGCTGTGGTTTCTGGGTGAATATTTACATTATAATTACTACATGTAATATTTTTGCCTTTTTTCACAAAACTTTATTATTTTTGTTCGACCTAGCTTTCGGATTATAAGACCATAAGGAAATGGGCTTATAACACGAAACCTAGGTCATACAAAAGTTATATATTTTTGTGAAATAAAGCAAATGTTTTATCGTTTAGTTAATACAATTGCAAGCACACTACACAAACAAATTACATTAAATTGTCGGGTAGTTGTATAAATAGTACACCAGTTGCATACACTGAAAAGCTATATTTGTGTCGTATTGAGTCTGCCAATAGTGAGAGCATTATCACAGCCAGTAATAAATCCAATCACTGACTCTATATCACCGACATACCTACGTCATATAGCGGATGTTCCAGAAAGCATGGCATTGTAACTAACACTGTTGTGAACAACCATGTGTCTTTCCTTGTCGTACTTTTTCATTAGTTCATATACATATCCACTATCTGAATGATCATGAAAGCAATCCCCGTAACTATAGCGGCATCAGTCACAGACAGAAACTGGTGACATATGCGCAAGATCTGTTATATATAGGCTGTAATGGTAGAATTGCACATATTCTTGTGTGTATACCTTAGTATGTTCGTCAGAGTGTTGGTGCATTTTTTTCCTCTGTGTCAAACAGTCTTCCCACAAACATCTCACAGGCCGCTGTGGCCGAGCTGTTCTAGGGGCTTGAGTTCGGAACGGCGCTGCTGCTGCGGTCGCAGGTTCTAATCCTGCCTCGGGTATGAATATGTGTGATGTCCTTAGGTTAGTTAGGCTTAAGTACTTCTACGTCTAGGGGACTGATGACCTCAGATGTTAAGTCCCATAGTGCTTAGAGCCATTTGAACCATTTGTGAACAAACATCTCACTAAATATTAACACCTGACGTTTTCTCCATGTGGTAACTGGACTGCTAAATGACTACACCTGTCAATACAGGCTAACCGTTTTTCGTCCACACATCCTCACTTCGGCACCTGACCAGCTGCCCACGGGGCAGTACTAATGGCTTGCTCTTGCCACATCTACTTGGAGATAGTGACCAACCGAAAAACATGCTATTAATACCTATAATTATTAATCTGCAAATGAAGTAAATACTGATGTAATGTAGTTCAGTACACTCTTGTCAGTCACCAATAAAAATATCTTCACTTATACCATTACACTGTGTATACAACGTATCGTAATTCTTCGTTTTACATGTGCTTAGAGGAGATCACCGACTGTGTGCCACCTAGTTATAGTCTGTAATCTGGCCAACACGCGCGTAAAATATGAATAACGGCGACTTCGAAAGAGCAAAGGATTGATTGATTGATTGATTTACGCAGAGAGATAAGACAACTGTGGTTTTAGTCCCCTGTTTTCCACACCGAAAAGGAAATTTCTAAATCTTCCATTTGCCTTCTGTTTTGTCCCTTTCCAAGACGATGACTTACGTCATTCGCACTCTCTCCTATTTCTTTATGAGCCGCTGAATACTGAAGATGGTGCAAAGCCTCACGATTCCTACGGTTCACCTCAATCTAATTTTGTTTAAACTGTAGCAGTGAGTGCCTCGCCTTCACTAATCCCAGTAGGATTTCAGAGTTATAAGGGGCGATCAAAAAGTTGCCGTTTGAGGGCATTGCTGCAGCATATACGCAGTGTAGCGCGACTCCAATGTGGGTGTATAAGTACCAACAAGTAGACAAGGCATTAGTATGGCATTTATGTCTTTCCGAAGTGCGTGTGGTAAATGCGGAAACATGAACGATGGCAACTCTACTGCCAAATGCCAAATGCATCCAAACGGGACACCGATAGACATTCTTCGGAGAATAAAAAATGTGTATGGAGCAGCATTTCTGTCAAAAAACATCATTGTGGAATGGTGTGTGACAATGAGAGCTGTTGCTTCATGATAACGCCTATCTCAGTGTCGTAACGCAGAAGTTATGCAACTTAAGTAGGAGACACCCGAGCATCAGCCCTATTGTTCTGATCTATGATAATGCGATTATCAGGCCTTTGGTCCCTTAGAAAGGGCCTTGAAGGTCGCCAGTTCCTGTTGGATGAGGATGTGCAGGAGGCAATTACGGACTTGTTCACGTAGCAGGACACGCTGTTTTACCAAACGGGGTATCTTCAAGCTGTTGCGCTGGTGGGATCATTGCCTCAAATCTCACGGCGATTTTCGTTGATTAGTATAACGACTCTGGACTGTACGGCTTTCGAACGAAAAATTGTTGATTGTCCCTGTTAAACTGCTCAACCGTGGTTGCAAATACTTCTAACTTGTCTAGGACTTTATCAACTTCTTCTTCACATCGTTGCTAAATTTTGTCGTTCTGAAGTTGGGAAATTTGTGGTAAGGATTATGGGAGCAAACTGCTGAGGTCATCGGCCCGTAGGCTCACGCACTACTTGATCTAACTTAAACTAACTTTAGCGAAGGACAACACACACACCCATGGCCGATGGCGGGCTCAACCTCCGACGGGGTGAGCCGCGCGAACCGTGACAATCCGCCATAGACCGCACCGCTACTCCGCGCGGCTTTGTCGTTCTGAGATATTTCTCGGTATTCGTTTCGCAAGATCTTAGTTTGTTGTTTGTTCACTTTGCACCACATTTCTCACATTTTCTCTCGATCAGTTCTATCATATTACAGCAGAATGTCATTTTCTAGCACCGTTATTCAATCTTCTAGTCGTTTTACTCATTCTGATCGATTTTCGCCTACCAATATCATTCTATTGGTCACCTATTCCCCCCAATATTTTACGGATTTTAATCTCAGTTTGACTTCCCCTATCACTCTTCTAATTTCTTTGGCGGTGCTCTACTTTCTGCAAGGGCTGCATCTATTTTTGCACTATGTTCATTACATTTCTCATCTAATTTCTGTTCCTGAATTTTCCTGTCAGTGCTAGTTTGCTGTCTTTGAATTTCCCTCAGTATTAGTTTTTTATTCATCTAATTTTTTGTTCTGTTTATCAATACTGGCTTTCTGTGTTTGAAGCTGTTACAAGAGTGAAGTCTGAGACGTGTTGAAATCGAAAGTAGGCAGTACAGCAGTACCTGTTTACAAGCTATTGTTCCCACCCTCGATATCTCATGGACATTTTCTCTCCCAGGACTATTTCAGTAGCACGTGCCAGTCCCATATTGACTTGTACCTGTACTGCACATGGGATGCCTCACACACCTCCCCCATAACGGTTTCTTCACTGCCCTTGCTGCACATCATATCGGACCCCGTTTCCATTGTGCCATCTAGCGTTACAGTGTCGATCTGGTTCAACATTGCACCTGCGCTATCCTGTTGCATCTTGTTCTGTGTGTTGCTCATCCTCGTCAAACTTCTTGCTCTCGCCTTAGTAATCATAAGCATTCCTTGGTAGAATAATTTAAGTCTGACAAAGTGACTAAATACTTCACTTACTTTACCTACAGCACAAGCAAATTTCTCACACTCTCACCAAATTAATTTTGTGATATGTTCACACAAAAGCAGAGCCTACCATAAAGGATACTTCTCCCAAAAGAAACACCAATGCAACTACACCGTTTTATGATGCTGTAACTGAAAGGCAAAAGAGAATTATGTGATCACTGCAGAAAAAGTAAAATTATAGAATATATTTATTTATTTTTTATTTATTTATTTATTGTTTTGTGGGATCAAATTAAGGAGAAGACTCCATGGTTATGGAACAAGTCAATACATGAAATTATAACACGATATTAGAAACAGATAAAATGAAATATAAAAAACATATTCAGGTGACAAGTAAGTTTAAATAAAGAAAATCAACGATGTAACACAGGAATTTGCTCAATTTTTTAGATCTTCCAAGAGCTCCTAGACAGAATAGAAGGAGTGAGCCATGAGAAAACTCTTCAGTTTAGACTTAAAAGAGTATGGGCTACTGCTAAGATTTTTGAGTTCTTGTGGTAGCTTATTGAAAATGAATGCAGCAGAATACTGAACTCCTTTCTGCACAAGAGTCAAGAAAGTATATTCCACATGCAGATTGGATTTCTGCCTAGTATTAACTGAGTGAAAGCTGCTAACTCTTGGGAATAGGCTAATATTGCAAACAACAAACGACATTAAAGAAAATATATACTGTGAGGGCAATGTCAGAATTCCCAGACTATTGAATAGGAGTCGACAAGAGGTTCTTGAACTTACACCACATATAGCTCGAACAGCCCGTTTTTGAGCCAAAAATACCCTTTTTGAATCAGAACAATTACCCCCAAAAAATAATACCTTACAACATAATCGTATGAAAATATCCGAAGTAGACTACTTTTCGTGTTGAAGTGTCACTTATTTCAGATACTGTTCTAATGGTAAATAAAGCAGCATTTAGTTTCTGAACAAGATCCTGGACATGGGCTTTCCACAACAGCTTACTATCTATCCGAACACCTAGGAACTTGAACTGTTCCATCTCGCTTATAATATTCTGTCTGATCAAAATATCGGTTCTTGTTGAATTATGAGTTAGAAACTGTAAAAACTGAGTCTTATTGTGATTTAACATCAAATTATTTTTCACAAGCCACAATCTTATTTCATGAACTACATTATTTGATACTGTTTCAATATTACACACAAGATCCTTCACTACCAAGCTGGTGTCATCAGCAAACAGAAATATTTTTGAATCACCTGTAATACTAGAAGGCATATCATTTATATAAATAAGAAACAGCAGTGGCCCCAGCACTGACCCTTGGGGAACACCCCACTTAATGTTGCCCCATTGGGACTGAACATCACTACCACTGCCAATATTGCGGAGAATTACCTTCTGCTTTCTGTTTTTAAAGTAAGAGGCGAACCAATTATGAGCTACTCCCCTTACTCCATAATGGACAACTTCTGCAGTAATATTTTGTGGTCAACACTGTCAAAAGCCTAGCGTTCGCAACCTTTTATTTAACCCGTCCAAAACCTCACAGAGAAAGAGAATATAGCATTTTCAGTTGTTAAACCATTTCTAAAACCAAACTGAACATTTGACAGCAAATTATGTGAATTTAAATGCTCCAGTAACCTTGTATGTACAACCTTCTCGATAACTTTAGGAAACACCAATGACATAGAAATAGGTCTATAACTGTCAATATTATCCCTGTCTCCCTTTTTATAAAGTGGCTTCACTACCGAGTACTTTAATCGGTCAGGAAACCGACCACTCCTAAATGGCTAAGTACTGGGCTAAGTACTGGGCTAACATACATAGAACAATACTTAAGTATTCTGCTAGACACCCCGTCATATCCATGAGAGTTCTTGGTCTTTAGTGATTTAATTACTAACTCAATCTCCCTCTTATCAGTATCATGGAGGAATATTTCAGGTAACAGTCTCGGAACACTGTTTTCTAAGAGCGCTATATGATTCCCTGTTGGGAATAAGTTCCTATTTAGTTCACCTGCTATATTCAGAAAGTGATTATTAAATACTGTACATATATGCGACTTATCAGTAACATGGACATTCCCACTACGCACTGATTCTATATCCTCGACCTGTCTCTGCAGACCAGCCACTTCCTTCATATGGTTTTAATTTTATCCTGAGACGTAGTTATTCTATCTGCACACCACTTACTTTTTGCCTTCATAATAACATTTTTAAGTACCTTACAATACCGTTTGTAATGGGCTGCTGCATTTAGATTCTGACTGTTTCTAACGTATTGATATAATTGCCACTTTGTTCTACAAGATATTCTTATCCCTCTAGTCAGCCACCCAGGCTGCCTGTTTGTGCTAGTACCCTGTTTTGAACGCTCTAACGGAAAGCAACTTTCAAAGAGCACGAGAAAAGTCTTGAGAAAAGCATTATATTTATCGTCTACTGTATCAGCGCTATAAACATCTTGCCACTCTTGTTCCTTTATAAGGTTTACAAAGATCTCTACAGCAACTGGATCAGTTTTCCTAAACAGCTGATGACTATATTTAAAACGTGTTGCAGCACAAAAATCTTTTAGAGTTAAAATTTGTGCATCATGATCTGAAAGGCCATTCATCTTTTTGCTAACAGAATGCCATTCTAGTAATGAGGAATGAACAAAAATATTGTCTATGGTTGTTCCACTGTTCCCTTGCACTCTCGTTGGAAAGAATACGGTTTGCATAAGATTATATGAATTAAGGAGGTCTGCCAGCATCCTCTTCCTTGCACAGTCACTTATACAATTAATATTGAAGTCACCACATTTAACTAACTTTTTGTATTTCCTATAAAGTCAACCAAGAACCTCCTCTAGCTTTATCAAAAATGTTGTGAAGTCAGAGTCTGGGGATCTATAAATAACAACAGTTAGAAGTTTAGCTCCATTAAATTTAACCACACCTGCACAACATTCAAACACCTTTTCAGTGCAGTACTTTGAAACATCAATTGACTCAAATGGGATTCCGTTTTTCACATACATGGCTACTCCCCCACATCGCAAAGAGCTCCTCGAAAAGCTTCCAGCCTACCTGTATCCCGGTAAAGGACGCCTCTGAATTCTCCTTATTTAAGAAGTGTTCATATACACCAATAATTTCAGAGTCAACATCTATAAGTAATTCACTAACTTTATCTCTAATACCTTGTATATTTTGATGAAATATACTAATTCACTCATTACTCGGATACCTAAGCTTTGTCAAAAGTGGTTCTTTTGTTAGAAAGACTTCCCTTAAGCAGGAATACCTGGCTTCAGACTTCTCAGAAGACTACAGTAATAACAAAGTCCTGAGCAGGTTTCGCCTAATAAAAGAGGTGTGATATCTTTCAACTTACGAGCTTCGGTATTTAAGAGTGCTATAATCTTTTTCTTCGTGACTCAGTTCCCATAATCTAATACTTTCCTAGCTGATGTATATTAGTAATTATACTAGGGGGTGCTCAGACTAACAAACAAAAGTGCTAAAGGCACTTTGTTGGATCTGATCAAGAACGAAAGCACTTTCACAAGTCCAAGGATTTTACTGACATTTTATCAAATGTTATCACTATTTGAAACAAAAACTGTATAAAACAGAAAGAGATGAAATTTATTGATGAGGCAGAATTTGGGTACAGTATTTGACATGAACATTTTGTTGACAATACATCCGTTTATGGATGTGTGACATTAATTATGAATGTGTGTGTGTGTGTGTGTGTGTGTGTGTGTGTGTGTGTGTGAGTGTATGTTTGTTTTTCTGACGAAGCATATGTATTTTTCAAAAATAGTACAGACTTTTAGACTTGGAAATACTATTAGTTACAGTGGCGTTGTCAATATCTTCAACTATTTTTGACAAATAATTCAGATCATTTGAACACTTTTGAACATGACGCCCAGTTATTCTTGTATCATACCTTTTAGATAGTTCTGAACATGACCAAATGGTGGCTACAGAGTGACTGGTTGTTTCGTTTTATCGGCTGGTAAAATACTGTGCTATAATTGATTACTGCGTTTTAAGGGCCGGTAGATTTCGAGACTGTGGTTGGAGGAGAGAAATATACGTGTTTTGGATTAGAAACTCTGATTGACCAAGATGGGGTTGGTAGCTAAAATTTTGGGCTGTTATTGGGAGATGTATATGGGTGTGTTGGCTTAGAAGCTCTCTGATCGGTCTATTTCCATTCCAGGGGGGAGTAGCATTATGCAGTTGTAAATGTGGGTGTGGCTTGATATGTCATGCGTACAGTACAGATCTGTGTATATGGCGTCACGAATGTAAACAAAGTGGCCTAGTTTGCCCAAAGATACATTACTCCCTTACTTTACAGAAATTGAGTAATTAGAAGAAAAGAAAATTAAGCTTTTAACATCCCGAGGAAATACATTAAATATTCAGAATTCTCACGAATTGGACAAGAATAAATAAAGAATATACCATACCCACACTTTGCTTGATTCAAATAAACGAAGAAAACCATAAATTTGACTATACAGGGTTTTCAGTTCCTCTGGTCCTTAGTCAGCATTTTACTTTAAACTTACATAAAGCTAATCCTGAAATCTAACGCACCAAAAGTATTTGTGCCGTCTGTATGGTTAAGCTCCGCTTCATTCGTAGTGCAACAGAAACAGAATGGCATCGCCTCTAAATGTGCCAATGAAGAGAGAAAAGTTATTCCCTTGAAAATACGAAAAACACAAGAGCAAAACCTTGATGCTTAGAAAAATGCTCATGGTGATACAACCTGGTATCCGAAACAGAGTCTAATTTTAACTGGTGTACACGCATTAATGAGGCCGCTGTAATCGCCTATCGCAGGTGTCGTACGCGGTAGCAGGCTCCGAACGTGAACAGCAGTTAAACGCATGTAATAAGCATATCACCGGCCGTGCGCAGAGCTGGCTGGTGCAGAGAGGCAATTACAGTGTCTGCGCCATATACGCCGCGAGCGGCGCCGGTCGCCTCGCCTCGCCGTAAAACAAACTCGATTACCGCCCCCGTCCTGCGCTCCTTTGTTAGAGAGCAGCCGTTAACTGCAGCACCAGATTCCAGCATAAGAGGGAACACGAAAGTTACGGCAGCCTCGCCCTGCTCGCTCCTCTCTTCTGCGGAAGTTACCTCGAGCAGTGCGTCGCACGGTACTTCAGCGTGAGGTAGGCAACTGACTTCCTTGTAAATGTAAGCGGAAGTTAGCTATTCCTTTGTTCCAAATGTACGTAAACACTCAGAATTAACTGCTGTTTTGAAGTGAAGAGTTTCCACGTATTGCCGTGAACAGCATGAATTGACATCCCGCTTCACTGGGACATGGTCATCATCATACTCGTGCAGAATGAGATTTTCACTGAGCAGCGGAATGTGCGCTGATATGAAACTTCCTGGCAGATTAAAACTGTGTGCCGGACCGAGACTCGAACTCGGGACCGTTGCCTTTCGAGGGCAAGTGCTCTACCAACTGAGCTACCCAAGCACGATTCACGCCCCGTCCTTACAGCTTTACTTCCGCCAGTACTTCGCCTCCTACCGTCCAAACTTTACAGAAGCTGTCTCACAGGAGAGCTGTGAGGATGGGGCGTAGGTCGTGCTTGGGTAGCTCAGTTGGTAGAGCATTTGCCCGTGAAAGGCAAAGGTCTCGAGTTCGAGTCTCAGTCTGGTATACAGTTTTAATCTGCCACGAAGTTTCATTTCAGCCCACACTTCGCTGCAGAGCGAAAGTCGCATTCTGGAAACATCCCCCATGCTGTGGCTAAGCCATGTCTCCGCAATATCTTTTCTTTCAGGATTGCTAGTCCTGCAAGGTTCGCAGGAGGCTTCTGTAAAGTTTGGAAGGTAGGAGACGATGTACTGGCGGAAGTAAAGCTGTGAGGACGGGGCGTGAGTCTTGCTTGGGTAGCTAGGTTGATAGAGCATTTGCCCACAAAAAACAAAGGTCCCGAGTTCGAGACTCGGTCCGCCACTCAGTTTTAACCTTCCGGGAAGTTTTCATTATACTCGTCACTGGGGTGGCCGGCGAGCGAAGGATGGGCAAAAACGCGCGATATCGACGCAATGTAATCGCTAGAAGATTATGAATGCGCAGTGAAGAAGCAACCATACCACTACGTCGCTCCGGCAAGACTGCACTATTCACGTACCACAAAGTCAAGGTTGCATGGCGAGTACGTCGATTCCGAAAGGTCCACCAACGCAGGAGTCAGCAACCGTGGAGAACAGCTTGCAGGTGACAGAACTTGCTGTCTAATTCAACAAAATACCGCACAAAATCAGACAGTGAGCAAGTTTATTATCTAGAACCACCTCCTCACCAACAAGCCACTACAGGCACGAGGTTTATTTATTTATTAATTATTTCATTAACAGTACAGAGTAGCACAGTGCCTTGAAATGTAAGGTGGGTCGGATGCTTCTTAATTTAACACCAAAGAAAAGACTTCTCGTTGTTACGATCTTATTGATATACAGTTGTTAATGTTTGCGACGAGTAGACGAAATCCATATGTGGCGATACATGGCGATTGCCTCCATGGTACTAATCAGGCAAGTGGTAAGGTTATTGTACTGCAAAGAATGCTTACATCTATGAAATGTGGTCCCTAGCGTAACTGTCTTCGTGTTTCACTTGATATGCGGTAACCTATCGTCCAAATACATGCAATACATACATCTGTTCATTCGCCTGTAAACATAAAAAAATACACCACTGCACAACCTCATCACTCATTTTACATCCGCCAAGATTTGAAAATACGGAGTTGAATTTTGCTAACAGGTATAATCAACTGTAAAGATATGACGTACAAAAGTTGTGTAACTTTACCTTCAATAAATTTTGAGACTTTAAAATAAATGTGCATTTGGACTAGAAGTCAGGACAACATAAAAGACTATCCACTATTTAGCTTTAACCTACAATACATAGATTGCAGCACCTTATTAAACATAGAAAATGATCTCGATGTAATTAATTTTAGAAATAATGTAAGTTATTTAACAAGCGTAGAACGATGGCACTATGGCCAGAGAGCACTGATGTTTCTTTTAGAAAACCGTGCCAACTATATTTTTTAAGATATAAAACTGGCACTGAAACTAAATGCTCCTTAAACATGGATGTATATTAGGAAAAATTAAAGAACCGGTACAATCCTAGTCTGGAAAGCTACACTACTGGCCTTTATAATTTTCACACCACGAAGATGACGTGCTACAGACGGGAAATTTAACAGACAGGAAGAAGATGCTGTGATATGCAAATCATTAGCTTTTCAGATCATTCACACAAATTTGTCGCCGGTGGCGACACCTACAACGTTCTGGCATGAGAAATATTTCCAACCGATTTCTCATACACAAACAGCAGTTGAGCGGCGTTGCGTGGTGAAACGTTGTTGTGATGCCTCGTGTAAGGAGAAGAAATGCCTATCATCACGTTTCCGACTTTGATAAAGATCGGATTGTAGCCTATCGCCATTGCCGTTGATCGTATAGCGACATTGGTGCTCGCGTTGGTCGAGATCCAATGATTTAGCAGAATAAAGAATCGGTGGGTTCAGGAGCGTAATACGGAACGCCGTGCTGGATCCCAACGGCCTCGTATCACTAGCAGTCGAGATGACAGGCATCTTATCCTCATGGCTGTAACGGATCGTGCAGCCACGTCTCGATCCCTGAGTCAACAGATGGGGACGTTTGCAAGACAACAATCATCTGCACGAACAGTTCGATGACGTTTGCAGCAGCATGGACTATCAGCTCGGAGACCATGGATGCGGTTACCCTTGACGTGCCATCACAGACAGGAGCACCTGCGATAGTGTTCTCAACGACGAACCTGACAGGAAGAAGATGCTGTGATATGCAAATGATTAGCTTTTCACAGCATTCACACAAGGTTGGCGCCGGTGGTGACAACTACAACGTACTGACATGAGGAACGTTTCCAACCGATTTCTCATACACAAACAGCAGTTGGGTGCACGAATGGCAAAACTTCATTTTTTCGGATGAATCAAGGTTCTGAATACAGCACCATGATGATGGCATCCGTGTTTGGCGACGCGGTGAACGCACATTGGAAACGAGTATTCGTCATCACCATACTGGCGTATCACCCGGCGTCATGGTATGGGGTGCCATTGGTTACACGTCTCGGTCACCTCTTGTTCGGATTGACGGCACTGTGAACAGTGGACGTTACATTTCAGATGTGTTACGACCCGTGGCTCTACCCTTCATTCTATCCCTGCGAAACCCTACATTTCAGCAAGATAATGCACGACTTCATGTTGCACGCTCTGTACGGGCCTTTTTGGATACAGAAAATGTTCGACTGCTGCCCTGGCCAGCACAATCTCCAGATCTCTCACCAATTGGAAACGTCTGGTCAAAGGTGGCCCAGCAACTGCCTCATCACAATACGCCAGTCACTACTCTTGATGAACTGTGGTTTCGTGTTGAAGCTGCATGGGCAGCTGTACCTGTACACGCCATCCAAGCTCTGTTTGACTGAAAGCCCAGGCGTATCAAGGCCCTTATTATGGCCAGAGGTAGTTGTTCTGGGTACTGATTTCTCAGAATCAATGCACCCAAGTTGCGTGAAAATGTAATTACATGTCAGTTCTAGTATAATATATTTGTCCAATGAATACCCGTTTATCATCTGCATTTCTTCTTGGTGAAGCAATTTTAATGGTCAGTAGTGTATTAGTATTTTGGTACGCCAAGAGGGCGGTATTAGAGCAGTTAGGCAAGTGGATGGGCATTTTTGAGAGGGGAATTCCGCTTCTCGGTCCATTGCCGATTGCAACGAGGGAATATGTGCAACTCCGGAGCTGCCTCCAGGGGTTCATGAACTCTAAGACTTTCGTCAGCAGTGTGCGTTGCAATCGGACAGCGAGTCAGTGCAGAACTTAGGTATTTAGTGCTTTACGGCTGGCCGCAACCGGAATGTGACCCACAGATGGCTGTGCGCGGACACCCTTTGAATGACAGCGGGAAACGTTGAGCTCAGATTTTTCTACAACTGTAAAAAATTTAAAGTTCTGGAAGCATAAAAGTCCAAAGCACAGACACAGAGTATTTGAGAAAAATAGATGATTGTGAAACCAAATCACCTGTCTCATAGGTTTCTCTTGCTTTTTAATCAAGCTTCAAATTTCTGTATTTGCATAACGAAATTATGAACCCACTTCGTGTTATGAAATTTTAGTTAACATTTGTTCATTATATTAACTTCAATTTTTAAAAATTTTCATTTGTACGTTTCCGGCAGTACCGTCGCTTTGACAGTTGTGAAAGTTATAATAGATATGAAACCAGAATCAGAAGATAAAGATCAAATGCTAGCTCATCCCACACACTACTATGATCTATTCCAACACTTCGAGATCCACGTTATCATCACTTTCCCTAAGCGCATTCTGCGGTTTAATGTTCAGTTGAAACTGTCTGTCCACTTCAGGCATGAAATCTAGTAGTGTTGCTCAGTAGTTGTCTTTCAAGCCTAGATTTGCCTTCCACCTACGTATTTTGGCACTAGAGTTTGGACGGCATCCACAAAATGTAGACAAGTGACAAACTGCGAGCTCCCTCGACATGAACAGCAGAAAATGGTGGCCTCTCAAGACTGCAGTAAAGAATATTTTGCTTTAAACAACAGTTCCCGGAAACTCGTTGAAAACTCAGTCGTTATAAAATTTCTGAAATGTATATTTTTAGCATGTACATCAACTTTATGTTTGGTAGTAGGGTCGGTAATAATCTTAAAGATTCTGAGACCCTCAGCGTTCATTTTACATATTGCTATCTGTATAACTTGAGACCAACCATCAGGTGAAAAAATATGAAAAGTTTTATGTGGGCACTCCTAAATAAAAAAGTGAGCAGCTCAGAACAAGAAAATTATGAATTGCGCTTTGGGCTCATATGGAAGTCAATATAGGAGAAATCGGTGATACAGCTTTACGTTAATGTTCGTATACAGTGTGGCACTATCGCACAGATAAAACTGGTTCGTCGTAAGATCAAGAGATGTCAGGAGCATGCATATATGCTACAAACTCAAAAGGAACAATGGTATGCTTTAGGCCCTTATGGTTCTCAGCGCCTCAACTGAACTTTCGCCTGAACTGCAAATATAATTAAATGCCTCTTTCTTCTCCGTTTACCACGGTTTGTGCGCCGCTCGTTTCTAAATCTACATGGCTTGTGAAGTGTTACGACTCATCGCGTTTAGGCGAAATAAACTGTACATTGAATTATTCGGACGATTTGTCGCGGAAAATTAATTTATAGATAATGGAACTTCGAGAAAATTTATATTCTTAACTAAGTGCTGATTAAAGGAGTGAAAATTTATGTGATTTATGAAATTGTGTGTGTGGAACCACAGAATTTTGGACATACTTGACTGTTTCAGTGAACATGTCTTCGTCGATCCTCCCACGATCCCTTCAGAGTTGTGAATAGGAATTTACTTTTCAGTTCTAGCGAGCTGAAATGTGGATGAGCGGACTGCAGTTTGAGGGTAAAACGTTTAGACTTAAGTACTTTATAGGCTCTTGTGGCATGTTTGAACTTCCGCTTTTAGAACCGATGCACGACTAGGAAACAATTCAAACCCGCCGCCCCAAACACCGTAGTTCTAAATCAACATTAAACTACAGGGCTGGCCAGGTGAACCAGTTTAACGACAGGGAGAAAGCAAGTGCATACCGACTTCAATATAACCATCACTAGTAAAACAAAGTGGACTGCAAAACAATCTTCAGTAGAGAACAACGTTACCTAGACATTACATTTACGGTACATAAAGACTTATTTCGTGAAGGGTAAGTACCAATGCTGAAATACGGACAGATCCCATCAAAATCTCAACGTCATTCAGCCGTGAGGCAACACTTCAACCATAGTGTGTGAATAATACTTATTCGGTTAAGGTAAATGGAATGGCTGCCTTGACTAGTAATGCTAACAGGCAGTTTTCCTGGAGCATACATTTTTATACCGTTAACACTTACACGGACAGGAAATTCCCCCACTTCGAACGAGCACGTGTTCCATGAAAACTTTCTTTTGCTGGTGAAACAGTCAGCGTCTCGCAGGCGCAAGACTTCGACCAAATCGAAGGACCTTTTATCCTCAGGTGCTCCTCTCAAAAGTGCTGTTCCTGCTTCCGTTTTTGCGGAAGTTTTAACGGCCTAAGATACCATCTGCCTTTTATATGTCTCATAACGCTCTGATCTCGAAAGAAGTTCCCGTTGCGCGGCTTGTAATCTGGAATTTTACGGTGACCTGGAGCCGTTGCCGGCATTGTTATACGTCTCGCTGAGGTTTTATGGTGTGCTTTCCGCATATACGACCGAACGTACTTAATGCACAAAACTGAAGTAATGCTTGTGAACTTTACAGCGAATTTTCGTGCGTAATGTTCCTCAGGCGGGACGCTACTTTCGTGTTTAATTGCTCGACGGAGAGTTGGTTCCCGGCATTCTCACTCTCATTCGTCTGCTGATAGGCGCTACGAAAGGCAGTCTTCTTCTAGATGAGCAGACCACCATCAAACGTGAGTGCTTTAGAAATATGCTGTTGGCTGCCAATTGTAATCAGAGTTAGTACTCGAGAGATCTTTCTCGTAGCTCACGAAAGTTGGCTTCAGGATAGCCATTACAAAAAAAAAAGACTCCTACATCCTTTTAGCTGATTTTCACTTCCCTTTTATTGTGTTATGAAACCAGTGATGGTCACCATTGCTGGCGAGCTACACGTTGTTACCGAGTTTCTGGGAGATGGGTAAAAACAAATCCTTCTGTAAGCTTTCGAGTTCGCTGATAAAAGTACGTTAATGGTGGAAAATGTACAAAAAAGTAAAAAATACTTCTGTTCTTCTCTTTTTCTGTACTACTTTATGTGAGTTAATCTCATACACAGAAACCCCTTCCCACTGCACACATACAAGGTGTCTGAGAAAGGTAACGAGAATGACTTTTTTATCCACCAAACTTTTTATTTTTCTCAAACAGCAACACTGTCCGCGTCAGGGTAGCTCCCTTCGGCAGCTATCCACCGGCGGAGTCGTTGTTTCCAGTCTTGGCAGCAGCGCTGAAAGGCTTCAACTGGTAGGGCCTTTAAGATATCTGTCACAATGTTTTGAATTTTCTCGAGGGTACCAAAATTTTGCCTTTTTACGACATTTTTAAATTTCTGGAAAAGAAAAAAGTCACAAGGACTCAGGACTGTAATACAACAAGAAATTCGTTTTTGAGGTCAAAAATTACGTGGTGTAAATGTCCGTGTTACATGGGCCTTAGTCATGATGCAGTATCCACCTGTGTGCACTGTCCAGTCTCACTCGATTCAACCTCTTCCAGAGTCTTTCAAGGATATCTTTGTAAAACACTTGCTTGACAGTTCGTCCTCTTGGCACAAATTCTTTATGTGCGATGCCACTACTGTCAATGAAGCAAATCACCATTGTTTTGAACTTTACTTTGCTCATTTTTCCGCGCGAGGAGATGTTTGTTGCTTTGTCTCAGGAGCGAACTCAAGAATTCGGTACAATTTTGGCACAAATCTTTCGCAAGTGCAAAAATGCGGTCAAACTTTGACATACGGTGTAAGTGTGTCATAGTTAAACGTCGATCTGATCCCACAAGGGCACACACACGTTCGATATTTTCGTCGATTTTTTGAAGTAGAAGATCTGCCTTCGAGAGGTTCATCTTCAGCGCGTTCTCGACCTTCCAGAAATAAATTGCGCCAGCGAAAAACTTGTGCTTTTAATAAGGAATGTTCCCCATACTCCTGTTTCAACTTTTCAGTCGTCGCACTCGCCGATTCCCCAAGTTCAATACAAAACGCGATGCCATAACGTTGCCCTAAATTCCTCTGTACCATTTTCCTAAAACACAACAGACACGCGACTTCACTGATGCCATCTTTCAGACATCACGTGATGGCAGTACGGAGCTGAAACTCGGACTGAGCATCTGGAATGGATGACTACACAGGTCTTGTCGTCCTCTGTCTATCTACTGTCGTGGACTTCTCTGACGTAAGATACTGATGTTATCTACCGTATACGCCCGACTTCTCGTTATATCTACACATCAAATGGAGCAACCACAAACATTTCACTGTAACGGCGACTAATTTAGGGTTTTAATAATAATAATTAATGTTGACTTTTTGCAGAGTGGATCATTCTTCATTTGTTGTTGCGTTACCGAAGACAAGATAGTTGTTGTGCGAACGTGGGAGTAACCAGTGATATGTGCTTCGTTTACTCCACGCAAGTGCAGCGGGCGTTACATACACGTTTTTACTCTTTGACTGTTTGTTCAGTTACTTTTTTCCGAGTTAGAGAAATAAAGTATTTTGTGCAAGCTGTATGTGGGTTCAATTTGTTGCCTACATAATTGGTGACACCGGGAAAAATAAGAATAGCTCTTGCAACTTAATATGGTGCGACAGATTCGCCAAATATGGAAGAAGCTAACAAAATTCTGCAAGGAACAAACGACGAGATAGACAATTAAAGCAAGTGATTGGGCTTTTGGAACTTGGAATGCCGAAGAATAATAGCAAAACGGAATCCATAATCTTGAAAACTCTGGTTCTAAAAGCCACACCACGAGCGCACTCACATGCCGAAGATCTTTCACGCACGTGTCACGATTGCAGTTAATAGCGCCTCCATTCACGTCTACTCACCCGGACGTATGGTTTGCGATAATTAAGAATATCTTCGAGCATCAACGTATCGCCGAAGACCGCGATAAATTCACTCTCGCAATTAGCAACCTGGATCATAGGGCAAAAGCGATAGTCTCTGATATGATCATACGTCAGCCGCTCCAACAATCATACACCACACGTAAAACGGCGTTGATCGGTCATTGCATGAAATTACCTGAACAGCGACTTTCGCAGGTGATGTATCAGGAGAAGCCGGAGGACGAAAGTCCATCTGAATTTTAGACACATTTTCACAGTATACTCAAAGCAAGCGTGATTTCCAATGAATTTTTAATGCACGTCTGGCGACAGCAGCTCCCTCATCAAGTTCTCCTGACGTTGATTGCGTACGAAGGACAGTCTCTCGACAAGTAACTGCAAATAGCTGACGGAGCTTTCTCTACCCTACAGTCGACGCTCGTAGCGCCCGTAGCAACGTCATATGCCACCTGTGCAACGGATGCCAATGATTACTCACCGCAATGGTTACAACAATCGCAGTTAAGTTGTGCAGCCACACGTTACAGACAAAAAAACAGGCATCATTGAGGGGATCAGGAAACTGCAAGACAAAGTGGAAAATATTGCTACTCGGCTGGATAACCTGGAGCTGCAAACGTCCACCAGGTCCACCAGCAACAAGAAGAGGTCACACTCCAAACAGGATCAAGCACACGCCGACAATTTTTGCTGATATCACAAACGATTCGGCACACAAGCTGCGAGACGCACAAAACCTTGCCGGCCGCGGTGGAAGAGCAGTTCTAGGCGCTGTAGTCCGGAATCGCGCGGCTGCTACGGTCGCAGGTTCGAATCCTGCCTCGGGCTTGGATGTGTGTGATGCCCTTAGGTTAGTTAGGTTTAAGTAGTTCTGACTTCTTGGGGACTCATGACCTCATATGTTAAGACCCGTGGTGCTCAGAGAAATTTTAGCACAAAACCTTGTGGATACCCAAATGGCGATGGCATTCCGCTCTAGGCGCCACGGGCTGCAGCACTCACTAACGGCGCCGTATACGAACGAGGAACGAGGTGACAGTTGCAGGCAGCGACACGCACAGTCAGGGTAAGGCACTTGAAGGCTTCCAGTATATCTTTATGCCACTCTGCGTCACCCTGCGAGTATAAGCTATCATTGCACAGATTACTAGTGGTTGGTAGACTCTCAGGCCTCAACTTCCTGATAGTCACCGGCTCGGAAATGAGTTCCTTGCCAGCCCCGAGCTTTGTTAAGAACGACACGGGGAAGCCTTTGAAACTGATAGCAGTTAACAATCAAAGTATAAACATGTACGGCTGTAAAGAGCTCACCAAAGATATTGGTTTATCGACCGTTAAAAGCGGGATTTTGTAGTGGCAGATATTTTACAGCCGATCTTAGGCACAGACTTCGTGTGTCATTTTGCACTCACCGTGGACTTGGCAAATAACTCTCTTACTACCGGATCAAATAGGCGCATGATAACAGGTTTTCGGTGCAGTGCGGCAGAGGTGTTTAAGGAGGAATCAGTAGGTCAGCTATATGGTCTCCCCAACAAGAAGCCATAAAGACTCCAGTAGTTAAACTTAATAAATGTTCATATGTGTGTGAAATCTTATGGGACCTAACTGCTAAGGTCAGCAGTCCCTAAGCTTACACACTGCTTAACCTAAATTATCCTAAGGACAAACACACACACCCATGCTCGAAACTCCGCCGGGACCAGTCGCAAAGTCCATGACTGCAGCGCCCAAGACCGCTCGGCTATGTCAGTGATCGGAGTGGCCCCCACCCATGTTGCGCATACGTCTACCACTGTTAAGGCCATCCGTAGCTGGGAGTGGAACCACTAAGTCTAGATGGACATGGGCAAATCTTACTGGTGACCGTGTGAAATTCCAAATTTCTGCGTGAACGTGTCGTCCTGCTTTGCAGAGCGCGGGATTAAATAAAAAAAATGACTCTTACCACTAACGGACTTAACTTCTGTGGTCATCAGTCCCCTAGAACTTAGAACTACTTAAACCTAACTAACCTAAGGACATCACACACATCCATGCCCGAGGCAGGATTCGAACCTGCGACCGTAGCAGTCGCACGGTTCCGGACTGCGCGCCTAGAACCGCGAGACCACCGCGGCCGGCATACATCGATATAGTCATTCAAACGTCGTACTCTTTTACTTTCACAAAGCTAAGTGTCCAATTCCGTTCTTATATTCAATTAAACGTCCAGTCGTATAGTCCACAGATCCTATTATCGGTTATTCGGAAAATAATAGAGTTTAATACTGGGCGCTACTTTCTCTCGCGCACACATTGTCTCTGATATTCTTAGTCCGTGATCTCACGGCAAGAATATACCTAGACCTCAGTATATGTTTCAACGTAAGTCTGCCCCGTATAAATTAAATATAGTCACTTTTCTTGGAGTTTAACGAAAGTGCCATCCCTTCGGCAGCATATCACATGAAAATGGCAGCTATATCGCACGCTTCAGTTACGCAGACTTATTCAGAGCGCAGACAAGAGAACTAACAGTAACCGCACGGTTTATACGTAGAATTTAGAAACAAAAGTAGCCGCATAAAACCCTTTTAGATTTCCTTGATGCGCTGCTTTGCTGCGAGCGTTATCATGATGAGAGATTATATATCGCTAACTTTAATTAAAACTTTTTCAATGCGTTAATTATTTCCGATATTATCGATCGCCTCTCCCCTTTATGAGAAGAAGCCTTATAATCTTGTTCTCAATTAAAAGAGCGGCTACAGTCCACTCAAGCAAAATAATATAACCTTCTCACTCACATTACTTTTGTCACACACCTTGTGAATATGGACTGATATTCGTTAATATTTTAATTGAAATAATAAGGAAGCAAGCTGGCCATTAGAGACTACAGTGCTAGCACCTCGACATTACGACATCTACGACGTGCAGAGGCGACAGCCTCCTATGCTCCGTTTTATAAAAGTTATCGCTCAATAACCAGTTTGTCGTGCCGAGTGACTGGAATAACGTAAGATCCTGACACAACAGTGCCATACGATCATTTCATTTCTCTGCCGTCCATGTGGCAAACACTTGTTATCAGTGCATCTCACAGTGACCACATCCTGGCTGCCCAAAGAATGGGACACTGCTTCTCCGAAGTCGTGAAGTTACTGCCATTGATAATCAGCCGCGGATGACAGGGGCTGCAGCCGACTGTAACGTATAACAGCGGAGAGACACTAAAGCATCGCTAGGCAGCGCATTGCTGGAGGAAAAAAACTGAAAAAAAGGACTCTCAAATGTTTTGTGAAATCATTTGTGTAAATGTAAAAAATGATATAGATGAGAGAATCGTTTGACGTCGCCCTGAATGGTGCTCGAAATCATATACGGCGGGTGAGATGTTCGTGCGTTATTGCCATGAGACCACTGAGAACTCTAAGATTTCAAGTTAAACACAGCATTTTAAATTCTCAATCTGCTGTATAATGTATACGATTTCGTGTACGATTCCGTGCATAATTCAAAGGCGTCTCAAATACTTTCCTACACTATTTTATTTCTTGCTTTTAGATACATTATGTAACAAAATTTTCATTTTTTTTATTTTAAAACTTTTTTCAGGAGGAATGAATATCTTATGTTCAAATATCGATTAATATTCTATTATTATTAACAGCATATAAGTCAAGAGAAGGCAGAGAAGTTTCAATTTAGGCTGTAATTTGATACTCTTTGTTCGTGAAATACTTCAGTTTTCCTCTGATCACTAATTAAGTTTTTTTATTACGCTGATTACATTCCAGCAATTAATTCTTGTATTCCACAACTATACCTCAGGCTGATTACATTGATACCCCATTTGTCCGTTTCCCACTATTCGTTTGACTATGAAAATTCCGACAAAGATCCATTGTGTAATTTCTGGGGCAACTTGTTTTCGCTCCGCTCAATTAGTCCAATAGAGAGAGCTCTGGAAATGCGGTTGGTTTGCAAAAGGTGGAATAATTTTGATTTTCGTAAAGAATCAAAGTTATCCGCCATCTTGAAAGAAAACGCTACGAAATGGTGCTTTTTTCCGGTTTTTCCTGAGTAACACGCTTCCATAGCATTCCTGGCAAGAGCATGACACAATTAGTTTTAAAGAGCATTACAGTTTCCTCAAGTTTCATACATAACATATTGAAAAATTCGGAACAGCTACTGGGATATGGGAGTGTGAAAACAGCAATAAGTTGGATAAGTCAGAGGTTTCACCTTTCTTAGTACAGTTTTGCATACTGACCAGTGTTGTAGAGGATTTAATTTCCTTCACTGTATGGACTAAATACTTATAATTACTACCTATACATTCCGATAAATGTTGCATTGACAATTTTATTGAAAACAGGCTCGTAACTGAAAATACCGTCCCCAGTCAAAAATAGCATTCCTGAAAGAAATATCGTCTTTAAACCATTACGTTTGCAACCTACAGGGTGTCCACAATTCCAGTTTCAATATGCTGTAGGGAATCAAAATTCAGAATGTCTTCAAATTTGGACAGCATATTACTGATGGAACGGGGAAACATCATGGAACGAAAATTTAATCAATAGCTGGCGCTGAATGCCCAACTTGACTATCTGGAAAGATCGGGCGCAATGGTGATAAAACTCTTTCAGACGCAAGGTAACTGTGCGGCAGCAGCCCTGCTGAAGTTTCGGATCTTCAAGGTATGAAAAAAGGGCATTGGTCCACAGTCTGCTAAGGGTCTGGAGAAAATGATACCAACATTCGAAAAGACTGATTCTTTTATCTTTTGCACAGCCATCCTTGTTAAATAGGAGTAGAGAGGACCACAGCCGATAGGAATATTACTATTTTCAACACTACCGTCAGCTACAATTTCACTATTAATTTATTGGCAACCATTTCCGACGATACACTTTGTCATCATTAGGTCCTCTAAATATATAGTCTTATAGTGGCTGAATTTTCCCAAAAGACACAAATGAGAAAGTCCCAGGTGAAAGTAACCGGTGTCCACATCAACCACCGTGAGTAGTTGCCTACCACGAGAGCTGATACGGACACGGGTTACTTTCACGTGGGACTTTCTGATTAATGTATTTTGAGAAAAATAAGCCACCATATATTTAGAGGGCCTGATGATGACGAAGTGTATCGCCGAAACCGGTTGTCAATAAACTGATAATGAAATGATAGCTGATAGTAGCGTTGAAATTTGTAACAGGTTCTTTTGAAGCGCAGTGTGGCAAATGGAGCAGAGCAGCTGATTCGACGTCTGTCGAAGATGTGCCCACAGCACTGTACGAAGGGTCGAACGGTGGTGCGCACACATGCACTGCACGGGTAATTGCGCGAACGTAGGACATGCCAACAAGCACGATGCATAAAATCCTACGAAATATCCTGCATTGCTATCCATACAGAATTACCCATGTTCTGGAGCTACTTACTGCTGGCCTTTCAGAAAGACAAACATTCGCTCTGGAATTTCTTATTCTCATGGAAGAGGACGATGAATGGTCAAGGAACATTCTTTGGAGAGACGAATCCCATTTCCAAGAGCATGTCAATACGCAGAATTGTAGTATCTAGGCAACGCAAAATCTGCACCCGCGTAAGCCGGTACCACTTCATACAGCGTTTATCATAGGGCCGGATTTTTTTCCGAGGAGACGAGACGGACCAACGGCATTCCGACCCATCAACATGGGAGATAGGTGGGTAAGATCATTTTATGCAAGATGGCGCCCTTCAGCACATTGCACTGCCACTGAAACGACAGCACATTGCACAGCCACTGAAACGGTTGCTGCAGAGGCTTTTCGGAAATGCTAGAATTATCAACCTACAGCCTCTCCGTCCAGATACCATGACCTTAATCCATGTGACTTCTGGCTGTGGCATTTTCTGAAAGAGTTTATGTTCAGTACTTCAGTTACGAACGTAGCGGAACTAAAGGCACGCGTTGGACAACGCATTCTGAACGTAACCACCGAGAACTTCGATATATCGTGGGACATGCTGTTTCTCCATTTTATTTGTGGCAGAAAACGGTGGACAGCATAATGTACATGTCTTGCGCCAGTCTCATACAATTATGCAGCAACCGATGTCATTTTGCTTTTTATGCTGTTTTTGCTTCCGTACATTTAAAATCGATTTTTCCCATCCGATGTGGTACGACCTTGCCGATGTAAATGGACTTACTAACAGTGCCACATTTGCTGAATGAGGAACTTGTGCAGTTGTGCACATTGAACAGAACTGATGGTGTAATAGCCATTGTATTGCCATTATTTGTAGCCGGCCCCTTTTACATTAAGGTACTTACAGCTCCATCTATTAGTAGCATTTTCGTTTTTTTTTGTTTGTTTGGTTTTTTTTTTTTTTTTTTTTTTTTTTTTTTTTTTTTTTTTTCGTGCCAGTGGCCTTGCCGCTGTGGTAACATCGGTTCGTGTTAGACCACCGAACTTAAGAGCTGTTGGGCTGGGCTAACACTTAGATGGGTGACCATCCAGTCAGCCGAGCGCTGTTGGTTCAAGTGGTTCAAATGTCTCTGAGCACTATGGGACTTAACTTCTGAGGTCATCAGTCCCCTATAACTTAGAACTACTTAAACCTAACTAACCTAAGGACATCACACACATCCATGCCAGAGGCAGGATTCGAACCTGCGGCCGTAGTGGTTACGTGGTTCCGAACTGTAGCGCCTAGAACCGCTCGGCCACCACGGCGGGCCGAGCCTGTTGGTAAGCAAGGAGTACACTCAAACCGAGGAGCTACTTGATTGAGAAGTAGCGGCTCCGGTCTCGTAAACTGACATACGGCCGGCAAAGCGGTGTGCTGACCACATGCCCCTCCAGATCCAGTGATGCCTGTGATCTGAGGATGAAACGGCGGCCGGTCGGTAGCATTGGGCCTTCCAAGGCCTGTTCAGATCGAGTTTTTTCACGTGACGTTTCCCCCTTCGCCAACAACATCCTATTCAAATTTGATGTCATTCTGAGCACTGCTTCTCTTTTTACAGCGTTTACAAACTGTAACTTCAATTATACCCTGCATACCTATAGTTCATGAGATTCATGTAATTTCTGAAGAACAAGTATTTCTGAAAAAGGAAAACACAAATTTTTAATGCTTTTGCATATACTTATATTTCAACAAAATACTTTTTTAGAAATAGATCTTATTTCATTATCATTGTTGGTCCGTCGTTGACGTGGCTACCCATCTTTCCCTCACTCCTTCCCCTCTACAGCATTCTTCTTTCCACTGGACGGCCCTTGGAAAGCGCGGTCGTGCCGTATTGTAGTACGTGCTCATTCGTTCAAAATTCCATATGCACATCGGGCTGTGTGCGTTACATGTGCTGAAAGTCTGTGTGAAGATGAAACATCGTTGGTGAAAGAGACAGGGTTCAGCAACCGTAATAGATAGGTTTGCTTAATCTCCACATGTGAATCGTTTCGCCTGCTCTAAGCATGATCAGATAATCTGCGGGAATTACAAACCGGTATAAGTTGCTGTAAAAGGCAATAATAAATGAAGAAATTAAAAAGAACAAGAGGCAGATATATACTGATTGGACTAAGGAGCAGAGGGCCACATTTGTGTTTAAAAGGGTGAGGAGGGGTATACATTTCAGTTCATAAATGATTGTACTATAACTGAGCTTACCGATAAAACTTTCTTGCTAATCGTAACAGAGGCGTCGAAAGTAATTAAGAGTCGCAGAGAACTTGGCGGTGACAGCCAGACATCCGCTGTCAATGCTTCATTTCTTCACCCATGAAGAACCTGCCCCATGGCACAAATAGGGTCTGTTTACAATGCCATGAGTACGCGCTGTCATGCCGTCAACTAGACTGTTAAGGAAGTGTCAAATGGGGCCCTGTGCTCCATAGCCCTATAGGTGTATGTATGTCTCTTCTTATTTTTAATCTATTTATTTATTATTGCCTTTAATAGTGATTTATACTTATACCAGTTTGTAGTTTCCTCAGATTGTCTGATATTGCCTAGAACAAGCGAAACACGACACATGTGAAGATTAAGTAAACCTATCCCTGACAACCAATACTTTTTTTTATTCGAAAGAGACAGGTCTAAACAGACTATGTGAGTCAAGTGAAAAACGTAAACTTACAGCACAATGTGATTTTGAAAACAGCACCAAAGTAGTCTGGGTTCTTACTTCGTACCAAATGAGATATAATAATGACAAGCTGATAGCAGTTTATCTCCGAAGAGAGGCCTCCAGTTTGCAACTGTACCGTCCCTTCGGTCGTTGAATGAACATGTTTTCAATTTCAAAGATCACTGCTTTCTCTGTTACTTGGTTAACGAAAGTAAAAGAGAGTTTCGCCTGGAAACCAGAACCACAAAGGCCAGACTTCGAAAAAATTGTGGAGATGATACATTGCAGACTCCAGATTTATCTTTAAAAAAAACGGGTTACAAAATTCTCAGTGATAACTGGTACAATAAAGGGAAAAGTAACGTGGAAGAAAACCGTTTTCGAACCCTCAAGGCTGTAGCTGACAACACTGTAGAAGACATTCATTCTCACTTTTATGACAGTAGCGTTTACAGTCTTCAATGGACATCCTTCAGCATCTGGAATCTGTGATACCATCTTCTTTACTTTATTTCATGGTAGTGTGATTCTGAAACACAATAAAGGTGAGCTGGATGGATGGATGAAAAAGTGTGTCGCATTTTCGCATTCAGTGATATCTGTGGCAGGACCGCGATCGTTTTTGTCATCATTACTCACTGGAGTAGATAGTTATTTATACAAAAGACTTGGATCCCTACTTCTTGTAAATATATTATCATCTTATGGATTTTCTCCCAGCTTAATCTCGTTGTTTGAGAAGGGAGCGAGCATAAATGAGCACTAAGCTGGTAATAGAAGACGCAGATGTGTGAACTGTGAAGATAGTCATTTCGTTGTCTTCCGAACACGATTCTGTTGTTGTCGTTGAAGAAGACGTTGATCTTTTAGTTTTGGTGACATTTTTAGCTCCAGACTATATGTTCTTTTGCAGATCTGGAAGCGGTAACATAGGAAATGATCTGTCTTCCAAAACGTGCTTCAAATGTGAAGATATTGTAGAAAACATGTGATATAATGATGACAAGCTGACAGCAGCTTACCCCCGTAGATAGGCTTTCAATCTGCATGTGTATCGTCCCTTAGGTCATTGAATTAACATGTTTTCAATTTCAAAGATCACTACTTTCTCTGTTACTTGGTTAACCAAAATGATAAGTAGTTGCGAAACCACCTCCGCTCTTTGGGGCAGGAGAAAATTAAATTTTGCACCACACTTGAGAGTGCTGTTTCCTACAGAAAAAGTGATGATATTTTCATCAAAGCTCCAAGTGCAAAAAAAAAAAAAAAATCGTGAGAGCAACTGTATATTTCGTTGTGGCTCGTTGCGGAGGTGTCTCGAACACATCTATAAATGAGTTGCGATATCTTCGCTTTTCTGAAGATGCTGCAAACACCAAATTTGATTTGACACGCCTGCCTCCAACAAGGCGTGCATTTCAATATCATGCATATAGAATTTATCTACAAGTTCAGATGCGGCAGGCATATGAGCCCCGTTTCAGCGGCAGTGAATAAAGAACCAGCTCCAGATGTATTGCTGAACATCATTTCATGCGAATGCAGAAAGACATGTGACAACAAATACAGCTGCAAAAAGCGGAACTTTCATGTTCCATTGTATGTGTTCTTTTTCGATTCGAGTCATGCATCAAGTAAGGCGCTGCAGTCATGGACTGTGCGGTTGGTCCCAGCTGACGTTCGAGTCCTCCCTCGGGCATGGGTGTGTGTGTTTGTCCTTAGGATACTTCAGGTTAAGTAGTGTGTAAGCTTAGGGACTGATGACCATAGCAGTTAGGTCCCATAAGATTTCACACACATTTGAACATTTTTGAACATGCATCAAGCGGTACTGCATCAGAGATTCTAAAACATCGGTCATTACGCAAAACTGCACTAAAGAACGTTTTTAAGTCTAAACTACTGTTTAATCAAACTTTTTGCAATTTCTTGACTTTTTGCAGATTTTCACAGCCTCGTATATCAGTATCTGTTCCAAATTTTCAACATATCATGCACGCTACTTGCAGCAAATTTAACGCTCTTTGATACTGGTGTATTTTTGCCTAAAGTGCACTAGAAGCATGTTACTGAGGAAAAACGGAAAAAGTGCACTTTCTTAGCGGTTTTCATCAAAATGGCGGATAACGCACCAGGGGAAGAAAGTCTGAAACTTGGTTATTTCACTAGAAGTGTGTTAGGTGTCAGGCAAATCCAACACCTTCCATGAAAACCCTGACATGATAAGCAAATCCAGTAGTATGTCACATAGCTCCGAATAAATCGTGACATTAAATTAACCAAATTAATACGAGTAATGAGTGAGCAAATGGAATACCACAGACTAACACAAGAATGCCTAAATGCATGTCGTACCTTCCCACCGTGAGACCGACGCAGTTCCGAGGGGAGAAACGAGGACAGAAGCCGAGAGCAGAAGGCCCTACGATAAGGGACGGACTGGAAACCCACGTCGCCAGCTAACCACTAAGGCTCACCACCCGCACGTTTTAGCGTGAGACTTTTTCGCGTCTTAGGTACGTCAAGGACCACCCCCCAGCCCATGTTAAAAGATAGAGCCCTCCAGAAGAACAGTATAGATCTTACAATAACGCTAAAAGGACCACACCAGCTGCAGGTTTTAGCGTGAGACTTTTTAGCGTCTCTGCTACGTTGCAAACTTTTAAAACATTGCCCCACCACGAAAAGTATAACTTTTCTCATTGGATAGACAGAATTTTTGTAGGCGGAGCTTAAGGTTAACATTGAGACCCTGATTGGTCAGATGAAAACACAGCCAGATAGCTTTTTTAAATCTACTTCGGTAAATTGTAGTAAGGAGAAGTTAGGAGAGTTAGTTCCGAGACGGTGAGCTGGATGGCTGGTGCGCCGGCCGCTGTCGCCCTGACGCTGCCTCAACACCGACAAGGTAATGAACGCGCGGGGATGCCGCATTTTTGAGCGCATAAGGCTTCACTCAGAACTGCAGAAGACTCATCTGTTACACCCCTTTTTTGCGTAATACTAGTGTCGATCGTTAATTAAAACTCATGGTGTTCACATTTGCCACTTGAAGAACAGATCTGAAACGTGATGATTTTTCTTTTATATAGTTATTGAGAAGCCACATCAGCCACTGTAATTTACGACAAGTTAGATAAGTAATTAAAGATAATTGAGGGTCACTGTAGACCATTTTGATAGTTTTCTCTTTTGTGAAACTTAAATTAAACCTAGATTATAGATGTGATATGGCATAGGTCATCCTTCAATCGATTGTAGAACTTGGAAACCCATTCAGGGAATATTCGTTCACATTTTTGTTGAACGCCGTTGGTTTTTACCATCCTGTATTAAAACATCTACTTTTATCAATAGTGCAATTTATAAACAATGTTTTGTGAATAGAATAAAATTTCCAATGGTAAACTTAACTGCTTTTTCGACGTTATTTTACCAGCTAACTAAAAATAGGAAAGCCTCTAACCCCTTCCACTAAATTTAGTTAGTATTAAGATTCTTTTACAGGGAGTGCAGTGGAGCTGACGCTGAGATCATTAAGTATTTGGTTATATCATCGCTAGTCTCACAGAACTCTTCTGAATTCTACATGTCATGTGTGGTCTGGCGTCTCCTTACCAGCAACAGGTCCCAGGTTCAAACTAGTTAATTCCCTAAAAAACACGTTCAGAGCGTCGTTGCGTGAAATTGGTAGGGAGACACGATATAGAACAAACAGACACCACCACGAATGTTTAGAAGTGTAATACACCCAACATACCTGAATATCGAACTTGCTCCACCTTTGCAGCCCAAAATGCTATCTCTACTGGGTTAAAACATTTGACCCAAATCAATAACCGACCAGAAGCTCTACCATCCAACACAACCTAATCATTGCAGGATGTAGAACCCATCACGTCACAAGCATCACAGGGACGGAGATTCTCATGTTCGCAGTAATACTGCCATTGTACTCTCGAAGTATGGTAAGAGTTCGTTTGGGCTTAGGAACAGTGGAACACACGTTGAACACTCCAATCGCGCTGTACAAACACGCCGTCCCAGGCAGCCGAACCAGGGAAGGACCGAACGCATCCCAGTAGTTATCGGAGTATTGCCTTGACGAGCTGTGTTGGGAAGACGTTGGAACGCATGGTCAACCGCCGCCTGGTTTGGCTGCTCGAGACCAGGCAGCTCCTTAGCCCCTCTCAGTGTGGCTTTCGGAGATGTCGTTCCACTATAGACAACTTGACCCTGCTTGAGGCCGCCATCCAGCAGGCCTTTATACGTAACCAGCATTGTCTAGGGGTCTTCTTTGACATTAATAGGGCGTATGACACTACTTGGCGCCGCCTTATCCTCAATCAACTCCATGAGTGGGGTTTTCGTGGCCGTCTCCCTATCTTCATTCGGTCCTTTCTTTCTCACCGCCTCTTTCGGTATCGGGTTGGTAATGTGCTATCGGATTTGTACATGCAGGAGAATGGTGTTCCTCAGGGCAGCGTTTTAAGTGTCACCCTCTTTGCCGTTGCTATTAACAGTATCACGTCCACTATCCGGAGTCCTGCCCAATGCTCCTTGTTTGTGGACGATTTTGCTGTTTTCTGTTCTTCCTCCAGTCATGTCAGTGCTAGTCGGCAGTTACAGCTTACGATAAAGCGCTTAGAGGCATGGACTGCAAAGACGGGTTTTACCTTTTCTGCAGACAAATCTGTGTGTGTTCATTTTAATCGTTCTCGGCGTCTTTTTACCTCCCCTGAATTGCGTCTGAGGGACACCGTTCTTCCTTTTAGACTGTGAGGTTCCTGGGCCTCACTTTTGATTCCAAGTTGTCGTGGTTGCCTCACCTTAAAGACCTCAAGGTGCGGGCCCTGAAGGCACTGAATATTTTGAAGTGTCTGAGCCATCGGTCCTGGGGAGCAGATCGGGCTCGTCTGCTGCAGTTTTATAGGGCTTTCGTCCGATCGCGTCTTGACTATGCTTGCACCGTGTATGGGTCAGCAAGGCCTTCGTATCTGAAGATCCTTGACGCAGTACACCATGAGGGTATCAGGCTGGCCACTGGTGCCTTCCGTACCAGTCCCATCCCCAGCCTGTGTGCTGAGGCAGGGGAACCGCCGCTCGCCATCCGGCGGAAACTCCTCATGGTGCGACGGGTGTGTCATTTCCTTGCCTGTCCTACCTCCCCTGCGTACCCTACCGTTGCCCGACCGCCTATGGAACGTCTCTTTTCCAGTCGTCCCAGGGCAACAAAACCATTTGGGATTCGTGCCAAGCATTTGCTTGAGTCCCTTGGTGTGGAGCGTGTGGCCCCCCAACGACAAGGTTTTACTCGCCTGCCTCCCTGGTTGCTCCAGAGGCCCAGCATCCTTTTAGACTTGTCGGAGAACCGGAGGAACTGCACTCCGGCGTTTGTTTTTACCTCCTTATTTTACGATATTTTAAACCAGCATCCGGACCATGTACCTGTATTCACAGATGGCTCTAAACAGGGGGACACTGTTGGTTGTGCTGTTGTTTTCCCTGATCGAGTCGTCAAGTTACGGCTTCCTGCGGCGTTTACCATCCTCGATGCCGAATTGTTTGCAATCTTGCGGGCATTGGAGCAGATGAGATGTGTTACCAGTCTTAAGTTCCTCATCTTTTCTGACTCCCTGAGTGCCCTTCAGACCATGCAACACTTGTACCCAGCGGATACGGTCGTCCAGAACATCCATGATGCCCTACTCCACCTGCAACGGCAGGGGAAGGAGGTTTCTTTCTGCTGGGTGCCGGGGCACGTGGGTATTAGGGGCAACGAACTGGCGGATGTGGCTGCCATAGATGCATGTTCCCTCCCTCACGTTGTTGAATGTGCCGTCCCCCTCCATGCTGTAACCTCCCTTTTGCGTTTTCGTGTTATGCATCAATGGGAAGAGGAGTGGTTGGCAGTTTCTGACAATAAGCTGCGTCTGGTAAAGGCCACTACGCGACCATGGCGTACGTCCTACCAGTCATACAGGCGGGATGAGGTTCTCCTCACTCGCCTCCGCATTGGACACAGTCCCTTCACGCATGGTTTTTTACTCCGGCGGGAGGACCCCCCAATCTGCAGTGCTTGTGGCGTCCAGATTACTGTCCGCCACATTTTACTTGACTGTCTTTTATTCTCTGACCAGAGGGCGGTGGTTTCCTTGCCACCAGATTTGCCCTGTATTTTGCAAGACGACGCAGCGACTGTGGTTAAGGTCTTACGGTTTTGTGTCCTGTCCAATCTGTTGCCTCGGATTTTAGGGAGAAGGTTTTAATGTGCTGCTGGGTGACTGGCTCACCCAGGTTTTAGGTAAGAGGTCCGCCAGTCACGATTACCTCCTTGTTTCCCTTCGGTATCTGTTCTCTTTTCCTTGTGTTTCCTTTCCTTTTTTACTGTGTTTCTTCTCCTCTTGTTTTGCCTCTGTATGTGCGCATTTGGAACTGCGTCAGGCCTGTGTCTTTTAGCCGTTCTCCTTGTTCGGCGTCCGTCTTCGTCCCTTCGCCGCTTGTGTTCCTGTTTCTATGCGTTTGGGCGCTGATGACCACGCTGTTTAGCGCCCGTAAACCTCAAACACACACACACACACACACACACACACACACACACGAGCTTCATTTACTTGACCAGGACATGGCTTTGAGTTTTATCGGTCTATGCTCCATATACCTATGTCGTTAACAGTTGAATATTTGCTTTTCACTATTTAGGCAGTATGCAGTTTGTATCGTTCTAAAATATCTTGTTACGGAGTCCGAAACTGTTGAAGAATGTGATTTTAAAGTTTTAGACAGGTCTATTTCTATACATACATAGCAGGAGTGTAGCAAGAGATTATGGAGCAGCCGAGAACGCGCTGAAGTGTCGTATGCGTTCCTTGAAGACGTCAAGCGTGCGTCGTCTGTGAGAGCAGTTAGCAGAGCGTTTCTTTTTAATTGGGACAAACTGGAACTCGTAAGCGACACCAAGGCAACGGAAAGTTTGTCTGTCGCTTAGAAGCACGTTTTTACTCTGCAGGAAGCGAGTCGGCTCCTACAGAGACCACTCCTCGTCTATCGACTTGGTCGATAATTATCTTCACTCGCATCTACACTCTTTGTCTGCTAAGCTCTTTGTTGCGGGTTACATAGAGCATAGTAATAATTCTTCTCATCCCTCTTATAACATCGACGTATATGTGTTTGTGCGAACAACACCTAATGACATCTCAGTTTATCCATTACGTGCCTTTACTGAGCCCTCCGTTACCGCGAAACACAATTTCGGGTATTGATAAACGGTTGAGTCCGTGATAATGGAACGAACTAGCGAGGTGATGGAGAAGCGTAAATGTATCAATTTAAGGTAAGGGATCATGGTCCGGAAAAGGACCGGGTCGAAAGTTACAAGCGAAAGTCGTTCTATACCTCTGATAGTGGGATACATGTACCAATACTGTTCTTACTAAGATTGTAGGGTAGGCAGTCCTGACGAGCACACAGATATGAAAGTTGGGATACTAACTCAACTAATTCACTGCATCTCCAGATCAGTAAAATAGATAATTGCATCTAATAGGTACAAAAGTTCAAATTGTTAATACAAAAAAGTTACTTCACAAGATACATTCAAAAACAAATACTATGATTAGGGCACAACTACCAAACGGGGCATATTTTTTGTTTGTTTTTGTTTGGATGTATTGGTTATTAAACGGGCAAATGGGACTTTAGGGCACAAGGTATATAGGAAAGATAAACACACCGATCGTTACCTACATAAAGATCCGAATCATCATCCTAGGCAAAAGAGAGGAGTCATAAAAACTTTAGTGGACAGGACTAATAACATCTGTGAGCCAATTTATTTGCGAGATGAATTAAGACATTTGCGAATGGCTTTCAAGAGAAATGGGTACACTGACAACGAAATAGATCGAGCACTCCACCTTAGAAGAAAAGTGTACGAAAATACACGAAAGCAACAACCGTAGGCTGGAAAAGTTTTTCTTCCATTTATTCATAATATCACGGACCGTCTTGGGAAAGTTTTGGCCAAGTTTCAAGTGGAGACAATCTTTCGACCTACCAAGAAAATTAGTGAAAGTTTAAGATCGGTGAAAGACGCACGACACCCCTTAGCTACCCCAGGTGTGTATAAAATTCCGTGTAGCTGAGGAACGGTTTATATTGGAACAACTAAAAGGAGTGTCAATGCCCGCCTAACGAAACACAAAAGAACCTGTAGATTGGAACAAATTGACGAATCAGCTGTAGGGAACACGTTTTCAAAGACGGTGATCGCGAAATAAAATTTAGTGAGACAAACGTGATAGCTAGGACCTCACATTATTATACCCGCGTGTATAGAGAAGCTATAGAGATGTACAAGCACGAAAATAATTTTAATAAAAAAAAGTGACTATCGATTACCTACAATCGAGAGACATGGCACTAGCCACAGATAGTTTTAAAGTCGAATGCGCCATCTATGCTCTCTATATAAGCGTGACCTCCAGCGCCTAGCAGCCAGTCGCCGACTCACCTCAGAAGATGTTGCCTGCAGTATGCAACGAAACGTCAGGAAGGAGAAGCAGTTTTGTATATGGACCACGGCAATTCAGCCCGGAAGTTTTAATTAATGAATATATCGTCAATTTGTGTGAGCAGGATCCATTAGAACAATAATTCAAATTATCCTAAGAACATATATAAATCGTGGCAATAACATTCCAGTCCAAAAATACATAACGAGAAAACACAGGCTTAAACTCTTAGCTACAACAACAGGTCATCAGACAGCTTACATATGTGGACACTGATATCATATTTGCCACATTATCTGCTCTAAATTAAAGTCACAAGCAGTGAGGATTGTAGATTCTGTAGAAAGAGATGGCTGTTCCGCACTAGATACTAGTACATGTCGCTCATGATACAAGCATCTCACAGCGGAATACATGTGCTGTGCTGTTGTTGCGAAGATTGTAGAGTAGGCAACTTGCAGAGGCAGCACCAAAACAATAAAAATATTTCTTGTAAACATGGGCTCTAAAATGCATAACTTAAGATCTATGGGCACTTGTTCAGTAGAAGTGATGTGTTACACAGCATCAAAGATGAAAAAGTGCTCACATCTCTTGGAATATGTATTTTAGAGCTTATGTCTACTAGACATTTTCTTCTAATTTTAGTCCATACTATCACCTCTGAAAGTTGCTTGCCCTCCAGTCTTAGCAGAAACAGGACCGACACAAGTATTTCGTTGTCAGAGGAATCAGAATGATTTCCTGACCAAGATCTGTTACATCAAACTGATACATTTATTCTTCTCCATTATCCCTGAAAGTTTGTAGTATCATCACGGAATCAGACGGTACAATTTTAGCAACTCAGTCATTGTAGTCTCTTTTAGTTACTTATTCAGGGTCCATCTTCAGATTCTCGGAATATGCTTCGTATTTTACACGTGTCTGCGTACAAACGGAGTAGTAAGAATTTTAACGGCAAAGCAGCTATGAAGGACAGTTACTTCAAATCAACACATACACGCGGTTCTTCCTCGTGATTATCTACAATCTAAGCGAAAAATACGACTTACCACGATGGTATTCTCAGAATGGAAGGCACATCAGTAGATGTGATGTTCATGTACAGACAAACAAACGATTACAATTTCAGAGAAACTGAACTATTTATTCAAGAGAAAGAGCTTCACCAACCGAACAAGTTAGTTACGCGTTGGTCCACCTCTGGCCCTTATGGGAGCAGGTATACGGCTTCTCTTTGATTGATGGAGTTGGCTGAGGGATATCTGGCCAAATTCTGTGCAATTGGAGCGTTAGATCGTCAAAACTCCGGTATAGTAGGAGGACCCTACCAGTAATGCTCCAAGTACTCTCAACTGGGGAGAATACGACGACCTTACTGGTAGGGTTTGGCAAGCATGAAGACAAGTTGTAGAGGCTCTCGCCTTGTGCGGGCGGGCATTATCTTGCTGAAATGTAAGCCTAGGATGGCTTGCCATGAAGGGCAACAAAACGGCAACGTATCGCTGTGATGTAAGGGTGCCGCGGATAACAATCAAATGGATCGTGTTATCAAAATAAATGGCACCCCAGACCATAACTCCTGTTTGTCAGGCCGTGCGGCGTGCGACATTTAGGATGGTGTCCTACCGCTGTGCGGATCGTCTCCAAACACGTCTTCGACCTGGAGTCTCATTGACTGGAGCAGAACTGTCGCGCTTCCAACTGAGACCAGATGACAAGCAAAGACCTGTCTAGAAACTCCCCAACAGCAGTCGGCTACCAACATCATTGTCACCCCCCCCATACGATCCGACAACCAGGAGTCATGGACTGGGGTGCCATTTGTCACCCGCGACACGCTTACAGTACAGCGTACGTCGACTTACTGCCATTCATGGCAAGCCATCCTGGGCGTACAGTTTAGCAAGATAATGACCGCTCGCGTATGTCGAGAGTTTCTACTGCTTGTCTTCGTGTTTGCCAAATCCTACCTTAGTCAGCGAGGTCGCCATATATCTCCCAAATTGAGTACGTTAGGAGCATTATGGGCAGGATTCTTCAACCATCTCTGGAGTCTGACGATCCGACATGTCATCTGGATAGAAATTGGTACGATATCCCTCAGGAAGACATCCAACAACTTTGTCGATTAGTGCCAAGCCGAATAACTGCTTGCCTAAGAGCCAAATGTGGACCAACGCATTACTGACTTGTTCAATTTGTGAAGCTCTTTGTCCTAAATCATCCAGCTTTTTCTGAAATTATAATCATTTGTTTGTCCGTACATGTACATTACCTCTATACTTGCGTCCAATTTGAATAATTCCTTCGTTATGCTTCAGTTTCTTTATTATTTTTTAACAAAGAATGTAAGCAGCAGGCGGTAACGCAAAACATGAATTAGCACGAAATAGTTCAAAGAAATCTTATTCCGTTATTTGAAACCAGCGCCGGCTGCTGTGACCGAGCGGTTCTAGGCGCTTCAGTCTGGAACCGCACCACCGCTACGGTCGCAGGTTCGAATCCTGTCTCGCGCATAGATGTGTGTGATGTCCTTAGGTTAGTTAGGTTTAAGTAGTTCTAAGTTCTGGGGGACTGATGACCTCAGATGTTAACTCCCGTAGTGCTCAGAGCCATATGTGCTCATTGATGTAATTTTTCATTAATTTCCCCATTAAATTCATACCTAAAACTGGGGACTTCTTTTTCAAACACCCTGTATTTCTTTTGTTACCCATGGTTTCCTAGCAGTTACCTCCTTTGTACCTATGTTTTCCTTTCTAACTTCTGTGATTGCCCTTTTTAAATATATCCATTCCTCTCAAACAGTACTGCCTACTGAGCTAGTCCTCTCTGCCGTGTCTATAGCCTTAGAGAAATTCAAAAGTACCTCACCATTCCTTAGGACTTCTGTATCCCGCTTCTTTGCATACTGATGCTTCCTGACGTATCTCTTATGCTTCAGCCTACTCTTCATCACTACTACTTTGTGATCTGAGTCTATATCTGCTCCTGGATACGCCTTGCAATCCAGTATCACATTTCGGAATCTCTGCCTGACGATGATGTAGTCTAATTGAAATCTTCCGGCATCACCTGGGCTTTCCTAAGTATACCTCCACCTCTTGTGATTCTTGAACAAAATACTCTCTATTACTAGCTGAAATTTATTACAGAATTCAATTAGTCTTTCCACTCCCTCATTCCTTGCACTGTAACCTTTTCTTCTGCTCCTTCCCCTACAACTGCATTCCAGTCCTCCATGGCTATTAGATATTCATCTCCCTATACGACTGTATTACCCTTTCAATATCCTCATATACTTTGGTTCAAATGCAGTGAAATATCTAGGGGTAACCTTGGATGAGAAGCTAACTTGGACCCGTCATATTAAGGGTATCTGCTCCAAGGCATAAGCACTTTAGTGAGTACGTGGAGGGCTTGTGGCAAAAACTGGGGCTTAAGCCCCAGGGGTATGCACAGGATATACTCCACAGTGGTTAGACCTAGGATTTCCTATGGGGCCGTAGTGTCGTGGAAGAAGGTACAACATCGGGTTGCTGCTAAAGAGCTTGCTAAGGTGCACAGATTGGCCTGCTTAGCCATAACGGGCGGAATTAGCAGCACACCAATCGCTGGAATGGAAGCCGTGCTGGACATGCCTCCACTTCACCTTTGCGTTAAGATGGAGGCAGCAGCTGGGACATACAGACTTAAACTGGCCAAAACTGGGAATCATTTGGATATCCAGAATTACACACTAACATAGTGAGTGAGGTAAATATAGGTATGGCTGGGGAAATGCCTGCTGACTATATAGTTACTCCTAACTGCTTATACAAGCCTTACAACATAATAATTCGAAGTAGGGATCAGTGGGAGAAAACAGTTCGACACCAGACGGGGGACATGGTTTGGTTCACTGATGGGTCGAAAATAGATCAAAGCATTGGGGCAGGGTTGTATGGGGTTCAGCCAAGACTGGAGAGCAGCATCTCTGTAGGGAAACTGGCCTCTGTATTCCAAGCCGAAATTACTGCAATCAGGGCATGTGTGGAGGAGAATATGAGTAGTTGCTACAATGGTCGTAGCATCTACATCTATTCAGACAGCCAGACAGCCCTGAAATCATTGGCAGCTTCTGCAACAAGATCTAAGATTGTTGCTGATTGCCACAGCGCTCTGGTGGAGCTAGGGAGAAGCAATAGAGGGTACCTAGTGTGGGTCCCTGGCCAATCAGGTATCTGTGGCAATGAACAAGCCAATAGATTGGCTAGGATGGGGGCAAAAAAGCCATTTATTGAACCGGAACCTGTCTTGACAATCACCAAGGCTATGATAAAAATTAGAACTACGGATATGGCTTAGGAAGCAGCACATAGGATATTGGACCAAGGTCCATAAACAAAAACATGATAAGGTAATGATGCCCAAGCCATGTTTTAAAAGGAGCTCTGTAATCCTGGGATTGAACAAGAAAGAGATTAAACTCATGACTGTACTGATGACCGGCCATGGGAACTTCAAAAAACACCTACACACAATGGGTATAATGGAAGAGGACCCTAAATGTAGGATCTGTGATGAGGATGAAGAAACTGCATCACACCTAATCTTTGAATGCATGGCACTGGAGAGTAAAAGATACAGAATTTTCGGGACAACTAGACCTGAAGAAATTGTGTCCAACAAAAAACTAGTAGAGGGACTCCTTGCACTATTCAAGGGCACTGGTTGGCTTCACTAGATATACAGGGAGCGATACCGCACAACAAACCTAGTTTCGGTGCGGGCAGTGGCGGGCTAGACCTAAGCTGTTTTAGCTCTTCTGTTATTGGTTCAAATGGCTCTGAACACTATGGGACTTAACATCTGAGGTCATCAGTTCCCTATAACTTAGAAGTACTTAAACATAACTAACCTAAGGACATCACACACATCCATGCCCGAGGTAGGATACCAACCTGCGACCGTAGTGGTCGTGCGGTTCCAGACTGAAGCGCCTAGAACCCCTCGGCCACACCGGCTGGCTCATATACTTTATCTGTTTATCTTCAGCTTCCGACGTCGGCATGTATACTTGAACTATAGTTGTCGGTGTTGGTTTGATGTCGATTCTGATAAGAATCTGTTCACAGTACCATCCTCTCTGCCCTATCTTCCCACTCATTACGAATCTATTGCTGTTGATATCACCCTGCACTCATCTGACCTAAAATCTTAAACTTCTTTCCATTTAACTTCACTGATCCTTACTATATCTAGATTGAGCCTTTGCATTTCCCTTTTTAAATTTTCTAGCTTCCCCTACAATGCGTCAATGAAAGTATCCCTTTCTTTGGGGGCGTTGATTCCTACATACCTAAAAGTTGAAAGCGTCATTTTGCCCTGTGATGAGCAACAGCACGACGTTCTTGACAACAGTCGACACTGCTGACACCCCCTGGACGATTCGAACCTTCTCTAAGGACATCTCTGGGCTGCAACCAGTTGCAGAATATAAGGGGTGTCGCAGGGGTTGCCTGTCGACAAGCGCTGGAGCAGCAGCAGAGCGTCACTTAGCTGAAGCCTGTCTAGGCCTGTGCACAGATACACTTTACAGTTGTATATTGAAAAATCCGCCTCAGTCGCGAAAATTTTCTGGTCTTTACCCAGGTAGTGGTTCACGGTGTGGGTTCCTGTAGTCATGTCCTAGTTCATGAACCACGGGCAACGTATGAGATGAGTGGCCAAGTAAGTGGTCCCGACAGTCGAGATACCAGTAACGTCGGAAGAAGGCTGGGCATCTCGGGCATATTCTGAGTCGTGGTCACCTTTGTGCTCATACGGCAACGACTACCAAATCCACCGGTTAGTCCCTCAGTCGTTAGTAGTAAAACCCAATGGGACTCGGGGCAAGTAAGGCTAACAACCTGCTTCCACAGTACTTTAAGTATGATGCTGGCAACAATCAGAGCAAAATGCCTCGGACTTTTTGAGGTGACGGAGTCCTACCTCTAACTGACAAAGCAGGGACTCCTAAGATACGACTTCGCAAACAAATGGTAATGAGATGGGGAGCTATTAATATCAATGGGGGCTACTCTGGAAAGAAGTTAGAGCTGGCAGAGGCTGCAAGTAAGATGGGGCTGGACGTTTTAGCTGTTAGTGACATTTGGGTAAGGGGTGAGAAAGAAGAGGAAGTGGGAGAATACAAGATCTACCTGTCAGGAGTCAAAGCAGGAATAGCACAATGGGATGTAGGGCTTTACATTAGGAAAGAAATGGAACCCAGCGTAGTTGCAATAAGTTATGTAAACGAACGACTGATGTGGATAGATTTGACAGTGTCTGGCAAGAAAATTAGGATTGTGTCAGTATATGCGCATTTTGAAGGGACAGATCAAGATTAGATGGATAGTTTTTATGAGGCACTCAGTGATGTAGTTGTTAGAGTAAAGGACAAGGACAGTGTTCTGTCCATTGGTGATTTCAACGCCAGGATTGGAAATGGAACAGAAAGGTATGAAAAGGTTATGGGTACATTTGGAGAGGATATGGAGGCCAACAGAAACGGGAAACAACTCTTGGATTTCTGTGCCAGTATGGGCTTAGTAATCGCAAACTCCTTTTTTAAACATAAGAACATTCACCGATATACTTGGGAAAGCAGGGGAACCAGATCTGTCATTGACTATATAATAACAGATCAGGAATTCAGGAAGGCTGTGAGGGACACACGTGTATTCAGGGGATTCTTTGAAGACACTGATCATTATTTAATCTGCAGTGAAATTGGGATTGTGAGGCCGAAAGTGCAAGAGGTCAGGTCCATATGTAGGAGGGTAAGAGTGGAGAAACTTCAGGATAAGGAAATCAGGCACAGGTACATAACAGCGATCTCAGAAAGGTACCAGTTAGTTGAATGTAGTCAATAACAGTCATTGGAAAAGGAATTGACAAGGTACAGGGATACAGTACTAGAAGCGGCTAGAGAATGTCTTGGAACAGTGGTGTGTAAAAGTAGGATGAAGCAAACAGCTTGATGGAATGACACAGTCAAGACAGTCTGTAAAAGAAAAAAGAAGGCGTATCAAAAATGGCTACATACTAGAACTCAGGTAGACAGAGAAAGTTATGTTGAAGAAAGAAACAAAGCTAAACAGATACTTGCAGAATCCAAGAAGAAATCTTGGGAAGACTTTGGAAACAGGTAGGAGACTTTGGGTCAAGCTGCTGGAAAACCATTCTGAAGTGTAATTAGCAGTCTTCGAAAGGGAGGTAAGAAGGAAATGACAAGTATTTTGGACAGGTCAGGAAAACCGCTGGTGAATCCTGTTGATGCCTTGGGCAGTTGGAGGGAATATTTTGAAGAGTTGCTCAATGTAGGTGAAAATACGATCAGTAATGTTTCAGATTTCGAGGTAGAATGGGATAGGAATGATGATGTAAGTAGGATCACATTTGAGGAAGTGGAGAAAATGGTCAATAGATTGCAGTGCAATAAAGCAACTGGAATGGACGAAATTAAGTCAGAACTCATCAAATACAGTGGAATGTCAGGTGTTAAATGGCTACACAGGATAATTGAAATGGTCTGGGAGTCGGGACAGGTTCCATCAGACTGGACAAAAGCAGTAATCACACCAATCAATAAACATGGAAACAGGAAAGATTGTAACAACTACAGAGGTATCTCTTTAATCAGTGTTGTGGGTAAAATCTTCTCAGGTATTGTTGAAAGAGAAGTGCGAGTATTAGTTGAGGACCACTTGGATGAAAATCAGTGTGGGTTTAGGTCTCTTAGAGGTTGTCAGGAGCAGATCTTTAGCTTATGGCAAATAATGGAGAAGTGTGGAGAGTGGAACAGGGAATTGTATCTATGCTTTATAGACCTAGAAAAGGCATATGACCGTGTTCCTAGGAGGAAGTTATCGTCTGTTCTACGAGATTATGGAATAGGAGGCAAACTTTTGCAAGCAATTAAAGGTCTTTACATGGATAGTCAGGCAGCAGTTAGAGGTGACGGTAAATTGAGTTCATGGTTCCGAGTAGTTTCAGGGGTAAGACAAGGCTGCAAACTATCTCCACTGTTGTTCATATTATTTATGGATCATATGTTGAAAACAATAGACTGGCTGCGTGAGATTAAGATATGTGAACACAAAATAAGCAGTCTTGCATATGCGGATGACTTAGCTGTGATGGCAGATTCGATTGAAAGTTTGCAAAGTAATATTTCAGAGCTAGATCAGAAATGTAAGGACTATGGTATGAAGATTAGCATCTCCAAAACGAAAGTAATGTCAGTGGGAAAGAAATATAAACGGATTGAGTGCCAAATAGGAGGAACAAAGTTAGAACAGGTGGACGGTTTCAAGTACTTAGGATGCATATTCTCACAGGATGGCAACATAGCGAAATAACTGGAAGCGAGGTGTAGCAAAGCTAATGCAGTGAGCGCTCAGCAAAGATCTACTCTCTTCTTCAAGAAGGAAGTCAGAACCAAGACTAAGTTATCTGTGCACCGTTCAATCTTTCGACCAACTTTGTTGTATGGGAGCGAAAGCTGGGTGGATTCAAGTTACCTTATCAACAAGGTTGAGGTTACGGATATGAAAGTAGCTAGGATTATTGCAGGTACTAGTAGATGGAAACAATGGCAGGATGGTGTCCACAACGAGGAAATCAAAGAAAAACTGGGAATGAACTCTATAGATGTAGCAGTCAGGGCGAACAGGCTTAGATGGTGGGGTCATGTTAAACGCATGGGAGAAGCAAGGTTACCCAAGAGACTCATGGGTTCAGCAGTAGAGGGTAGGAGGAGTCGGGGCAGATCAAGGAGAAGGTATCTGGATTCAGTTAAGAATGATTTTGAAGTAATAGGTTTAACATCAGAAGAGGCACCAATGTTAGCACTGAATAGGGGATCGTGGAGGAATTTTATAAGGGGGCTATGCTCCAGACTGAACGCTGAAAGGCAAAATCAGTCTTAAATCATGATGATGATTACCCAGGTATCGGCTAGATTAATCTAGCCTTCTTCAGAAGCATAAAATTACTATAACATGCCAGAGTAAGACACAGTCAAGATTTAAAATTAAAACCTATAGTACTGTGGTACAATGTCTAATTAAGACTACTTAACTGAAGTCCGGCCACGGCATCACTCCACCACGCGCTCGGTTGGCAGTGGCAACTACGTTGGCGTATTATAGTAATTTTATGCTTCTGAAGAAGGCTAGATTAATCTGGCCGAAACCTGGGTAAAGACCAGAAAATTTTCGAAACTGAGGCGGATTTTTTAAATATATTAGTCTATCACAGTTGCTGACGAGGCTGCAACATGCTAAAAATTCTTACACTTCACAGTGCTCAACGAATGGACAAGGGTACCGACGTTTTCGCCGAACTGGAGGGGTCCTAGACAGACACCTTTATTCACATCAGGGCCAAAATGTCCGCCACTCCTCTCCCCACCCCTCCCCCCACACCCCTCCCATCATCATCCCACCACAGAAGGCTGCGAAACAGAAGGACTGAAATTTCGTCAAATGATTTTGAATGCCTTCCAGTGGTTCCACCACGTACAGCAGAGCGAAAATTGAGGTCACACTACACTCCAAAGCGGTCACCTACTAGAAGACCGGTAATTTTAAAGCTGGACACTGCGGTTCTGACCTCCATAGCGGGGACTTCAAAGGGTTGGGACGTGTTTTCCCGTATCAACTCATCAGTTGCCGAAATTTTGTTTTCTGTGACTGCCCAGATCGCCCTGGTGCAACGAATTTTCAATATTTGTTACACCCCGTTTAAGCTTAACTGCCCACTCGAACAACTTTCATACTACACTGCCGTCCGACGGTGAATTTGTATTGGTTTCAATCCTTCAGCTAACAGAAATTTAGTAACGCTCCACTGCTCCATGTGGTTGCCAACCTGCAAGAGTGCAGCCTTCTTGTGTCACTGATCCCCAGCATCCGAATAGCGAGGCTGGCGTGCCGACTCCAATTGATTGTAGTTCTAGGACACCACCAAAAAAAAATAGCAAAGAAATACAAACTTTGCAAAACTTTTGAATTTTTTATACAATTTTTCCAGTAGTTTATTGAGTCGGCCTTGTTTAATCAGCATTAGGAATCTTAACAGTAAACAGCAGATTCACGTACGACGTCTGTCTAGCAGCGTTTGCCACTGGAGTTGGCTGTGCAACTCTGTGTCACTTTCGCCTTTACTCTATAAGAGTGACGCAACTCCTTCCTCTTGTTAGGATATTTCTTCTCTTGTTCGTGTATGGTATGAGTCCCAGACTGACGAGCAATACTAAATTACCAGTTGAACGAGTGTTTCGTGAGCTACTTCGTCCGCAGCTGAATTTTCTTGAGGCTACTTCCTATGAAAATTAGTATCCTTTGTGCCTTTCCTCCGACTGGTTTTATGTGATTTTTCTACTTTTAGCTACTCTGCACTGATAAGCTGAGACACTCAATCGTTGTGAATGCTTCCAGTGATTGTTTGTAAATCGTATAGTCGTGGGAGAACCGGTATTGGCGCCTATTTACGCGCAATTCATTACATTTTGTTATATTGAAGATTAGTTGGCAATCCTGCACCGATCTTCTACAGCTCGTTCTATAATTTTCTAGCCTTGAGACTTCTTTGAATTCAACATCACCAGCGGCGGAGAACCTCATGGTCCCTCCAGCGACATCGATTGTTTTATTTACATTTATTCTGGAAAATAATGGCCCACATAACTCTGAAGATTTATTTCTGTTTAAGAATCACATGACATGCTGTGTCACATTTTCTAGGAACTCTTCAGTCAATCAAAAATACTGATTCTCCGCAAGCCAGTATTTATTCTGTTAGCAGCAGTTCAATACTGAAGCGAAAGCCTTCCGGAAGTCAAGGGAACATGGCGTCACCCAGGGAGTCAGGCTTTCTGGGTCTCTTAGGACATAGCGAGCTGAGTTAAACGTGATTTCTGCACACAGAATCTATGTTTATTCCTACAGAGGAGGTTTTTTGTCTTTAGAATTGAGACCGAATAACATTGTTGTTCAAATGGCTCTGAGCACTATGGGACTTAACTTCTGAGGTCATCAGTCCTCTAGAACTTAGAACTACTTAAACCTAACTAACCGAAGCACATCACACACATCCATGTCCAAGGCAGGATTCGAACCTGCGACCGTAGCGGTCACGCGTTTCCAGACTGTAGCGCCCAGAACCGCTCGTCCACAGCGGCCAGCCAGACAAAATAATAGGCGAACACCTAACGTCTTCTAAATGTCTACGACTGACTTCAGTGATAGAGGTGTATATCTGTGGGAATCTGTTGTACAACTCTTCTTTAAAACGAGAATGACCTGCACATTTTTTTCCACTCACTCGGACAGCTATGTTCCTGTAGCCTCTTCAGTCCCGAACGCATGTTAAAAGTACAAGCGAGTTAATATTGTGGTAATTGCTTTGTGTTAATGCTAGTTAACAATGAATGATCCTCAAAAATATATTGAATCGTAGTGAATTTTTTATAAATGGTATCATATATATGACGCCTCACGATTTAAGCAGGGCAATTACGCATACAGCTTCGCATCTCTGTGTTGCTTTGTTATATTAAAAAACACACACACAATTATATACATTGCATATATTCTTCATGTAGGTCAAAATACACACATGCTATTAAAATTTTCGGCAATGGCAAGTAAAGAATTCAAAATATTAAACAAAATTTATCAAAGTACAGTTTGTAATGTTACTTGAATTACGTAACCATTACGGTACCTCACCTGAACCTCTCGATACCAGTAATATTCTACTGTATTTCTGTTAACTACTTAACATATTTCTGAGACAATATTCAGATTTGATTTCACTTTTAATACATCGATATGTTTATATTGCTATGATATTATTCTTATGTGTATTCTTTCTTTTGTCACTATGATCTTTGACGTTCTTGTAACTCTGATTTTTGGGCGCGTAAGCGATTGTTAGTCAGTTGTTAACTTGTTAGAGAGTCGGACGTCGAGAAAGTCAAGTGATGGACGTCTTGTTGGAAAGACGCATAACGTAGTCCGCTTATAAAATGCGAACTTTAACAGTGACTGTGAGGAAATTGTTTTCAACAAAAGTGTAATGTTGAAGAATGTTTTGTGAAGCGCATCTACAAAACTTTTGAATATAGCAGGATAAAACCTAGGCCTCTTTGCATCCGAGCTTGGAATCATAACCCCTTAGATTTTTAACGATTGAGCCATGATTTTACGACGAGACCAGCGAGGGAAACACAAAAAGATGAGTGCCTAGTTTTTTCATTATTACATGAAAAGACTATAAACTATGCTCTAATGACACCTGCCACATAATATGACTGTTGTTGCCCGATAATGCAGTATTTAGCAACGTGAGCAACACCACAATCGTTATTTTTGTCCTTTGCTGTGGTAGGGTTGTTAGATGTTGCATTTCTGTTCATGTATACAGTGCTAGCGTATAGTATAGATAACCTGACGCACCATAAGATCAAAAGAAGTCTGAATCAAAAAGATGTGCTTTAGGGCTCGGCTAATATAACACCATTTTCACTGACGTAAATAAAGTCGGCCTTGAGTCCCGAGATATCATATGTGATACCCAAGACTTTAAAGCTTATAAAACCGATATAATATTAATTTATAGTTCGCTGTTAATTGAGGAATGGCTGTACAGCTTCACTAAGGCATTAAAGCAATTTGAAGCACTTATAATTAGAAAAAGGTAGGTGTTTACGTTTATTTCGCCGATACATGCTTACTGAAGGCAGAATTGCGGCATCAATCTGAAATGATTAAAATTTGAATCTTGCTCTTCTCGCAATCTGAAATGATTCATATTGTCTGGATGCGAATTTTAATCTTGCTCTTCCAGAACCGTTCAGTGTGCTAGCTATAGCACTACACTTAAACGTTTTTGGAGCCGTCAACGACAGTGCAGAGGAATGTGTAGTTCTGGAACATGCAATACGTACTCTCTGTATTACCTGGACCTCGAACATTGGGTGTTGCTGACACCCATCACACCGGACGCGTCCTCTTGATGCCGCTATCTGCACTGACCGCAATGGATACTGCGGTGAGCCTTTCAATTAGCATGCAGATTAAGCGAGACGGTCGGGGCCGAGCGTGCAGGCCAGATACGTCACGTGGCGACCCTAATGTCTCTGGTTAATTAACGGCCGCTGCAGAGATGTGGACGTAATCAATCTGGAGGGGAATCTCCGGTTGTCGTATCCACGGCAGGCGCAGGTCCGGTTGGCACAGCCTCGTGTCTCAAAACCGAGAACGCCGGTGTTGAAAACCGTGAGTGGTGTCAATTTGTATCTACACGTGAAGCGACATTTTATGTCATAATAAACGATATGCAGGTCATATTAACATTCCAGAATGAGATTTTCACTCTGCAGCGGAGTGTGCGCTGATATGAAACTTCCTGGCAAATTAAAACTGTGCACCCGACCGAGACTCGAACTCGGGACCTTTGCTTTCCGCGGGCAAGTGCTCTACAATCTGAGCTACCAAAGCACGACTCAGGCCCGCTACCCACAGCTTTACTTCTGCCAGTATCTCGTCTCCTACCTTCCAAACTTTACAGAAGCTCTCCTGCGAACCTAGCAGAACTAGCACTCCTGAAGGAATGGATAAGGCTGAGACATGGCTTAGCCACAGCCTGGGGGATGTTTCCAGAATGAGATTTTCACTCTACAGCGGAGTGTGCGCTGATATGTATGGATTAGCCGGGGGCAATAGCCGTGGCGCGGTACATTTGTATCGAGACAGATTTCCAGAACGAAGGTGTCCCGACAGGAAGACGTTCGAAGCAATTGATCGGCGTCTTAGGGAGCACGGAACATTCCAGCCTATGACTCGCGCCTGGGGAAGACCTGGAACGACGAGGACACCTACAATGGACGAGGCAATTCTTCGTGCAGTTGACGATAACCCTAATGTCAGCGTCAGAGAAGTTGGTGCTGTACAAGGAAATGTTGACCACGTCACTGTATGAAGAGTGCTACGGGAAAACCAGTTGTTTCCGTACCATGTACAGCGTGTGCAGGCACTATCAGCAGCTGACTGGCCTCCACGGGTACACTTCTGCGAATGGTTCATCCAACAATGTGTCAATCCTCGTTTCAGTGCAAAATGTTCTCTTTACGGATGAGGCTTCATTCCAACGTGATCAAATTGTAAATTTTCACATTCAACAAGTGTGGACTGACGAGAATTCGCACGCAATTGTGCAATCACGTCATCAACACAGATTTTCTGTGAACGTTTGGGCAGACATTATTGGTGATGTCTTGATTGGGCCCCATGTTCTTCCACCTATGCTCAATGGAGCACGATATCATGATTTCATACGGGATACTCTACCTGTGCTGCTAGAACGTGTGCCTTCACAAGTACGACACAACATGTGGTTCATGCACGATGGAGCTTCTGCACATTTCAGTCGAAGTGTTCGTAAGCTTCTCAACAATAGATTCTGTGACCGATGGATTGGTAGAGGCGGACCAATTCCATGGCCTCCACGCTCTCCTGACCTCAACCCTCTTGACTTTCATTTATGGGGGCATTTGAAAGCTCTTGTCTACACAACCCCGGTGCCAAATGTAGAGACTCTTCGTGCTCGTATTGTAGACAATACGCTATTCTCCAGGGCTGCATCAGGGATTCCATGCGACGGAGAGTGGATGCATGTATCCTCGCTAACGGAGGACATTTTGAACATTTCCTGTAACAAAGTCACCCTGGTATGTTCTGTTGCTGTGTGTTTCCATTCCGTGATTAATGTGATTTGAAGAGAAGTAATAAATGAGCTCTACATAGAAAGTAAGCGTTTCCGGACACATATCGACATAAAATAATTTTCTTTCTTTGCTTGTGAGGAATGTTTCCTGAAAGTTTGGCCGTACCTTTTTGTAATATTAAGTTATGGTAATGAGCCACTGTTGATGGCGGTCTCTGATGGTGGTGTTAAATTCGGCAGCTTCCTCAGTGCTCTTCCAGAGGAGTGGTCTATTGCTGGCACCGGGTTTCATCCTCTAACTTGTCTCATTATATCCAACGCGAGCAGGTCATATACGTAGATAAGGTGATAGTGGGCGCGGGGGATAGGAAAAACAATTCCACTTAAGCAGCTCAACCTGCCCTTTGGAGGCTCTTAGCCATTCGTGCCATATAGTCTAAATCACTTTGCAGTTGGTTGCGATCTTCTGACAACTTTACTAGATAGTAAATAATAAATTAAAATTTTATTATTGTGGGGTTGCCTACAGCCTCGACGTGTTTAGAGAACGAAAATGCGGACAAGGTAGGCTGTATTTTTTTTTAATTGTGTATGCGATTGGCCAGTCTCGACCTTTGGTCGTTTTCAAGCACGTGTCTTAAGCTCCTGGCGATATATTATAATGTAAAATGAAGACAGAAGTTTAAGATATGTGCTTGAAAATGACCAAGGTCGAAATTGGCCAATCGCCTAAATGATCAAAAACAATACAGCCTACCTGGACTATGTTTTCATCCTCAAAATAAATGACAGCATCATCTGAAAATAATCTATGGAGGCTGCACAGATAGTTCACAAAATCGTTTACATAGATTAGGAGCAACATAGGGCCTATAACTTTACTTAATTAGCTAAGGACAAAATTCCAATCTACCTTTATCTCCTTCTCAAAGGCGTTGAAATCGCTGTAAGTGATAAACATGGAGGCCGTTCATATGTAATGCCCTTCATATTCCTGAATGTGGAACAACAAAAATGTAGAAATTTCCTATGTGCCTCTTGATGAAGTACGTTCTACCTAAGGAATAATGTATTCTACATCATCCATACTTTGACCGCTTCCACGTTCGGACAAGGTATGACTACTGTACCAGTCTCATGCAGTTTCGTGAAAATACAACACTCTTGAATCTGGCTTTCTGTTGTATTCTCTTCAAGCAGCAGCCTTCTACTGAAAAACCCACATGCCTATATCTGTACAGTGATACAAAAGTTCCGTCGCAATCACTCGTCAGAACGAGTGCGTTTGCAGTTCCCTTCTCCGTGTTACCACATTTGTACTGAAGTAGAAGCACATGTAAAGGGTCCAATTGTGTATTTCTATATCAAAGCAAAAAGTAGAATATCAAAAAATATTCAACAGACTGGTGTCTTGAAGTGAAATTGTCATCCCACCTCAGAAATAGCACAAAGATCTTGAATACGCTGCTTTTGCTGTGAGGCTTCAACAGAACCGCAAATAAAGTGGCAAAGTAGTAATAAGTTCTGAAGCTTATAGGAAAACCAAATATTTTTTAATAACCACTTCCCCATGGCTACCCTCGTGTACATGCTAGACACATGTACCACACAGATATCTTCCTTCCCCCTCTCTGTGTCCACCTATTCCACCTCGTTTCTCAGCCCACCTCATCCTACCACCTCAGTCCACATCATCCTACCACTTCTGTTCATCACCTACTTCCCATTCTGTCTCCTTCTTCATCCCCTCTTTTACACCATCCATATCTTCCATCACCTGTCCCTGACCACATTTTCCTGACTCTTCCACGTGTCCACATTCTCCACCTCATTTCTCCGCCATTTCCTCCTCCACTTCTTCCATTTACACCTGCCCACCACCCCTCTTCCCTTTCCACCTGCCACCTGCATCTACTCCTTCTCCCTCACTTTGACCATCTCCATCCTCTCTGTCAATCCTCTGCTATCTCTCTATCCACATCATCCTTCCCTCCTCTCCCTATCCATCCCATCATCCGCCTCTCTGTCCACATCACACTGCCTTCACTCCCTACAAACCTCCTCCTGTCCCTTCTCCCTGTCCATTCTACCTATACCCATCTCAACCCTGACCAGCACATGTACTTCTGAATGTAAAACACTTGCAAAACAGGTCAATAAAGCAGGTCGCTACTACTTCCACAACACATATGTTATGCAGGGTACCCTATGTGTTGGGGGCTATAAATTAGTTTTTTTTGTCATTGACATGTACCCTGCTCTGCAATGCAGGTCAATTAAGTAGGCCGCTACTACTAAAACACAACACACTTGTCATGCATTGCAGCTTGCAAAGTAGTCAATAAGGAACGATAATACCATTCCCACGCAACTCACCTGTCATGCAGGGATGCTTATATGGCAGGGGCTGGAAAAGAAAACACTCTTTTGCCTGTATATCTTTTGGAAATGTGCCTGTATATCAGCTTCTTTTGGAACTAAGAGACTATAAACAGCACAGTGTTGACACTTACAAGGTCTGCTGTTTCTGTGCCAAATTTGGTTGAAATCGGTTCAGGGATTTGAGACACCAGACATACACATGTACATACATACACTCTGCAGAAGATTATTCAAATTGCTTCAGACAAAACAGAAAACTGGTCGATGATGTGTTGTGTCAATGTGTATACCTAAAAAATCACAAGTTACTAATCATTTTCATTATTCAACATCATAATAATGAACACTTTAACGTTTCACAAATCAAATTATACTTTCCTTAACTCAATTATGCTATGCACTTTTCACAGGTTTGAGACATGCATTCAAATCCCTCCAACCTAATAGTTCAGCACCTATTTACACATCAGTTCTAACTACTTCACTAGCCCGTCATTTGGCACAGAGCTGAAGACAGGCAAGGTGTTTTACTCTTTCATTTTACACAAATGCTTTCTAAAAGCAGATAATAAAGCAATGTTTTGTCTATATGCTGATAGTTCAGTAGTAAGAGATCTGTCCTAGTATTATAAACCAGATCTAAACATTTTCTTAATAACTAACAAGATTTGACTCACTAATCTGAAGAAAATCATACCATCTTTTACTACAGCAGCCAGTCAGATCACAATACGATTTAGTTGGAGCAGTTTCCCAGAACAGGTGCAACTGTAATACCATCTGATATTCGTACCTCACTACACTTCGTAACGTCATGCCTCAGTTACTGGTTATTTGCTTAAATAACACGTGAAAGGTGCAAATAAAAGTCTTGGCTCCAAGATCCAGAAATGTTACATCAGTTCTAGGCACTTCAGTCTGGAACCGCGCGACTGCTATGGTCGCAGGTTCGAATGCTGCCTCGGGCATGGATGTGTCTGATGTCCTCAGATGTTAAGTCCCATAGTGCTCAGAACCATCTTTTGTTACGTCGGTATTCGTAAACAAGAGTGGCATGCTTAAACAATACTGTTGAACTGGCCAAAAATTCACAATAACAGCTGAAAAATTCATTTATATAATCTCAAGTAGAGCATTACAAGTTGAACTTCAAAATAAAAAGGACAATCAATAAAGAAACCCATAGCAACTGAAATACAAGGTGAGAAAGTCAAATGGGAAAATTTACAAAATTCGGACAAATTGCAATTTACACACAGTTGATTTTTTGGTGAATCTAGTGTGCACGATTGAAAATTAATAGTTTACCCTGAAAGTTATCAGTTTTTGAATACGGTATCATTCAGATGGCGTCCACGGTTCCGCACACATTGTTGCAGTCTGAAAGTGAATCTGCCTGTCACTGCGTAGCATTTTCTACGAAATATTTCTCATTTATTAGCGAATTCGCCCCTTCAGATTATGTCTTGTTCTTGTATAATTTTCCTGGAAAACTTTAGACTTGAGGTAATCCCAAACGAAGAAGTCTGGTGAACCGGGAGGGCAAGGAATATCACCATTTCTGTTAACAAGACCAACAAGAAATGCAAATGTAAGCAAATCCACTTAGAGGTAAAAAAAGAATGGCTCTGAGCACTATGGGACTTAACATCTGTGGTCATCAGCCCCCTAGAACTTAGAACTACTTAAACCTACTAACCTAAGGACATCACACACATCCATGCCCGAGGCAGGATTCGAACCTGCGACCGTAGCTGTCGCGCGGTTCCGTACTGAGCTCCTAGAACCACGAGACCACCGCGGCCGGCACTTAGAGGTAGGAGTGTGGTTTTTTGCACGATTCTTCTGGATGAGTGATTCATCTGGATTGGAAGAAGACAGGAGAGTCTGTGGGGGCGCATTAAACTCTCAACGGAAAATGCGTCGAATTCCGACAAAATTATTTGCCTTTATAGTAAACGCACGTTGTGTACTTAACTAACACGCCGCTGCTACTAAAATTTTCACCTCTCTACATATCCAAGGTCAAGTCCCCCACTCCTATAACTCTCTACCAGGGCAGTCAACCAGTCCTCAAATCTTTCCGTTTGGCTGTCTCACCCCATGCCAACGTGGGAAATGAAAACTTATCTCTGTAACAAACTAAAACTGGATACGTGTTATACGGAATGTTTTTCGAGTTAGTCTCCACCATCATCTCCTGTAAAGAGCTTACTGTACTTCATTGAACATCCCACATAGTAATTAATTTAATATCAGTTAATATAATTCAACTAACAAAGAAAATTATGTCAGAACTAGAGGCTCAGATAGCCTAATGTTTAACTCTGCTGTTCCTGTGCAGTAGGAGACCTAAGAGTTCTGCCTTCGCACAATTTTCTGTTGTCCCTACATATTCATTACAATGACGCTTTCAGCATATCAGAATGGTTTGCACTGATGTGGTTCCATGTCATTGAGTCTTCAACGATTTCATCTATGCCGATCTATTTATTTCAGTGCATTAGTGCCTTTTTCCGAACATTAGTTCCTTATTTCAAGGTACTCATTTTAGACCCTTTATCATGTATAAAATTTTGCCCCTAAAATTTGGAACACACTATTTAAGAGAAGGTGTATTGCGAGACGACCATTTTCAAATTACTTACAGACTTTTTAATGACGTCTCAAAGTTTCAGGAATTTCTCCAAAGTGATAAAGGACCATACTACTGAACACGCATCTCTTCTTCTGCATACAGTAACAGATGGAAACCGTGAGCCTAAAAGACTTTTTTTTATCACAATCAGCAGGCTCCATTTCTAACTGGCTGTGCAAGAAGGAGCAGCGACTTTATCAGGAAAGTGCAGCCCACACAATTCACCGGCCATCTTATCGGTCCAGCCATTAATCACCGTCGTCCAAGCACAACCCAGCCTCCCTCAAAGGCTAACAGCGCTACCTACAGGTAATCAATCCCACTAGCCCCTAGCTTCCTCGTAACCACGGTCCCTTTCCTCAGCCAACTAAATATCACAGGTGCGTCCTATCACACGCTCTCCCCCCACTTTCCAGTGATTAATTGCTCAAATAGTGTGGTAAACGTGTCTACCAGTGTCAGCACGTCCGACTTTATATCGAATTTTGCCTCTACTCTAAATAAGTCGTGTGAAGTACACGGCTTATGTAAAGAAATTAACAGTGTGACGAAATTCTGGTAGGTAGTAATAGTAAAGACCTTTGAATTATTATTACTTTTAGATTTGCTGCTGTGTGCTGCCAGACCTATTACTAAGTCGATATCTCGGAAATGTATTTACACGCAGGAAACAAGTGCACTTCATAGCCAGTAATTTTTAATGTTGACAATGTCTGTTAGGCCTTTCTAGTACTACTCGATTCTGTGTAAGGACGTATGCTGCTCTATGTAGCACTAGAAAACTAAAATGTAATAGTTTCCTTGGAAATGTTAATAGGAACCAAACGCTATAACTTGTTCCCCAGTTGCTAAATGACTTCAGTTTCAAATACAGTATGTTTGGGTACATTATCAGTGTGATCTTATTCTATCATGACTATATCTGAACTGTAATTGTGTTTTACTTTCTGCCTTAGGAAGTGTTTTTCTCCGATAAACTGGACATAATGTTTTTATTGGTCATTAAGATTTAATATCTTCACAATTCCGATTTTGTTAGAACTAAAACAACTTATACGTCATTCTTAATGGCAATAATGGCATAACAGACGATATATGGCTGTACAAACATCTGAAGATTACAGAACGTATTATGGGGGCTCCGTTTTCACAAAAATTAAGTTGAATCTCGAGTTCTAAAGTTCACATAATCTGAGATATTACAGTTTGTCTTAGGTGAACAACCACTATGAGAGGCTTAATATTAAAAATAATAGTTTACTAGTATAATAGTTATAAATGGGACCCCAGAATTCGCATCTGTTTGCTTAGAATAATGTTCTGTCACTCTGGGTGTCTGTTAGCCATCAAACAGCACTGAATCACAAAAAAGGAATTAATAACTGTCCCAGCTTCACGAAAAACTTTAAATAACTAATTAAATAGAAATCTGTTTTTAAAATACCGCGTTTCTATAACGAACTAGAAAGAATAAAGTCATTTCTCCTAGCCCTGTACAAACACCTAAACCCGTACAGACAGTAATGAAAATTTGTGATTTTTAGCTTTTAATAGCTATGAAAATAGTTCTAACATTTAAAACGAAAAACGTGAGGTACATGCAGTATATAATTGATGCATGAATATTTCACTTACTTACGATTATGTATTATGTACGTTGCACGTTTTAGGTTCCAAATCTTACAATTACTCGTATTCCCATCGTTTCTAAAATTTCAGAATCTGTATGGACCTATGAAAATTCTTATATGCTTCTTAGTCCATTTTAAAAACGTAGTATATTAAAAATAGATTATTTAGATTACAAAAGAGACAAGCGCTAGATTTCCAGTTTATCTTCACCTGAGGCAAACAATATGTCGCATTCTCCTACGTATATCCCGGTAAAGGACGGTGAAGATAAAAATTGGAGAGGTTGGAGCTAATACATAGGCTTGCCAGGAATCGCTCTCCCCGCTAACCATTCAGGACTGCAACAGGAAGAGAGGGAAAGGACTTCGGTACATAAAGTACCCTCCGCTACACATCAGACAAGAAGTCTCATGCTCATTAGGACGTCAGTTTCAGATTAATTTTAGGATTAGAGTTGAGAAAAAGCTGCTCACTCTGCAATTGATTAAAGATTTATAACCACACTATCATACGTATCGCTCACTAAAACGAATAGTCACTGAATTAAACATCTCAATATATTATGCAAATAATACAAGTACTCCACCTTTTAATATTAAATTCTTAACAGTCTTCGAAATATAACAAAAATATATGCAGTAGCTCTGACACAAATATATGAGGCATCTACAGGGTGGCGCACGAAATGTGTTACCAATTGTTTCTTTCACAATTTACGACAGACATTAGATATCCCGATGGGATCTCTACAGCAGTACGAGCAGAGTTTGGAAAAACAAATGAGTTACGAAATGACGTGTAGTTCACGATACTGCCGCTAGGAGACTAGTAAGCAGCAATGGCTGACATTGTAAGACTGACGACACAGCAACGATCGGCAATTGTGTTACTCTTTCATGAAACGAAAAGCCTTGTTGTGACTCACAGGCGTTTTCGACAACAGTTTAACACATGATGGGTCCCATGCAAGAAGACCATCCACAGCTTGTACGATTAATTTGTACAGGAAGGAACAGTATTGGAAGCAAAGCGACCTCGGCCTAAGCCTGTTTGTTCGCCGGAGAATATTGAAGCGGTACGAATTGTTGTACAGAGAAGTCCCGGGAAATCGTGTAGAAAGGTAGCAGTGCAACTGAGAATATCCAGACACTCCGTTCAACGCATTCTGAAAAGTGACCTCCATATGTACCCATACAAGATGACCTGTGCACAGAAGCTCACTGAAGAACTCAAGCAGCAGAGCGCACTATTTTCTCAGTGGGCAGAGGATAGAGATGAAACTCTCAACAACATTTGGTTTTCAGACGAGGCGCATTTTCATTTGGACGGTGAGGTTACCAAACAAAATGTACGCTTTTGGGCCACTGAAAACCCACAAGTGCTTCGTGAACGACATAATGCTCCGGGGATTACAGCGTGGGCAGCAATTTCCAGTCACAGACTTATTGGACCCTTTTTCTTTGAATAAACTGTTAACAGCGAGCGTTATTTGAGCATGTTTCCCAATAGCTTCAGTCCACAGCTTCTTGCTACTGCCTTGCCCTTCAAAACACAGTGGTTCGTGCAAGATGGAGCTAGACCACATACTGCAAACAATGTGCTGGAGTCTTTACACGAGCATTTCGACATGCGGATCATTTCACTCAGGTTTCCAGGTCGCTTCAACGACAGACAAAATTGGCCCCCCAATAGTGCAGACCTGAATCCATGTGACTTTTTTCTTTGGGGGTACCTAAAGTAAAAATATTTTCCCGAAACTTTCACGTGATTTAATGGAGCTCAGAAGACTTATTCTTCAAGCTTGCATTGAAATTACGGAAGACATGTGCCGTAGAGTAATCACTAACTTCAGTGTTCGTTTGAAGGAAGTTAGGAAACGAAATGGTGGACATATTGAGCATGTGCTGAGTTAGAACAAATCTCCATCGACGGCTCTTCATTGTAGTATATGTTCCTTTCAGATTGTATTGACAATAAAGTTTATATTCAAAAACAAAATAGTAACACATTTCGTGCACCACCCTGTAGTATCAAAATTGCCTAAGTCATTAAAGGTACATTTTTCAAGATGAATGAAAACCTCTAGAGACGAAACAATGATGGTCATAAACGTATTTCTTTCGTCGTTACAACCTCAATGATTTAATATTAATGTGCTACTGTTTTGGGTAACCTGATTCAAAATAAACTATTGCTTTGTTAATTTAAGGTTGACTTGGTCGATTTTGTTGAAAATTTATAATACAGCTCTTTTTAAATTACAGAATATTGTAAAAAAAGTAATTAAATGAAAATAAAGCGATATTGTAATTATTTTTCTTTAGAGCAGTAAAAAAGCATTTCTAAATAAATCTTATGAGAAAATATAAAGAAGAACAACAGAAGATAGTGGAGAATACAAAATAGGTTCCGCCTCATTGTAAATTTGCGGTTCAATCAGATCTTGAACACAATAAAAAGAAAACATCGGCAAATAACCTAGTATGCTGATATAGTCACTACTGTAACAGACACTGTCCACTCACACTCACTAATACTGTTGTTTTAAATCTACAATTTGCTCTTATTTAGATTAGAATAATGAGACTGTATTGGAACTCATTACCAACGCAAGTTGTTTCACTAGCTAATACTATTGTTTTCTAAAACTGGGATATCAATACATCAGCAGCCTGTGATTTCCAATAATTCAACTAAACAACCAACACGAATATGAAGAACAGAACCGTAGATAACAGCCGTTCACATTTATCAAGGTCTGTGAGGATGGCATGTCTCCTAACTTCTTTTTCAGTTCTCCAAAATGCATGATGTGGAGGTAGAAATGAATGGCATATTATTGGGAAAATTACCTGTATTTCTGTGATGAAGTCAGGAGCGTTAACCAGGAATCTCTATTTGAGAGCCTTCCTACAACAGTGCGATTCGGGTAGTAAAATAAAATGAAACAGGCATTATGCTTATCGCTCTCTCTTTCTGTATTGTGCTTTCCACTTTGATATGTACCTTATTCTCTTTTTGCACTTGATCTGTAGTTCCATCTATTGATGTTTCCATTACACAACACAAGATAAGACAATCAATTTTTCGTTTCACTACAGGAAACAGGATTGCCTTCGCGCCAGTAACGGTGAGAAGCCCTCGAATACGGAAATGAGACCAAAAGACTGGCGTTGCCAATGTAAAAATCAAATATTAAGATGTCACAAAACATACGATATAAGGAATTACTTTACCCATTGATATGGCCTGATCTACAAACAACGGTTCCAGAGAAAAATACTGTGACATGAAGATTGTTGCTCGTTCCTTGACATGACTGGTTATGAATTCATTGGCCTGCAAGACTTGGCCCATGCTGTTGCACGACGAAGAACTGAGTACTCTGTAGCACGAAGACATGGCCGATTCTGAAGCACTTGATGGTGATTTTCTTCTACTCTAAATTGATAATTTTAACCCATTTTCGTACATTTTGTGACATTACCGTTTTTGATATGTCGGTCAATCCAGTACAGATACAAAGGAATGACTAGATAATCTCATTGTTTTCTTATTTCTGCACAGCACCAATTTGTTTTGGGCTCCATGCTTTTGGCCCATTATTCTACTGACATCAGTTTTGCGCGTAATGCATCCTTAGATGTGCTGATGAAACAATATTTTGTTTCAAGTTATTGATGAACGAAACCTTCCCCACTTGTCACCCTTCTCATATCACTCGGTAATAATATTAATTTGATACGTTCCTTTCTTTTATGTTTGAAATTAATATTTTAGCTGCGAATAAAAAAAAATGTAACTAGGTTATTACATTACGAAATTCGTATAGAGGAAAGAATAAACTTCCAACTTACATGTACGTGCCAATTTAGAACCACGATTCCATTATTTTCTGTCCGTAGCTCGTGGTCGTGCGGGAGCGTTCTCGCTTCCCGCGCCCGGGTTCCCGGGTTCGATTCTCGGCGGGGTCGGGGATTTTCTCTGCCTCGTGATGACTGGGTGTTGTGTGATGTCCTTAGGTTAGTTATGTTGAAGCAGTTCTAAGTTCTAGGTGACTCATGACCATAGATGTTAAGTCCCATAGTGCTCAGAGCCATTTGAACCTTTTTTTAAATTATTTTCAATTTACTGGTTCCTATTGTCCTGTGATATTTTAAAAAGGACGCCTATTTGCTGGACAGTTATTAAACTTATTTATTCACCACGACTGCGATTCCGACTTACAATGCTATTTTCACTTGATAATTCACTATGAAGTGCATCAATGCATAGCTCATTTTAAGATACCTTTGTGTCATCCATGCTTAGGTATGCCACGCATGTAACGACAAGCGTCTTCATCATTTATACAAAAATTCGTAGAACACGTAAATGTTGCTAACTGCTAAGTGTCCTATGTAAATGATGAAGACTCCTGTCATATTATACGTGTGGAATATTTATAGACAGCACTAGGACAGTGTACCCTAAAAGGAGCTATTCACGGATGCACTTTATAGTGAACAATCACTGTCACGTTTATGTGATCACCTGTCAAAAGCCTGAATAATTACTTCCTGCCTCGCTAGACGTGCAGAAAAAAATCAGTGAGTTTCTCGATGGTACCGACATGGATGGGGAGCCATATCGATTCCAATTCCGTGACCAGATAAGCAAGATTTCTCGGTTGGGGATTCATTGGGCTTGGGTTTAAATTGGGCAAGTCTGGTGGCCGGGGAGAGTACGGAAAACTCAAGCTGGTAGTCTTCATATCACGCACGTGGATTGCAAGTTGTGTGACATGTTGCAATGTCCTGCTGGTAGATGCCATCGCGCTGGGGAGAAGAGAACTATGTGCAGAGGAGGACTTGATCCCCAAGGACATATGGATAATTTTGTTCATCCGTTGTGCCTTCCAGAATGACGAGATCACCCAGGTAATGGCACGAAAATATTCCCAAAGCCATAACGCTTCTTTCTCCTGACTGGTCCCTTCTGCTGATTGTTGCCGGGCGTTTGTTTCCAGACGTTTCACACCGCACACTCCAACAGCCATTAATCCCATGGAGCACAGAAAGAGATTCATCTGCAAAGGCCACCGGTAGCCGCTCAGTGGGCGTCCAGTTACAGTACTGGCGTGCTCATTCCAGCCTTCGTCGCTGATGAACAGCAGTCAGCACGGGCTCATGAGCCATGAGCTGGTATGGAGCCACATACACAGCAACTCTCGCTGAAAGGTTGTTGACGAGACACTGCTGGATGGCCCCTAGGTTCAACTGGGCGGTCAGTTGCTCAACAGTTGCACGTCTCTGTGACCGAGGGAAGGGGAAGGGGAGGCCTTGTTTGATAATGTGATAGAGGAAAAAACAGAAGCCGACATGAAGACAGAAAGGATCAAGTATGACGGTCATAATTTAAAGACGACTTGACACCAAATAAGGCACAAAGGATAGATAACATTCAACGAAATTTCCTAAATCATTGAGGGAAGTGCGAGAAAACATTTTTTCACGCTGTTGTGTCGAATATACGGGTCTGGCGACATACCATCAGACATTTGGAAGAATATCATCCACAGAGTCTGAAGATAGCAAGAGCGGAATAGTGGGAGAATTATCACACAATCAGCCTATCAGCTCATGCATCCAAGTTGCTGGCAAGGATAATGGATATAAAAATTGAGAATCTGTTTGATGAAGACCAGTTTGGCTTTAGGAAAGGCAAAGGCGCTTCAGAGGCAGTTCTGACGTTGCAGTTGATGCTGGACGCAACACACAGAAAAACTGAAGACACGTTCAGAGGATTCATCAAGCTCGAAAAAGCGTTCTGCAATGTAAAACGGCGCAAAATGTTCGAAATTCTGATAAAAATTGGGGTAAGCTATTGTGAAAGATGGGTAATATACAATAAGTACAAGAACCAAGAGGGAACAACAAGAAACTAAGAACGAAGTGCTCAGATTGAAAAGAGTGTAAGGGATGTAGTGTTTCACCTCTACATCAATCTGTACATAGAAGAGGCAATTACGGAAATAAAAGAAAGCTTCAAGAGTGGGATTAAAACTGAAGGAGACAGTGTATCAATGACAAGATACGCTGATGTCATTGCTATCGACAGTAAAAGTGGAAAAGAATGGAATGAAAAGTCCAGTGAGAATAAATCAAAGAAAGACAAAAGTAATGAGAAGCAGCAGAAATAGTGAGAGCTAGAAACTTAACATCAAGGATGGTAATCACGAATTAGGTGAAGCTACCTAAGCAGCACAATAACCCATGATGTACGGGGCAAGGAGGGCATAAAAAGCTGACTAGCATTGGCAAAAAGACCATTCTTGGCCAAGAAAGTTCTACTGGTACCAAACACAAACCTTAATTTAAGGAAGAATTTCTGGATCACAGTGAAACATAAACTGTGGGAAAACCGTAACAGAAGAGAAACGAAGCATACTATGGGCGAAACTTGATGGTTCAAATGGCTCTAAGTATTATGGGACTTAACATCTGAGGTCATCAGTCCCCTAGACTTAGAAATACTTAAATCTAACTAACCTTAGGACAACACACACATCCATGCCCGAGGCAGGATTCGAACCTGTGACCGTAGCAGCCGCATGGTTCCGGACTGGAGCGCCTAGAAACGCTCGGCCTCTACGGCCGGCAGCGAAACTTGAAATTAAGGTTGACTGGTAAGGTAAGTAATCAGGAGGTTCTCTGAGGAATCGATGAGGAAAGGTGTATATGGTAAACACTCAGAAGAAGAAGGAACAAAACGGTGAGACATCTGAGTCGTGTCGACTCGTTTTCCGAGCTGTTATACCGTTGCCTACTGGCCCGATCCTTTTTTCTCTCACGCCACTGGGTGGCGCTTCGATCTTCTTGTAGTTGGCTCTTTGGTTAGAGGAGGTTGGAAGTAGGTGGGGAATGAGAGAGAGGAATGAGGAACGAACGGTGAACGTGCGATTATGGGGCCTGATCGGCGGTCGTTGGTCAAAGTAGGCAGCTACTTGTACGAGGCCGTGTTTGTGTGGAATGTTGGGCTCATCGTTGTCGCACCCGATTGACTATTTGGACTTGCAAGCGACCTCTTGATGATGTATACGTCGTGATAACGTTGATGTTCCATGGTAACCGCCCGTCCTCCCTTATTTTTTGGGTAAGGTGCTTCTGTTTGTGGTTTTTGGCACCTGTGCTCCAGTGCTGGACTATCTCCCGCTAGGCTGGTCTGCCTGCTGTCACTCCATACTCAAGCTATTAAATTCGCCCTCCCCACACTCTGTGTGAAATCCCCTTATGCATGATATATTTGAGTGTATTTAAACTGTGTTTTTCTTTTATTGCAGTTTGTTCAGCATTTCGGTGATCTTGTCATTATTGCTTGGGTATGAATTTAAATTGGTTGTAAAACGTTCTAGGGCATATATAATGACCACTGAGATTGAATATCAACCCTAACCTCTAAGATGACAAGTTTTTGCTTGCCCGACTTGTGAATGAATTGCAGCATCGGGCATGGTCGTGATAAGCAAACGCAGCGGCCCCAAGAATGCTGGCTCGTTTTCTGTACCCATTTTCTTAAAAGGAAGAATTTATTATGTGTAAATAGAAGAGAGATCACTGCTATCATCTGCAGCGGGACATTAAGGGGAATCGGCTACGACGAGCGAAAATGTGCACCGGACCGGGATTCGAACGCAGGATCTCCTGGTTGATAGTAATCACTGCAACATCCGGGACACAGTGTTAATCGAGCGCCACATGTCCGCAGTCCCTGTCCATTATCGTCCTCTTCACTACTTACACATTACCTCAGGAGGTGGGACGTATTTGTGCATTCGCACTGAAGAAAGTGGATCCATTGCCCAGCCAGGATTATCAATTATCTGAATGGGCGGTGTCTGTTCCTTCAAAAGATCAGACAGCGACAGAGGATAGGTGGCGCTAAATGGGAGTGGGGATCGGCCGTTAGGCGTGGCCAGATAATCCGCGCAGTGGTGGTTACGCTGTGTACGGGCTGGCGCAGTGGTTACCACACCTGCCTAGTAAGCAGGAGATCCCGAGTTCGAATCCCAGTGCGGTACACATTTTCGCCCGTCGCCGCAGCTGACAGCAGTCGTCCCTTTCAATTTACGTACAGGGTTTCACTGCTACTGGACGCACCTGGTGTCTGTTGTATTGTTATATACTTTATTACTACTGTGATCTCGTGATTAGGTAGTAGCACTTAAGCATTTCTTGTTACTTTTAAATTTACTTAAGTGAATCTGTTTTTCTGGAGGTGGTCTTGTTAACAGTTGGTTGTTAATCAAATTATTTCCTGTGCTTGGTCATTACTGTTAACCGGTTAATCGGTTAATCACCCTACTTTTAATTATGCAGTGATTGTAACACTTAAATTTTGGTCGGTGTCTGAGGCGGGTTTTGCCTTTGGTATTCTTGAGTCGTGCCTTGGGACCGTCAGTCCTGCGTGAAATATATGTCTGTTTGTTTGCCCTCCGCTTCCCGAGTTTGTCGTAGCGTTGGTGCCATTGGCTCCGGCGTTTTATCCACTACCCGCCGAGTCACCTTGCGTGGCTAGTCCACGTCGGCTCTGCACGTGTGTGCGGCGTGGTGTTACGCCTCGCCGGCCGGTGTGGCCGTGCGGTTCTAGGCGCTTCAGTCTGGAACCGCGTAACCGCTACGGTCGCAGGTTCGAATACTGCCTCGGGCATTGATGTGTGTGATGTCGTTAGGTTAGTTAGGTTTAAGTAGTTCGAAATTCTAGGGGACTGATGACCAGAGATGTTAAGTCCCATAGTGCTCAGAGCCATTTGAACCATTTGTTACGCCTCCTGTCTTGCAGTAGCCACTAAGGCGGCGCGGCCTACTCTCTATAAGTTAAGTTCTTCGTCTTATGGCATTCCGACTTAATAAATCAAAAGGTCGAATATCCTAAGCCGTCGTACCCAAGCCTTGCCTCCGCCCGCCGGGCCTTGTCTTGTATTGTTGCTCCATTTGAAAATGTTTCAATTCTTAATTGTGGATTGTTGTATATTTTATAATCTTTGTTACTTTCTGTTCCAAAATTGTTAGTGCACAAAGGACGTTCCAAATTTTTGTTGTTATCCTGAACCCGTAAATTTCAAAAACTGTCAGGTGCTGAATTCGTAAAGTTTTGAATATTGTTACCTTTCTGTTTTTAAGGTTTCTAGATTGTTAGCGCGAAAAGCGCCCTCAAATTGCTTTAACAGTAATCCTCAACTTCTAATTTTTTTTCTAAATAAGGGCCACTTTCCTTGTTGGAAGTTCACTACCTAATGAGTGATTTTCAAATTGTTATGGTAATGTTCTTTCCGAAGCTGTAGTGAAATTAGATTTGCCTGGTTGTAATCTTGCGGATGCCTAAAGGACTCTCGAGCTGTATTTTTATGAATGTGAAACTTCTTATTTTAAAGATATATTATTTGTCCCGAAAAAGAAAATAAATTATTGTAAGTTTGGTTCTTTTGGTTCACCGTCCTGAAATCAATCTGTCAGTTACCATTGATATATATATAATTGATGTTCTTACAAATATCTTGGTAAATAAATGATTACCGACTATTGTGAAGCAGCAAATTACTTTCTGGAAAAACAGCCTCACCTTCCTCCTGGCCGTTAAGCTGTTATCATATACTGGGACCGTCCACTGAGATCTCAGCATCTGTTAAAACATCCTGTAATAGCTTCCATGGCACTAGAGGGAGCTGTAGAGGATGAAAACTGCAGAGGCAGACAGAGATTGGAATACATACAGCAAATAATTGAGGGCGCAGGTTGCAAGTGCTTCACTGAGATGAAAAGGTTGTCACAGTAGAAGAATTCGTGTCGGGCCGCATCAAGCAAGACAGAAGACTGATGACTCAAAAATAAATAAATGGCTGGAAAGTCAAAAATTGAGAGTTAGTGCGTCGTCTTAAAGAGCGCTCTCAAATTAGTCTAGAGCGATATTCATTTAATCGGTGTGTATTAACAGAGACATTAAAGGACGAAAATTATGCAACATTCCAGCAGCCACGAACTTACTGCTCTGTTACTTGCCTGTTGTACAGCATACCGCACCTAATGGTCGTAATATTTAATAGGATGAAACTTCTGTAGCCGGCCAGGGTGACCGAGCGGTTCTAGGCGTTACAGTCTGCAACCGCGCGACTGCTACGGTCGCAGGTTCGAATCCTGCCTCGGGCATGGATGTGTGTGATGTCCTTAGGTTAGTTAGGTTTAAGAAGTTATAAGCTCTAGGGGACTGATGACCTCCGAAGTTAAGTCCCATAGTGCTCAGAGCCATTTTAACCATTTTTGAAACTTCTGTACAGTAATCTCATGGGGGATGAAACGTCACGACCCATTCTTTTTTACATATGGCAGTGATATTCTCCAATTTTTTATTCTGTGCAGACTTCAGTGCATATAGCTTCACACGCAATGGCCATAAGCGGCTACAATGATCTCACTTTTTAGATATATGACATATTATTCTCTGTTTTTTTTCTTTGTTATATAATTACCGTTGTGTGCATTGTAAGACAAGACCGGACGGAAACGTTTATTTGTCCAGACATATAGCGTTCGAGCCTTTACCGCCCTACGCCACCGAAGCTGTTTCACCATGTTTGCGGTAGACAGGAACGTATTACTTGTGTAGACGTCAGGGGAACACAATATCATAACGGTAACGGGCTGAACACATCTGACGGCAGGATTTGTTGCTAAGGCAGCACTATGACTGCGGCACTGACAACACACATACGTTGCGAAGCCGTGGGCCAGGTTACGGCCGCAGACAGATTGCTCTGATACAGAGTTTATAACGGGTTGTGGTTACAGCACGACCACACACAGCTATGATAGACAATGTCAGGCTATGAATCGGAAGATCCCTGCCAGTCGTAGGATTTTATCAGTCACTTCTTTCAACTCCGCCGTAGCTTTTTATGTACGATTAAACACCGTAGTTATAAATACACTCCTGGAAATTGAAATAAGAACACCGTGAATTCATTGTCCCAGGAAGGGGAAACTTTATTGACACATTCCTGGGGTCAGATACATCACATGATCACACTGACAGAACCACAGGCAGATAGGCACAGGCAACAGAGCATGCACAATGTCGGCACTACTACAGTGTATATCCACCTTTCGCAGCAATGCAGGCTGCTATTCTCCCATGGAGACGATAGTAGAGATGCTGGATGTAGTCCTATGGAACGTCTTGCCATGCCATTTCCACCTGGCGCCTCAGTTGGACCAGCGTTCGTGCTGGACGTACAGACCGCGTGAGACGACGCTTCATCCAGTCCCAAACATGCTCAATGGGGGACAGATCCGGAAATCTTGCTGGCCAGGGTAGTTGACTTACACCTTCTAGAGCACGTTGGGTGGCACGGGGTACATGCGGACGTGCATTGTCCTGTTGGAACAGCAAGTTCCCTTGCCGGTCTAGGAATGGTAGAACGATGGGTTCGATGACGGTTTGGATGTACCGTGCACTATTCAGTGAGCCCGTGTAGGAGATCGCTCCCCACACCATGATGCCGGGTGTTGGCCCTGTGTGCCTCGGTCGTATGCAGTCCTGATTGTGGCGCTCACCTGCACGGCGCCAAACACGCATGCGACCATCATTGGCACCAAGGCAGAAGCGACTCTCATCGCTGAAGACGACACGTCTCCATTCGCCCCTCCATTCACGCCTGTCGCGACACCACTGGAGGCGGGCTGCACGATGTTGGGACGTGAGCGGAAGACGGCCTAACGGTGTGCGGGACCGTAACCCAGCTTCATGTAGACGGTTTCGAATGGTCCTCGCCGATACCCCAGGAGCAACAGTGTCCCTAATTTGCTGGGAAATGGCGGTGCGGTCCCCTACGGCACTGCGTAGGATCCTACGGTCTTGGCGTGCATCCGTGCGTCGCTGCGGTCCGGTCCCAGGTCGACGGGCACGTGCACCTTCCGCCGACCACTGGCGACAACATCGATGTACTGTGGAGACCTCACGCCCCACGTTTTGAGCAATTCGGCGGTACGTCCACCCGGCCTCCCGCATGCCCACTATACGCCCTCGCTCAAAGTCCGTCAACTACACATACGTTTCACGTCCACGCTGTCGCGGCATGCTACCAGTGTTAAAGACTGCGATGGAGCTCCGTATGCCACGGCAAACTGTTTGACACTGACGGCGGCGGTGCACAAATGCTGCGCAGCTAGCGCCATTCGACGGCCAACACCGCGGTTCCTGGTGTGTCCGCTGTGCCGTGCGTGTGATCATTGCTTGTACAGCCCTCTCGCAGTGTCCGGAGCAAGTGTGGTGGGTCTGACACACCGGTGTCAATGTGTTCTTTTTTCCATTTCCAGGAGTGTAGTAGCTTAGCACCATATTCTTCTACAGGGTGAACAGTAATAAAACCGACAAATTGCAGGGACGGGTCCCTGATGGAAATGGAGAAAAGAACTCCCATGAGCATGTGTCCGGAAACGGACGGTGTGTATGCAGCACCAAGTCGTCCCAGAACACAGCACAGAGCGTCATCGCATCTACGTCACAACAGCTGTTCAGGGCTTCCATGGGATTGCAGGTGGTGGGGAAAGTAGCTGTTCTCATGCAGAACACGTTGTGTAACTTTGGCTAACACCACGTTAGGGGGCCACTTGCGTGGAGGTTGTATGAGAGTTCGTCTTAATATCCCGTAGAACCCGGCCCGGTGTATGCACAGTTCGCGCCTCCTTGCATGTTCATCTGTCTGAAGGAACTCATGATCACACAAAAAGGGCTTGAAACGTTGTGTAATGTGGTTGGTGTCTGTGAGAGTACTCGTTTGGGTATACCCGTGCTGCCCCTCGACCGTCTCCATCTGCTTGGCCTTACACAATCTCTGCTACGTCCCGATATGAATACTGGACTATTCTGCTGCTCACAGTACGCTACCTCAGTCACACAGCATGCACACACAAGGAACACACGTCAGCGGCATCTACCGTGGAAACGATGTATTTCCGAACACATGTTCTTGGGACCTTTTTTCCTCCATTTCTAGTCAGGAATCCGCCCCTACAGTTTGTCGGTTTCATTACTATTCTACCTGTACAGACATGGCACTTTATAAAAACATTAAGTATGCTACAGAATAATGAATAGTGTTGGAATATGTATAATCGATTTTCACTTAGTCTGTGAGCAAGTTAACAACCTCATTTTTAAATATAGTCATTCTGTTGGTTTTAAAATTCGGAAAACTTATTTTCAGCTTGTATACCATGCATTTCTTACAGCCTCAGTGAACACATAGAATACAGCGCAAAAATACCGCTTGTTGGTATGACAAATGTGGTGGACCACCACGACAGCTTAATACCAGGTTCTTTAGCCAGGAAGATGCAATCAAAACGTGTTGTAAGATTGGTAAGATGATTACTTAATCGATGTTACAGCCACTGGGATGTTGGCTAGTGTTTTTTTTCCCTAGGACTGGGGGAATTGTTTTATTTATTTTGATGTTTTGTTTCAAATATGGGCACCTCTGCTGTAGCTTGTGCGATCGCTACACCGAGTGCCGCACCAGGAGGCATCGCACACAGACGCGCGACGTTGGCGCCTGTTCCCCGAAATGGTAACTAAAGCTAACGTCAGGAGCTGCCGCCCCACCGCAGCGAAAACTTCCGACCGCTGCAAATCTGGTGGAACGTATAGTTGTTAGAAAGAGGTGCTATTTTTGGAGCGCAAAGTATAGATCTAAGTCGAGGCTTCTAGTTGAAACATGGAACCGTTTCTAAAGGCACGGTCTTACAGTTTGCATCAAACCCTAACCGCACCGCATCGCACCGCCCACCCGGCGTACGTGAAACAACCGCCACAGCCGCATCGTACTGCGCGTACCTTACGAGTCCCGTTGCCATGTCAACACGCCGGACATACCACCTACGGCCGAGCCTCCTATGGGCGCAATAACCAGCATAGTCTAGATCAGGTCCACACCATTCTGGCAGCAAAACTCTATATTGTGATTTGTGCAGTTAGAGAGTCAGTTCATGTTAGCGCAGGTGATAGCAGACGTTACTAAGTACAGCTATATGTACGATATTGCAGTGCCTATGTGGGACATCCATGTATGTCCAAAGAAACAGGCACTTCGGTGACTACAGCCGTTGTGAAACACATTAAATGAATTCGCAATTGCGAATAAGGATAACCATCAGCTGTAGAGTGGAATAATAATGAAAATTTGTGCCAGACGGGGACTCGAACCCGTATTTCCCACGTATCGCGAGTGGTCGCCTTCCCATTTGGCTATCTGTACACGACTCACAAGCAGACCCAAACTTCCATATGTCGTAGACCATTCGTTTACGACCTGTACTCGTACATCCATTACGTACGCACACTACTGGCCTTCCTACAACAAGAAGAAATGCAGATGATAAACGGGTATTCATTGGACAAATATATTATACTAGAACTGACATGTGATTACATTTTCACACAATTTGGGTGCATAGACCCTGAGAAGTCAGTGCCCAGAACAACCACCTTTAACCGTAATAACGGCCTTGATAGGCCTGGGCATTGAGTCAGAGCTTGGATGGAGCGTAAACGTATGGCTGCCCATGCAGCTTCAACACGATATCTCGGTTCATCAAGAGTAGTGACTGCCGTGTTGTGACGAGCCAGTTGCTTGGCCACCATTGACCAGACCTTTTCAACTGGTGAGAGATCTGGAGAATGTGCGGGTCAGGGCAGCAGTCGAATATTTTCTGTATCGAGAAAGGCCCGTTCAGCACCTGCAACATGCGGTCGTGGATTATCCTGCTGAAATGTAGGGTTTCGTAGGGATCGAATGAAGGATAGAGCCACGGGTCGTAACACATCTGAAATGTAACGTCCACTGTTCAAAGTGCCGTCAATGCGAAGAAGAGGTGATCGAGACGTGTAACCAATGGCAGCCCATACCATCACGCCGGATGATACGCCACGCCAGTATGGCGATGAAGAATACACGCTCCCAATGTGCGATCACCGCCATGTCGCCAAACACGGATGCGACTACCATCATGCTGTAAACAGAACCTGGATTCATCCGAAAAAACGACGTTTTGCCATTCGTGCACCCAGGTTCGTCGTTGAGTACACTATCGCAGGCGCTCCTGTGTGTGATGCAGCGTCATGGGTAACCGCAGCCACGGTCTCCGAGCTGATAGTCCATGCTGCTGCAAACGTCGTCGAACTTTTTGTGCAGATGGTTGTTGTCTTGCAAACGTTCCAATCTGTTGACTCAGGGATCGCGACGTGGCTGCACAATCCGTTACAGCCATGCGGATAAGATGCTTCTCATCTCGACTGCTAATGATACGAGGCCGTTCGGATCCAGCACCGCGTTCCGTATTACCCTCCTGATTCAACTGATTCCATATTCTGCTAACAGTCATTGTATCTGGAGCAATGCGATCAGCAATGTTGCGATACGATAATCCGTAATCGCGATAGGCTAGACTCCGACCTGTATCAAAGTCGGAAACGTGATGGTATGCATTTCTCCTCCCTACACGAGGCATAACAACAATGTTCCACCAGGTAACGCCGGTCAACTGCTGTTTGTGTATGAGAAATCGGTTGGAAACGTTCCTCGTTTGAGCACGTTGTAGGTGTCGCCACCGGCGCCAACCTTGTGTGAATGCTCTGCAAGGCTTATCATTTAATTATCACAGCATCTTCTTCCTGTCGGTTAAATTTCGCGCCTGTAGCACGTCATCTCCGTGGTGTACCAATTTTAATGGCCAGTAGTGTATATTCCCCTTCAGGTCGGACGTTGTACTTGAGACCATGTCCAAAGGAACTTTGCGTCGTAATCAGAATAACACAGGCACTGAAATATCGTATTTATCTGTTGATACCGGGCAAACGACTTTCAAGTACAAAGTATGACCTGTAAGGGAATATACATAAGGGATGTACGAGTACAGGTCGTAGACGCATGGTTTACGACATATGGAATTTGGCTCTGGCCGTGACTCCTGCATAGACTTTCAAATGGTAAGGCGACCGCTCGCGGTAAGCGGGAAATCCGGGCTGGAGTCCCGCTCTGGCTCAAATTTTCACTGTAGTCATTCCACTCTACAGCTGAAGGTGGCCCTTATTCGCAATTGCGAATTCATTCAATGTATTAGTACAGCTGCGTTGTCGCAGCATTGGACGAAGGTATGGCTGCAGAGGTGTAATTTATTCTGGTTGTACTGTCGAGTATCGATCAGTATGCGACAATGGAGAATGCTTTACTCACCCGCCTGCTGCATTCCGAATCGAAAAGCCTTGACAAGCTGCTGAGTACAGAAGAGTCTGGACGTCGCCTCACCCTCCCAGATGCTGGACTGCGTGCAGAAATTTGCGAGCAACGTCGTCAGCGATAATATATCCAGAATGAGATTTTCACTCTGCAGCGGAGTGTACGCTGATATGAAACTTCCTGGCAGATTAAAACTGTGTGCCGGACAGAGACTCGAACTCGGGACCTTTGCCTTTCGCGCGCAAATGCTCCGCTGCATGGCGAAAATCTCATTGTGGAAACATCTCCCTGGCTGTGGCTAAGCCATGTCTCCGCAATATCCTTTCTTCCAGGAGTGCTAGTTCTGCAAGGTTAACAGGAAAGCTTCTGTAAAGTTTGGAAGGTAGGAGACGAGGTAGTGGCAGAATTAAAGCTCTGAGCGTGAGTCGCGAGTAGGTGGCTCAGTTGGTAGAGCACTTGCCCGCGAAAGGCAAAGGTCCCGAGTTCGAGCATCGGTCTGGCACATAGTTTTAATCTGCCAGGAAGTTTCAACGATGATATACTTTGGAATATCTGGCTGTCGCGCCTACCACCCCATGTGCTGAAGATACACTCCTGGAAATGGAAAAAAGAACACATTGACACCGGTGTGTCAGACCCACCATACTTGCTCCGGACACTGCGAGAGGGTTGTACAAGCAATGATCACACGCACGGCACAGCGGACACACCAGGAACCGCGGTGTTGGCCGTCGAATGGCGCTAGCTGCGCAGCATTTGTGCACCGCCGCCGTCAGTGTCAGCCAGTTTGCCGTGGCATACGGAGCTCCATCGCAGTCTTTAACACTGGTAGCATGCCGCGACAGCGTGGACGTGAACCGTATGTGCAGTTGACGGACTTTGAGCGAGGGCGTATAGTGGGCATGCGGGAGGCCGGGTGGACGTACCGCCGAATTGCTCAACACGTGGGGCGTGAGGTCTCCACAGTACATCGATGTTGTCGCCAGTGGTCGGCGGAAGGTGCACGTGCCCGTCGACCTGGGACCGGACCGCAGCGACGCACGGATGCACGCCAAGACCGTAGGATCCTACACAGTGCCGTAGGCGACCGCACCGCCACTTCCCAGCAAATTAGGGACACGGTTGCTCCTTGGGTATCGGCGAGGACCATTCGCAACCGTCTCCATGAAGCTGGGCTACGGTCCCGCACACCGTTAGGCCGACTTCCACTCACGCGCCAACATCGTGCAGCCCGCCTCCAGTGGCGTCGCGACAGGCGTGAATGGAGCGACGAATGGAGATGTGTCGTCTTCAGCGATGAGAGTCGCTTCTGCCTTGGTGCCAATGATGGTCGTATGCGTGTTTGGCGCGTGCAGGTGAGCGCCACAATCAGGACTGCATACGACCGAGGCACACAGGGCCAACACCCGGCATCATGGTGTGGGGAGCGATCTCCTACACTGCCGGTACACCTCTGGTGATCGTCGAGGGGACACTGAATAGTGCACGGTACATCCAAACCGTCGTCGAACCCATCGTTCTACCATTCCTAGACCTGCAAGGGAACTTGCTGTTCCAACAGGACAATGCACGTCCGCATGTATCCCGTGCCACCCAACGTGCTCTAGAAGGTGTAAGTCAACTACCCTGGCCAGCAAGATCTCCGGATCTGTCCCCCATTGAGCATGTTTGGGACTGGATGAAGCGTCGTCTCACGCGGTCTGCACGTCCAGCACGAACGCTGGTCCAACTGAGGCGCCAGGTGGAAATGGCATGGCAAGCCGTTCCACAGGACTACATCCAGCATCTCTACGATCGTCTCCATGGGAGAATAGCAGCCTGCATTGCTGCGAAAGGTGGATATACACTGTACTAGTGCCGACACTGTGCGTGCTCTGTTGCCTGTGTCTATGTGCCTGTGGTTCTGTCAGTGTGATCATGTGATGTATCTGACCCCAGGAATGTGTCAATAAAGTTTCCCCTTCCTGGGACAATGAATTCACGGTGTTCTTATTTCAATTTCCAGGAGTGTATTATCGGTGTCCAATGGCGATCTTGACTCACTCGTTCAGACTGCAGATAGCATTTCAGAAAAGTGCCCCACCAAATGTGTTGCGGCTGCAGTCCGATAGAAGAACAGCGCCCCTGTAGTGGCCCTCACATCGTTACAAGCTCAAATTGTTGAGATTACGGCACAAGTCACCACTTTGTAAACGTGGCGCTCCCGTTACCAACCACATAGCCACCATTCGGGAAGGAGGCGCAGTTGATCGCTACCAGCAGCAAAGATCTGTTGGTACCACAAGACGTTCGGCCCGGAAGCATGAAAACGTAACCCCCGCGGGAGGTGGGAAATGCGGCGGGAAGTCAGTGATGACGGTGGCTGGCTCTTCCAATTGCAGCCGTCGCCCATTAGCCATAGTGCGACATACGAAGCAACAGTTTTTTAGTAGACACAGGAGATGAGGTGTCGGTGTATGCAGCTAGTCGACTGCCTGTGAAGTCTGCCGCCTTTTCGTCGTCTGTGGATTCTCTTTCCAAACTTACGGTTACCTGGCACTATTTCTCAAGCTTGATCCAAGACGTAAGTTCGACTGGCAGCTTGTAGTGGCAGACGTGGGACATCCCACCCTCGGGGCTGAGTTATTATCATTTTGTGATCTTGCACTAGACTTCTGGCATCACTATCTCCTTGTTACTACAGCCAAGAAAAATTATGTTGTATCACTGGTACTACATCACAACTGAATGTCCATAGTTAGAACTTTTCAAACAGTTGCCGGAACTTACCAAACATACACCCACGCCAAGTGGGGGAATGGGGGAAAAAATTCCAGGATATGGGGGAGGGGGACAGAATTCCAGGAATGCTGATGCTGCCATCAACGAGTTGAAAAAAAAGGTTCAAATGGCTCTGAGCACTATGATACTCAACTGCTGTGGTTATCAGTCCCCTAGAACTTCTTAAACCTAACTAACCTAAGGACATCACACACACCCTTGCCCGAGGCAAGATTCGAACCTGCGACCGTAGCAGCAGCACGGCTCCGGTCTGGAGCGCCTAGAACTGCACGGCCACCGCGGACGGCAACAACGATTTAAACAACATACATTGCTGTCCTACTAGCAGCTATGGCTACACAAATTTGTGTCATCGTCTTCGGAAAGAACTTCGTTCCTGTACCACCATTGCAGCAATTCCAGGAATGCTGATGCTCAGTTGCGGCTATGGCTACACAAATTTGTGTTATCCTCCTTGCAAAGAACTTCGTTTCTGTACCGCCATTGTGGTGCATGGTGAGGAAAAATCTCAGAATGACGAGCTACTCTTTTTATATACATCTGCAATTACAAACAAATGTTCTAAAAGCATATATTTTAGGTTAGGCTTGACTGTGACCGCCACGAGTATCTAATCAAACTACAAATTACTGTAATCAGCCACCTTCATTACATTATGCTTTTGACCACGTGAGTCAGCGGATTATACTTTCACTATTAGGGAATTTAAGTCGGTTAAAAAGGCATGGACGTATTGTTCGTACAACTTCTGGATATCTATGGCACTATCGTTCAGACGTCACAGGCTGACTTGCCATTCGTATTTACGTCACCAAACCTTTCTGCATACTTCTATAAATTTGTAAAGTCTGGGAATAATCCTCCGAAGCGCTGAGTGAAAAGAACGAAACATGTGGCTGGTCACAGTAATTTGTAGTCTGAATTGATAAACATCATCCGCGGCTTCGATTCACATTGTAGTGTTGACTTCTCGGATGTAGTTGGTACAATGTAGAATTCTGGTTTATGAAACGGAAACATAGTCCTGTGAAACTTTTTTGCTTACTGCTCTTCCGCAAAGAATTATCTGCCTTTCCGCCAGCCTTCGCCTCCGTAACTGCGTCTGGGCTGCGTCTTCTCATTCCCGAAGACGGTAACGGTAACGGTTCGTTCTTTCACGCTCTAGTGCTTTCATATTAAACTTCTTTGTGCCGGAAGACTTGCGCTGCCTCTGGATTCTTCTTTTCATCGTGTCCACCTGGACTGCTCTCAAAGGCGACTCCTTTCTGCCTGTGCGCGTTAATTATAGGCCCCCACACCAGACTGTTACAGTTTCGTGACGATTATTGTACCGGAATGTGAAAGGAATTAGAGTTCTCGGGAAACGATGAATTCCTCTTCAGTTCGTTTGAAAAGAAAGCACGAATTCACAGACACCGACATCAGAGTTGAGTTTCAGTGTGAAGAAATACGGCCTGTGTAGAACTACTTTTCTCGGTCGCACAACACTCCCTGAAGTTTCGTTTCTCTTTTCAGGTGAGATCGGTATCCAACGCCGCTCATTATCGGAAAAGAAAAACCGAATACGAGCTTCAGCACTACAGGGAAAAAATCAGTTATAACTGCTGTGATTCGAGAGGCCCAAGATATTTTCTGTAGCAGCTGTCTTCCGCCATCGAAGCTTCCCCTAACTTTTTTGCTAAAAACTATTGTACATCCACATCTTTATTTGAACTCTGAATGCCACTGAAAGCCTCCGAACATATATATTATACCAGAATCACATGCTTTCATTTGTTTTTTGGATCATTGCTAGACCCAGGAGAAAATAAAGAAATTATCTTAACATATCCTCCATATTTCTACTTATTAGTAGCTTACGGAGCAATACTCTGGGGCAGCACAGCAAAATGATTGAAATTTGGTTCTCTCTCTCTCTCTCTATCTCTGTCTCTCTCCCTCGCTCTCTCTCTCTCTCTCTCCCTCCCCAACTCTCTCTCTCTCTCCCCCCTCCCCGCCCCCCCCCCCCCCCCCACACACACACACATTTGTATAGGGGTAGGAAAATCCGACCGGTTGAAACCGCTACCGCTTTCTTCGGTCTGAATAACCGATACCTTTCGGTATTTGTTGGACTCGGTTATAGCAGGCACTTTTCTTTTTTACTGATAATCGCATACGAAACCGATGTATCAATTTGTCATGCCACTTACACAAAACATTTTTCGTTTTCGAAAAAACTCTTATACAGGTTGCCTTGACTGTGTCATTCCACCAAGCTCTTTGCTTCATCCTACTTTTACACACTACTGTTCCAAGAATGTCGTGTAACAGTAGTGTGCAAAAGTAGGATGAAGCAAAGAGCTTGGTGGAATCACACAGTCAAGGCAGTCTGTAAAAGGAAAAAGAAAGCGTATCAAAAATGGCTACATACTAGAACTCATGTAGACAGACAAAGTTATGTTGAAGAAAGAAACAAAGCCGAACAGATAATTTCCCAAGAAGAAATCGTGGGAAGACTTTGGAAACAGGTTGGAGACTGTGGGTCAATCTGCTGGAAAACCATTCTGGAGTGTAATTAGCAGTCTTCGAAAGGGAGGTAAGAAGAAAATGACAAATATTTCGGACGGGTCAGGAAAACTGCTGGTGAATCCTGTGGATGCCTTGGCCAGATGGAGGGAATATTTTGAAGGGTTGCTCAATGTAGGTGAAAAAACGATCAGTTATGTTTCAGATTTCGAGGTAGAATGGAATAGGAATAATGATGGAAATAGAATCACATTTCATGAAGTGGAGAAAATGGTCAATAGATTGCAGTGCAATAAAGCAGCTGGGGTGGATGAAATTAAGTCGGAACTCATCAAATACAGTGGAATGTCAGGTCAATGGCTACACAGGATAATTGAAATGGTCTGGGAGTCGGGACAGGTTCCACCAGACTGGACAAAAGCAACAATCACACCAATCTTTAAACATGGAAACAGGAAAGATTGTAACAACTACAGAGGTATCTCTTTAATCAGCGTTGTGGGTAAAATCTTCTTAGGTATTGTTGAAAGGAAAGTGCGAGTGTTAGTTGAAGACAAATTGGATGAAAATCAGTGTGGGTTTACGCCTCTTAGAGGTTGTCAGGACCAGATCTTTAGCTTACGGCAAATAATGGAGAAGTGTGGAGAGTGGAACAGGGAATTGTATCTATGCTTTATAGATCTAGAAAAGGCATATGACCGGGTTCCTAGGAGGAAGTTATTGTCTGTTCTACGAGATTATGGAATAGGAGGCAAACTTTTGCAAGCAATTAAAGGTCTTTACATGGATAGTCAGGCAGCAGTAGAGTTGACGGTAAACTGAGTTCATGGTTCACAGTAGTTTCAGGGGTAAGACAAGGCTGCAACCTATCTCCACTGTTGTTCATATTATTTGTGGATCATATGTTGAAAACAATAGACTGGCAGCGTGAGATTAAGATATGTGAACACAAAATAAGCAGCCTTGCATATGCGGATGACTTAGCTGTGATGACAGATTCGATTGAAAGTTTGCAAAGTAATATTTCAGAGCTAGATCAGAAATGTAAGGACTATAGTATGAAGATTAGCATCTCCAAAACGAAAGTAATGTCAGTGGGAAAGAAATATAAACTGATTAAGTGCCAAATAGGAGGAACAAAGTTAGAACAGGTGGACGGTTTCAAGTACTTAGGATGCATATTCTCACAGGATGGCAACATAGTGAAAGAACTGGAAGCGAGGTGTAGCAAAGCTAATGCAGTGAGCGCTCTGCTACGATCTACTCTCTTCTGCAAGAAGGAAGTCAGTACCAAGACTAAGTTATCTGTGCACCGTTCAATCTTTCGACCAACTTTGTTGTATGGGAGCGAAAGCTGGGTGGATTCAGGTTACCTTATCAACAAGGTTGAGGTTACGGATACGAAAGTAGCTAGGATGATTGCAGGTACTAGTAGATGGGAACAACAGCAGGATGGTGTCCACAATGAGGAAATCAAAGAAAAACTGGGAATGAACTCTATAGATGTAGCAGTCAGGGCGAACAGGCTTAGATGGTTGGGTTATGTTACACGCATGGGAGAAGCAAGGTTACCGAAGCGACTCATGGGTTCAGCAGTAGAGGGTAGGAGGAGTCGAGGCAGACCAAGGAGTAGGTACCTGGATTCGGTTAAGAATGATTTTGAAGTAATAGGTTTAACATCAGAAGAGGCACCAATGTTAGCACTGAATAGGGGATCGTGGAGGAATTTTATAAGGGGGGCTATGCTCCAGACTGAACGGTGAAAGGCATAATCAGTCTTAAATGATGATGATGATGATGATGGTGACAAAAAAAAGAACGAGCTTAGTAGGGTGTTAAGGTCGCTACTGAAAGATTGATATCGTCTTTGAATGATATTGTTTCTGATGAAATGAGTTAATTTACAGATCAACGCATTATAGAACAAGTATTTACAAACAGGTTGGGCAATAAATATTCCCACTGGAGAACTATTATCATGTGATTGTTCCCAATAAATGTTATATTTTGCCCAGTATCCAAACTGTTCATCTGAATTTTTTAAAAGAGTATTTCTGGCTTTGTCAGCAAAAAATCGATTATATTTAAATTTCCGTTGGCTAAAAAACAGTTTTTTCATCCGAAATAGTTAAAGAAAAAGTACACTACAAATTTTAGACAAAAGCTTATTATATTCTTCTGACCTTTCTACGAAATAATAACAGAGAAAGGAAGTTATGACAATAGTAACAAATCAAAAACTTGACAATTAATTTATCGTAAAAACAGAAATTAGGTGATCTGTTGCCTGTGTCTACATAGCATGCCTTTATCTACTTGCAGCTGTTAGAATCCGACAACTTACGAGGAAAAAATAGAGTTCTCCTACGTCAGTTGTCACCTTTTAGCATTGACTATTCGTATTGCCCAATAACGGTGTGATCCTCGAGTACAACGTGATTTTTAACAGTGATTAAAAAAAATAGAATCAGTACGAGAACACTGATGGATTTTTTGTAGTACTCAAGTCTTAGTTACTTTTCGGAAAAAGCAGCGAACGGTGAAAGGAGGAAGTTTTCCGTTATTTATCTATTTTATTTTATATTTTGATCCCGTATATCCTGAACCCAAAAGTCGGAGGAGTCATAGAATTTTTCAAACTTTTGCGATGTCTCCGTTCATTGTTGCAAATAACAGCAATAAAAAACTGGAAATCGGTTAGGTCACAAACGGATTATTTTGAGTCACGTCAAACTGAAAATGAAATACCAACGGTGTAACCGAAAACCGATCGTTTCAGCCATCCCTATCTTCATAAATAACCCATCCGTGATTTTGAAATAGTAGTAATAGCTACAGCCTAAACACTAAAGAAAAAGTTCATTACTGATTACTAAAGTTTTCAGTAGATCAAAAATGGGGACTGTCATTAATCAACAAAAATTTCTACCACTTATAATTATATGTAATCTCTGAGACATTTCGAAGCAGAATCTAAATTTAAACAGTTCCATTATTCCAATATTTTACTGAAAGTTAATAGCATAATTAGTAACAAAAATTATTTCTTTTACTGTGAAATTTGATAATATTTCATTAATTACCATATCTCCATTTTATTACATTTATGTCACTGCGTTACTTAGTTATCCCGTAATAGGAAGCTTGGGCCATATAGACAAAGACGTCATACATACATCTCCTGTAAACAGACGTGTTCAACACAATGTCAATACATATTGCACAAATAATCTATGGGGCAAGGGTGTAATGATCAAACGAACTCTCTGAAATGCAAAATCTTTCTTGTAGGATCACCCGGTTTTCAACACATGTATCCAAAGTTCTAATTTACTGTAAGTAATGGTAAATTAGAATAATCTAAAAGTTAAAGAAGAAAGTAAATCTGTTGTTTAAAACGGTAAGGAATAGTTTCAGTTTGCCATTGTTTCGTTGTTTTGGTCTTTTTTCAGAAGTCATATTTGATTTAGCTCTTCTCATCAGTCTGTTCTCTACAAGTATGAGGGTCACTCCAAAAGAAATGCACACTATTTTTGTAAAAATACAGTTTTTACTCTGCATGTGTGGAAGTTTTACAGTGTGTAGATTCATCCTTCCCGCTTCTTTTCAAACTTAGTTCAACCTGTTCCCGTGAGTGGCGCCGTTACAGCATGTCTTCAAGGTGGTTGCTACACTTGACGTTCATCAGAAGCAACGTGCTGTCTTAGAATAACTGTTCTGTGAAAACGAGACAGTGGGAAACATCCACAAGAGGTTGCAAAAGGTGTATGGAGGTGCTGGTATCGATCGCAGTACAGTTAGTCGGTGGGCAAGCAGGTTACGTGATGAAAGCGGGCACGGCAATATTGAGGATTGTCCTCGCAGCGGCAGGCCTCATACTGCACACACTCCAGACAATGTGCAGACCGTTAACGAACTGGCGACTGCTGACTGACGCATATGTGACGACACTGAAGAAAATTCAAGCTCAACTGAGTCGTGTTGGACCACATCGGCAAAAGCAGGATGTTTTGCTGTTGGACTTTGCACGATCACATGTCAGTCAGTCAAATGGTAGCGGTCACAAAACTCGGATGGACAACACTGAAAGACCCGCCTTGCAGTCCTGACCTGGCTCCATGTGGCTGTCATCTCTTTGGGAAACTGAAAACTCTCTTCATGGAACAAGGTTTGCACGCTGCCAGGCAGTGGCTCCAACAGGTTGGTCCAGAATTTTACCATGCGAGTATACAGGCGCTGGTTCCAAGATGGCGTAAGGCAGTTGAGAGGGATGGAAATTATGTGGAGAAATGAAAATATTGTTCCTAAATTATGTATCTACACACAGTAAAACTTTCAAAAATGTAGAATAAAAGATGGATTTTTAAAAAATAGGGTGCTTTTCCTTTGGAGTGACCCTTGTATCTTCGCCCCTGCACAACTACAGCACCGCAAGGGGAGGCTAAACATATGATAACACCAAATACACAACACATTACCGTGCCTAATACAGTGTAGGAAAACCACTAGCATTCAAAACAAATTCCAGTCTTGTCGGAACGGATAAATACGTGTCCTGTGTGGTCTGCAAGGGGATATTGTACTACTCTTCCTGCTTAACAGTGTCATGTTCAGGTAACAATGATGCAGATAGATAGCGGTCACGCACCCTTCTCTCCAAAGTATAATACAACTGCTCAATAATACTGAGATCTGGTGATTGTGGTGACCAGGACAGATGTGAAAATCCAACTTCGTGCTGACGATACTAGGGCTGGACGATTTGAGTTGTATGAACAGGTGCCCAGTCTTCTTGGAATAAAGCACCATCATTGCGGAACAAGTAGTGTACCATGGGATCGACCTGATCAGCCAAGATGATTACATAATGCTGTCTGGATCAGTAATCATGGGGCACATGGTATAGGCCTACCACGATGTGATTGTCCAATTCATCACTGAACCTCCACCATATTTCACTCTCGGGAGCCGGTGGTCTGGCTTGGGATGGCGTGTGCTAGACGTAATCTCGGCCATAGGTTGGAAACAGTGCGAAACAAGACTTATCCGACCAAATGATTTCCTTCAACTGTTCCACAGCGCAGGTTTACTGGCTTCGGTATCATGTTCTACGGGCATTTGCGTCACGGAGGAGTGGATTTGGATGTCCACCTCACCCTGCAGTTCCCAGCATTTGGAGCTCTCTTTGTGTTGTTTTGGTGCTGAGAGGGTTCGCGAGTTCGGCGTTCGGTTCTGCAGTTACTTTTGCCGCTGGGGTCCTCTTATTTTTCGTCATTATCCTCTTCAATGATCGTATTTCATAAACACTCAGCACACAGTTTCGTTTATGTTGTCGCTTAGCGGATGATGTTTTTCCACTCTTCTTGTATACGGTAAAATCTCCGACCCGGTGCCTCTTGAAGCACCGAACACTTCGGTTGCATTGGCTACGGAAGTACCCACCATAAGAGCACCAACAATTTATTCTCACTTTCGAATTCACTACACTCCGACGTAATTAACTCACAATTACACAGAACACTGTTCTGACCACAGCTCACACTTGCAACATATTGAGGGGATTGAACAGGTGCAGTTCATGATCGAACACGACAGCGTCACCTGCGGGCTTGGTTAGCATCTGCATTTATGTCCAAATACGCATTTATCGCAGTGTTTCAATTTTTTCTTATTATTTTGGAACCTGCGTGCTATATTTCGTCTCCCTACACAATTTTCACCTCAGCAGTCTCTTCTATTACAAAAGTGGCGATACGTTGATGTCTCAGGATATGTCCTATAAACCGACCCTTCTTTTAGTCAAGTTATGCCACAAGCTTCTTTTTTCCCCATTTCAGTTCAGTGCCTCCTTATCAACTGTCCGATACGTCCGTCTAACCTTAAGCATTCATCACCAAATTTCAGACAGCTTATTTCTTCTTTTCTGAACCGTTTGATGTTTTATTTCACTTCCATAGTTCTCATCGATATTAGCAGGTTTCTCGTTTTCAGTCATGCCTTTAAAGCTAGCGCTACTCTGTATTTCATATTTTCTCTAATTCCTCCCATTGGCAATTAATTTCCTGCACGAATAACAAAACGTATCTGTTACGTTGAGTATCTAATCTCACTAAAACACTGATAGCTATCTACATATTTGTCCTTCAATCCAGTACAAAGCACATTGCAGGGGCTCTTCTCAAACGTCTGAAGAAAAAGTTGTTATGTCAAGCTGTGAAAGCTGACTCCTGTACTAAATTTCTGAGATAAAGCCACACCAATGGATGAAAATTTGCAAGGCACAAGGGGAACATTAAATCGCAGAACTGGAGGCCTACATCAAAAGTTGCTGAGAATTGAAAAGTGAGAAAGGTGAATGGCTGCTGTACGAAGTAAGGAAGATACGTAGAATAGATACGTAAACGGGAAACATTATTATACTATCAAATCTACTTCTGCAACGAAAAAAAGTCGGATAAATCCGCCACGAGCAACAACAAATGGAGAAATGATGCTGAGGTTCCTTATATGCTCTGTTCGGGTGCAACACAGTCAAAACGTCGTTGAAACAGTGCTTGTAAAGAATGAACAAATGTCGCATATACCAAACTGACAAAACTCCAAGAGGCAGAGATAACATTGTAATATTTCTAAAACACTTTTTTGTCTACACTTTCTGATTGTGTTGAGACATTACTGAAGTCACAGATTTCGGCGTTTATACATCACGTGGAGATTTAACAATCATCACTTTCAAACTGTCGTCACATGCTTGCGCCTCTGGAATATTCAAAAACGCAAATAGTCTATTAAATTTGTCGAAATGTGAGAAGAAACCTACTCACTCTTTACACTTGTTTGATTTTTCTTTCTCTGCCAGTGCAGGTGAAAAGTGAAGACGATTTGCAGCTGTAAGTTTTCTTAGCAGACTTCCGTCTTCCCGGAGCTTTCCCGCAGTCTAAGAATCCACTCGAGGCTGGAGTTGTAAGGACATGGCGCGCAGCTGTGCCACATCTACATAATGACTGCCCAACAGATCTCTACGTTGTTTCTCTTAACTGGTTCTAGTCCTCTGCTCTCGCGATGACATCCACTTTAGCCAGATCTTCTTTAGGGATTATTAACGTTCGACTCCTCTGAATAGCTTATTGGCAAAGCACAACTGTTCCACCATGAAGTTTACGAACAAATTGGGAGCTGACATGAAAGTACGAAAATCAACGACTTTATGCTCAGTAATGCTATCAAATCAACATTGCTTTCCTCCTCCATTTAACTGTATGACATAGGCAGACACTGCTGATGAGTTACAAAACAAGGCTCTGACCTCAAGTGACACTATGGCTAAGCCACTGGCTTCGCCTGGATACACCTCTGCTTCATCGTGATCAGGAATCGCTTAACCGTAAATGATCAGGATACCCTCAGAGACCTTCTCAAGTTTTTGGTATCTGCTAACACAATAGTTCCGCTGTGAGGTATGAATCACTTCAGATTTTTCTCACAGGAAAGCGTGCCAGGAATTGGAAGACTGCACGGGTGACACTTCACCATTAAAGACATAGAACTGACGCACCACATTATTTGTATCCTGACCATTCGAGAAAATATTCGGAACATAGAAAATTGCCGTAGGAACGAGCCATAGTTTTCGAAAAGAACCAGCTCTACCTGATCGCGAATATTATTTTAAAAGCCATGGAAGAAAGATTAGGGTTTAACGTCCCACAGAACATGTGGTCATTAGACACTGAGCAAAGGATCTAATTGGGATAAGGAAATGACGTGTCTTTATGAAAAAGATCGTCGTAGCATTTCCCTTAGCTGATTTACGAAAACTAGGAAAAATAAAAATCTGGTTAGCTGATCTTTCAAACGGAATCCCAGTGTCTTAACCAACGCATCGACTAGGCCTATAAAATCCTTGGATTTGGGAGTAACCAACTGTTTTTAATTCCATGGCGTTCAAGAAGATCTGATTTCGCTCAGTAGCCACTCCTACTAAAGAAAATACGTTTTCACTCTACGTGCAACTGCCTTTACTGTTAGAAAGCTCAAGAAGCCACATTAGTTTTGACAGTGAGACGGATTGTCACCAAAAGATATGGAAGCAATTTAGGACACTTGGCACTCTTCAGCTGGATGGTCATCAGATAAATACCGTCCTATTTTCAGACACGATTGCGTGTTTCACGTTTAAATATAAATCGGATGGAAAGATACGCTAGTTAACAAATTTAAACTTTTTCTCTGCATCTGGTTTGTTAATGGGTGGATTTATCTAATTTTAGGGTGCTGAATATATTGGTAAAATCAATTTTTCTCCATGACGTCACATTTCCTAGATATACAGCAGAATAAAAAAGTCAAACAAAAAACACACATTTAGAACGTTTGAAAACAATACTAGTTTTAGATTAGATTCAGTTTTCGTTCCATAGACCCAAAAAATAAGATGATTCTCGTGGGTGTAAAACATGGCAGAAAGTATAACTTAAAACATTTGAATATAATACTTACTATCCTGATCATTTGTCAAGAGATAGTCGAAATACGTAAATACAATGCAGTAAACTGGAACAGCTAATATTTACAGAATTAACGTACTATCAGAATGAAACGCTGTTATGCACTATTAATAAATTTGTCATACACGAAATACATAATATTGACTGTTGTGACCAAGCGTTGTCAAAACTGAAATCTAACAGATTTTTTGCTTAAGCTGGCTTAACAGTCTCTGTTAAAATATTCATCTATGGAGTAGAACGAGTTGCCTATCAAAACTCTATTTAAACCATGCTTTATCTGACACTAAGTTTTTAATGGTTGCTGTCAATTTATTGAAAATGTGGGTTCCTGAATATTAGATCCCTTTTTGGACCAAGATAAGTGATTTTAGGTCTTTATAGAGATTGTTCTTATTCCTAGTATTGATACTATGTATTGAGTTATTGGTTGGAAATAGAGATGCATTACTTACAACGAATTTCATTAAGGAACAAATATACTGAGAAGAAGTGGTCAGAATACAAAGTTTCTTGAACAGGTTTCTACAAGATGTTCTTGTATTTACACCACAAACGATTCTTATCACACTCTTTTGCACCCTAAAAACTTTTGCTCGGTTTTATGAGTTGTCCCAGAATATGATCCCATATGATATAATGGAATTAAAGGAAGCAAAGTACACAAGTTATTTTACATTTGTACCTCCTACATCTGACATCATTATCATGACATATACAGACATGTTTAGGCGCTGAAGCAATTCTGTAGTATGCCCTTCCCTCTTCGATCTGCATCTCTTCATATGTTATACTCATGCTGAAAGGAAATCTCTTACAGGTTCTGGACTGCATATAGTGGGTCTTCTCAAAGTTTAATGACAGTGAATTAGCTTTAAACCACATATTAATGTCAGTGAAAATTTGATTAGCAGCTATTTCTAAATCTGTACTTGACTTGCTACTTATTGCAATGCTTGTATAATCTGCAAAAAAACTGACTTAGCATCTGGGAATGTAACAGACGAGAGGTCATTAATGCACACAAGAAAAAGCAATGGACCTAAGATGGAACCTTGAGGAACACCACATGTAATTAATTCCCAGTCAGCTCCAGACTGACTGGTTACTGCACAGGTATTTCACAACGACACCCTTTGTTTCCAGTTAGATAGATAAGACACAAACCATTTAGCAGCATTACCAGTGACACCATTATATTCTAATTTACTTTAGAGAATGCTGTGGCTCACACACTCAAAGGCTTTTGACAGGTCACAGAAAATGCCAGTAGCCTCTAATTTATTATCTCACGAATTAAGTACATTCTCACTGTAAGTGTAAATAGTTTTCTCTGTATCAGAACCGTTCAGAAATCCAAACTGTGAGTTGGACAATATGTTATTTGCAGTCATAGGTTTCAGGAGATGCTTGAATACAACCTTTTCAAATATTTTGAGAAAGATGGCAAAAAAATTGGTCGATAGTTTGATGGTATATCTTTATCCCTCTTCTTGTAAAGAGGCTTAACTTCAGAATATTTTAGCCAGTCTGGAAATGTTCACTGATAAGAGATTGATTATACAAATAACTTAACATAGAGCTCGACTTGCTTGAGCACTCTTTGATTAACTTTGTTGATATGTTATCATACCCACTGGAATACTTAGATTTTAAAGGTTTTATTATGGATACTACTTCTTGGGGAGATGTGAGTGTCATTTACATTTTACTGATGTTATATTTAAAGACTGGTCCCAGATAGTCCATTGCACTGTTCACCAAACATAACAACCCCAAGCAAATATCTGATGATTTTTTTGCTTATCGTTTGGGTCAGTCAGTACATTCAAAATACTGCTGGAATGTTATGCCAGATATGAAACTTGCTGTTTCTTCTAAAGAATCTAGTTGTTTCTTTTTCCTTCTGTGTGTGTGTATGTTTATGTTATTTTAAGTGAGATCTACATGAAGATGAGTTCGTATCAACGAGAATGAAATATTCTCGATTTATCTTACAAAAACCTGAAGGGGTAGATTTAATAAAGTGTTCTAGGAAATTACTGTGTTGTTAAAAGAATTATGTGCTAAGCATTCCATATGAAAAAAAGCAAGTGCCTTCCCGATATCGATTTTTTTTCTTTTTACTATGCAGTACGTCGAATTACAGCCACAATTTTCTCTTGTGAGTGTTATTATTGAAAACCTTTACACAATTTTAAAGTTTATCGGCAAATTGTTTGAAGCATCCACATTTCGTTTTCTATTTTGCCATTTCAGTGCGTATCTAAATAGCTCCCCATACTTTTCATAATGATCATCATTTCTGATTTAATGGGAACAGTAACTGGAATGCTGGTTTCTTTGTAAGCTACGTTGTTTTCTTCCACATAGATCTAACTTTTTGTTCTCTGAACGACCTCCAAAAGTCTTCCTGTGTGACAACTAGCGTTGTTCATATATCGTCATCGACTGAAAAAAATTATCCAGTGGTACTATAGGGCAGTCTAATAATGTATAAACTACCCCGGCTGGTGTGGCCGAGTGGTTCTAGGAGCTTTAGTCTGGAACCGCGTGACCGCTACGACCGCAGGTTCGAGTCCTGCCTCGCGTATGGATGTGTGTGATGTCCTTGGGTTAGTTAGGTTTAAGTAGTTCTAAATTCCAGGAGACATGACCTCAGATGTTAAGTCTCATAGTGCTCAGAGTCATGTGAACCATTTTTAGAAACTTATCTTAATATTTCCTTTAATGTCGGCTCAGATTTAATATTTTGTAAAATCCTGCACGGCGAAAACAATTTTCAGTCATCTTCAGTGTTATCAGATTCAACATGTTTCATCTATTACATCGACGGCGAAATCTTTTGTTCCTACTGTGGAACAACTATCTTTGGAGCAATTAATATCGGTAGTGAACTTCCAAATGTTTATAATACCTTGGATACACGTTTGTCAAACATTTGTGTTCAGAGGAAGAAATATCAACTCTAGAGCTTTGAACTTAATATCTGCGTATGTCCGATGATTATCAACAATAATTGTAACTCTACGCGTTTACGTAAAAATTGCGGATCCAAATTGAGATCTCAATCCATCAAACACTCTTTTGTTCGTCGTATAACTGACTATTAAATATCTCACATTTTTAAAACACCCCGTTTTGATTTTTTCAGCGAGAAATATGGATAGTTACTCAGATCCATCCCAATAGCACCGACCATTCAGAGCCCGTAAAACTTGATTAGCTTCACTGCAAATCTTTTTTTATACTACGCCGTTCCTGTTCTTGTAAATTTCTAACCAGCTTGTATATGTTTCTCACGTCCATCAGCTCTTTGCAGCAATTAAATTCCTGACTTGGGGGCATTCTGGCACCTAGCTTGTTTGAACCAAGAGAGCAAAAGAGTCTCTACACCTAGATGTTCAATACTTCCCATACTTTTTTATCGCTATTTTTAATGATCACTGACGATGTGGGAATTCCAGTGTCAGATTCTTTACAGATTTCCATTCGCATCTGAATGTTCAGTCCTCTCTTTAGCAGCTCCATCTTCGTTTTAAGAGAAATTACTGTTCGGATTGTTATAGTTCCGAATTCTGTCATTGCGCATAAAAAATAAATTTACAGTATCTGTACTTAAGAACAAAATACACTAAGCGATACAAAATTCGATGTTTTCAAGTCACAATCTATCAACTGAGATACAATCATCATCAAATGCCATAAATGGCTTAAAGAGTTTTTGCAATAATTATTAATAAATGAGTCAATGAATTTGAGTGAAGTCCTCGGGACGGAAAACAGCAGGTATACTAGTCCCTTCGAGCTGCTGTCCTCGTGACTGCGAGTCCAGTGTCGTACCACTGTGCCATCTTGCTCGGCACAAGAATGAAACAGGAGGGAAATATTGGCTGTTGTTCAACAATATAGCCACGTACCTGGCATTGACCAGCTATGTATTGATTCCAGTCTTCTGGTAGTCCATTTCCACATTCTCCCACTCTCTCTCACTTGAAATCCTCCTTCACATCCTCTCTGTTCACCTCCTCCAAACCCTCTTTTTGTTCACCTCCTCCAGCTCCCATTGTCTATCCATCCGCTCCTGCCCCCCTTTCCGTTCTCTCATCCTGCCCCCCCCCCAGATCTGTCCATCTGCTCCTTCCCCTCTATTCATCTTCTCCTCCCCCCTATGTCCACCTCCTTCTCCATTGTGTTTTATAATAAACAATTTATTCCTATGAGTGGGCAATTCCCCGTGTCAGCAGGTTGTAACAGTGCAGAACAGCACTTTATTACATAAGTGGTTAAATCATACTTGGCGGAAAACATTTTTGAGTTGGACGCATTTTCTGTTTGTGACTCAATATAGTTTTTTACTCCATTTTCTGTTTTTCACTCCATATAGTGGACAAATTACGTACATTTAGTGTTTCAAGATTTAGACGCTATACTGAGGTGGTACTACGAGCACTGTGAGAATACCATGGATGGGCACAAAATTTCGTGGCACACATCTGCATTAAGCCGTCAGCAACGCCCAATCTTCTCTACCTCACCTCATTCCCTTTGGTGGTGTTTCGGATGTCAGATGGCGCCATGTGCCTTTGCAGCAGTTTTAAATAGATAGTCGAAGCACAATGTGTTCCAACTCTTATCCTATTCTGTGGCCGGAGAAGTTGTTGGTGAAGTCGTCAGGGGCCAGTGCTTTTCCAACACTGACTTGCTTGAAAACATGTACCTGTAGTAGCCACAGGGCGCCGCTTCTTGGAGCTTCTTGGTGCTCAAGATCCATTTTAGGATTTTCCATTTCAGCTGTTTGCACACTGGAATTTCGTCTGTGCCAGGAATTTATCAGTGATATTTGGAGCAGTTTGTTTAGGAAATTTCTTGTTACATCAGCTATCTCTATAACATCTGGTGGTCCATCTCCAAGTGAGAGGAGCACTTACGAAATCTGCAGGCGGCTTACCGATGACTTCTGAAGAACAGCCTTCACTGCAAACCGGAAAAATGTAGTTTTTCCCAAAAAAGGCAGTTTTCACTTGATGCTTAGCAAAGATCCGTATGGACAAGTAGGTCTGAGCCATTTTCAACCTAACATCGCCAGTGCCTTTTAGGTAGTACTTATTCAAATGGCTCTGAGCACTATGGGACTCAACTGCTGTGGTCATTAGTCCCCTAGAACTTACAACTACTTAAACCTAACTAACCTAAGGACAGCACACACATTCATGCCCGAGGCAGGATTCGAACCTGCGACCGTAGCAGTCAAGTGGTTCCGGACTGTGCGCCTAGAACCACGAGACCACCGCGGCCGGCTTCACTTTCTGTGTTCATTTCCTCCTCCTGCCTGTCTGATCATCTCCTCCTCACTCTTCTCTCTCTTTTCCTCCCCTCTCTACCCATCTCCTCCTCTTTCCTTTCTCTGGCCATCTTCTCTTTTCACCTCTTTTTGTCCATTTCCCCACTCCCCTATCTCTGAGCATCACGCCGCTCGGAGTGGCCGAGTGGTTCTAGGCGCTTCAGTCTGGAACCGCACGACCGCTACTGTCACAAGTTCGAATCCTGCCATAGGCATGGGTGTGTGTGATGTCCTTAGGTTAGTTGGGTTTAAGTAGTTCTAAGTTCTAGGGGACTGATGACCTCATATGTTAAGTTCCATAGTGCTCACAGCCATTTGAACCATCCGTGCATCTCCTCCCCCTTCGTGTGCCTAACTCTACCCCCTCCCTCGATGTCCGTCCATATCTTCCTCCTCCCTTCTCTCTCTCCACACTATCAAGCCCACTGGAATAGGACGCTGGTGTTTCTTATTCCTACACTATTTCTTTCAAGATTGTAACTCATATGTGTACCCCCCATGAACCATGGACCTTGCCGTTGGTGGGGAGGCTTGCGTGCCTCAGCGATACAGATAGCCGTACCGTACGTGCAACTACAACGGAGGGGTATCTGTTGACAGGCCAGACAAACGTATAGTTCCTGAAGAGAGGCAGCAGCCTTTTCAGTAGTTGCAAGGGCAACAGTCTGGATGATTGACTGATCTGGCCTTGTAACAATAACCAAAACGGCCTTGATGTGCTGGTACTGCGAACGGCTGAAAGCAAGGGGAAACTACGGCCGTAATTTTTCCCGAGGGCATGCAGCTTTACTGTATGATTAAATGATGATGGCGTCCTCTTGGGTAAAATATTCCGGAGGTAAAATAGTCCCCCATTCGGATCTCCGGGCGGGGACTACTCAAGAGGATGTCGTTATCATCAGAAAGAAAACTGGCGTTCTACGGATCGGAGCGTGGAATGTCAGATCACTTAATCGAGCAGGTAGGTTAGAAAATTTAAAAAGGGAAATGGATAGGTTGAAGTTAGATATAGTGGCAATTAGTGAAGTTTGGTGGCAGGAGGAACAAGACTTCTGGTCAGGTGACTACAGGGTTATAAACACAAAATCAAATAGGGGTAAGGCAGGAGTAGGTTTAATAATGAATAAGAAAATAGGAATGCGGGTAAGCTACTACAAACAGCATAGTGAACGCATTATTGTGGCCAAGATAGATACGAAGCCCACACCTACTACAGTAGTACAAGTTTATATGCCAACTAGCTCTGCAGATGACGAAGAAATTGAAGAAATGTATGATCAAATAAAAGAAATTATTCTGATAGTAAAGGGTGACGAAAATTTAATAGTCATGGGTGACTGGAATTCGGCAGCAGGAAAAGGGAGAGAAGGAAACACAGTAGGTGAATATGGACTGGGGCTAAGAAATGAAAGAGGAACTCGCATCCTAGAATTTTGCACAGAGCACAACTTAATCATAGCTAATACTTGGTTTAAGAATCATGAAAGAAGGTTGTATACATGGAAGAACCCTGGAGATACTAAAAGGTATCAGATTTAGGAACCAGGTTTTAAATTGTAAGACATTTCCAGGGGCAGATGTGGACTCTGGCCACAATCTATTGGTTATGACCTGTAGATTAAAACTGAAGAAATTGCAAAAAGTAGGGAACTTAAGGAGATATGACCTGGATAAACTGAAAGAACCAGAGGTTGTACAGAGTTTCAGGGAGAGCGTAAGGGAACAACTGACAGGAATGGGGGAAAGAAATACAATAGAAGAAGAATAGGTAGCTTTGAGGGATTAAGTTGTGGATGCAGCAGATAATCAAGTAGGTAAAAAGACGAGGGCTAGTAGAAATCCTTGGATAACAGAAGAAATATTGAATTTAATTGATGAAAGGAGAAAACATAAAAATGCAGTAATTGAAGCAGGCAAAAAGAAATACAAACGTCTCAAAAATGACATCGACAGGAAGTGCAAAATGGCTAAGCAGGGATGGCTAGAGGACAAATGTAAGGATGTGGAGGCTTATCTCACTAGGGGTAAGATACAATCAGTTTAATAAGCGACAGCTGCAAAATACTAACACGAATTCTTTACAGACGAATGGAAAAACTAGTAGAAGCCGACCTCGGGGAAGATCAGTTTGGATTCCGTGGAAATGTTGGAACACGTGAGGCAATACTGACCTTACGACTTATCTTAGAAGAAAGATTAAGGAAAGGCAGACCTACGTTTCTAACATTCGTAGACTCAGAGAAATCTTTTGACAATGTTGACTGGAATACTCTCTTCCAAATTCTAAAGGTGGCAGGGGTAAAATACAGGGAGCGAAGGCTATTTACATTTGTACAGAAACCAGATGGCAGTTATAAGAGTCGAGGGACATGAAAGGGAAGCAGTTGTTGGGAAGGGAGTAAGACAGAGTTGTAGCCTCTCCCCGATGTTATTCAATCTCTATATAGAGCAAGCAGTAAAGGAAACAAAAGAAAAATTCGGGGTAGGTATTAAAATCCATGGAGAAGAAATAAAAACTTTGAGGTTCGCCGATGACATCGTAATTCTGTCAGAGACAGCAAAGGACTTGGAAGAGCAGTTGAATGGAATGGATAGTGTCTTGAAAGGAGGATATAAGATGAACATCAACAAAAGCAAAACGAGGATAATGGAATGTAGTCGAATTAAGTCGGGTGATGCAGAGAGAATTACATTAGGAAATGAGTAGTAAAGGAGTTTTGCTATTTGGGGAGCAAAATAACTGATGATGGTCGAAGTAGAGAGGATATAAAATGTAGACTGGCAATGGCAAGGAAAGCGTTTCTGAAGAAGAGAAATTTGTTAACATCGAGTATAGATTTAAGTGTCAGGAAGTTGTTTCTGAAAGTATTTGTATGGAGTGTAGCCATGTACGAAAGTGAAACATGGACGATAAATAGTTTGGACAAGAAGAGAATAGAAGCTTTCGAAATGTGGTGCTACAGAAGAATGCTGAAGATTAGATGGGTAGATCACATAACTAATGAGGAAGTATTGAATAGGATTGGGGAGAAGAGAAGTTTGTGGCACAACTTGACCAGAAGAAGGGATCGGTTGGTAGGACACGTTCTGAGGCATCAAGGGATCACCAATTTAGTATTGGAGTGCGTGTGGAGGGTAAAAATCGTAGAGGGAGACCAAGAGATGAATACACTAAGCAGATTCAGAAGGATGTAGGTTGCACTAGGTACTGGGAGATGAAGAAGCTTGCACAGGATAGAGTAGCATGGATAGCTGCATCAAACCAGTCTCAGGACTGAAGACCACAACAACAACATGTGTACCAAATTTTATTCAAATAGTTTCAGGGGTTTAGGATGAGCTTTTCACTTGTGAATTTTTTCTGTCAAAAAATTATCAAATGTGTGTGAATTCCTAAGGGACCAAATTACTGAGGTCATCGGTCCTTAGAGTTGCACACTACTTTAAGTAACTTAAATTAACTTACACTAAGGACAACAAACAGCCATGCCCAAGGGAGGACACGAACCTTCGGCGGGAGGGGTTTTTCATATCCACAGAATTCATATTTATTTCATATTTAACGTACTCACATGTATCTGTACACATATTTCACCTGAATTTCCAGCAAAATTCACCCTGTAGTTTCATTTTCACGCAGCTCAATATTTATCACGTCGTATCTCCCGAACTATGTGGTGTAGAAGGATATAACGTTGCAGATACGTCCAGTGATATATGTAATTACTGTCTCAGAAATGTTTTGTGAATAGAGGAAGTTGTAAATTAAACCGTCATGTATGATATGGCAATTTCTCATGCATCTCAATGTTTATGACGTAATATCACCCAAACTATGTATCGTACAACTATATTTTTTAGGTCCATTCAGTGTTGTATGTTGCTACTCTCTATGAAATGTTACGCGAATAGAGTTAGTGGCAAAGAACTAATAAATTAAAATGTTATACATGATGCCGCAGATTTTCACGTATCTCAGTGTTTGACGTCGTATCTTCTTTTGCTGTCGATGTGGGCCGCACCTCCCGATGAAAGGCTGCGAAAGCCAAACTGAAGCTCCGCAAATACCAGAACGCAGTCTTTTCGTTTTTCGGGCAGCGTATTGATGAACGCGCTACGGAAGACAGAAATTTCCCTTTTATCTGTTTGCAGTGCGGAGAACGTCGCAATAAAAAATCAAAGATCCGCTACCTAAACACGCAGTCTCATCACAGATGTAATTTATCTATGATGATGACGTCACTGTATTCACAACCACTTCACTGCTGTACGTTCCTCATTTTTCATACACGTTCCAAACCAAAAACTTCTCTTCGTCTCTCGTCAAAAGCTCAGATTTTATGTCTATACTTATTGCTATTTACGAAATGAAAACTGGCTGAATTCGCTTACAACGCGCTCATGTAGCCACGGAAAATATATCTTTTAGGCTTCCGTTCGTCTATGAGCAATAACAGAGCTGATGAGGCCAAAGTAAATCCCCAACATCGGATAACGATATGGACGCAAACGAGCTGGCAGCGTCCTCTCGGATGAACAGTGTAGAATGCTGTCACAGATGGCGTGCGCGAACATTGTGTGGGCAGAACCGTTGACACAGGTGTTTGTTTTGCTGACGGTGGCGATGGGCAATGGTTCAAATGACTCTAAGCACTATGGGACTTAACTTCTGAGGTCATCAGTCCCCTAGAACTACTTAAACCTAACTAACCTAAGGACATGACACACATCCATGCCCGAGGCAGGATTCGAACCTGCGACTGTAGCAGTCACGCGGTTCCAGACTATAGTGCCTAGAACCGCTCGGCCCCTCGGCCGGCGATGGGCCTGGGACGTGGTTTCCACCTCAGGCAGTCCCCATTGCGTTGTGCCTTCCGCTGACCTAACGTGTGATGACGTCTTTGACGATTCGACTGCTATGATGGCACGTCGCCCCTAGCCTTCGACGCAGTCAAGGCCAGCTGGTACAAGAAGCCGTGGTCCCAAGTGCGAAATTTTTCTGGATCTCAGAACCGCTCTCCCTCCACACCTGTTTCTGCTATCAACGAGCAATCCCTGCCCCCATTGTCATGTGGTACATTTCAAACAGTACTGCCCATATGTAGGCACCATTTGTGGGATATACCAAAGAATAGGCCATTCGGCACCGCTTCCTGACAGCAAGCTGCGGACCGTCAGTGAGAGGCCACACAGCGTATTCTGCTATCGTTGGTCATAGAAGAGCGAGAAAATTTCAAGTAGGTATGGGGGCAATAGTCAATGTGGGATGCCCTGCACTGCAACTGTCTCTCCATTGTGTTTTATAATAAACAATTTATTCCTATGAGTGGGCAATTCCCCGTGTCAGCAGGTTGTAACAGTGCAGAACAGCACTTTATTACATAAGTGGTTAAATCATACTTGGCGGAAAACATTTTTGAGTTGGACGCATTTTCTGTTTGTGACTCAATATAGTTTTTTACTCCATTTTCTGTTTTTCACTCCATATAGTGGACAAATTACGTACATTTAGTGTTTCAAGATTTAGACGCTATACTGAGGTGGTACTACGAGCACTGTGAGAATACCATGGATGGGCACAAAATTTCGTGGCACACATCTGCATTAAGCCGTCAGCAACGCCCAATCTTCTCTACCTCACCTCATTCCCTTTGGTGGTGTTTCGGATGTCAGATGGCGCCATGTGCCTTTGCAGCAGTTTTAAATAGATAGTCGAAGCACAATGTGTTCCAACTCTTATCCTATTCTGTGGCCGGAGAAGTTGTTGGTGAAGTCGTCAGGGGCCAGTGCTTTTCCAACACTGACTTGCTTGAAAACATGTACCTGTAGTAGCCACAGGGCGCCGCTTCTTGGAGCTTCTTGGTGCTCAAGATCCATTTTAGGATTTTCCATTTCAGCTGTTTGCACACTGGAATTTCGTCTGTGCCAGGAATTTATCAGTGATATTTGGAGCAGTTTGTTTAGGAAATTTCTTGTTACATCAGCTATCTCTATAACATCTGGTGGTCCATCTCCAAGTGAGAGGAGCACTTACGAAATCTGCAGGCGGCTTACCGATGACTTCTGAAGAACAGCCTTCACTGCAAACCGGAAAAATGTAGTTTTTCCCAAAAAAGGCAGTTTTCACTTGATGCTTAGCAAAGATCCGTATGGACAAGTAGGTCTGAGCCATTTTCAACCTAACATCGCCAGTGCCTTTTAGGTAGTACTTATTCAAATGGCTCTGAGCACTATGGGACTCAACTGCTGTGGTCATAAGTCGCCTAGAACTTAGAACTACTTAAACCTAACTAACCTAAGGGCATCACACACATCCATGCCCGAGGAAGGATTCGAACCTGCGACCATAGCAGTCGCACGGTTCCGGACTGCGCGCCTAGAACCGCGAGACCACCGCGGCCGGCGGTAGTACTTATTATTTCAAGGTCTCATGTGTCTACCATCCTCTCTATCAGATTCTCCAAAACGGCGCCACATTTGTATGGTCTGTGGCCTGTCAACAGACTTTTAAGTCTCTCATGTAGTGTTTTGTTCCGCTCCACGCTTGGATTCCTTTATGCTTGTTAAACCAGTCATCAACACGTCCCAGTATGCCGTAGGTGCAGTTCTGTCACATCAGAAATCAGGTGGCACCGAGCAGCCCATTGCTTACACATTTAAGACGCTTTCAGTTGTGCTACATAACTATTCACAAGTGGAAAAGACGACGCTGGTTATAATTTATGGTAGTAAGAGGTTTCATGTTTTGTTGTATGGTGTAAATTTCCTATTCTTCACGTCACAAACTGCTGGTTTCGTTATTCGGGCCTTGTTCTGAGCCGGCCGCGGTGGCTGAGCAGTTCTAGGCGCTTCAGTAGGGAACGAGGAGGCTGCCACGGTCTCATGTTCGAATACTGCTTCGGGCATGGTTGTGTGTGATGTGCTTAGGTTAGTTAGATTTAAGTAGTTCTAATTTTAGGGGACTGATATTTTCAGCTGCTAAGTCCCATAGTGCTTAGAGCCATCTGAACCATTTGAACCTTGTTCTGAGCTATCCGTTAGGCGTGCTCACCAATTGCAGGAGTGGGCTCTCTTTCCCAGTAATCGCTGCTATGACATTCATTTTGTGTAAGATTAATGTAGTACCCTCACCAGTGGGTAATGATATGGACACAGATCAGCTGGCGTGGGTCTCATGGGAGGGAAACTGTCACAGACAGAGGGAGTGTGGCATTGTATGGGCAGAACCTTTGATCCAGATGGTTACCTGTTGGCAGCGATAGGTCATGTCCCGACGGTTCTTACCCTGATTTCAACAATCTCGGGTCTGGATGCAAGGCGTCCTCTTTTTTCACATGCTAGTGTTCAGTCAGTTATGCTTGTCGCACATTGTTTTTATCTCTTTGCCCGTCTCTGAGCGGTGTTCTGACTCTGTGTTCCTCTGTACATTGACTCACACATCGAGTATTGTTCGCTCTGACAGGGTTCAGCTCCCCAGCTTTGCTGTCGTCACACTTTGACTAGTATAGTTACATTTGTGTTGACAGTAATGGTTTCACAGCGTTGCACGCACTGTGCTGGTACAAAAAGTAAGCTTAGTTCAGAAGTAAATTTGCCACAAGAATTATGAAAATTATTCATTACCATAAAGATGACATTTTAATGGGTGATGTTTAAAGTATGTATTAAAATATCTTGGTTAAATCGCACCTATTGATCAAATAATACGCACCATGTCGGATTTCTCTCTCTTTTTCCTGCGAGGCAGAGCACATGGAGTTCAAAGATTTGGAGGAATTTAGGAGGAGCAGAGATCCAGGCAACACTGGCATAACAAAGAATGGGGCGGATAAATGATTTTCCCATGCCGGACTCTATTACAGTTATAATGAGGAAGGATTCATCGACAGAAAAATAAGTATTCATCATTTATCTCGCTCTCTGATAGCAATGAGAAGTATTCACTTTCTATTACAAGGCTTTTCCTTGCTAAAATTTCAGTAATTTTAAACAAATCAATACCAGTGCTTGTGTGCCGTGTCTATGAGAACGATTGTGTTGTCCCCTGGCAGATAATCATGCCTGGTAGCGTGTCTGCATCGAGAACTGCCGCGGCCGAGGTGGAGCAAGGACGGACGAGCGGAGGTCAGCTGATGCGCAGTCTACAACGAGAAGCGTTCCCCGAGCTGCAGCACGAAGGAGGTGTCTACGGGGGCGTCACTAATGGTCAGCGAGGGTCGCAGCTGCTGTGTCAAAACCAACAAGCGGCTGCGGCCTTTTTCCCGAGGCACAGGAAGGCGATTCCAGTGTAGCTGAAGAAAGGGGCTTCTGCATTTCAAGATGAGCATACTGTCTACTTGCTATAGCTGCATCTTTAGAGAGCTAAGTGATCCGATACAGTGTACTGTATAGAGTACAATGAGTGCTTTGAGTGTATTGGTTCGCAAGTAATATTACTCACGCGAAATCCGTGGTTATAGTGCGATATGTTTTGATTGAGTGATGGTACGTTGGATGTGCGAGTATGTTGTCTAAATACGCGGGGCCAAATTGAATTTATTCATTACATGACGTAGGAGTGACTGATTTGTATTTTTATTGTAAAGGATGTCATCTTGTATTTATTACACTGTGAGCGTGACTGGTTAGTTTATGCCATATGTAGAAAGAAAGCTACGATATTATTTCGCTGTGTGAAAGTGATTCATTTATACACCGAAGCGCCAAAGAAACTGGTATAGCCGCACAAAGTGGCTGGCGGATTTGAGGCGCCATCTAACGGTTTGCGCTCAACATTTCATTGATTCACTATAAACTGTCTAACGTTCCTATTTATCACCATTAATCATCAGCTTAGTACACTCCTGGAAATGGAAAAAAGAACACATTGACACTGGTGTGTCAGACCCACCATACTTGCTCCGGACACTGCGAGAGGGCTGTACAAGCAATGATCACACGCACGGCACAGCGGACACACCAGGAACCGCGGTGTTGGCCGTCGAATGGCGCTAGCTGCGCAGCATTTCTGCGCCGCCGCCGTCAGTGTCAGCCAGTTTGCCGTGGCATACGGAGTTCCATCGCAGTCTTTAACACTGGTAGCATGCCGCGACAGCGTGGACGTGAACCGTATGTGCAGTTGACGGACTTTGAGCGAGGGCGTATAGTGGGCATGCGGGAGGCCGGGTGGACGTACCGCCGAATTGCGCAACACGTGGGGCGTGAGGTCTCCACAGTACATCGATGTTGTCGCCAGTGGTCGGAGGAAGGTGCACGTGCCCGTCGACCTGGGACCGGACCGCAGCGATGCACGGATGCACGCCAAGACCGTAGGATCCTACGCAGTGCCGTAGGGGACCGCACCGCCACTTCCCAGCAAATTAGAGACACTGTTGCTCCTGGGGTATCGGCGAGAACCATTCGCAACCGTCTCCATGAAGCTGGGCTACGGTCCCGCACACCGTTAGGCCGTCTTCCGCTCACGGCCCAACATCGTGCAGCCCGCCTCCAGTGGCGTCGCGACAGGCGTGAATGGAGGGACGAATGGAGACGTGTCGTCTTCAGCGATGAGAGTCGCTTCTGCCTTGGTGCCAATGATGGTCGTATGCGTGTTTGGCGCCGTGCAGGTGAGCGCCACAATCAGGACTGCATACGACCGAGGCACACAGGGCCAACACCCGGCGTCATGGTGTGGGGAGCGATCTCCTACACTGGCCGTACACCTCTAGTGATCGTCGAGGGGACACTGAATAGTGCGCGGTACATCCAAACCGTCATCGAACCCATCGTTCTACCATTCCTAGACCGGCAAGGGAACTTGCTGTTCCAACAGGACAGTGCACGTCCTCATGTATCCCGTGCCACCCAACGTGCTCTAGAAGGTGTTAGTCAACTACCCTAGCCAGCAAGATCTCCGGATCTGTCCCCCATTGAGCATGTTTGGGACTGGATGAAGCGTCGTCTCACGCGGTCCGCACGTCCAGCACGAACGCTGGTCCAACTGAGGCGCCAGGTGGAAATGGCATGGCAAGCCGTTCCACAGGACTGCATCCAGCATCTCTACGATCGTCTCCATGGGAGAATAGCAGCCTGCATTGCTGCGAAAGGTGGATATACACTGTACTAGTGCCGACATTGTGCATGCTCTGTTGCCTGTGTCTATGTGCCTGTCGTTCTGTCAGTGTGAGCATGTGATGTATCTGATCCCAGGAATGTGTCAATAAAGTTTCCCCTTCCTGGGACAATGAATTCACGGTGTTCTTATTTCAATTTCCAGGAGTGTATTTCCTTTCATTAATATGTAATGTGAAAGAAGCAAACAATTTATCTAATGTGGTCTCTCAATCTTGCATAACCTTACTTAATCACTTTAATGCAGAAAATAATGACAATGTTAATTATGAAGTTCTCAATTATTCTTTCCATCAGTTATTTCACTGATTAATCACTGATTAGCCAACCATATATTAAAGATTTCACTATCTCGGGCATGGCTGTGTTTTTTGTCCTTCGCGTAAGTTAGTTTAATTAGTGTGTAAGTCTAGGGATCGATGACCTCAGCAGTTTGGTCCCTTAGGAATTCACACACGCACACATACACACACACACACACACACACACACACACACACACACGCACACACACACACACACACACACACACACACACAAACTGGTATAGGCGTGGGTATTCAAATACAGAGGTATGTAAACAGGCAGAATACGACGCTGCGGTCGGCAACCCTTACATACGACAACAAGTGTCTGGCGCAGTTGTTAGATCGGTTACTGCTGCTAGAATAGCAGGTTATCAAAATGTGTGTGAAATCGTATGGACTTAACTGCTAAGGTCATCAGTCCCTAAGCTTACACACTACTTGACCTAAATTACACTAAGGACAAACACACACATCCATGCCCGAGGGAGGACTCGAACCTCCGCCGAGACCAGCCGCAGAGTCCATGACTGCAGCGCCCTCAGACCGCACGGCTAATTCCGCGCGGCAGCAGGTTATCAAGATTTAAGTGAGTTTGAAAGTGGTTTTGTAGTTTGCGCACGACCGATGCGACATAGTCTCCGAGGTAGTGATGAAGTGGGAATTTTCCCTTGCGACCATTACACGAGTGTACCGTGAAATGAAAGAAGCTTCTGGCGTCGTTGGCCGGGAGGTCCCTTGCGGGCCTTCGTCTTATCACATTCGACGCCACATTGGGCAACCTGCGCGCCGGATGGGAATGAAATGATGATTGGGCAACCTGGGCGGCGGATGGCGATGAAATGATGATGAAAACAACGCAACACCCAGTCCCTGAGCGGAGAACACCCAGCCGGGAATCGAACCCGGGCCCTTAGGACGGCAATCCGTCACACTGACCACTCAGCTACTGGAGCGGACACAAGTGTACTGTGAATATCAGGAATCCGGTAAAACATCAAATCTCCGATATCGCTGCGGCCGCAAAAAGATCCTGCAAAGAACGGGACCAACGACGAGTGAAGAGAATCGTTCGACGTGGCAGAAGTGCATCCCTTCAGCAGATTGCTGCAAATTTCAGTGCTGTGACACTAACGAGAGGCAGCGTGCGAACCATTCACGAAACATCATCGGTATGGGCTTTCAGAGACAAAGGCCCACTAGTGTATCCTCGATGACTGCAAGACACAAAGCTCTAAGAGTCTCCTGAGCCTGTCAACACCGACATTGGACTGTTGATGACTGGAAACATGTTGCGGGTCGGACGAGTCTAGTTTCAAATTGTATAGAGCGGATGAACGTGTACGGGTACGGAGACAATATCACGAAACCATGGACCCTGCATGCCAGCAGGGGACTGTTCAAGCTGGTAGAGGTTCAGTAGTGGTATGGGACATATGCAGCTGGAGTGATGTGGGACCCCTGTTACGTCTAGATACGACTCTGACAGGTGACACGTACGTCAGAATCCTGCCTGATTATCTGCATCCAGCCATCTCCGTTGTGCATTCCGACGGACAAGGGAAATTACAACAGGATTGCACAGAATTGCTATAGAGCGGCTCCAGGAGCACTCTTCCGAGATTAAAAACTTCCGCTGACTATCAAGCTCCCCGCACATGGACGTTATTGAGCATATCTGGGATGCTTTTCAGCGTGCTGTTCAGAAGAGATCTCCACCCCCCTCGTACTTTTACGGATTTATGAACAGCCGTGCAGGATTCATGGTGTCAGTTCCCTCCAGCACTACTTCAGACATTAGTCGAGTCCATGCCATGTCTCGTTGCGACACTTCCGCGCGCTCGTGGGGGCCCTACACGATATTAGGCAGGTGTACCAGTTTCTTTGGCTCTTCACTGTATGTTTTCTGGTACAGAAGAGCTTTTGAGATATGTACATAGGTAGTCCTATAGACACTTGCCAGGGGCTTGTTGCAGTGGCTGCTGGATGACAGGAGTAGCCGTAGACCAATGTTTAGCTGTGTGTAGAATTGCGCTCTGTCAGAAATATGGTTTTGGTACAGTACATAAATGACGTAATGAATGGTAGGATTGCGGGGAATTCTGGTAGATGTGGTAAGCAGATGAACATGACTGAATATGTGAGAGAGAGATTGGGACCCGAGGCTACCTTTCGTTTTTTGTTTGTTTGCACATAATTAAGACCGCATTTCCTTCGGTATTAGTCCAGTGTGCATTTTATATCCTTCAACATATAAATTCCGTGTTATAAGTAATAAAAAGTAGTTGAACGGGTGATTTCTACAGTTTTATACAACCAAATCAATTATTTTTTACCCAAACACAGTTAACGTGCACAAATATAAAAAAATCTGCATTATTATTGTTGTTATTTTGTATTCGATAGTACTTTATTATCATGATCAAAGGTAAGAGCTTCCTCTTATTATTGATAAGTGTGAAAGTTGTTTATGAACAACAGAAACATGTTTTATATAAGCTCGACGAAATATTGAGCCAGTATTTCAAATTTTTTGTTTTGTGGTTTTTTAACTTTATCTTTTTTCAGGAAATTGTTTTCTGTCGCAAACCATCCCTCTATTCCATGTTAAAAGTCAATCATTTTCGAATAAAACCTGAATTAAATATCCACGGTTTCAGTTTTGTAATGCATACCGTTTATTTTTAAGTAACAGACAGGAGGATGACTATGTAGAACAAAAATGTTCTGTAGGTTACGTACCCTCACTTATTTTCTAAACGGTTCACGGCTTCCGGTTTCTAGGCGAATCTAGTAAGACACTGAACGAGTACACAAAGCGATCGTAATGAGGTAACGCCTTATACGTATGCAAAACAGCTAACGTATAGTTAACGTGGGTACAATCTTAGCTGACCAATTCTATTAGGAAAACTTCTGTATTCGGCGCTTAGTTAGGATAGTGTACGGAGGGCTACGGTAGTTTTACAGCCCTGTCTGTGTGTTATGTGGGTGATTTTATTAAGTTCGAGTGTTGTCTTAGTATCCTGTAGCTAATTACACAAGCTTTATTATCGTGTTTTCTTCCCCAGGGTCATATCTTGTAATCATTATTATGCTTGCCACTGGGGCGAGGCTGATTTTCATTCTGTTTTAGTGAATTCTGTTCCGTAGTTTTGAAGGCATTTTAAGTGATATTCTGTTGTTTGAGCTCTGTTTTGTAGAAGTATTAGGGCTGCAAATTAACTTCTGTTTAACTGTAACTGATCTGTTGTCAAGACGATTTTACGTTTAGTAAATATCTTGTTAATTGAGCCAACCCTTGCACAACCCGTAGCAAGAATCCCACTCCACCCAAATCCTACGCTACACTACCTTGTCACTGTAACAGACAATGTTGGTTTTACAACCTGTAACCTGTTACACACTGACAGCTCAGTCCATGCAGAATGGAGTACGTGTGCTAGCAGCGTATTAGTTTCTAAACAGCCGTTCCGCGCTGCGACATTGGCTCACTGACGGCTTCACCTGGGCAGATCATTCTCAGCGGGGGCGGATTCGTTTCTTCGGTAACAGTAAGGACGGAAGGTGTGTCCAGTTGTTCCACGGAGCAAGTAGTGGCACTGTTCCAACGTGGAAGCCATTACATGAAGGGCTTATTCCAATAGTGGTACAAGTACATTACCTCCACTTTTCTGCCTATAATGCTTCTGCAATTAATGATACAAACAAACAAAAAGAAAAGTTCATCTCTAGCAAGATGCCATATGCTTGGATATTTCTGGTATCTCAACTGCAGATTTTTCAGCGCTCATTTAACTTTAAGACTCTGTATCTCACAATGAACAAAAATGGATTGTACCACTATTGAAATAAGCCCTTCACATGTCAACACTTCGTGCAGTCCCGATTCGAGTCATGTGCCCGTGTGTTATGGAAGCGTGGTACGAAATAGGAATCCTAGGTACAGGAATTCTAAATTCAATTTTGTGCGTAGATGCATAAGGTTGTGAGATGCTTTTAACTGTTAATTAACTGCTCCCGTACAGCAGTTATACGGCTTCCGTGTACTGCTTACTTGTTTTTCTAGAATCAGCGTACTCCACAGCCAATCATGAACTTGTTAAATAATTAATGGGATCTTATACTTAGTTAAAACTTGCAAAAAGACAGCTTTACACCAAGAAGTAATATGACAGTATTGTACCTGTAACTGTGTTAAGTAAGGGGAATTTTCCCCATGTTTTAAATCTAAGTTGTGAACAGTGTCGCAGCGTACTGTCGTGAAGTTTGGGCTAAGAAAGGATTTACAAGAGAGACAACTTGCTTTCGCTTTGAGCGCGCTGTGAAATTCCAGGACGGCGAGATGTATACAGATGTTATCACAGCATCAGCTGTGATCACCCTGCCCAGCTAGAAGGAGCTTAGCAAGGCGAGTAAAGCGATTTCCATGTAGGAAAGGCTTAGGAAAAGTTATCTGCTGGTGTATGCATGGAAATGGGAACGTCGAGGCCCGGACGCTTAAGCGCTGCCTGTTGTACTGAGCTGGCCTGAAGGTGCTTAGTGACTGCCGGCTCCGTTATGCTGGCGTGGCCAACGAGATGAGGAAAATCCACACCAATACGTGCTGAGGACTAACAGAAACGGCTAAACTTAAGATTCCAAGTTTTCAGCAGTGAGCTCAAACACTCTGGATAACATGATTAATTATGTAAATTTGATATCCGTGCACAGTGCTTGGGTATATATCTAACTATAGTTCTAAGTTACTGACATGGTACAGACGAAATAAATGATCAGTGTTATCACGCACTGCACCTTAATAGTAAGTTAACTCTATAATTTTTTGCGGTTTAATTTACTTAAAATGTTGCAGACTACTGACTTAAGATTTATAAAAATACCTAAATATTTACACAATGTATAATATCAAATTAATAAGCGTCTTAGGACACCCCATGTAAGGCGTGTTTTTTGTATACATGCTGTAAGTAGGCTGTTTAGGTTTTATTTATTGGTAACGCCACGTAGCGCTCTGTATAAAAATTACTGGTTGTGCTGTGTGCAGTCTGTGGCTGGTTTGCATTGTTGTCGGCTATTGTAGTGTTGGGCAGTTGGCTGTTCACGGCGCGTAGCGTTGCGCAGTTGGAGGTGAGCCGCCAGCAGTGGTGGATGTGGGGAAGTGAAATAGCGGAGTTTTGAGAGCGGATGATCTGGACGTGTGTCCATCAGAGAGAAAAAATTTTTAAGACTGGATGCCATGAACTGCTATATATATTACGACTTTTGAACACTATTAAGGTAAATACATTGTTTGTTTTTCTATCAAAATCTTTAATTTGCTAAATATGCCTATCAGTAGTTTGTGCCTTCAGTAGTTTGAATCTTTTATTTAGCTGGCAGGAGTGGCGCTCACCGTATTGCAGTAGTTCGAGTAACGAAGATTTTTGTGAGGTAAGTGATATGTGAAAGGTATAGGTTAATGTTTGTCAAGGCCATTCTTTTGTAGGGATTATTAAAAGTCAGATTGCGTTGCGCTAAAAAATATTGTGTGTCAATTTAGCGTTGATCAGAATAGGTAAAGAGCGAAATGTGTGAGTACGTTCAGTTTTGCTCAGCTGTTTGAAAATCAAATAATGTAAGAGATTTATCAGCACAGTAATTCAATAATTTTTCTAAGGGGACGTTTCAAAGTTAATATGACCGAAAATTGTAAATTTTATGTTGTATTGAGATACATCTTTATTTACTGCGCTATGGAAGGAACGCAGCAAAAGTGACAGCCAGTAACAAGGGAGATACTGTATGTGCATTTTTATCTTAAAATGAAGCGCTGCAGTGCTGGGCTTTCTAACAATATATACATTCCTCCTATAATGATTCCTTTACAATCAAGATCTCCCCTACACTCTAAAATTTATGTTAACTGTTACTCTCTCTTATCTTCTTACTTTTAGCATGCAGCCATTTTGCTGCGAAGACGTGCTGTAAGTGGGGAGTTATCAAGATATCAGGGTCGCCCATCACCAGCATTTGGCAAAAGGTACTACAAACTTCAAGCTACACTATGACATCCAAAGAAAGTTTCATCTTAGTCCTCTTGTTCAAACAGACTTTAAAATCAATATTGTGAGTCATTAGTCTTATCCATGTAGAGTCAGTTTTTCGTAATGTACGAGTTAGTACTCATTAAGAAATCAGGCAATTCATTTATGTGTCGCATATCTTAGTCTCTAATTTTGGTCATATAGTTCAATCACAGATCTTTAGAGTGGCATACTATTGGCTGAAGTAGGTTAGTGAAAAAAAAAATTTGTCTTATGCTTTTAGGGCGCAAAACTGCTTCCGTCATTAGTGCCCAGTCTGTAACTTCGGAAAAGCTAAAAAAAAAAAACGAAACTGGAAACCAGCAGCAATGGGAGATTGAAGAACAGCGTCGCCATGTAAGACGCCACCTGAATATGATAGCAGAAGAAACAACTGGAAGGGTAGGCGGTAAGAAAAACAGGGAGGGGGAATGGGGTACAAATGCACACAATTTCTGTATCTTGTAAATACAGTATAAATGACACGTATTGATTGAGAGGTTACACTGATAAAACAGCCGTATGTCATAGTTGTGCCAATCGCGACGTAAGGGATTCTGGTGTAAATATGAATCTCAGTCATCTTCGTCAATAAATGATGGTTCTCATGAAGGTGAAGCTGAATAACTCTCATTGTTATCCACAAACGAGATAAATGATAAAAAATCGTTTTTCTGTTAGTGAAACACTCCTTATTACACCTTTCAGTCCGGCGTGGAAAGCATTGTTTGCTTAATGGGACGACTTAATTGTGTTATTGTAATATACATATTAAATATCAAAAATGGATCAAATGGCTCTGAGCACTATGGGACTTAACATCTGAGGTCATCAGTCCCCTAGAACTTAGAACTACTTAAACCTAACTAACCTAAGGACATCACACACATCCATGATCGAGGCAGGATTCGAACCTGCGACCGTAGCGGTCGCGCGCTTCCAGACTGAAGCGCCTAGAACCGCTCGGCCACACTGGCCGGCCATTAAATATCACCCAGATGTAACAAATCGGTTTCCCAAAAGAAAACTATAGCTTTTTTGCGACGCTTTCGCTGTTGGCATTAGCTTCGGATGCCTTCTGAATGTTTCTCCACTCTGAAGATTAATTTCGAAGGCCAGACAGTTCCCTTCTTGTTGAACATCTCATTTCTTCCCTCTGAGAATTATTTAAAATACACCCGTTTCACGCAAGGACAAAGTACGTAATATCTTACAACAACGCGCTCGTGACAGTAGCACTAACACAGTAAATAAACATGTGTGTAATTTTTACTTTATTCTATGGAACGTCGGGACGTGCTCTGCGGGTCTTCATTTGACCTTGGTAGCATTTAACATTTTGGTAATAAAATATGCAAATTACCTGGTATGAGATATACCTCATGTTTGGTCACACTTCAGCTATAGTGCTCAGTATGTGATAGGAGCTGCCGTGTAGTAGCGAGCGTGGTATGGATACAACCCTTGAGGCCCAGAATAAATTCCGTGTGAAAGCCTACAATTTTTAAAATTTTTACCTGGAGCGTTCAGAGCCAAGGAGGCTAGCTTGTAGTTGATGTGGCATTCGAAATATCAACAAGGCGTACCGCCGATGTGGTGGAAGACTGTGTAACAGGCGAACATAGCCATGCAACCATCTAGCGACGGAAACAAAAGAGCAAATTCCGCAGTACAACATATTCGTCCTTCAGCTATTACATTACAGGAAAGTGCACAACTGCAGTGGCGTCAAGCGTAAAACATGTCCTCTACGTCGTCTAACGACAGTGACAGTGATTCGTTCGCTAAAAAAAATGTTGTTGTTGGAAAGGAGAAGGAAGAGGAAGTACGGAGCGCTCCCTTTGAATGCTGAACGTCCTCACTACGGATACTTTCACAAGTATTACCAACAGCTCAAAAACTATCCATATCGCTTTTTCAGATATTTGCGAATGTCGCAAGAAACCTTCCAGTACATTCTAAATCTCATCGAACCCGGAATAGCTAAACAGATAAAGATTCGGCCCAGCATTGTTAATGCAATTTCTGTGGAGGAGCGCCTGGTACTCACTCAGAGGTAATATTCGTCAGATTTTATTTATGTCTACTTTATGTACTACATCTGCCATCTGCTTAGGGTTGTCCTAATAGTAAAATTTAGAACTTAGATGTAACTAAAAATTTAAAAAATATTACACCTAATTACTAATGACAGATCCTATACAATATTTTTCTGTTGCATGATTCTGAATTACAGGAATACGAAAGACTAACACGATAACTACAAATAAAAACAATAATAAATACATTTCTGATAGTTTTATTTTATTTTAACCAATTGTAACTACATTTCAAAAGTGCTTTATAATGTGACAAGGTTTATTTAGTTCCCTTTTTAAGCTCGGTTGTAATGCGGGTCCATGACATTCACAAAAGTTACTTCCGCTTCATCTGGGCGATCGTCGTCTGTATCACCAGTTATCTTCTCACCTGGGCTTGATGTTTGTACATCATTAGCTGTGCAATGTTGGTTACTGAGTGCTGTTCCCGGTGCAAATCCGATGGATCCATTCTTAGTGCTAATATTTGAAGTAGATGGATGAATATGTATATACCGTTGCGAAGCTTCATCATATTCTCTGTAACTTCGATCTGAAGATCCGTATACTCTTTCCATAACTAGTTTCTGCAAATCTATTCCGAACAACATTTTGTTGAAAGGAGCCATGCGTCTCACGTGAGGAAGAAGAGACACGAAGAAAGTTACGTCTTCATCGGTTTTTTCTGATAACAGCGACTCTTTTTCTTTGCGCATACGCAACTTCTCTTTTTCAATTTCTATCAAGTGAATTGCAATTGGGTCTACAGGTCGTTGTGTCTTCCTATAGACCCTACATTCAGCAGGTGTAGAGTTTTGTGGTGTATCAGCGCGATCTGAAGTCATTGGTGAAAGTGGTGATGCTAAAGATATTGTTGGTTGGCTATGAGGTTCATCAAAATGAGAACTATATTCCCTGTTGTGTTCAGTCGTATCGCTGGTTTCCACGGGATCCAAATTCCCACTAGTCGCTCTAGGTTCAAAATTATCTCGTACGAACATCATAGCCTCGAAATACCGCCACTGTACTGGAGTCATGTGAGCAGCACCGCCTGAGGCGTGTCTAGGAAGCGTGTTCAGCCTTTCTTTGAACTGCTGTCGAAGACTTTTCCATTTTTTCTTAACATCGCAGACTGCTGAAATAAGAGGAAAAATATCTTTGCAGAAGCATTAAAGAATAACCAATTCCATTAAGTACACAATGTAGTTACATAAATGCACAGTGGAAAGTAACACACCTTTTTTTAAAAATTCAGGTTCTTAGCAACCGGGAACTCGTATGCAAGCCTAGTAGGAGAGCTTAGAGTAGTAAAAACTACTGTTTCTCAAATTGTAAAACTGGTTTTATCAGTGTTGTGACACCAACGGAAGAAGAATTCAGAGAAATAGCTGAAATGTTTTACAAGAAGTGGGGGTTTCCAAATTGTCTAGGTTCTATTGATGAGAAGCATATACGAATTGTAAGCCCTAAATGGTCTGGTTCTATGTTTTTCAATTATCAAAAATACTTTTCAATAGTTCTGCAGGCTGTGTGTGATGCACACTGTAAATTTACTTTTATTGAAGTTGGAGCATTTGGAAAACAAAGTGACGTAGGCACTTTCAGGATATCTGTTTTGTACGATAAAATGTCGAAAGGCATGCTTCACATTCCTGAAGACGACTTTCTACCAGGTACTGCTGTTAAAGCCCCCTTTGTCTTCATAGGAGACACCTGATGAAACCTTTTGCCAGGAGAAATCTTGATTGTTCGAACGAAAAGTTCAACAAAGTTCTTTCACGAATTAGAAAAACTGTTGAATGTGCCTTTGGAATTGCTGCTGCAAAGTGGCGATTATAAACAAACCAATTGAAACGAAAGTAGAGACTGGAGAACTGATTGTGTAAGCTGTTTGCGTTTTACTTAATTCGATTTTGGACAAAGAGAATGTACTGAACAATGTGGAGTACAGAGACGTACTTCCTGGAGTTCAGCCATCAAGAAGAAACAATGCTGCTCTTGCTGAAGCTATCGAGGTAAGGAATCTGTTTAAGCGTTTCTTTAATGAATAAAATATTGTGTAATGCAACAGACAATATGCTGCTTACGTGTTACATAAACAAGTAATCTATTCAGTGTTCGTTTAATAAAGAAAGTATTGTGTAATGAAATTAAATTGAAATGCAATTTACCTGTTCCACATTTTATTGCAACTTCTTTCCACAGTTTATACAGTATGAAACGGTTGTGGTGATCAGCATGCCTCTGGTGCCAGTTGGCGTTCCGTTCAAAAACGGCTGAAATAATCATTTGCTTCAAATCTTCACTCATTGTTTGTGGCCTGTACAGAAACTGCTTGCAACAAACAATATTGTGCGCGATGGGACACGAAAGTACCACGTGCGCAACAAGCAAACAGCGCTCTGCTAGAGTGACCTCGAAGCAGCCAATAACAGTACAAGTTTCAGGCCGGGCGGCGATGATGGTCGTAGCGCGAAACACAAACCAGCTTGATACCATCGCCTGGCGAGGATCGTAGCGAGTATCGAGCAGTGGGCGGCGCGAGCTGCGCCATACTAAATGGGGCGGTAGGATTCTGTGGGTTTGATTCATCACCGCAGTGCCATGCCGGCGAGTAGCGAGCACCGAGGTGGCAGCATAAACGTGCCCTTAGGGTCACTGGCAGACGACCTGCGAGCTGTCACCTCCACACCGTCCAGACGTGGTGCGAGCGCGCTGCCCTCTATCTGACTGATCAACATCTGCTGCAGTCTTGTTCGACCCATGGTGGGTGACCAGTGCCTAACCTTCACGACAACAGACATCCTGGACCACGATGTGTGCTATCCTCACCTGAACGTGCAACAAGCTGTGGACGAAAGCACTAAGGTGTAGGGACACACTGTACTGCATAACATCTGGAGCGGGCAACCCCCACCCATCATCGCCACACTGGCGGCTGCACAACACGCCGGCCGGCTGCTCTGATGTCACGACTCGCAGATGCATATCAGCGCTTCTTTACGGCACGCATTGAGACCCAGCCACTATATGACGCAATGAAGCAACTTTATTGCTCTGTGTGCTCATCTCGGCGGGTAAATGTCACAGATTCTCCGAACCCCTCTCCCACACTCCGTGCTCGTCTCCTTTCATACAGAGCGACTGCTGCTCCCTGGATCGGAACACTACTAATACATGTCCAAGCAGATGTGTCTAACGTCGACGTACAATGGAAAATTCGGCAATGAAGTATAAATCTCAATTTCAAATGGACACTAAAAACCATTGACAGCTCGACATCAGCGTCTAGCTGGAAATAATTTAAACACGCTCTGAGCTACTTACTGAAATATAAATGTCTGCTCCGAGAAGGACAGTGAAACGGAACCCCAGCAACGGAGTTTCGGAGGCTGTTCAGGGATATTCGCTGAGTGTTTTGGTATGAGGGACCTATGGTCCCTGGTGGTTCGCTAAAGAGCAATTTCATTTCGCTTGATTTCTTGCACATATCTACTCTGTCTGACGTTTTTGGAAACAAACTTGTTCCATTTACTCTCGATACTTGCTATTAAAATCGGAAACAGAAGACCATACTACCTAAGATCCATGTCGGGCACTGTAATAATTAATGCAGTTTCCTGCCAAACGTTCGCGTAAGCGGGCCGTCTTTTCTTCTGTTTCGGATTAACGAAGTTTCAGTTATCTCCGGAAAATATTAAGAAAGAGATCGAGGTTGCTAGGTTTAGCGAATGGTTCCACAAGTTCCGACGTAGAAAGTAACCAGGATCAGATATTCAATAACCCAAAGCCCTCCTTGACGTCCTCTCGGAAACCGCTATGTTAAGCTTCTCTGACTTATTCAGGTCCTTTTGGCGAGCAAGCAGTTAACGCCTTTAAGAAGTCTAATGTCCGAATCGGTTTCCAGACACGCAGATAACTTAAATCTGTTTTACATACCTCGATTGATGGTAAACAAAATATATTTTTAAAATCATGAGTTCATCAAATCATGAGTGGGTCATGTAGTAACTTTTACATGGCACAAACAGAACGTCAGTATGCTACCAGATTTAACGGAAATTCCACCAAAAATTCCACAGCCTAACTGAAAATAAACATGTGTTAGGTTTGATTGACAATTCTCTTACAGTACTGCACGCTGAAATTAAGGGTTTTGACCCGTACTTAACATCAACAGACTTGATATTGTCAACGAACAGTTTCACTCTATTAGAATGTGGTACTTTGACCTTTTCCAAGATCCTTATAACCCCTTATGTGTGTGTGCATCTTAATTTATATTAGTCAATATTCCGCTCTCCTCTGTCCTCCGCCCCTCCTCCTCTTCACCCCTCCTACTCTTCACCCTCCCATCCGCCCCCTTCCTCTTTTTTGCTTCTCGCCACTCAATTCTTTTCAACACTTCTGCACACACGTTTTTCGAACTTAATTTCAAGACATATTCGTTTCTAATAAGTACCGATAAATATGTGTATATAAGAAGGACGGTTATTTTACCCCATGTGGGGCAGAGCATTTCGTAATATGCTTACCAGCACTGACGTATTTCGTGGCTTATGCTATTAATTACTTACCTTATTATGTACTCCGAGATATATCTCGCATTACTGTTCTAACATGGTCCACCCTTTTTGTCCTCTGTTCCACTACTCCCTACTTTTCTCGACCACTCATTTCGAGCAACGTACCCCTCTTTCCCCGCTCTCCCTCCCCCCCCCCCCTACTCTCTTTGTATTAGATACCCTGCTTCATTTTCATGGCTGTAAATGCTCCCTAACTCTCCTCCCTTCCCCTCTCCCCCCCCCCCCCCCAATACCCCCATTGCCACATAATGTTTAATTCTTATTATTTCTTGCGATTTTAAATCTGTATTTTAATATTTTAAAACTTTTCTATTAACATTCTGTTATTTTTAAGGTCCTGTTATTCGCATTCCCACGCGCATGTTGTATTGCAAATGTTAGTTTTACTGTAATGGTTTTGTTCCGCTTTATATTTCGGTAGTACCACAGCAAATTGTTAATGTTGGCTTGATATCGTTTGGAAATAAATTATGCCATTGTTACGAGTGGTGGTCAATGACCTATCTCCAGGGTGACAGTTATTGAACTATATGAAATAAAATCGTCATAACTTCTGAACGGTTTTCGTTAAGACGTTCAAACTGCACGGTTGGCCGTTGGGTATGATGTAAATTAGTATGCGCTGCACAGTTTGATTTAGAGACTAAGCCCACTTTCATTTGCATGGGTTCGTCAATAAGCAAAATTGGCAGATTTTAGAGACTGAGAATCCGCATTTCGCGATCGAGAAGAGTCTTCACCCTCAACGGGTGACTGTGTAGTGTGCAGTGTCCATTCACGGAATAACTGGTGCGATATTACTTGATGGCAGGGTGACTACCGAACGGTACTTTAATGTTTTGGAAAATGATTTCATCCCCATTATCCAAAGTGACCCTGATTTCGACAAGATACGGTTCATGCATGACGGAGTTCGACCTCCTCGAAGCAGGAGAGTGTTTTATGTCCTGGACGAGCACTTTGGGGTCACATTCTGGCTCTGTGTACCCAGAAGCCCCTGCCACCACATTCTCCGGATCTGAAGCCATGCGACTCCTTTTTGTGGGGCTATAGTAAAGACAAGGTGTAAAGCAATAAGCCCAAAACCATTGCTGAGCTGAAAACAACCATTCAGGTCATCGACAGCATCGGTGTTCCGACAGCGGGTCATGCAGAAAATCGCTGTTCGTCTGTGCCACATCATCGCTAATGATGGCAGGCATATCGAATATGCCATAACCTCAATCTCGTTACCTGTAGTCACGTTTACATGTCGAACAAAGCGTATTCAATTCGCAGTTGGTAACTAATTAACGTTTTTCTTCATATAGCTCAATAATTGTCACCCTGTATGCCTTTGGACGCATAAAGCCACGTACTTGCATCATGTGATCTACGCGTAACTTTTCTAATGTCTCCTTTATTATGTTATTAAAATAGCTAAATACATTGTATTATTTCGATGTGTACTGATGTACCACTTTTAATTTTGTCATTTTATTTAATTTATTGTCATAATATACATGATGCAGCATCACCATGTTTACCCTGCAGCTGCCCAGTGTCAATTTTGTCTTCTTATCCTGGTTTCTTGGGAACTCCCTTTCCGTCTGTCGTCTCGTCCTATGTACACAGATGGCTACTTTCTTACCCTTGTGTTACCTTTGCACTTGTGTTTGCACTTTTGTTTAATGTTGTTTAGTTATTACTATCTAAATAAGTTACTATAATGTATTTTTGTACATCAGTTTGTTTGTTATGTTTCTGCTTAAGATTTCTGAAGATGGAAGGAATTCCGAAACTCGTCTGCATACTTCGTGATCAATATAGTCGTTCTTTACCTTCTGTACTAATTTTATGCGACCTAGCCAGCTTGACTACATATCTACTCGTACTTTCCAGAATGGTCGCTAGCTTCCTCCACGACTTCGTTATTGTATTTAAGGTGACGCTGATGCTCATCATAACTATTGGCAACAGTCCGTATAGACTGACTCAGATAACTTTTGCCACACTTGCCTGGAATACTATGAATCCCTGACTCTCGCAGGCCGAGATTATCTTTACTGAACCGCAACAGTTCTTTAATTTCCCTTGCAGTCTGAGGACTGGTCTACCCACCAGGTTAGCCGAGACCACTAATGCGCTCTTTCCTGGAATCGGGTAGGCGCGCCGGCCCCGAATCGAACAGCCCGCCAGATTAACGACGAGGGCCGGTGTGCCAGCCAGCCTGGATCTGGTTTTTAGGCGGTTTTCCACATCCCTCTAAGTGAATACCGGGCTGGTCCCCACGTCCCGCCTCAGTTACACGACTCACAGACACATCCGCACTTTTCCATGATTTACACTGCTTCCATCCCAGAGGGTTCGGGGTGGCGGCAGGAAGGGGATCCGGCCACCCCTTCACATTAACATGCCAAATCCGATTTAACCACGCCAACCCCCCGCGCACGATGCGGGACAAAGGCGCAAGCGATAGTAGTAGAAGTAGTCTGAAAACTGGTCTGATTCCTTGCCTGTTTAGGACGCTACCGTTCTTCATAGATTTCACCGCAGAATGGAAGCCGGGCTGTGTTGGTCACCTTGGCTTGGTTGGACAACGTCTCGCCAGTTTCTTTGACAGCGTTGGCCAAATATCACGGACAAAATAGTCCTTGCTTCTGAACACCGTCATCACATGGTTAATCTCGGAGCTGAGGTGGTTGTTGTCGGAAGCAGTCCTGGCTGTGTATCTATTAGGGCATTCATTGGCTCTTTTATGAAGTGAATGATGAAAGATATAAAGATGTGCATGCCTAATTTTCTATACGCAGAGTAGCCGAGGCATCCACCTGACTTACGCTCGTCTGACACATCTAGGAAAGACAACGCGTCTGAAGAAGCGGAATGGACCTGAGGGAGCTCTGTTCAACACACCTACTTCAAAATCCTTCATGAAAAAGTTAACTAAGGCTGATGACAGAGGCGAAGCCATGGCTGTTCAGCCATTTTGTAACAATTTACGGCACACAAAAAATAAATTGTAGTCAAGGTGTACTGAAATGATATTAAAATTTCACTGGAGAAGTGGGTCGCCAATAGGTTTAAGGTACCTTACGCTTGTACCTTCATAAAAGGAGAAAACCCATCGAGGCTGAACGTGACTTCACTTGGGCTTCTTTTCGTCTTCTTTGTGATATTAATAAACACTTGTGAATTCTTAATATGCTGCCTACAACGGCCGACAGTAGGAGCCAATAATTTAGTTAACTACTTTATCGACCTGTATGCAGTAGAGCGAACAGCTCTAACAAACTGTCTCAGTTTGTAAAGCAGCTGAATTCCCGGCCAATTCAAACGTTCGATACCGCCTCATAATGTATACGCTAAGTAGGAAAACGCTATGAACAAACATAGATACCGTGCTGAGTGGCTGATTTAACTTTGTCTGCATACCCAACACATAATTATGATTATCTATAATCGAAGTGTGATGAAACATTGATTTTTTTTCGAAACTGTGTATTGAAACTGAAAACAAACCTAAGAAGCCATATTTACAAAATTCATACACGAAAACCATGTAGTAATTACTGTACAATTTAATGAAAATGCCTGGGATATACGGATGTCTTAAATGTTTTGGTTTTATTTCGGCACATTTATTATTTTGAGGGAATTATCATGATTTACAAATTCATCTTATTTAAGTTTTTCTGAAAAACTATTCAATTTTTGATTGCAAAACACGAAATTAATCATTCAAGTAATTCTTGTAATCAGATTTCTATTATTGTAGAGTATGCAATATAAGGAACGGCGCCAATAGCTGGAGTAAGTCAATGTTGTTTCATCTTTCAGGCACGAAACCTATGTCACATCGTGATGTGAATAAACAACGACTATAAATTAATTAATTGTTTCGGCGACATCAATTCGTCGAATTGTTCAGTCAGGACACCCAGATTCTGAAATTACGGTGAATCCAGACTTTCTTACGGGCGGAGATATTTGCAGGGAAGAGAGATACTCGATCTTCATTATCAAAGATCTAAGCTAAGTATTAACTTCTATAGAGCAACAAAGTGGTTATGTTATAAGTGGTAAGTATTATTTGTGAATTTATGTACAGCATACAACCTGTGTGGCATACGTGCTCTTGGCCTTAAATTCTTCACAAGTTCGTCAGATAGGCCAGACAGGACAGAAAGTGTGTCAACATCGATAGTAATATCGTCTGTCTTTTTTACTGCATTGCAGGTCTATATTTCAACTGACAATGCAGTTATCATCAGTGCGTTATAAATAGTCATGCAGACTGAACGTAATTATAACTTCACATATTCCAGTCCAGCGCTGACATGTACAAGCAGTAATCTCCAACTGCAGTCGGATTATTACTTGCACATGCCAGCGTTAGACTGGAACACGTGTCATTATAATTACGTTCAGCCTACATCACTATTTATAACGCACCGATGATAGCTGCACTGCCAGTTGAAATATAGATCTGCAGTGCAATAAAAAAAGACAGACGACATTACGATCGATATTGACATCCTTTCTGTCCTGGATTACATCACGGTTGTGGGGCACAATCATTCCCATGGAATCAAACATGGGATAGGCCAGAGTTTTTTGGTAACTCCCCTGTCAGCCTTCTAAGTACGGACATGTAGTCAAAATGGTTCAAATAGCTCTGAGCACTAAGCTGCTGAGGTCATCAGTCTCCCAGAACTTAGAACTACTTAAACCTAACTAACCTAAGGACATCACAGACATCCATTCCCGAGGCAGGATTCGAACCTGCGACCGTAGCAGTTGCACGGTTCCGGACTGCACGCCTAGAACCGCGAGATCACCGCGGCCGGCGTTAAACTCAATATTAGAATGTAGGCTCAACCACATATCACAAACGTAACACAACTAAAACTGACACGTTCAGAAGAACAAACCTTAATCATCGAAAATATTGTTCAACAATCTTATTGGTTTAATAAGATATTTTTAAAATAATTCTGATGTTTAAAGCTTGCTCCTTTGAGAAACGTCAATTTTAGTGCTGTTACATTCGTGATATGTGGTTGAGCTTATGCTTTAACATTACATGAATGATTTCTCCACAGTCAGAAAATGATCTCCTGTCTTCGATCATTAATTGTGTAGTGCAGCTTTCGGTATCCTTTTAAACTGAGTGTAATTTGAGTAAATTATTCGTTATACCACTAATACATGAAATTGTGGAACGCTTCTCGAATTCGCTAAGGGTCCAGGATATCTTCTCTGTAGCGTTCCAAGTATCATCGAAGACCGTATTGGTAAAGGAAAGATAATTAGCGAGAGAAACTGTGGCGCAAGAGAAAAGAAGGGAAAACAAGATTTTGAAAGAGTATACGATGCTAGTAAATATGCCGGTCCATCCCTCAGCCAGTTCTGACGGAAGGGAGGGCTACTTGCTCTGAGCTGGGGCAGACGTTGGCCGGATGTGGCGCGGGCCAGACTATTAATCACCTCAGTCAGGGCGCCTCCCAGCCGTTCGTGGAATTCCTCGCAGTAATCAATGGCGACTCCAGACAGCGCCCGGCAGAGCCCTTTCTCTATTAGCGGCTGTGGAGGAGTGTGTGAGGCGTTTATCGCCACCTCTCGCTGTCATGCCACGTGATTAAGGGCTCCGGAGGCGCGAAAGAGGCGGCCTCTGGCGGCCATGTTATTTCCGGCAGCCGTATTGCCTCCACACAAAGGCCCCACTATGGGACTGCGAGGCGACGTCAACTGCTTGGCGACACTCGCTCTAGCACAACACTTCCCGATGGGTGGAAACCAGAGAAGTACAACGGAGATGGATAGTTTTATGTTGATAGTGCAACGTCTTCCACTGATCAACACACATAAACAAAAATGGATAATTTATGTATCAGCTAGAATGATTTCGTGTCTAATTGAGTTTTAAGGGTCAACTCATGCGATTTCCTTCGCATAAGCGTGTTAAGGAATTCATTCACTCCCGAAGTACAACACAGATTCCAATAGCAAATTGGCAGCCCGCTGTTGGGTCTGAAAATGGGACACGTTATACACTACTGGCCATTAAAATTGCTTCACCAAGAAGAAATGCAGATGATAAACAGGTATTCATTGGACAAATATATTATACTAGAATTGACATGTGAATACATTTTCACGAAATTTGGGTGCATAGATCCAGAGAAATCAGTACCCAAAACAACCACCTCTGGCCGTAATAACGGTCTTGATACGCTCGGGCATTGAGCCAAACAGAGTATGGATGGCGTGTACAGATACATCTGCCCATGCAACTTCAACCCGATACCTCAGTTCATCAAGAGTAGTGACTGGTGTATTGTGACGGGCCAGTTGCACGGCCACCATTGACCAGACGTTTTCAGTTGGTGAGAGATCTGGAGAATGAACTGGCCAGGCAAGTAGCTGAACATTTTCTGTATCCAGAAAGGCCCGTACAGGACCTGCAACATGCGGTCGTGCATTATCCTGCTGAAATGTAGGGTTTCGCATGAATCGAATGAAGGGTAGACCCACGAGTGGTAACACATCTGAAATGTAATGTCCACTGTTCAAAGTGCCGTCATTGCGAAGAAGAGGTGATCGAGAAGTGTAACCAATGGCAGCTCATACCATCACGCCGGGTGATACGCCAGTATGGCGATGAAGAATACACGCTCCCAATGTGCGATCACCGCCATGTCGCCAAACACGGATGTGACCATCATGGTGCTGTACACAGAACCTGGATTCATCCGAAAAAAATGACTTTTTGCCATTCGTGCACCCAGGTTCGTCGTTGAGTACACCATCGCAGGCGCTCCTGTCTGTGATGCAGCGTCAAGGGTAACCGCAGCCATGGTCTCCGACCCGATAGTTCATGTTGCTGCAAACGTCGTCGAACTGTTCGTGCAGATGGTTGTTGTCTTGCAAACGTCCCCATCTGTTGACTCAGGGATTGAGACGTGGCTGCACGATTCGTTACAGCCTTGCGGATAAGGTGCCTGTCATTTCGACGGCCAGTGATACGAGGCCATTGGGATCCAGCACGGCGTTCCGTATTACCCTCCTGAAACCACGAATTCCATATTCTGCTAACAGTTATTGGATCTCGACCAACACCAGCAGCAATGTCGCGATACGATAAACCGCAAGCGCGATAGGCTACAATACGACCTTTACCGAAGTTGGTAACGTGATGGTACGCATTTCTCCTCCTTACACGAGGAATCACAACAATGTTTCCCCAGGCAACACCGGTCAACTGCTGTTTGTGTATGAGAAATCTGTTGGAAACTTTCCTCATGTCAGCACGTTGTAGGTGCCACCGGCGCCAACCTAGTGTGAATGCTCTGAAAAGCTAATCATTTGCATATCACAGCATCTTCTTCCAGTCGGTTAAATTTCGCGTCTGTGGTGTGGCAATTTTAATGGCCAGTAGTCTACTAATACTGGCCCCTGCTTCAATCACAAGCGAAGTAGATTATTCCTACACGTCGGTCAGGCCCTGAAGATGGCCTAATAGAGCGCTAAAACTGGTCGCCTAATAATATAAGGTTGAAAATTCTCGGCTGAAAGGTGTTTAATTTGACATTCTCTGTCGAACACCCGAGTACCACGACCATCGCTAAAAAGATGAACATACAGAGACTGCACGTATTTTGTCTCTCAAAAATTATACGTTTACATTTTAAGGTTTATGTAATTAATTGTCTATTTATTCATTTGGTCATCCATAAAGCTTCGTCTCATTCATATGCGATGCTACCTATGTAAATTCTATGAGCACCAGTAGAAAGAACGCGTAAAGGCGCTCCTTATAAAAAGGCCACATAAATTCGTAATTAATTATTTTAGCAAGTTCCTTCGTTGTGTATATAATTTATAATTCTATCGCTATTTAATAAAGTAATATAACGAATGCGAGGTCTAAAAATTACCAACAAAGAGAGACAGTCCTATTAACATGTTAATTGTATACTTAAGTAACAACACACTTGAATGGCGGTCAGTTTTCTTAAATTTAACTGTTCCGTGCACGTCAGCGTGGGGTGTATCCAAGCCTTCGCATTAGTGTAGTTGTGGTCTCTGTCTCACTCAAGGAAAGAGAGCTTCGTCATTTGGTGTGGAAGTTAAAGTGAGTGCTTGTGGGCAGCGAAACGGCCTGCACCAGTTTATACTCTGGATTTGTAGTAGTTCAGTCTATCTCGTGATTGTTTCTGTCGTATTGTATGGTCTGTAATATTTTAGGTGTATTTGAATTTAAGTTTTAGTACACAGTGACTTACATTTTTGTGATCTAGGTATGGTATTTTTATGAACTTATGTCGATTCCGGACTTTATATTTGCGCGTCTTCTTAGATGAGTATATAGATATGCAAAATGGCTTGTAAGTATTGTGCAAATACGGAAACTTAACTGCATTATCATAATTTATTTATTTAAAGAACATACCATTTATTTCCGCCAATCTCTTTGTAAATCGATAAAAATAGATAAGAAATTACTGATTTTATCTAACGTAGATCCTTCGAGTCAGCTATTGTTAATAATCCTTCAGCATTATGTCACTCATTTACCGTTTCACAAACTTTCCCAGCAAACATTTGTTCGACTGTAGGATCATTTATAGATCATTTTCCATTTTCATCAAGTAAAGCTGCTGGACATGTAAGTAACGGTTTGCGACCCAACGCTATGGTGGAAGAAACGAACCACCACCACTCAGGATCATACGTTTGTCCGATCTGCCAGTTCGAGTAACTGGTTCCAGTTTTTTGTCTGCGACAGCCAACAGCAAAGCGATAGGTGGAGGCGTTCCATGTAAACACTCGTAAATAGTTGCATAAACCAAAACTAGTTGTATGACTAAGGAGAATTCTTAATAAATATAATAGATTGGCTCCTCTATTTATCGAGGAAGGGAATAAGTGAAATTCTGTGCACTTAACTTCCTGCTCGCAAACCGCAGCAACGCAGTTCGTCAAACTTAACGTCTGCACGTTGTAAGGTGACTCCTCAGTGTAAAATTTAATTAAAAGTCTACGTACTCTGATTCGAACAAGCTATGACCTGCAATAGAGAACGTAATAACCCGTGAAATCGATCAATGAACGCAATCTCACTTCAGTACAAAGTTGAAAAATACTAGTATTTGAGAATCTCACACTTATAAAGGCGCAACGGAAACTAGCAAGCGTAGTAAGACACAACTGAACATAAGAGAACATGAAACATCATACCTAAGATTCCAGTAATAATGAACGTATTTTAGCAAGACATATAGTCGGTCGCGATGCAAGTGGGATGTAACACCCGGTTTGTAATTATAACAAATATGAAACATTAAACATATACTCTTTTTTGGGATCAAGTACAGCGTCTCTGCAAGTTGTATCAGAGTCACACTTACCTTGTTTATTGTGAGCTACTTGCACAGAACGAGATACGTATTGCTCAGAACACTGGACACTGTTCTTGATGTGAAAATACCATGCGATAATCCTACAATGAATCAAGCAATATTCCAAAAGAACGTATATTCTTGTGCCATCGCATAATGGCTGTATGGTATTGACTTCGTTAGTGCAGTTAAACAACAAATAAGTGACCAGAGAGAGCAAAAAAGAGAAGGCATGTCTACGTACCACTGTATGTATAGTCCACTGGTTAAATAAGAAAGACAGAATAATAATAGGTCTCTCAGTGCATTTCGGTAAGTGAGAGAAAAACCGTAAAATGTAATCATCATTTGCACAATATTCCGTACTGAGCATAAATTATGGGAAAAGTGACTGCAATGACCAGTTGCTAGAGATCATGAAGCTCGGACTGGTAAGCTGCTGAAGAAGTCTAATAACATTTATTCACTTCAGTTCCATTTTAAGATTGACAAAATGAACTTTTGGATACGATGAACACTGAGGGAAACAAAATTAACAAAATTTGAACAGTGACAACATTAATAAAATTTATATCAATTGATGGACCTCAAACAAAAACATCCGGCCATTAAGCACACGTTGACATAAGACGACCAATTTGAACCTAGGCTAGAAATCCTTCGGTCCATTTACTCAGCTTAGGTTAGGTCTACTGCAACGCACTCAGAGGAAACTCTGAAACCGCATTGTCACAAAGCAACAACAACACATATAAATTGTAAATCGCACGGCAAATATTCGCAAAATACCGTTTCAGGTTTTAACTATGATTCCGTGATATTTGTAGTAATTTGAAACATGAGTATTTAGAACGGGAATGACGCTCCACGTTGGGGACTAAGAACAAAATAACAGTTTATACTCAAAGCTAGACAACATGAAACGTGAGAACACAAACTATATGGCCGGCCAGAGCGGCCGTGCGGTTCTAGGCGCTACAGTCTGGAACCGAGAGACCGCTACGGTCGCAGGTTCGAATCCTGCCTGGGGCACGGATGTGTGTAATGTCCTTAGGTTAGTTAGGTTTAAGTAGTTCTAAGTTCTAGGGGACTGATAACCACAGATGTTAAGTCTCATAGTGCTCAGAGCCATTTTGAACCTCGTAGCTATCAAATGAACTCTTGTCATTCCGGTATACTATTCTTCTACTGTCTGTGAGAAATTATAATTTTAGTTTTCTTTGATTATTATTTTCCTGAGATGTGTTTTCAGTTGTTTTATTGAACATTTAAATAATATGCGAAAGGCAGAATATAATACATGAAAAGTAATATTTCTTTGTAAGTAATTTTGTTAACATCGAAGAGCAAGTTGCATGAGGTAGGATGGAGACATCATTTGTTACTGAGAGAGAGAGAACAATCAACGCGGTGGCTGTCTGCTGGCAGCGACCGCAAAGGCATTTCTCATTTGTGATCGCTCCCATGCGCCACGGCGCCGAGTGTCAACTTAGTTTGCGCGAACGGAGTCAGGTGTCGACATTGCGGTTGAACAGCTGCCGTACGTAACGGTGGTGTCTTGCGGAAGTAATGTCATCGCTGGAAATAAAGCTACAGTATGTTCAGAGGATGGTAGGAGAAGTTTGATTCCATGGGGTGTTACTCACGAAATAACTAAAAGGTACTGCGAGAGATAAGAAAATGTCAGTCAGCTACTAAAATTACCATGCCTATTTGGCAAGTCAAACAACAGAGAACAATTTTACAAACTTTGAAAAGTGCAGCTCTCGGCTTTATTTGAACAATTTTAATTTTCAAAAGTAACTGTTGTGAGTCATTCCAGTGTTTTAATGAGTGTATTACCCATTACGATAAAAATGTGTCTCTTATGAAATATTAACTGAAAAAATTAACGACTATGTTGATATGAAATGATTATTTAGAGTAGTTCATTAACACTACATGACATTAAAATTCAGTTTAGTGGGTCGTATTTTCGCTTCACGCAACCGTTTGGTAGCGTTAGATATTGAAATGTCATCACATTGGTATCACCATATTGTATTATCCGCTTAGTAATTTCGATAGTATGTTGTTTTCAAAATTTGCAGTATTATCTTTGTGCATCGTTAATAATACCGTCGTTGGCACGTGTGTGTGTGTGTGTGTGTGTGTGTGTGTGTGTGTGTGTGTGTGTGTGTGTGTGTATGTGTGTGTGTGTGCGAGCGCGCGCGCGTTTCTCTGTAGTTACGTTATTTGTTACGTATATGCAAACCTAATAGTTCTTGTTAGAAATAGCTGACAACACTCCCGTCAAGTTTTCTAATATTGTATGTTGATTTCACTGACTTATTTCATTTCAAAAACATGTAGGTAAAAGTGCAGTACTCGTACTACATGTGCTTGAGGCTGTTTGTAGCAAAACCACATTCGGTATACAGTTAGCCTACCACCAACATTTCTTACTATGGAAGTTGTTAACAAAGTAAAACTCGACAGCTGCGTCACGAACGCCGCGAATGTCTCCCGGATGCGATGCGGTACCCCTGCACGAACTATCCAATCCACCCGCGTAAGGTTCACTAGTCTTCTCTAGTCTTTATCATAAAGTCCGCTCTAAACATATTAATCATATTGGCACTGACTGTTACTAAAAACGTTTTCCGCCTTTTCTACAAGCTTAGATGATAGGTAACGGCATTACTTCACCGGGATGGAATAAACTGCTAAGGAAAAGGGGAAAGAAACTCGGGAGAAAAGTAGGGGACTTGTTTCTCGACTTATGGGATTTAATTTTAGGCCCGTGATGGCATTATAACTTTTCTTGCGTCGCCTCGAGGATGAAACATCAGTTCCCGCAGGGAGGCAGCGATGCCATTTATCTGCAGACTGCGAGATACAGCTGAGAGGGGTGGGATGGCAGGGTGGGGGGGGGGGGGTTGGAAGGAGAGGGGAGGTGAACTGCTGAACGTAACCATGCGACATTTAATAAGAAGGTCTCCTAGTAATTGACTGCTCCTCAATTATTGCTAAAACATGGTTTATTTGATGGCAGAATGAAGTGTTATCTTAACTTGCAGAATATCTTTCTGGATATGCCTATGCCACGCGACCAGTAACGAAGTTTTGCCCAATTTGACGTCAGAATCATCGGAGAATGAGTCCGACGAAGAGTAATCCACTGTTACTTATTTGAAGAAACCACCCCATCACTGACTGCATTTGTTTATTCACTAGATGACTATGTAAGCTAGACAATGGGACGGTGGGGTTAATGGTTAGACATTATAGACCACATATTTCCAAATATCTCAGTTCCTGGTATCATAAGACTATTGGAAAGAGCAATCCTTATTTTACAAATAATATTCTATTTAACTTTGTGGAGCATTAAACTGAATGATGTGACTAGTAAACCAGTCGCCCTCAAGTGAGGTAGCGCTTTTGATCGGGAATTACAAGCTGTTACAAACAATTTTATAAGTCATGTAGTCCATGCTGTTTCGTATGAAATGGAACAATTACATTCTTCCAGTTTATGAGAGTTGCCTTTCCTCACAAACATTCTGTAAACAATCTTGCAACCTTTTTGCATATTACGTTCCACCAGCTTTAATAATTTCTGTTGAAACGCCATCATCTCCTGGCGTCTTGGTTTTCTTCATACATATCACTTGGCACTATATTCAGAATATCATTAGTTTCGTGTTTAAGTGTTTGTGCACTATATCTGTTTGTCGAAACATAAGCATTTAACTCAGTCCTGTAATGTATGTGCAGTTACGTCTTTATTGTTAAATTCAGTGCCACCTTCCATTCTAATTCATGAAATGTGTTATTCATACTATTATTGTCTTCTTGTGTGGAACTATGGGAAACACGGAACAGAAACTCAGTTAAATATCATTAAATTGCACCAGTATTAAAATAAATTCTAAGACTGATCTGAACACGAAATAATTTAATCTGATTGAGTAACAGAGGTACCTGAAAAAATCTGACTCTTTTAGTTCGTGTCGTGAATCTGGTTGAGTAACGGAGATACCTGAAGAAATCTGACGTTTTTAGTTCGTATCTTTGTGAATACTGCCAAGTAGAGCTGTTCTGTAATCGTTTAGGCTAGAGAAATTCGCCATTACAGGAGAGATTAAGAAAACACTGCACTCATAAAATTTTAACATTATTACCATAATGAATTTTATGTCAAAGGTAACTGTTTTTGTATACCACCGGTGTCGAATAAAATAGCTGACTGTGCAGAGGGCTCTGCTTTTCATAGCCATCATAATTGTGCTCTTTTGGACGTTTTGGACAGGTGGTTCAGCTACATTAGGGTGCTAGACGGTGACTTCTTCCAACAGCCAGGACCACTTCTCTGGAGTGCCTCTGGTGTATTAATGAGCGAAGGACTGTCCATACTCTACACCAAGGGCTCCTTTACAGCGGAAAACACTGTCACAGAAAAAGTATTAACTTGAGAATTAATTGCCATTATAGCCAATGATGAATGTCTCTACCCAGGGATCATTACTGTGTACTTGGTCTCTCTCGTTCGCCTTCACGCCAAACGTAAAGTCACGAATCACAAATAGATACGGGAGGTACTAATGCTTTTGGCTCGACGATCTTCGGCATGATCGGCGTTTCAGTCTCCGTTTAGCCACCCTAGAATTCTGTCAGCTTCAAACGATCACGGTAGGAGGAAGCAGTGAACACCGAGCTACGAAAGACGTTAAATTTCCTCGGATGGTCAGCGGGCCATTTAAAAGCTCGCTTCACGAGAAGTAAAATTTAATGCAGACCTGCTGACCTATAGCATGGCTTAGTTTGTACCATATCATATATGGTGCGCGCAAAACGGTGTGGACGCTAGATGCGCTGTCGGCTGAGGAAGCATGGGGAGATTGGCAGTGGTGGGGATCACTCAGAATGCTGCAGGGGAAGCGACAGTCGCTGAAGGGGAAGTGCCGTTCTAGACTGAAGCCTACACTCGTATTTTTTTGTAAATATTAAGCGGGGCGCCTCCACGCCCACACTTGCATCGTGACCATTCAAAAAGATCTTCCACTTTTTCTTTGGTTAGTACCCAAAAATAATACTGCCGAAAACGCAGTGATTTATTTTCGCCTGGTTTGTTAACCATTTGTAGCCTTCAGGGAAGAGTCATGAGTGAGGAATTTTCAGTAAAACCTATACATTTCTCTTGTTTCCATGTTAAAATCTTTTGCCAAAACTCAGCCGAGTTTACACAGTGTCGCCTCACTAACATGTTGTGCAGATACAGTTACGCGACAATTCCGAAACAGTGGTTTATTAAGTTTATTAAGTGAGGAACCGAGGAAAATTTAGGTCAGCATCTTATGAAAAAGCACATCCTCGATATAAAATAAATGTGTAATGGCTTCAGATATGTTATTCCAGAACCCACTACATTTCTCGTTTCGCCAGCTACCGATGGCCCTTAAAAATTACATTCTTTCATTGAAAAGGCCTATAGTTAGTGGAATAATATAGTAGGTAATGACCATACGGCAAAATACTCTCGTCCTTATGTGCCATCATTTGCCATAATCTCATTTCGATATCTCAAACCGTTTATGAAACATGAGGAATGTTCCGTATATTTTACTCTGGCTTTATCGATGGGGCGGTAGGATCACAAATGAGTACACTACATCAGATCAATTTTCTCAAGACTGCTGACAGAGACCTCCAACCAAATATAAAGAAAAATTCAATATTTTAGCTAAATTTCATATGCAGGAACATTTTGTGCAACATGCACCATACACAAAATCATAGCAATCCCTATTTTTCATTGCAAAGTATTTCGCGCAGTGTGTTACTTTCACATAAATATCCCAACAGCTATGACCATTACCGAAATGATGTGCACATCGTAATGAACCTGTCATATAAAGCTACGAGGGTTAGTCAAATTAAAACCTTAAATTTGTAATTACAAATCGAAATTTCGGGCCGTTATCGTATAAGTTAGTAAGCGCGTTACAAACAGCGTTCAGAATGACCTGTAGGTGGCAGCGTAGTGCAGATGCTCACATACCGTCGCAGTATCAGTATAAAGATGGCCGCTCCACTTGCGACTTGCACCAGGGAAGAACAGTGTTCTGTTATTCGGTTTTTGTGTAGTTTGAAATTCGTCGACGAATAAAGATTTAGTACGGTGATGCATGTTTGTCACAGCAGCAAGTCTACGAATGGAGTAGGAAGTTTGCAAAAGGTGTAACTTCAGTGGAAGATGCTCCTCATTCAGGTCAGCCACAAGGAGTTGTGACTCCACAGAACATTGCAGCAGTGAAGGAAAACCGCCGAGCGACACTGAACGACATTGCAACATGTTTACAGATTAGTCATGGGTCAGCACACCACATTGTGCATGATGTTCTCCAGTTTCACAAAGTGTCTGCAAGATGGATGCCACGGCAGCTGACTCCTGAAATGAGCGAACGATATGTTAATGCTTGCGAAGAACTTCTTCGGCCCTTTGAACGAGAAGGTGACGGCTTCCTTGCAAGAATCGTTACTGGGGACGAAACATGGCTTCACTTCCACCAACCGGAAACGAAGAGAGCGAGCAAGGAATGGCGCCATTCCTCATTACCAAAACCAAAGAAGTTTCGAACAGAACCATCAGCAGGAAAGGTTATGCTGACTCTCTTTTGGGACGAAAAAGGCGTCATTTTGGAGCATTACATGCCTACAGTAACCACTGTCACCATTGCATATACACAATCTCCTAAAAAATCATCTGCGGCCTATAATCAAATCAGAGCGACGTGGATTGCTGTCAGCAGGTGTCCTTTTGCAACATGACAATGGAAGGCCCCACACTGCCCGTACAACAGTTGCAACAATCACAGACCTGCTTTTTGAGTGTCTTCCTCATCCACCATACTCTCCAGACCTGTCCCCAAGTGATTTCCATTTGTTGGGACCACTCAAAGACGCAATGGGAGGAAAGAAGTTCCATTCTGATGAAGAGGTACGCCACGCGGTGCCTGAGTTGTTGCACGGAATACCAAAAGAATTTTTCTCTAAGCGAATTTATGCACTTTGTAAGAGCTGGAGGATTTGCATTGCGCGTGGGGGAGATTATGTTGAAAAGTGATACAGCTTTGTACCACTTCTGCACAATATATACTGTTTAAAAAAATATTTAAGGTTTTCATTTTACTCGCCCTCGTACAACTAAAGCAAAAAAGAAAATTTTATTTCGAATTCCCAGGACATCGGCCGCCGGCGAGTGTCATATTGGAGTAGATAGACGGCGGTGCAAGCGCAGCCGGAGGTCCTTCTCGCTGAGAATCTGTTTCGCTCCACCGAGTCATGGACGCGGAAATACATCCATAAGTGTACCTCCGCGCACCGGCTATCTATAACGGCGCAGCTCCACTCATCAACAGTTTTCTGCCGACGCTCAGGGCCAACTCACGTGTCGGCTAATACCAGATCTTCAATCAGAGCCTGGTTGGAACCATCGCAGCAGGACCTAGAACATCTCCAGCATCGCCTCCGAGAAGTATCTACTACCAACTGCTTCATTTAATTACCTTCGTTCTTTTCCAGGTGAGCACCTGATCGAAGTCCGTGAGAGTTTGGTATTAACTTTTGTCAGAAGAAGTTTGTTTAGCTAATATCCTGTAATGTTGTAGTAAAGCTTTCTGTAGTTAATTCGGAACGTGGTGCTTTTCAGGCATCTCACTACATGAGATATAGCAACTGCAGTCTGCTGATGGAAGCCCCAAAGCATTTCTCACCCGTAATAAGTAATTTGGAGTTACCGAAACCCTACCTTCTTCTTATACTGTTAAACGATCAGCTTATTTGTGAATTTTAATTACAATAGTTGTCTTACATATTAATGGAATTGTATTGCTTAAAGTAATGTAATTTTTAATGTGTCCATCAAGTAATTATTTGTTGATGTCTAATTAAAACTGAACTACGAGAGCCTCAAATATCAATAATATTTTCTTAATTGATTTTAGTAAAAGCAATGCTCCACCCTGTTGCTACTTCACAAACGATTTGTGTAGGAATTCTGAATTGATTTTGCCATTGCAAGAGCACATTAAAATTTAACTAAGTTCCCAGTGTGGAAAGATATAGATAGATGAACGCTGCCAAGTCACAAACACCTGGGACACTTGAGCAAAGCACAGGCATTCCAGTTACAAACAAGCCAGTTTGTTGTTGGATGGCTCCCTTATCGACAACCTAGGAGTGCAGATAAATAGTTGTATCAATACCTAAGAGTGTGCAATGCGCTGGGAAGAGAGCAACCATTGCTCAGAGATGCCACAAAAACAGGCCAGTGTGAGGACAACACAGGAATTACTAGGTTACATGTAAACTCCACAAAATTGGAAATTTTCATTTTGTGTGAATATGGGGAGGCTTGCTAACAAAACAAGGATCATTCCTTGGGTTGGATTGTAAATTCAGTCCACCATTGACAAAGAAGAGACAGCGAAAACTTCAGTACCTTGGAAGAGATCAGTAACAAAACTGCCAAACAAGAGCAGCCGAGACGAAATACAGTCAAGCTGTCGGAGATCAATGGGTGGCCACGCAGTTAATGAACAATCAGTGAACAGTCAGTCAGTTATTCCCCAACGCAGAAAGAGAGAGTAATCAGAGAGGAGAAAAGAAATAGTGAGTTCGCTTTCTAGAGGCACAAAAGCCTAATGGTGACTCAGCCTTCGGACGCCAGATCCTATATTCATTCCAATGCCTCTCGTCAGTTAGCGACGTACTCATTTTGCGCTGCATTTATTGTTGGACAGACATTCTGAAGTTCGAATCTTTAAGCATCTTACTGCATTCCCTGTCTTACCTCAGCCCCCTAACTGTGTATGATGTATTCGGAGAAGCTGAATTTAGAGGTAAATTTGAACAGGGCAACCTTTAATACCTACAAAAATTTCACTGCCACAAATATTCATCTTTGTACCTGATGATTGAGTAACAGAAGAAAACGAAGAGGAGGCACTTGCATCAGCCACTTACCAACCCAAGTGCTTTCTTAGGTATGTCGATGACACTTTTGTCATTTGGCCCCATGGCAGGGAGAAGCTAGATTACTTTCTGCAACATCTAAATTCACGCCACCCGAGTGTAAAACTTACTACGGAGCTAGAGAAGGATGGACAGCACCCATTCTTGGATGTCCTAGTCAAGAGGAAGGCAGATGGCGCTCTGGGGCACAGTTTGTATCGTAAGCTCACCCACACTGACTTATACCTTCAAGCCAGTAGATGCCACCACCCAGCACAGATCGGGCTCGGGCTCTGTCAGATACAGAAAGTCTAGCCACAGGGATACAACATCTACAGCTGGTGTTCAGCAGAAATGGATGCTCCTCCACAGACATCCAAAGGGCACTTCGTGCTACGAGCCAACCACAGGGTACAGAAGAGGAGCCAGAAGAGGCGAAGAAGGTGGCATACCTGCCATATGCTGGACCTATTTCTGCAAAGATCAGCAGAATTCTTTCAAAATATGATATAAGGAGTATCTTCTGTCCACCCTCCAAACTTGGGACAATGCTATGGAGCGTGAAGGACGACCTGGGGCTACGTAAACCAGGCATTTACAACATCCTGTGCCAGTGTGGAAAGTCATACATTGGCCAGACAAACAGCATGGTGGACATCAGATGCAAAGAACACCAGAGGCACACGAGACTCAAACAGGGAACCAAATCTGCCATAGCGGAACACTGTCTGGAGCTCGGTCGCACGATGGACTACAGCAAAACCAAAATTGTGACACAGACACCAAGATTTTGGGACAGTGTCATAAAGGAGGCTATCGAGAGCAAGATCACAGACAACTTAACAAACCGAGACAGTGGTTACCAGCTCAGCTCGGAGTGGAGTCCAGCTCTGGAGCTTATCAGGGCCCAACGAAAGGAACCAAGAAACTCCTTTAGAAGCAGTAACACCAGAGGAACAGCGACAGGTGGACGCGGACCCCTAACGCAACTCCCGACGCAGGACGGACCACTGACAGCCGCCACGACCGCAGATGATGGACGAGCCGAGCGCGGACGACCGTCGGAGCACCAGGAAGGTGCCAACATCCCAGGGGCAGCGCCAGTCGGGCGCGGACCGCGAACGGAGCGCCTGAGAATGGACGGGCCTCTGAGAGCTGCCTGATGGAGACCAAGTCGAGTGCAGAAGAGACAACACATTACAAGAAGCATCAGGCGGTCGCGGATCGTGAACGGAGCACCCGACGCGAGTCGGGCTTCAGACAGCTGCCACAACTGCAGATGGTGGACGAGGCGGGCGCGGACGTCCGACGGAGCACCAGGGAGGTGCCAACACTGCAGGGGCAGCGCCAAGCGGGCGCGGACCACGAACCGAACGCCATACGCGGATCCGGCTCCAGACAGTTGCCACGACCACAGATGGTGGACGAGCCGGGCGCCGACGGCCGTGGGAGCACCAGGGAAGGGCCAAAACCTCAGAATCAGCACCAGGCGGGCGCGGACCGCGAACGGAACGCCCGACACAGGACGGGCCTAAGAGAGCTGCCACATATGGCGACCAAGCCGGGCGCAGACGTCCGAGGGACCACCGGAGAAGAGACAACACATTACAAGCAGCGCCAGACGGTCGCGGACGGCAAAGAGAGCACCCAGTGCCCTCTGGGCATAAATACTGGACAATATCCTCCAATATGACCGTCTCAGGTAGTACCTGAAGAAAAGAAGGCAACGAGTTATGTGGCCAAAAATTTATGCCAGAGCGACACAAACATCCGGTAATAGACCCGATTATTCCAGATGTAAAGATCTCGCCGGGAAATCCTGAAGAGTTACATCAGAATAAAACTGGTTTGTAAAATAATTTTTAAAAACGTAGGATATTATGCATGTGTCGTGTGTGTTTTCATTAATAATGTTTAAAATATTCTAGCAAGAACTGATGCAACAGTCAGTCAATGCAATAAACCCTTTATTAGCAAAGTTAGGAAATTCTGTGGTTACTACACTCCTGGAAATGGAAAAAAAACACATGGACACCGGTGCGTCAGACCCACCATACTTGCTCCGGACACTGCGAGAGGGCTGTACAAGCAATGATCACACGCACGGCACAGCGGACACACCAGGAACCGCGGAGTTGGCCGTCGAATGACGCTAGTTGCGCAGCATTTGTGCGCCGCCGCCGTCAGTGTCAGCCAGTTTGCCGTGGCATACGGAGCTCCATCGCAGTCTTTAACACTGGTAGCATGCCGCGACAGCGTGGACGTGAACCGTTTGTGCAGTTGACGGGCTTTGAGCGAGGGCGTATAGTGGGCATGCGGGAGGCCGGGTGGACGTACCACCTAATTGCTCAACACGTGGGGCGTGAGGTCTCCACAGTACATCGATGTTGTCGCCAGTGGTCGGCGGAAGGTGCACGTGCCCGTCGACCTGGGACCGGACCGCAGCGACGCACGGATGCACGCCAAGACCGTAGGATTCTACGCAGTGCCGTAGGGGACCGCACCGCCACTTCCCAGCAAATTAGGGACACTGTTGCTCCTGGGGTATCGGCGAGGACCATTCGCAACCGTCTCCATGAAGCTGGGCTACGGTCCCTCACACCGTCAGGCCGTCTTCCGCTCACGCCCCAACATCGTGCAGCCCGCCTCCAGTGGTGTCGCGACAGGCGTGAATGGAGGGACGAATGGAGACGTGTCGTCTTCAGCGATGAGAGTCGCTTCTGCCTTGGTGCCAATGATGGTCGTATGCGTGTTTGGCGCCGTGCAGGTGAACGCCACAATCAGGACTGCATACGACCGAGACACACAGGGCCAACACCCGGCATCATGGTGTGGGGAGCGATCTCCTACACTGGCCGTACACCTCTGGTGATCGTCGAGGGGACACTGAATAGTGCACGGTACATCCAAACCGTCATCGAACCCATCGTTCTACCATTCCTAGACCGGCAAGGGAACTTGCTGTTCCAACAGGACAATGCACGTCCGCATGTATCCCGTGCCACCCAACGTGCTCTAGAAGGTGTAAGTCAACTACCCTGGCCAGCAAGATCTCCGGATCTGTTCCCCATTGAGCATGTTTGGGACTGGATGAAGCGTCGTCTCACGCGGTCTGCACGTCCAGCACGAACGCTGGTCCAACTGAGGCGCCAGGTGGAAATGGCATGGCAAGCCGTTCCACAGGACTACATCCAGCATCTCTACGATCGTCTCCATGGGAGAATAGCAGCCTGCATTGCTGCGAAAGGTGGATATACACTGTACTAGTGCCGACATTGTGCATGCTCTGTTGCCTGTGTCTATGTGCCTGTGGTTCTGTTAGTGTGATCATGTGATGTATCTGACCCCAGGAATGTGTCAATAAAGTTTCCCCTTCCTGGGACAATGAATTCACGGTGTTCTTATTTCAATTTCCAGGAGTGTAGATGGTGGCAGCTGCAGTGTTATACTTGTGGTCCGAAGAAGTGAATCTCTTTGACTATGCTCAGATTTCATGAAACCAGAGGATAAGCTACATCAAATTATCGAAGTACAATAGCGAATTATTTGTTTGATAAATTGCAGAAGTTTGTGTAACAAAGAGACTTGTTTGGAGAAATATTCATTCAGTTCTTCTCTGTAAAACTGCAATTCCGACAATAATCAGCCAAATATGCTGTATAATGGTGAAATTCATACCCACATTCAGTTATCTCAGACAGTGTTAGCAGTTTTAAATTACATAAAAGGTGCAAAATTCTTCTTCTCGTTGAATAGAAATACAAATAGATCACATGAACTGTTATACACTCTTCCGAAAATAAGCTGACTTCTTCCCTTTAGAAATAAACACAAAAAGTAATTTTCAATTCAGAACACTTTTACTGCCTTCGTATTAAATAACACGGTACGTATGATTTTACAAGTAGATAACAGTAGACCTGCTATTACATCATTGTAATGTCATAGCAGATGCTTTTCATTCATCTTTCTTTTAATTACGATAGCGTCAACTATTGCAAATTGAAAACCACAGTTTCTCAACAGTCCCCAGAAGGATCTTCTTGCTACTGCTGGCCGCCGTTTCAGTTGTTGCAGTGGAAAGTACAGCTACAGGGGAGGGAATCTCATATGGGGACTTCTGGTAACACGCCCCTGCTTCGCTGGTACGCAACTTAGAGCGTTAGAAGTTTATCAGTCCATGATCTCGCTTTCTTACTGGTTGATTTTCTGACATCCATGTTCGTTTTCGTTTCATAGTTAACAGAAGTTGGTTTCATCATAGCGTGTTTCTGATAACGACTTCTCGTGTGTATTACACTCTTTGTGTTGCGTTGTAAATATGTTACTCGTATTCTGATTGAGTTCTTCTCGCATGTGTAAATGAGTAGGTTAAATGATTCCAAATCTATTTTTGTTTCTTATAAGACAGAAGCTGGTTTCGTCACATGGTGTTCTGTGGACTTAACATGTATGTTTTATTGCTTACGAAGCTGAGTGTGAACTGCTCGATTTAAATACATTGCAAGTATATCGCTCATACTCTACGTTATTTTCGTTTGCATCCGTTTTCCCTAATTTCTCACATTTAATAAAGTACTTTGGCACTAGAGCATTCTTCCTTGTTCTTGTGGTCTTCGCTCAAAGGACTTGTTTGATGCAGCTCTCCATGCTACCCTCTCCTATGCAAGCCTCTTCATCTCCAAATAACTACTGCAGTCTTCCTTGATAATGCTCTTCCTTGAAAATACTAAAAATGCGTCTGTAGTGACTCATATGTTTTCACACTTTATTAACAAGTCCTACAAACAGTATATTTTAGCAGAAGTCAAAGAAAATTTCGGTATCTCCATTAAATACGAGAGTACGGAAAATAGATGATAACAAAGAGAACGTAGAATACAAGCAATATATTTACAGAGCATTTAAGTCGAGCAGTTCACACACAGATTCGTATGCAGTAACGAATATACATGAGTACACAGAAACCATGTGATGAAACCTATCACTGTAGTTCTGTATCTTTAAGTGTTTGTGTGTGCATGTTTCCAAATTACAGATTTTCATGAATAAGGCAATATTTTTACACTAATTATTTATGAAACGTATTGTAGCAAACTTTAATCAACTATATATTGATGCATAAATCCTTTTACACATAGTACAAAGCATAAACATTTTATCTTAATTCAAACCTTAAGAAATATTCACCATCTTAATGAACGGCAATCTAATATACACTCCTGGAAATTGAAATAAGAACACCGTGAATTCATTGTCCCAGGAAGGGGAAACTTTATTGACACATTCCTGGGGTCAGATACATCACATGATCACACTGACAGAACCACAGGCACATAGACACAGGCAACAGAGCATGCACAATGTCGGCACTAGTACAGTGTATATCCACCTTTCGCAGCAATGCAGGCTGCTATTCTCCCATGGAGACGATCGTAGAGATGCTGGATGTAGTCCTGTGGAACGGCTTGCCATGCCATTTCCACCTGGCGCCTCAGTTGGACCAGCGTTCGTGCTGGACGTGCAGACCGCGTGAGACGACGCTTCATCCAGTCCCAAACATGCTCAATGGGGGACAGATCCGGAGATCTTGCTGGCCAGGGTAGTTGACTTACACCTTCTAGAGCACGTTGGGTGGCACGGGATACATGCGGACGTGCATTGTCCTGTTGGAACAGCAAGTTCCCTTGCCGGTCTAGGAATGGTAGAACGATGGGTTCGATGACGGTTTGGATGTACCGTGCACTATTCAGTGTCCCCTCGACGATCACCAGAGGTGTACGGCCAGTGTAGGAGATCGCTCCCCACACCATGATGCCGGGTGTTGGCCCTGTGTGTCTCGGTCGTATGCAGTCCTGATTGTGGCGTTCACCTGCACGGCGCCAAACACGCATACGACCATCATTGGCACCAAGGCAGAAGCGACTCTCATCGCTGAAGACGACACGTCTCCATTCGTCCCTCCATTCACGCCTGTCGCGACACCACTGGAGGCGGGCTGCACGATGTTGGGGCGTGAGCGGAAGACGGCCTAACGGTGTGCGGGACCGTGGCCCAGCTTCATGGAGACGGTTGCGAATGGTCCTCGCCGATACCCCAGGAGCAACAGTGTCCCTAATTTGCTGGGAAGTGGCGGTGCGGTCCACTACGGCACTGCGTAGGATCCTACGGTCTTGGCGTGCATCTGTGCGTCGCTGCGGTCCGGTCCCAGGTCGACGGGCACGTGAACCTTCCGCCGACCACTGGCGACAACATCGATGTACTGTGGAGACCTCACGCCCCACGTGTTGAGCAATTCGGCGGTACGTCGACCCGGCCTCCCGCATGCCCACTATACGCCCTCGCTCAAAGCCCGTCAACTGCACATACGGTTCACGTCCACGCTCTCGCGGCATGCTACCAGTGTTAAAGACTGCGATGGAGCTCCGTATGCCACGGAAAACTGGCTGACACTGACGGCGGCGGTGCACAAATGCTGCGCAGCTAGCGCCATTCGACGGCCAACACCACGTTTCCTGGTGTGTCCGCTGTGCCGTGCGTGTGATCATTGCTTGTACAGCCCTCTCGCAGTGTCCGGAGCAAGTATGGTCGGTCTGACACACCGGTGTCCATGTGTTCTTTTTTCCATTTCCAGGATTGTAGATCACGGAGATTGTATTACTAGATTTCTATGCCACCTCACTTGCAAGATAGCATAATTGTCACACTATTTATTGCCTTTGAGGTTAAATAGCTAATAAAATCAATATGCTCTTTAGTTAGTAAGATATGTATCAAGGTATTTTTTTTTTAGACTACTACCTACTCATAAATCTCTTAATCTGTATCTCCCCAATTCACATAAACTAGTGTGTATTGCCATATGTCACAGTACCACCAGAACACTTAAAATAATATGTGAGAAATCTGATAAAGAGAGACTGCATATACCGTGCACATCATTGTATACATAGTGTCACTCACTACTCCAGTGGTGCCGTATGTATCTTTTTTTTCTACCACTATAGAACAATCAGGTTACAGCTGTAGTGACACATATTTACTTTATACGCGAAATATTTAATAGGGAATGGTTTAAGTCTGCTCTACAAAAGTATACTACATTTGCTTGTAGATGAAATCCAATTGGAATCCCCTAGCCCAATGGTGCTTTTATTCTGTCTGTGTGTGTTTGTTTGGCGTTGGGAGGTTCCCACAGTCCAGGGTAGGTACAGGATTGGGTTCAAAGGATGATTCACCACACATCTAGTGTATGGCTCGGAGAACTGTGTTCAGAGGTGGATCCATCCACGCTACACCTGGCATAGTGTTGAAGATGGATCCGCCAGTGGTAGGTCTGGAGTAGGGTTTGGGCGCCCCCTGTAACAAACTGGCACTCATGTACATAGCATGGCGCAGTTGGGCTAGGGATTTACAGTTGGATTCCATCTACAAGCAAATGTAGAATATGTTGCCAGAAGTGGCGTCATAACCACGCAACTGGAAGTGTTACTGTCTTTGATCTTTAGAGTAAATAAAGAGCTTTGAAAGCAAGCCTCTCTTTAACATAGCGGATGTCTGGGGTTTTATGGAGGTATACGTGTGAATGTAGCTTTGTGACTAGACGAAAGTTACACCGCGAACTACTTCTGTATGATACTTGTAGCTTGGAAATGCGTCTACATTCATCCCCTGAATCAACTTCGTTGTGCAGCCCAACACATGACGTGTGAGACAATTGTTTATCTCTCTAACATCATGGATTCTGCTGTGTTGGTGCATCTGCCTCCAGACACCACCGCAGATGTAACGTGGATGGATTTGTGATGTACCAAATGTTACCATACAGGATACAACAGAGCTACAGCTAATTTTAAACAGTGTTTCTCTTATCAGCATAGAATGATTCCTCTCGATATGCAGCTTGCCCCCAATTTACTCTGATGTGAAGTGTAAAACTGTGTGTAAAAGGACAATATGTAAATTACTAACCCTAGCAAATGAATCATGGGTGTAGTCCTTGCCAAAATCAGTAGTAAGAAATGGAGATGCGGATTTCACGCATTACTAAAATCAAAGACACGACTACTTTGACCATAGTTTATTCTTCTAAAAATGCAATAGGAGATCAAAAAGATAGTTTACAAACGGTACAGCAACTTCTTCAAACCAATGGCGATCAGAGAAAATTCGAACATGAAATTTCTACATTAAATTAAATTAAATACAACCATTGAACGGCAAAGCCCCTAGAGAAGCGGTAGACAAACGAATGTGGTAAACATCACTTGCTCCTCCAAATCAAATCAAACAAGCAGTTCCATATGGGACATGATTTTTGCACAGTACTCACATCAACACAATCACCATAAACTGCTTTCATTCTGTCATGAATCTCCTTTGGGGTGACACCTTCTACTGTCAAGGATTCCACGAGTTTGCGTTCCTTAAATCGCACAAGCCAGTACCTGCCGAATACCATTGCTGCCAACTGTTGAAGATTAATAAAATTCTTTTCCGGGCTATTATGCCGTGGTCTGATGGATTTCGCATTGTAAACCAACGTTTCGTCCCCATCTGCGGAGGACATCTTCAAGGGGGTTCGTGGCTTCTGTGAACCTCCGAAACACACACTGTCTCACTACTGGTGAGCAATGGGTCACTGTATAAATAAATTCACAGATCTCCTACAGTTCCAGCTATGTCTTTAATCCATAGTTCAACAAGCTATTCATATGGCCCGTTCACCAGACAACTGTCCAGTTTCTCCAAAAAAAAAGCGCCAGCTGAGAAGCGACCAACCTTTGGACATAGTTCACAATGCAGTGCATGTGCCCTGGCTGTTTTAGGACTCGAGCCATTTTATGCACTGTGGGCTTCCCCCCCCCCCCCCCTCCTCCTGCAGCTGGCAGGATGCCCTTTGCTTTGATGGCTCATAGAGACTAGGCCTGTTTCACCGGCCTAGTATCACATGCAGACCAAACACAGTTAGTCGAATTTATATTTTTAGAGGGATGTTATGATCTCTGCTATATCTAGATCACTGAAGCAACAGAGAAAAGGGAAAAAACGATTGCATGATCGTAATAAGAGATTAAGTGATAGACTTGCTCCAGCCTGATACGTTTCAATGTATTGAAGTCCTTTTTGCATGATACTTGTAATTGTGGAGGATGAAAATATGTCTGCTTGTATCTCTCGAATGACCATCGTTGCACATTTCAAGGCATCATGTGAAAGACATTGGGTTAGCTAACCATAGATGTAGAACATGTGACTCTGGCATCTTGTGATAGGTGATCGTTAGCTAATAAGCAACACCCTGACAAAGTAAGTGAAGCTGGATTATTTTAATCAGTAATGCAGATCAAACAACATGTTTCCACTGTGGTGGAGAGTTGAGAGACTGGTAAGAAATGCACACTCCGTGGGTTCAGCGAGCTGAGTGGTTTTCCAAACGTTTGTTTTTGAATCTTGCGAAGGGGGCAGATTTAGTGAACAATGACCTGGTGTGTATTGCCATCTGTCACAGTACCACCAGAACACTTAAAATAATATGTGAGAAATCTGATAAAGAGAGACTGCATATACCATGCACATCATTGTATACATAGTGTCACTCACTACTCCAGTGGTGCCGTATGTATCTTTTTTTTCTACCACTATAGAACAATCAGGTTACAGCTGTAATGACACATATTTACTTTATACACGAAATATTTAATAGGGAATGGTTTAAGTCTGCTCTACAAAAGTATACTACATTTGCTTGTAGATGAAATCCAATTGGAATCCCCTAGCTCAATGGTGCTTTTATTCTGTCTGTGTGTGGTTGTTTGGCGTTGGGAGGTTCCCACAGTCCAGGGTAGGTACAGGATTGGGTTCAAAGGATGATTCACCACACATCTAGTGTATGGCTCGGAGAACTGTGTTCAGAGGTGGATCCATCCACGCTACACCTGGCATAGTGTTGAAGATGGATCCGCCAGTGGTAGGTCTGGAGTAGGGTTTGGGCGCCCCCTGTAACAAACTGGCACTCATGTACATAGCATGGCGCAGTTGGGCTAGGGATTTACAGTTGGATTCCATCTACAAGCAAATGTAGAATATGTTGCCAGAAGTGGCGTCATAACCACGCAACTGGAAGTGTTACCGTCTTTGATCTTTAGAGTAAATAAAGAGCTTTGAAAGCAAGCCTCTCTTTAACATAGCGGATGTCTGGGGTTTTATGGAGGGATACGTGTGAATGTAGCTTTGTGACTAGACGAAAGTTACACCGCGAACTACTTCTGTATGATACTTGTAGCTTGGAAATGCGTCTACATTCATCCCCTGAATCAACTTCGTTGTGCAGCCCAACACATGACGTGTGAGACAATTGTTAGTCGAATTTATATTTTTAGAGGGATGTTATGATCTCTGCTATATCTAGATCACTGAAGCAACAGAGAAAAGGGAAAAAACGATTGCATGATCGTAATAAGAGATTAAGTGATAGACTTGCTCCAGCCTGATACATTTCAATGTATTGAAGTCCTTTTTGCATGATACTTGTAATTGTGGAGGATGAAAATATGTCTGCTTGTATCTCTCAAATTACCATCGTTGCACATTTCAAGGCATCATGTGAAAGACATTGGGTTAGCTAACTATAGATGTAGAACATGTGACTCTGGCATCTTGTGATAGGTGATCGTTAGCTAATAAGCAACACCCTGACAAAGTAAGTGAAGCTGGATTATTTTAATCAGTAATGCAGATCAAACAACATGTTTCCACTGTGGTGGAGAGTTGAGAGACTGGTAAGAAATGCACACTCCGTGGGTTCAGCGAGCTGAGTGGTTTTCCAAACGTTTGTTTTTGAATCTTGCGAAGGGGGCAGATTTAGTGAACAATGACCTGGTGTGTATTGCCATCTGTCACAGTACCACCAGAACACTTAAAATAATATCTGAGAAATCTGATAAAGAGAGACTGCATATACCATGCACATCATTATATACATAGTGTCACTCACTACTCCAGTGGTGCCGTATGTATCTTTTTTTTCTACCACTATAGAACAATCAGGTTACAGCTGTAGTGACACATATTTACTTTATACACGAAATATTTAATAGGGAATGGTTTAAGTCTGCTCTACAAAAGTATACTACATTTGCTTGTAGATGAAATCCAATTGGAATCCCCTAGCCCAATGGTGCTTTTATTCTGTCTGTGTGTGGTTGTTTGGCGTTGGGAGGTTCCCACAGTCCAGGGTAGGTACAGGATTGGGTTCAAAGGATGATTCACCACACATCTAGTGTATGGCTCGGAGAACTGTGTTCAGAGGTGGATCCATCCACGCTACACCTGGCATAGTGTTGAAGATGGATCCGCCAGTGGTAGGTCTGGAGTAGGGTTTGGGCGCCCCCTGTAACAAACTGGCACTCATGTACATAGCATGGCGCAGTTGGGCTAGGGATTTACAGTTGGATTCCATCTACAAGCAAATGTAGAATATGTTGCCAGAAGTGGCGTCATAACCACGCAACTGGAAGTGTTACCGTCTTTGATCTTTAGAGTAAATAAAGAGCTTTGAAAGCAAGCCTCTCTTTAACATAGCGGATGTCTGGGGTTTTATGGAGGTATACGTGTGAATGTAGCTTTGTGACTAGACGAAAGTTACACCGCGAACTACTTCTGTATGATACTTGTAGCTTGGAAATGCGTCTACATTCATCCCCTGAATCAACTTCGTTGTGCAGCCCAACACATGACGTGTGAGACAATTGTTAGTCGAATTTATATTTTTAGAGGGATGTTATGATCTCTGCTATATCTAGATCACTGAAGCAACAGAGAAAAGGGAAAAAACGATTGCATGATCGTAATAAGAGATTAAGTGATAGACTTGCTCCAGCCTGATACGTTTCAATGTATTGAAGTCCTTTTTGCATGATACTTGTAATTGTGGAGGATGAAAATATGTCTGCTTGTATCTCTCGAATTACCATCGTTGCACATTTCAAGGCATCATGTGAAAGACATTGGGTTAGCTAACCATAGATGTAGAACATGTGACTCTGGCATCTTGTGATAGGTGATCGTTAGCTAATAAGCAACACCCTGACAAAGTAAGTGAAGCTGGATTATTTTAATCAGTAATGCAGATCAAACAACATGTTTCCACTGTGGTGGAGAGTTGAGAGACTGGTAAGAAATACACACTCCGTGGGTTCAGCGAGCTGAGTGGTTTTCCAAACGTTTGTTTTTGAATCTTACGAAGGGGGCAGATTTAGTGAACAATGACCTGGTGGATGACATCGGAAGTTGACTGAGGCTTTTTTCAGATGATGCTGTGATATATCGAGAGGTTGTAACAATGGAAAATTGTGCTGAAATGCAGGAGTATCTGCAGCGAATTGACACATCGTGCAGGGAATGGCAATTGAATCTCAATGTAGCGAAGTGTAATGTGTGCGAATACATAGAAAGATAGATCCCTTATCATTTAGCTACAAAATGCAGGTCAGCAACTGGAATCAGTTAATTCCATAAATTATCTGGGAGTAGGCATTAGGAGTGTTTTAAAATGGAATGATCATATAAAGTTGATCGTCGGTAACGCAGATGCCAGACTGAGATTCATTGGAAGAATCATAAGGAAATGCAATCCGAAAACAAAGCAAGTAGGTTACAGTACGCTTGTTCGCCCACTGCTTGAATACTGCTCAGCAGTGTGGGATCCGTACCAGATAGGGTTGATAGAAGAGATAGAGAAGATCCAACGGAGAGCAGCGCGCTTCGTTACAGGATCATTTAGTAATCGCGAAAGCGTTACGGAAATGATAGATAAACTCCAGTGGGAGACTCTGCAGGAAAGACGCTCAGTAGCTCGGTACGGGCTTTTGTTAAAGTTTCGAGAACATAACTTCACCGCAGAGTCAAGCAGTATATTGCTCCCTCCTACGTATATCTCGAGAAGAGACCATGAGAGTAAAATCAGAGAGATTAGAGCCCACACAGAATCATACCAACAATCCTTCTTTCCACGAACAATACGAGACTGAAATAGAAGGGAGAACCGATAGAGGTACTCAGGGTACCCTCCGCCACACACCGTCAGGTGGCTTGCGGAGTATGGATGTAGATGTAGATGTAGAAGTTTTTAGAAGAGGGATGTGATTATTACTGCAAAGGATGCGGCTAATATTCAACCCACATCAAATCTTCTGAATTCTGAAAAAGTTGCCCTAAAAGCAGCATCAGAAAACCATATGAGTATCTGTGCATTCAACAATACCCCCCTGTGTAAAATATGCTTCTAGGAAGAAATGAGACTCCTGTTTCTTCCATGCAAATATATAGCTGTTCGCATCGCATGTAAACCTTCACTTACCTCGTGTGTTGTGTGCTAGAGACTTGTTTCAGCTTCAGTAAGAGCATTTTCAACAAAAACAGCGACTTTGTAGGAAGTGTTATATTATAAATTGTATATAAGCATAAATGAAGATTACCAAATAAGCAGCAACCAGTGGTAAAATCATGTTTTCTTAATATCCTTTTGCAAATCGATTTCAACTGATTAACAGCCATCATCGGTGCTTTCGACGAACATGTGCCCTGAGTGGTACCACTGTCTTAAGCAGATGAGACTGGTTGCTGCTTATTTGGTAATTTTATGTTTTACAGTCGCTGCACAAACTGGGAACTACATGGAGCCTACCATTCATAAATAAAGATGTAAGGCGGGGCTATTTTTACCTCCTTACATAATCAATTAATAATTAATAATTTGTTGGATTAGACCAAGCCGCGCGGGACTAGCCAAGCGGTCTATGGCGCTGCAGCCATGGACTGTGCGGCTGGTCCCGGCGGAGGTTCGAGTCCTCCCTCGGGCATGGGTGTGTGCGTTTGTCCTTAGGATAATTTAGGTTAAGTAGTGTGTAGGCTTGGGGACGGATAACCTTAGTAGTTAAGTGCCATAAGATTTCACACGGATTTGAACATTTGATTAGACCAACATATTTATATCATTTGTGGTCAAAGGTTATGTGGGGTTATTAGTTCATTAATCTAAGTGGTTGATTCTAGACAGCTTAAAACCAAAACAACTGTTATACTGCATGCTTAACTAAAGTAATTTTTACGCTGGCTAGAACCGCGAAGGAAACTAAGGAAGTGACAGATGTCAGGCAGGCCAGGAGCGAGCTGGGAGGTTTTTTTTTTCCTTCAGCAGCCAAAGGGCAGAATTTAAAGCGTGGCATGAATGCATCTAGAATATTTTGTATGAACTGCTCAGCATTGATCACTGCTTTCATGTCTAGAAAGAGTGGAAGGAAATCAAGCTGTAGCGAAGGCAATAGTGAAGTGAGGTTTGCTAATATCAAGGCAGAGTGCGCCGAGGGACTCTATGCTGGATGTCGAGCTGACACACATAGCTGGAGAGCATATAATGTATTGGAGACACTGCTAGCAATACGTCCAATGATCACTCTCAAACATAATCTGAGAAAGTACCAATTTTTCCACATGAAACGGAATTATTTTGTTTCATTGAGAGCAGAGGACTTATGACTGCACACTTCAGTCAAGTGTCTGTTCCCGGCAAGTGTGAAGGCAGATTGTCTTAACCTGTGAAAAAACCCTGTACTTCAATAACTTTGAACGTAGGAGCTTCCAGACGCAACCACACTCCTTTTTGTAGTTAATTCACATCCACACATCAAACTTCGTCTCCAAGACAGCAGCCTTCCGCAGATTTATGTGACAGATGTGCTCTCCATTCGACTATTTATGATGATATACGAGCCATGGCTTGAGAAATAGGGAACTATAAAGAAAAACGTATTCAGTTCCGCTTGAATGTTCTCAGCGTCAGTCAAAGTGGAGGTTCTTATTAACAAAGAGGCTAGACTATACCAACCATTTAAGTGTTCCTGTCATGAAATTGGGGGGCGTGATTTTTGCATAGAAGATGGGCGTGTTGCCAATCTTAAAGTTAGTCTGACCGGAAGAATTAATTGTCTGTTGTAATTGTATACATTCTGTTTCCCAATTTCCTGTCGATTCCTGGAGCACCGTCTGTGGCCCCTTGGTTCTTGTAAGACATGGGTGCTCTAATAGGAGGTCTGATGGCCAGTAGTTCAGTGTAACGCTCCTTCAGCCCATGCCTTCTGCGGATATAATCTGCCTCAGTACCCTTTAAGGAACTTGTGTACTGGTCCTTGTGTTTTAATATTGTATTATTTATTACAATACCTATCTCTATTTAATAGTTCTGGTCACCTTTTGGAATAAATCTAGCAGTGTAGTGTTCAGTGGATGTTAAGGATTGTGTTACAAAGTTTACCATCATCTTATTTCACCAGTTGCTTGTTTTTTAATTAACCTTGCTATTGTATTTGCTATTTTGCAGCAGGTTTCTAAATTTTTTTATATTATTGCCGTTCCCATCGTGTAGGGCCTTCAGTTATGATTGTGGTCACTTGCCTTAAATTCTAATTTGGTATTTGTGTTTACGCAGTAAGCCTTTAAAACCTTATTTACTGCCTTTCCTGGCGTCTGATGCCTTCAGCTGTGTTTGTGGCGACTGGCCTTTAATATTTCAATACCTGTAATTTGTAAGTTGCAGTGAGTTTTACACAATTCTTAATTTATTGCCATTCCTGGCGTGTAAGGCCTTCTGCCCAGATCATAGTGGCTTGCTTTTAAAACAGTATCTGCTGTATCTGTATTTAATGGTGACTTGCTAAATTGTAACTCACTGAAAACACTATTATTTACACAGTTGTTTATTCCTTCATTAATAACGTGTGGTAGTTTTTATTTATTGTTGAATCTGGAATTAATGGTTTAAAATAAATTGTTTGTAACAATGAAAGGCAACTAATACTAACTGATTACTTCCCCGTCCACAATCGTAACTGAATCCTGTCTTCCCTTGACCACCAGGTTTCAAATATCTTGATACCATCTTACTATTCCTATTTACCTAGGATTAGTCTTTGCCTCACTGATTCTGAATAGGTATTTAAGTCCATTAATCAGTTAGAATCAATTATATAATTTTTATCTAATGTCTGAGGTTGGTAAACCATAGCAGGGCTTATCAGATGGCAACATCTCATAGGAAAGTCATGACCGACCCCAGTGTCACAAAGCACTATCATTAAAACACAGTGATCGTTCTTCTATCCTACATTAGTCTCACGTAGGTCTGCTCTTAATATGATAGTTATGATTGCAAAACGATGTTAACACATTCTTCAGAAAAAGATTGGCCAGATTTAAGGACTCAGTATTGTAGTGTCTGAGAGCTGATTTCTGAAGATGAGGCAGGATAAGGTTACGATTGTGGATGGCGCCGCAATCAGTTACTCTCGGTCGCACAATAAATACGTAAACTATATTTAAAGAAATTAAAATTTTAAAGCAATCTCTCAATAAACACAGTTGACTCTATGATGGCTGAAATACTTATTGCATGAAAAAAAATTCCACAATTTTAGGGCCGAAGGCCACCAACAATAACTTCAAACAACAAACGGCTGAAGGCCTGAATTAGGAGTGAGAGGAACAATTCCAAATAGCACTTTTAAAACAGATACTTTGCTTCTAAAACAAGTTTGCTTAAAACAACTTACTGCAACGTGGTTGAACGCATTATCATGAAAGGAAATTATTGCTCGGCTGAAGGCCACATCAACAATAATAACAAAATTACAAATATCCTTAAAACAAACATCACAATCTAAGGAATCAGGACAAGTGGATCTCAGCAAGTGTTCCAACGGTCGGCCTGGGAAGGTAACTCAAACATGAGGTGAGGTGAGACAGGGAGCCAAAAGTTGTACTCACGTAACAAGCTGGCAACTGAAACTAGGAGCAGCTTAAGCGCCGTCCGACCGACTAAACAATCCGCCTACTATCCAATCACCGGTACAACGATGGAATATTGTCAGGCGAGGGCGAAAAGACAGACAGAACTGCGTCTTCAGAAAACACCCAAGGCCGAAGGAAACACTAGAACCAAGGTAGACATCCCAAAAAATATGCACAGCACAATACACGAGGCTATCGAACTACACGCCGTGTCAGACAGCATCAACACGATGCGGAATGATACACTGCCGCAAAAGTATGCGAACCTCCAGGGCAGGTAACTGCGGCGTTAGCGGCAACAAGGCAGAAAATGCCGCTGATTGCACTTCACACTTCACTCGATCCGGCAGTGGCAGCACGCTGCCAGCGGCCTCATGCGCTGCACGGACCTGCTCGCTGCGGCGCCCCCAACCGACCTGATGTCCGTTCGCAACCACCCACTCCACACAACGCGACCCAGAAATACTAGCGGTGGCTCCAAAGATAGAACCACAGTACTCGTCTCGATAAGTGCTGCTGCTGCCACTCACAGGCAGGCAAACCAGTAGCTTAGTGAGGCCAGTAAATGGAATAATAAAGTAGATGCCAAGCAATAAACGGCTCAGTGACAAAATGTAGAACTGACAAACATAACCAGTGTTTGTTGATGTATGCAACTTCCATGGGGTTACAAACATCATTTTATTCCCAGCAGAGTGTTATCATTTAGACAATAATGATAACAGTGGCACATATAAAAATAATTTATAGGTGTACAAAAAAAGATGTTATCTGATACAGCGAGTTCTGGCGAAAGGAAATTTAAGAAGACTACATCAGCTTAAGTTGAGAACTTTAATAGGAGCAGTACTAGGCATCAGGAGATATTATGCTATAACGAAAGTACTATTTCTCATACATAGGAGCAATACTGCGGCATCAAGAGGCATATTATGAGAAATTTGTATGAAGGCAACAGAAACTATTTCAATTATAAGTAAGAAATCCACATAAAAAGCGGAAGTGGCTGGAATACCGCATCAGTTTCGCATAGATGACTTGTCTGTGTCCAAGAAGAAGACTAACAGGGCTACAATAACGTTACTACAAAAAGAAAACATAATATCGTTTAACACGGGAGAGCTCCAGTTGTAAATATATGTAACAAATGTTTTATGTCAAATCACAGGTCTAAGAATGAAGGAGGTTATCAATAGCCGTTTTATAATGGACCCTGACACGGGCCTAGCAGAAGCGTTTACTTCTTTCCCCACTAAAGAGCATGGATTTAAGCTATGATTTATAGCAATGAAATGAACTGTTAGAGTTTGATCCTGTGGAGAGCTGTGTTATCAGCGGCGACGATGAAAATGTAAGCTAGACTGGGACTCGAACCTGGGACCTCCTGCTTCCTCGGCAGTTGTGTCCACCACTGCTTCACCTGAACACAGAGTTCAAATGTGTGGAACACCTCCACGTGCTCCCAGTCGACTGACATTCTCACCTAGAAGTACCTATCTGCAGCTTCTGTCCATTTCTTCCACGCTCGCTAATTTCAGATTCCCACTGGAGATGGAACGTAAATGTGCATCCCCACTGAAGGTTGTGGATTAATTGCCTGTCCAGGTGAATCAAATGAATACATGTTGTCTGTTCTTTGGGACATGTCTGGAAGAACAGGTACCTCATATTCATACAACTGTATTAAATGCTAGTGATACAAAAGTGTTATATTAAAGCAGAAGCAACAAATTTTTCACAACAGTAACGTCAAATACAGATCTTACAGAAATATAAATGATTGCCACGAGGAATGTTGTTCTGTACATCTTAATAAAAAGAATCTGTGTGGAGAACGGACCTAAACCACTCCCCATTAAAGATTTCTACTGTAAAAAGAAAGCACATATCTGGCACTACAGCCGTAACTTGATTATTTTATAGGAGTAGGAAAAAATGACATGGCACAATTGGGGTAACGAGTGACAGTATCAGACAATGGCAAGCATAGGGTGAGTCACTCTTTCCTACATATTCTAAGTGTTCTGATGGTATGGTGCCATGTCACAATACACGCTTCGGACATGGGAGAAATATGCATAGAGGTTTAAGACTGGATAGTTAGTCGTATGATCGAAAAAAATAATTCTTAATACACGTCAATCTTAGTGAAGAGTATGTTATCACGCTCTGTTATGCCATATCTATTCCCGGACGAACATAATAATAATAATAATAATAATAATAATAATAATAATAATAATAATAATAATAATGGAATTAAAGACATATTGAAACTTGTAAAAAATACTAATTTTTGTGCCCCGACATAGCGACAATACACACTGCAACTTAAAACATAGCCATTCGTCAAGAGACAATTCGTAGTGGCTGCAGGACCAAAATAGTGTCTGTTCTTTTGGACATGTCCAAAAGACATAACATGTAGACCCATTCTTCTTCATTCCACGTCAGTCCTAATAGCCCAATGTTTAGGAAATAATTGCCTTTTGTGTGCTTTGAACTCTGCATGTATTGTATTCAAAACTATTGAAGCACGTGTACTGTCTTGTATTGAATTTCCGATACTTGCACTTATACCGTTACCTAGCTTCACGTCATTCTCATCATCATCAGAATGAACTTCATTTCCAATATACAGTTTGCAGTATCATCTAAAATCATTTTAACATAGACCTGGCACTGATTGATTCTGTCCATTCCAATATATACTGCATCCTGCAAACTAGGTATGTTCACAATGCTTCGGTGATTTAGAAATACACTCTGTAATGACACCTGAGCTGTTACTTTAACATACCTCTACCAAACACATAGACTATCGATGCGCTGGCACCGCTCCTAATTCTGCCAGTGACATAATTGTCGGATGGAATGGGCTGTACATCACTGTCATATGACCACCGATGTATGTCACATTGTTACACAGTCTCTCCCACTCTACTCTTACACCCCCACTTTTGTTTCTCGCTGCATATTTTATTCTTCAACTACAGCTTGGAGTTCAGTGTTGGATGCTATCCTGATATTAACATACATAGACATGTTGGTGGCCGAATAGTATGTATTGGCGAACAGTAACATCGGTGTAGATTAATTCTTACAAAGAAGAAAACAAAAACCAGCCACTATTAATACTGCTATTTATTTACGTAAATAGCACCGTTACCGGTTTCGAACTGGCAAGTTCATCATCAGACGGCTGTTCACATGATTTTCAAGATACACTTTACATTATAGTCCGTTTTCGATTACACTTTACATTATAGTCCGTTTTCGATTTTTATTATTCCACTGTGGCGAAGTATTTTTTGTGTGCTGTTGCCCTACGGTAGAAAAACAGTGTTAGAAGCGCCCAATGTGAAAATAACTAACTTCCAAACGATGAAATACAGCGTAAATAAATGTATGAGCTTGAGTGCTTATGGTACTTACGTCTAAAATTCCGCGTGATTTTATTGCGAAGTTGCAGGATTTTATTTTTCGCATATTCCTAAATATATCCAGCACTTAGTATTAATTCAACTAACATCACCTTCACAAATACTGAACTTGCCCTCATAAGCAAAGGTCTTAAGCACAACATAGAACCAAATCTTAATGGCAATAACCTAAAAAGCCTTATTGCATCCACTAAGCTTGCATGTCATGCTGCTAAATTGAATCCCAGTGAAACAAATGCAATAGGCTTCAAAGCCAATAAAATAATCACAATACACTTAAAAAATACTTCACATAAAAATAGTAACCAAAAGACACTGAATTGTATCAACTCCAAGCTTTCTAACAGTAAAGCTCTAATAGTGAAGGCAGACAAAGGTAACTGTGCAGTTGTAATGTATAAAAATGAATATGTTGACAAAACCATGGAAGTTTTTTGTTGTAATAACATAATCGAATTAGACTTCGACCCCACTTCTAAATTTCAAGCCAAACTTAAGAAAACTCTTAAGAACTGTAATTTCCTCCTAATCAAACAGGAAGTACGGGACTGCATTGCTATGAACCCCACTTCCCCTAGTCTTAGGACACAGCCCAAGATACAAAAACAGCACTGCCCAATCAGGACTATTGTTAACTCTAGGAACAGCCCTGCATACAGATTAAATAACAAACTGCTAGCTCTTCTAAATGTCCATTACACTTTTGAGACCAACTATTCTATTAGGAACACATTTGAGCTCATTGACAAAATTAAGGATGTGCACATTTCACCGACAGCCACATTTGCATCACTTTACATTGTAAATCTCTATATTAACATCCCTATACAGGACACCATAAATATAATCCAGAACAAACTGTTTAAACACAAGAAACTGAGTATGGCAGAAATCTATGAGTTCCTTGAATTACTCACGTTGGTGCTGTCATACAATTACTTCAGGTTTAATAACAAAATTTACAAACAGAATGATGGGTTGGCAATGGGTAGCAGCCTAGCAGGGAAGTTGGGAGACATCTAAATAAACCACTTAGAACGCACAATTTTCAAAACTAACAGTCGCATCAGCAGCAAAATCATCTAGTATAAAAGGTATGTGGATGTTTCTGTTATTCTTTTTGATGGCAGTAATGAAGAAATTGACACATTAGCAACCAAGCTGAGTTTCTTGCACAGTAACATCAAATTCACTGTTGAACATGAATCCAATAACAGCAACAATTTCTTAGATTTTAAAATTTCCAGAAAAAAAACAGAAACATTATTTTGAAATTTACAGAAAGCAAACAGCCACAGATGTGGGCATCAACAGCTCATCGTGCCATCCAGTCTAACATAAGATGGCATACTTCAGGTCCATGCTTAATGGCCTGCATAAAATTCCACTGGAACCAGTTGAACAACATGAAGAAAGCAATATCATCAAAGCCATAGCTCTAAACAATGGATATAACCCACACATGATTGATAAATTATCTCAAAAAATCCAAAAACCAGCAAACAACAAAGCTCCACACCAGACACCTATGCAGTCAACACAAAAATCTGCAGAAAGCAGCAGAAAATATGTCTCACTTCCTTTTCTAAGTAATCTCTTCAAAAACACAAAAATAAGTATAAGCTTTCACACAAACCATAAACTTCAGCAGCCAACCATTCATAACATAATAACACCCCTCGCCCCTTACAAAAGATCAGGTATATATAAACTCAGATGCCAAAATTGTCCCTTCCTTCTATATTGGACAGACTGGGAGAAACTTTGAGATTGGATTCAATGAACGTTTAGATGCTATACGTCTGAACAATCCTTCAAAATCTGCATTTGCAGTGCACAAAACTGTCAGTAAACATAGAGCAAAAAACATTGAAGACCACATTCGAATATTTCATCATGTTGATAAAGGTAGCCCCATGAATCTGCTTGAAGAGATAGAAATATATACACATAAAAGCAAATCACCACATCATATTCCTAATGAACAGACAAAGCTAGCCAATGCAACCTTTCTACAAAACTTCACTAACCTATTATCCAGTCTAAAACAAATAAACACTACTCCTTTTAACAACAACATGCAATCAATAATCCAAATAAAGCACTACATCATAATATAGCTGCCTGCTCAATCACACGTTACTGCAACTGTAAAAGTGATTTAAAAATAAAAGTGGTGCGCCATACTACATTTAGATCATTACTACTGTCACATTATTCATGTGTCTCATGTAAATGTTGTCACCTGTTTAATGCACTGTATTTACACCATACTATATAAGTAACATTCATACAACTGGCCATCACATTTTCCCAATTTATTTGTAATTAATGCTCACTGAATATGGCATTCTTTGTAGTATAAATACTTGTAATGTACTTGTAATGCTACCTTAATTCTTGAAAAAAAAATACTGCAGCTATACTTGATTCAAAACTTCAGTGCACCATAGATAGATGTTAATACATTTGTTACTGTCATATTATTCATTTCATCTCACCTCTATGTTGCTCCTTGGATATAGCACAGTATTTACACGATACCATATAAGTAGCATTGACACTGCTGGTTACTACATCTGTCAACTTCATTTGTAATATTATACGCTCATAATGTAAGGTTTATCTTTCTGTTTTAATTTTCATTAAGTTATGTTATTCTTTAAATACAGTCATTCTGTGAAATCAAAGCAACCTGTATACTGTGATGTCTCTGAGAGAGAACGTCTCTGACACTGTTGTGTTTGTAAATCTACAATCTCTGTGATAACTTCACATGTGGCAAATTCTTTTAGGTGTGTGTGTGTGTGTGTGTGTGTGTGTGTGTGTGTGTGTGTGTTCGTGTGTGTGGTGCTTTACACAGTATGGTGATGTACAAGTTACGTAAGTGCTGGATATATTTAGGAATGTGCGAAAAATACAATCCTGTAACTTCGAAACAAAATCGCGCGGAATTTTAGACGTAAGTACCATAACCACCTAAACTCACATATTTATTTACGCTGTATTTCATCGTTTGGAGGTTAGTTATTTTCACATAGGGCGCTTCTAACACTGTTTTTCTACCGTAGAGCAACAACACACAAAAAATACTTCGCCACAGTGGAATAATAAAAATCGAAATCGGACGATAATGTAAATTGTATCTTGAAAATCATGTGAACAGCCGTCTGCTGATGAACTTGCCAGTTCGAAACCGGTAACGGTGCTATTTAGGTAAATAAATAGCAGTATTAATAGTCGCTGGTTGCTGTTTTCTTCTTTGTAAGCATTAACCTAAGTTAATTGTATACAGCCACGGTCTCACCATTCCAGTTTTAGACAAAATAGCAGTAACATCGGTAGCTAACTGAATGAGTGGACTGCAGTCTATCAGAGTCGACATCAATCTAGAATGGTGGGGACAGTGTACCAAGTTAAAACTTGTTGATCCAGGATAGTCAAATCTGATGCTTTGATAGTGGGGACGGGTAATATGCTAAACATACGGGCTGCAAGTCCTGTCGTAAGAGAAAAGTAACTCATAGATAAGTAAACAGAGAGTACATGCCAGGCTGGAGGAAATGTAATTCATACACGAAGGAGGTGGTTTATCAAACAGTGCTACTACTGGTGAAATAGCGTTAGAAGAATGGTTAAGGCTCATCTGTGAAGCAAGCATATCATATGGCTGCTGGAATCATATAGGTCGATATAGTCTATTTTAATATGTACAGAAGAAAGATCAGGGGAAGAAAGACGACATACACTATGTGTGATCAAAAGTATGCGGACACCTGGCTGAAAACAACAAGTTCGTATCACCCTCCATCGGTAATGTTGGAATTCAATATGGTGTTGGCCCACCCTTAGCCTTGATAACAGCTTCCACTCTCACAGGCATACGTTCAATCAGGTGCTGGAAGGTTTCTTAGGGAATGACAGCCCATTCTTCACGGAGTGCTGCAATGAGGAGAGGTATCGATGTCGGTCGGTGAGGCCTGGCACGAAGTCGGCGTTCCGAAACATCCCAAAGGTGTTCTATAGGATTCAGATCAGGACTCTGTGCAGGCCAGTTCATTACAGGGATGTTATTGTCGCGTAACCACTCCGCCACAGGCCGTGCATTATGAACATGTGCTCGATCGTGTTGAAAGATGCAATCTCCATCCCTGAACTGCTCTTCAACAGTGGGAAACAAGAAGGTGCTTAAAACATCAATGTAGGCTTGCGCTGTGATAGTACCACGCAAGACAACAAGGGGGTGCAAACCCCCTCCATGAAAAACACGACCACACCATAACGTTACCGCCTCCGAATTTTACTGTTGGCACGACACTCGCTGCCAGATGACGTTCACCGAGCATTCGCCATACCCACACCCTGCCGTCGGACCACCACATTGTGTACCGTGATTCGTCACTCCACACACCGTTTTTCCACTGTCCAATTATGCAATCTTTACGCTCCTGACACCAAGCGAGGCGCCGTTTGGCATTTACCGGCGTGGTGTGTGGCTTATGAGCAGCCGCTCGAGCCTAAAATCCAAGTTTCCTCACCTCCCGCCTAACTATCATAGTACTTGCAATGGATCCTGATGCAGTTTGGAATTCCTGTGTGATGGTCTGGATAGATGTCTGCCTATTACACATAAGGGCCCTCTGCAACTGTCGGCGGTCTCTTTCAGCCAACAGACGAGGTCGGCCTGCGCACTTTTGTGCTGTACGTTTCCCTCCACGTTTCCACTTCACTGTAACATCGGAAACAGTGGATCTAGGGATGTTTAGGAGTATGGACGTATGACGTACAGACGTATGACAGAAAAGACACCCAATCACCTGACCACGTTCGAAGACCGTGAGTTCTGCGGAGCGGTTCATTCTGCTCTCTCACTATGTCTAGTGACTACTGAGGTCGTTGATATGCAGTACCTGGCAGCAGGTGGCAGCACAATGGACCTAATATGAAAAATGTATTTTTTTGGGGGGTGTCCGGATACTTTTGATCACATAGTGTATTTCTCCAGTAATAAAAAATTAGTGGATTAGTGCGTATACAGAGATATATAGACAATTTTGCATCTGGAGGTCCGTTAACTCATTTTTTAGTTGATCATTGTGTGAGAGCGAGATGGAAGGGAAAGCAATGATACTGTTGTGATACACCCTCCTACTTGCACTGTAAATCGACTTCTTTAGATCAAGGAAAAAAAATAGGCTGTGGAAGTTCTAAGAACTGACAGGTCGACTTACATGTATCTGCTGAGCTACAGAAAATTTCATCTACATGTCACCTAAATGGTCTAACACTACACTTCAGTCCAAAGTGTAAGTACTGGGTCTATTTCTAAAAGTGACTACCACTACACGTTTGTGCACTGGTCATGTGGGGGAAAATATGCACGACTCAAGCTGGAATACGATATCATGGTCAGTCCTTTCTGGAAAATAATGAGCAATGCTGTGATTAAGTCCTAAATCTTTGTGTAGTCTTACAGTTGCTCTGAATTACGTGTGGCTGGTTGTGGCCTACCTGCGAAGTAGCCGACAGCGTCGGAAGCTCGTTCACACTGATATGACTGTATTACACAGGTATCCCCATTTTTTAAAAAAGTAAACAAGCAAAAACCGGTGTATTTCTTACAAAACGCTAGAGCGGAAGTTTAAAGAAACCCTTATTCAACTAAAACCCAGATACCATTATGCCGCCACCATTGTAACACCTCTGGCTTGATAATCAAAGGAACATGATAAAGGAGATTAGGACACGTACAAAGACATATACAGACAATAATTTCTTGCAGTGAATTGCAGATGTTATGATTCCGATTTCTTGATGCCGTCGTCGTACATTATAGACGCAGTGGCAAGTTTTCTTTGGTCATTGTTCTGGAGAGATATTCCGCTACATCTCGCTATTAAAAGAATTTACCTGACGTAGCGATCATCAAAGAGATTATGGTGTGTACAGAGGCACATAGACAGTCATTTTTTATTCAGTCAGTACGTGTGTGTGCTTGCTTGATAGGAACCAAAATCGATAATACTGTTATGAAATAGCCACCACCTTGTATTAAATAGCGACTTGCGGAATATTTAGGATGTGGGCTCCTCTCTGGGTCTGACATAGATTACTGTAGATAATCAGCTTTTAGTATAGATTTGTCACCGAGAATATTACGAAAAAACAATGTGTTTAAAAAAGAATGGCCGTATATTATCAGCAACACATCTTGTTATTCCATACATTTTTAAGAAAAATGCCTCATAAATTGTTTCCACATATACTGTACTGTTACTACATATCTTCAAGGGAGCCGAAGTGTTTTAGTGTTTCAAGAGGTTCCGTATGAAAGATTTATACCGGCTACGAGAAACCGAGCGAGGTGACGTAGTGGTTAGCACGCTGGACTCGCATTCGGGAGGACGACGGTTCAATCTCGTCTCCGGCCATCCTGATTTAGGTTTTCCGTGATTTCCCTACATCGCTTTAGGCAAATGCGGGGTGGTTCCTTTGAAAGGCCATGACCGATTTTCTTCCCCATCCTTCCCTCACCCGAGCTTATGCTCCGTCTCTAACGACCTCGTTGTAGACGGGACGTTAAACACTAATCTCCTCCTCCGGATACGAGAAAAGCGGGAAAACATGATCTACGAAGTCACAATGCAGGCGCAAGGTTTTTTGGAGTGGTCATGATGGACAATCATTGAAGAGGATTGTGATGAAAAATACAAAGATAACAGCTACAAAAGTCACTGCAGAATTGAATGTCACACTCACGAACCATGTCAGCGCCAGAACTATGTGAAGGGATCTTAAGATGGAGGGAACTTCAGGTCGAGCTGGAATACCAAAACCTCTCACCAGTGACTTAAATGCACGCAATACAAAACATAGAGCAAGAGGCATAAAAACTGCGATATGGGCCAATGGAAGAATGCCATTCGGCCAGATGAGTCTTGTTTCATATTCTTTCCAACTTCCAACTGAATTTACATCCCAAGACTGAAACGTAGTCAAGTAGGATAGAAGTAGTATAAGCGATCTGTTTGCCAATTCTTCTAAGTTCGTGGACACTATATTACCTACTCTCACATACGTTTCACTACATGTCTGCAACGAGAAATTGTAGATTTACCGACAGATATTATTTCCATGGGCCATCAGTCCTAACTGGTAATGCTCCTGTACCGTGTAGGATAACGCGAGAGCAAGCGATACCAAGCAGATCCCATGTGCCGCTTTCAAACTTGTCTCTCGCCATTTCTCTTTTCAAATACAACATGCGATACAAGCAGTATGCACATCTTATATTATTGTTCACTCGTATTTGTCCAGATACCCTTGAGCAGACTGCACAGCGCTAAAATGGAAACGACTTCTCAAGTAAGTTTTTTTTTTTTTTTTTTTTTTTTTTTTTTTTTTTTTTGTAATTACATCAGTGGTCAGTGTGAGGATGAATGACAACTTTTTCTGCTCCGCACGAAGATACATCTGTGGGAGGAATGTTCACTGAGCACAGAGGGCCACTGTTCCTGCCACTACATATGCCTCCTCCTGCAAAGATGCAAGGCAGCGAGCACTGTGTCCACAATGCCTACTAGAGCACGGCGGCCAGAGAAGTCTGCAGTGCTGTGCTGTGCAGAAACAGGGTGGCTGCATCGTAATGGAGTGCCAGCATTCCTCCCCCCCCCCCCCCACCCCTCCCCATCCTAACCCACCGCTAGTGACAAAAGTGTGGGTCATAATTGTAATTTAGCGATGTATATACCTTTCTGTCAATGTTCCCGAAGTTATTTACAAACTAAGTATAATTTTATAGTGTTACATTCCTCTCGGACAATCCGATAGTGACATCATTGTTTTTTAATGCACTAATAATGCAGGGATAAATTCCATACAGTGAAGTATGTACTTGGTGTGCAGCGAACGCTGTGTGGAAATTGTTTAACATGGGATACATTGTTAAAGTATTCCACTGTGGTAATTGATTAACATTTAAAAGTCTCATGACTCTTTGGAATACTAGGATAAAATTGCAACGACTTGCCCCAAAACTGTTAATAAGAATCGAGGGAAGTGGTGTCCTTGCAGAAGGTACACAACAGGACTGTATTTGTTGATAATTAATGCATTGCGAAATAATTGGTGGATTTGTTAAAATATCACACTCCAGAAATTATGTCTTCTTTAAATGTGGGAGAAAATCAGCAGAACTGTAGCAAACAGGCCCAAAACCGTATGTAGTGTCATATATTACTGTGCATACAGAGAACACAATTGGGTAAAATATTCTGCTGAAAATTGCGAAAATAACAAAACTGTAAATATCTGAATTTGTTTGTGCTGGTGCTGCTGTTGATCAAACGAGGCACAGAGTATGAATGCTGAGTCCCTTCCCATAATGGTGAGTGGTGGTGAGCCAGGGGCTGGTGATGGAAGACATACATGAATGTACCGCATGAATAAGGGGAGGGGACCTACATTTTTAGGTCTAAAATTACGATCAGCAATGTTAGGCTAAAAGCACTCAGACACCTGGGTAAACATGGACCACTCAGTGGACATCTTCGATCATAAATTATGGTACTTGAAAAGAGAGTTATAGGCCTTTAATTAAATCCTAGATAAACAAAACAAGATCCCAAGTCTTTGGTTTGTTTACATAAGAATAACATTGGAGTCATAGATGGCGAACTGGTCCAGCCCTCCTAATCACTTCATCTTGCAAAAGTTTGTTGTCCCACCTTATTGGCAAAACTTGTGCAGTGAGTGTGCTTGGCTCTCAACTGTAATTCAGTACACTTTCTTACAAGGAATCTGATAATATTGAGGTTTCAGAGAACACAGAAAAGGAAATGGCACAATAGATGCAGGTCTAAAAATCTCAACAGAAACTTACCTTCTGGAACCTATCAGAAATCTACTGTGAATGCCGCACAATATCACACTTTCTCAATGTATGTGCCACATGAAAAGCAATTCTTATTGAACAGAAAATCATTGTAAAGGTAAAAGATCACATTGCTGAATAAAGTTTAAGTCGTTGACCACACGGCTCTTTGAAAATACCTGTCACACAAATATATAATTTCAATTTCATTATGGGAAGGTGAGTGAATAAATGTAAAAGATATCATATTACTTTTGATTACTCAAAACAAAAGATATAGTTAATTTGCAAGAAATGCAATTATTATTGTTACAAGAACCATGTGGTGTTTATAAGAGATAAGATAAAGGCTTCATTTACAAGGTATACAAAAACCAATGAAAATGTAAAGAAATTTTAGGTGTATAAAGACTCTTTTTATTCAGTTTGGTTACAAATCAAATATGCCATACAGAGAAAACGAGAACTAGGCCGCATTAATTGAAACTGAAAGTCCCATTTTGCTGATGATAATGGCTCAGTACAGACAATAACATCTTGTTTCAGTACAACTCGCCAACCACACATCTGCAGCAAATATTCCCTTATTTTCCAGACCTCGTACACACAGACATGCTGTTCACAATTCTCATTATATACTACTGGCCATTAAAATTGCAACACCAAGAAGAAATGCAGATGACAAACGGGTATTCATTGGACAAATATATTATATTAGAACTGACATGTGATTATATTTTCACGTAATTTGGGAGCATAGATCCTGAGAAATCAGTACCCAGAACAACCAACTGTGGCCGTAACAACGGCCTTGATGGGCCTGGGCATTGAGTCAAACAGAGCTTGGATGGCGCATACAGGTACAATTGCCCATGCAGTTTCAACAGGATACCACAGTTCATCAAGAGTAGTGACTGGCGTATTGTGACGAGCCAGTTGCTCGGCCACCATTGACCAGACGTTCTCAATAGGTGAGAGATCTGGAGAATGTGATGGCCAGGGGAGCAGACGAACATTTTCTCTATCCAGAACGGCCCTTACAGGACCTGCAACACGCGGTCGCGCATTGTCCTGCTGAAATTTAGGGTTTCGCAGGGATCGAATGAAGAGTAGAGCCACGGGTCGTAACACATCTGAAACGTAACGTCCACTGTTCAAACTGCTGTCAATGCGAACAAGAGGTGACCGAGTCGTGTAACCAATGGCACCCCATACCATCACGCCGGGCGATACGCCAGTATGGCGATGACGAATACACGCTTCCAATGTGCGTTCGCCGCCATGGCGCCAATCACGGATGCGACCATCATGGTGTTTTAAACAGAACCTGGATTCATCCGAAAAAATTACGGTCCATTCGTGCACCCAGGTTTGTCGTTGAGTACACCATCGAAGGCGCTCCCGTCTGTGATGCAGCGTCAAGGGTAACCGCAGCCATGGTCTCCGAGCTGATAGTCTATGCTGCACCAAACGTCGTCGAACTGTTCGTGCAGATGGTCGTTGCCTTGCAAACGTCCCCATCTGTTGACTCAGGGATCGAGACGTGGCTGCACGATCCTTTACAGCCTTGCGGATAAGATGCCTGTCATCTCGACTGCTAATGACACGATGTAGTTGGGATCCAGCACGGCGTTCCGTATTACACTCCTGAAAACACCAATTCCATAGTCTGCTAACAGTCATTGGATCTCGACCAACGCGAGCAGCAATGTCGCGATACGATGAACCGCAATCGTGATAGGCGACAATCCGACCTTTATCGAAGTCGAAAACGTGATGGTACGCATTTCTCCTCCTTACACGAGGCATCACAACAACGTTTCATCAGGCAACGCCGGTCAACTGCTGTTTGTGTATGAGAAATCGGTTGGAAACTTTCCTCATGTCAGCACGTTGTAGGTGTCGCCACCGGCGCCAACCTTGTGTGAATGCTGTAAAAAGCTAATCATTTGTATATTACAGCATCTTCCTCCTGTTGGTTAAAATTCGCGTCTGTAGCACGTCATCTTCGTAGTGTAATTTTAATGGCCAGTAGCGTAATTCACACATGCAATCTCAGGCTGCTGTTACGTATCACTCTCCTTCATTCTGTATATATTTCAGAGAAGCCACGTTTCTTACCAAACCGCAGCACACACAAGAACCGAACAGAACAGAAAGCAGGAACAAATAAGAGTCTTTGTTCTTGTTCAGACCCACAGATCATGCTGTCTGCTCTCACTGTCTCATTGTCAGTGACTGAGCCACCGCTCTCCGCAAAGACCATGGTTAAGAGAAAACAACGTAGCAGAGCCAGGAGTGATCCCAGAGATATCGATTAGCGAGTACAGAAGTCTTTAGCAAAGACTTGCCGCGAGTTATTGGATACGTGAAACATGAGAAATTGTAAGTTGACAATTATAACAGACAACGTCCAAGCTTCTTGTCAATATATTCAGAGAATTCATTTCTTTTTCTTTTCTGTGTGCAGTTTATGAGATCCTAACAACGCGGTATTGTATTCCTTACTGAGGGGATATTTGCAGTGCCAGTCTCGTTGTTCTTTATTATAACAATGAAAAATAAAGAAAACCGTAAAGTGTAATTAACGAAATATAAATCTTCAGTCTGGTTTTGTATCTAAGTTCAAGCGGGATTCGTGCATTGATACTAGATGAACAGAATATTTGTACATAGTCCGAAGACAGTCGACATCCTACATTCAATAAATTTCGTTACAAGAAGATCGATGGAAAATTTTTCCATTATTTTCCATTAGATATTTGCTACCTTGAACTTGAAACTAGTGAAAATTCTTCATCTGCAAGAAAATCTGGAAAACATTTTAATTATGAAATTCAGGCAGTACTTCAAACCATTTAATTAATTGCTGGAAAAAAATGCAACAGCCTCCAGGACAAGAGAATTTTATTAACAAGTGATGTGCCAGGTAGTTCGTCATTGCAGGACTATACGATAACAAACCGACATCACACATCTCACGGTAAAGGGTGCCCAAACAGTTGCATCAATACTTATTCAGTTGGCGAGATATCTGATGGTCTTTCTGGCCAGGGCAGTTGTTGTACATCACGAAAAGCACATTAGGTCGCAGCAGCCGTATGTGTATGTGCGTTATCCTGCTGATAAAGCACATCACCTTCCTGTCGAAGAAATGGACAGTACCCCAGGGATGACAACTTGTGCAATTTAGCGACTACTTATCCATCTGAAACGTCAAATATGACCGGGAATTGTAACTGAGGACCTCCTGCACAATGAAAGTTTGGATGAGACCTGTGTGTTGTGAGCAAATGCAGTATGGAATAGGGTGGTTACTAAGTGCACGCCGTGCATGCATACAGACAGAACCTACTCCCGTCACTGAAGACAATAGAGCGCCATTCCACGGGCCAGTCGACTCTTTCACCACGTCAGAGTAGCCATGAGTGTAGTGTCGTGGTGTCACGGTAGCATGGGCAGAAGCGCACATGACCTTAGGTGGGCTGCAAGCAGACGGCTACCAATGATCCTTGTTGACACAGAGCTGCAACATGTGCCTAGAATTCTCTGGATGATGTTCGGCCGGCCAGAGCTGCTCGCACACTGCGTTGGTCGTGAGGTGCGTCTGTACTAGACTGACGTCCAGAACCCTCTCCAAGTGTGCGTGAATGTTCCACAGACAAATGCTGAAAGCAGCATCGACACATTGTGTTCAACATGGACAGCTATTCTTCGATATGGTCACCTTGCTTCCCACAGGATCACAACGTGATCAAATGGCTGAAGCTGTCCTGTAGGACTACGTAATCTTCTGCAGGGTGCGGTTGTACCCTTGAATGAATATTGTAAACATTATTCACCTCTAAATTCAGCACAGTTACTGTCTGGGAAATCAAAACACATGGTGTACAGGCGGGTCTCCTGAGTCCCATCTGATCACCGTTGGCTGTGACAAATAAATCACTAAGACTATAACGATCCGCCCTTGGTAGCTGAGTGGTCAGCGCGATGGAATGTCATGCCGAACGGCCCGGGTTCGATTCCCGGCTGGGTCGGAAATTTTCTCCTCTCAGGGACTAGGTGTTGTGTTGTCCTTATCATCACAATTTCATCCCCATCGATACACAAGCCGCCGAAGTGGCGTCAACTCGAAAGACTTGGACCGGGCGAACGGTCTACCCGACGGAAGGCCCTAGCCACAAGACATTTACATTTAACCTGGGAGTAGTGAAGCAACTAAATCACTTAATAAAAGCAAGTCTTCTGGTTCAAACAGTATACTAATTATGTTCCTTTCGGAGTATGCTGATGCATTACCTCCATACCCAACCATTATTTACAGCCGTTCGCTCGACGGAAGATCCGTACCCAAAGACTGGGAAGTTGCACAGGTCACACCAATATTCAAGAAAGGTAGCATCAGTAATCCACTAAATTACAGGCCCATATCGTTAACATCGATGTGTAGCAGGATTTTAGAACATATATTGTGTTCGAACATTATGAATTACCTCGAAGGAAACGGTCTATTGACACACAGTCAACATGGGTTTAGAAAACATTGTTCCTGTGAAACACAACTAGCTCTCTATTCACATGAAGTGCTTAGTGCTACTGATAAGGGATTTCAGATCGATTACTGGATTTCCGGAAGGCTTTTGACACTGAACCACACAAGCGGCTCGTATTGAAATTGTGTGCTTATGGAATATCGTTCAGTTACGTGACAGGACTTGTGATTTCCTGTCAGAGAGGTCAGAGTTCGTAATAATTGACGGAACGTCATCGAGTAAAACAGAAGTGATTTCTGGTGTTCCCCAAAGTAGTGTTGTAGGTCCTTTGCTGTCCCTTATCTATATAAACGATTTCGGAGACAATCTGACCAGAGGTCTTAGGTTGTTTGCTGATAACGCTGTCGTTTATCGACTAATAAAGTCATCAGAAGACCAAAACAGTTGGCATAACGATTTAGAAAAGATATCTGAATGGTGCGAAAATTGCAGTTAATACTAAATAACAAAAAGTGTGAAGTCATCCACATGACTGCTAAAAGGAATTCGTTAAACTTCGGTTACATGATAAGTCAGTCTAATCTAAAAGCCGTAAATTCAACTAAATACCTAGGTATTACAATTACGAACAACTTAAATTGGAAGGAACACATAGAAAATGTTGTGGGGAAGGCTAAGGAAAGGATGCGTTTTATTGGCAGGACACTTAGACCTACTAAGGAGACTGCCTACACTACGCTTGTCCGTCCTCTTTTAGAATACTGCTGCGCGGTGTGAGATCCTTACCAGATAGGACAGAGTACATCAAAAAAGTTCAAAGAAAGGCAGCACGTTTTGTACTATCGCGAAATATGGGAGAGAGTGTCACAGAAATGATACGGGATTTGGGCTGGGCATCGTTAAAAGAAAGGCGTTTTTTGTTGCGACGGTATCTTCCCACGAAATTCCAATCACCAACTTTCTCCTCCGAGTGCGAAAATATTTTGTTGACACCGACCTACATAGGGAGGAACGATCACCATGATAAAATAGGGGAAATCAGAGCTCGTACGCAAAGAAATAGGTGTTCATTCTTTCCGTGCGGCCGCGCGGGTTTAGCCGAGCGGTCTACGGCGCTGCAGTCATGGACTGTGCGGCTGGTCCCGGCGGAGGTTCGAGTCCTCCCTCGGGCATGGGTGTGTGTGTTTGTCCTTAGGATAATTTAGATTAAGTAGTGTGTAAGCTTAGGCACTGATGACCTTAGCAGTTAAGTCCCATAAGGATTCACACACATTTGAACATTTTGAACTTTCCGCTCGCTATACGAGATTGGAATAATAGGGAATTGAGAAGGTGCTTCGATGAACCCTCTGCCAGGCTCTTAAATGCGATTTGCAGAGTATTCATGTAGATGTAGATGTAGAGCACTATAACCCATCAGTATGCACGTATTTACGTATTACACACTGGTGCCACTGAACACAGTCCTTGAGGGTGTCGCATTTTGATTTTCCGGCTGTGTATATCAGAGAATAATAGCCATCAGTGACTTCGTAAAAAATAAAATAATTAATCTGCGAATAGTCTCCTGTTTTCTACAGTGAATTGTCTACCAATCTGCGAAAAAGCAACGAGAAAATTATTTAATACAAAGTAAAGAGTATTACTCAGATTTATTTCACCTTATTGCTACAGTAAAGAGATATTGTCTGGTTTGTGGATTTTTCTCGCTATCCTATAATGTGCGGTGCAATTAATGGTATAAGTCTTGACTAAGAAGCATAACTCAAATACACGAGGAACAGCGCACTACGAGAAGTCACTTGCCGTGTGCATTCTCTTTTAATAGAGTTGAAAGTCGTCAGATAATACCGCAATTTCCACCATACATCATAATGTGGCTTAAATATCATATGTACAGTCTCGAAATAATAGTGTCGTTACACTTCTCTTTCCAAGATACGAGTGCGTATGGTGCGTAAGCATCCGCTGCTCTCTTCATGTCAAACTCAGCCTGCTGCCTAGGTGACGAGAAGCCGCAGAACACACACACACACACACACACACAACACACACAACACACGCAGGCACACACGCCCACATACAGACACACATATCCACGCGGGACTTCCGGCAGGCAATTTTCGGCACCTCATTATGCAGCCTTTCATGCGGGAATTGCCGCTGTCACGGCGGCGCCGCTTTAGCCGCTGCACTGCGTGCTCGCAATAACACGCTCGGGCGCCCACCCCTCCCCCGTTACACACATTGACACTCAGGCTCGTACTCACACACTCACGCACTCTGTGACGTATATGTTGGCTTTTGAGAATAAATGCGCCTCTCGTTCAAACTCTGTCATCCTCTACACCCGAGGAGAAAGGTGGAAAATTGGGGGAAAAAAGGGAAATAAAGAGTTACATCCCAAAGCTAAAAGCCAGGCCGCGGTGGCCGTGCGGTTATGGCGCTGCAGTCCGGAACCGCGGGACTGCTACGGTAGCAGGTTCGAATCCTGCCTCGGGCATGGGTGTGTGTGATGTCCTTAGGTTAGTTAGGTTTAAGTAGTTCTAAGTTCTAGGGGACTTATGACCTAAGATGTTAAGTCCCATAGTGCTCAGAGCCATTTGAACCATTTTTTGAAAGCTAAAAAAGGAGGGGTGGGGGGAGGGGGAGGAAACAGAAGAGATACAGGCTCCATGTATCAGGGGATCCGACTACCCCAGGTTTGGCTGTTCATTCAGACTCTGTCCCCCTGTATGTGTCGTTTGAGACAAGGTGACGAGTTCCCAGCCTGGTAATGAGAGGCTGTAATTTTCGTGCGAAGCTCCGTTATTTTGCAACATAATTTCCCATTAGCGCAGTCATCTCCCAAATTCATTTTCCAGTAAGTAGTTGCCATCCCGTACGGGTAATTCCGCAAAGTACGCGTGTGAGGTTATAATAACTTTTTCATAGTCTAAAAGTGCTTTCCAACCATTCATTTCTTTACACGTTACACACATGAAAAGGTGAAGGTTAGACGAGTCTAAAATCTCGTGCACAATGTTTTGTATTTCACATCGCTCAGCTTCCCATTTTCTCAAGCACTTTTTCTGCCAAGTGCATTATTCTGCTGGAAAAACATGATTTTTATTCATGTCTCACCTGTTTATTCATCCTGTTTGGCCTCCGGTACCTACTTAGTACTTACCCAGTATTGTTTTACCCCTCACAATACATTCAAGAAGCATACTGGTTTTTGTCCATATTAAACGGGGCATAACTTTTCTGACGTATGAAATTTATTTCGCCTCGTTAGCGCAGCACCAGCGACTTACACCACTGCTTTGGTTCATCTCTCTTTTCTCGCATCAAATGTTACAGTCCAACCATATTCCCTACAACAAACCGGTGTAGAAAACCGGTTTGATTCCTTTTTGAAGTGAACCAAACATTAATGAGAAATTCGTTTTTGCTTTTGGTCAGCATTTAACGAATGTGGCTATCATCTATCCCAATGCTTTCTCATACTTAATGTTGTTGCTGTGGTTTGCAGTTCGAAAACTATTTTGATACAGCTGTACACGCTACACTATCCCAAGGAAGCCTCTTCATCTCCAAATAACTACTGCAAATTATGACCCTCTGAATCTGCTTACTGTATTTATCTCTTGGTCTTCCTCTCAATTTTCGCCCTCCCTACTTCCCTCCTATACTAAATTGGTGATCCGTTGGTGTCTCAGGATAGGTACTATCGACCGATTCCCTCTTCTAGTCGCTCTGTGCCACAAATAATCTTTTCTCTCCAATTCTGCTCAGTACTTCCTCATTACTTACGTGATCTATCCACCTAATCCTCAGTATTCTTCTGTAGCATCACATTTGAAATGCTTCTGTTCTGTTTTTGATTCAACTGTTTATTTTCCATGTTTGACTTCCATATATGGTTACACTTCACGCAAATGTATACCCCATACAGACACTTTTAGAAAAGGCTTCCTAGAATATAAATCTACACTAAAGCTCATAAATTAAGGATAGTTGCAGAATGTGATGCCACACAACGTGGCACTACACAAAACTGGCGCTAATAGCACAGGCACAATGGAAACACACACGACACAGATCTGTAAGTCCACGGTATTGGTGATAAGTTGAGAAAGCCGTCCCGAAACACATGTGCTACAAAACGCCTTTGTTTCCTGCGCATGTACCCCGATAGCAATATGAGATATGATCACCATGCCCACGTACACAGGCCGTACAACGGGTTGGCATACTCTGAATCAGGTGGTCGAGCAGCTGCTGCGTTATAGCCTCCCATTCTTGCACCAGTGCCTGTCGGAGCTGCTGAAGTGTCGTAGGGGTTTGAAAATGTGTAGCGATACGTCGACCGAGAGCATCTCGATGGGGTTTAGGTCTGGAGAACAGGCAGGCCACTCCATTCGCCTGATATATTCAGTTTCAAGGTACTCCTCCACGATGGCAGCTCGATGGGGCCAAGCGTTATCATCCATCAGGAGGAAGGTGGGACCCACTGCACCCCTGCAAAGGCGGACATACTGGTGCAAAATGACGTCCCGATACACCTGACCTGTTACAGTTCCTCTGTCAAAGACATTCAGGGGAGTACGTGCACCAATCATAATCCCACCCCACACCATCAAACCACGACCTCCATACAGGTCCCTTCCAAGGACATTAGGGGGTTGGTATCTGGTTCCTGGTTCACCTTAGATGAAAACCCGGGGAGAATCACTGTTCCGATTATACCTGGACTAGTTCGTGAACATAACCTGTGACCACTGTCCCAATGACCATGTACTGTGTTCTTGACACCAGGCTTTGCGGGCTCTCCTGTGACCAGGGGTCAGTGGAATGCACCTTGCAGGTCTCTGGGCGAATAAACCATGTATGTTCAGTCGTCTGTAGACTGTGTGTCTGGAGACAACTGTTCCAGTGGCTGCGGTAACGTCCCGAGCAAGGCTACCTGCAGTACTCCGTGGCCGTGTGGGTGTACTGATGGTGAGATATCGGCCATCTTGTGGTGTTATACACTATGAACAGCCAGTACGTAGCGCCTGGACATGTTTCCTGTCTGCTGGAATCGTTACCATAATCTTGAGATCACACTTCATGGCACACGGAGGACCCGTGCTACGACTTGCTGTGTTTGACCAGCCTCCAGTCGTCCTAGTATTCTACCCCTCATAACGTCATCAATATGTGTTCTTTGAGCCATTTTCAACACACAGTCACCATTAGCACGTCTGAAAACGTCTGCACACTTACTCGCTCCACCGTACTCTGACATGCACCAACACACTTCCGCGTATGTGGACAGCTGCCAGCGCCACTGTGCGACGACCGAAGGTCAAATGCACCGCATGGTCATACCGCAAACCGCCCACCAGAGCGTTGTTTCACCATGTACCAGCAATATCCTTAATTTATTAGCATGAGTGTAAGTTAACAAATGTTAACAAATTTCTCTCCAGAAACGCTTTTCTTGCCATACCCAATCTGCATTTTATATCCTCTCTACTTCAGCCATCAGCAGTTACTTTCCTGCCCAAATAACAAAACTTATCTACACTTTCGTTTCGTAATCTAATTCCTTCAGCATCATCCGACTTAATTCGACAATATTCCATTAGCCTTGTTTTGTTTTTGTTGATGTTTATCTTGTATCCTCCTTTCATGGCACTGTCCACTCCGTTCAACTGCTCTTCCACGTGTTTTACTATCTCTGATAGAATGACAGTGTCAAGGGCAAACCTTGAAAGTTTTTATTTCTTCTACTTGACCTTTAATTAGGCTGTAACCCTATCTCACTCCCTTCTCAACCACTGCCGTGTGGTTTCTGAACAAGTTGTTAATAGCCTTTCGCTCAATGTATTTTACCCTTGCTACCTTCAGAACTTGAAAGAATATTCCAGTCAACATTGTCAAAAACTTTCTCTAAGTTACAAATACTATAAACGTAGGTTTGTCTTTTCTTAACCTATATTCTAAGGTAAGTCGTTGGGTCATTACTGCATCACGTGTTCCTAAATTTCTCTGCAATTAATCTTCTCCGAGATTTTCGATTCTTTTCTAAGGAATTCGTATTAGTACTTTCCACCCATGACTTACGAATCTGATAGTTCGTTAATATTCAGACCTGTCAGCACTTTCTTTCTTTGGAATTGGAATTATTACATTCTTTTGAGGGTCTGAGCGTATTTCGCCTGTCTCAAACATCTTGCACACCAGACTGACGAGTTTCGTCACGGCTGGCCTTCCCAATCCTATCAGTAGTTCTGACGGAATTTCATCCACCACTGGGGCCTTGTTTCGACTCAGGTGTTTCATTGCTCTATCAAATTCTTCTCGAAGTATTTTATCTCCCATCCTATATCACCTTCATCTACATTCTCTTCCAATACTATAATATTGGCCTCCAGTTCATCTTACTTGTATAGATACTCTACATACTCCTTTCACCTCTCAGCTTCTCCTTATTGGCTTAGGACCCGTTTTCCATCTGGGCTCTTGATATTCACACAGGCGCTTCTCTTTTCTCCAGGAGCCGTTTTAACTTTCCTGTAGGCCGTATCTATCTTTCCCTTGGTGAAAGATAGTTCTAAATCCTTATATTTGGCATCTACACATTTCTGTTTAGTCATTTTGCATTTCCTGTAGATATTTTTTAGGCGGTTTTATTCCCTTTTGCCTTCTTCATTTTTATATCTTCTCCTTTCATCAGTTAAATACACTGTCTCATGCGTTATCCAACGATTTCTACTAGGCGTTGTCTTTTCCCCTATTTGACCCTTTGCTGCCTTCATTGTTTCATCTCTCAAAGCTACCCCTTAGTTTTCTACCGTATTCCTCTGCCCGGTTCTAATCAATCGTTGTCTAATGTTTCCTCAGAAGTTCTCAAAACCTCTAGTCTTTCAACTTATCCCGATCCCATCTCTTTAATTTCCTAAAATTTTGCAATTTCTTTATTTTAAACCAGCAGTTGATAACCAATAAATTGCGGAAAGACTACACATCTGCCTCCGGAAATGGCTTGCAATTTAAAATCTGGTTCCGAAATCTCTGTCTTACCGTTATATATGATAATCAACTTGATACCTACCGGTGTCTCCAAGTCTCTTTCACGTGTAGAGCCTTCTTTCCCGATCCTTAAACCGTTAGCGATGGTTAAATTATGCTCTGCGCAAAATTCTACTATGTGCTTTCTAGTGCATCGTCTTGAGAGATTGAGATTGATATGCAATTTCTCTGCTGTTGATGAAGGTACAGATTCTTTGCAAAAGATTACCGATGTTGGCTGACTTTCCTTCTGCATAAGCTGTCCAACAGAATTTTTGTGATGGCGCAATATGTATATTCCTATTTTTGAGCACGATAAAAACAAATTTGAAATGGCATATGCTAAAGCTTTTCCGCATATCACGTTGACACTCACCTTTCATTACTATTCTACATGTATCAAAACAAAAGCAAAATCTCATTTAACAATATTTTGTGAATACTGGATGGACGAATTGAATTTCTATCAAAGCATTCCCGAGTCCGCCCAACTTATTTTCACAATGTTCTGTTCATTCACTGGCAGGTTTGCGAACGTATCAGCATTAGGTAGATAAAAATTAAACCATGAATTGTTGAAGGCAGGTATCTATTTAAAGAGGTGTCATGTTGTCTGCCGTTTGGACGAGTAATCAAAATTTCAAGCCACTGCTGTTTATCCAAATACCACAACCATCAATATCGATGCCACAGTATGCAGTACGAGGATTTTAATTTTAATGTGCTGCTCAACGCGGATTAAACTGCTTGTGACGGATAAAAAGGGAAATATATACAACATGAGGTCTACAGCAAGTTTTGAAGCAGCTGGAGACTCTGAAATGTGGTGACACGAAATGTTCCATTCGGCGATAAGTAGGAACCTCCCTGCGACAAAAAAAAAAAAACGAAAATTGGTACGGAGGCAGACGTTCACATGACACGTCAGTACACAAGACGGCATTTCGGGGATTATACGCTTTGTGATTACGTATGTTTGATCCTTAATTTCTTATCTAAACTTAGTAGCCATTTAAATATATGCAGGATACAAAACGCCCGAATGTTGCGGCAAGATGCTGCGTATGACACAGGTGTAAGCACTACGGACATAGATCTAGAACCATCCTTCTACATCAGAAACAAATGTTACATCTCACGATTTGATAAACAGAAGTTTTAATGGATGTAGTATGAGATGGAGGAGGAGGTAAACATGTGAAGTTATGTTACCAACATGAAGCTCCATTTGGAAGTAGCCTTCTTGGATGTAATTCGTAATTTTCAAATGGAGAAGGGGACATGTACATATCAAGTGAGCTAAAGGACAGGAATGCGAAGACGATGCGACACGTCTTGAATGCACAGAGACTTTCTTGGTCATCAAATTCTTAGTGCAGCCAATGAGCTGTATTGAGTGATAACATGTGTCATTTGTCACCTTTTGCAAAGGTCGCAATCACGTAATAGGACAGTCACATTTAACGTCAGAATTTCATCCACTTCAATTTTCCGGCGCCTGAATGCAGCTATTCTCGGTGGGCCGATACTGTGAATGGGTATAGTGAGTAGGGTGGATTTTTCTGCTGTATTAGTTAAATTGTGAAAACTAAATTTATGGTATAATGCTTTTCTGATTTATTCAAAAACGAGTTTACTTTCAATATCATCTATGTACATAGACCATTTGATCAAATATCTGGAGGCCGCTATTTAATGCGGAATTGAGCACTACGTGTCAGGTGAGGCGGTCACTCCAGTGCGGCAGCAGATCAGGTATGATGACTTAAATTCTGGCACGATGGCTGAATCTCTGGTACGATGCCTTAATTTACGAATTGTGCCAATTAGACATTCCACGACACATGATAAGCAAGACTGACTCGTTTCTGGTGCGGAAGTAGCATTTTTTCATGTGCGGCAAACATGTCAGGATAATCAGGAATTCTATGGCTGGAGTCCCGCAGGGGTTGGTTCTGGGCCCCGTATTTTACTTGCTCCACTCCAACGACGTGCAGGTACTGAAATTTCCCTCTATGTACCCGACACTCTGGTGTATAAAAGCAGCAGCAACCTAAACTTTATAGCCAGGGGTGCAACATCTGGAGAATAAAGACAAATCTAGGAAAGTGTTGCAGACATGTTTATCGATAAAATAAGTCCCCCAAATAGAAATTTCTCTGTTGCCGGCAGAATGCTGAAATGGGGTGATTTGTCGATCTATCTGGGCTTGCAGCTTGATAGGCGCCCGACAATTGCAAAACAGGCTAATAGGGTAAGAAACGATGGTTGCACAGCTTTCTATGTACTGTACGAGCTATGCTGCGAGGTCCATAAGTCAAGCCCGGCGCGGTGAGCTCTGTCTTTACCGGTTAGGGCGCAGCCCCAAATCCTCTCGAAACCAGGTAGGTAAGCAGGTAACAGGACCGTTTCATCCCAAACTAACACGTAGTATGTTGTATTATAGACAATAATATAATTATCTCTGCCATGTTCCTTATCTCTTTCCCCTACCCCTCCCATATTTTAAACAAAAAATATTGATTCACTAATGCAGGCTTCGCGTGTTACCTGGAGCGGGACTTAGTCGCTGGCGCTTTGCCGGCTGGACTTTATCTCAATAAGATAAAATATAAAACTTTTAAACATACTCACAATACACGCAAAAAATTACAATTTCTACTGTATCTTCTTATGCTTTCCTTTGCGTGCATGGGGCATTCATAACGTTAAGAACTACTACCTGCTTCAAACGGGAGAATCCGGTCCCATCGTTTCTCAGACCCCTGCGGTCTAGGGAGGATTCGGGAGGATTCGGGACTGCGCCCGCCGGTTAGAGAGTCTTTGGTCTCTCAGTGGTAGGAACGAGGGTGATATAGGTGATCGAAGCTCACAGGGGTTGGTAGTGGTGTTTGGTGTAGCGTTCGTGCTTCTTGGGGAGCAATTGGCCAGTACTGTTGGTGTACGGATTTTTTGGTGCGAGCGTCGTGAGCCGTCGCTTACTACACTCCTGGAAATTGAAATAAGAACACCGTGAATTCATCGTCCCAGGAAGGGGAAACTTTATTGACACGTTCCTGGGGTCAGATACATCACACGATCACACTGGCAGAACCACAGGCACATAGACACAGGCAACAGAGCATGCACAATGTCGGCACTAGTACAGTGTATATCCACCTTTCGCAGCAATGCAGGCTGCTATTCTCCCATGGAGACGATCGTAGAGATGCTGGATGTAGTCCTGTGGAACGGCTTGCCATGCCATTTCCACCTGGCGCCTCAGTTGGACCAGCGTTCGTGCTGGACGTGCAGACCGCGTGAGACGACGCTTCATCCAGTCCCAAACATGCTCAATGGGGGACAGATCCGGAGATCTTGCTGGCCAGGGTAGTTGACTTACACCTTCCAGTGCACGATGGGTGGCACGGGATACATGCGGACGTGCATTGTCCTGTTGGAACAGCAAGTTCCCTTGCCGGTCTAGGAATGGTAGAACGATGGGTTCGATGACGGTTTGGATGTACCGTGCACTATTCAGTGTCCCCTCGACGATGACCAGAGGTGTACGGCCAGTGTAGGAGACCGCTGCCCACACCATGATGCCGGGTGTTGGCCCTGTGTGCCTCGGTCGTATGCAGTCCTGATTGTGGCGCTCACCTGCACGGCGCCAAACACGCATACGACCATCATTGGCACCAAGGCAGAAGCGACTCTCATCGCTGAAGACGACACGTCTCCATTCGTCCCTCCACTCACGCCTGTCGCGACACCACTGGAGGCGGGCTGCATGATGTTGGGCGTGAGCGGAAGACGGCCTAACGGTGTGCGGGACCGTAGCCCAGCTTCATGGAGACGGTTGCGAATGGTCCTCGCCGATACCCCAGGAGCAACAGTGTCCCTAATTTGCTGGGAAGTGGCGGTGCGGTCCCCTACGGCACTTCGTAGAATCCTACGGTCTTGGCGTGCATCCGTGCGTCGCTGCGGTCCGGTCCCAGGTCGACGGGCACGTGCACCTTCCGCCGACCACTGGCGACAACATCGATGTACTGTGGAGATCTCACGCCCCACGTGTTGAGCAATTCGGCGGTACGTCCACCCGGCCTCCCGCATGCCCACTATAGGCCCTCGCTCGAAGTCCGTCAACTGCACATACGGTTCACGTCCACGCTGTCGCGGCATGCTACCAGTATTAAAGACTGCGATGGAGCTCCGTATGCCACGGCAAACTGTCTGACACTGACGGCGGCGGTGCACAAATGCTGCGCAGCTAGCGCCATTCGACGGCCAACACCGCGGTTCCTGGTGTGTCCGCTGTGCCGTGCGTGTGATCATTGCTTGTACAGCCCTCTCGCAGTGTCCGGAGCAAGTATGGTGGGTCTGACACACCGGTGTCAATGTGTTCTTTTTTCCATTTCCAGGAGTGTATAAAAGACGGTGTGGTTGTTGACAGGACGTGCTTGGCGAGGATACCACTTGACCTGGCCGTACTATTTCGAGAATCCTCTTGGTGAAGTCAGCGCAATTCGGCGAAGCCTACGGATCGTGCACCGGACTCTCCTCGTCACTCGTAACGCCTCCGTCGTGGGATCTTGCCAGAAACTGGCTCAGCGAGTTCTGTGGTTTTCCGGTTGAGGACAGAGCCACGTCCTGCCCCCTTCTCTTGTCTCGGTTGTCTAAAGTTTGTCTGAAGCAGCTTGGTACTTGTCTTCTATTTGGGTTTCAAATTCAGTTGTGCTGCGTTCTCGCATTTTGCATTTAATTGGTGATTGTTTGAAGGACCCACTACCATGTGATCAACTCCTTTCCAAATGGAAGCTGGCTTATCTTTTTAGAGTTTTTTTTTAATTTTTGGCTCCCGAGTTTTAGTAAAAGTTCAAAGTGTTGTTTTTCTTGTGATTTTGGTTCTAAGGATTTGCGGCCTGAGCTCAACTTTGAGTTCAGATTTGATCTTGCCACTGTCTTGAACTTAAGAAAGGGGATCCACTTTAATCAGTGGCAGTGACTTGGTTCTTAATAGCTAGTAATACATCTCCATTCTTAGATAGCACAACTACTCTTTGGCGGAATAAGTGGAATATTTTACATGATGTTCAAACGGTGCTTGCACGTGTTAAAGGAATTCCACAAGGTCAACTGAAGTACGTAACACCTCTTGATGTGAGCACTCAGCTATTAAAGAGCCATTTATTTATGTTCTCAGTTGCGGGTACTAGTTTTGTATGTGCCTTTTCCGTTTTTCGTCATTGTGTTCATAGCTGTTTTACATTTGAAGTATAAATAACATTTGATTCTTGTTTAATCCCATGTTTATACCTGCTCTGTGATATCTTTCAGAGCTGCGCCAAAGGCTTTGGTTTTGTTTTACCCTTTCACTGTTTAAGAGAGTGTTTGCTGTACATCTAGAGATCAACTTGTTCGCTTGTCTTGTTGTCAATGATTGCTGGTACCCGAGGTCTGCACATGGGGTTGTTGTGCAGCCAGCGGTCTTGTCCCCCGATCTGATATCGAGCTATTCAGCCACAATCTATTAATATTTAAAGCGTTTGATCTTTTGTAATCCTTCTAAAATTCTAAATTTGCCTAAATTGTTTAACATGTGGTATGTAGCTAAATAATTTTTCTTGAAACTGATCTTTAATTTTTTTTAATAGAAAATGAAATATTGATGGTTTTATTTCGTTACTGTTTTAGAACAGAATTTTTTGTTCGTTAATAAGTTTTTCGAGGGTGTACTTAATAACAAATGATGTTCAGTGGTACTCCCCAGCCCTTTCTCTAGGATCTGATTGTTTGAGTCTAACTAGGTGCATGTCCTTGTTGCCTGCTCCAACTCAACTCGCCGGGCGCAATCTATCGACCTCACCGCACGGCTCAGCCGCCCTTTCGCAAACTGAACTTCCGCGGCGGGAGGTCAGTAAGGGTAAAAAGACATATCAATTAGTATTAGAAGGTCTAACCTGACTCACGTGTACACTAGATACATTTCCCCCTTTGTCACGAGCTCCAAGGTCGCGAACATGGACCGTCCTTAAAGCAAGAAGGCTATCTGCCACCGTTGTAGCGCGCTGCTTCCCTTTGATGGGACCTTTCTATGTTCGCTCTCGCTCTCGCTCTCTGCTAAGTATCCCTAAGAACGTCGGGAGTCGCCTGATCAGGAAGCATGTCCGCTATTTGCCACAAGTTGGACAGTGGTGAATTTACAGGAGGGGTGAACATTAAGGTCTCTGGCACAGGTTTATGAGCTTTGTGCATCAATGTGTCAAAAACAAAATGCAACCATGTTAAGGAACGGAACCACTTCGACTGTGCCTCCAAGTGCTCAGTAATAAGTGCGGCTTTCAAATTCCTATTAACCCTCTCCACAAAAAACTTTTGAGGGTAACAGGAGGTGGTAGTTACCTGATTGTAACGTATGGAACTCCTGAGACGCGAAGGTTGGGGCATTATCGTTGACGAGAGCGACAGGAGGAACAAAGAGCGAGATAATTTTATTAAGAAGTTCAGTCTGGCCCCCCGCAGGTCACCATACAAAAAGCGAGAAGGCGTCCACTGCTGCGAAAATATATCGGTAACCCGCCTGATTCCGGCGATGGGGACCGACATAGTCACTGAAAAGACGTTCCATAGGACATTTGGTATGGGTGGAATGCAGCAGCCCGCTCTTAAGTCTCGAATTTGATTTTACCAACTTGCATCCTCAGCACTGCCCAATCATCCTCCTTATATCTTTATAGAACGAGGTAAACACAAAATTCCATTTTAAAACCTGTGCTTGGACACTTCTTCTCAAAACTGAAGATTCTATTTAATATGTGACAATACTGGGTCGGAATCTTGTTGTTGACTAAGCTCACCAAACAGGTCAGGTACCTCAGCCGAGAGTGCACTAATTAATAGTGGCACCTTGGTTGCATATACACGCAAATGAAATTTCCTGAATGCCAGACGACGTTTCCGCTGCCTCTTATATGCTTTACCAAAAACTTGCATGCAGAAATGGGCACTACCCATCTCGCAACACGCCCTGTCTTACAGGAGCGTGCTAGAACCTCTGCGAGAGCCCGGTTGTCAGTTTCTAAACTAAACTGACGCTTCTCTAAGTAAAAATTGAATTTTTTCAGTCCTGGATAGGGCAGTGAGGGGCTCAAGCTCGTATGTCGAATACCTGCCCACTGCGGTCGTCAACGTGCGTGACACGTAAGCAACAGGGTGACGTTCTCCGACCTGTTTCTGCAACAACGCACCTACTACTTCCGAATTTGAAGTATCAGTTTGCAAAGTAAAGTGCACTTCACAATTTATTGTACCTATAAACTGAGCTATTCCCTTTTTGATTTTAGGAGGGCGAAGATTGTAAATAGCCCGAGACCACGAATGGTCCACACGAACCCTATCAGCCAAAACTAAACCACCCAAAAACGAGATCTCGGACTGCATTAATTTAATCTTTGAGGGTTTCACAGTTAACTCCGTCTCCCCAACCTTGCCAGTATCTGGCAGAGGTGCTCCAAATGTTTGGAGGAAGTTCTACTGTAAATGACGGCGTCATCCAGGTAGTTATAAACAAATTGGAACTCGATATCACCTAAAACAGAAAAGAGCAAATAAGGATGGACCGCTGCTCCGGTGGACAACTCAAAAGGGACACAGTTATATTCATGCAGGTTCCAGTCCGTAACAAACGCCGTCACAGCTTTCTTTTCTTCTGCCAGAGGATTGTGATAATAGGCTTGGTTGAAGTGCTGGGTGGTAAAATATCTTGCCCTGGTAAACCATGTGAGACAATGGTGCATTTCAGACAAGAGGACTGGTTAAAGTACCACCTTATCATTCAAAACATGATAATCAACAACAGGTCTAACCCCTCCTACAATTCACAAGAAAAATGGGGAAGCATAAGGAAAAATGGATGAGCGTATGATACGAACGTTTCCTCTATTTCCTGGCGCTTCGCCTTTATTTTCCGTGGTGCCAGGCAATAGGGAGATTCCCTACTGGCAACCTGATCCGTCAATTGAGTATAATATTCGGTCCTATTCGTCATGCCTAATTTATCAGTAAGTACATGAGGGAAGTGTCGCAGCACCGCCAACTTTGCCGGCCGAAGTGGCCGAGCGGTTCTAGGCGCTACAGTCTGGAGCCGCGCGACCGCTATGGTCGCAGGTTCGAATCCTGCCTCGGGAATGGATGTTTGTGATGTCCTTAGGTTAGTTAGGTTTAAGTAGTTCTAAGTTGTAGGGGACTGATGACCTCAGAAGTTAAGTCCCATAGTGCTCAGAGCCATTTTGAACCGCCTACTTTGCTGTGCCTCCTCGACCGAGAGAGAGTCTAAATCAAACTTCACACATTCGGCCACCACTGACTTAGGAGCACGCCAGCAAAAGATAAATCTTACGGAGGGCGTGAGCTTAAAATGAAAGTGCCATTGTCCATAATCCAAGACAAGATCGGTCTTACTAATAAAATCACATCCATGCAGGAAATCGACATTCATATCTTTGACGAACATGACTTGAAGAGGCCAGGAAAAATCGCCCATCCCACAACAAACTCGGATGGTCAAAGTGTGGCGAGCTGCAGCCTGTTAACCGTACAACAACCGGTAACCAGGGTTGTAGCTCCACAAACTTCCAAACATCATGCTGTCTGAGGCACCATTCGTAGCTCAATACGAACAACGCACTACCGAATCCACTAGACCCCATACAGATTTGTGATTAGTAATCGCGCAAGGAAGCATAGGAAAAGGGATGCCAACGAGCTACACTTGGCGGTTACAAGCGCGAGGAATGGATGCTGAGCCTTGGCGTCTGTTCGTCCTCTGATATCAGCTGTTTGACGCCTACTTACATTTTCAGTTACGTGGGCGGAGTAAAATTCTCTGGCTCCCTTAGTGCGTGTGAAGTTATTAGTAACGATAGTACTACTTCCCTAACATGTCCACGTCTAGTAACCGCTTAATAAATGCCAATGACGTCAGAAACCAGACGCTCCAAGTCCTGGTATGCCTTTCCAAAAACCAAATCTGGGAGCGATCCTCTTGACCGATGCCCGGCGCAGTGGTAGCCACTAACTGTGCCTCTGAAAGTTGCACATTGAACGCAAGGATGGTAGTACGCACTTCGCATATGTAGTCAGTAAGGGGCACATCATACTTCTGTATACGAAAGGCATATTGGTTATAAACTCGTTCTTGACAAGAGCAGACAGTCTCTGCTGCAGGGTCACGGAGCGTAGCTCATGCAAATCACTCTTACAGCCCAAGACACTGCTCATCATTTCACCTAAAGAACCTTTACACGAGTGGTATATGATCTAAAATACCAAATCCCAAGTAACCTTAAATACAGCGGCTTGCTTCTCTGCATTTAGAGAGAACAACAAAAATTTCGCCGACTGAATAACGGCATCTAAAAATGGTTCAAATGGCTCTGAGCACTATGGGACTCAACTGCTGTGGTCATCAGTCCCCTAGAACTTAGAACTGCTTAAACCTAACCTAACCTAAGGACATCATACACATCCATGCCCAAGGCAGGATTCGAACCTGCGACCGTAGCAGCCGCACGGTTCCGGACTGCGCGCCTAGAACCGCGAGACCAGCGCGGCCGGCGGCCGCTTCCTGCAGGAGCAGTTTTAAGCTCAATATTTTTTCAATAATGAATATGGCAATGTTTTTTTCTAAGTACCAAAAATTGAAAACGTATAAAAAGATTCTTAATTTGTGTTAAAAGACATCATAGTCGCCGTTGACAGTATAAAATATTTATTATTACGATTGCAATTTCGGCCTTATGGCCATTTTCAAATAACGTTGCAAAAGATACATTCTGTCAGAATATAAGACTATCTGACATGAGTACATGTCTCATATTCTGACAGAATATAGCGGTATCTATAGCAAGATAATTTATGCACTTTATCATGTTAAGGAACGGATTCAGAAGTTTGGCAAAACAGGCTGCCTCACGAGGCAAACACCATTCAACGTGATTGTAAGTGTTATCATTGACAATGTCGTTCTATTGTTTTGTAGACCCACAAGATGCAGAACTGCTTGTTGCGTTAATCGTGCTTTCAGTTAGTAAGTGTGGCATATAGCTTGCACTTGCTACTGCCGAACCCCAGTCGATTCACACGCACACTCAAAACAATGCGAGAGATAAAGCAATAATACAGCACGATATGTCGTTTCCGGTGAAAATCTGATTTTCAGAGAAGCTTGCGTAGCTAACAACCATAAATTGAGATTCTGATGCGAAGAGAGAGCGAGCGTTGGTGTGGAAGGATATGAACAGCCTGTAGTGTAATAAATATGTAATGTACTGAATCGACTGTGGGAAAGCTAAGTGGCAAGGAGACTCTATGCTAATCATATCGTTGACTCGGAATATTACTTTCTCTGTGGTTTACTCGTAACTAAGGGTAACTAGAGTTTTCTGTTCGCTTCTTTTGATGTTATGTGGAGAATTGTACAAGAGACACAATAAACCGTTATTATTTCATGAGAACAAAGGTGAGCGTCACTACCTTTATTAGTATTTTTGGAAGTACTGAAATAGCAGAATTGTTTCAGATTGAATGCGGCGTGTACGGGAAGAGACGTGGACAACAGCACTCGAACCTGCAATCTCATGTATGAATAGTTGCTAAAAATATCCAGCCGTCTTTCCCAAGACTCTTCATACGCGCAACAAACAGTAATTCTTTTAACAGCACTATCAGAGACAATTTTATCACGTTGTTACGACCTTTTTTACTGCGAGCATAATACATCGACAACAGACAAACAAAAAATAGAGAAACACATAAAAGAATCTACCACAAGCCGCTTATTGAAGTGGCTAACAAAATCACTTTGAAGCACATAAAGCACAGCTAACGATCAGTCCTCTTACGTGCGTGGTATAATAATAAGTGTTTATTTGATGTACGTTTGTGTATAAGTAGTAATTTGCCTGTAATGGACTTAAGTTGTTTGTTGTAGCAGGGCTGCGCCCTCGTGTTATCTTTTAGTTGATAAGGATGTTAGTCTCTTCTCCATGTGAAGTCCACCTCATCCCGTTCGTAAAGTATGTATCAGAAAGACATTTACTGAATAGTCTTCAATACCGTGGAACACCAAGTTCTGTTGCGTATTGTATCATTTATTATTTATCTCTGTTTTCTTGTTTGAAGACTTTCTTAGCCGTAATATTCATCGAAATTTATTTATTTATTTTTGCTTGTTGGGCGAGATAAAATAAGTTGTGTGTTTTCATTACGTTATTTGAAGACTATGACAGTAGAGAATAGTGTTTTATGTATTCCTTAAAGGTTGCTGACTTATTAGTCTCTCTTTTTGATATTCTGTGTTGTCCAATAGTGCATGACGATTCATAGCTGTATATGACGATCTGTAAAACATGGGGAGCAGCCAATGTCAATCGCATGAGATCGAGGAACACACAGTTCATTTGTCGAGCTGTTAGCAGTATTTCTTCGAGGGCGTCTTTCTATACTGTTAGCTATTCTCTTTTTGCCACCTTGCGTTAGCACAGATCGATGCACACAGTGTACCAATAGATGTTTACATAACGTATGATTCTGTTTTATTAATTTTCTTATTACCAACGTGAGACATAATTTTGCTGTAGGAGACCCGTCACTTTGTACTAGCACTGTCATGTTCATGTCAGTCGCCTCTCCTTGTGAAATCCGCCATATTCCATTTGTAAAGTCCGAACTAAAAAACTATCTCTTGAGTAGTTGTCGATGGAGTGGAACATAGGGAATTGAAACGGATCGTGTCACTTTTCTTTTTTCTTTGGGTTGTGCAGTGATGTTTGGTTACTGTGTTCATAGTAATGTACTCTCCTTGTTTGGGAGAGACGAAGTAAGCTGTTTGCATGAGGCTCTCTGATGATGACAGCTGTGTAGTAATTGTTTGATATCGCCTTTTCTTACGTTTCTTCCATTTCAGTTGTTTCGTTTTAATTTGTTGACCAGTGCATCCCTCTGGCGAAATATAATTGCTCCCGTTCGTCAGTAAAACACATAGACGAGCCCTGTAGTCGATTTGAAAATCTAGACTGTAGGACGGGTGTAACTGATCGGTGTATGGGGGTATTAGTTTCATTTAACTTTATCATTACGTAAACTTTCGGTTCCTCTTTTGGCACTTTGTACAGGTACCCAGACTTTTGTTGTGGCAATCTATAGTAGCAGGGATTTAGTTTTAAGTGGGTATATGATTTTTGTGCGACGTCGTTTTGGTTGATGGAATCTGAAGTGAGAGAAGAGGGATGAGTTTTCCGGATCGTATGTGTGAACAGCCAACGAAAAAAGCAAACATGGCAGTGTTATCCCTATGATTTAGTAGGCTTTGAAGTAAATAAAAAGAATAAAGGAAAAGGAAATAGATGTCGATGTCTGAGGTACGGCTGGACATTGTAAGGATTTTTTTCCTTTTAGCTTAATATGAGCAGAAATATTGCAGAGGTAAGCTGAAATGTTGTCGGACTACTATAAGATGTGTACAAAAAAACTAAGATGAAATATAGATGCAGTAATAGCCAAGCGACAAACTAACCATGTCCTTTATGCAGTCTTGTTTCAGCAACTATCTCGTCCCCCCCTACCCAAAAAAAGAAGGTTCAAATGGCTCTAAGCACCACAGAACTTAACATTTGAGGTCATCAGTGCCCTAGACTTAGAACTATTTAAATCTAACTAACATAAGGACATCACACACATCCATGCCCGAGGCAGGATTCGAACCTGCGACAGTAGCAGCAGCGTGGATTAAGACTGAAGCGCCTAGAATCACTCGGCCACAGCGGCCGGCTATATCTCGTCCTCAGATCGACGAACAGGAGAAGGAGGAGGACGTAAAAATGTAAAACCCCTGTCGGAACCAAACGTGAAGGAACACCAAATATACAGCACGGCAACGATAAGGTTGCGGAAGCAAGTAAAACAATGCAGAGGAGACAAGGAAGGACTTAAAGAAATGGAATCAAGAGCAAAATTGTGAATAGTCAGCACAACGAACACAGGGAGTAATATGAAGGGGCATGAGGTCTCAAGGATATCCCAGTCTGATGTGGTAATATGGTATCAGTAGTACAGTCGCTTTGTCATTTCATTATTAATATTCTAACAGCAAGTATTCTTATATTCAGGAATTTATTTCTAAGCTTTAAAGTTTCCTAGGGTGTTTGCCTGGTAGAACACTGAATTTTATGAGTAGGTATAGTTTTCTTTAGACTATCAACTCAGTGTGTTATCGTAAATCTTTGTAAAGTTTTCAAGGCTATTAGCCCAATAGGTCATTGACTTTTGAGATTAGGTTTTTTTTCTCTAAAGGCTGCCTGCACAATTTATAACTGTAAATTTTGTAAAACTTTCGTGGTAATTGGAGCAGTTGTCATTAGAAATGTTTCGATTAAGTAGAGTTTCTTGAAGGCGATATCTGAGATGATTGCTATCAAGTTCTTGTTAATTATTGAGAAAAAAATTGTGGCTATCAGCCTACTTTGTCATTATAAAGACTTTTGATTAGATAGGATTTCTAAAAGGGCGAACAGCCCAGTTTGTGAATAGAAATATTTTTTGTTTACATAAATTAAGTCTGTTTATTTCGTTCAACACGAGCAGTAGGCAACGCACAGACAGGCAGTCATGAGAATGAGAAACCTCGTACTGTGTTACCAGACACAGGGGCAACAAGCTGCTAGGGAATTCCTCCGGCAGTAACAGTAAATGGGATCACTGCAAAGGAGAGCAGGGTCTGGGGAAAACTCAACAGATCTGGCCCTCCGATGGATGGATATAGTCTCCATGATGCTAGGGTAGCAGTAGCTGGGCCTCGGTAGAAAGTGGCAAACGCCGCTCCCATTATATCCGTTGCCAGCTGTTGATGTGTGCCGCAGGGAAGACTCGCTCTCCGTAAGAGTCAGATGTCTCCCTCGTCAACTATCTGCCCTCGCTAAGCCCCTGTCGAGAGCATGGAGCCAACATAAAAAAGTTCCAGTTCTAACCCTGCTAAAAACCTGCGTAAAATCTGATTATATCGTATATTTTTCCTTACCCTGACGGATAGACAAAATGTGGGGTGGGGGATGGGGGGGGGGGGGAGGATCACGGCCCGCCTTGGCCCCGGATATGGGCGCCCTTGCGCGGGTGAGCTGGATCTCCTCCCGGAGCAGTTCCAGCACTAGCCACTAATTTGGCTGGAAGGATAGCCGGCGGCGTGCGTTAGTGTCCTGGAGACTGTTTTTGGCACGCAGATTTGCTACGGCAGACACTATTTTTCCACAGGGAGATGGACATGTACATTAACCCTAATGCCTCACACTATCACACATATCAGGCGAGTGACTACTGTGTCTGAGCCCGTGAATCCACATTCCTTCATATCACTGCCAAAGTGGTTGGTATGAATAACGTAGCAAATTTCAAGAGGTGGGTGCATGATTGGTGGGACACTTTGAGTGACTGAGTGTGTGAATCGCTCTTGAAAAAATATATTTAAAGAAGGATATGGCAGCGTCTTTACTTTGTGATTTCCGAGGTGGTTTTTTGAAATAATCAGAAACGAAAATGTGAGAATTATGAGCCGCGTGAGATTACGAGAAACGTGAACAGTAGCTTGCTTGAGAAGTCAGGTAAGGAAACTGTAATGTTGCAGAATGATTGAACGCTATGTATTGGTGGGTAATGAACATTTTCATGCACACACCAGACCCGTGAGTAAACGGAGAATGAGTGTGATGGAGAGGAATGTACTGAACTTAGGCAATTAGTGTGAAAGAACAATATTTGATGATGTGGGGCCTGCACTTCCATCCTAATCAGATTCTATCTCCACCGTCACAATGTGGCGTCACAGTCAGACTTAACGAAATCTCCCCCATATGAAGAGAAACAATTACTAAATGACAGTGCCTACTACGGCTAAGTAAACAATATTTAATTTTTCTGATTGAAACACCTACGTAACGCAGCGATGTATGAACCTTGTAACTAGTATTGAGATAAGAATTACGCAAAGATAACACTGTTGGAACATTATCAAATGACATGCATGAGTGTGAAAAACCCTCTTTTTCTCTCTTATGCTCTTATTCACTTACGATTAGCCATGTTGTGAAGTAGGTCTTTCTTGATCACTGCCGCTGAATTGTATTACTAAACGCGAGTTGTGTAGACTGACTGTTCATTAAAGAATAAAAAAATTAACGACGTATTACGACGATATTTTCGAATGTCATCTTTCACTTGGGATACAATAAAAAATACATTTCATCCATAAAAATCGAGAAAAATAATAGGAAGCTTTTAGTTCTGTCCGCGATTATTTCAAAAGCCATTTTGTGTGTAACTACTATTTGCGTGTTACATTCATTAGAACCTGAGGTCATTTATTTTTCTCGAAGTCCGATAATTTTTCTGAGTGCTCTTATTACGAAAGTAAACTTCATTGCCTTTCACTGTCAGTAAAACACGAAACGAATTGTTTCCAAGCAAACTTGGGACATAGCGATTTTGCATTTTTCTACTAAATGAAAGTTAACAGCGTTATTTTATCATACCAATTTTCTTATAACGTTACCGCTAAAGACAAAGCTCCAATAAATAACTTCTCAAAACATTTCATGGTCTTGATTATCAGATTACCAAATAAAGCAAATTTTGCCTAATTACAGGTGATAATGTTGTTAGAGGAATTTACGCTGATGGAAGAATGTAACAAAAGGTGCTTGGTAATGCCACACTACCTACGTCGCAGTTACACACCACCTCCACAATTATTTTTCATCGATCATTGGCGTTATGTTCGCGACATATGGCTGACTCGTTTCAATATGATAACAGTGTGGGCGACTCAGGACACAGGGACAAATACGAGATTAGTGAGGCATCAGAGACACTGGCACAAGTGCAGCAGGTGCACCACTATAACTAAGTTGAATCTCCCGGGCATTTGTTCATCATTAATAAGGGAGTAAGTTACCAACTTGTGACTCAACAGGTGCATTTGTCATGGACTGACCTCGGACGAACTGAGGGCATCATGTGGCCTTCGGCCAAGTTGCACCCAGGGAAACGTTTTCTACTTTCACGGCTGCAGACAAGAAATACACATATAAAAAAAAAGTTTTGCATCACCTCGGTTCGTAGAGTTCCGGAACCTGTACAGAAAATTGGAACAGAGATCAACAAAAAACATACTTTCCGCCCTTTTTATTGCTCATTAAAACCACACATTGCATGCTGTACCACCAAAGAGCGAGACTTTCAGAAGTGGTAGTCCAGATTGCTGTACAAACCGGTACCTCGAATACCCTGTAGCAGGTCCTCTTTCGTTGATGCATGCCTATATTCGTCGTGGCATACGACCCAAAAGTTCATCAAGGAACTGTGGATCAAAGTTGTCTTACTCCTCAACGGCGATTCTGCGTAGATCCCTCAGAGTCACGTCGTCCATAAACAGTCCTTTTCAATCTATCCCAGGCATGTTCGATAGGGTTCATGTCTGAAAAACATTCTGGCGACTCTAGTTGAGCGATGTCGTTATCCTGAAGGAAGTCATTCACAAGATGTGTAAGATGGGGACCCGAATTGACGTCCATGAATAGGACTGCCTCGCCAATATGCTGCTGATAGGGTTGCACTGCCGGTTGGAGGATGACATCCACGTATCGTACAGCTGTTACGGCGCCTTCCATGGCCACCAGCAGCGTACGTCGGTCCCACATAATGCAACCCCAAAACATCAGGGAACCTCCACCTTCCCGCACTCGCTGGACAATATGTCTAAGGCGTTCAGATTGACCGGGTTGCCTCCAAACAAGTCTCCGACGATTGTCTGGTTGAAGGCATATGCGACCCTCATCAGTGAAGAGAAAGTGATACCAATACTGAGCAGTCCATTCCAGCCGGCCGAAGTGGCCGTGCTGTTCCAGGCGCTACAGTCTGGAACCGCGAGGCCGCTACGGTCGCAGGTTCGAATCCTGCCTCGCGCATGGATGTGTGTGATGTCCTTAGGTTAGTTAGGTTTAAGTAGTTCTAAGTTGTAGGGGACTGATGACCTCAGAAGTTAAGTCCCATAGTGCTCAGAGCCATTTTGAACCGCCTACTTTGCTGTGCCTCCTCGACCGAGAGAGAGTCTAAATCAAACTTCACACACTCGGCCACCACTGACTTAGGAGCACGCCAGCAAAAGATAAATCTTACGGAGGGCGTGAGCTTAAAATGAAAGTGCCATTGCCCATAATCCAAGACAAGATCGTTCTTACTAATAAAATCACATCCATGCAGGAAATCGACATTCTAGGGGACTAGTGACCTCAGCAATTGAGTCTCATAGCGCTCAGAGCAATTTGAACCATTTGCCAGTCCATTCGGCATGTTGTTGGATCGATCTGTACCGCGCTGCATAGTGTCGTGGTTTCAAAGATGGACCTCGCCACGGATGTCGGGAGTGAAGTTGCGCATCATGCAGCCTATTGCGCACAGTTCGAGTCGTAACACGAAAAGCATTATTCAACATGGTGGCGTTACTGTCAGAGTTCCTCCAATCCATTATCCGTGGGTAGTGGTCATCCACTGCAGTAGTAGCCCTCGGGAGGCCTGAGCGAGAAATATGATCGACAGTTCCTGTCTCATCTCCTCCGTGTCCGAAAAACATCGCTTTGGTTCACTCTGAGACACCTGGACACTTCCCTTGTTGAGAGCCTTTCCTGGCACAAAGTAACAATAAGGACGCGATCGAACCGCGGCACTGACCGTCTAAGCATGGTTGAACTACAGACAACACGAGCCGTGTACCTCCTTCCTGTTGGAATGACTGGAACTAATCGGCTGTCGGACTCCCTGCGTCTAATAGGTGCTGCTCATGTATGGTTGTTTACATCATTGGGCGGGTTTGCATCTCTAAACAGTGAAAGCGACTGTGTCTGTGATACAATATCCACAGTCAACGTCTATCGTCAGGAGTTCTGGGAACCGGAGTAATGCAATTTTCTTTTGTGTGTGTATATTAAAAAAAAAAAGACGACGTAACGATGGTCTATGTCGCGGTGTCGCAAATGGGGGCCCTTGCACAATAGGCATTTTGCTTCGCTCTTCAACATGGTGGAGTGAGTGTTCTGGAAACAAACACTGAGATTGCCGTCTGCCGCCGCTTAGTCCCGGGCCAGACCGAGGAAAGTCCGCTCCTCTTGTGAGTACGAAAGGCATTGAAATTGTTTAAAAGCGGTATGCTGGGTGGAACTGATGTAGTGGTGCTCGTTACTGGCACGTTTTCTCCATCTTTGTATAAGTACTCACAAGGGAACGGCTATCTTGACATGAAATATCATTTTAGGCTACAGGTTATTCAAATAGCCTAAAACATTCTTTCATGTCAAGATAGCGGCGTTTCCTGGGGGCGCTGCGAAGTCCGGAATGCGTATCCAGGTACAGGGTACTTTTCATCGAGGCAACACAAGAGGACAATGGAATGCTTAGGTCAGGGACGGCCACGGCGAGCCAAGCTTTACGCATGCAGCGTATGCACTCGGCTTTACTCGGGCCTTCTCGGAAGTACATGGAACGGCACTACATTTCATTTGTTGCGGTTATTTTTTGGTCGACACAACTTTCAGAGTTCTGCAGAATCGTGCTGTCAACGCTGTTTAACCTTCGGTATTTGTTTGTGGTATGAATGTTGCTCAAGGTCCAGCGGCTGTTATTTGGAGTGGATAGCAGGCTTGGCATTCTAAGTGGAGAGGACTACACACTGAGAACAGTAAGAGACTGCAAGGACATTCTTTATGATTTGGAGGGAATTCATTTAAAAAGAAATTCACGTTGTAGAGCAGACACACACTGACAAAGACAGTCCAGTTCCCTAAGCTCACTGGTACGTGAGTCTTGAAGAATTTATTCTAACCTTGAAAGAATTACAGTGATAGTTTTATCAAGATTTTGAGGACACTATCAATCGTACATCTGTTTTTGAGCATCCAGCGCGACTGTACTGCCATTTACATGCGGCGCGTTCGCAGTTTCCCCCTGTGCCCCCTCCACGCTCTCAGACAGCGTGGCGTGACGGTGGGTGAAATGGGAAGTGAGGTTGGGCGCTTTGGCACTTGGACTTGGGCACGGCACACGAGCCGAAATCTTGGCTGCCTCTGCTTTAGGCTTCCTGAACACCAGAATGTCGCGATATTATGACGCCATCTCGGCTGTTAAGATAGTTTCTCTCTCTCTCTCTCTCTCTCTCTCTCCATCCCTCTCTTCCCTTAGGTGTGTTTTCTCGAAAATTAGAAGGTCACTACTCGTCATTAGTGACCACGAGTTAGCAGGCTTACTTGGTGAAAGAGAACTTTAGAGGTGTTTCCCTTTTGGTGATACAACAGAGAGTACACAGTAGAATAGTAGAATGTTCAAAAACTCTTATACTACAGTCTTCAAAAACAAAACAAAAAAAGCTTGGTTTGACAGTCTTAGACCAGGTTTCAGTGGATGCAGACACTTTCTTTCAGTGTCAGGCCACTGTGGGCCTGGACTTCACATCCAGTGCGAGATCTTGATGCATGCACACTTTGCCTTCAGACCTCTGAAGGTGCCTCTTCCTTGATCAGTACTGCTTTGTACCATGATCGTTGTACATTCAGAAAATGTCTACAACGTGAATTGGAGTTCATCTCGTAAATTGCATGAGAAATTTTGTGGGAACAGATGGATGTTTTAGTAGCATGATAGTGTATGGCTTTTAAATTTTTTTCTAACTCCTGAAAAAACTTATTCTTGTGAATTGTTATCTGCACATTTTGGTAGTAAGGTTGTTCGTGCAGTGCCCAGTGTGTGCTGTTAACTGCTTCAATGCTGGATTAATACTCCCACTTAATATGATTAATCCAGTTTTTCTGTGATGCCGACGAAGAGCAGTTTGAGCAAGATCTTTTAAGTGATGACAATTTTTCGTATCTATTTTCCCAGTTCCACTGATGACAGAAGACTAAACTTACTGAACATTGTTACAAATGATTTGCCTTTCCCTCCCGTTCGCATCGCTGTTGTGGATGTATTTCATCATACTTATAATCTGCAAGTGGCGGCTGAAGTGGCTGCAAAATCAGTCACTGACTTGCAACCAAAAACCCCTAAGCTCAAAGCCGGATGAAAGCCTCTCGTCCAGATGAGCATGGATGTGGAGTAACTGTATAGAAGTGAAGCCTGTCTGATAAGGAGCCTGTTCCAGAAGTTGCCTGCCTTAGAATTTTCCTGTGTGAGAAGTCACTATCTGCAGAGACCCTGTAGACGAGGAAAACATTTTGCCCTGGGTTTTTCAGTGTCGCATAATTTTGATTGGCTGAATACTAATGCTTGTGAGTGCCGACCATTAAGATGTTGTCTTAGGAGACTGTAATCAAGCACCACCTGGACATGTAATATGCATCGTCTGACTTCAGATGCTTGCCGCCTGATAGCTTTCTTTCTAACTATTATTCCAGAAAAACACGTCCTAGTCTGACATTATATTTGCCTCGCATTTCCTGTCGCATGGGGAATCCATCCTGCTTTCACAATGGCTTCCCATTTAGCTACGCATGCAGTTTAACATAGGAAATCGTAAGTATTGGCAATCTCAAGTACTAAATTACATTTCATCATCGGGAGGAGAGTATTTTATTCGATTTTATTTTCTTACAGGATCTACACATGTTATGGAACAATTTGAAAAAATAGTTGCACAAAATAATCAAGCAATTTTCCGTTGTTTATTGATGTTTTTCGTTGTTGTTTTTACGTTTATGTCACTTGTGTGCTCATGAGAGCAAGTAAGTTGGACAACTTGGACTTATTGAGCCGTTTTGTAGCTTCTTATAATATGACTGTGTAAGTCCCCCATCCATGTTTTAATTTGCAAAGGCTTTTTGCGATAGTGATTATGAATCCATTTTTTTACATTTTGCATCTGAACTCATGTACTAATTTCGGGTGAGTCCAAACTGAATCAGTTACCAAATTGGCTATTTTAAGTCAAGACTCCACGACAGACTTCTTGCAAGATGCTGTGAGCTTGGCTGTCATTTGCACTCGCCGTCCTTACTCCACCAGACTATGACATAATGTTGGTCTCACACCGCTGTTTACAGCCGAATTCGATTCCCGACACCCACTATCTCTTTGAGCTCCGTGACAATGTATCTAGATGAATAAGTTGCACCTAAGGTTGCTAAAAGCAACCAACACGTTAACACGGCTGCAACAAATAGAATTACATGCCTGGCTCTGGTGTGGGAGAGAATTCGCGGCACCTGACGAATGCTAGAGGTCACAAGAGCTTCTTCATCTCCATCTTTAGATGTTGGCTGAGTTCTCTGCACATTCTTGAGAATAGCGTGACAATACGACATGGTCACAACCAGAATAAAAGCAGTTGAAAACGTTTGTACGGCAGAAAGCAAAATCAAATCGTTTTCACAAAAAACTGAGACAGGATGCTATAATTAATCTCACTGACAAACATTTAGACAAGAATACAGTGAAGATCCTCGCTAAAGGGCTAAATTTCGCGTTCACTCCCAAAATGTTACCAATACCGGATTACATCAGCTCATGCAGGATATTGCAGCTTCTCTCCCACCGGAAACAGCAGAAGAGGTTCTGCAGAGAACTTACCAAGACGCTAATGCCAACATGAAACATCTCCACAGGAGAGCAAATAATAATGACATACCTGCAGAAGGACAAAGTAACGGATTACAATCACAAAATTTTCGATGTTTTGAGTGAGTTTGCATACAGACAGAGAGATGTTTATCCTACTCATAAAATCGAGATGGTGGTGACGACTCTTCTCAACGAATTAAGCGTTTACGTAACATCATCAAGTGCCTTAAAACATCAGTAGCAGTGCCAATACAACTATATGGTGTTATTAAGGAACACAAGGAAGTCCTCTAAGTACACATAGTAATATTGGTGCACCAACATACCAGCTAGCAAAATACCTGAAACGCACTCTTAGCGAATTTTTTGTGAAGTGCGAACCCCACATCTATAGCTCATCATACACTCCTGGAAATGGAAAAAGAACACATTGACACCGGTGTGTCAGACCCACCATACTTGCTCCGGACACTGCGAGAGGGCTGTACAAGCAATGATCACACGCACGGCACAGCGGACACACCAGGAACCGCGGTGTTGGCCGTCGAATGGCGCTAGCTGCGCAGCATTTGTGCACCGCCGCCGTCAGTGTCAGCCAGTTTGCCATGGCATACGGAGCTCCATCGCAGTCTTTAACACTGGTAGCATGCCGCGACAGCGTGGACGTGAACCGTATGTGCAGTTGACGGGCTTTGAGCGAGGGCGTATAGTGGGCATGCGGGAGGCCGGGTGGAAGTACCGCCGAATTGCTCAACACGTGGGGCGTGAGGTCTCCACAGTACATCGATGTTGTCGCCAGTGGTCGGCGGAAGGTGCACGTGCCCGTCGACCTGTGACCGGACCCCAGCGACGCACGGATGCACGCCAACACCGTAGGATCCTACGCAGTGCCGTAGGGGACCGCACCGCCACTTCCCAGCAAATTAGGGACACTGTTGCTCCTGGGGTATCGGCGAGGACCATTCGCAACCGTCTCCATGAAACTGGGCTACGGTCCCGCACACCGTTAGGCCGTCTTCCGCTCACGCCCCAACATCGTGCAGCCCGCCTCCAGTGGTGTCACGACAGGCGTGAATGGAGGGACGAATGGGGACGTGTCGTCTTCAGCGATGAGAGTCGCTTCTGCCTTGGTGCCAATGATGGTCGTATGCGTGTTTGGCGCCGTGCAGGTGAGCGTCACAATCAGGACTGCATACGACCGAGGCACACAGGGCCAACACCCGGCATCATGGTGTGGGGAGCGATCTCCTACACTGGCCGTACACCTCTGGTGATCGTCGAGGGGACACTGAATAGTGCACGGTACGTCCAAACCGTCATCGAACCCATCGTTCTACCATTCCTAGACCGGCAAGGGAACTTGCTGTTCCAACAGGACAATGCACGTCCGCATGTATCCCGTGCCACCCAACGTGCTCTAGAAGGTGTAAGTCAACTACCCTGGCCAGCAAGATGTCCGGATCTGTCCCCCATTGAGCATGTTTGGGACTGGATGAAGCGTCGTCTCACGCGGTCTGCACGTCCAGCACGAACGCTGGTCCAACTGAGGCGCCATGTGGAAATGGCAAGGCAAGCCGTTCCACAGGACTACATCCAGCATCTCTACGATCGTTTCCATGGGAGAATAGCAGCCTGCATTGCTGCGAAAGGTGGATATACACTGTACTAGTGCCGACATTGTGCATGCTCTGTTGCCTGTGTCTATGTGCCTGTGGTTCTGTCAGTGTGATCATGTGATGTATCTGACCCCAGGAATGTGTCAATAAAGTTTCCCCTTCCTGGGACAATGAATTCACGGTGTTCTTATTTCAATTTCCAGGAGTGTAGTCTCCTTCTTACGAGAGTCTTACTTTCTCATTTCTTAAACTAATCGCGGAAAATTTTGACGATTATTTCACAGGACTTGTTAGGCGCGTTCTGATATCTACTTGTTTCCTGTCCGACGGAAAATATTATGAACAAACCGATGGCATGCAGCTGGTTAGTCCATTATGACCTATCGTGGCAAACCTACACGTGGAACACTTAGAAGCGAAGGTACTACAATCCACCAAGTTGAAGTCAACGTGTTTCTGTCGGTACGTGGACAAATTTTTGTGGTATGGTCACACGGAGTGGAAAAGATTCAAGAGTCTTTGCAACATTTCGTCTCCATCCACTGTAATACAAAATGGAACTTGAAAATAATTGCCGACTACTTTTTCCTGACGTGTCAGTTAACAGAAAAGCGTATATAGAAGCGTACGCACATTGACCTCTATCTCCACGTCTGGAACCACCACCATCCATCACAAAGAAATTCGATGCTAAAGACGCTGACACATAGTTCTCGAACGCTTTCAGACTCGGAGACACGGAGAGCCTCTACGAAGAATTACAGTGCCTACGAATATTGTTTCGAAGGAATGGGTACTCAGATCACAAACTGAAATGGCGATACAGTCAAAATCAAGAACAGCCGAGGAAGAGGTTGAGACTAAGTCCGAGAAAGAGAAACCTAAGATCACTTATCTACCGTAGGCTGGCATCATGTCCCGTAAGATCGGTGGACTCTTACAAAAACGTGGCATCCAATGTATTTCACTTCTTTCATCTAAGATAAAAACATTCTTTGTAACGTTGAAGACGATCTATTTCTCCGAAAGACGGGTACCTATCGAGTTCCATGCGAAACTGGCATGCCTTACGTGTGGCAGACTATCAGAACCGTCCAGGTGAGAGGCAAGAAACACCAGCGACTAAAACAACCAAGTAAATCAGCTGTCACCGAGCACTGCCTCGAATATAATCACGAAATGAAATGTGATGATATTAGTATCGTGACGCAAGCGGCAAATTTCTGGGACAGCGTAAATAAGGATTTTATTGAAATAAATATGCCAGAGAATCTAATAAACACAGAGAGCTGTTTCAATTTAAATAACGATTGTGATCTGACATTCAATTTATTAAAATGCCGGCGGCCATCACACCCACCGGAGTTGGAAAACACCTAAGGGAATTGCGTACCACGGGATATCAGTGAGAACTCCAAAACCAAAGAGCATCAAAGGACATAGCGGGCGTGGAGAATCGCTATAAAAAGCGGCTTGAGAGCAACAATAGTTCATAAACTGGTTAATTCCAGGCAGTGCATGCGCTAACAGCAAAACTCGCAGCACCTGGAGAAGACGTGGGTCGGTCATCGAAATATTATGCATAAAATGGAAATAACAACAACTCGGAAAAACAACGGGAAGCTTTATATTAATATCTAGACCTAGTTTGTGAGTGCAGTTTTATGTGTCGGTGTTAGTAATGGGGTCTTGTGACGTATCCGTTTCCAGTTGTCCACTGCATGCACTTCCCTTCACAGTGTTCTCTAGGATACTTGTTGAGATGGACTTGAATCCACCGACAGCAGAAAAGTTGTCTTGTTGAAACCTGTTTCCATCGACACTCGCCTTCGGTTTGTCTGTTAGGATCTTTTTACGCGTACTATTCTCACTCCGTGTTAGATGGATAAAAGTAGTACACCATTCCCTGTAGACAAGTTCGACAGGTAGCATTATAAACCAGTGGCGTAGCTATGTAGTTAGGCACCAGGTACCAGGTTCTAACTTGCAATCTCCCACCCCCACCAACCCATAAAAACCTCAACAATTTTTTGGAAGATGCAAATTTTGGTACAGATGGTTACGTAAGGAAAGAATAAACTCAACTTTTTTGTAAACAGTAAATTTACATAAATGGATAAAATGCATTTTTATGTATAACACAATTTAATTGAGTATTAATTAAGCAATATAAATAACCAAAGATTTTCAAATAACTTACAGGAATGTAGCCGGGTGAGCTCGTTGACAACCGCCGATATTTCGATAGGAGCTCGCTCTGCCACTTGATTCGGATGTTAATATTTTATCCGCAGACAAGGGCAAAGCTGCCGTTGCTTTGGACAAACAAGATTACGTTCAAAAGATGCACTGATTACTGTCTGCTGCAGCGTATTGCAGGATCGGTGTTGACCCCACAAAGAGTATTGAGAGAAAACTTCTTTGTCACAGGAGACTAGCAGACTATCAATATTTTTAATTCTTACTGTGTTGTTCGGCCTAGGTTATATAGCCTTCCTGGCGTCCACAGGAAGAGTTTTCTCTTCGACTGTGGGTAACATTGGTGTTCCGACATATCGTGTAGCATAACACCTTGTACTCTGTTAAGTCCTATAGTAGGTCGGTGTGAGCACCACATTAAGACGTTTGAATAACTCTGATATTCTAGTAAGTGTCAATGTGGTCTCTGTTTTTACTCGTGTTTCGCTGTCTGATTCAATACGATAGATAGAGATCTTGAATTAACTAACGTATTTTGAAAAAGGGAAAGAAGAAAGGTGGAAGGAGTATATAGAGGATCGATACAAGGGCGATGTACTTGAGAGCAATATTATGGAAATGGAAGAGGACGTAGACGAAGTTGAAAAGGGAGCACTGAAAGACCTAAGTCAAACTAAGGCCCCGGGAGTAGACTATATTCCATTAGAACTACTGATAGCCTTGGGAGACCCAGCACTGATAAAAATCTACCATCTGGTGAGCAAGATGTATGAGACAGGCGAAATACCATCAGACTTCAAGAAGAATATAATAATTACAATCCTCAGGTGTTAACAGGTATGAAAATTACCGAACTATCAGTTTAATAAGTCACGGCTGCAAATACTAACAGGAATTCTTTACAAACGAATGGAAAAGCTTGTAGAAGCCGTCCTTGGAGAAGATCAGTTTGGATTCCGTATAAGTGTTGAAACACGCGAGGCAATACTGACCCTACGAGTTACCTTAGAAGATAGATTAAGAAGGCAAACCTACGTTTCTAGCATTTGTAGACTTACAGAAAGTTTTTGACAATGTTGACTGGAATACTCTCTTTCAAATTCTGAAGGTGGCATTGGTCAAATATATAGAGAGAAAGGCTATTTACAATTTGTACAGAAACCAAATGACAGTTATAAGAGTCGAGGGGCACGAAAGGGAAGCAATGTTTCAGAAGGACGTGAGACAGGGTTGTAGCCTATCCACCATGTTATTCAAACGGTATATTGAACAAACAGTAAAGGAAACAAAAGAAAAATTCGGAGTAGGTATTAAAATCCATGGAGAAGAAATAAAAAGTTTGAGGTTTCCCGATGACATTGTAATTCTGTCAAAGACAGCAAAAGGACCTGGAAGAGCAGTTGAATGGAATGGACAGTGTCTTGAATGGAGGATCTAGGATGAGCATCACCAAAAGCCAAACGAGGATAATAGAATGCAGTCGAATTAGATCGGGTGGTTCTGAGGGTATTAGATTAGGGAATGAGACACTTGAACTAGTAGATGAGTTTTGCTATTTGAGGAGCAAAGTAACTGATGATGGTCGAAGTAGAGAGGATATAAAATGTAGACAGTCAGTGGCAAGGAAAGTGTTCCTGAGGAAGAGAAACTTGTTAACATCGAGTATAGATTTGCGTCAGGAAGTCGTTTTTGAAAGTATTTATATGAAATATAGCCATATATGTAAGTGAAACGTGGACGATAAATAGTTTAGACAAGAAGATAATAGAAGCTTTCGACATGTGGTGCTACAGAAGAATGCTGAAGATTATATGGGTAGATCACCTAACTTATGAGGAGGCACTGAATAGAATTGGGGAGAAGAGGAATTTGTGGCACAACTTGACTAGAAGAAGGGATATGTTGGTAGGACGCGTTCTGAGACATCAAGGGATCACTAATTTAGTATTGGTGGGCAGCATGGAGGGTAAAAATCGTAGAAGAAGACCAAGAGATGAATACACTAAGCAGTTTCAGAAGGATGTAGGTTGCAGTTGTTACTTGGTGATGAAGAAGCTTGCACAGGATAAAGTTGCATGGAGAGCTGCACTGAAGACCACAACAACAACATTTCCACTTACTTTTCAGTCAATTACCAGTATAACAAGCAGGCATATGGAGTTGCTGTGGTGAGCTCATTGTCATCTGTTACTGCCAGTTTGTTTACGGAAGACTTTGAGAAATGTGCCTTGGAGTCGGCGGCTGCCTGCTTGTTTTTTTTTCCCCAGATATGGCTGAAAATATTATGGAAGGGTCCTATTTCTGCACCTGCTGTGTGGAGCATGATGAAGAAGTTCGAATCTACTGGAGAACTTGGCGTAGCTCCGGGAAGAGGCAAACAACCGGTTGCACCATAGTTGGTTCATGTAATAGCTGTTGCTACGGCAAACAACGCTGCACGCAATTCCCTATCATCAGGCAGTGCGCCTCTTGTGTCACGACGAACACCCAGTGGTCCACCGTACGGAAGGTGGATTCGAACCATTCTCAAATGGTATCCGTACAAAATCCATACTGTATAGCAGCTTGCACAACGACGTGTTGACTTCGCTCTCCACTTTATCGCAAGGACTCAAGTTGACGAGGATTGGCCCTGGACCATCCTATGGACAAACGAAGCTCATTTTTCTCTAACGGGTGAGGTGAACACACAGAATTGCCGAGTATGGGCATCTTAACCTCCAATCACTGTGCATGAAGTTCCTATGTATGGTGAACGTGTCACTGTGTGGTGTGGCTCCACGGCTACGTTCATCGCTGGCCCATTCTTTTTTGAACAGTTTGGCGCTCAGGTACCAAAGACGTACAGTGTGATTGGCCAGCGTTACAATGATATGCTTCACCAGCATGTTATTCCCGCACTACGCACTACAGGAAAAAGACGCATTGAATTCAACAGTTTTCATGTGAGATGAGCCCCCCCCCCCCCCCCGCCCGCACATCGCTCGTGAAGTTCACGTGCTTCTCCGAAACACATTTGTAAACGATGGAATTATCAGAAGATCGTTTCCAAAGGCTGGCGAGCATGATCACCTGATCTCACTCCACTGGTTGTGGAGCTACCTGAAGGGCATGTGCTGATCTGAAGCACAGCATATCGAGACTGGTAGCCAGCACACCTACATACATGCTTCATTCTGCTGTTCAGAATGCAGTCCTTCGTATTCAGACTCTTCTGGACACTGTGGGGCGCAATACTAAGTCACTTTTGTTGCAGCTAGATGACGATCAGTTTGGCTTTAGGAAAGGTTAAGTCACCAGAGAGGCAATTCTGACGTTCCGGTTGATAATGGGTCATTCCATGTCAGTTCAACCAGGGGCTCCAGCTCATAGTCTCAGATTTGACTGAAATTCAGTACACTAATTCTGCCATGTGTGGAACACTCGTGTACAAAGTATTAGTTTCCCCTGCCAATTAGTTACAGAATTATGACTTGTGAAAGAAGGTGGCGTGACCCGGAAATTGTAACTCGCATCTGGCAATTTATCTTCATACCCAACTTCAGGTCTTAACAACTTTCGAACTATTCCGCACAGTCCAGTGAAATTTTTACAACCCAGTAAGATCCATTTAGAGAACACACTTCATGAATCAAAACACTAACAACATATTTCTGAGGGAAAATAAAAAATTCCAAAATGTGATTTAAAAAATGTAATGCGTTATAAGGTACATATTGTAGGTGCCCTGTATGCCAAATATAATTCACTCAAAAAGAGTATAAGTTTTTGTGGTAAGCTTAATGTGGCCTTAACACACACAGAACTCATCTTGCCCGTATCAGTCGCAAAAACTGAGTTACATGCATACGAAAATACAAAAATTTGAAAAATTACCTGAAAAACATGGATTTTCTAAGTGTGGTAGCGCAAAAGGGACAGGTGGTATCCGAGGCAAATTTCACACACTGCATAAGTAGACAATGATGATATATATCTCAAAATTTCAGCATATTTTTGCAAGACATTTGTGTGCAATGGAAGTTGACAGATTATTTGGTGATGTGGCCATTGTTCCACAACACAATTTTGTAAAAACATATCGTAAGCTGTTCTGCCTCTTCTTAACCGCTCCCGCAACTGTTTAATCACTAAGCAACAATGCATAGACAGATTAACACAACCTATCATTAATGTTTACTGCACCTTAACAGCTAAAAACCAGTCGATTGTGCTTCGAACAGAAGTTCTCCCACACTTTAGCTACTGTACTCTGTACATTGAGTGGCAAATTGTACTGTCTTCCTGACATTGTGGTCGGAACTGGAACTGTAATGAGAATATGTTCCAAAGGAATCCTACACCTGTCTGCCAAACATGGCCAATGAAATGATCTTGCTGGTCCCGCTGGTGCCATGAAGCTCACAAATACATCACCTTCTGCTTCACAGCACTCTGCAAAACATCCAAAGTACCATTTGTCATCATGAACAGCAATAACGTAGCAACCTGGTTGTACGTTGCTGTTTTTGCTTCTGAATCCTGAGTCAGACACACCGTGAAGACACATGTTGTGCATGAACCTATAGTTATAACCGGACAGTCTGTTCATCTGCATATTGTCAGAGTCCGCTTGAGAGAAGTGATGATGGCTCCTTGTGCCTGCAACAGTTTTAACGTGTGCTACTCTGTTTTTTAGCAGCTCTTCGACTGATTTCACCTCATGCTTTGAAACACAGAATGATTGTATGCCAGAGATATTTTTCTGTACCCAGGTAAATAATTGAAGAGGTGTTAGAAAGTGACCTTCTGTAGGGTGCTGCAGACCAGCTCATGATGTCATGTGCTTAATGGTAGCACCAATACCATCGCATACATTTTTACCATGACTTGTTGCGAAAAAATTCCATTCTGCGTGAATCTGAAAATCATGGTAATGCATGCATAAGTTTCTGAGATTTTTACAGTTTTTGTACTGACTAGCTGCCCCATCTCTGAAGTATTTCGCAAAATGTATGTGAGGCATCTTGGTTTTCACATATGCCGTGACAGTGCGAATGTGGGCATGAACTGCAATGGCATCATGAATTAAACAGTCACTAAAAACGCACAGGTTCATGACAGACACATCACCTGATTCATCTCTATAGTAAATCACAAATGGCTGGAGATTTGCTTAACTGTTGTCCCAATAGTATCCTTGGATGGCATCTTGAACTATAAATGCATAATTTTCAGAAAAGTCTATCATTACTATAATTTCATCTTGTTTCAAATTATCCTTACAAAACCAGAGATAAGCCGATTGTGCTGTCGCTGTGAAGCTGTGTGTGGTTAGTTTGTTCGTTTTTTACAACACATTTCAACAAAATCTTCCACTGTACTTTGCTTTGTTTCAAGACTTGTGCGATCCATGTGTATCCATTGTTTATAAGAAACAAGTTCATCGTCATCCATAAGGAGTTCACCATGCACTTTGTTATTCATGTATTCTGCAAGATTTGACTTTCCAGGATACTTTTCACACCTGTGTATCATGCACAGGTAGGAACTGATGTCACACACTAGCAGCTTCATTGCACCGTTGTAATCCAGACCAGAATACTTTATAGCAGCAAACATTAGCTTAGTATTTTGATGGGTCTCACATAAACAAACATTGTGTGTGCCCCTTGCACTTACAGGCACAACCCATTTTGGCCTAAGATTGAAAAAAGATGATAAACCTACTTTGGTATTGGGATACTTTTCCTTGAATTCTACATATAGTTCTGATATGTTGCATAGCATCAGTCTTTTTTTGCAGCTGTACACGTACATTTCCCATTTTCACCGTTACATAGTCTTTTTTCCAGGCATTATTAAGCCGTAGTCATTATTTTCATAAAACTTCGACACTATCACCTTTATTTCTGAACTCAATTATTTACCCTGAGCCTGCTGAAGTTGTGGCAGTACTCCTTGGGTTGCTTCACCATATATGTAGAAACATTGAACTCGTTTGCTGTGTAGTCAATAGACCAGCTTGAAGATGCAAGGGTAAAAATAGCTACATTTTTTTTGGCCTGTGGATATGACACATTTTTCTTTCAAATCATGTACAATTTTGTTCAAATCAGAGCATTTCTGGCATGATTTCTGTTCCTTTGGAGCAGATAGTTCTTCCTCTTCCACCATTAGTGTGTCAGCTATTTTATGTTTTAATTCCATTTGAGCATCTTGTAGATTTCTTCTACCGTAGCTGGGCCTGTCTCTTTTCCCAACTTTGTGTGTCTTCATGGGAGACAAACCAAGAGCAGTCACTGAAGTATTTGATTGCTCATCGCCTGTGGTTGTAGGTGGCTGATACTATTAGTCATTGCCATATAAATTATCAGAATATTCTTCATTTTTTTGCAGTGTAACACACCTGGAACATAACTTTTGTCCTGGTTTCGTGTTAAGTCTCATGCACTGATTCACTTTCATTACTGACTTTATATCAGTTTCTCTGAGGCTACTCTTCACTGTATTCTTATGAATCCGAAATGGATCAAAACAACTTCTTTGTAGGAAAGAATGCTTATCCAGAAACACTTTCATATGATGATAACAAACACTAAAGTTTCCTGGAACTGTACTTCTTGTGCCCACACAAGGTGTATCCCGGATCTCCATAGCAACAAATCTTGGTCTGATTCATCCAGATCTTACAGTACAAAACGAATGCCACATTTTGTTCTATATGTTGTTTTATGACATTCAGATGCTTGTGCTCTACCAATAAAGCAAACTTGTTTGAACATAAGCACCACTAGTACACTCTTCTGCCTCCATACTGACTTTCCACAACAGTACTGACCAGTCTGAACTAGAATCTTAAGAACATGAGGAACCTGTAATTGTTGCTTGTTCCTTTTGTTGTTCCTGCCTAACAATGACTCATTCTGTCCCTGAAAAATACCATTGTTCAACTTTCTGTTGCGTAATGGTTCCGAACAATTGCTGCAGCTTTATCTGAAACAAGCTGTCAGTATCATCACTATTACTTGCTAAATCGTGTTAAAAGAAACATAACCAAATACATCTCTGCCAACTTTTATTGTACACAAATGCCTTGCAATAACAAGTTGAAATTTTGCCACATAGTATATTATGGTCTACTTATGCTGTGTTTGAAATTCGGCTTGGATGTCACTTGTCCCTTTTGTTCTACCACACTTAGAAAATCCATGTTTTTCAGGTAATTTTTCAAATTTTTGTATTTTCGTGTGCATGTAACTCAGTTTATGTGACTGATACGGGCAAGATGAGTTATGTGTGTGTTTAGGCCACATTAAGCTTACCACAAAAAAACTTATACTCTTTTTGAGTGCATTATAGAGGGCACCTACAATATGTACCTTTTAACATATTACATTTATTAATCACATTTTGGAATTTTTTATTTTCCCTCAGTTGGTGTTTTGATTCATGAAGTGTGTTCTCTAAATGGATGTCACTGGGTTGTAAAAATTTCACTGGACTGTGCGGAATAGTTCAAAAGTTATTAAGACCTGAAGTTGGGTCTGAAGATAGGTTGCCAGATGCGGGCTGCAATTTCCGGGTCACACCACCTTCTTTCACAAGCCATAATTCTGGAACTAATTGGCAGGGGAACTTAAAAAATTCTGTACATGAGTGTTCCACACTTGGGAGCATCCGTGTGCTAAATTTCAGCCAAATCTGAGACTATCAGCTGGAACATTTTTCTCAAATTGGTTGAATTGACATGGAATGACCCTAATGGAAGCCAGACTAAAGAAAATTCAAGACAAGTTCATAGGCTTTGTTGAGCTAGAGAAAGCGTTCGATAATGTAAACTGGTGCAAGATGTTCGAAACTGTGAGAAAGATAGGAGTACGCTATGGGGAGAGACGAATAATAAACAATATTCCAAGAGGGAATAATAAGAGTAGAAGGCCAAGATCGAAATGCTCGGCCTAAAAAGGGTGTAAGACTGGGATGTAGTGTTTCGCCCCTACTGTTGAATCTGTACATCGAAAAAGTGATAATGTAAATCAAAGAAAGGTTCTCGAGTGGAATTAAAATTCACGGTGAAGGGGTATCAATGTTACGATTCGAAGATGACATTGCTATCCTGAGTGCAAGCGAAGAAAAATAGCACGCTCTGTTGAATGGAATGGACAGTCTAATGAGTACAGAATGTGAATCGAGAGTAAATCGAAGAAAGACGAAAATAATGAGAAGAAGCAGAAATGAGAACAGTAAGAATCTTAAGATCAGGATTGATGGTCACGAAGTAGATGAAGTTAAGGAATTCTGCTACTTAGGCAGGAAAATAACCAATAACGGACGGAGCAAGGAGGACATCAAAAGCAGACTAGCAGTGGCAAAATCGGAACTCCTGGCCAAGAGAAGTCTACTAGTAGCAAACGTAGGCCTTAATTTGAGGAAAAAATTTCTGAGAATATATGTTTGGAGCACAGCGTTGTGTGGAAGTGAGACATGGACTGTGGGAAAACCGAAACAGAAGAGAATCGAAGCATTTGAGATTTGGTGCTACAGACGAATGTTGAAAATTAGGTGGACTGATAAGGTAAGGAATGAGGAGGTTCTTGCGCGGAATCGGAGAGAAAACGAATATGTGGAAAACATTGACAATACGAAGGGACAGGATGATAGTATATCTGTTTAAGACATGAGGGACTGACTTCCTTGGAACTAGAGGGAGCTGTAGAGGACAAAAATTGTAGAGGAAGACAGGGATTGGAATACATCCAGCAGATAATTGAGGATTGCAAGTGCTACTCTGAGGTGAAGAGGTTGGCACAGGAGAGGAATTCGTGGTGGGCCGCATCAAACCAGTCAGAAGACTGGCGACTCAAAACCAAAAAAAAGAAGATACCGGTATGTAATGGTATGATGTACCGCAGCAGCACATTAAAAGCGTTTCAGTTTTTTTCAGTTGAGTTGATTCTGCATTATTTCTCTTCCCCATCTCCTTAACCTTAATGCTACAAACTTTGGTCCTTGTATGGTAATTAGTTTACGTGTTATAACATGTTAAATAGGGAAATTTTAATTGTAACCACTCGTTAGTATCAATTTAAAGCTATTCTGCCTTTTATTTCTAACAAAAACCAGGTCACTTTTACATGGTTTTTATTTGTATGACGTGCTTTCAGAGGATCGCGGCTGGAACACAGGTGTCGGCGGCTTAATGTTAGTGGACGTTAATGACCGAACGATTTTGTGTTCAGTCATTACTTGTCATTGCGGCTTACGCCATATGTCCCTGGGGTACTTGTATCTTGTAAGATTTTCACGCAAACTACGCAAAGAATGATTCGGACGTTCGTCGACTAACAAAGACGGTGTTGAGCGGCTTACGCCAGTCGGACACATGCCCCAGGAACATTTAACAACTTTTGATGGTGGTTAATTTCCGCTATGTGTTGAATTCTTTGCTTCACGACGAACTCGGTACGTAGCATTGGCTGCACTGGCGCGCTGAGGATACGTATTGCCGACGATAATACGCGCAACCGTCGTAGATGATACCAACACTTTTTTTTAAAAAAATTGATATTAAATCATTGAAATTACTGAATTTGAATCTATTTAAGAGTAGTAGCATTTCGTTCTGGCGCCCAGTGTGAGACCAGACAAAATTTCTATTGTACTAATCGTACTGTGCCCTACGTTTCATGTACTATATGTCGAGAGCCGAAATGGTGAAAAATTGCTGTAATGAAAAAAAACTGGACACTTAATGAGAAGCTCCTTGGCCGTGAAGGAAAGAACGAGTATTGCAAAATTCTGGGCTCTCACAATCACAAAGCTGTACTACGAATCTGTGAAAAAGATGAGGAATACGCTCTTAGCCTGTTTTACATGTTTGACAGCTTTAAACAGTTCTCAACAGCTCATGTTTTGGCTTTTTTTTCAGGCAGTTGTCTAATAGTGTTAATTTTCGTTGCAAAGTTCGGTTTCCCTTGTTGTTGCGCTGCACCACTATAATATGCCATACTTCTTTCCATAATGCTTAGCTCTGCCCTACGGGAATCTATCTTGTCTGTGCAGAATAACATTATTGTAGCTATGCGTAATATTAAGACATCAGTAATTTGTCTTTGCTCAGTTCAGTTTTATTGTTGTTGTTGTTGTTGTTGTCTTCAGTCCTGAGACGGGTTTGATGCAGCTCTCCATGCTGCCCTATCCTGTGCAAGTTTCTTCATCTCCCAGTACCTACTGCAACCTTCATCCTTCTGAATCTGCTTAGTGTATTCATCTCTTGGTCTCCCTCTACGTTTCTTACCCTCCACGCTGCCCTCCAATGCTAAATTTATGATCCCTTGATGCCTCAGAACATGTCCTACCAACCGGTCCCTTCTTCTAGTCAAGTTGTGCCACAAATTCACAAATTCTTCTTCTCCCCAATTATATTCAATACCTCCTCATTAGTTATGTGATCTACCCATATAATCTTCAGCATTCTTCTGTAGCACCACATTTCGAAAGCTTCTATTCTCTTCTTGTCCAAACTATTTATCGTCCATGTTTCACTTCCATACATGGCTACACTCCATACAAATACTTTCAGAAACGACTTCCTGACACTTAAATTTACACTCGATGATAACAAATTTTTCTTGCCATTGCCAGTCTACATTTTATATCTTCCCTTCTTCGACCATCATCAATTATTTTGCTCCCCAAGTAGCAAAACTCCTTTACTACTTTCAGTGTCTCATTTCCTAATCTAATGCCCTCAGCATCACCCGACTTAATTCGACTACATTCCATTATCCTCGTTTTGCTTTTGTTGATGTTCATCTTGTATCCTCCTTTCAAGACACTGTCCATTCCATTCAACTGCCCTTCCAAGTCCTTTGCTGTCTCTGACAGAATTACAATGTCATCGGCGAACCCTCAAAGTTTTTATTTCTTCTCCATGGATTTTAATACCTACTCCGAATTTTTCTTTTGTTTCCTTCACTGCTTGTTCAATATACAGATTGAATAACATCGGGGAGAGGCTACAACCTCGTCTCACTCCCTTCCCAACTACTGCTTCCCTTTCATGCCCCTCGACTCTTATAACTGCCATCTGGTTTCTGTACAAATTGTAAATAGCCTTTCGCTCCCTGTATTTTACCTCTGCCACCTTTAGAATTTGGAAGAGAGTATTCAAGTCAACATTGTCAAAAGTTTTCTCTAAGTCTACAGATGCTAGAAATGTAGGTTTGCCTTTCCTTAATTTTCTTCTAAGATAAGTCTTAAGGTCAGTATTGCCTCACGTGTTCCAATATTTCTACGGAATCCAAACTGATATTCCCCGATGTCGGCTTCTATCAGTTTTTCCATTCGTCTGTAAAGAATTCGTGTTAGTTTTTTGCAGCTGTGACTTATTAAACTGATAGGTCGGTAATTTTCACATCTGTCAACACCTGCTTTCTTTGGGATTAGAGTTATTATAGTCTTCTTGAAGTCGGAGGATACTTTGCGTGTCTCATGCATCTTCCTCACCAGATGGTAGAGTTTTCTCAAGACTGGCTCTCCCAAGACCGCCAGTAGTTCTAATGGAATGTTGTCTACTCCCGGGGCCTTGTTTCGGCTCAGGTCTTTCAGTGCTCTGTCAAACTCTTCACGCTGTATCGTATCTCCCATTTCATCTTCATCTACATTCTCTTCCATTTCTAGAATATTGTCCTCAAGTAAATCGCCCTTTTATAGACCCTGTATATCCTCCTTCCATCTTTCTGCTTTCCCATCCTTGGTTAAAACTGGGTTTCCATCTGCGCTCTTGATATTCATACAAGTGGTTCTCTTTTCTCCAAAGGTCTCCTTAATTTTCCTGTAGGCAGTATCTATCTTACCACTAGTGAGATAAGCCTCTACATCCTTACATTTGTCCTCTAGCCATTCCTGCTTAGCCATTTTGCACTTCCTGTCGATCTCATTTCTGAGACGTTTGTATTCCTTTTTGCGTGCTTCATTTACTGCATTTTTATATTTGCTCCTTTCATCAATTAAATTCAATATTTCTTCTGTTATCCAAGGATTTCTACTAGCCCTCGTCTTTTTACCTACTTGATCCTCTGCTGCCTTCACTACTTCATCCCTCAGAGCTACCCATTCTTCTTCTAATGTACTTCTTTCCCCCCACTGCTGTCAATTGTACCTTATGCTCTCCCTGAAACTCTGTACAACCTCTGGTTTAGTCAGTTTATTCAGGTCCCACCTTTTTGCAATTACTTCAGTTTTAGTCTGTAGTTCATAACCAATAGGCAGTGGTCAGAGTCCACGTCTGCCCCTGGAAATGTCTTACAATTTAAAACCTGGTTCCTAAATCTCTGTCTTACCATTATATAATCTATCTGATACCTTCTAGTATCTCCATGATACTTCCATGTATACAACCTTCTTTTATGATTCTTGGACCAATTGTTAGCTATGATTAATTTATGCTCTTTGCAAAATTCTACCAGACGGTTTCATCTTTCATTCCTTCACCCCAATCCATATTCACCTACTATGTTTCCTTCTCTCCCTTTTCCTACACTCGAATTCCAGTCACCCATGATTATTAAATTTTCGTCTCCCTTCACTATCTGAATAATTTCTTTTATCTCATCATACATTTCCTCAATTTCTTCGTCATCTGCCGAGCTAGTTCGCATATAAACTTGTACTACTGTAGTAGGCGTGGGCTTCGTGTCTATCTTGGCCACAATAATGCTTTCACTATGCTGTTTGTAGTTGCTTACTCGCACGCCTATTTTTTGTTCATTATTAATCCTACTCCTGCATTACCTCTATTTGATTTTGTATTTAAACCCTGTATTCACCTGTCCAAAAGTCTTGCTCCTCCTGCCACCGAACTTCACTAATTCCCACTATATCTAACTTTAACCTATCCATTTCCTTTTCAAATTTTGTAAGCTACCTGCCCGATTAAGGGATCTGACATTCCACGGTCCGATCCGTAGAACGCCAGTTTTCTTTCTCCTGATAACGATGTCCTCCTGTAGTGAGTAGTCCCGGCCAGGAGATCCGAATGGGGGACTATTTTACCTCTGGAATACTTTACCCAAGAGGACGCCATCATCATTTAACCATACAGTAAATCTGCATCCCCTCGGGAAAAATTACGGCTGTTGTTTCCATTGCTTTCAGCCGTTCGCAGTACTAGCACAGAAAGGCCGTTTTGGTTAGTGCTACAAGGCCAGATCAGTCAATCATCCAGACTGTTGCCCCTGCAACTACTGTAAAGGCTGCTGCCCCTCTTCAGGAAACACACGTTTGTCTGGCCTCTCAACAGATACCCCTCCGTTGTGGTTGCACCTACGGTACGGCCATCTGTATCGCTGAGGCCCGCAAACCTCCCCACCAACGGCAAGTTCCATGGTTCATGGGGGTCTCAGTTTCATTACCTCTTTTAATATCAGTTTTAAAGTCATTTCTATTGTAAATTCCGAAATAACGGAAAATTTTCCATTATGAATACCGGTGATGAAATAGATAGACAAACACATGTCGATCCTAATACGGATTTCGGAAAGGACGTTTCGGAAACCGCAGTCGCAAATGTTTCCAACCTATCTGTGACGGAGGATATGTAACCGGGAACTGATGAAGCAACTCTTCAAATGGCGCAACCGACTGCATCATTTAATGGCTTATAGCAAAACCTAGCAAATATATTGATTGAGGTCACTGTAAAGCAAAGTGACGACTTGGCTACAAATGTGTCAAGAAACATTTTAAGTATTGAATTAAATTCAAAATTTGAACACCTCACCAGAAATATTCAAGAAAGATTTGACGCGCAAAAACTGATAACGTATCAAAAGGCTTAATTAATTATTTAAATTTAAAATGAGTGTGCAAAGCAGAAAAATTCGATTCGAAATTTCAAGACTTTTCCAAACATATGCACGAGAAATTTGATACTGTTGTGACAGACTTGAACAGTCAATTAAATGCGAATCTCACGCAGATCAGAATCGAGGTGACGAGTCTCACGGAGGCATATTGTGAGATTCCTGATCAGGTTAAATGGTTGTCTGAAGAGATAAAAGAGTTGAAAGATGGTCAGGCAGCTATCCAAACAAAAATGTCGAATCTGACAAAGCAGTTTAACGACCTTTCCCGTGAGGAAGATGCAGAAACATCTCACTGCTAAGGTGAAAAAAGAAATAAATTTTTCGATGAAACGCAATACGGACATATTTTAGAAAGCAGAGAAGGAAACAGCAACGCAATGCAAGCTATCGGTACGGAAGTATTGTCCGAACCGGGGGACATGAGACGAATCTCTTGGCAAATTGCCGGCTTTGGTGGCCGAGCGGTTCTAGGCGCTACTGTCTGGAACCGCGCGACCGCTACCGTCGCAGTTTCGAATCCTGCCTCGGGCATGGATGTGTGTGATGTCTTTAGGTAAGTTAGGTTTAAGTAGTTCTAAGTTCTAGGGGACTGATGACATCAAAAGTTAAGTCCCATCGTGCTCAGAGCCATTTGATCCAGCCATTTCTTGACAATGAACTTGGTCAGATACAAACTATATTAACAAGTTGCCCGGCTGGCGACAACAAGTCGATGATTTAAAACGAGAAATACGACAGATACAAGAGTCGCCGCTCGTGACGTTATATCCACCGTCGTTTTTGCATGATAACCCGGCGAGGGGAGAGAAGACAACGTAACATCATCGCAACATGGATCTTACAAAATGGTTCAAATGGCTCTGAGCACTATGGGACTTAACATCTATGTTCATCAGTCCCCTAGAACTTAGAACTACTTAAACCTAACTAACCAACCTAAGGACAGCACACAACACCCAGCCATCACGAGGCAGAGAAAATCCCTGACCCCGCTGGGAATCGAACCCGGGAACCCGGGCGTGGGAAGCGAGAACGCTACCGCACGACCACGAGATGCGGGCATGGATCTTACAGTCTGAGTGGAAATTCCCCACTGGAAACCGTGGCGGCGGCAACGACTCTAACTGCGGTGTTGTTGGAAGAAGGATTACTGAAACGCCGCCAATTTCAGATTTTTATTCCCGAGAAGAAATTTCCTCATTTTGCTGTGTTTATAAGAAGTTTTAGAGGGGTGTTGCCTACATCATGGACAGATTGCCAGAAAATACAATTCGCGGCAATTTATATGCAAGATAGATCTTCAATGTGGGCCACACCAACCGCCGAACAAGGGTCTACACACGATCAGTTCGAGCAAGTGTTCTTGGCCAAAAATTGGTCACCTCACAGAGACCCCTCCTACAACGGGAAGTTTTCAATCCTTTTATGCACCACCCTAACAAAGGGAGTCTTCGAAAGTATTCGAGCGGTACATTGATAAGGTGCAATATTGGGATAACTCCATCACATTCCAAGAATATGATCTGGATATTAATAGGCAGATTATCGGTGGACGTAGGCGGAAAGTTAATTCACGCACCAGAAGATAGCACTGAGGGCTTTCTGTCTGTCATCAATGCATTAGATTTAATACGTGACAACACGCGACACGCAAACGGTAACGGTGGCGCCCTAACATTGCATTCCTGCAGCCGTAACAACAATGGCCGGAACGGCGCTGCTAGCAATGGTCCGACACATCCCACGCAAGACGCGCAGCAAAATGTAAATAATAATCAGTAGGGGTGCAACAGACGCCGGATTCCAGCAAAGAAACGGGAATGATAGGTTCCACCCTCGTCACTAGAATGGTGGGAATGGATCACACGCAGGGCAGTGATCATCGGGGCAGAGCCATGCAACCAGTGGAAACAAAACTGTACACAGAATAACAATCCACTGAACGGAAATCACGGCTAGGATCAATCTGTTCCGAACCGAGACCACCACCAGGATGGTCACAATCTCCGCGAAATGAGACAATACAGAGTGTGGAGTGCGTGGCTGAGCGGCCAACACAAACGCACAATGCGTCAAACCAAATGCGGTCCCATCGCGCTCCCTGACTGTGGCCATGGGAATTAATGAGGGCAACAGTTCCTTTAATCCAAAGAACAAGCTTCACCATAACGATAATAAAGATATCCGTAATGAACTGTGTACTGATCCGATATCATGTAAGGAAGTCTGAGTAGATCAGGCACAAGCGGCTGTGGATGGTGTAGTCGGAGCATTTCGGTCACCATAGTGACTGACACCGGGGGTAGTATCAGTGTGATGGCCTCTCACTTCTTAAAAAAGAATTTTGGAAACAACTAAGGCCCGGCCGGTGTGGACGAGCGGTTCTAGGCGCTTCAGTCTGGAACCGCGCGACCGCTACGGTCGCAGGTTCGAATCCTGCCTCGGGCACGGATGTGTGTGATGTCCTTAGGTTAGTTAGGTTTAAGTAGTTCTAAGTTCTAGGGGACTGATGACCTCAGTTGTTAAGTCCCATAGTGCTCAGAGCCATTTGAACCATTTTTTCTGATTTCCCTTATTTTATCGTGGTGATCGTTCCACCCTATGTAGGTCAGTTTCAACAAAATATTTTCGCATCCGGAGGAGAAAGTTAGTGATTGGAATTTCGTGAGAAGATTCCGTCGCAACGAAAAACGTCTTTCTCTTAATGATTTCCAGCCCAAATCCTGTATCATTTCTGTGACACTCTATCCCATATTTCGCGATAATACAAAACGTGCTGCCTTTCTTTGAACTTTTTGGATGTATTCCGTCAGTCCTACCTGGTAAGGATCCCACACCGCGCAGCAGTATTCTAGAAGAGGACGGACAAGCGTGGTGTAGACAGTCTCCTTGGTAGGTCTGTTACGTTTTCTAAGTGTCCTGCCAATAAAACGCAGCCTTTGGTTAACCTTCCCCACAACATGTACTTAGGTTAGTTAGGTTTAAGTAGTTCTGAGTCTAGGAGACTGATGACCTCAGATATTAAGTTCCATAGCGCTCAGAGCCATTTGAACCATTTGAAAGAACTAAGGTTCCGACGTTGCCGGCACAAGTTATGGTGGCAGCTACAGGCGCCCGCACGCAAAGAGTAAGAAAGCAGGTAGTGGTTTTAATAGAATTTGAGTGCGTTTTTAATAGAATTTGAGTGCGGAGTCATAGATTGCACGTTCTTAGTCGTAAAGGGTCTAAACGTACCTTTCCAGGTGGGGATGGACTTTCTAAGATGGAGAAATGCGTGTGTCAGTCTCCAACACGGAACGTGCATTCTATTTCAATGGCTCTGAGTACTGTGGGACTTAACAGCTATGGTCATCAGTCCCCTAGAACTTAGAACTACTTAAACCTAACTAACCTAAGGACATCACACACATCCATGCGCGAGGCAGGATTCGAACCTGCGGCTGCAGCAGTCACGCCACTCTATTTGTTAATCTGAAAGAGGTGAAATTAAAATTAATTCTTAACAACGAACGTCAAGGCAGATTATGCCAGGACCTTTCAAAAAAATAGTTGGTGTAAATCTACTGGGGGCAGAAAGTCATTTTACCAATAATGAGACAGAATCCGTGTCAGTCAATGCGAATGATGATCAACGCGAAGTAAACTAAATTCGCATAAAGGCTCAGGAATCTGAATGCCTTGAAGTACAGCAAAAGAATGAACTTATGCACTTGTTGATCACATAGATATTGGTATTGTGGAAGGACACGTCTATCACATGACTGTTTTCCCTATGACACTTATTGTAATCAAACCTACGACACCCCGTAGGCCAGGGGGGAGATGGTGAAACGATAATTACGCAAGATGCTCGCGTGGGACATTATTGAGACCTCGTTCTCTCCCTACTCCAGTCCCTTGTTAGCCATAATGAAGCCAGGAGGTGGCACGCACTTTGTTCTCGAGGCACATAACGTAAACAAAATCATCGTGCCCATACGAACCCGTCCGAAAGCTCTTGAAGAGTTACTGCAGAAGTTTTCTGGAATGAACTTCCCAACGATACTCGGTCGCCGATCGTCGTACTAACAGATCCCGTTGCCAAACGTTTCTAGAAAATGTACCACCATTGTCTTCGCTGGACTGTCACACCAGTTTAAGGAGCTACCGTGCGGTTTGTATGCCTGCTGTGGCGTATTTATTATGGTTCTTGACACCGTTCTCGGACCAGGTTTGTTATTTTTTTTATGTTGTGTCACTTTGTTGGAGAAAGGCCCATCGGCTTTGCCGATTCGCCGTGTATTTTTGTGTGTGTTTGGATGGTTGTGCTGTGGTGGCACTCTTTATTTGACTTTGGGGGACAGGAATGTTATTGTTTTCGGACTTCGTCCGTCAATCCGCCTCCTTGGATGGTGGTCTGCTGGTTGTGTGGTTGGACGTTCTCGATGTCTTCTTGCTTCTTCCAAGGCGATTCGCCGTTGGGCTGTCGTACTTTGTTTTGGTTTCGGATCCGAGTACTAGTTTATTTTAGTGAGCAGTATTTGAGTCGTGCCTGCCTATCCTTATGAGCTACGATCTTTCTACACATTTATTTAGAGAAGTGGTTAATGATTCTAATCTATCTACAGCGTTATGTTCTAATTCTAATCTACTAGAGGTGGCTGATGATTATTAATCTATCTATAGCGGTTGTGTTTACTCTAATGTACTAGGTGTCAGTTTAGTCTGCTGGTTCTTCAATTACGTTACGTGGCACGCGTTGCTTGTGTCATTGCTTAGGTTTGCTGGTTTGTTAGACAGAGTTACCATTTATGTTGATGACTTTTTAGTAGCCACAGCTTCCTGAGCGGAGCACATGAAGCTGTTAGGGGAAGTTTTGCAGTGGTTTTCAGAGTCAGGAGTGACTTTGAACTTGGAGAAATCCAAATTCCGTAAACAACAGATTAAGTTTTTAGGAGATACCATACCTCTGGCAGCCATAGAACCCAATCCGGACAAGATACAAACTATAGCCAAATGTCCGCCACTAACAACACGAAAACAGATGAAAGCGTTTCTGGGCATGACGTTATTCTTCAGGCGTTTCATTACGAATCAACTCTTTAAACAACCAAGAACTACTAGCTCTGTTAAGAAAAATGCTGCCTGGTCCTAGTCTCCCCAGAAGGTCTCGGCAAAATTAAAGATGCACTAGTCCATACTGAGATATTGTACCATCCCGATATGGAAACGGATTTTTATGTCACCTCAGATGCATTGTAATCAGGATTTCGACCTTGTTTGTCTCAGAAAGTCGAGGTTAATGGCTTCACTAGTAGGATGTCGACAGAGTGTGAAAGGGCAAACTCAAACACTGAATTTGAGGCACTCTTCGCGGTCTGGCCTTTTAAGAAGTTTAATTACTTTATTGCGGTCGGCAGGCTAAAGTGTTCTGCGGCCACAAAGCTTTAAGTTTTCTTTTAACCTGTGGACCATTCCATCAGAGGGTTAATGCGATGGATGTTGCTCTTGCAAGAATATGATTTTGAAAATGTTTGTATAAAAGGCTGTGAAGACGTTATCGCTGATGCCTCATCTAGGTTACCCTATGGCTTGAACTTGTGGAGGTGACAGATTATAATTTGTTGCATTTGAAGGACCCTGTTCACTCATGATTTTGTTGGAGATGTGTAAAAATATGAAAGCACTGAAGGATGCAGATCCCAAGTGGTCAGAAGTTAAACGTGTTTAAAAATCACGGACTGAATCAGTATTACACCATTCATTACGATGTGGCCGCGCGGGGTAGCCGGGCGAATTAAGGCGTCTTGCCACGATTCGCGCGGCTCCCTTCGTCGGAGGTTCGAGTCCTCCCTCGGGCATGGGTGTGTGTGTTGTCCTTAGTGTCACTTAGTTTAAGTAGTGTGTAAGCCTAGGCACCGACCTCAGCAGTTTGACTCATAAGAACTTAACACAAATTCCCATTATGAATTGTTGTTCCATAGGAACAATACGGTCAAGGAGTTGTAGTATGTGTTAATATCCTGTGCATTCTAGAATCGACTGATCTGGTATACGGCATATGCCGTGGGGACATTGTGGGATTGAGAAGTGTAAACGGAAAATTGTTACACACTGTTACTTGCCAAATCTGCACAGACGCTTTCGTCCTTTGTTGTGAGCGTGCGTTGTCAGTCAGAAGGCTAAACCCAAGAACCTGCTAAGTAAATTCCCCTTGCATCCGATTCTGACAACTAAATCTGGAGAAATGGCCTCCATTGACATTGCTGGACCATACCCTCAGGGGAGGGAAGGAGTCGGGCCGAGTAGGCTTGTTTTGGCGGAGGAGACCAAACAGCAAGGTCATCGGTCTCATTGGATTAGGAAAGGATGGGGAAGGAAGTCGGCCATGCTCTTTTCAAAGGAACCATCCCGGCATTTGCCTGAAGAGATTAGGGAAATCACGGAAACCTAAATCAGGATGAGCGGAAGCGGGATTGAACCGTTCTCCTACCGAATGCGAGTCCAGTGTGAAGGGAAAGAGTAAAATATATGGTTGCAATACTCGATTTGTTTTCTAAATATACCCGTCTATATGTCACAAAGTCTGCTCAAGTAGTTAAAGACTTCACAAAGTATAGCAGATTCCAATGATGAATAGTAATCATTCCAAAATTCATCATTGGAACCTGCTATACTTTGTGAAATTTTTAACGAACCAATCTTTTGAAGTTATCACCGATCTATGGATCCTTGTATCACTTGTAAAGATGCAAATATTTAAGACTGAATTTGAATTATAATTTTCTGAAATAACTGTAACATACAACTAACTAAATCAAAATCATTATCTGGTTCTACTGCGTGTAATTTGCCCTGAATTTCTTGTGGTATATGTACACTTAACCTGTGTACCAACTTAAGTTATGTACTGAAATACTTTGTGGAATGCAAGTATGGCACGCCATTGTGCCATGGCGTTTGCCCTATAATTGGTCGAAGACTGGAAAGTTTTCGGCGTTCCGTATACCTTCAGACTACGAGAGGGGCATGTATTATTACTTTTTATTTCATCCTATTTTGAATGTATGAATTTTTTGTGAACTAAACCTGTAAATATGCATCTGTGCTCATACTTTAAATTTACGCATTTACGTGAGTGTATCAACTCCTAAAATCTAATATCTAATCGCTGGGCTAATTTCATGCGTCTGATACTTTTGAACTTCGAATGTTTTGTTATCTATTCTGAGTTTTGTCTTCCGTTGCCCGCCCTCATAAGGTATGGACGCCATTCTGCTGTGCTCATTATAATGATTATATGTAAATGATAATTAGGGTTTCATAATACAGTTATTCTGCTTTTTATTTATAAGAAAAACCAGGTCTCTTTTATATGATTTTTAATTCATGTGATGTGTTTTTAGATAAACGCACTGGAACAGGGGTGTCGACAGCACATTGTTAGTGGACGTTAATGACCGAAAAATTTTCGCATTCAGTCATTACTTTTCATTGCGTCTTACGCAACATGTCCTCGAGATACTTGGACTGGTCATTTTATTTGTATGTTGCAGGATTTTCACGCAGGCTATACAAACAATGATTCGGTCATTCGTCTACTAATAAAGACGTTGTTTGCAGACTACACAGTCGAACACAAGCCCCACGAACATCTAAGAATTTTTGATGGTGGTTAATTTCCCTTATATGTTGAATTCTCTGCTTTACACCGAACTCGGTACTTAGCGTTGGCTTTTTTACCGCGCTGCGGATGTGAATACGCGCAAAAACCATCTGGTGACAAATACCCTTTTTTTAAAATTTACATTAAATCATTGACATGTTTTCTCTTCCCTTCAAGAGGAAGGTTGATGGTACGATGGGAAATGCCGTTTGTAGGAAGACTACTCACATTGTCTTGTATTTGCCCGCTGATTGTTGTCTCCATCCGGCTTAATGTGGAGGCGTACTTCATTCCTTGGTTCACAGGGCCCAGGTCATCTCGGACCCTAAGAGTTTGTCAGATGAGTTAGGCCATCTGTTTCCTTTCATCAGAATGGTTGTAGTGAAAGACAGACCAGACGTGCGTTGCGTTATCAACCAATTGTACATCAGGTGATTGGTGATGATATCGAGGTGGCACTAAAGTCTATGGCCTTTTTCCCTTATGCAGGAAGAATTTCGAACAGGATTGGTCGTATATTGCGAAAACATGATGTGAAATGTGTTTTACGATCACCATCTACGAACAGCGTCCTTTTAGGTTCCGTAAAGGATGATCTTGATTTGCGTATTCCTTGTAGCTGTGGTGTGTTATATATTGTACTGAGCATAAGCGTCACACACGCTTACAACCCCCCAACCAAATCTCCCACTGTAGCAAGTTGTCTTGTCACTGGTGAGTCAAAGGAATATAACGACATGGAGATTCTGATATTCACTTCCAGCTATTCGGATGGTGTTATTAAGGAAGCAGCCGGAATTAAATAAGAAAGTAACATTATAAACAGTGAAGGTAACAGAGTGGACCGAAAATAATTGGTAATTTGAGTTTTGGAAACCTCCAGTCACATGACGGTACTGCAACACTCGAAGTTCAGAATAATCTTAACGCCTAAATGAGATAGGCAACACATTCGGAAAATTCGTATTTAGCTACTAAGTACAAGAATCTTAGAGAAGTCCAACAAAGAGATTCTTCTTTTGGAACTTTGGCAGCCTGCAGAAAACTCCTTAAGCGTGGAATTTCTGCAGGGATACCACCTTTAAATATCTCATCATGTTTGTTAACAAAACTGTTTACAATGGTGGGAGGTTCCGTTTCTGTTTATTCAAATTGCTAGACTCTAAAGCAGTAAACCGATCTATATACTTTCCATGGTTTTGCAGCATTTACAGATTTCTTGTAGAAACCTGTTGGTGCACTCTTAACATTGACCTCTTCAATTCCTGGTGCAAATTCAGGGTCTTTAAGACCGCTGAAATCACTGTCTCGAGTAATGAATGAGAATAATTTTGTTTACACGCTCTTTTAGTGGTAAAATGTATCCAAAAGGTTAAGGTCCAGTCCATAATGTCTCTAGTTGCCCTCCCGCTCCCATAAACGTCAGGATTGAAACGAAGATCAAAACACGTTTTTACCCTACTCGTGCCACAGAACCTAGCAAGTTTTGTCACTCCCACTGAGCTAGTCTCTGGTGCGGACCACACCCAAGACACACCCCCAAAGCTACGCCTCTGCACCCACATTGTGGTCCTGTGCACGCCCAAACATGGTAGCTATTTTCTGCCATTCTGTTACATCTTCACTTTGAGTCATCTCATTGCGCTGATTCCGTACAACTGACCGGCACGTACACACATCACCGCCATGACTTACCTCAGCTGGGAAGCGTCTGCACTATCTACTGAGCTCCGAAGTAACCAAAATCGCGCTAAAGTGCGACTAATATTCTGTATACTTATATGGATATGATGTCTGTTCTTTCAGACATGTCCGAAAGAACAGACACCGTATCCATATAAGTATATAGTTCTGGCAATACCGGCCATGACATTATTCTTCTGTGCGAATGCACACATATTCCACGAACTCTTAAGGGATTTGGTAAGAATGTCTTCCACGAGTAATGAGTGTGTTGGAGTGTGACACTACGAATGTAGTGTGTGGACATACAAGGTGAGAATGTGGGTCTCGCGGGAGGCGTGCGCGAGATAGTCCTTGCAGTCGCTTTATCCTCTGTGCCTTCGGTGGCTCAGATGGGAGCTGTCACGGTATCTCAACGTGTTCGGCCAGAGGGCTGTGTGCTCCCGGCAATAAAAAAACTGAGTCAAGGAATCAACGATCAACTTGAACGGATGTCTTGTGACATCCGCCCAGACCAAACGCAACGAACTATATAGTACAAAATGAAAGGAAACAAAAAAAAAAATAGATAGAGTGTCTGCCATGTAAGCAGGAGATCCCGGGTTCGAGTCCCGGTCGGGGCACTCTTTTTAACCGGTCCCCGTTGATATACATCAGCGGCCATCAGCAGCTGAAGGTATTAATATAATTCTAATTTCGACTAATATTCAATCCCATGAGTTCATTTTTCTTATGCTACCACCTGTAAAAAAAAAAAAAAAAAAAAAAGATGGTGTCTTTTCCTTATACACTGAGGTGACAGTCTTAGCGATATGAACACATACAGGTGGCGGTAGTATCGCGTACACAAGGCCAATACGTTGGTGGGGCTATCATTCGTACTCAGGTGATCCGTGTGAAAAGGTTTCCGACGTGATTGTGGCCGCAAGAACGGGAATTAAAAAGTATGAATGCGGAATGGTAGTTGGAGCTAGAAGAATGGGACACTGCATTTCGGAAATCGTTAGAGAACATAATATTCCGAGATGCATAATGTCAAGAGTGTACCGAGAATACCAAATTTCAAATATCACCTCTCACCACGGACAACGCAGCGGCCGGCGGCCTTCACTTAACGACCGAGAGCAGCGGAGTTTGTGTAGAATTGTCAGCGCTAAACACACAAGAAAAACTGCGTGTAATGACTGCAGAAATCAATGTGGGACGTACAATGAACTTATCCGTTAGGACAGTGCGGCGAAATTTGGCTTTAATGGGCTATGACGCGAGTACCTTTGCTAACAGGACGACATCGCCTGCATCACCTCTCCTGGGCTCGTGATCATTTCCGTTGAACCCTAGACGACTAGATAATCGTCACCTGATCAGATGAGTCCCTATTTCAGTTGGTAAGAGTTGATGGAAGGAACTAAGTTGTCAACAAGTCACTGTGCAAACTGGTGATCGCTCCATAATGGTGTACGCTGTATTCACATGGAATGAACAGGGTGTTCTGGTCCAACTGAACCAATCATTGACTGGAAATCGTTATGTTCGGCTACATGGAGTCCATTTGGACTTCATGTTCCCAAACAACGATGTCACCAGGCTAAAATTGTTCGCGGTTGGTTTGAAGAACATTCTGGACAGGTCGAGCGAATGATATGATTTGGCCGCCCAAACTGCCCGATATGAATCCCATCGATAATTTATGGGAAATTATCGAGAGGTCAGTTCGTGAACAACACCCTGCACCGGCAACAGTTTCGCAGTCATTGATGACTATAGAGGCAGCATGGCTCAGTGTCTCAGTTGTGGACTTACAACTACTTTTTGAATCCATGCCACGTCGAGCTGCTGCACTATGCCTGGCAATAGGAGACCCGACACGGCAGCAGGAGGCATATCAAAACTTTTCATTTCAGTGTATTACGGCGCTGAAATATGCATATATTGTCACTGGCTGAGAGTGCAACTATCAGTATGCCTTCATCTGTACAGTTTTCGTAGTTGTCCGTGAATAAGAGGTGTTAGTATGCATTGCACAATACTAACACCCCTTCTTCTTCTTCTGAGCTCAACATCTCACTCATTCTAGAGAGATGCTCACCCAGTTTTTCAGGATAGCAATTGGGAAGTTGTGGTACAGAAAATGGCCCAGAGATCACCAGTGTGTGTGTTTTTCTGTGTGTAGTGAGTGAAGTGTTATGAAACAATGGGTGTATAGTGTGTTCAGTGACTGATCGTGAGATATGAGTGAACAGTGTGGCATTACATTATTTAATAAGTTATTTGTAAAAAATATATTGTATACCAGGACTAAATCTAATGATTGTCTGTAACTAGAAGTCTGTAAATGTATTTGTATAAGAATTAGCTTATTGGTATAAACTTGTAAATACTTTGACCTGTCCTATATCCTTGTAAAAGGAGATCTACGGATGATTAAAGCTACTACTACTAGGATCACTTTATGATATTTTATTTTTATACTGGCCCGGATTATACCGTTTTAAAATTTCTTATTTTGTCGCTTATGTGGAGCTGAAGATGACCTGTATTACCGGTAGAAACCAACAACCCAAATAAAAAAAAATGGCTCTGAGCATTATGGGGCTTAACATCTGAGGTCATCAGTCCCCTAGAAACTTAGAACTACTTAAACCTAACTAACCTAAGGACATCACACACATCCATGCCTGAGGCAGGATTCGAAACTGCGACCGTAGCTGTTGCGCGGTTCCGGACTAAAGCCCAAATAAAAAATAGCAAGCAATCCACAAGCTGTCTTTTCTCATCGTCGTTACATTGACACGGTTCCCAGAAGCATCACACCTTCAACTATGTGATTAGATGTTAAGATCTTGTCGTTAACGAGGTCATTTGAAACAAAGAGAAAACTCGGGTTGAGCGTGAAATCGCCTGCGACCTTTTCAAAGGCTTTCTCTGCAAGTAATTTGAGGAAACTGCAGAAAAAACTAAATTCGGATGGCCGGATAGGGATATGCACTCCCACTCCTCCCAGCCCAATACATCACTTCGCTTAATTGAAACTGCTACCTCCATTAGTTTATTGCAGATGCTACAGTTTACGGCAGTTCTCGATTTTTAGACTGACAGAGAGGTAGAAGACAGGACAACCAGTATTACAGATAGGTACAGGTACATTGCCATGCTTGTGAGCTACGTTCCAGTACAAACTCATTTTTGTGACCGAAAGCGCAATACTCCAGGTAAGTACGAGCAGGACTCGCGCACCAAGGGTTTCGTACGAACTAAACTGTGTTTAAGATAGGTAATCCATTCCAGAAGTCGAGAAACTCGAGGATTTTTGCCTGTTATCAACATTGACACTGGCAACAAACTGATCCTAAAATTCCAAATCTTTCGCAAATGATAAAAAATATTTTTGATGTGTGATACAATTACAAATTCACAATTTTCGGTGTTTTTTCTTTTCATTCCACCCAGAACCATTGCTCCTTGCCAATTTCATGAATACAGGTCAATGGGAATTACACTATAGATTTTGATGAGGCGAGTATCAGAATGTTGTGTTGTTGATGTCTTTAGTCCAGAGACTAGTTTCATGCAACTCTCCATGCTACTCTATCCTGTGCAAGCTTCTTCATCTCCCAGTACCTACTGCAAGCTACATCCTTCTGAATTTGCTTAGTGTATTCATCTCTTGGTCTCCCTCTATGGCTTTTAACCCCCACGGTGCCATCCAATTCTAAAATGGTGATCCCTTGATGCCTCAGAGCATGTCCTACCAACCGATCCCTTCTTCTAGTCAAGGTGTGCCACAAATTTCTCTTCTCCATAATTCTATTCAGTACCTCCTCATTAGTTATGTGATCTACCCATCTAATCCTCAGAATTCTTCTGTAGCACCACATCGAAAGATTCTACTCTGTTCTTGTCCAAACTATTTATCGTCCACGTTTCACTTCCATACTTGGCCACACTCCGTACAAATACTTTCAAAACCGACTTCCTGACACTTAAATCTATACTCGATGTTAAGAAATTTCTCTTCTTCAGAAACGCTTTCCTTGACATTGCCAGTCTACATCTTATATCCTCTCTACTTCGACCATCATCAGTTGTTCTGCTCTCCAAATAACAAAACTCATTTACTACTTTAAGCGTCTCATTTCCTAATCCAGTAGCCTCAGAATCACCTGATTTAATTCGACTTCATTCCATTATCGTCGTTTTGCTTTTGTTGATGTTCATCTTATATCCTCCTTTCAAGACACTGTCCATTCCGTTCAGCTGCTCTTCCGGGTCCTTTGCTGTCTCTGACAGAATTACAATGTCATCGGCGAACCTCAAAGTTTTTATTTCTTCTCCATGGATTTTAATACCTACTCCGAATTTTTCTTTTGTTTCCTTTACTGCTTGCTCTATGTGCAGATTGAATAACATCGGGGATACGCTACAACCCTGTCTCACTCCCTTCCCAACTGCTGCTTCCCTTTCATGCCCCTCGACTCTTGTAACTGCGATCTGGCTTCTGTAGAAATTGTTAATAGCATTTCACTCCCTGTATTTTACCCCTGCCACCTTTAGAATTTGAAAGAGGGTATTCCAGTCAACACTGTCAAAAGCTTTCTCTAAGTCTACAAATGTTAGAAACGTAGGTTTGCCTTTCCTTAATCTTCCTTTTAAGATAAGTCGTAGGGTCAGTAGTGCCTCACGTGTTCTAACTTTTCTACGGAATGCAAACTGATCTTCCCCAAGGTAGGCTTCTACCAATTTTTCCATTCGTCTGTAAGGAATTCGTGTTAGTGGAATTGGAATTATTATATTCTTCTTGAAGTCTGAGGGTATTTCGCCTGTCTCATACATTTTGCTCACCAGATGGTAGAGTTTTGTGAGGACTGGATCTCCCAAGGCTCTGAGTAGTTCTAATGGAATGTTGTCTACTCCCGGGACCTTCTTTCGATTCAGGTCTTTCAGTGCTCTGTCAAACTCTTCACGCAGTATCATATCTCCCATTTCATCTTCATCTACGTCCTCTTCCATTTCCATAATATTGTCCTCAACTACATCGCCCGTGTATAGACCCTCTATATACTCCTTCCACCTTCTAGCTTTCTTTCTATGCTTAGAACTGGGTTTCCATCTGAGCTCTTGATATTCATACAAGTGGTTCTCTTTTCTCCAAAGGTCTCTTTAATTTTCCTGTAGGCAGTATCTATCTTACCCCTAGTGATATACGCATCCTTACATTTGTCCTCTAGCCATCCTTGCTTAGCCATTTTGCACTTTCTGTCGATCTCATTTTTGAGACGTTTGTATTCCTTTTTGCCTGCTTCATTCACTGCATTTTTATATTTTCTCCTTTCATCAATTAAATTCAATATTTCTTCTGTTACCCAAGGATTTCTACTAGCCCTCGTCTTTTTACCTACTTGATCCTCTGCTGCCTTCACTACTTCATCCGTCAGAGCTACCCATTCTCCTTCTACTGTATTTCTTTCATCCCATTCTTGCCAATCGTTCCCTGATGCTCTCCCTGAAACTCTCTACAACCTCTGGTTCTGTCAGTTTATCCATATCCCATTTGCTTAAATTCCCACCTTTTTGCTATTTCTTTAGTTTTAATCTACAGTTCTAACCAATAGATTGTCCACATCTGCCCCTGGAAATGCCTTACAGTTTAAAGCCTGGTTCCTAAATCTCTGTCTTACCATTATATAATCTACCTGAAACCTTTGAATATCTCCAGGAATCTTCTATGTATCCTACCTTCGTATATGATTCTTGAACCAAGTGTTAGCTATGATTAAGTTACTCTCTGTGCAAAATTCTACCAAGCGGCTTCCTCTTTCATTCCTTACCCCCATTCCATATTCACCTACTATGTTTCATTCTCTCCCTTTTCCTACACTCGAGTTCCAGTCACCCATGATTATTAAATTTTCGTCTCCCTTCACTATCTGAATAATTTCTTTCATCTCATCATACATTTCATCAATTTCTTCGTCATCTGCCGAGCTAGTTGGCATATAAACTTGTACTACTGTAGTAGGCGTGGGCTTCATGTCTATCTTGGCCACAATAATGCGTTCACTATGCTATTTGTAGTAGCTTACCCGCACGCCTATTTTTTTATTCATTACTAAACCTACTCCTGCATTACCTCTATTTGATTTTGTATTTATAACTCTATATTCACTTGTCCAAAAGTCTTGTTGCTCCTGCCACCGTACTTCACTAATTCCCACTATATCTAACTTTAAACTATCCATTTCCCTTTTTAAATTTTCTAACCTACCTGCTCGATAAAGGGATCTGACATTCCCTTCTCTTCCTTTTCCAACTATGGAAATCGAGGCACCCATGACTATTAAATTTTCGTCTGCCTTCACTCACTGAATAAATACTTTTATCTCATCATACATTTCATCAATCTCTTTGTCATCTGCTGAGCTAGTTGGCGTATAAACTTGTACTAATGTGGTAGGCGTGGGCTTCGTATCTATCTTGACCACAATAATGCGTTCACTATCCTGTTTGTAGTAGCTTACGTGCACTCCTATTTTTTTTTTGTTCATTATTAAGCCTACTACGCATTACACCTATTTAATTTTGTATTTATAACCCTGTATTTACCTGACCAAAAGTCTTGTTCCTCCGGGCACCGAACTTTACTACTTCCCACTATATCTAACTTTAACCTATCCATTTCCTTTTTTAAATTTTGTAAGCTACCTGCCCGATTAAGGGATCTGACATTCCACGCTCCGATCGGTAGAACGCCAGTTTTCTTTCTCCTGATAACGATGTCCTCCTGTAGTGAGTAGTCCCGGCCAGGAGATCCGAATGGGTGACTATTTTGCCTCTGGAATACTTTACCCAATCATTTAACTATACAGTAAAGCTGCATCCCCTCGGGAAAAATTACGGCTGTAGCCGTGGTCTAGGGGCAGCTGGAGCACCGTGGTCCCGTAGTTAGCGTGTGCAGCTGCGGACCGAGAGGTCCTTGGTTCAAGTCTTCCCCCGAGTGAATATTCTGTCCGCAGCTCGTGGTCGTGTGGTAGCGTTCTCGCTTCCCACGCCCGGGTTCACGGGTTCGATTCCCGGCGTGGTCAGGGATTTTCCCTGCCTCGTGATGACTGGGTGTTGTGTGATGTCCTTAGGTTAGTTAGCTTTAAGTAGTTCTAAGTTATAGGGGTCTGATGACCATATATGTTAAGTCCCATAGTGCTCAGAGCCAGTAATGTGTTCCTGGTTGCAGAAGATTCTTAATTTTATATAGCCGGCACGGTAGCTCAGCGTGTTCGGTCAGAGAGTTTCGCGCCCGCTGTAATAAAAAAAACTGAGTCAATCGATCAACAATGAACATAAATGGATGTCTTACGACGTCCGCCCCGAGCAGATGCAACGAACAAAATCGAACAAAATGAGATTAAAAAATAAAGGGGGTAGCGTCATTCATTCATAATCAAAACGTCGTCGGTCCCGGGTTCGATCTCCGCCACTGCCTAAATTTTGATAAATAGTCAGCATTGGCGGCCGAAGACTTCCGGCATAAGAAGTCAGCCTCATTCTGCCAACGGCCTTGTCAAAGAGGACGGAGGAGCGGATAGAGGTTCAGGGCACTCTCTTGTCCTAGGGGTGGGAAATTGCCCCTAAAGGCGGAAGAATCAACAATGATCAACGACATGAGGATGCAGAAGGCAATGGAAACCACTGCATTAAACACACGTAACGTGTATCCACAGGACATGTGGCCTGTAGTTGAAGAAGTGTCATGATCTCTCCATTGGCAAAAGATTCCGGAATAGTCCCCCATTCGGATCTCCGGGAGGGGACTGCCAAGGGGGAGGTTATCATGAGAAAAAGATTAAATAATCAACGAAAGGATAATGTTCTACAAGTCGGGGCGTGGAACGTCATAAGCTTGAACGTGGTAGGGAAACTAGAAAATCTGAAAAGGGAAATGCAAAGGCTCAATCTTGATATAGTAGGGGTCAGTGAAGTGAAGTGGATTGAAGACAAGGATTTCTGGTCAGATGAGTATCGGGTAATATCAAAGCAGCAGAAAGTGGTATAACAGGTGTAGGATTCGTTATGAATAGGAAGGTAGGGCAGAGGGTGTGTTACTGTAAACAGTTCAGTGGCCGGGTTGTTCTAATCATGATCGACAGCAGACCAACACCGAGAACGATAGTTCAGGTATACATGTCGACGTCGCAAGCTGAAGATGAACAGATAGAGAAAGTGTATGAGGATATTGAAAGGGTAATGCAGTATGTAAAGGGGGACGAAAATCTAACAGTCATGGGCGACTGGAATGCAGTTGTAGGGGAAGGAGTAGAAGAAAAGGTTACAGGAGAATATGAGCTTGGGACAAGGAATAAAAGAGGATAAAGACTAAATGAGTTCCGTAACAAGTTTCAGCTAGTAATAGCAAATACCCTGTTCAAGAATCACAAGAGGAGGAGGTATACTTGGAAAAAGCCGGGAGATACGGGAAGATTTCAATTAGATTACATCATGGTCAGACAGAGATTCCGAAATCAGATACTGGATTGTAATGCGTACCCAGGAGCAGATATAGACTCAGATCACAATATAGTAGAGATGAAGAGTAGGCTGAAGTTCAAGACATTAGTCAGGAAGAATCAATACGCAAAGTAGTGGGACGGAAGTTCTAAGGAATGACGAGATACGTTTGAAGTTCTCTAACGCTATAGATACAGCAATAAGGAATAGCGCAGTAGGCAGCAAAACATAGGTACAAAGAAGGTAGCTGCAAAGAAACCATGGGTAACAGAAGAAATACTTCAGTTGATTGATGAAAGGAGGAAGTACAAACATGTTCCTGGAAAATCAGGAATACAGAAATACAAGTCGCTGAGGAATGAAATAAATAGGAAGTGCAGGGAAGCTAAAACGAAATGGCTGCAGGAAAAATGTGAAGACATCGAAAAAGATATGATTGTCGGGAGGACAGACTCAGCATACAGGAAAGTCAAAACAACCTTTGGTGACATTAAAAGCAACGGTGGTAACATTAAGAGTGCAACGGGGATTCCACTGTTAAATGCAGAGGAGAGAGCAGACAGGTGGAAAGAATACACTGAAAGCCTCTATGAGGGTGAAGATTTGTCTGATGTGATAGAAGAAGAAACAGGAGTCGATTTAGAAGAGATAGGGGATCCAGTATTAGAATCGGAATTTAAAAGAGCTTTGGAGGACTTACGGTTAAATAAGGCAGAAGGGATAGATAACATTCCATCAGAATTTCTAAAATCATTAGGGGAAGTGGCAACAAAACGACTATTCACGTCGGTGTGTAGAATATATAAATCTGCGACATACCATCTGACTTTCGGAAAAGCATCATCCACACAATTCCGAAGACGGCAAGAACTGACAAGAGCGAGAATTATCGCACAATCAGCTTAACAGCTCATGCATCGATGCTGCTTACAAGAATAATATACAGAGAAATGGAAAAGAAAATTGAGAATGCGCTAGGTGACGATCAGTTTGGCTTTAGGAAAAGTAAAGGCACGAGAGAGGCAATTCTGACGTTACGGCTAATAATGGAAGCAAGGCTAAAGAAAAATCAAGACACGTTCATAGGATTTGTCGACCTGGAAAAAGCGTTCGACAATATAAAATGGTGCAAGCTGTTCAAGATTCTGAAAAAAGTAGGGGTAAGCTATAGGGAGAGACGGGTCATATACAATATGTACAACAACCAAGAGGGAATAATAAGAGTGGACGATCAAGAACCAAGTGCTCGTATTAAGAAGGGTGTAAGACAAGGCTGTAGCCTTTCGCCCATACTCTTCAATCTGTACATCGAGGAAGCAATTATGGAAATAAAGGAAAGATTCAGGAGTGGAATTAAAATACAAGCTGAAAGGATATCAATGATACGATTCGCTGATGACATTGCTATCCTGCGTGAAAGTGAAGAAGAATTAAACGATCTGCTGAACGGAATAAACAGTCTAATCAGTACACAGTATGGTTTGAGAGTAAATCGGAGAAAGACGAAGGTAATGAGAAGTAGTAGAAATGAGAACAGCGAGAAACTTAACATTAGGATTGATGATCACGAAGTCAATGAAGTTAAGGAAGTCTGCTACCTAGGCAGTAAAATAACCAATGACGGACGGAGCAAGGAGGACATCAAAAGCAGACTCGCTATGGCAAAAAAGGCATTTCTGGCCTAGAGAAGTCTACTAATATCAAATACCGGCCTTAATTTGAGGAAGACATTTCTGAGGATGTACGTCTGGAGTACAGCATTGTATGGTAGTGAAACATGGACTGTGGGAAAACCGGAACAGAAGAGAATCGAAGCATTGGAGATGTGGTGCTATAGACGAATGTTGAAAATTAGGTGGACTAATAAGGTAAGGAATGAGGAGGTTCTACGCAGAATCGGAGAGGAAAGGAATATGTGGAAAACACTGATAAGGAGAAGGGACAGGATGATAGCACATCTGCTAAGACATGAGGGAATGACTTCCATGGTACTAGAGGGAGCTGTAGAGGGCAAAAACTGTAGAGGAAGACAGAGATTGGAATACATCAAGCAAATAATTGAGGACGTAGGTTGCAAGTGCTACTCTGAGATGAAGAGGTTAGCACAGGAAAGGAATTCGTGGCGGGTTGCATCAACCCAGTCAGCAGACTGATGACCAAAAAAAAAAAAAAGTTTCCCATTGCTTTCAGCCGTTCGCAGTACCAGCACAGAAAGGCCGTTTTGGTTAGTTTTATAAGGCCAGATCAGTCAATCATCCAGACATATTTCCCCTGCAACTACTGAAAAGGCTGCTGCCCCTCTTCAGGAACCACACGTTTCTCTGGCCTCTCAACAGATACCCCTCCGTTGAGGTTGCACCTACGGTACGGTTATCTGTATCGCTGAGGCGCGCAAGCCTCCCCACCAACGACAAGGTCCATAGTTCATGGGGAAATTAATATGTGACAGAAATGGCCATATCTTTTGATTGTTGTGGCCACGCGGTTTGAGGCGTCATGTCACGGACGGCGCGGCCCCTCCCGCCGGAGGTTCGAGTCCTCCCTCGGGCATGGGTGTGTGTGAGTATTGTTCTTAGCATAAGTTACTTTAAGTTAGTTTAAATAGTGAGTAAGTCTAGGGACCGATGACCTAAGCAGTTTGGTCCCTTAGGAATTTTCACACATTTGAACATTTTTGATTGCTTTGATGTAGAAGCCTGAACTTTTTACATGGTCAAGGGGCCGTAGATCTTAGTATGTGAGATTAATTTCAACTAGACACACCCGCTTATTCCTGAGAATATATGTTTTTAACAGTCGGACAGACAGATAGGCGGCCAACCAAATCAGACTACAAGGGTTCCGTTTTCACCGGTTGACATACGGAACCGCAAAAAAGAATAATTATTCTAATAATTATACCGAAGATAATATTCCGTGCAATTTCTAAAGAAAACAAACAACTGAGAATGTGAGGCAAAAAAAACTTAAATTAAAGAAACGCAGCCACCTAACGAAGTATTTCCTCAATTTTTTGCCGTGTGTGAAGGTAAGCTATTCACGGGAACATTTCATTATTTACGGAATGGCGGATATAAGGTACTGCAGAAAGAAATTTAATTATTCAACATTACGGCGTGCTCAGTCTCAATTAAGGAATAATGAAGAGAAATTGACCCTTCTTTCAGGCACGTGGAACCTTCTGGCGCAGGAATTAGGGAGCGCTATTTTGGGAAGAGCGTGCGAAGAGACCCGTAACGATGTTTCATATTTCACTTTCCTGAGGTAACCTTTTCTTACAAGTTGTCAAGATAGGTGGTTGTTATTATGAGCACAGCGCATGCGTTGATCAGGATGCACACCTGAACCTAAAGCACCATTCAGAGCCGAATTACACAGACTTACTTTAGACGGTATACAATGACAGTTGTTCTCCTTTGGAAACATTTTTCGTGACATTTCCTGAGTCCACAGATGCACATATCTCAAAGCAAAACCTGCATTACTTTCTCTAGAGTTAGCATTAAAATTATTTCCTGTCTACGTTATAAGAGAGGTGTGTAATACTGTAATAAGCAATCAGAAACAGCAGACCTTTTTTTGCTACTTCTGCCACAGTCTCCGGAAGACAGCCTAGCGTTTCTGACACACAGACATCTGCCGTCCTGTCACTTGAATCTGGGTATTGACTGTACCCCCACATGATTCAGCTTTGAATGTGCGCAACTTACAAGAGTTACACAGCTCCTAAACTAAGAAAACCTTAAACGTGAAAAAGTATAAAAAAGTGTAGCGAAATTCTCTTTATATCATTCTTAAAAAACCAAGTTTTTTACAAAAAGATTTAATGGCTATATTGGCGAACCTTATTTTTAAGAATAATATAACAATTCAGATTGCCCCGAAGAGCTGACACAATGTCAAACATATACAGATTCCCTTTACAGATTATGAGAACAGTTTCCTTACACAAAAACAAGACAAAATGTCTAGTAAACATCGACTCTAAAATGTCCATTTTAAGAGCTGTGAGCACTTGCTCATCTTTGATACTGTGAAACTCATCTCTTCTGTTGAAAAAGCGCTCATAGCTCTTCGGATATTGCAAGAATGCGCATGTATTATTATATGCTGTTTGTTGGCTCTGTAATTTAACATAAACAAATCATAACCCTTTTAAAATAATCAATAAGGAATGCGTCAGCTACAGAACTAAAGAAGAATTACAATTAATTCAGTTTATTATATTAAAGTGCACATTAAAACTTCTGACAAATACCGATAGTATCAGACTATTACCCAGGCACATCTGTATAAAGGCGTCCAGGGTTGATTCTAATAATTACGTCCCGCTATAAAATAACAATAAATAAACAATATAAAAGTCGCACAGTGACCAGTTTGCTATTTGGGAAAGGTAAAGGCACCAGAGAGGCAGTTCTGACGTTGCGGTTGATAACGGGAGCAGGACTGAAGAAAAATCAAGACACATTGATGGGGCCTGTCAACCTGGAAACAGTATTCGACATTGTCAAATGACGCAAGATGTTTGAAGCACTGAGAAAAATAGGAGTAAGCTGTAGGGAAAGACAGGTAATATATAATATGAACAAGAATTGAGACGGAATAATAAGAGTCGAAGACCAGGAACGGAGTGCACGTATTAGGAAGCGAGTAAGGTAGGGATGTAGTCTTTCGTCCCTGCGTCCAATGTATACGTCGAAGAAGCTATGAGCCGGCCGTGGTGGCCAAGCGGTTCTAGGCGCTACAGTCCGGAACCGTGCGACTGCTACGGTCGCAGGTTCGAATCCTGCCTCGGGCATGGATGTGTGTGATGTCCTTAGGTTAGTTAGGTTTAAGTAGTTCTAAGTTCTAGGGGACTGATGACCTCAGATGTTAAGTCCCAAAGTGCTCAGAGCCATTTGAACCATTTTTTGATAGCACTAGACTTCTTAACAAGGAATGCCCTTTTTCCAGTGCTAGTCTGCGCTTTATGTCCTCCTTGCTCCATCCGTCATTGGTTATTTTGCTGTATGGGTGGCTGAATTCCTTAACTTCATTTACTTTCTGATCTCCAGTTACGATATAAGCTTCTCGCTGTTCTCATTTCTGCTACTTCGATCCATGTTCTGCAGTCAGACTGTTCACTCCATTGAACTGGTCCTGTAGTTCTTCTTAACTTTCACTGAGAACAGCAATGCCTTCAGCGAATCTTCCGTTGATATCCTTTCACCTTGAAGTCCAGTTCCACTCTTGAACCTTTCTTTCCCACTGCCATAAAATGCTCTCCTCCAAACATTTATTCTTAGAAATATCTTCCTCAGATTATGATGTATGTTGGATAGCACTAAGCCGGCCACAGTGGTAGAGTGGTTCTAGGCGCTTCAGTGTGGAACCGTGCGCCCGCTACGGTCTCAGGTTCGAATCCTGCTTCGGGCATGGTTGTGTGTGATGTCCTTAGGTCCCTGTGGAAAACCAGAACAGAAGAAACAGAAGCTTTTGAGGTGTGGTGCTGCAGGAGATTGTTGAAAACTAGGTGCTCTAGTAAGGCAAGGAATGAGGAGGTTCTCTGCAGAATGGGCGAGGAAAGGAATATAAGAAAAACACTGACAAGAAAAGGGACAGGATGATAGGATATCTGTTAAGACATCACGGAATAACTTCCATGGTACTAGAGAGAGCTGTAGAGGGTAAGAACCGTAGAGGAAGACAGAGGTTGGAATACATCCACCAAATAATTGATGACAAAGGTCGCAAGTGCTACTCTGAGACGAAAATGTTAGCACAGCAGAGGACTTCGTGGCAGGCCGCATCAAATTTACATTTCATTTGGCTGAGCTACGGATATTCCGAGCGCTGAGGAGTAATAAGATGCCTTACAAGAAGCTGGTCCCGTCGCTGCCTCGGATTTCAGACTGTTAACCAGTAAAGCATTCTCTAACGTTTCATGCTCCAAAATAGCGTCCTGCTATCTCTCTGTCTCTTCCTGCGGCCAATGAGGTAGGTCGTGAGCAGCACAGCCCTGTTTATTTTTCTAACTGCTAATTTATTTACGTTAGCCAGTCCTGGCAGCTCTTACACTGTGTTAAAGATTCGGTTTGTGCAGTGCCTGGGCTCTGGTGGCGTCTCACACTCACAAAGGTGGCTTGACTGTGGGTTCCCACTCCACGTTTCGATCTTGTCTCCTGCGGATAGCGTGCTTCGAGAAAGCTCTGTTTTCTGTTTTGCTCCACACCTTGCTAACAACAGTACCGGTGTGTGTGTCGGATGGGACATCTGTATCCCTCGTTTTGTTTCGAAGGACCGGGAGTGCTCGAGCCCATACCTTCTGTCGGATGACACAGGGGTTCGAAATGATGGGTTTGGGAAAGAATCGTAAGTAGTGTTTCTTTGGTTGTTGGAAGGATGGTCTTGGAAAGATATTTCTGGGATGATTTAGGGTGTGGATTGATCTGAGATTGGGATAGGATCGGATATCGACGTCTTCTTGGCTTCTCTTGCCCCAACGCGCCGACTGCGTTGTGGCTCGGCGAACGAGCTCCCCCCCCCTTGAGAAGGGCGGCGAGATCATTCCGGCGTCTTCTAGTAAGATGTGGACGATTGTTAGCTGTCGTGAAACAGCCTTCTTCTGTTCTTCGTCGGAGACCGGGGCTGCGTTTTCCTTTGTGGCAGCCTCAACCTTTTCGGAGGCTGCCAATGCAAGCAACCCTTCCAAGTCCTTGGAGATCTGCACCGCCAACTTTTTCTTGGGAGGCGGCGGTGTCGGATCTGGGTCCGTTTCCATTGCGTCCATTTTCTCTATGGGCTGCCGCCCCGATGGTAATGGAGCAGGTGGGGTGAGCCGCAAGGCTTTGGTGGCAGAAGCCACTTCAGCCCGCAGCCGCTGGATTTCCTTGTGAGCCGCGGCCAATTCGTCTCGTAGGGCGGTCCTCTCTGCCGCGAATGCGGCTTTGAGGTCCGCTATTGCGTCTTCTGTGGCCGCACGAAGCTTGTTGTGCGGCACAGCGTCATCATGGCGGCGCTTTTCGGGGGGCGGAGGGGCCCCCTGGTGCTGCTGGTCTGTTCCTGCAGCAGGCGCTGGCCCGCGGTCGGAACGGTTTTTTCGTCTCTTCCTCTTCTTGTTGCCTCCGTGACCCCAGTTAGCAATATAACTGCAGCCACGAAAGCTCGTGACGTGCTTTCCTCCGCAGTTTGCGCACTTCGGCGCTACGTCACGCGGCTTTGTGCAGTCGCGGGTGTCGCACTTCATGCACACCACTTGGTTGCGCCGGCAGTATTTAGCCACGTGGCCAATCTGCTGGCAGCCGAAGTATTGCACATCTCGACGTGGTTTGCCGCCACCGAAGCCGAGCGCCTCACTAAAGATACGCTCCATTACGGCGGTAACAAGGCGGCGGCTCGGCCTCCCATCTCTTCTGGGCGGCATCTGAGCCACAACAGCGACGGCAGCAGGCACACCAGCAAGCGCTCCGTTCTAGTCAGCGTCTCCCCACACATTTCTCCTTCTTCTACATCCGAGTTTTTGCTTGCGTGGGCGGTGCCACGGCGCGGTTTAGGCGCGCTCGCCGCGGATGCGGAGCGTGAGCTGGATGTCCCTGGGCATGATTGCGCACAGGTTGGTGTCTTCGAAGAGGCCGACGAGGTAGGCCTCGCTGGCCTCCCGCAGGGCCATGACTGCGGAGCTCTGGAAGCGCAGGTCGGTCTTGAAGGCCTGGGCGATCTCGCGCACTAGGCGCTGGAATGGCTGGTGGCCCTCTGGGAAATTCTGTTGTGACTTCAGTGCCTGGCGCCCCGAGGTGCCTCCTGAGAGGAAAGATGGTCAGGCAAGAGACGTTGACCTATGCAGCTGCCCACTCGTCCCTTCTGTGGGTGGGTTCTCCTGTCTGCCTGCGTCACCTGATTGCCCTTGCTTGCTTGTAACTCAACGCAATATGCCTCTAGAGTGATCTCTTAGTTACATGGACCACGCAGTATAGTATAAAAAGGTAAATTACGTTCAATAGCTACTTGCAGTCACTGGTACTGATATGCATCCCATTAGTCGGTGGGGATTAATAATTCTTATATGGTTAGACTCTTTACTCTGATTTCATATCAGATAAGGGACGTGTTGCTAGAGGCTTTCCCTACGGACATGTTGTATATGTGGTTCTCAGGCGAGACGTCGGATGTCATAGTGAAAACTCCACAATATTTCATCAACGCAACTGGCCGACATCTTCAGGTGCGACGAACACACTGCTAAGGCATGACTAGAGCCCCCTATTTATGCCAGTCTTAGGCAAGACGTGCGCATGCGTGGAGGCGCTCAATATCAACCGATAGCTGGAAGGACTGCAACGCCACCTAGCAAGACAATGCTCAGCCACTGCTGAGTACAGGCCATTCTATGAGTTATCAACACACCAAAATTCTCGCGTCGACGAGTTCGTACTGGGGCAGTGTTATTAAGGAAGCAGTGGAAATACGTAGCTCGACGAATCTTGTAAACAGAGACACAGGCTTTCAGCTCAGTACAGCTTCGGATCCAGCAGTGGCCATATTGAAGTCGCATCGAGCAGAGAGGAGTACTATTGGTCATACGACGGATGACGAGTCCCCAGCAACATAATATTCTGTTGACAACGGGAGGATAGTCACGCGCCTACGCGGACTTGCATCTTTGCTTGCGGTTTCCGACAGAGGTCGCTGGCGCGGCCGATGGCAGCGCAGAGCAGCGGCAGCCTCCGCTCTTGCGCCGAAGTCTTTGGTTCTTAATCCTGCTAGGTGGCGTTGCTGTCCTTCCAGGTATAGGTTGATATGTCGCTATTGGCCATCGAATTTGGCGCCTCCACGCATGCGCACTTCCTGCCTAAGACTGGCATAAATAGGGGGCTCTAGTCATGCCTTAGTTTGCGCCATTTTACACTTCAAGTCACCGTTTTATTGCCTGTTTTTCTTGTTTCTTTTCTTCTTCCGTTTTTAAAAAAAAGTCTGTAGGCTGTAGAGCAGCGTACTAAGCTGCTGCCAGCCCGCCCCTTCGCGGGGAATTAAAATTCAATAAAGAAAAAAGAAAAGAACATGCCTTAGCTCCAGTTTCCCCCTACCTGCTCTCGGCTGTGGTATGTCACATTTGCCAACTTTTTAGTGCAGTGTTTCCGTGACTGTTCAGTGTTGTTCGTCTTTCTCGTGTTGCGAACAGAAACCATGCTGTCGCTAGGTGTGAATTTTATATCTTTCGCGAATAGAAACCAGACTGCCTCCGTGTTTTTTTAATTGTCTGTCTGTTGTTTTACCTGTCTGCTTCGTATGTATTTTATCATCCCTCTGTTCTTTGTTTTAAGTTCCACGATCTTTTTTTCACCATGTTACTCTTTAAGGCCTGTTTTTATTATTTATTCTCTTCATCTTTTTAAAAAGTCTGTAGGCTGAAGAGCGGCATACTAAGCTGCTGCCAGCCCGCCCCCTTCGGGGGGAATTAAAATTCAATAAAGAAAAAAAAAAACATGCCTTAGCAGTGTGTTCGTCGCACCTGAAGATGTCGGCCAGTTGTGCTGATGAAATATTGTGGAGTTTTCACTATGATATCCGATGTCTCGCCCGAGAACCATATATACAGATAAGGGACAGTTTTCGGAAAACCAGTAGCTTAACAGTAAGCATTTTAGAGCCCAGGTTTACAAGACTTTTTTTCTTGTTTTGGTGAGAGCTATTTGTCCTCAGAGTCTGTAAATGGAATTTAGTTTCACCCTTATACTCGTTCCAAAAAACTAATTCTGAGACTGACTTTATTCCCGGCAGCGCTGCAACTATGATGGCAGCGTGAAATAACAACTGTGAACATCAGATGTGCATTCGACCAGTCAGTTGTGAGCAGGCAGTGTTAGTTATTGGATGTGCATCTGTAGCGTGTCGAAATTGTTGTGTCACAAATCACAACGGAGCATCATATTTAAATCAAGTGTTAAAGACATTCCTCAATGTACTCTGAAGAGGACAAAAGGGTCCAATCTACCATAAAAGTGCAGAAATTCACATGAAGGGTAAATCTTTTGACGTCTTAACCGGCATTCTAGCCACTCTGATGCGATGTTTGAACAACACGCCCAATGAACGACTTTTCTGATAGTCTCAAATTGTTGTATGAACATTCTCTCTGTTGCACTCAAGAGGGTGGGGTTTGGGGAGGGGGGGGGGGGGAGGAAAGAGGCTGTGTAGAACACATTAAGAAATACAGCCACCATTTGAATGGTTCTCTGTTTTTTTAATAATCTAATATGAGATAATCTAGTATGAGACTGATAGGGTATGTCTGAATAAACACCACTTTAGGATCGAAGACCTTGATGAAACAGTATCATCTGCTGACGTAACATACATTTGGCGGTATTACAGTTTCTGTTGTGCTGAAGTATCCTTTTCAAATATTGCAGCTCCGAAATTTATTATGCACTGCGTGTCAAAATGTCATGAAAAGGCACTGGAAAACATGTTGGTCGTTGACTACTGAAGCCTATGCGGCGCATTTGTCTCAGCAAACACCTACTGAAATGGGTTCCTGCCGCCTTGCCTTCAAACCGATGGCGATCTGGCTCACAGCGGATGGTCGACCCCCTGTATTTCTCTGCGGAAGTGGTGTGGCGTCCGTTCGTCACACACTTATGGCCACTCTGTGGGGCTGTTTATGCACGTGCAAACATTTTTAATAATATTATCAGTCCGACCATTAAATCAGTTTTCGACTATTTTGTAATTGCAGAACCACGTGTAAATGGATAACGTCTTATATGAATATACTGAATAGTGGTTTCGTGTTATAGATAGATCCTTTGAAATATGTGCAGTTCCGTTGTGACATGCAAATAACTTCGATAAAATCATTAAGAAAAAATGTGTGCTCTTTGATATCGATAAACCTATAAGTAATGTTAGGGGAAAGGACTTTCACCTGTAACCAGTCATTTAATAGATGTTTAATATATTTTATTACTACAGTTTTGAATAATGGCATTCACTTCCGGTGTGATGCAGTCTTTTTCTGCAATCATAAAAATTACGTCAGAAAGCAAGGTTTTTCTCAAAAATGAAAAACTTTTTCAAAGCACAACATGGCCTTGCATATAGGAACAAATATTCTACTGAAATTTAAAATCTTTTTTATCAAGAAAATTTTGTCAGCATTGTATTTAATAATTTGCCTGTTACGTTTATACTCTGCCACACTAACAATCAGTAAGTAACGGCAAATTAAGTAAAAAGTATTATCAAAAACTAGTTACAAGTAAAACCATTTTAAAGTACCAGCTATTGGAAAGTAACACCAATTTTCAAGGTAGGTAAAATTGTTGAGAATTAAGAAAACTTCGTTCATTCGAAAATATCACGTCTTCCGTGGTAAAACCTTTGTTTCAAGGTACAAGATGATGCACAACCGACAATGCATGGCTTAACCGTCCAATCGATATATAAATAGTTTTAAAAATACATAAAATTTTACATGCCATGAAGTTCTGTCACGGAAGGATGAAGAAAATTTGCCAAATACCTTTAATATACAAACATCAAAAAAAAGTTTGACATCGCCCCAGTTCCCAGAACTCCTGAAGACAGACGTTGACAGTTCAGAGACGTCACTAAACCCGCCCAAGGATGTAAATAACCATGCATGAGCAGCGCCTATTAGACGGAGGGGTCCAACAGCTGATCAGTTCCAGTCATTCCACCAGGAACGCGGTACATGGCTCGTGTTGTCTGGTAGTCCAGCCGTGCCTAGATCGTCAATACCGCAATTCGATCACGTGAGCATTGTTACTGTGTGCCAGGAAGGGCTCTCAACGAGGGAAGTGTCCAGACGTCTCGGAATGAACCAAAGCGATGTTGTTCGGACATGGAGAAGATACAGAGAGACAGGAACTGTCGATGACATACCTCGCTCAGGCCGCCCAAGGGCTACTACTGCAGAGGATAACCGCTACCTACGGATTATGGCTCGAAGGAACTCTGACAGCAACGCCACTATGTTAAATAATGCTTTTCGAGCAGGCACAGGGCGTCGTGTTACGGCTGAAACTGTGCACAATAGACTGCATGATGCCCAACCTCACTCATGACGTTCATGGCGAGATCCATTTTTGCAACGACGACACCATGCAGCGCGGTACATATGGGCCCAACAACATGCCGAATGGACCGCTCAGGATTGGCATTACATTCTCTTCACCAGTGGGTGTCGCATATGCCTCCAACCAGACGTCAGAGACGTGTCTGGAGGCAACCCGGTCAGGTTGAATGCCTTGGACACTGTGACGTCCCCTCTCTGCCGCGTGCTGGTGTTGTCGATGCCGTGGAGCTGTTTGTTACTGCTACAGCTCGGTCGGTGGAGTCGAGACGCGATGCATGATGATGGGTGTCACAGCCGGTTAACGAGACACAAGATCTAAAAAAGCTCTTAAGAAATCAGTCCTCGCGTAATGATTAAGGTTTGATTGCAAGCCCGCACAGTTTCCTTATTAATGGGAACTGCGCACACCGATTGTCTCTTATCGTTTGAAGTTGAATTATTATTAACCCGGTTAACACTTTAGTGCAGTAATTGATGAATCTTCCCTCATGCGCATCGTCCACATCACAAAAGTGAGGAAAAAGTTCAGTTGCAGATCGTATTGGTCGTTGTTTGTTCGTTGCTAAGTAAAATTGTTCGCTCTATATGACGCGAGATCCACAGATACTCTTTAACAATGTCTTAATTATCTTGCGTCGCAATAGTATGTATGTCCAAACCTTCCTTGTCACAACTAACAGTCCACGAATTTTCTTGCAAGTTAAATAGTCACTGTTCATTAACTTTTGATGAGCATTTACCAAATAATCATTGAATGATGGACGCGACACGTTGAATTTCAACTTTTGATGAACAATTTTATTGTTCCTTTTCGCTAAATACTTTATAAACATCACGCCACGCCCACACACGGTTAATTAGCACTGGCAGTTCTGTTAGTTTCAAGTATCGTGACAATTAGGACGGTTTCAACCCACGGCGTAATTGTGTCTTCGTCATGTATTCGTGTCAGTGTCTCCTACTCGAGACTAAACGTGTATTATAGTCTTTTGAAACTGTAGAGGGTTGAATTTGAAGGCAATATCCTAGAGCTGGGAGGAGACTTAGATGAAGATGAGGTGGGAGATATGATACTGACAGAAGGATTTGATAGAGCAGTGAAAGACCTAAGTATACGACAATCCGCCAGAATTGCTGATAGCCTTGGGAGAGCCATCCATGACAAAACTCTTCTGTCTGGTGTGCAAGATGTATGAGACACGAGAAATACCCTCAGACTTCAAGAAGATTACAATTATTCCAATTCCAAAGGAAGCTGACAGGTATGCACATTGCCCAGCTATCAGTTGAATAAGTCGTGATTAGACAATACTAACACGAATACTTTACATAAGAAGGGTAAAACTGGGTGAAGTCGACCTCGGGGAAGATCAGTTTGGATTCCGTAGAAATGTTGGAACACGTGAGGTAATGCTGATCCTACTATTTATCTTAGAAGATAGTTTAAGGAAAGGCAAACCCACGTTTATAGCATTTGTAGACCTAGAGGAAGCTTTTGGTAATGTTGACTGGAACACTCTCTTTTAAAGTCTGAAGATAGCAGGGGTAAAATACAGGGGGCGAAAGGCCATTTACAACTTGAACGGAAACCAGACGGCACTTATAACGAGTCGAGGGGCACGAAAAGGAAGAAGCGGTTGAGAAGTGAGACGGGGTTGTGGTGTCTTCGATGTTATTAAAGGTGTACATTGAGCAATCAGTTGCGTAAACCAAAGAAAAATTTGGCATATGAATGGAAGTACAGGGAGAAGAAAAACTTTGAGCTTTGCCAGTGACACTGTAGTTCTGTCAGACACAGTGTCTTGAAAGAAGGGTATAAGATTAACATCAACAAGAGCAAATAATGCAAAGGGAATGTAGTTGAATTAAATCAGAGATTAGGAAACGAGACACGACGAGTTGAATTTTGTTATTTGGATATTAAAGCAACTGATGATGGCCGAGCCGCGCGGTATTAGCCGAGCGGTCTTAGGCGCTGCAGTCATGGACTGTGCGGCTGGTCCCGGCGGAGATTCGAGTCCTCCCTCGGGCATGGGTGTGTGTGTTGGTCCTTAGGATAATTTAGGTTAAGTAGTGTGTAAGCTTAGGGACTGATGACCTTAGCACTTAAGTCCCATAAGATTTCACACACATTTGAACAATTTTTGATGAGGAACGAAGTAGAAGGTATTTAAAATGTAGACTGGCAATAGCTGGAAAAGCGTTGCTGAAGATGAGAAATTTGTTAACATCGAATATAGATTTAAGTGTTAGGAAGTGTAGACATACACTCCTGGAAATGGAAAAAAGAACACACTGACACCGGTGTGTCAGACCCACCATACTTGCTCCGGACACTGCGAGAGGGCTGTACAAGCAATGATCACACGCACGGCACAGCGGACACACCAGGAACCGCGGTGTTGGCCGTCGAATGGCGCTAGCTGCGCAGCATTTGTGCACCGCCGCCGTCAGTGTCAGCCAGTTTGCCGTGGCATACGGAGCTCCATCGCAGTCTTTAACACTGGTAGCATGCCGCGACAGCGTCGACGTGAACCGTATGTGCAGTTGACGGACTTTGAGCGAGGGCGTATAGTGGGCATGCGGGAGGCCGGGTGGACGTACCGCCGAATTGCTCCACACGTGGGGCGTGAGGTCTCCACAGTACATCGATGTTGTCGCCAGTGGTCGGCGGAAGGTGTACGTGCCCGTCGACCTGGGACCGGACCGCAGCGACGCACGGATGCACGCCAAGACCGTAGGATCCTACGCAGTGCCGTAGGGCACCGCACCGCCACTTCCCAGCAAATTAGGGACACTGTTGCTCCTGGGGTATCGGCGAGGACCATTCGCAACCGTCTCCATGAAGCTGGGCTACGGTTCCGCACACCGTTAGGCCGTCTTCCGCTCACGCCCCAACATCGTGCAGCCCGCCTCCAGTGGTGTCGCGACAGGCGTGAATGGAGGGACGAAAGGAGACGTGTCGTCTTCAGCGATGAGAGTCGCTTCTGCCTTGGTGCCAATGATGGTCGTATGCGTGTTTGGCGCCGAGCAGGTGAGCGCCACAATCAGGACTGCATACGACCGAGGCACACAGGGCCAACACCCAGCATCAAGGTGTGGGGAGCGATCTCCTACACTGGCCGTACACCTCTGGTGATCGTCGAGGGGACACTGAATAGTGCACGGTACATCCAAACCGTCATCGAACCCATCGTTCTACCATTCCTAGACCGGCAAGGAAACTTGCTGTTCCAACAGGACAATGCACGTCCGCATGTATCCCGTGCCACCCAACGTGCTCTAGAAGGTGTAAGTCAACTACCCTGGCCAGCAAGATCTCCGGATCTGTCCCCCATTGAGCATGTTTGGGACTGGATGAAGCGTCGTCTCACGCGGTCTGCATGTCCAGCACGAACGCTGGTCCAACTGAGGCGCCAGGTGGAAATGGCATGGCAAGCCGTTCCACAGGACTACATCCAGCATCTCTACGATCGTCTCCATGGGAGAATAGCAGCCTGCATTGCTGCGAAAGGTGGATATACACTGTACTAGTGCCGACATTGTGCATGCTGTGTTGCCTGTGTCTATGTGCCTGTGGTTCTGTCAGTGTGATCATGTGATGTATCTGACCCCAGGAATGTATCAATAAAGTTTCCCCTTCCTGGGACAATGAATTCACGGTGTTCTTATTTCAATTTCCAGGAGTGTATATGGAAGTGAAGCATGTAACTTAACCAGTTTAGACAGGAAGAGAACAGAAGCTTTTGGACGAGTAGAATTGGGGAGAAATGAAATTTGTGGCGCAACGTGATTAGAAGAAGGGATTGGTTGGTAGGACATATTCTGAGACATCAAGGAATCACTTATCCAGTATTGGCGGACAATATTGGAATTAAAAATCATAGAGGAAGACCAAAAGATGAATATAGCAAGCAGAGTGAGATGGATGTAGGTTGCAGTAGTTATTCGGAGATGAAGAGGCTTGCACAGGATTGCGTAGCATGGAGAACTGCATCAAACCAGTCTTCGGACTGAAGACCACAACAGCAGCATCTTATATCTTCATGGGTTCTGTGTTCGCAACTAATTATGGCGCTCAAATTTTGCACCTGAGCGCCTCTGGTGCCCCTAGTCAGTTCAGCGCCATGAGCGGTCGCCTCTGAATCATGGGATCCCAGGTTCGATTCCCAGCTGGGTTGAGGGTTTTCTCTGCCCAGGGACTGGGTGTTTGTGTTGTAGTCACCATCATCATAATCATCATCATTCGTGACAGTGTCTACATTGGATTGAGTAAAAAATGGACTGTGTAAAAATTGGGTCTTTGTACTGGCGCTGATGACCGCGCAGTTGAGCGCCCCACAACCCAGACATCTTCATCATCACAAGCGGCCGCTTTTATGGGCTATGGGGCATACGTCGTCAAGAGTTATAAATTCTCATAGAACGGGTGTTGCTAATGCGGATTTCCGATCGGAGTAGCAACACCGTCATATTAAAATTCGAGAAAGAGAGAGAGAGACAGACAGACAGACAGAGTTAGACAGATAGAGAGACAGAGGTATGGGGAAAGGGGGGGGGGGGGGGAGAGACAGACGTAGATATCAAACAAGTAAATTCCGTTATTGCTACAAATGGTGAACTGTTCCAAGAAAACAAGTATGACTTACTCCTTTCTCTCCTATTAGCCCCGTTTACATGCACGCTCCAAACTGCCGTTTCTTGTAGTGCACGTACGGAAAAAAGGTACACACCCCAGCTGTGAAATTGTGACTGTGTAGTGCACACTCAGCAACAACAGTCTTCGCGTGGGGCGTGGCTTTTCCATCGAGGCGGCAAGTTTTCTTCGCGCTCCAAGCCAATATGCGACGTTTACCAGTTTGTGCTACGTTTGAGACAGTGTATCTTCCATCATCTATCGTCGAGAAAAGTTAAAAATGTAATGACAGCAATGGCGAAGCTCTTCAGAGGCTTTTGAGACTTGACCTACCAAAAATTTTGAAGGGAACTTACAATTAGAGTTAGAATACAGCAATGCGTTGAAAGTAGCGTAAGTTTGTTTTGTTTGTTACTACAGTTTCATTTGATCCATCCATAAGTTGTGAGTTCACAGCGTTATGTCTGCTGTCCAGTTTAATAGTTCCTGGAGGCTTCTACAAATAACCATTTGTTTCCGTGCAGCAGCCGGCAGGGCGGAGGGCAATCATGTGTATCGTAGTAGCTTGGTATTGAGGTTGCTCCGGCTGTGAAACTGTTATTTCGCGCACTGTTCAGTCCCGGTTCAACAAAACTTGTTTTAGTGATAAAATTCATGAGTGCATGTGATTAATTTATTATGGCTTGGGAGGAAGTAACACTTGTGTCTTTGTTTCGCGTATTAGATGACAAACCATCTTCAGGCTGGACTTACGAATAAACTGCACATATAAAGAAAAGCAGTTGAAACCACACTTAGACATTAAAATGGGTAACGAGACACAAAACACAAACCTTCAGTTTTCTTGGTATAAGAAGTGTTCTTGGCTCATATGTTACTCTGAAACAAATAAATTGTGTTGTTATATAAACTGCAACTGAAAAAGAATGGACGTCAGCTTCTTTCAGAGTATGTGTGACAAAAAATGTTGACAGAAAAGCCGAGAAGCACCAGAATAAAAGAAGGCACCATCAGAATTCAGACAGTTTTCAGTTGTTGGGTCATGAACGAACTGAACATTCAGTTTCTGAAGGAGCCAAATTTCCAGCCCCAAAACAAAATACGGTTTTGAAACTAATTGAATTCGTAATGCAGAGACTTATTGATGTCCTTTATTTCTTAGGCAAGCAAAAGCCTGCATCCACAGGACACTTTGAAGGTGAAAGATCCGACAACAATGGCGGTTTCCTTGAGTTATCGAAACTTTTGTCTACTTAAGAACAATTTATTCGGGATCATTTGATTCGTGATCACTTGCAGAGCACTTCTGCGTTCAAAAGTACATCAAACACAATTCAAAAAGAATTAATCGAATCGATTACCGGTATCATTGATGATTTCATTAAAGAAGAGCTACAGTTGTGTGACTTTGTTGGAGTGGATGCACATGAAACTGTGGATGTTTCTCGTAAGTCACAAATGAGTATTATTATGAGTTTTTGCACACAAGATCGTTACTTAGAAAGTTTTATTATCACAATGATCCTAGTGACAAAACCGAACAACGTTTATCAAATATTGTACTTAATGCACTTGATGTATGGGAGTAATTGACAAAATAGCAAGGCAGACATATGCGTATTGGAACAAGGATGGTGCTACCCCAAAGCACCATTATCCAAGATGGAGGTGTTGACGTCACACAAGATGGCAGCGTAGACGTCATTCAAGATGGCGGCTGTGCGTCAATCAATATGGCGGATTTTGGTGGGAAGTTTGAATTTTGGTGGCAAAGTGCCACGCCCCCTCCGAGAGAAAAATGGTACAAAGTTCAAATTCCTGAAGGACAATGAACCACACCACTCTTATCTCCACTATGCAAAGAAAATCGCAGGGATATAGGACACTTCTCTTTATTATTTAACCAATTTCAGGAAGGTGTATTTGCCACTGGTCTGGGTGCCAACTAGCTTCATTCATATCGGTGCCTCCAGAGGGCACTCTCCTGGTGTCAGATCATGATGCAAGTACCACTATTCAAGATGGCATCACCCAGAGTGTTCACCATGAGCTCCAGAGCCCAACTGACTTACTTAATATCATGGCCACCAGAGGGCGCTACCGTGACGACGGGTGATGACAGAAGATCGTTTGCTCTCTCTCTCACACACACACATGTTATAACTGGACATGTGCCACATCAGCAGCCCTCGAGCGATTGGCCGCTGATGCCATAGCCTACAGCCTAGACCTTTATATTCGTGCCAAACATAGTCTTCTCTAAATAAACTAACTAAATTATCACCCACATCGCACATCTAACATATTAATTAGTTGAGTACGTAATTCCATTTTAATTTCAATCATATTGAATAAGTGAACTTATAGTTTCAATATTCAATGATCAAATGAGAAATTCCACATTTTCCCACTATGAGCGCAGTATTCATTCATGACCTAACACCCCCCCCCCCCACCCTAGAATTCTGCACCCCCTATTGGCTACGGCATTAGTCACGTGATTCGACTTCATAGAGCCTAGGACTTGGAATCAATTTTCGCCAATGCCACACCTACCTGGACTTGGAATCAAATATTTAATGTCTCCACCACGATCCTCAACCCAGCACCACGTCCTCTTACCGACCAATGTGGTGGGCTAACACGCACTAACATGTACTAATGTGCACAGCACATCACGTCATCCTAGATAGTGGGCGAAATGGCAGGAAAACAGATCTGAACACAAGTCTTTACTTTGCATCCAGTTTCTCCACCACGAGATCTAGACTCCAGCTGAGCTAGTACACACTACTGCCACCAGATGGTACCATTATCCCTCATGTGACGTAATCCAAGATCGTGGTCTGGAGGGGACATGGCGTAAAAATTACTCAGGCTGCGCTGGGCTGCTGGATAATGACAGAGTGCACTCTATTTATTTTCGAAAATTTAATTAGCCATTGATTATATTTATCACACATATGCAAAAGACTAGCCCTAAAGTGCTTGGCATCACAATACACAGTCTGCAGACATGCAAACATCTAATTTTCCGAAATAATTTCAGTACAAACCTGCAAATCGCTCCTAAATGATACAGCACAGTGATGTGTAGATACGCTAAGTACTCGTAAACTGTCCAAATAGCGCATATCTCAGCCTACAGAACTGCTCACAAATAGTGCAATCACTGTGCGAAAGCACCGTTCTCCACACTATGTCCACAGGACCGCGAAGTGACGTGGCCATCAGCTGTCAAACCACGCACAGACCCCCGCTCAGGTCCCGCAAGCATGAGGCGACCACATCCCTTCCACACTTCATTTCTGAGAAATTCCTATCCAAATACGTGTTCACCCAGACACAGCTCCTGCCGCGACTGGCCAGGGACGTGCGCTGCGTTGCATCTGCAAGCCACTGCCACTGAACACATGTGAAAGTTGATTCTATACAGTCTCTGTTATACCGACGTCACAGAAGTCCAATGCACGCTCACGCCAGTCTCATATGTGAGACGTCTCCATGCACCATTTGTCTTTAACGTGGATGACAGAATAGCACAGGGTTCATTGCTCCTAGCGTGACATAACACACGCATTTAAACACACTTTACTACCTAGCTTGACTGACGCAACGCCGCCAAGTACACGCCCATAATTACAAACTCGTCTAACTATGTTCCCAAGTTATTCTTATATCACATCGCTTTGTAAAAAAATAAGAGTCAAATCGATCTCTTGATAATTGATTACTGTGCCAGAAATAGTTAACGTTTGCTTTCTTCATGTCTCAGCTTGTATGCACGGAAATTCTTATCCTAACAGAACCTGTTTACGAAAATAACGCTGAATGCTGTCTTCCCAGCACTCCTAACATCTTACCCTTCCAGGTTTCAATATACGCAAACGTTCCCTCCACTATGTAGAGACTCCTATATCCCAGCACAAACGATGTGAATGAATCAAGCATTCTGATTTGGTCTTATCGAATATACACAGCTAATTACTTATACCCCCGGCGTTGAAGCACCATCCACCTATTCTTTCTCGGACTTCCAGCGGTTATCTTACAAAGATCACTAAATTGCATTGACAGTTAAATCGTGCAAAATTCTCTCCACATTATCAAATACCTACCAGACTCACAAGAATACTGCAGGCTGGCAAGATATTTACCACTGTAACTACAATTAAATATTGCTGCTACAGTCTGACACCAATGTAGAGGTAATCTCTCCTCTAGACAACTGTGATTCAGTATCTACAGCGCATATAATTTTCCACTTAAAATTCAGTCATTCATTATGTCCTAACGAATAGCGCACCAGTGCACGGGAGGGATGGAAAAGACACCACCTATATACTGTAATGTTAAACAACCAGTTATTAGCGCGAACAATTTTTCCAATTTTTCAGTAACTCCAACACTGGCCAATCATGTGACAGCATGTTTTCCCAGTTTCAGTATCATAGCTAAACCGTCACTTCTCTACTTTGCGAGTATCACTGCGAACATGGACAGACCACTGCTCAGCACGCCCATTCACTTTTAATACTACTTCCTCAATTTCCTCGCATTTCGGTGTATATTTAGTCAATTTATACCTATTCCCTCGTCAATTGTTCGCGCTTTCAACTGGTTGTTTAATATTTCAGTGCATGGTTGGTGGCTTTTCCAAGTGGCTGTGGCATTGGCGAAAATTGATTCCAATTCCTAGGTTCTATGAAGTTGAATTACGTGACTAATGCAGTAGCCAATAGGAGTACAGCATTCTAGGGTTGGGGGGTGCTAGGTCATGAATGAACACTGCGCTCATAGTGGGAAAATGTGGAATTGAATATTGTGTGTGTGTGTGTGTCTGTGTGTGTGTGTGTGTGTGTGTGTGTGTGTGTGTGTGTGTGTGTGTGTGTGTGTGTGTGTTGTTCTTAGTGTAAGTTAGTTTAAGTTAGATTATGTAGTGCGTAAGCTTAGGGACTGATGATCTCAGCAGTTTGGTCCCATAAGACCTTACCATAAATTTCCAAAATTCCTCTTTCCAACACAATACAAACATCATATTCTCATAAATAATTGCCAATTGTTACTGCAAGCATCATTCTCAACCTGTAGGTTTCACATTTTTCTAATTTTTGTAATAGGATTAACCTGTGTCAAATTTTGCAAATAAAATCCAGTATAACAACTCCAGCCTGAACGTGGAGGTTTTACAAGGTCTTTGATGTCCTGAGGCAGACGATGCACTTGGTATCAGGGTTTTGAGGGTCGCTCTATATTCTGTTGTCATCACTAATACATGTGAATATAGTAACCACTAGAGAAAGTGTATCAAAATTTGGACATAAACCATCTGGTGGAAAATGACATCAGGTCCAAGACTTTTTTATTTAAAGACAAGCGCCAAACCTGTTACCAGAACCTATTTTTATAAAGAAGCACCACCAGCCTGGGAGACATCGCACAAAGCATCAACAACATCAAAAAGCTATGAACAAATTAGTTCAGCTACGCCTTCTTGTCTTTGTCCAAATTTAAATACTTCAGGGTAAAAAATGAGTGCTGGAATCCGGTCATACCCAAAAGACATTAGGGCAGGTGGATGAAGTGACGTTAGAAACTCAATGGCCTTCTCACAACTTACCCATTCTTCAACAAATAAAGACTTAAAAATTAATTAGGAAACACTTATACCGACAAACATAAATGTTTACCACCTGCAAAAATTCTGAAATTCATACTGGACAATCATATTCGAAATATTTACAGTGAAGTAACAAAGCCTATCAAATTGATTCTTACATTCTCTGTCACTACAGCTTCTCCTGAAAGAAGAATGAGCACCCTTTAAAAATTTAAAATTACCTTCACAGTCCAATGACTAATGATAGGTTAGGTTATCTCTGTGCAATTGCTACAGAAAGTAAGCTGGCTAAACAAGTGATAATAAATTCAAAGATAACGTGACTGACAACTTTCTACCAAGAAAAATCGACATATGGGTGAAGGACAAATACCGATACTGGTTATAGGTCAAAAGGTGGCGTGTGGAAAGCGATCACTTGGGACATGTATGTCTATTATACAAACTCTGTGAGAATGATGCTGATGAATTTGAAAATTATCGATAGACAACGACAAATTTTAATATATAAATGGTACTAGGAAAGTTTTGCAACACAGCATTATTTATTCTTTTTTTTTTCTAAGTAATATCCGTCACATTGAATACAGCTTTCTATCCTCCGAAACCAATTTCTAAACCACTTCTCCAAGTTTCTATAGAAATTAAGCCTATCTCGTCATCCCAAGTCCTCAGGAGGTCCTCATAATTTGAAAACTGCACTTCATTTTCACTTGCAGGAACAGTAAAAAGTCACAAGGAGCAAGGCCTGAACTGTAATGAGGGTGCCCAAGCAGTTACAGTCCCGTATCCCACAAATATTTGGTGCATGCTTGGTGTGGTGAGCTGGAGCGTTGTCGCGATGGAGGAACCAAGTATTCATTCTTGACTTCGGTCGCAGTTTCTTCAAAGACTGGATGACTTGGGGCAGGCATTGCTCTGTGTAGCACTTAGCTGTGACTGTCTTCTGTGTGTTCAAAACAACACGTTCCACAATTGCAATCTATTTGGAAAAAAGTAAAAATAAAAACACAGCCATCATTTTCTGCTTTACTGATTGGGATCTTCTAACAGCTACGGGTGTGACGTCATCTTCAAAGACCCAAGCTTTGTTTTGAGTCTTAGTCGGCACATTATAATAGCACAGTAGTACAGCCAAGTCTCGTCATCTGTCACGACGTTATTCACTTACTGAGATTGTCCCTTAAAAAACTTTTTTAACACCTCGCCACATCAAGTCACACGTCCGTCAGTCAATGCGGTATCCCGAGACAAAAAGTTTCTTTATTAGCAAATCATCATGCATAATAGAACAAATTGCCCTAAGATTTCGTCTATCTGCTTGTAGGTCACTTGCCTGTATTCGTCAAGCATTTTCCTCGCAGCATCAATGTTTTCTTCCGTAACTGATGATCGTGGCCTTCCCGTCTTCTCAGTGAACTTCAGAGTGAAACTTCCTCTTTGGAATTCTCTGTAGCACCTGAATATAGTTGTACGATGAGGACACACATTACCGAGTGAAAGAGTGATTTTATCAAAGCACTGGTCTATGTTTAAACCATGCGCGAAGTTCTACCCGCAATACTGCCCGAGGCACACTTCGTGACCGCGATGCCATAACAAGCACTTGGAAGTAACCCTGCTAGTGAACGACTGCTCACACAGACCTGGCACAACGGCTACAACGCAAGTATGAAGCACTCTCAAGACAAGTGTTGCCATCTCTAAAAAAAACCGAGTCGCTAGCTTCAGTATCAGAAGTCGGTAAAACTGATTTTACTAGGGGTGTACTGAAAATTTCGTGCTGTGAATGGTGCAATAAGCCAGTGGGGGGGGGGGGGGAGGGGGGGGGGGAGGGGGGTAATAAAATATTAATAAAAATTGTCTCATACGTAATTGCTATATTGTCTTAATTAAATGACGTATCGCTTGCAACAACATTCATAAAATACGCTAACTTTTAATTGAACATGTTATCATAATTGACGCAACACATAAATTGTTGTTTCAATCGCAGTAGTCAAATATACAACTATATTTGTGACATAAGAAAGCATGAACTCAAATTAGGTTACAAAATATATACATACCGGTATGTGAGCTATTCATCGTCGCCACTCAGAAGATCGAATAACTCTTCTGTTTCATGCTGTGACAGAACTGTAGTTGATGTAGACTTGTAGAGGGTTGAACGTTGCTCAAAAGATGGTGTTGCAGTTCGACTGGTTTTGTCGCAAAAGAGTAACTTTTGTTCGTTCCAGTAAGCTCCAATACGTCTGACTGTATGTCAAAAGATGCACAATCTTGATTTTGTTTCTTCAGCTGATCTCTCAAAATGATCAAAGCATTAATTGTCTTTAACGATAATCTGTTACGTTGTTTGGTTTTTATAATGTTCATAGAACTGAATATTCTTTCCACTTCTGGATTTGAATGCGGTAGGCATAGAACAGTCATAGATAGCTGTGAAATCAAAGAAAAAGGATTCTCCCCTGCAGCATTTTTATACTGCAAAACCTCACTCCAAAATCGAACAGTGTTAGTAGTGTTATTCCACCTAATGAAGTTGGTATTATGCAATTCTTGCAGCATACCGTCTATGAAATCGCCACTAGAACCCAGTTCTTTGGCTACATCCGCTACAGCATTATTTTTATTCACTTTTAGTGTTTCTTCAACATTCAGCATTGACATTTTTTTCAGGATCGTAACGTTACTTGGCAGTCTTTGTTGAATTTCTTTTATGAGTTTCATACTAAACTGAGTGCATCTCCTCTTCAAATAAACTTTATTTTTTCGGACAAACTTCACTCAGACAATTTCTGTTCAAACATAAAACCAAGGTGCGGATTTGCGTACATACATTCGCTTGGAACTGGTGTTGTCAACAAATCAACAGTTGGAAAAACTATGTTTTGTCCGAGTGACTGCATGAGAAATGCAAGTGTATCTAGTAATTTAGTGGGGTCATTGTCTTCTCATTCAAAAGCTTTTATTGCTATTTGTACGTCTTTTAAAGCATGTTTAAATGTAAAGATGATTTGAGTCGTCACAATACATCTTGTACAAAATATCGGCAATGTAACAATTGCCTTGAACCATGGCAAGTGAAAAATGTAGCTTTAGTTCTTCCCACTGCTCCAGAATTCTTCGTATTGCTTGTTCAATTGAAAGCCAACGTGTTGCACAGACCTTCAAAATTTTTAGTGGCTGTTTTCCACAATTTATTGTCTCATAAACTTTTTTATATTTCTCTTGTCTTTTGGGTGAAATGGAGAAGAAACTATATGTTTCTAGGTATGGTATTCACTGAGATGTGCGAAACTGCAAGCTGAAGAGAGTGACAAATGCAACGGATCAATACCAAATGCTTCAAACCATATTCTCTCTTGAGTTATTTGAAAAGCCTATTGTTTATTCAAACCATTGCAGAAGCATTATCTGTGCCAATTCCTACCATATTAGCGATTGGAAGTTTGAGATCTTTCAAAGAATTCACAAGAACAGGAGCCAGAGTTCTTGCATCTGCAGTTTCTACTACAGCGAGTTTGAGAAATGCTGATCTAATGGTTTGGTTGTTTACACTATAGTACCGTATAACGATATCTAGCATTTTATATATTGATACATCTGTGGATTTATCTATTAGTACAGTGTATTTTTGGTTACCTATATCTTCAACCAATGATTATGTAAAATATGGAGCCAAAACTTCAGTTATAACGTTAGTGCACTAAGTACGATGTAATTGCATGTTTTCAGCGCCCTCAACACCGGAAACACCTTCTTGCACAGTATTCCTAAATGATCTACAGCTAAAATAGAACAATGTTCTTCAATAAATAAAAAAAGGGCGCCTTCCGCTCTGCTTGCTATTCTAACTGTAGTTTTCGGAACAATTTTCACAGGTAAGGTGGTTTGTGTATTTTTTAACCAATTTTTTGTTTATGCTCAATAGTTTTCGAATGCTTCCTAATATCAATTTAGCATAAAACTCTGTTGCACATACTTGACATCTAGCCTTGGATAAGTCTCCAACGACTGGTTTCAGCCACCCACTGAATTCAGGATCTGCTTAACACGCATCCCGATATTTTTGAGCGTACTGCTTCTTCTTCTGCGGTAAATCCATTATGTAAACCACAACGTAAGTTTCACCAATTTATAATCACGGAAAATACATTAAAACTCAGGCAAACTAGAGGTCATGAAACATTCTACTCACTCAGTAACTCGATATCAGTCCTATTTTCGTTGTTTAAAACGTAATAATGTCCGAGTTACCCCACCGAATTGTTCTTGCGTTACCACTGTGCATGTGGTAATAATTTGACTGCGAGTTAACATTTCGAAAAATTAGAGGTTGTTGGACGGAAATGTATTTTATTATACTTAATATTACGTATGTTTTTGTCAATTCGAAAAATAAAGGGAGTTCAAAAGTTGACGAATTATAGATCGATACGCTGTCGACGATAACAGGCTAGTGGGTAATGAATAATGAATTGTTCTATAGTGAGGGTTTTCTTATTCTGTAGGCAATTCGAACATTCAGGTTTACTAAATGCTGAACAATGCTACATGATCTGCTAAGAATTTAATTTAACTTAGCAAATCTAGAACAAAGTCAGTGTAGCACCCATTCTATAGTTAAAATCTTAGTTTTGTTAATGAAAATACTGGCCCAAAACAGTTTTGATTTGTACTTCAAAAGTCGTCAGTACTCCAAAAGTCGCCAGATAAATCGCTAAATAATTTTTGTCGCTAAAAAGTTTTTTTTTGTTTTTTTGTCGCTAAGACGATGGCAAAAGTCGCCACTTCTAGCGACAAAGTCGCTAAATTGGCAACACTGCTCAAGACACAGCAACAATCAGCCTCCTGCGACTTATTGTTGCGTGGTATTGCAAAACTTCTCTGGTACCTACGATAGTTATTGAAGCAGAAGAAATTTACGATTTGTATTTCGAGCTTAGTTTAGCCGCTGAAATCGAAACAAGATACCGTTATGAGGAATCGTATACCTCTAGACTAGGGCGCCCATACGATATTTTTTGAAGAGGGGTGGGTGGGACGGCGACTACACTGAAGGGTATGGAGTATTTTTAGTATTTCGGAAGACGAATGGTTACTTGTAAGTAGCCATAAAACTTTCCAGTTTCGACCCTCTTAAAAACCTTTGTACTACAGAAATTTAAATCATTTTCTTGAAAGAAAAACATCTTACTACACTCCCATTGTATCCTTTCCCTGAGAGCTCTGGTGAGGGAGCGGCGATCGAAAGGCGGCTTGCCACCAGCTATGGGCGTCCTACCGCCAGATGAACGTTTTTCAGCCATTCTTCATTAAATAGATTGTGTTCTTTAGTATTAAAGTATTCTACTACAGTGCCTGAATCAGCGTATCAGCGTTGTGTTGTAAGAGACCACAAACATGTTGGGTATGTGTACCGCACTAAAGGAAGAGTTTGTAACTATAGGTAGGCACACGTATTTTCAATACTTCTGAAAATCAGGTAACTCCAAATAAATAAGGTGCATATATTAAATATAATACACAAGTTTTCCAAGGCTGAGAACACAGTTTTGATAAACTGATATTTTATACTTTTAGGGGGCTGAAACGTTCAAGAACGTATGAAGATTGTAAATAATTTATTTAATATTGCAAACGAGCGTTAATGGTGAAATGAAACAAGTAGTTCTTGATTATTCTGAGCCTGTGATTTTTCGTTGGTGGAGAAGTATGTAGCAAGGGCGCCCATACTTGGGGTCAAGAGACCGCCCACCTCTTCCCCCCCCCCCCCTCCCTCGCCAGTCTCTTAAAGAAAGAAAGAAAGAAAAATATAATGTAGTCATATGTTATCCTTTCAAGAAAATTATTTAAAAATCGGTGTTCCGTACGTTTTTAATGGGGCCGGAACTGGAATTTTTTTATGGCTACTTTCAAGTCGCCTTTCGTCTTCCAAGATATTAAAAATACTTCATGCCCCATCCATGCAAACTATTGTGTGGGCGTCCTTGGTATGCAGAACTCCTGAGGTTGTGTAGTTAGGAGTGATATCGGAAATGCGGTTTGTGCTGCTTGTCGGCAAGTGGCACATTTCTTTTATTTTCAGAGAGAATTGTATTAGGGGTGAGTTGATTTAACAATTCTTTGTTCTAAACTGCCCGTACTAACTTTTTCGTGTATGCAGTTGGAATGCTGTATGTGTGTGTGTGTGTGTGTGTGTGTGTGTGTGTGTGTGTGTTGTGTATTGAACCGGGGACCTAGAAACGAGGCTCCCTCCAGCCGTAAGCGTCAGTGGTCCACAACCCCACAATAGGCCATAGCTGTCCATCCACCCCTCTGCTCCCCCAAACCTAACGCAGGGTTATTGTGCGGTTCGCCCCCCCCCCCCCCCCCCCCCAAAGAACGTCTCATACGAGACGTGGTAGAGTAACGATGGTGTAAGCATACGTGGAGACAGTGTTTACGCAGCAATCGCCGACATGGTGTAAATGAGACGGACAAGAGGAACCAGCCCGCATTCGCCGAGGCAGATTGAAAATCGCCTTAAAAACCATCCACCAGCTGGCCGGCACACCGGATCTCGACACTAGTCCGCCGGACGGATTCGTACCGGGGACTGGCACGGCTTCCCGCTCAGGAAGCAGCAGGTTAGACTTCGCATCTAGCCGGGTGGGCTGTTCTATGGTATTACTCTTCGCCATTAGTGTCACAGTCAACTTTACTAGCACTGTCACCTGTCGGTTGGCTCTTCCTGGTACGCCGGCCGAGGTAACAGAGCGGTTCTAGGCGCTACAGTCAAGAACTGCGCGACCGCTACGGTCGCAGGTTCGAATCCTTCCTCGGGTATGGATGTGTGTGATGTCCTTAGGTTAGTTTAAATAGTTCTAATAACTAGGGGACCGATGAACTCAGAAGCTAAGTCCCATAGTGCTCAGAGCCATTTGAACCAATCTGCCTGGAACTTTGTAAACTACAGTAAATCAAAATACCACAAGTATTCCTTGCAGAAAATCTTCCGCGGTCGAATTACTCCTTCTAGATCCACAAATTTTCTTTAATTCCTTTCGAAAGGAACCATGTATGCATTGAATCTTTTCACCGTAATGTCTTCTGTTGTATATGGTGGGAGAGAGGGGGGAAGAGACAAGGCCGCAAAAGAGCCATTTCTTAATAAATGATCTGGTCAGCTTGGAGACATAAGAACTAAATTTTATAGATCATAAAAAATTTATTATATTCTGTAGAATTGGTGGCTATCCACTCAGTATATGAGTAAAAACCCTGTACTCCAGATTCCAGCAGGGTGGATGAGGTGGAAGGGGGAAGCATGAAGTGCCTCCTCCTCCTTCATTGCACAGGCTTATGTCAAGTTACATAGCAGATATACAGAAATCAGTCAACTCCTGGTAAGCTCGACTTTTCACATTTATGGTTTAGTAGTCGCCACATTTTACCCCCCACAAACATGGATACCGTCTATATAGTCCTATAAATTTTTCCACTTCGTGGCTTTTCAAATACATTATAATCTCTACTACACTCCGGAGAACTAAAACGTTCAAACGTCAGGTGTGTGAGTCGAATCGACAGCGGGCTCCTGTGGTTTATAAGTGACGCATTCACATGTGCACATTTTGACAAGAACATACCTGCAGTATGCTCTCCTGGCATTACGTCTGGAATTTACATGCGTGGTATTGGTGCGCATGCGTGAAGTGTACCTTGCAAAGGTGTCGGGAAAACAGACGTGTAAACGAACCTATTCCAATTAATTTTTCTGACAGTATCCATACGATAATTTCTGTAATCACGATTTTTGTTAACAGTAGCCATCGAACTGTATTCTACCAATTCGTTCCCCAATAATGATGGTTACTCTTCATTTTATTATATTCAGTTCTGTTGTTATGAAATTTTTTTAACAGACGCTACGCACGAGAAGGTCCAAACAATTAAATGTTCACTAGCATATTTTATTTTATTTTATTTTGGCACATCACAGAGTCGCCGCCTTACCAACACAACTCATCGTGTATCACCTGAATGGACTTCTTATTTGTATAGACTCTACACAGATAGCTGTTATGTAGTATGATGCATTGCAGGATCCGGGTTGCTAAGTATGTCCTGTCATTTGTACTTGACGAAACATAAATCCTGGCTTAGTATGGGCAAAATAAACTTTCTGATCATATCTCAGGTATCTTTTAAATTTAAGCTTTGTGTGATTTGTGAGAGAAGTACTCAGTCATGTTATTATATGAACGCACCCATGCATCACTGCTAAAAGTTCTGGTAAGAAACTGGTGTCTTGGTACAGTTCTATGCCATGTATTACTTTTTTATATATAATTTTATGTGAGTGAAGGACAGAGCTGCGAGGCACACATTCCGAAAGACACTCCCGATAGTTTCATGTATTTTCACTTTTATTTTTTTCAGAAGAGTGTAAATGACTTTTCAATGCAGAATGCCACGCTATCTTGATAAATACTTGTCCACATGATGATTTTTTGCGCATGCATATAAATTTCCATCAGCACAATACGAATGTGCTAGGGACTTGAGGCCGCGCGATTAGTTCATCACTTCACAGATTTGTTCCGAATCTTTTTGTATTTTAGTAGACGGACAGCTGGGACGAGAGTATGTTTGATTGTACTACATGTTGAGGTTATGCAGTGAACCGTTTTATGTGCAATAATTTCTACTGACTCCAAAAGAAGCACGCTTAAACTTATAGATGATTAGAGATGAAGAAAAATGGAATGCCGCTTCTAAATACGGTATTATTTGAATAAAAGTTTGAGATGTGATGCTCTGAGCGTCAAATTTTAGAAAAAAAGTCTCCAATCATTTGTCACTATAAAGAATGAGATACTGTAAGATTCGAAGTAGGAAAACAGGGAAGAATGAGCCAGAAATTTAACGAACGTTTATATGAAAGCTGTGTACAAATATTCACGCTATGGCGACATAGTAGCACGATAAATGTGGAGATTAACATCTGAAAAAAATAATGTGGTGTGTGTAGCTCCTCAACAGACTACTGGAAGATGAAATGAAGGAAATTCATGATAAAAAAATAGAAAACTGAAAAGTACAACCTCCTTTTTAGTGGATTCTGATGCCTATGAAATTCCCAAATGTTTAGTATCTGCATATGTTAATCAAAATGAGATTTTGGCAAATGACAGCAATCAAAGAGGAAAGAATTTTGACGATATTCATATCTGGTCTCCAGCCAGAACATAACGTCATCTTGACATAATATTTCGTCCAAGCAAGGTGGCGCAGTGATTAGTACACTGGACTCGCATTCGAGAGGATGACGGTTCAACACACATCCGGTCATCCTAAATTAGATTTTCCATGTTTTCCCTAAATCGCTTTAGAAAAATGCCGGGATGGTTCCTTTGAAATGGCATGGCCAACTTCCTTTCCCATCCTTCCCTAATCTGATGGGACCGATGACCTTGCTGTTTGGTCCCCTCCCCCAGATCAACCAATCAACCAACCAACCATCTCTTAAAAATTTTGCCGCTGAAAATGGAATTTTCCCAACATGCTTAAAAAAAGAGTAAAGTGATCCATATTTTCAAAGGAGGCAGCGAAGAATGTCCAGGAAATTACCGAGCAATTACTACTATTACACATGTCTTATCTAAAATAATAGAATGTGTAACTGAAGACAAAACTGTAAATTTATAGAAAAATGTAATTTTTAAGTGATATCCAGCATAGGTTTAGGAAGGGTACATCCACCAATACAGCAATAGCTGAATCTATGTAACTAAGGCACTAGATGATCAAAATAAAGTTTATGGTATGTTTCTTAACCTTTCAGAAGCTTTTGATTGTGTATGACACAACATACTATTAGAAAATCTTAAGAGTTATGGTAGATGGGGGAAAACAGCCATATTATAAAATCATTCATGGAAGATAGAGAACAGAGTGCAGACATAAAGCAAAATGTTAACAATACTATTACAAATGTCAACCCAAATTTTGAATTTGTCAAATATGAGGTGCCTCAAGGATCAGTGCTGGGCCCAAAACTTCTTATTTTACTTGTTAATCCTATGCCCAAAACAGTAGGTGGGAATGCTGTCATGTATGTAATGTTTCAACAGATGACTTACAAAAGAAAGCTTCTCTAAATATGGAAACAATTATTTCAGAGGAAATTATCTTTTTATAACTCTAAATGAAATCACATATGTGCAAATACATGCAAATAAAACGCCTAATCTGAACAGTATTACTGTATTACTTGGATCTAAAAGAGACAGAAACTTATAAATCCTGGGGATGACAATGGATAGTTACTTGACATGGGAGAAGCACATAAACAATATTTGTCATAAAGTAAGCTCAAATACACTCCTGGAAATTGAAATAAGAACACCGTGAATTCATTGTCCCAGGAAGGGGAAACTTTATTGACACATTCCTGGGGTCAGATACATCACATGATCACACTGACAGAACCACAGGCACATAGACACAGGCAACAGAGTATGCACAATGTCGGCACTAGTACAGTGTATATCCACCTTTCACAGCAATGCAGGCTGCTATTCTCCCATGGAGCCGATCGTAGAGATGCTGGATGTAGTCTTGTGGAACGGCTTGCCATGCCATTTCCACCTGGCCCCTCAGTTGGACCAGCGTTCGTGCTGAACATGCAGACCGCGTGAGACGACGCTTCATCCAGTCCCAAACATGCTCAATGGGGGACAGATCTGGAAATCTTGCTGGCCAGGGTAGTTGACTTACACCTTCTAGAGCACGTTGGGTGGCACGGGATACATGCGGACGTGCATTGTCCAGTTGGAACAGCAAGTTCCCTTACCGGTCTAGGAATGGTAGAACGGTGGGTTCGATGACGTTTTGGATGTACCGTGCACTATTCAGTGTCCCCTCGACGATCACCAGAGGTGTACGGCCATTGTAGGAGATCGCTCCCCACACCATGATGCCGGGTGTTGGCCCTGTGTGCCTCGGTCGTATGCAGTCCTGATTTTGGCACTCACCTGCACGGCGCCAAACACGCATACGACCATCATTGGCACCAAGGCAGAAGCGACTCTCATCGCTGAAGACGACACGTCTCCGTTCGTCCCTCCATTCACGCCTGTCGCGACACCACTGGAGGCGGGCTGCACGATGTTGGGGCGTGAGCGGAAGACGGCCTAACGGTGTGCGGGACCGTAGCCCAGCTTCATGGAGACGGTTGCGAATGGTCCTCGCCGATACCCCAGGAGCAACAGTGTCCCTAATTTGCTGGGAAGTGGCGGTGCGGTCCCCTACGGCACTGTGTAGGATCCTACGGTCTTGGCGTGCATCCGTGCGTCGCTGCGGTCCGGTCCCAGGTCGACGCGCACGTGCACCTTCCGCCGACCACTGGCGACAACATCGATGTACTGTGGAGACCTCACGCCCCACATGTTGAGCAATTCGGCGGTACGTCCACCCGGCCTCCCGCATGCCCACTATACGCCCTCGCTCAAAGTCCGTCAACTGCACATACGGTTCACGTCCACGCTGTCGCGGCATGCTACCAGTATTAAAGACTGCGATGGAGCTCCGTATGCCACGGCAAACTGGCTGACACTGACGGCGGCGGTGCACAAATGCTGCGCAGCTAGCGCCATTCGACGGCCAACACCGCGGTTCCTGGTGTGTCCGCTGTGCCGTGCGTGTGATCATTGCTTGTACAGCCCTCTCGCAGTGTCCGGAGCAAGTATGGTGGGTCTGACACACCGGTGTCAATGTGTTCTTTTTTCCATTTCCAGGAGTGTATATTTCTAATGATAAAGATGTCAAGGGCAATAAACATACAAATGCTACTAACAATGTGTTATGGGCAGTTCATTCACAGATCTCATATGGTATCCAGGTGTGGGCAAATTGTGTAATGAGCACATACAAAGAGTACTAAATCTACAAAAGAAAGCTGTAAGATACATAGCAAAATTATCTCTTAGAGATCTCTACAGAAATAAATTCAGGGAACTAAACATATTGACAAAAGTGTCATTATAGATATATGTAGCAATTATTTATGTAAAAAGTAACCATGTTGCATTGTTAAAAAGAGATATCCACAAATATAAAACAAGAAATAAAAAAAGATTATCATATTGAAGGAAATCAGCTCAAATTAACTAATAAAGAGCCTGTAAATGCAATATGCCATCTGTACAACAGTTTACCAAACTATATAAAGATAGTAGAAAACATGCCTGCTTTCAAAAATAAATGAAAATGTCGCTTGATGAGACTTGTCCATGCAGTGTTAACACCTTGAAGCAAAAAGTTAATTTGATGTTTCATATGTAACTGTACAAATGTGTAAAAAGAAGTTCCACAAAGCATTAAGTTATTTTAATCTTTGATAATTATGTATATATATCAACGTTTTTAAGATAATTGTACTTCAGAGGCCATTTTTGAAGAAATCAGTCATTTTACTGGTATATGCATGTAGTTACGTATTTTTTAAACTTACATGTTTTCAAACTTTATGTAAGCATGTTCAGTAACATTGTACAGAATAGTCCACAGACGTAAATAAATAGAATCTATCCTGCACAATATGTTAGTGAGGTGACATTGTGTAGACCCTGCTGTGTTTTGACAAAAGACGCAAATTCTAACACAGCAATAGAGAAATGTAGGTTTGATTCAAAATTCGCCACTCATGACGCTTCTCTGAAAGTAACTAGTGGTTAACAAGACATGCGAAAAAAATCACTGCTTTTGTTGCATTTTAGCGTAATTCTTTGCACATACCAACTGAAGCAGAAGTAACAGTAGATCTTTTTAGATCGTCACCATGCAAGTGTGGGCGTGGAGAGCCACCACTTAATATTTACAAAAAATAGGAGCGCAGGCTTTAGCTTACTATGACGTTTTCCCCACGGAGTGTTGACGGCTCGCCGGCCCACCAATGCCACCCTTTCGGCGTTTACCCAGCCGCCTACACATCTGCCGGCCACATTATTCTGCGCGCACTGTAATTCTTCACTTGCGCTCTACCTAGAGTTTTCTTGTTCTGTTGCCTTTTCATCACAAGCGAAAAAGGGGAGTCACAGCAGACTGTTGGCGCAATGAGGCAACGTGGAAACATGCGTTCTTTCCACAAATCTTTGCACATGCCCTTTTATTTCCTTGCATCTCCAATTGCGCACAAGAAAGAGGCATTGTGTGGACAAGCTTTTAGTGCGTTGTATGCGATATGCAGTGCTGCTGTAGGAAATACGTATAGAAGAATAGAAAATTCACAATGAGTAATTGTTTGTGTCAAACATTAATATAAACAAAACGAATCTGATAAATAGACGAAGTTTTTGACTGCGTCCACTAAGATTCTGGCTAAATGACAATAATTTATTTCCAGAGTAGAATCTATTTGCGGCTCACAAAGTAGGAATACCGTAAAAAGTGAACGACGGGGTCGTGAACACGTGTCCTGCAAGTGGTCTCTTGCGAAGTAATTTATTTTATAAAAGACCCATCTGAAACGCGAAGTTGCAGTTTACTTGACGAGAATCAAGTCAACAACAGGACGTCAACAACACTCATCGATACATTCCTGGAATAATTTCTTTGTGAATGTGTTATCCTTTGTCTTTAATTCAATAAGCGATATCTCTGCAACGCGCCACAGAAAAAAATAGGCGTTGTGTACAATGGAGTATCATTAACACATTGGTTTCGCGAACAAAATTTCGGTGTAAAAGATGGTATGTATAAGTACTATATATAACCATACGTTCACAAGTACTGCGCAAATCTGAGCCGTGTTAGTTATATCAACACCAACAGCAATAGTTTTGTTCATATCAAACAAACGCTACTATCATAATAATTGTCAATTTCATTGGGACTACACACTGTGCTCGTGAACTACTGACCATAACTGGTGAAAACTGGCACTTGCTCATCTTTGCAATGAAATAACGATAACGATTGCTCAACTAACAGCCCATGCAAAATTTTACTGCACGGGACTGCAGTGGCCTAATAGGGATTAGCGGTTACAGAAACGTTGGAAAGAATTGTTAATTTGATCATACCGAACCAGCGTATTATTCATCCTCAAGGCACACACTACTCAGCAAAAAACGATTTTATTGCACATATTTTAAGTGCAGCCTCTGTAATTAAACTTCACCAAGTAGGATGTGTACCAAAAGTATCTCAGAATGGTTTCATTTAGCACAGTAGTTTGTGGGGAAGTGAGAATATTGAATCCTTCAATGCAAGTCTGACTACTATACAAATGAACAACCATCATTAATGTTACCACAGAGTTGCAGCAGAAAAATAGTACTCTAGAAGTAATTTGTAATTCAACTGCCTTAACATTTTCTTTGTGATGGGTCTACATATCACTCATAAATATTATCATGCCCATTGAAACAGGTGTATGAAATGTCAAGATACTCGTGATGCCCATTGTCAAGACAGAGTTTTGGAAAGAAATTTGTTGCCCGCCTACTCAAAAACAAGTGCATCAGGTAGGCCTAGCGCACTTCATTGCAGTACCAAAGCAATAAATTCATATTGTTTTAACATGCAGTTCAAAGATTCAGTAGAAAATCCACTGTTTTGCCCAATGGAAACCTGTCCAAAGGAACTAGGTGAAAAAACCTTGCCAAAATTTCCGAAAAGCAATTGCTGTATTTGGTCATCACCATCTGACATGGCACCAATATATGCTGTGGAAATCGCAAAGCTCTGGATACAACAGCAGTGCAAAAATACTTCTGTATCAGCAGGACGCAAAATGGTCAATGTTAAACAGAGAAATGACCAACGGATGAAGGACATCGCTGAGATTACATCAGGAGAAAAAATTCAGTGTCAGCAGGTCAAGGACATTGGTGTGATGAAAGCTGGAGAAAAAGTTACTCAGTGTCAACAGATCAAAGACATTGGTGTGATGACGTCAGGTGAAAAATTTGCTCAGTGCCAGCTAATCGATGACAATGGTGTGATGAAATTTGGAGAAAAAGTTACTCAGTGTCAGCAGATCAACAACATTGATGTGATGACATCAGGTGAAAAAGTTGCTCAGTGTCAGCAAATCAAGGACATTGGTGTGATGAAATCTGGAGAAAAAGTTACTCAGTGTCGACAGATCAAAGACATTGGTGTGATGACATCAGGTGAAAATGTTGCACAGTGTCAGCAGATCATGGACATTGGTGTGATGACGTCAGTAGAACTTGTCCAGGGCCGGCTGAGCAAGGACAACCAGTGCCAGCAGATCAAGGACATTGGTGTGATGACATCTGGAGAAAAAGTTACTCATTGCCGAGACTCCAGTGACATTGGTGTGATGACATTAGGAGAAAAAGTTACACAGTGTCAGCAGATCAAGGACATTGGTGTGATGACATCAGTAGAAGAAGTTGTCCAGTGCCAGCTGAGCAAGGGCAAGCAATGCCAGCAGATCAGGGACATTGGTGTGATGACATCTGGCGAAAAAGTTACTCATTGCCGAGACTCCATTGACATTGGTGTGATGACATTAGGAGAAAACGTTACCCAGTGTCAGCAGATCAAGGACACTGGTGTGGTGGCATCAGGAGAAAAAATTACCCAGTGTCAGCATAAATCACTCTCAGATGAGCTTGCGAGCTGCAGGATATTGACTGTTGATGGACCTGGAGATTATGGAGCATCACCACTTTTCGTACAGTTTGCTAAGTATTCTAAGTCACACCATATTTTTAAACCAAAGGGTGTCACACAGGCAGTTCAAGAAACTCCTGGAAGCAACAAACATAATACTACTAAAGAAAATGTCAATTGTTTAGTTCCAGTTTCATGTCCATTGGAAGGAAGAGAAAGAGAAATTATGAAAGAGACCAATATCTGCTCTACCACTACAAGTGGGAAAAAAGAGAAAGTGGATGGCAGTGAGATGGGAAATAGCTGTGCTTTCAGATGCAAGGATTTCAGTGAAAGTGAACCAATGATTTTAAACAACACTGTAAATAAGCATTTCTTCCATGAAATTAATTCATCTGATAAAAAATGTTTGATAAAAAATAAAACAGCTCTGTTTCCAAATGAAAAAACTGACAAATGGTGTGATAATTCTCATCCACTTATATGTAATGTCATGCATGAATTACCACTGGAAGCCAGTGACAGAAGCAGCTACAGCAAATTATTATTAAGTGAAAGAGGTCTGCTAAATGAAAAAGTTGACAGGAAACTATGTGTACCAGAACTTCACCAAGCAATCAATGGGCAAGATGTGACAAGAAAGTCAGTAAATTATGGCATCTCTTTAAGAAAAACTGTTTCAGCAGAACAGTTCCATCTTGGATGGGAAACAAAAGATCAATATCAAATACCCTGCTACAATGTTCATCAAACAAAGAAAAACCATGGTCTTCAGGGAAATCACAAAACTCACATCAAAGCAAATAAAAGTAATTTTTACCCACATACAGACGTATCAGAAAATATAACTCCAATAGTGCATTGTAATAGGGATTCAGAAATCACAAAATCAAATACCAAAATGAATACATTAGGACCAAAAGGAAATTCGTTAGAATTTCCTACAATGGGTCATAATTTCTCATACAATCCAAAAGCAAAAAATTTAGGTCCTTGGCTACAGGAAATGTCACAGAAAACTGGAAGCAATAGCTGTGATACGAAACTTAGAAAGAAATCCAATGAAATTGCAGATACTATACAAGTGGGACATCTAGAGAATGAATTTCAGAGTGAATCACATGTCTGTGATCAGAGAGGTATCAGTAGCCTGCAGTTCAGAAAAGGAAATAAAAATTCAGATGAAGATATTACCACGAATGGTTTTAGGATCACTTTTGCTAATATAACAGCCAACGAAGAACCCACAAAAAAATTTGCAAAGAAGAGAAGCATATGGTCTTTTTTTCAAAATTTACTGAGGAAACTAGACCCAAGTAGAAAAAGAGAGAGAAAACGACAGGACAATGAGTCTCCTACTTTTGTGACACTCAACTATAAAAGACATAATAAGAGAAAATCAAAGAGACAGGCAATTCACAGAGATACGTATGGATTTGAGGAGAAATGCCATACAACCAGTTCTTCTGGATATGACAATGAACACGTTAGTTCCAACGCCAATAAACAGATTTATGACTCTACTAGAAGCGAAGCAAATAAATGCTATCGTCATTCTCACACCCATAAAAAGAGACAGGCAGCAGTTAATTTACTAAAGGATTGTAAACATGATGAGAATGTGTTAAATGGTAATGTAACAATTCCTGTATTGTTTAGAGATGAAACCTCCTTACTCAAAAGTGAAGAGTGTAATAAAAATGTTGTTGTTATGGTAGCAGCAGTACATAGTTCTAGTGGAGAGGTTAATCGAGATATCATGGAAGAACTGAAACAACAAAGACAAGATATTGACAGCCTCAAGCAACTGCTTAATAACAATGAGAATAAAACACACAATAAAAATCATTCCAAAAATAAAATAAAAGATATACCGCTACGTATAAGTGGCACCACTACAGAATTTGGCATCCCTATGGTGCCAGAGCTCAACAAAAGTATTACAAATTTCCAAAATGTCAGTAATACACAGGGTGTTTTTAAAGTAAAAGAACAACCAATATCAGAACATCTTTTGAATGAAAAATGTAAAAGCATTAGTCTGCATGACTACTTTGCATTTAATTCTATGAGATATAAAAACGGAGGTCAAGTGCCAGCCTTAACAGTGAAGAGAACGCCATACAATTTCTCAAATGATCACTCTGATATATCCCATGAATGTACAAATGGATGTATGTGGAGAAACAGTACAAAACATGGACATAGGAGAGCAGAAAAACACTTACGTTATGTGATTCGTCACTGCAGGAATGGCAAAACAGATTTGTGGAATAAAATTTTAAGTCTGTGTAGATACAACTGACTGTTGCATGTGACTGAAAATATAGTGATCCAGTGCACTTTCTGGGACAATAAACAATGTTATTTTCATGCAGTTTCATTTTTTCCTGCTCTCTGCTATTTTTCTCCTCTTAACCCCTCTTACTTCACTTATCGGTTTGCTGTAGAACAGATTTCATATGAAATTTCTAATGGCATTAATCGTTCAGAACAATATTTTTTTAAAAATCTGGTTGCAGATACCCTAAGCCATATTAGTGCATTAGTAACTAGACACATTATAATTAATGACAAAATAACACAAACTGATGAATAAACTAAAATGAGTAAAAGTAGCTATTAGCCTGTAGCTGATTTAATATGTGGCGCCCGCGTGCGCAGACACACACACACACACACACACACACACACACACACACACACACACACACACACACACACATGTATTCACATCAGTAGCAGTGCCCAATAAAAACAAGTGGATAACAACAGGTACAGGGTGTCCCACATAAAACCAGTACGCCTCACTATTGGTTAATTATATTAGTTGAATTGCTTGTGAAGTGATAACACTGTCTCAAATGTTTGCTAAACTGCATTTTAGCAAAAAGTTGAGTGCAGCTGTGTGCAATTGTGAGAAGCTTGTATTGTTGAGTTGTTACAGAAATGGGGCAGTTTGCATTAGAACAGTGAATAGATATTGTGGAGTGTTATGAGAAGACAGGCTCCATCAAGAACTGTAAAGAAATGTTTCAAGTGAACTATCCTGGCAGACCAGCACTATTCAAGATCCGTACCAGAAATGGAGGGCTTTAGAATCCGTTCAGAATGTGCAGAGGACTAGGCGATCGACAATGATGAGACTGTAGACAGGATTCACATGAACATCAAGAGAAGTCTCCGCAAGTCATTAGGGATGTATCTTGTACATCATGTACTAAAAGATATGTATATTACTTTCATGAGGCACTGTTGGAAACAAAACATCTAGAGAAAGTTTTAATATATATACCTGCAGAAAGATTTATCTGTAAGTAACACCTCAAAACGTAAATTAAACTGTAAATATTTCGTGTAACTGTACCACATGTAGTGATTATTTGCTCTTATACGTTAAACATAAATTATGCTGTAAATATTTCGTGTTACTGTACCACATGTAGCGATTATTTGTTCTCGTTTCTGTCTAGCCACAGATACTCAACCACCCACACAATGGGTACAAAAAATCACTGAATGTATATACCATCTGATGATGAGTTGCTAGGCAGCTCGAAACCGGTCATGGTTAAATAAAATACATCTACATAAAAGGCGACTGGTTGCAGTAATTTCTGAAAACCTTAACATTGTGTGATTTTCATTTATGGGGCAAAGTGTATGCTTGCAGTCCTCACACAATAGACAATCTTAAATGGAACATTATCATCATGCCTGCAGAATTACAGCATGTTGCTGGTAACGTCACCACACAGTCAGCAATGCCTGGATGCACGTGCCCACCACATACAGCATCTCTTCTAAACAGGTGACTGCATGTTCGTTAATGTTACTGTTATCTATTCTTTGTCAGTTAGTTCACTGTTTTTGTCTCTTTGGCGTGAGGTGTACCGGTTTTATGTGGGACACCCTGTATAAGAAAGTCCTCCCAGAGCATGAAATATCTTAGTTCCATAAGAGAAACCCAAAGTGAGCCAGAATTTCTTCAGTATTATCAGAGACACAAAAGTATTTACAGGAAGTTGTTGCTCACTGCATAAAATTCAGCAAATAATGAAACAGTATGTAATGATAAAAATAAAGCAAATCAGTCTGCAAGGTTGTAAGACAAGAAACAGGAAAATAGAAACAGAATCACAATAAATCATAAGTAAAGACAGGGGAAGGTAGGTACATGACCCACAGAAACTAGAACAATTTTATGAATAATTTTTTGATATTAGCAGAGAAGCCACAAAAAAGATTCCAAAACCAATCAGGTTACAGTGAAAAATTATAGGGTACGTACAATGGTGTTAATTACCATAGAGTATGAAGACAGGAAAAGGGAATGAAAATTTAAGAAATAAGAAGTCAGCAGGCATAAGTGAAATGTCAGTATGTGCATATGAAGATTATGTAGGCAATATACTATAACCAATAACTGACGTAATAAATGAGTCTATCAGTTCAGATAACTTTCCAATTAATCTGAAACAGGTAAGTGCTGTACCTCTACTAAAGAAAAGTGATGCAAAAGACGTAGAAAACTACAGGCCCATTTCTTTTCTGTCATCATGCTAAAAAATGATACAATTCATTAAGAAAGCCAGACTAATAAAATACTTGAGTAACTACAACCTCCTTAGAGAAGTAATGGCTTTCCAGCTAAATTTCTCTTCACTGACGACAGCTGTTATAACCCTCAGATAGAGCCAATAATGTTGGCTGAACACAATTAATTTCTGTGTCCACAAATAGAAACTGTCTATTTATCCACAAACCAAACAGTAATAGTTCTCAGCTGTTTATTTATCTGAACTACAGTAGAAATTAATATGAGATACATCTATATGAGTGATGTCTCCATTTCTGTGTTTGATATTCTATGTATGATCATCAGTGCAGAGGACTCTTTGCCTGACTTTGGGAGATGTGACGAACAAACGGGGAAGAAGGGTTAGGGGACACTACTTTGGCAGTGTGAGGTTAATAGAAATTTGGATTGGATAGTCCATACAGTTGTGTGTAACAACTGTACAAATATGGCGTATGTGGTAAATACATCTGCCAAGTAAGCAGGAGACCAGGTTTGATTCCTGCCCTTGGTTTAAATTTTCATTTTTCACCAATGAATTCTTTGCCTGGATGTGTCAGAGATTGCAATAACTCCTTCCTGAACATAAAATATGAGACAGTCCTGATTAAGTTTAATAAAGTCCAATAGCTACTCTCAAGCACGAATTTCCAGTAAACCTAGTGGAGGTGGAAACCACAAGTTCATAATTCATAGCACTATGCACACGGTGAATAGTAACAGCATTCATATTCCACTGGTAGACACAAGTTGGATAACAGCAACTGAAGAAGAGATCACTGACAAGCAGCCTTATATTTGCTCACTGTGAATGTTCATGTGATCAGCCTGCAATATTGGCTATGTTCTGCTGCAGATACCCTTAACAGATGTGGCAGTGCACCCACATCGATATATCCATTTCATCTATTTGTGTGTCTTTGTACTGGCATCTAGAGTTGACATCTGCCCGGGTGGTACGAGAAAGGGCAGTGTAGTGAAAATGGCTGGGAGCTGGTGATGTCCTCAAAGATATCCAGAGCTTGCAGCAGGTCCAGTGATTCAACTGTGGGTGAAGCTGTGTATCCCGCAGCTTGGAGGAAGGGAAGGGACTAGATCACCAGCCTCTGTGATCTGTGAGTGCGGAAGGCTACAGTGTTGCAGTGAGTGTGGCAACAGTGGACACCATGATGAGGGAGGCCATGGACTAGTGTGCTGCAACTGGAGTTGGATGTTGTGTTGAGGCAGCATCCCAGGTGTTATAACCACCACCACCATCTAGTGCATTTGCTGTTCCACCAAGGACCTCTGAATCCACCCAAGATTTCACACGAATCTGTGTGTCAGCACCATGGAGCAGCACAGCTGGGTCTGCTTCATGTTCTAGGATGAACACGGGAGATCCAGAAATGTCCTGTGAGAGTGCCTCTTGAAGGAGCTTCGCCTGGCTTCAACCATTGATGGGTGTGGGCCAGTAAGAAACTGGGTAGGTGTTTGTTACATATACTAAGGCTTCCATGATTTGGATTGTAAAAGTCTGAACAAACCATTCTGCCAGCCTGTCTGAGTCCATTGAGAACCATTTGAAATTAGTCGCTGTGAATTGGGGACCACTCCAAGACTCCCACTGTGGTTTCTACTGTTGTCTGCTGGATGCACATGACGTACAAGTAGTGGGAAATGCATCCACAATGATTAAATGTGTGGACCTCAAGAAGAGGCTCATAAAGTCATCATTAACTTGGTCCATGACTGTGTAAGTGTTGACCATGGAAAGAATGTCTGGGGTGAGGTGGGGCACATTGTGGCAATCACACTGTGCAAAGCCATCCATACAAGCTGGTAGCTCTACATCAATATCTTCATTTAGAATATACTCTGCAAACCACCATATAGCACATGGTGGAGGATACCTTGTGACCCTACTAGTCGTTTCCCGTCCTAGTCCACTCACAAATAGAGCAAGGGGAAAACAAGTGTCTGTATTCCTCCATATGAGCTCTAATTTCTCTCTTATCTTTGTGTTTCCTTGCGCAAAATGTTCATTGTTGGCAGTAGAATCATTCTGCAGCCATCTTCAAGATCCGGTTTTCTAAATTTTTGCAACAATATTTCAATAAAAGAACTTTCCTTTTCCTCCAGCGGCTCCAATTTCAGTTCATGAACATTTATGGTATATTCACATGTTGATCAAACCTACTCGTAACAAATCTAGAGACTTGCCTCTGAATTTCTTAATGTTTTCCTTTAATCTGACTTAGTGTGGATCCCTAACACTCAATTAATACTGAATGGTTCGCATTAGTGTTCTGTATGCAGTTTCCTTTATATCTGGGATACAATTTCCTAAAATCCTCCCAATAAACTGATGTCAACCATTCACCTTCCCTACTACTAACTTTAGGTGCTTGTTCTATTTCAAATCACTCTGCAACATTATGCCTAGATGTCTAATCAACATGACTCTGTCAAGTAGCACACTGCCAACACTGTATTTGAATATTACAAGATTGTTTTTCCTAGTAATCTGCATTAACTTACATTTTTCTACATGTAGAGCAGGCTGTCATTCATTACATCAACTAGGAATTTTGTCTCAGTCTCTTGTATCCTCCTACTGTCATTCAATGATGGCACCTTCCCATGCACCACAGTGTCATTAATGAATAGTCACAGACTGTGTCCATTAGATAATTTATGTGTACAGAGAATGAGAGCAGTCCTATCCCACTTCCCTGGAGGAAGATGTAGCATTTTTCCAGTTTCTTCAACCTGGATACACCAGTGTGACTGATGCATGAGCTGAAGCATCTGATATTGCAGAGAGGATGGCATCACCACCTAGCAGCATTCATTAACTTCTGTAAGAAGCACAACACCTTGCTAAAACTGAAGTTGGTGCTGCCAAAAAAAAGAAGAAGAAAAAAAAAACAGCAAAGGCCAGGTGGATCTGCACAGGACAGCTTGGGAGGCCTACATGACCAGATATTCTGCAGGACTCATTGAAGGAGGAGATTACAGCCCAGATTCTGCAGCAACATAATTTATAGTGAACTCATCAATAACTGCCCCAGTTGGATGTCCAACTGAAAACAGTTTCCTGGTGGTCAAATTCAGTATCCAGACTTGCCAGAAGGAGAGACACTGCACTTGCGTTATAATATTGAGCAGAAGTGCGGTAGTAAATGGAACATTGGAAGTCAATCAAATCGTAGCCCATTGATGGAGGTGATGCATTATTCACTTTTGCAATTTAGTTTTGGTCTGACATTATATGTTTGTGATCAGTGACGGGATGAAATTTATGATGATATAAGTGCACTGAAGATGATCGCCAATATTTCCTTTTTGATCGGAGAATGATGTTCTTGAGCTGGAATGAGTGTGTCACTTAACAGATGACAGAGAAAGCCTCGACACAGTGTGGGGATGAATCTGTTGTCAACATCAGTGGCATGTGGGTCTGGTAAGTTGCAAGGTAGGTTGCCAGTCAGGGAGCTGATTTTAACTTCTGAAAGGTTTTATGGCACTTTTTTGTCCGTTGAAATGGGATTCCATTTTTGTAAACAGTTTAATATATGTCTGTGGAGGCTGCCTGGGAAATAAATCACACCTATGAATTCTTTTTTCTGAGAAATACTTGACAGCCTTTCATGGATTTAGGCACAGACATATTCTGAATAGCCTCTTGTATTCTGTGGTGAAGCAAAGACCCACTTCACTGAGTATGTAACATAAATGAGCAGCCGCTAATTAATAGAAGGAGTATTTGGAAAAGTTACACCTAAGCCCTTTCTACCCAACGGAAACAAAAACTTTACATATATCACACAAATATTTATCTGTTGAAGGAACCTCTGGAATATGGTGGGGGCACTACTCACGCCAAAAGGCAGTCTTTTATATCGATAGTGAAAATTATGTGTTCAAGACCATTATCTCCCATATGTCTTCATTAAGAGGCAACTTAAAATATGCCTCCATGAGATCAGTTTTTGAGAATGATTTACTTCCTGAAAGTTTAGAAAAGAATTCATCTAGATGAAGCAAAGGATAAGAATCAGTGTCCTCTTGAGCATCGGTGGTTTGCTTAAAGTTTCCAAACAACCAAAGGCAGTGTTCAGGATTCCTGGCGACCACTAATGGTGAAGCCCAGTGACAGTAGGAAACAGGGAAAAAAAAACTGTTTGTTGTAGTGTATCTAGTCGAATCTTAATGGCCAATGAAATTGTGTGGGCTCTACAAAATCTCGGACTTGTTGTTTTCTTAAGAAAACATGGGCCTGAAAGGCAATTGCTTTACCCAAGCCAGGTCCATTCACTGGCATAAACTCAGTATGAAGTGTGTCAAGGATAATAACAGATGGAGAGAGCACACTGCATAATGTAATTATTTTTATCCAAAATGCATCAAAGCCAAATGTATTCTTGAACTGTGGATCTGCCTTAACCAAAAATGATAATGTCCAAAACACGTGATTATAACTGATCATCATTTGCACACAACCTAAAAGCGGCATTTCATGGTGACCGAACACCCACAATTTTGATTACACTTTACTGAGCAAAGTGAGTACCCAAACTAAAATTGTAGACTCGCTTATAACTGAAACCAGTACTTTCGCATCGAAAAGAAAACCCACTGTTGCTTGTAACAGACTTACATGATGCCAGCATCTGATCACTGCCCAAAATATTAATAATTTGAATTGGCTGGGGCTGTATCCTGGTGAGAGCCATGCTACAGCTTACTTCCTCAATATGATTTCGACGTAAAAACTTATAATACTCATTCTCATACTGTGGACATTCCTATCAGGGATGCTAGGAAAAACAGACTGGGCAACAGGAAATAAAAAGTATTTCGGTAAACAACACCTGGTACTAGCCCAAGATATTACAACTTTAGAGTCTGTTATGGGAATGAGCTACACTGGATTTCTAAAGCTCTAGGCCACATACAAAATATTGAAATCTGGTGAAAATGATTTTTGTGTTCTTGTAACATTTCAAAGCCACACTTCAGCCAGAGAGGAGTCGTATTGTCTCAAAGCTTGTATACCAACCAAAGGGCTAAGAAGATCACAACATCGCATTTTAAGCTTTCCATTTATGACTTACCACACTCTCAAGTGAGTTTACATTTTTCACTCAACCCCTGAAAATTGACAATACAAGAAGCCTAACCCTAACTTACAATGTCTGATCTGCAGAGTTGTAGGAATTCTAGCTTTGCAGCTACTTTGTGCATTTTGTTGGAAAATGCTCAGATAATAAAGAAAATAAGTAAGACAACAGTAAAACTGATGAATCAGATCAATGGTATAACTTTCGAAACAGATAACATAACTGAGGATTTGTGGACAGCAAAAAGGCTTGGTGACCTGGCTATTTAATTTCATCTGCCTGAAAATGCAGAATGAGGCTTTTTATTACACTTTCCAGCCTTCTTGGGCCCTGTAAAAAGGTTGAAATGCCAGGATGCCTGGCAGCACCTCTGACTGCTACATTGCTGAGTTAGTTAAATGTTTGACTAAGTCCTGATGCTGGTTTAGTTGTTGCTGCAAAAGCTCGAGAAATCTTACATCCATAGTAGTGCTTGCTGAATCAAAATTGTGACCTCATCACCAATGCTATAACCTGTACCTGGGGCCAACATCGACAGATATTAATATGCGGTAATTCCTGATTAAGTTGAATAAAGTTCAATCACTACTTAGCCAATAAGCACACATTTAGGAATGACAGTGCCGTTAAACCAAGTGAGGGTGGAAACCACAAGTTCATGATTCATAGCACTGTGCACACAGTAAACAATCACAGTGGTCAGATTCCTCTGACAGAGATAGTTGGACGACTGCATCTGAGGAAGAGACTGCTGTAGGTGGTCATATATTTGAATACTACAGAAGTTCACAAGACGAATCTGAGATATCAGCCCTGTTCCCACTGCATGCATTCTTGCCAGATAGGGGCAGTGTTATCCATATCAACATATCTGTGTCTCCCATTCATACATCCAGTGGGGTTATTAAAACATCCCTGTAACAATCACAGATAAAACACCAGAACTCCTAGTAGAGAAAGTAAAAGAAACACTAAAAGATGTTTATAATCGGTCATCACACAATAAACGTACATGCTACATAAAGAAAAATAACATTTCTCCTTAAACAAGGAATGTAAAATTAAACTTGACTGAAAATTTCGTAAATTGTATACCAAACAAAAAACTTTCAGAAATTAATATTGACTGTCACCTTTAGTAGAATGAGTACACAAATACATTAAAAGAAAATGTCATCAGTAGAGCTCAGACTTCCTTGCACTACCAGATCACTAAACATGCATACAGTTGTGCAATATCATATCACTAAACAACAACAGTGAGGCAGCAAAACAATAAAAATATCCGGTATCAAAATTCAGTTCTATATTTATTTCTATTTTCTTCTAAAACAGTATACAACAACCAATTTCTCCAAATTTTCTTCACTTAGGGTCAAGTATTTATCTGAGAGAAAACATTGCTTCGTGCTTGGGTAGTTCAGTTGATACAGCACTTATCTGCAAAAGGCAAAGGTCCTGAGTTCGAGTCTCGGTCTAGCACACAGTTTTAATCTGCCAGAAAGTTTCAACATTCATACATATAAAATGACCATTCTATGTCACAAGAAGTGATGGGTGCATACGTAAATGAAGAAATTTTGAACAGAGTCATATGAAGTTGAAAATCTATTGCATTTTTGCTACAACATACTTTTTTCTCAACTTCATAAACTCAAAATCAGGACTTGATCTGATAACACTGTTTGGTTTGCTGCAACATCTATTTCTCTATAGGATGATGCAAAGATTTTCCAGTCAATTATTGTCAAATATTCAACTCGTGTTAGTCACATATGGCATCAAGGCCAAGTTTCATCAATTCATCTCTATGGGCGTTGAGAAGGGCGATGGCATTAAGATGATCCTGCCTCATTATAGAATGAAGATACGTTTTCACCCTCCGCAGACAAGAAAACGATCGCTAAGCGGTGCAGGACGATACCGGAATCACCAACACTACACGTATGAATGTCACTAGTTCAAGCAGTAGGTCAAACAGGTGGTTTTCCTGTTGTAGGTCTTTCACTATGTCATCCAACGAACCAATATTCGCAGAATCACTACTTTGAATAATCTCATGAAACGTGCTTCGGTGGAAAAACAAGCATTCTTTGTCTATATCTGATTCGTAGAGAGATAAAATATCGAATGAATGTTTGTTGTCACCAAGAATAAATTGTTCAATTTGATTTTCAAACATGTATGATTGAGTTTTGAAGCGTGATTCCAAGAAGCTGATGGATGTATCCATTGTTTCATAATACAATCTTCTATATTTGTCACATACTTCAGCAAATGTTTCTACAGATGAATTGATGGAGTCATCATATTTCTTAGGGACTTTTCTTCTACAGGGTAATTTTGGGGAATCAACATCCATATCTTGACATTTTGAAGTTACTTCAACCCAGAATGATTCAAAATTGTTTCTGATAAATTTAATAGAAGTTTCAAGAGTGGAAATCATCTTATTGGCCTCCTCTAAGTGTAGGGATTTCCTCTGTAGTACTATGTTTATGGTATCAATGTGACCAAACAGTTTTACCATAAGTGATCATCATCATCATCATCATCATCATCATCATCATCATTTAAGACTGATTATGCCTTTCAGCATTCAGTCTGGAGCATAGCCCCCTTATAAAATTCCTATTCAGTGCTAGCATTGGTGCCTCTTCTGATGTTAACCCTATTACTTCAAAATCATTCTTAACCGAATCCAGGTACCTTCTCCTTGGTCTGATAATATGAAAAAGAAATCATATGTCTGCATATTAATCAAAAAGCCATTTGCTTTGGCCCCAGTGTCTGAATTGTCATTTCTTGAAACATTTAGAAACAACTCCTGAAGTTGCAGCTGCAGTTGTAGCTGCACAAAACTGAAGACATTGACAAGTATCTTATGGCCCACCTTGTAGGACAGAGTGGTTTCAAATTTGTAGAGGCATCTGCCTTCAGGTGAGCAAAAAGATCTAATCTTTTAGGTGAATCTCTCACAAAATGTATTAAGTGCTTCATAAAATTCAATGCATTTCTACATTCCAGAACTGCTTTCACAGTGTCTTGTAGTGCTAGATTTAAACAGTGTGCAAGGCAGTGTGCAAACATAGCTCTTTTCTCCGTTTCCATAAACTTTTCCTGGACACCATTATACAATCCGGCCATGTTAGCTGAACCGTCAAAGCATTGGCCCCTACAATTATTAGATGTAGGCAAATCAGATCATCTTAAAATGTCGATAATAATATCAAACAGAGCCTTATCCACGGTACTTTGTATTGAGTATAGCCCTAAAAAATGTTCTTCTGTCTCTAGTGAAGCACCAACAAATCTTATACAGATACTAAATTGCTCTTTGGTGACCATGTCTGTTGTTTCATCTGATATTATTGCAAAATGCTCTGCACTCTTGATATCCTCCAATAATTTTCTAAGAAGTATATGATTTAAAATGGTCAAACACATCATGGGATGTCCATTTGTAAGTTTTGCGCTGTAGCCATATTAAAAGTAGCTGGTTATCTTCACATCAAAGGCGTAATAAATTGTCAAAGTTACTTGTTTCATCAGTATGCCCACGTATTGCAAGCCCCTGCACTGCTAAATAATGGAGGGAAGATATGATTTTTAGTAAAAAAGCTCGGTTTTCTTTCATTTGTGTCAGTTTTTCTTTGGTAATCTGGCTAAATACATTGACATTCGATTTTAAGAATTTGAATTTTGGTACAGCTTCTCTGTGGCAGCCCGATGCTTCATGTGCTTTCAACTTTTCTACCCCATTCTTCCAGTTTGAAAAACCAGTTTCCATTTTCTGAGAAAACTGAAAAATATTTTCTTGAAATATTTGTCTGCAAATTTTGCAAAAAATAACATCTTTTAACTTATTGTAATCGATCCATGCAAATTGCTGTTTCCAAGAGGGCTGATAACAGCATTGGTTGTTTTTTTTTTTCAGGAACAGTAGTTTTTGTCACCGTCACAGTTCCGTCACTATCTGTGTCTTTGTTGTCACACACAGCACCACTAACACTGGGTCTAGCTTCACCATTGCTAACACTTGCCACATTGTGACATTTCTTCCTAATTATAAACTTGTCCATTTTAAACTGGACAGTAAGGGACAAAAGATTAACAACTGAACCGAGTCACAGTAAGACTAACTGACCATTGGCGATGCCCAGCTCTGGAATATTTACATTCGCTGCCAACATTAGCTGCGGCCTGCACAACAGTACTGTGCACCTAACAAGAAGTAGCCATGTAACAGTAGTGTTGATTATTGTCAGGGCTGGCTCTAAGGGGGGGGGGGGGGGGGGAGGATCTTACAGTCGCCCAGGGTGGCAGATTTTTGGGGGCGCAAATCCATCTTATGTAAATGAAGGAATGTGAGAATAAATTGGAAATACAAATTATACATAAAATCAAGGGTCTTATTGAAAATTATCTATGGTACAGAAACAGTGTGCTTCGTTTTACGAAAGAAATGTTTCCTCCAACAAAAATGGCTTAAAATGTATTGGACTGTAAACGTATCACTGACTGCTGCTTTGATCTTAAAGACACATTCACAACAAAGAGACGAATGAGTGTCATATGTGAAAATAAGGTGTCATGTATGAAATATTTTGTGGGAAAAGTTGACTATGTCGTAAAAGGGGGGGGGGGGCAAGGGCACTTGACATGTTCACGCAGGGTGGCAAAATCCCTGGAGCCGGTGCTGATTTGTGTGGAGTTGTACCTAGTAATTGTCAATAGAATTTACAAAAATGAATGAAGAGTCCTTAACGTTACCTAGTCTTTCTAGCGATAGCTATCAAATTCTATTTCACTATTGCTCATTAGTTTCTTTTGCAAGCTGCCAGCAGGCTGCTGTGGGAGGAAGTGGAGCTCTTCCTAGCAGCCAAAGCACTGCAAGCTCATGGTGAGGTTTTGTTCCCCACATACCTCCGTACAGTAAAAGTGTGCAAGTAGTACAAATGCAGGGGACAAGGGGACAAACCCTGTTATGACAGTTCATCATAAGCAGAGGTTGGAGGAGTAGCAGAAAGGAATACAGAACAGCTTGTAAAGTTGGTATTTTTTTTGTACATGATCATTATATACTATTATGTAAAAATGTATGCGCAAGTTTTAACAAATTTCCCAGTTAAGGATGAGGAACGGGGAGAGAGCGGTGAGAAATGCATGTGTGAATATCGGGGGGGGGGGGGGGGGGGGGGGGGGGGGCACAAAGTACCTTGACCCTCCCTAAGTCGGTGCCACTGGTTGTTATATAAACACGGGAAGGAAATAGTTCACTCATTTATTGTTGCAGGATTTTACATACTGTTCTATAAAGCTACTGCATACTCACACTTGCTTAAATATTTCACTTCTAAAACATAGTTGGTACACAATCTGTCAGTTTCATGCTGAGCTCACCTTAGAGGTGACTGCAGTGACAGAGTGGGAGAGAGAAGTGATGCTGAGAGAAGTACAGACATGGCCAAATTATTGGAGTAAAACATACATTTCAAGTTTTAAGTGGAATAATCATACTTAAAGCTAATATTTGGGTCTGTTTTCTGGTAATGTTACGTAAAAGGATATTTACATCTTCTTTTTATTCATGTGGTGGCTGTGCTGAGGCCTATGATGTAATTTCAGAGCTCCATGGTTTTTGTTAGTGATTTGTTTTAATTGTATCTTGTGTTGTATATCATATAAACCTGGGCATTGTTGCTAATCAGAAGCAAATATATTCATTTATCATTCAAACTGTGTGTTCTGTAAGTAAATAAGAAATTATTGATACTCTTTGTGTACTGAGTTCATAGTTTTGGGGCCAGTTTTGTGGAAGCAAAATAGTTTGAGGTTATGGGGAGAAAAGCAGACTTTTTGCCAAGAACGATAGGCATTGCCTGAGAGCTACTTACTAAAAGTGTTATTCTCAGCAAGAGGTAGCTTCACAACTGAAAATATCGCAGCAGTCTGTAAGAAGAATTAAAAAGTGCGAAGACGAGGATAAAACAAGATGCCAGCAGTGCATGGGGAATTGTGAGTGAAAGAAGAAACTAACACCAAGAGATGAACAAAATTTGCTTAATTTATCAGTGAAAAATCATAAGGATACTAGCTCAGAGTTAAGTAAGAGATGACCTCGTAGAAAAGGGAAGATTACACATGCTGTGGCTGTGAAGCACTAGTTCCAGTAGGCTAAAACTCACTGAAATTGGTCAACTGGTGAGAATTAATGTGAGGAAATTTTATTACAGTTATGTACTGTACAAATTTGAACTTGTGCTCAACTTCATCCACCAAATGAAGACCTGCCATCAAAAGCATAACATTTTAGAACTTACATAATTTAGCTTACTGCATTTAATTCAAGATTTATTTATTCCCCAATTTGTTCAGTTTTCTGTCAGATTTGTTTTAATGACCAATTGATATTTTCTGTTGAGGAGGAGACAAGCCAATTCAGAAGAGCAGGAGAAGCATTCAAGCCAGACTGCATAAAGCAGACAGTGAAGCATATGGCTAAAGTGATTGTCTGGTTGTGTATTTCCTGGGTATGACTGTGGGTTACATACTGTAGAAGGAACTATGAGACATGAACAGTAAATAAAAGGGAAAGGGGCATGACTAGTACCTCAAATATGGGAATTATTTGTTCAGAATGAATTTGTTTTTGTGCAAGATCGAGCTCCATGCCATAAAGAAAAAAAGTCATGGAACTTTTGAGAGATCAAACTGTGGAAGTGCCTGATTGGCCTCGAAACAGATCAGACAGAGTCACACTTAGAATCCCTGTGAAATAACCAAGGAAAACACCATAAAAACATACATATCAACAAAATAGATTTGCTTGGAAAGCTTATATGAATCTGGTTTCATGTTGATAATATAAAGAGGCAGTGCCAAACGTTAACTGAGATTAAAAATCAAAGCGTTTATTAAAGCCAAGGGTAAGCATTCAAAGTATTGAAGACTAAAGAATAATCAATGTTGACACGTTGTTGTTGTTGTTGTGGTCTTCAGTCCTGAGACTGGTTTGATGCAGCTCTCCATGCTAATCTATCCTGTGCAAGCTCCTTCATCTCCCAGTACCTACTGCAACCTACATCCTTCTGAATCAGTTTAGTGTATTCATCTCTTGGTCTCCCTCTATGATTTTTACCCTCTACACTGCCCTCCAATACTAAATTTGTGATCTCTTGATGCCTCAGGACATGTCCTACCAACCGATCCCTTCTTCTAGTCAAGTTGTGCCACAAACTTCTCTTCTCCCCAATCCTATTAAATACCTCCTCATTACTTACGTGATCTACCCACCTAATCTTCAACATTCTTCTGTAGCACCACATTTCGAAAGCTTCTATTCTCTTCTTGTCCAAACTATTTATTGTCCATGTTTCACGTCCATACATGGGTACACTCCATACAAATACTTACAGAAACAAATTGCTGACACTTAAATCTATACCCGATGTTAACAAATTTCTCTTCTTCAGAAACGCTTTCCTTGCCATTGCCAGTCTACATTTTATATCCTCTCTACTTCGACCATCATCAGTTATTTTGCTCCCCAAATAGCAAAACTCCTTTACTACTTTAAGGGTCTCATTTCCTAATCTAATTCCCTCAGCATCACCCAACTTAATTCGACTACATTCCATTATCCTTGTTTTGCTTTTGTTGATGTTCATCTTATACCCTCCTTTCAAGACACTGTCCATTCCTTGCTCTTCCAAGTCCTTTGCCGTCTCTGACAAAATTACAATGTCATTGGCAAACCTCAAACTTTTTATTTCTTCTCCCTGGATTTTAATACCTACTCCAAATTTTTCTTTTGTTTCCTTTACTACTTGCTCAATATACAGATTGAATAACATCGGGAAGAGGCTACAGCCTTGTCTCACTCCCTTCCCAACCACTGCTTCCCTTTCATGCCCCTCGACTCTTATAACTGCCATCTGGTTTTTGTACAAATTGTAAATAGCCTTTCGCTCCCTGTATTTTACCCCTGCCACCTTTAAAATTTGAAAGAGAGCATTCCAGTCAACATTGTCAAAAGATTTCTCTAAGTCTACAAATGCTAGAAACGTTGGTTTGCCTTTCCTTAATCTTCCTTCTAATATAAGTCGTAAGGTCAGTATTGCCTCACATGTTCCAACATTTCTACAGAATCCAAACTGATCTTCGCCGAGGTCGGCTTCTACCAGTTTTTCCATTCGTCTGTAAATAATTCGCGTTAGTATTTTGCAGCTGTGACTTATTAAACTGATAGTTTGGTAATTTTCACATCTGTCAACACCTGCTATCTTTGGGATTGGAATTATTATATTCTTCTTGAAGTCTGAAGGTATTTTGCCTGTCTCATACATTTTGCTCACCAGATGGTAGAGTTTTGTCAGGACTGGCTCTCCCAAGGCTGTCAGTAGTTCTAATGGAATGTTGTCTACTCCCGGGGCCTTGTTTCGACTCAGGTCTTTCAGTGCTCTGTCAAACTCTTCATGCAGTATTGTATCTCCCATTTCATCTTCATCTACATCCTCTTCCATTTCCATAATATTGTCCTCAACTACATCGCCCTTGTATAGACCCTCTATATACTCCTTCCACCTTTCTGCTTTCCCCTCTCTGCTTAGAACTGGGTTTCCATCTGAGCTCTTGATATTCATACAAGTGGTTCTCTTTTCTCCAAAGGTCTCTTTAATTTTCTTGTAGGCTGTATCTATCTTACCCCTAGTGAGATAAGCCTCTGCATCCTTACATCTGTCCTCTAGCCATGCCTGCTTAGCCATTTTGCACTTCCTGTCGATCTCATTTTTGAGACGTTTTTATTCCTTTTTGCCTGCTTTATTTACTGCATTTTTATATTTTCTCCATTCATCAATTAAATTCAATATTTCTTCTGTTACCCAAGGATTTATACTAGCCCTCGTCTTTTTACCTACTTGATCCTCTGCTACCTTAACTACTTCATCCCTCAGAGCTACCCATTCTTCTTCTACTGTATTTCTTTCCCCCATTCCTATTAATTGTTCCCTTATGCTCTCCCTGAAACTCTGTACAACCTCTGGTTTAGTCAGTTTATCCAGGTCCCATCTCCTTAAATTCCCACCTTTTTGCAATTTCTTTAGTTTTAATCTACAGTTCATAACCAATAGATTGTGGTCAGAGTCCACATCTGCCCCTGGAAATGTCCTACAATTTAAAACCTGGTTCCTAAATCTCTGTCTTACCATTATATAATCTATCTGATACCTTCTAGTATCTCCAGGTTTCTTCCATGTATACAACCTTCTTTTATGATTCTTGAACCAAGTGTTAGCTATAATTATGTTATGCTCTGTGCAAAATTCTACCAGATGGGTTCCTCTTTCATTTCTTAGCCCCAATCCATATTCACCTACTACGTTTCCTTCTCTCCCTTTTCCTACTGTCGAATTCCAGTCACCCTTGACTATCAAATTTTCGTCTCCCTTCACAACCTGAATAATTTCTTTTATCTCATCATACATTTCTTCAATTTCTTTGTCATCTGCAGAGCTAGTTGGCATATAAACTTGTGCTACTGTAGTAGGCATGGGCTTTGTGTCTATCTTGGCCACAATAATACGTTCACTATGCTGTTTGTAGTAGCTTACCTGCACTCCTATTTTTTTTATTCATTATTAAACCTACTCCTGCATTACCCCTATTTGATTTTGTATTTATAACCCTGTATTCACCTGACCAGAAGTCTTGTTCCTCCTGCCACCGAACTTCACTTATTCCCACTATATCTAACTTTAACCTATCCATTTCCCTTTTTAAATTTTCTAACCTACCTCCCCGATTAAGGGATCTGACATTCCTCGCTCCGATCCGTAGAATGCCAGTTTTCTTTCTCCTGATAACAACGTCCTCCTGAGTAGTCCCCATCTGGAGATCCGAATGGGGGACTATTTTACCTCCGGAATATTTTACCCAAGAGGACGCAATCGTCATTTAACCATACAGTAAAGCTGCATGCCCTTGGGAAAAATTATGGCTGTAGTTTCCCCTTGCTTTCAGCCGTTCGCAGTACCAAAACAGCAAGGCCGTTTTGGTTAGTGTTACAGGGCCAGATCAGTCAATCATCGAGACTGTTGCCCGTGCAACTACTGAAAAGGCTGCTGCCCCTCTTCAGGAACCACACGTTTGCCTGGCCACTCCAGATACCCCTCCATTGTGGTTGCACCTATGGTACGACTATCTGTATCGTTGAGGCACGCAAGCCTCCCCACCAACGGCAAGGTCCGTGGTTCGTACACGTAATGTGTATAAAATGAAATTAAATTTATTTTTATTGAAGTGAATATTTTAGTGTTTAATAATTTTTCTATCTCTTTATCTAGTGCAGTGCTAGAAACATACTTTTAATACCATGTAGTTCAAGTGCAATAATTTTTATTGCCCACTGTAGGTAGCAAGGACAGGCAGCAGTAAGAGATAGTACAAGATATATTTATTTCTACAGACATCTACACTGCCAAACTATGGTACCTGAGCTCAGTATGAAGTTTACGGTCTGTAACAAAATTCGCAAAATTACTCATGTTCTGCACTTTTGGTGAAATTTATATGAAAACAAAATCAATAAAAGGTGCTGTCATGCAAGTTATTATATAATTTATGCGTGAATCCAGAAAAGTGATATAATATGTATTATTCATTCAGTTATGATAAAAAATCTTTGAAATATGTCTGTTACTCAGTAAATGGTCAAAACATGCAAACATCTATGCAACATGTATTTACTTGGAAATCCAGGCTGTAGTCATCAGCATGCAATGCCCTGTGAGTGCTGTCTTTGCTGTGTAACTGTAAATGCCTTACAGTCGCATACAATTCGTATATGGACTCAGTCTTTAGCTACACGATTGTTTGGTAGTCCCACACATGAAACATGGACACAGTCTACAAACTGCACAAAAATGCCATTCGAATAAAAAAAAGTAACCAGTTGCAAATAGAACATCATTAGCAATTAACTCACAAACAGCACCATTAATGATCACAGAACAAGAGTCAGACTAAACTTCCATTTAAGCAATGGAAAATACAGGATAGAACAATGACAGTATTGTGAAAAGGATAGACTGCTATTTGTCATATAGCAGAGACATTGAGTCGCAGGCAGGCATAACAAAAATACTACTAAATATGTAAGCTTTTGGCCAGAAGGCCTCCTTCTGAAATAGGCAAAACACACACACACACACATATTCATTCATGCAAACGTGGCTCACACACACATGTTCACTGTCTCTGGCTGCCGGAGTCAGACTGCGAGCAACTGCGCATGATGGGAGAAGCAATTGGGTGGTGGTGGTGGTGGTGGTGGTGGGTGGTGGTGGTGGTGGTGATGGTGATGGTGATGGTGATGGTGAGGAGGGGGAGACTGGGGTGAGGAGGGGAAGGGAGAGCAAGGTATGGGTGGAGAATGGTAAATTGCCATTTATGGGAATGTACGGGGATGAGTCGAGAGAGGGTATAGGGCAGCTAGGTGCAGTCCAGAGGTTAGACGGAGGACAGGAGGAGGGGGGGGAGGGGCGTGAGGTGGAGAAGGAGAGAAGTAAAAAGTGAAATAAAAAGCTGTGGAGTGGGAGGAGAGAATGGAATAGGTGAGTGAAGCACAATGACTAACGAAGGTTGAGGCCAAGAGGTTTACAGGAACATAGGATATATTGCAAGGAGAGTTTCCAACTACACAATTCAGAAAAGCTGGTGTTGGTAGGAAGGATCCAGATGGCACAAGCTGTGAAGCAGTCATTAAAATGAAGAATGTTGTGTTGGGCAGCATGCTCAGCAACTAGGTGGTCAAGCTGTTTCTTGGCCACAGTTTGTCGGTGGCCATTCATGTGGACAGACAGCTCACTGGTTGTCATGTTCACATAGAAAAAAAAGCTCAGTGGTTGCAGCTTTGCTTGTAGATCACATGACTGGTTTCACAAGTAGCCCTGCCTTTGCTGGGATAAGTGATGCTTGTGACAGGACTTTTGTAGATGCTGGTGGGAGGATGTGTGGGACAGGCCTTGCATCCAGGTCTATTAGAGGTATACGAGCCGTAAGGCAAGGAGTTGGGAGCAGGAATTGTGGAGGCATCCCCTTGACATCTTCTTCTAGTTCCTCATCCCTTTCTATAAAATTGTCTTGAAGTTCATGTCCCTTGTAAAATCCCTCTACATATCCCTTTCAACTTTCACTTCTTTGCTAGTATTGGTTTGCAATCGGAGCTCTTGATATTCATACAGTTGATTCTGTTTTCTGTAAAGACATTTTTAGTCTTGCTATAGATAGTATCTATCTTTTCTCTAGTTGTACATCCTTCTAGGACTTTGTATTTGTGTTGCAGTAATTTCTGTGTGGACATCTTGTACTTCTGCCAGTCTTTTTTTTCAGAAGCTCTTAATCTCTTTTGCTGGCGTAATTTGCTGAATTTTTATGTTTCCTATTCTCATCAATGAAATTCAATATTTCCTGTGTTATCCAAAGATTTCTACGTGGCCTTGTCTTTTTACCTATTTATTCCTCTGCTGCCTTTGCTATTCCATCCCTCAAAACTACCCATTTTTTTCTGTCTTCTACTTGTTCTCATCTTTTGCTTTGGTCAAACATTGCCTGATGCGCCCTCTGGCTCCTTCAGTTTAAGCAAGTGTCATTTCTTTAATTGCTTACCTTTTTTGCAATTTCATATGTTTCAAATTGCAGTTTATAACCCAAAAATTATGGTCGAAGTCCACATCTGTCCTCCAAATGTATTGCAATTTAATAGATGGTTTTAAAATATCTGTTTTACTCTTATATACCCAATCTGAAACCCTAGGGTGTCCCCAAGTATACAGCCTTCTTACATGATTCTTAAAACAATTTTAGCAATGATTAAATTATGCTTTCTATGAGACAAGGTCCTCTTCCATTTCTTTCTCCCATACCCATTTAATGTTTCTTCTTCTCTTCCTTTCCCTTCTGTTGACGTCACTCATCATAATTAAATTTTTGTGTCGTTTCATTATCTGAATGATTTGTTTTATCGGCTCATACCCTATTTCTATATATATCTTCTTCATCTGCAGAGCTAGTTGGTATATAATCTTCCACCACTGTGATAGCAGTTAGCTGCATGTCCATCTCAGCTGTGATAATACATTCAGTATGCTATTCACATGATCTTACTTGCACTTCTGTTTTCTTATTCATTATTAGACTTAGTCCTGCATTACCTCTATTTGATTTTATATTTATAACCATGTAATGACCTGACCAGAAGTCCTGTTCTTCCTGCCACTGCATTTCAGCGATGCCAACTGTATCTCACTTCGACTTATTCCTTTTTCTTTGTAAATTGTTTTACCTGTCTACCCAATTGAGGAGTCAAACTTTCCCATCCCAACCCACAGAATGTTAGTGTTGTTTTTCATGGCGACAATATCCTCTGGAGTAGTCCCTGCCCAATGATCCAAAAGGGGGAATATTTTACCTCTGGAATATTTTACACAAGAGGATTTAACCATAGAAGAGCTGCGTGCTCTGAGGAAAGGTAAGTGTAGTTTCCTACTGCTTTCAGCCGTTCACAGAACCAGCACAGCAAGGCTTTGTTGGCTAACATTTCAAGACCAAATTAAAGCATACCTCTTAAATAATTCAAACTACAAACTCAAGGATAATTTAGATAGCACACAGTAGGGAATGTTAAAAATTAGTATGAGTTAATAATGAACAACTGGTATTTGAAAGTAATCTGTCATAGTTTAATTACTCAAAATCTAATCCTATGCTCAAGATCTGTGATGGATAGTTCCAATCTCCTTCATTTTTTGAGCTCAGTATCTCATTAATTGTGGTAAGGTGCTGTCAGCTCTTTTTGAGACAGGCTGTGGCAACAGCATGAAGAACTGAGTAAAATGGAAGAATTACTGTCAAGGACCAAAAGCTGTAAAGCCATCAAAAGAAAGAGAGAGAGAGAGAGAGAGAGAGAGAGAGAGAGAGAGAGAGAGAGAGGGAGAGAGGGAGTAGTGAGGGCAGCGACGAGTGATGTGATACCAATTAATAATGTAAGAGAATTTTTAGATCAGTTGTAAACTTTTTTGCAATGCAAATATGTATAAAAAGCACTGCACACATTATATCAAAATTAACAACACAACATGTGTTGCATGAATTAGATGATTTTTAACAGTAGTTTACTTTTTCAATTAAATTGATATGGCTGATACCATATTGTAAATGAATCTTGGGTGAAGAAACAACTAGCTGTTATAATGTAATTGATAGATAAGAAATCTACTCACCGAGCAGTGGCTGGAGAACACACATGTAAAGCTACCGAAAGGTTCCAAGCTTTTGGAGCCAGTGGCTGCTTCTCTGGTAGAAGGGTTGACGGGGAAGGGAGAGGAGTGAAGGAAAATAACTGGTGAGACTTAGGAAATGAGGAGAGTTATAGAAGTTGCCTAGGACCCCGGGTCAATGATCAGTTTGATTGTTGGGGTGTCTGTCTTTGTTGTGATGTGTATTATCCCAACAATGAGTCTTTCCTTCTCATTCGGTTCGGTAAGGCTCCCCAACCTGGGGTTCTGGATGGTTTTTCCAAACTCTCCTCACTTCCTAATCATCACCAATCCTCCTCCTTCACTCCTCTTCCCTCCCCTTCAACCCCTCTGCCAGAACCTTGCAAATTTCAATAGCTTTACATTTGTGCCCTCCTGCCACCATTTGGTGAGTAGATTTTTTATCTAGCCAATGATATTATATTTTCACAAATTGATTATTTTTGTTGTTCTAACTAACATTTATATCTGTCTCAGTGCCACGTAATTACAGAAAACCATATCTTAAACTCAGAGAACCATAAATCAGCAGCATATGTTCGTAGGGGAAAATGTGGAGAAAGGTGGAGTTGTCATGCGCTAGTATGTTGAAAATAAGGAGGTAAAATGTATTGGAAACAGCAGTTTAAGCATATATCAATAACCGTAAGCATGTTCTTGTGAACTGCTGATACCAGAAAACTCATTTATAGTTTTAAAGAAGGTAGAGTCCTAATGTAGAATTCTACAGAGAAATTTTCAAATATTTCTAAAATCATTAGTAATATGTGAAGATTTTAATATTAATTTTCTGAAAGAGTTCTGCTGGTGATTTTCTCCACCAGAATTGCAAAGGAAAGCTGTACATTAGCAAATAACATTTTTAGTTGAACATTTAATCAGCAACATGAAGTTTATCCAGTAGCTTATGGCCTCACTGGGCACGATGCACAACTAGCTTTACTTACTCATGTACTTGATCGCAATGAAGTAGTGTGATGGGAAACAGTTACAATTATTAACACTCCATAGAAAGTTTTAAGGCAGCCTTACAGCTAGCAGACTGGAGTGATCTCAATGATGCTGCATTTAATGTATGCATAGGTGGATTTCTAGTAATTTATAACAAACAAGAAAACAGTCAAGTATGGGATTAATGAGACATCAAAAAAGCCATAATTTACAAAAAGAGTCAGTATATTATGTGCAAGGCAAAGGAAATTATATGGAATGGTTAGGACAAACAAAGAGGTGGTGGGACTTAATACAGATACTGTATTATCAAACTAATAATTCAGAAAACAAATCTATATGGCCAACAGTTAAATGAGAAAGTACAAAACCAGTTAAGGAATTTGCTAGCGTTTTTGCCGAAGAAAAGAGTTAAATAATAAATCATAGCAGTCATGTAGCCAACATATTTAATACACACATGCAGAGAACAAACCATTTGTCAGTTCTTGAATCAGATTATACAAAATTCAAATGACAAGTTACTGTTTTCCACAACTTTATATGACTTGTTGAAAGTATTTTTATGCTTCACAGTATTCTTCCAGAGAAGCTCAAATATTATGGTGTTATAGATCTTGCTGATAACTTGTTTTCTTTCTTTCTAACTAAAAGGGTGCAGTATGTCACATTAAGCAAACCAGGATCAATGTCATCTCAACTGGCAGGGGGGAAAGCAGTTGTGAGTGACATCCCTACATAGATAATAGGGAGTGTCTCAATAATGTACGCGAGGTTATTACACACTGAATTGCCAAAGAAACAGGTATAGGCATGGTTATTCAAATATGCAAACAGGCAGAATACGGCACTGCAGTTATTAAATCAATTCCTGCTGCTACATTGGCAGGTTATCAAGATTTAAGTGATTTTGAATGTGGTGTTATAGCCAGCACATGAGCGATGGGACAAGACATCTCTGAGGTGGTGATGAAGTAGGGATTTTCCCATACGAACATTTCATGAGTGTACTATGAATATCAGGAATCTAGTAAAACATCAAATCTGCGACACCGCTGTGGCCGGAAAAAGATCAGGCAAGAATGGGATGAACGACGACAAGAGAATCATTCAGCATGACACAAGTGCAACCCATCCACAAATTACTGCAGATTCCAGTACTGGGATATGAACAAGTGTCAGTGTGCGAACCATTCAATGGAACATCATTAATATAGGCTTTCAGAGCTGAAGGCCCACTCATGTACCCTTGATGACTGCACGACACAAAGCTTTACGCCTTGTCTTTGCCCGTAAACACCAATATTAACTGTTGATGACTGGAAACATTTGACTTGTCGAACGACTCTCGTTTCAAATTGTATTGAGTGGATGGATGAGTATAGTATGGAGACAACTTCATGCATAAAATGGACGCTGCATGTCAGCAGAGGACTGTTCGAGCTGGTGGAGGCTCTTGAATGGTGTAGGGCATGTGCAGTTGGAGTGATATGGGACCCCCGATATGTCTAGATACGACTCTTGACAGGTGACACGCACGTAAACATCTTGTCTGGTCACCTGCATCCATCCGTGTCCATTGTGCATTCCGACAGACTTGGGCAATTCCAGCAGGACAATGCAACCCCACCACACATCCAGAATTGCTACATTGTGGCTCCAGGAACATTCTTCTGAGTTTAAAAACTACTGCTGGCCACCAAACTTCCCAGAAATGAACATTATTGATCATATCTGGGGTGCCTCGCAACATTCTGTTAGAAGAGATCTCCCCACTCGTACTCTTATGGATTTGTGGATAGCCCTGCAGGATTCATTGTGTCTATTCCCTCCATCACTGCTTCAGACGTTAGTTGAGTCCATGCCACTTTGTGTTGCAGTACTTCTGTGTGTTTGCGAGGTCCTGCATGGATTAGGCATGTGTACCAGTTTCTTTGGCTCTTCAGTGTAGCTAAATATACTTTATTGAATCACTGAATACAGAGATACACCTTACACCAAACATAACTTCGAAGACACTGCGGTTTTTGGTCAAGTCTCAGATATTTCACTTGTAGCTATTTGTATCGCAGTGTACAGTGGATGTCCTCACCTCATAGTGTGGAATACTAAAGGGAAGCCGAGAGTTTTTTTGGCAACTGCTGAAGTGGTGTGTATGATGGGTACAGGTATGTATGACTGGTCATTCTGTGGCTGGCACTTTTGCAAGACGTGAATGGGCCATTTCTCAAGTTGATGTTGTGCAGATACACCGAAAAGTCATGCCATGACTGACACTTTAGTGAAACATGACTGGACCATTTCTCGAAGTGATGTTGCAGAGATGCGTGTGACCAGTCATGCCACGTCTGGAACTTTGTACAGTTGTGGCTGCAGTGGGAAGTGTCCAGTGTGTCCACACAGGATGGTATGACCAGAGAGACAGGGACGACGAGTGTCAGTGGTTAGGATGTCAGCATGTGGAGCCCATGCACGGCAGAGAAACTTTGATCTGATCAAAGGGATCACATATGTTGAGAAGAAATGCAGTTTACATGAGACAGTAATTTGTTTTCTGGAGCCAACTTCAATGGGTATAACCTATGCAGAGGCTGTCCATGTCAGGCAGGGGGCTGTTGGGAGGCAGGAATTCTAAGTACCAACCTGTTCCAGGTCGTGGTTGAAGTAGGTGTAGACAGAGATGATATCACAGAGTCCAGTGGTGTTGTGTTGCACTCGTGTCAGGAAGAGGCACCATAGTTGTCATTGATGGTTGGTGGCAAACTGAGCAATTGAAAGTGGTCAAAAAGATATTGTGTAGTGTTTAATTTCTCCGGTGTGTCCTGAATGTGGTGTTGTAGAGCATCATCGGCCTGTGGTACATGTATGGTAGTCGAATATGGAACTAGTGAATGTAGCCGGGGGTTGGTGTTGTCCTGTGAAAATCAACAGTGGGCGGCAGTCGAGATGCATGGTGGTGAGTCAGGCAGAAGAGATGTGGCAACAGTGCGCTGTAGCATGAAAGGTGTGTACTCGATAATACCAGTAGTGGGTTAGCCATGAGGTGAGGCGAGGTGTAGTAATGTGTGTGCCTTTCTCCAGGGTCTGCGAGAGTGCTGCAGCTGTTCAGTTGGGTAAGGATATGGTTGGACATTGGGTGGGCATGACCATTCAGTGGGATCGGGTCCGCGCATTGGCTCCCACCTTCATTGCCATGACAGTTGTGTGTCAAGACCATTAGCTGCTCACACATCAGGGCAAGATCAGCAGAAATGTTATTATTTTGTTGTGGGAGAAACACATTCTTCATACATAGTGCGTCTAATGATGCGTGGTAGTCTCTATACCATTAGTGAACCACCAAGAGCCCACTCACTGAGTGTGTTGATGGGCGTCATGATTGTCTTCCTGATATTTGTCTTGAATGGTCGATGTACCAGGCAGGGGTGGGGGTGCAAGGGTGAAAGGGTGAAAGGTCCTGGGATGCAACAGTCCATGTTAATGTGCAGGAGCACAGTGTGTTGATTGTCCAGGGGAAGGTGAAAATATCATAAAAAGACCATTCCTAGGTATGGTTTTATGATGGCATTAATAGAGAATGTCAGTAAAAGGCAGTGAGGCAGTGGCATTTGCAGGGTCCAGATCATGGATCCACATAATGCGATCGATGAGCTGGCAGCCTCAAGGGGTTGTGATGCTGTAGGTTCATCCTTTGTCAATGAGCTGGCAAGTGGTGGAAGTTTGATGTCATCATTTGAGTCAACCAGAACAGGTTCATCAGATGGGATGAGGCAGGTGGCATGGTGGAAAACGCAGTTCTCGAGAATGCACATTATGTGATTGGCTGTGAGGACATGTTCAAAGCCGCACGGAGTGGCCGAGCGGTTTAGGACGCCATGTCATGGACTGCGTGGCCGTTGCTGCCGGAGGTTCCAATCCTCCCTCAGGCATGAGTGTGTGTGTTGTTCTTAGCATAAGTTAGTTTAAGTAGTGTGTAAGTCTAGGAACCGATGACCTCAGCAGTTTGGTCCCTTAGAAATTCACACACACTTGGACATTTGAACACGTTCAGAGTGGGCAAAAGTTCAGTCACCAAGTGCGGTGCAGAATACATGGATGTCCTGTGCAACACATCAGAATGCAGGATAAGTTCCAATTGATGGATATGTGAGCACTGTTGTGAATCTCCTGTTGGAAGTCCAATAAGAAGTCTTTTTCAAATGTGGGAGACAGTTGCAGGTACTATCGAGTTGTCACAAGACAGCAGACTGTCAGGTGCAGTGTCATTGAATTGCTTCCACGGAGGCAAGGTAGCATGTGGGGTGTGGTTGCTCAGCATGCAGTCATTTATTTTGGTTGGGTGCAGGTCACAGTGCAGACCAGTGATGGTGAAATATGTTGCATAACAATGGCAGAAGCAGTTCTGCTTAATGCACTGCGATTTCCCATGTATTGTGGCTGCACAGCCACAGTGTGGTAGGCATGGTTCTGAAAGGGGTCAGCCACATTGCAGTTAGTGGTTTTCTGTGTCTGGGTGAGTGTGACGTGGATAACAGGGGTTTGTTGGTGTCGAGAGGAGGTCTTTTTTCCAGTTGAATGCATCGATGCCAGAGTCAGAAGCTGTCACGTGAAGTTGGCCAGGCTTTCCCACTGCACACTGGGGCTGATACTGTGGTGCATAGTTACCAGCATTGTTGTCAATGTATGAGTAGATTGTCTGTGTTTGGTGAATTTTCTTGATGTAATTGATTATGTGTTGTTTGTGAAGGGCATTGAATTGTGATGAATGAGCATGAATCCGAGCAGAAGTAATGTTGCAGCTCAGCAGTTGCATGGTATTTCTGCAAGGTGGGAATTGTGATGAGATCCCACAGTAAATCATGTTGTTGTTGTTGTGGTCTTCAGCCCTGAGACTGGTTTGATGCAGCTCTCCATGCTACTCTATCCTGTGCAAGCTTCTTCATCTACCAGTAACTACTGCAACCTACATCCTTCTCAATCTGCTTAGTGTATTCATCTCTTGGTCTCCCTCTACAATTTTTACCCTCCACGCTCCCCTCCAATACTAAATTGGTGATCCCTTGATGCCTCAGAACATTTCCTGCCAAAACATCCCTTCTTCTAGTCAAGTTATGCCACAAATTCCTCTTATCCCCAATTCTGTTCAATACCTCTTCATTAATTATGTGATCTACCCATCTAATCTTTAGCCTTCTTCTGTAGCACCACATTTCAAAAGCTTCTATTCTCTTCTTGTCCAAACTATTTATCGTCCATGTTTCACTTCCGTACATGGCTACACTCCATACAAATACTTTCGGAAATGACTTCCTGACACTTAAGTCTATACTCGATGTTAACAAATTTCTCTTCTTCAGAAATGCTTTCCTTGCCATTGCCAGTCTACATTTTATATCCTCTCTACTTCGACCATCATCAGTTATTTTGCTCCCCAAATAGCAAAACTCCTTTACTACTTTAAGGGTCTCATTTCCTAATCTAATTCCCTCAGCATCACCCAACTTAATTCGACTACATTCCATTATCCTTGTTTTGCTTTTGTTGATGTTCATCTTATACCCTCCTTTCAAGACACTGTCCATTCCTTGCTCTTCCAAGTCCTTTGCCGTCTCTGACAAAATTACAATGTCATTGGCAAACCTCAAACTTTTTATTTCTTCTCCCTGGATTTTAATACCTACTCCAAATTTTTCTTTTGTTTCCTTCACTGCTTGCTCAATATACAGATTGAATAACATTGAGGAGAGGCTACAACCCTGACTTACTCCCTTCCCAACCAATGCTTATCTTTCATGTCCCTCGACTCTTATAACTGCCATCTGGTTTCTGTACAAATTATAAATAGCCTTTCGTTCCCTGGATTTTACCACTGCCACCTTTAGAATTTGAAGGAGAGTATTCCAATCCACATTGTCAAAAGCTTTCTGTAAGTCTACAAATGCTGGAAATGTAGGTTTGCCTTTCCTTAATCTCTCTTCTAAGATAAGTCGTAGGGTCAGCATTGCCTAACGTGTTCCAATATTTCTACAGAATCCAAACTGGTCTTCCCCGAGTTCGGCTTCTACTAGTTTTTCCATTTGTCTGTAAAGAATTTGCGTTAGTATTTTGCAGCTGTGACTTACTAAACTGATAGTTCGGTAATTTTCACACCTGTCAACACCTGCTTTCTTTAGCATTGGAATTATTATATTCTTCTTGAAGTCTGAGGGTATTTTGCCTCTCTCATATATCTTGCTCACCAGGTGGTATAGTTTTGTCAGGACTGGCTCTCCCAAGGCTGTCAGTAGTTCTTATGGAATGTTGTCTACTCCCGGGGCCTTGTTTCGACTCGGGTCTTTCAGTGCTCTGTCAAACTCTTCACGCAGTATTATATCTCCCCTTTCATCTTCATCTACATCCTCTTCCACTTCCATAATATTCTCCTCAAGTATATCACCCTTGTATAGACCCTCTACGTACTCCTTCTACCTTTCTGCTTTCCCTTCTTTGCTTAGAACTGGGTTTCCATCTGGGCTCTTGATATTCATACAAGTGGTTCTCTTTTCTCCAAAGGTCTCTTTAATTTTCCTGTAGGCAGTATCTATCTTACCCCTAGTGAAATAAGTCTGTACATCCTTACATTTGTCCTCTAGCCATTCTTGCTTAGCCATTTTGCACTTCCTGTCTATCTCATTTTTTAGGTGTTTGTATTCCTTTTTGCGTTCTTCATGTACTGCATTTTTGTATTTTCTCCTTTAATAAATTAAGTTCAATATTTCTTCTGTTACCCAAGGATTTCTAAATCATTTGCTTCTTTAAACTATTCAGAACTAACCTCAAATGTCTAAGCATAGTATAGAAGCACGTGACTTGTACAACTGATGTCCACAGACTGCCAAAGAGTCAGTTGAGAAGCACTACACTGTCCAGAATGGACAGCATATGATTATTACTTGAAAGTTGCATTTTCCTTGTGTAATAACTGATCTGACACAAGAATTACCACGTATGTGGTCATCGCAAACTGACAGGGCTACCACTATGGACGATGCCTCTAAGTATATAACAGGGTGTGTCCCAATAATGTATATGAGGTAGTTCTAGCTAAACATGCTTTATTGAATCACAACACACAGAGACACGTCTTACACTGAACATGACTCAGAAGACAGTGCAGTCTTTGGTCGAGTCACAGATATTCGATTTATAGAATATCAGCAATTTGCATTCCAGTGGATGTCACCACATGGTGGGAGATAGAGTATGTCTCTCACCCCACTGCACAACCTGGTAGATAAGGTACTGTTTCTCCTTTAGTTCCCCCATAGTACATTAAAATGTAGACATCCTGTGGCAGATATGTCATCCATGCTGGGAATTGAGAGTCTCAGTGATTTTTGACCATTTTCGATACAGATACTGGCAAGATATCGGTCTCGGAAATTTCAAGACTGCATCATAATCTCTGCAATATAATAATCAGCCATAACATTATGATCACCTACTTAATAGCCAGTAAGTCCACCTTTGGCATGGATAACAGTGGCAACACATCATGGCATGAAAGCAATGAGGCCTTGGTAGGTTGCTGGAGATAGTTGGCACCACATCTGCACACACAAGACACCTAATTCCCATAAATTTCAGGGAGCTCTGACATCATGCTCAGTCACATCCCAGATGTGTTCAATTGGGCTCTTATCTGGTGAGTTGGAGGGCCAGCACGTCAATTGGAACCTGCCACTGTGTTCCTCAAACCACTCCAGGAAACATGACCATCATGAAGGGGTGTACATGGTCTGCAACCAGTTTATGATAATACTTTGCCATCATATTCCCTGCCTGAGCTTCACTGGACCCATGACTGCCCATGTAAATGTTCCCCAGAGCATAATGGAACCACTGTCAGCTTGTCTCCATTCTGCAGTACAGACATCAAGGAGCTGTTTCCCTGTATGGTGATGGATTTGCGCCCTCACGTAACATCACCATGATGGAAAAGGTGCTGGAATTCATTAGACCATGCAATGCTGTGCCACTGTGCCACCATTCAGAGCCAGTGCTCATATGCCCATTTCAGTCGTAGTTTCCGATATGGTGTTAACATTGGCACATGCGTGTGTCATCAGCTGTGGAGACCCATTGTTAATAGGGTTCGGTTCACTGTGTGTTTCAGACATACTTGTATTCCACCCAGTTAAAGTTTGATATTAGTTCCATCACATCTCACCACCTTTCCTGCTTTACCAGTCTGCCCAGCCTATGATGTGCGACATCTACAAAGGGCGTAGCTGTCCAAGTCCACAACATCTGGATGCGGTTTCACCGCATGTCACACTCTCACCACAGCACTCCTTGAACACCTACAAGATGATCAGTTTCAAAAATGCTCATGCCGAGCTTCTGGGCTATCACAATCTGCTTTCGGTCAAACTCAGATCGTGTGCCTTTCTCATTCTACACACAGACAGTGTACTCAGTGATACTACATGCACCATGTATGTGTCTGACTAACAGTCAATCCTCGCCAGGTGATGCTGCTATCTCCTGGATGCATTTATATCAATAGTAGGCTGGTGGTCATGATGTTCTGGCTGATCAGTGGAGCTCCTCAGACTAGTTCAGGCATATGAAAAGAAGCAAGCAAGGGACTTCAATTTATGTCTGTAGAGAGGGGAAAATTTAATTAAATGTTATTTATTTACTTATTAAAACATGATTACAACTTATATTTTATGTTTGCATGGAGTAATATTCATCTGTTATACTTTTGATGGATGACAAATGCAATGTATGTTCTAATGGCAAAAAGTTTTTTTTTATGTGATGTTGTTGCAATTTAACAATTTTCAGATTGTTTTGCTTCACATGTACTGTGAAATGTTAAATCTTCCCAAATTTCATGATTTTACATTAATGGGTACCATGTAGGTTTCAGTGAGTGAGTTTGTGAGTGTCAAAATATGTAACATAAATGGCCAAATCTGTTGTTTGCATTGACCCAGAAGCTAACATGTTTTATAGTAACGAGGGGCCACAGACCTTTTGAACTTGATACACCAATCTATTCAAGAGCTAAAGGGGTTGTGACAGACAGATGGCTGAAAAATGGCAAAATATATTTTTGGTGTTGTACAATTACATATTAATAATTTTCAGATTTTTTTCTTTTACTTGTACTGGGAAACATTGTTTCTTGCCAAATTTCGTGATTCCAAGTCAACAAGAAGTACCCTACAGATTTTGATGAGCGGGCTTTTGAGTATCAAAACTGTGATATAAATGACCATATCTTTTGAGTGAACTGACTTAGAAGCTTAAAATTTTTACACTGCCAAGTACAATAGACCTTTTTGTGTGACATAAATTTGAACTTGATACATCTGCATGTTTATGAGAAAAAGGGTTCTTAACAATCAGACAGACAGACAACAACATGCACCTATAAGGCTATTGTTGTTACAGACTGAGACACAGGACACTAAAAATTATCTTACATGTTGGGAGATGTTCACTTAATGTTTTGGTTGACAATCTTACCATGTCTGAATCAGACAGTTGATGTGCAATTACCAGGTATGTGCAGCCCCATTTAACAATTATGTACACTAGTCAACAATCCCCAACTACCATTTGGTACACCTATACTGGTTCACAGCCTGCTAAAGTGGTGGGTAAACTTGTGTTTCACTCTGGACTAAGATAAATATGTCAAAACATCTACAGAGGAATTTTTTTTGGAGGTTGTAGTACTGCTACTGTAGTGCTTCAAGAATTTCTGTGTAAATTCTAGAACCACTTGGCCTTACTTCATCTCGAACACATGATATTTTAAAAAGAAATGTGAGAGAGATGAATCCGACGCGCGTGTGTGTGTGTGTGTGTGTGTGTGTGTGTGTGTGTGTGTGTGTGTGTGTGTGTGTGTGTGTGTGTGTGAATTATGATGGCCACGACAAGTACCTGCTGTATGATTCATAGAGTTTCAGTGTATGTGTAGAGAAGAACAAGGAGTGTTTATGTATTATTCTGTGCTTTTAGTGACTGTGATGATTGTTAAGGACAAATGAAGAAATGAGGTTAGACTTTCAAGTAATTCATGTGTTGTACTTGCTAGACGCAAGACATGTTAAAAAATTACGAGTGGTTCTCAAACCAACTCGCTTATGAATGTTAATTTAATGCGTTTCTAAAGCTCAAAATACAATTGAAATATGAGAAGACGAAGATATTTACGTGTGAAATGCAAGAATATTATTCTGCATAATCCAATACATCGTTAATTGGTGAAAACATAAAGTTTGTATATTTACACCACGTTCTATCGTCTAAATTGTTGGAGCATGGTGAACAGTGAAAAGGACTGGAAAAAAATGGGAATTTTGGGAAGAAATCGAAGAAGAAGATACAATGTGTTGCCATAGCAACCAGATATAACAAGGCCAAGACAAGGGAACTGTTTCATGTAATTGGATTAAGTAAAAAAATCAAATGGAAAAATTTGTGCATGCAACAAAAGAGAAGATGTAAGGAAGTAATAACATTAAAAGAATGGAAAGAAGACCTCGACATATTAGACTAAGAAGAGATATGACGAGAATAATTCAACTAAGAAGATCCAGTGGGTGGAGTAAACAACTCTCACCTACATCGCAGTGATGCCGACGCAGAAAGAACATCCGACGCAACCGACAGCAGTTGTGGTTCACTGGTGCTGACCTGCTTCAACAGCTGCCTACCGACGCCGACATCAACACCAACGTCTGATGCTGCCAGTTTGCTGTTCACCGGTGCTGTCTTTCCATCACATCTGCTTACCTATGTTGCGAGAATTCTATGCCAGGTGAGTGTAAAATAGAACTTAAGTACCTTAGCAAGAAGGGATGCAAACAGTAGAGTGACTTTTATTGCTGTACTTATTATACTTAGAGTTAATTTGTTAAATGATTACTAGATCTAAAACTAATAGGAATATGGATAATACACAGAGAATTGCAGGAACTTCAGAACCAGCCATGGCTATGAATGTGAGTGAGGAAGTGCCAGATTGGTCTGAAGTAGTAAATTTAATCAAAGTCCAAAGTGCAGTTCAGCAGCTTTAAGAAAGAAACTAAATGCAGCCTTAAAAGCTCAGTCTTAACTTCGATTCAGCAAATACTCAAGTAAATAATACATTGGATGTTCAGAATGAAACTTTAGGATTGTTAAGTGCTAAGGTAGATTCACAAAGTAAAGACTTCAGTAATTTACGCGAAAGCGTGGGGGCTTTAAAGACTGAATTTGGTTATTTAAATAATAAAGCAGAGGATCTGAAATTAGAATTAAAGAATGACACAACTAACTCTTTAAACCTCCATGTAAATCGACTGTTCACTGACTTTAGTCAGAAACAGAATGATCAAATTCAGGATTTGTTGGATAAAAAAGTTTGATATTGAAGACAAATGTAATAATGTAGAATCAGAACCTATTGAAAACTTATCTTTGGAAGACGTGTACAGTATGAATACGTTGTTTAGAGTGTAGATCCATCTAAGGAATTAATGCCGATTATTCTATCACAAATTAAAGATGTCAGTACATGAGTGGATATCATCAAAAGAAACTTCAAAGAGAATATATCTATCTTTGATATTATAAATGTATGTAGTTTGGAGCAACCATTTGAACAAATTATAGATTGAAAAGTAACCAAGAGTATTACCTCCGGAAATGTTTCAACTATTGCTTCTTCCAAACTTAATGATACCAGCAAGGTTATAGATGACATTTGGAAAGAATTCAAGCCTATCCAAAACAAAGTAGAAAAAAGTGTATCGTAACCTAATGTTGTGTTACCTTGTGAAGTGCTGATTCTTTTGGAGTGGGGAGACTTTCAAACAAAATTTAACGACAAGTACTGGTCTGCATTTGCTCAAGTGAAGTTAATGTCAGATCCATCGGATCCGGCGGAGTCACGTATCCACAAGGGAGGTTAACGTTCTGTGTTAACAGGCAGAGTGACGACCATCAGTTCCCGAGTTGTTTCAGTGTTTCTTCCAAAATAGTTTCCTGCACCGAATTCCTTTCGAATCTTAAACTTTTCTGTAATCTATTCTTGAATTCTTAAACTATCCTATAATTTTAGTACTGAGAAAACTGGATATGACAACAAAATAAAAAAAATAAAAGAAAAACAATTTAAGAGAATCAAGGATAAACAGTGATCTCTAGACCAAATAAACAGAATAGAATATTATATTTGCGGATAAAGGTAATATCATGTAACTAATTGAACAACAGTTAGACTGTAGTGTATGGATTTTCTGTTTTTATAGAAATGTTATACCTTTTATGAGATGTGATGTAGACAAGAGGGTTTGTATTGGTTTTGAAAGGAGTGGGTAGTGTAAATAAGAGCATGCTTTACACCCACAGATAAATCACAGCTAACCCAGAACACACATCACACCTTTCAAACAACCCTTGCAAACAAATGTGACTGGTTCTTCACCATTTTCTGTTTCCATAGGGTTGCTAAGATTTTCTTCGGGGACCTCAAGGGTGAAGGTGGGAATGTCCATTCTGTAGGAGACGATTTAACACCATATCTCCTCCGGCTTCTCACTCAAGGTTCTTTTAATGTTATTACTTCCTTACATCTTCTCTTTTGTTGCATGCACAAATTTTTCCATTTGATTTTTGGACTTCCTGGGGAAGGGGCTGGGAAGGGTTTCCTGTCTTTGGGGCTGTCTTCTTTCTCTTCTTCGATCTTAGCAACCATTTCTATTTTTTCCTTTCTTACTTCTCTTTTGAGGACCTAACTAATTTTTCCACAGCATAGAAAAACTATGATGATCTTACAATGAGTATACATAAGCAGGAAGCATGAGTAATGAAGTAGAACGCAAGCCAGATTGGAGTAAATTGTGATACTTATTTAACGAAAGTCAGTGTAGCGAATAATCAGATAAATTAATGAATAGTAGGATAGTGGGGCTTGAACCAAACAGGTAGACATAGTATCTACCATGAGTTGAATAATATGTATAGACACAGTAGCTATTAAGATTATAGAAGCTAAAAAGTAGGGGAGCACTCTAGGGTATTAAATGAGGTACTAAGAAGTGAGAGTGAAATGTCATACAGATTTTTTATTTTACCAGGAAATATTTAATTATAGTTCCTCCAGACTAATAGTATAAAAAAACGAACTCAAACATTGATTGAAATGTTCACGTTTTATAATGAAAGTAAAATGAAAATAAAATAAGGAATAGCTAAATAATAAGAAAAAGGGTATTCATGGTTATGAAAAGAACAAGGTATACTGTTGAAATATGAATTGTTATTATATGTGATATAAATGTACATAATGATTGTACATAAAATATCGCATGTTCGATCTGGGGGGGAATATGTAGTGCTTCAAGAATTTCTGCATAAATTCTTGAACCACTTGGTCTTCCTCCATCTCGAACACACAATATTTTAAAAAGAAGTGTGAGAGTAATGAATCCGACCTACTGCGCATTGCATGTTTGTGTGTACAGGTATAAAAACAGTCACGAGCAAATTGTGGACATGGCAGCCGACAAGTACCTGCTGTATGATCCATAGAGTTTCAGTGTATCTGTAGAGAAGAACAAGAAATATTTATGTATTATTCAGTGCTTTTAGTGACTGTGATGATTGTCAAAGACAAATGAAGATATGAGGTTAGACTTTCAAGTAAATCATGTGTTGGACTTGCTAGAAGCAAGACATGCTCATAAATCATGTGGTTGTTAAACCAATGCTATCGTAAATATATTTAATCGAGTGTAATGCGAGACAAATCAGTTGACTTGCAAACTTTCGAATATTTATGTGAGAAATGGTGAATTTGTTCTTTGTGGAAGCTGAGATATACCAAGACTAAACTACAAGTATTCTGTGAGTCCCCAGTTATTTCATGAGTAGAGAGATAGAGAGAGAGAGAGAGAGAGAGAGAGAGAGAGAGAGAGAGAGAGTCTGACAAATTCCCTTAACCAGCTTCATTCTTCAGAGAAAAAGTTTTTGTGATTGATGGGGCCGACTATCCAGAGAAGAAGATCAGCAGTGCATACCAAGTCAGCCAGCTGATGTGAGAGAGGTATGAAGCTGGCAAACCAGCTCCACATTGCTTCTTGCTGTCGAAAGCGTTAGACTACAAAGGCTCAGATCAGTTGTCCTAGTCTTGCCTTTGACAGTGACAGTTCTTAGTCTACATATTGAAATACTAGTCAAAGATGCGAGAAAGCACAAGCGTTATTATTGGTAAGCTAGTAAGTATTCTCTGTTATTAGAGCTGTGAGGACAGGTCGTGAGTCGTGCTTGGGTAGCACAGTCAGTAGAGCATGTACCAATGCAAGGCAAAGGTCCCAAGTTTGAGTTTCAGCCTCGCTCACTGTTTTCATCTGCCAGGGAGTTTCATGTCAGTGCACACTCAGCTGCAGAGTGAAAATAATGGATTGTGATGCAAAAAAAAAAACCTACCAGGCTCACCTTCAAAGTATCTGCTTTTGAAGAAAAATGTCATCCATTAAATAAGCAAACGTTTCTGCACAGGAGTGAAGATCTTTTAAATCAGACTTGTGTACCATGACTACAATACAAAGAAAAGAGTGACAGTATTCTTTGCTGTGATGCATTAGCTCCACGTACATGATGAACAATAAAAGATAACAGTGGTTTGTGCCACACAATACAATTAGAGAGTGGAGCACTAGGTTTTGTGAAAGAGTTGATTGTGCTAGAACAATCTTTTTATTTAATCCTTCAGTTATAAATTTCATGATGAATCAATTTTGATTGCTGAAATTTGACGAGATTTTGTCCATCCAATGTCTTCCGAGTGAACCCTACACCAGACATCGGAACCTGACTTAGCTTAACAAGAGCTAGACAGTGACACTTTATAACTATGCAGGTTGTAGCCTGTTCAGTTCTCACAACAGAATGCAAGTCTACGGCAATTGGCTTGTTGGTTAGTTGTTCACTAATGCTGACATAATAAGAAAAACTCTATTTGTAGGATTTTGCAATTAACAGCTCAAGAACCGTACTGAGATAAGTGCAATAACAAAGATATGTTATTCCTTACAACCAATCTACAGTACTTGACAGTAATCAACATGTAATGCCAAAACATACACTGATAGGACAAAACATTATGACCACTGCTCACTGCAAGGCTGGATGCCTCCTGTTTATGCTGTGGGCACATGATGCAATGAGAGAAGTATGTAAGTTGAGCAGAGATGGATGGGGGTATTACCCTAGCAAAGACATGTACTGCAAATGGAGAAATCCAGTGAGATAAGTGACTTTGCACCAAAGGTCATATTATTGCACAGAGCCTGTGAACTAGTATCTCAAAAACAGCAAAGCTGGTCAAATGTTCGTTTGCTACTGTTGTGAGTGTCTACGGAAAGTGGTAGAAGGTTAGTGAAACTATCAATAGCACTAACTGGTTGGATGTCCACAACTCTCCACAAAATATAGTGTTTGGAGGCCTGTCTGCTCTGTAAATTAGGATAGATGGCACCCCTGGTGAAAGAGCACAATGCCAGTGGATGCCCATGTGTTTTGTAGCATACCAAATCAGCACACATTGTTGAACAAGGGGCTTGGCAACAGACTACCCCCGCGTGTTCACATGTTGGCACAACTACATCATCAGTTGTGACTGTAGTGTGCTCAGTATCATTGAGATTGGATTGTATATCACTGGAAACATCTCAGCTCATTGGGCGAATAACATTTTTGCTATACCAGATTGATCATTGTCTCCACAAACACCACTATCTAGACAAACAGCTGCTTGAAATGTGCCTCATGCCATGGATGCAGGTTGGTGGGAGCAGTATTATGCCATGATAGATATTCTGTGCTTGCATGGGATCTGTGGCAGTAATCGAAGACACTAGGTCATCTGCAGACTACATGCATCCCTTCGTCCTTGATGTCTTCCCTGAAATGATGTCACCTTTCAATAGTAAAACTGTCCATGTGTCGAAAGTAGAATTGTGCTACAGTGGTTCAAGGAGCATGGTAGTGAAATCACAGTAATGTCTTGGCCACCACATTTGCCTGATGTGAATCCGATGGCTCCCATCTGGGTTGCCATCAAATGCCATCACTGCGTTCACAGAACAGTGGACACAAAATCACGACTCTTGTGTGAAGATTCCTGGTGCCACACTACTCCACAAATCTACCAATGAATTGTAGAATTGATGATATGCAGAATCGGTGATACATATTCTGTTACAAAAATGGCCCAGCAAGCGATTAAGCAGGTAGTCATAGTGTTTTGGTTCATCAGTGGATGACAGAAAGCGAAAAGCTGATCAACGCAATGGAACCTAAGTACTTGCAGTAAACACAGTCAACAAGATTGACTAAATGTCATAAAATGCAGGCAAGTAAAACACAGTGCTCACTTGGACACAGCCTTTGTAATCCTCATAACCAAGAGAGGTGGCACAGTGGTTAGCATAATGGATTCACATTCTAGAGGATGCTGGTTCAAACCCATGTCTGACCATCCTGATTTAGGTTTTCCATGATTTTCCTAAATCACTTTAGACAAATTCCAGTGTGGTTCCTTTCAGAGGTCATGGCCGACTTCCTTCCCTAATCCAATGGGACCGATGACCATGCTGTTTGGTCACATCCCCCAAACCAACCAACCAGACCTCACGTCCTTGTATAATCCAGCTGAGTAGGAATTTGATCTATAGTGTTGCAGGTAGTCTTAAGAGAACCACTGTTGTTGTTGTTGTTGTTGTTGTTGTTGTTGTTGTGGTCTTCAGTCCTGAGACTGATTTGTTGCAGCTCTCCATGCTACTCTATCCTGTGCAAGCTTCTTCATCTCCCAGTATCTGCTGCAACCTACTTCCTTCTGAATCTGCTTAGTGGATTCAACTCTAGGCCTCCCTCTACGATTTTTATCCTCCACAGTACTCTCCAATGCTAAATTTGTGATCCCTTGATGTCTCAGAACATGCCCTACCAACCGGTCCCTTCTTCTTGTCACATTGTGCCACATACTCCTCTTCTCCCCAATTCTGTTCAAAACCTCCTCATTAGTTATGTAATATACCCATCTAATCTTCAGTATTCCATCACATTTCGAACGCTTCTATTCTCTTCTTGTCCAAACTATTTATCGTCCATGTTTCACTTCCATACATGGATACACTCCATACAAATACTTCTAGAAACGACTTCCTGACACTTCAATCTATACTCGATGTTAACAAATTTCTCTTCTTCAGAAACGCTTTCCTTGCCATTGCCAGTCTACATTTTATATCCTCTCTGCTTCGATCATCATCAGTTATTTTGCTCCCAAACAGCAAAACTCCTTTACTGCTTTAAGTGTCTCATTTTCTAATCTAATTCCCTCAGCATCACCCAACTTAATTCGACTACATTCCATTATCCTCGTTTTGCTTTTGTTGATGTTCATCTTATATCCTCCTCTCAAGACACTGTCCATTCTGTTCAGCTGCTCTTTCAAGTCCTTTGCTGTCTCTGACAGAATTACAATGTCATCGGTGAACCTCAAAGTTTTTATTTCTTCCCCATGGATTTTAATACCTACTCCGAATTTTTCTTTTGTTTCCTTTACTGTTTGCTCAATATACAGATTGAATAACATTGGGGAGAGGCTACAACCCTATCTCACTCCCTTCCCAACTGCTGCTTCCCTTTCATGCCCCTCGACTCTTGTAACTGCGATCTGGTTTCTGTACAAATTGTAAATAGCATTTCACTCCCTGTATTTTACCCCTGCCACCTTTAGAATTTGAAAGAGGGTATTCCAGTCAACACTGTCAAAAGCTTTCTCTGAGTCTACAAATGCTAGAAACATAGGTTTGCCTTTCCTTAATTTATTTTCTAAGATAAGTCGTAGGGTCAGTATTGCCTCATGTCAGTATTGCCTACGGAATCCAAACTAACATTCCCCGATGCTGGCTTCTACCAGTTTTTCCATTCATCTGTAAAGAATTCGTGTTTTGCAGCTGTGACTTATTAAACTAAACTTAACTAAACTGAACTTAACTGACTTAGTAAACTGAACTGAACGTATTAAACTGATAGTTCGGTAATTTTCACATCTGTTAGCACCTGCTTTCTTTGGGATTGGAATTATTATATTCTTCTTGAAGTCTGAGGGTATTTCACCTGTCTCATACATCTTGCTCACCAGATGGTAGAGTTTTGTCAGGACTGGCTCTCCCAAGGCCGTCAGCAGCTCCAATGAAATGTTCTTTACTCCCGGGGCCTTGGCTCGACTCAGGTCTTTCAGTGCTCTGTCAAATACTTTACATAGTATTGTATCTCCCATTTCATCTTCATCTACATCCTCTTCCATTTCCATAATATTGTCCTCAAGTATATCACCCTTGTATAGACTGTCTTTTGTATAGACTCCTTTCACCTTTCTGCTTTCCCTTCTTTGCTTAGAACTGGGTTTCCATCTGAGCTCTTGATATTCATACAAGTGGTTCTCTTTTCTCCAAAGGTCTAATTAATTTTCCTATAGGCTGTATCTATCTTACACCTAGTGAGATAAGACTCTACATCCTTACATTTGCCCTCTAGCCATCCGTGCTTAGCCATTTTGCACTTCCTGTCAATCGCATTTTTGAGACGTTTGTATTCCTTTTCGCCTCCTTCATTTACTGCGTTTTTATATTTTCTCCTTCAATTAATTATATTTTCTCCTTCAATTAAATTCAATATTTCTTCTGTTACCCAAGGATTTCTACTAGCCCTCATCTTTTTACGTACTTGATTCTCTGCTGCCTTCACTACTTCATCCCTTAGAGCTACCCATTCTTCTTCTAATGTATTTCTTTCCCCCATTCCTGTCAACTACTAATTATGATTGAGTATCATTTTAAACAGTACCACAAACAAGACTGCTTTATCAGCTCCTCCTGAATGATATGAACAATCCACAGCCCATCAATAAACTCAACGAAAGAATCATGCATTCACAAATATATGGAATCAATACAAAATTTCAATGAGGTTTCACAATCCGTAAAATTTCCATAACCATCAGTTAGTACTAAACACCAACTACCAGCAACTGATCCTCCACTCAGTTTACATGAGAGGAAAAACAGTAAATTTTCCAATTCACTTACCACATGTCATTGCAGAAACCTCACAAAATGAGCAAAAAACAATTTTTGCAAGACATGATATCATAATTGACCAGGAAAACATACATTTGCCGAACCCATCACAAAACTACTCAAGTGTATTTTTTGCATAAGGAGCAAAGTCTCAACTACAGCTTGTAGAATATAACCAACACTAGACAGTAATTGGGCAATTCAGAAGTGAGTTATCACCACATCTGATGACTGAGAGAAACAACCCGAAAACACATCCATTTCCTGCAGAATACTGAACAGTATGCAACTACACCCTTGTACACAGCCCGCATCTCTTGGTCGTGCGGTAGCCTTCTCGCTTCCCACACCCCGGTTCTTGGGTTCGATTCCCGGCGGGGTCAGGGATTTTCTCTGCCTCGTGATGGCTGGGTGTTGTGTGATGTCCTTAAGTTAGTTAGGTTTAAGTAGTTCTAAGTTCTAGGGGACTGATGACCATAGATGTTAAGTCCCATAGTGCTCAGAGCCATTTGAACCTTGTACACACGAAGATCCAATGGGAACTTGCACATCAATATGTACCTACATGACTTCTCACTTCAACAATTCAAGGAGAAAAACACCTATGTCCACAGCCACTCTACTGCTAGCAGTTCTGCTTCACAGCACATTATGAGAGGAAAAGACCCCTCTCTGACTGCTGCAGGCCTAAGGTCACAAAAACAGCTGCCATGCAGCGCCACTTTGAGAGAGTGCTGTCTCAATAAGTGTCAGGATTTTAAAATCATCTAATGTCCAGGACCACCTGGCCCTGGTTTTACGAAAAGAACTATAAAAAAATCAGAATGAATTTTAACTATGTAGTGAAGTGTATACTAATTTGAGTGTTACTTGCAGATTAATATTGTGTGCTGAATTTGAACTCAAACCCGGAGACTATGCATTTATCAAGCAATTGCTCTGCTAAATGAGCTACCTAGGAGCTACTCACCGTCCATTCTAACAGCTTTACTGGCTGAAATAACGCTGTGAGGCAGGTTGTGAGTGTAATTGGATGGCTCAGGCGATTGAGCTCTTGCCTGAAAAAGGCAAAGTTTTGTGGTTCGAGTCCTGGTCTGGTGCACACTTTTAATCTGCCAGGAAGTACTACTACAAAACAGCTGCAGAAAAATGAAATACACATGAGAAGAATCTTTTTTTATCAAGAGTGTCACAGTTGTTCAGCTAGGTGAACATGATTACACAAGTTATGGCACACCTGTTGGCTGATTAAGAGAAGACTAGAACTGCTTTCTCTTAACTATTAGTTCACTGAAGTCAAAAAGGCAACAAACTGAAGGGTTATGAAACAGTCAATGGACACTACATGACATTTTCAATGCGAGTAAGAGCACTGAACCAGAACTCTAAATCTGGCTGAAAAGCTATAACAAATGGTTTTTGTCAGAGCTTCAAAACAAAGTATTGGACATTGTGGCTCACTTGATCCAGCAAGATGATGTGCTCTGTATAAAAAATTCTCCATTTTATGAAATTTTGTGAGGTTCAACAAAGCACTTGGGTAGCCAGCAGGAGTTCACACATCATGAAAATTGTGTTGAGACATTCAAAATAAAATAAAATAAACAAATGAACTGCAAATCAGGCAGAAAAAAACAGTGTTAAGACACTAAGAATAAAATAACTTTCTGTGGGTTTATAGAATCTGACTGATTCTTGGACAGAAATGCAGGGAGTTACAATCCTTCTGTGATGACTATGATTATATAAATGTGAAAGGAAGGTGGCAATGAAACACAGGAAAGTAAAGAATGAAAAGGACAGACACTGAGTAAATTAATGCAATAGACAAAAGTAACAAAGAAAACCAGCACTGAGCTGTCGGTTGGAAGAAAAGCCATTAGGCAAAATGGAACAATGGAAAGTTCAGGATGGAATAAGAACAATATGAAAAGGGTAGATTGCTACTCACCACGTAGAGGAGTCACCGAGTTGCATACAGGCCCGATGACAAAGTCTGCTAAGCAGTTAAGCTTTCTGACAAAAAAGTCCTTCCAAAATAGAACACACACATTCACTGAAATGCAACTCACAGGCACAAGGCCATTGTCTATGGGTTCTATCCACACCATGACTGCACACCCACAGACAGCATAGTATCTTTCCTCACCCCATCCTGCGTCCCTCGTCCTGTAAATGCATGCAGTTCACACAATGTTGTTTTGCCCAAACAGCATAAAGAAATGGCTATAACCAAACAGGCTTCTTCACATAGATTGTGTGTCAGTAGTTCATCTGGTTCATACCACTGTTGATTAAGCATCTAGCTCATGGTCAACACTGCAGATTTGCGGCAACTTCCCTACGGTATTGTAGGATCTCAAAGACTAGCAAGTGGTGATGAAGCAGACAACTGTGTGACCAAAGGTTTCCATTTTTTGCCAGTTTCTGCCAGCTGAGAACTGAAGTGAAGCTGTTTAAGTTAGAATGCTTCGAATTATTTGGTAGAATAATAAGTGAAACGGGAAATGGATCTTTCACATTAAATACCATTTTATCTCACTTTAATTTCTTCCAAGCTATGTCCTAAATTACTCTCTGTCTTATTCTGGAAAATATTCAGCAGATTTTGGTGTCAGATCTAATAGAAATATTGATGCAGCTGTGCTAGTTAATGTAATAGCTGCTCTCAAATTCCAGTGGACAAAGCTAATGAAGAGCACTAACACAGCTTCCCATTTTAATATTTGCTTATTCAAACATCGAATGGCTTGTGGATATTTATCATAATTCCAGTGACTGCAGCATGTTGTCAATGCAGTTTCAGCAAATTAAAGATGATAAAAATCTACTTAAGGTTGAGTAGAGGTGAAGTCCACTGTCAAATTCAGCTATCTTGGCAATAGCTGATAAATTTAACTTCAATGTCGTAACAAATGAGTTTGTTTTGTTCAAGGCAAGGAAATTGAAACTAAAATTATAATGAAACCATAACTTTTGGAAAGGAATATGTTCTCATCACTTACATATAACACATTTTCTTTTATTTTCAATTAATAATTTATGAGAAGCAAATAAAATATGTTATTTATTATTCAAAATGGTATGAAAACTCTTAAAGCTTTTTAAATAAAATGAATTTATTAACACTTTACATCTTTATTCTACATATTTCACCTTTTTGCTTCTCGAAACAATTACCCCAGCAACAAACGTATTTCTTTGAGCGAGAGATCAGTTTGTTGATACCATCACTGCAGAATGTTTGACTTTGTCTATGGAGCCACAACCTCACCTCTGCTTGCACAACTTCATCATTGTCAAATTGAAGTCTTTGAAGGTGTTCTTTAAGTTTTGAAAGCAGATGAAAATTGGATTGCGGCCAAGCCGGGACTAAATGGAAGATGATCTATGACAGTAAACTCAAGATGTCAGAATGTTGCAGTTGTCATATCACTGATATGTTGTTTGATATTGACTTGCTGAAGGACAGGATGTTCCACGTGTGGAAAAACTCTTTGAATTTGAAACCCAGTTACAGCATGCTGTTTCTCACACACCAACATAGTTATGTTTCACACCACCATGTTACACACTACAGTTTGGAGCTCTCTAGTGCCAGAGAGTTGCAATTCAAGTCAGCAAAGTGGGAAAGTCAACTGAGTAATATGCATAACATGTAATACCTCAGTCGATATTGACAACACAATAAAATATTTGGAGGCATTAATTATCAGCATGCCCTTGTACACCGTACTAAAATCAGTATGCTATAGCAGAAATGAAAAGTAAGATGCCGAGTTTGTTTTCATTAGCATGTTTAAAAATTTTATACAATTTGTAATTTATTTACAATACTGTAGCATTTCATTATTTGTCTGCAATATTTGTCATATGTTGTTGTCGTCGTTGCTGTGGTTTCAGTCCAAATACTGGTTTGATGCACCTATCAATCCTAGCCTATCCTGCGCAAGCTCCTTCATCTCTGCATAACTATTGCAACCTACATCCATTTGAACATGCTTAATGTATAAAGCCTTAGTCTCCTCCTACAGTTTTGGCCCTCCAACACTGGCTTCCAATGCCTTTATGCCTTGGAAGGTGTCTACCAACCAATCCCCTCTTTTAGTATAGTTCTACTTAAATTCTTTTAGCCCCATTTCAGTTTATTTGTTATTCCGAGATTATTCAAGTAGTGAAGGGAGACGAAAATTTAATAGTCATGGGTGACTGGAATTCATCAGTAGGAAAAGGGAGAGAAGGAAACTTAGTAGGAGATTATGGATTGGGGCTAAGAAATGATGTAGGTAGCCGTCTGGTAGAATTTTGCACAGAGCATAACTTAATCGTAGCTAACTCTTGGTTCAAGAATCATAAAAGAATGTTGTATACATGGAATCCTGGAGATACTAAAAGGTATCAGATAGATTATATAATGGTAAGACAGAGATTTTGGAATCAGGTTTTAAATTGTAGGACATTTCCAGGGACAGATGTGGACTCTGACCACAATCTATTGGTAGGTTAAAACTGAAGAAACTGCAGAAAGGTGGGAATTTAAGGACATGGGATCTGGATAAGCTGAAAGAACCAGAGGTTGTACAGAGTTTCAGGGAGAGCATAAGGGAACAATTGACAGGAATGGGGGAAAGAAACACAGTAGAAGAAGAATGGGTAGCTATGAGGGATGAAGTAGTGAAGGCAGCAGAGGATAAAGTAGGTAAAAAGACGAGGGCTGCTAGAAATCCTTGGGTAACAGAAGAAATATTGAAGTTAATTGATGAAAGGAGAAAATATAAAAATGCAGTAAATGAAGCAGGCAAAAAGGAATACAAACATCTCAAAAACGAGATCAACAGGAAGTGCAAAGTGGCTAAGCAGGGATGGCTAGAGGACAAATGTAAGGATGTAGAAGCTTATCTCACTAGGGGTAAGATAGATACTGCCTACAGGAAAATTAAAGAGACCTTTGAAGAGAAGAGAACCACGTGTATGAATATTAAGAGCTCAGATGGCAACCCAGTTCTAAGCAAAGAAGGGAAGGCAGAAAGGTGGAAGGAGTATATAGAAGGTTTATACAAGGGCGATGTACTTGAGGACAATATTATGGAAATGGAAGAGGATGTAGATGAAGATGAAAGGAGAGATATGATACTGCGTGAAGAGTTTGACAGAGCACTGAAAGACCTGAGTCGAAACAAGGCCTCCGGAGTAGACAACATTCCATTAGAACTACTAACGGCCTTGGGAGAGCCAGTCATGACAGTACTCTACCAGCTGGTGAGCAAGATGTATGAGACAGGTGAAATACCCTCAGACTTCAAGAAGAATATAATAATTCCAATCCCAAAGAAAGCAGGTGCTGACAGATGTGAAAATTACCGAACTAGCAGTTTAGTAAGTCACAGCTGCAAAATACTAACGCGAATTCTTTACAGACGAATGGAAAAACTGGTAGAAGCCGACCTCGGGGAAGATCAGTTTGGATTCCGTAGAAATACTGGAACACGTGAGGCAATACTGACCTTACGACTTATCTTAGAAGAAAGATTAAGGAAAGGCAAACTAACGTTTCTAGCATTTGTAGACTTAGAGAAAGCTTTTGACAATGTTGACTGGAATACTCTCTTTCAAATTCTGATGGTGGCAGGGGTAAAATACAGGGAGCGAAAGGCTATTTACAATTTGTACAGAAACCAGATGGCAGTTATTAGAGTCGAGGGGCATGAAAGGGAAGCAGTGGTTGGGAAAGGAGTGAGACAGGGTTGTAGCCTCTCCCCGATGTTATTCAATCTGTATATTGAGCAAGCAGTAAAGGAAACAAATGAAAAATTTGGAGTAGGTATTAAAATTCATGGAGATGAAGTAAAAACTTTGAGGTTCGCTGATGACATTGTAATTCTGTCAGAGACGGCAAAGGACTTGGAAGAGCAGTTGAACAGAATGGACAGTGTCTTGAAAGGAGGATATAAGATGAACATCAACAAAAGCAAAACGAGGATAATGGAATGAAGTCAAATTAAATCGGGTGATGCTGAGGGAATTAGATTAAGAAATGAGACCCTTAAAGTAGTAAAGGAGTTTTGCTATTTAGGAAGTAAAATAACTGATGATGGTCGAAGTAGAGAGGATATAAAATGTAGACTTGCAATGGCAAGGAAAGCGTTTCTGAAGAAGAGAATTTTGTTAACATCGAATATAGATTTATGTATCAGGAAGTCGTTTATGAAAGTATTTGTTTGGAGTGTAGCCATGTATGGAAGTGAAACATGGACGGTAACTAGTTTTGACAAGAAGAGAATAGAAGCTTTCGAAATGTGGTGCTACAGAAGAATGCTGAAGATAAGGTGGATAGATCACGTAACTAATGAGGAGGTATTGAATAGGATTGGGGAGAAGAGAAGTTTGTGGTACAACTTGACTAGAAGAAAGGATCGGTTGGTAGGACATATTTTGAGGCATCAAGGGATCACAAATTTAGCATTGGAGGGGAGCGTGGAGGGTAAAAATCGTAGAGGGAGACCAAGAGATGAATACACTAAGCAGATTCAGAAGGATATAGGTTGCAGTAGGTACTGGGAGTTGAAGTAGCTTGCACACGATAGAGTAGCATGGAGAGCTGCATCAAACCAGTCTCAGGACTGAAGACAACAACAACAACAACAACAACAACAACAACAACATATACGCATCCGATCTTCATCATTCTTCTGTAGCATGACATTTCAAGAGCTTCTATCTCATTCTTGTCTGAATTGTGTTTTGTCCACATTTCACTTCCATACGAGGCTTCACTCCAGACAAATACCTGCACAGAAGACTTCCTAACACTTAGATTCATATTAAATGTTACTAAATTACATATTCTCAGAAAACATTTTCATGGTACTGCAAATCTGCATTTTATTTCTTCTGTACTTCAGCCATCATCATTTACTTTGCTTCCCAAATAACAAAACTCGTATACTTGTACCATCTCATGTTATTATCTAATTCCCTCAGCATCACGTGATTTGCATTGACTGCAGTCCATTACCTTTGATTTACTTTTGTTGTATACGTCTTGTTATCTCTTTTCAAGAAACTATCCAATCTGTTCAACTGCTCTTCCAAGTCTTTATCTGTCTCTGACAGAATTACAATGTCATCAAGTGAAAGTTCATTTTGGCCTAGTTAGTTTCCAGCTGCCGTCTGTTACACACTAGCAGAGCAGAAAATTGTGTAGTCAGCTTGTTCTACGCTTTTTATAGTTTAATTCTTAAATTCCATGAATGGTTTTGTAATAAAGAGGTGTGATCTTGCATTTAGTAACTGTAAAGTGTAGAGTCACACAATCTGTAGCATTCCTGTCATTCCGTTTGAACTGCCAGTTACGCTGCTCACTAATGCATCAGCCTCCATTGGTGAGACATCAGGACAATCACAAGTTACATATTTAGCTTTCTGTGTGTGCTTCTTCAATACTAGAAAGATAAAGAGAAATTACTTACACTAACCATCCCTCATATTCCGTGAAATAAAGAACCTATTAAATAATGAAACTAACTTTTAAGAAAAATGGAAATTGTATCTGCTTGACAACTCCTCCTCCTCTTCCTCCTCCTCTCTAGAAGAATTTTTGAGTATGTAATAATTCTTTAACTGAATAGGCAAAAGATGTACTCACCAAGTGGCAGCAGAACACACATGTAAAAGACCGTTGTAATTGGAAAGTTTTTGGAGCTAGTGGCTCCTTCTTCAGGCAGAAGAGTTGAAGGGGGAGGAAGAAGGAAAAGGACTGGAGAGGTCTAGGAAAAGGAGCAGATTTTGGGAAAGTCACCCAGAACTGTGGGTCAGGGGAGACTTACCATACGGGATTAGAAGGAGAGTCTTTCCTCGAATCTCTGAATACCTTTTCCCAATTAAATTTCACATGGTCCTATTCCAAATCCTATGCCACTTCCCTTGATGTTGATCGTGTCCTCACAGAAGGCCAGCTACACATTTCTGTCCACATTAAACCAACCAACAAATAACAGTACTTAAGTACTTACATTTTGACAGTTGTTATCCTTTCCATGTCAAACGTTCCCTACCATACAGCCTTGGCATCTGAGGCAAGCTTATTTGTTTAGACGCAGCAGTACACCACCATTTTCATCTCAGCCTTCACTACCCATAATTACCCCACCAGCCAGTGGCTCCTTCAGGCAGATGTGTTGAAGCAGAAGGAAGAGAACTGGAGAGATCTAGGAAAAGGGGTAGATTTTAAGAAAGTCACCTAGAACTGAGGTCTGAGGAAGAAAAAATGCCTCTGGCACTATCAAAACTAAGATGCCATATTCTGTTTCTTGAAACCTGCTCGTCTCTTGGAGTTACTTCAAAAGGCCTAACATTGAAAGTCTCTGTTTCTGAATGCAGTTCTGCCGTATACCAGGCTCTTTTACAGTCAAAATATAGCAACCTCTTGTTCTTACCCAGCTAATCTGTAACATATATGGTCATCAGCAAATTTCCACTCTGCCAGACTTCTCTCCTCATACAAAATCCTGCAGTCATCTGCCCCTTACGTTTCCTCGAATGGTATCATCCACCAAGTCAACTTCAAACTGCAACAACATGCCAGATTTCACCTCGAAAACCTATCCCATTCCCTTTTCATGGGTCACTTGAAGGGGGCTTTCCTGGAATCCGTAAGTCTTCAACCCTTGGTTTGGCTTAGATACATTGATGACATCTTTACCATATGGACTCATGATGAGGCTGACCTGCTAAAATTCCTAGTCTCTAAAAACTTTCTCCAATTAAGTTTCACTTGGTCCTATTCCATTAATCAGCTATTTCGACACGGCCATGACTTCCTAAAATCACGCCCTGAAATGAGATCAATTCTGTCTGATATTTTGCTGACCACTGCTAGAATAGCTTTCTGTCACTCTCCGAATCTCTGCAATATTCTTGTCAGACCCATGCTCCTTCTGCACCCATCTCCCTACCTTCTGTGTCCTACCCCCCCCCCCCCCCCCCATCATATACCAGCTGTTATATAAACACTGTTCGGCCTTCTGCATCAGCATGACTACTACCAAATTAGCAGTTAGGATGAATGGGCATAGGCAGAGGGTGTATACTGGCAACTCGCTATATCCTGTTTCAGAGCATGCCCTACAACATGCTCCATCTGGATTCTTCCCCCTAACACCAGTTTGTCACAGCTCTGCAGGTGGGAACTAGCACTATAACATTTCCTTGGTTCTTGCCACCCACCTGGCCTTAATTTATGTTAATTTCTTCCACCCCCAGCATTTCTTCACTGTAACTACTCTTCGCTTCACTCTGTTTTAGTTTTCTACACCTTTCATTGTCTTTCCCATCTATTTTTAATCCCCCGCCCCCTTCCAACCTCTGTTACGTACAATACACTTAGCTTCTCACTCTTATTTACTTGTGCACGATGTTTTAGTAGTAATGCCTGTATTGCATATTATAGCCTGTCTTCCACCTTTAAGCTCTCAGGTTTTCAAATCTCGCCGGATGCAGTCTCCAAAAATCAGTCTTTTCTTCTCATCCCATATGGTAAGTCTCCACTTACCTGTGGTTCTGGGGCACTTTCCCGAAATCTGCCCGTTTTCCTAAACCTCTCCAGTCCTTTTCCTTCACCCCACTTCCTTCACCTTCAACCCTTCTGCCTGAAGGAGGAGCCACTGGCTCTGAAAGCTTTCCACTTACAACGGTCTTTTACATGTGCATTCTGCCGCCACTTTCTATCTATCCAATCAAATAATTTTGTCAATAATTGATTGTTTTGATCACAGAAAATGCTAGAAAAACGCGCGCGTGTGTGTGTGTGTGTGTGTGTGTGTGTGTGTGTGTGTGTGTGTGTGTGTGCGCGTGTGCACCATGTGAAAATTAGTAGAATAATGCACCAGGTTTGTTGCTGTCACATGTATGTGCATGCATATCTCCCACATGGTGTGTTCCGAGTACTTTGCTGCCACTATTTTTTGAATGAGTGGGTGAGAGAAGCAGATATGCTTAGTGACCAGTTGAATGAAATTCAAAATGGTGCTCATGACAGAAGGACATGTTCACTGTAAAGTGTTGTGCAAAATACAATTCATGGAAAATGTGCGCCGAAGTGTTTGCAAAAGAGTTGTGTGCTTTGGCAAATCCTCCAGCAAAGTTTGCAAAGCAAAACTCAATTGCAAAAAATGGGTTCTGTAGTGACTAAAAACAGTAACTATCCAACAAAGATCAAACACCAGAAAACAATAATCTCAACACTATTTATATATGCATGTGAAAATTGAGGGATCATTAAGGACCTGCATCTGTATCCCTTCAAATTTACTGCTGCACACCAGCTAAAGTGTCCAGACTAACTTTCAGATGTTGAGTTCTACTGGTACTTTGTGAGTGAAAGGGAATCAGGACTTTTTGATCCACAATCCTTCATTTCTTCAGATGAGACCTGATGTAGCTTGTCAGGGTATGTGAACTCATAGAAAATATATCATTATGCATCAAAAAATCCCCATCAGTACTTTGAAGAGCTGCCGCACAATGTCAAGATTGGTATTTGGTGCATAGTGTCTGGTGTCCACATTATAACATGATTGTTTTGTCAAACTTGTTCTGTACACCTGCGACATACTGTTTATCAGTAGTATCAGTCCTGTGTATGTCTCGGTCCCATTGCTGAGAAACTGTAGGACACAGGCCCGCAATAGGGCATTGAACAGTGGCCAGCAAAAATACAGCACCGTGCATGACAAGCAGAAAGGGGCATCGAGAGTTGGAGGTCCAGTTTTACCTAGGGTGTTGAGCACGCTGTGGAGCCGAACGAAGGTAGAAGGTGGTGCAGGGTGTATACATGGACAAGGAAAAAAAAATTCCCAGAGTTCCTGGTTACAAAAACAATTTTTCCCCAGCGAAAATAGACCTTTTTCTGTGTTAAGTGACAGTATACTTTCCCTCAAAATTGTAAAACTTAGTGAAACTTATCAACCCTTTGAATGGTTAAAGTTTTTTACAGTGGCGAAGATCTTCCTGCTGCTTTAGAAAATGAAATCCAGGAAAAAAGTAATTTTTGATGTGCAGCAACATTTACCCTCGTTAGTTTCCAAAGCATTTAAATGGAGATTGCGATGCATTTATGTAAGCCAATTATGGCTCATGTCATGCCATCTTGCCAGCCAATGACGGCAGATATTCAGAGCATAGGACACGTAATATAGTCAGCCAGTAGCAACATCACTGTTAAGTAGCGCATAGGAAAAGTTATTCGGTTAAATTAATATATCTAGTGTAGCTACAAGAAAAGCTAAGCTTTCACATAAAATATTGGACTTTTTTGTGTGTGTTACATTGCAAGAGACATCACATAAATGTGCAAATAAAATTTTAAGTAACAACACAAATGTCTGGTCTTCTTGGCTCAAAATTCTTGTAAGTGGCTGATCCTCAAAGTGTGAAGTTTTGAATGAGAGTCAAACACTCTGTGATTAAGAGATCTCACGTAAAAAGAAATTAACATTGAGAGTAATACTTTTTAATCCAACATTCGCAAATTTTCCCACAACCTGTTAGACACCACAAAACAGGTGTTGCTGCGCGTGCACAGCTATGACAACATAGGAAGCCCATGTATTCGTATGTATTAAGCATTAAGAAATCGTACATTATGTCATAAAAGAAGCAGGACATCCAACGATACTCCAAGAGCACCAGAATTTCGTAAACCACACTAAAATGCATAGTTTCCGTTGAAGTGCACATTCGTATGTCCAGATTCACAACGAAGTAGGCCTCAACCTTATATTAAGCTTTTCAATGTAGTTTTTGGGCTGTAAATTTTCTTGGAGTACCAATCTCATGTCTAGTAATTCATTATGGCATAATGCTACACGTGCCAGAAGATGAAAATGTGCCCTTGAAATTCGGCAAACAGTTGAAACTAGCCATTAGTGTGGAATGAAACAATTCATTTCAAATAAATTGACTGCCTCAGAGGAAAAGATTAATAAAATCCAACTTTCTTTAGCAAGCCAACAAAAATAACTTAATCATCCTGCAAAGCAATTAATGCTTGCTTGACTGCCAAAAATAAAACCAGAAAACTGAAACTAATAACATATTTTAACCCTTTGTAATTATGTGAATGCATTTCAATTCACTTATAGCTCCAATCCACAAAAATCCATCTTTTCATTTGATGCGAGAGCTGTAAACGAGGAGGAAACAACAAAATTACTAAACATAAACACAGGTAACGTGGAGGCTACTCCCTCTCCCCTATACAACTCAGACTGCTCAGGATATGGGCAAATCTGGCATCCTGGGGATGCCAGAAAAATGTTTCCGGGCAGCATCTGGCTGCTTGTTGCTACTGCCGATACAGCTAACAGCCACACTTCAAGTAGCCCAGAGGCAGGAGCAGGTACTGTTCACATGTGATTCAACTGCACAAGTGCAGGACCCATTGGCAACTGCTCAAACAAACCTAATACAAACAGCTGTGTCATCATGCTCATCAGTAGCAGTTTGTTGTTATTAAGTATTACATAGTCTTTGTCCTAAAGCCTTTAACACGTTTTGCTGTTGGTTACTGTAAATGGCACATTTCCTTTGCAACTTAGTTTTATTTACTTATTTATTAATTTTTCTCTCGTTTACATTTTATTGTTGCAGTAGCAGGAAACAGTAATAGGCTTTGTTAAAGTATCAGTTTCTACGTGTCAAAATTAAAAAAAAAGCTAACTAAAAAGGAAAACAATGAAAAATTCCTGGAATTATAACAAATTTCCTGTTTTTCCAGTTTTCTCCCTAAAGAGAAAAATTCCCAGCTTTTCCCAGTTGCCCAGGGGCGTATACACGCTGTGGTGGCAACGTGTGGAGTATTATTGGCACCGCCACATAGGTTGGAGTTTAGCTGTCAGCTAGTCAATGGTTGGAGGAAGCAAGACTGTTCATCTACATCTACATTTATACTCCGCAAGCCACCCAACGGTGTGTGGCGGAGGGCACTTTACGTGCCACTGTCATTACCTCCCTTTCCTGTTCCAGTCGCGTATGGTTCGCGGGAAGAAGGACTGTCTGAAAGCCTCCGTGCCCGCTCTAATCTCTCTAATTTTACAATCGTGATCTCCTCGGGAGGTATAAGTAGGGGGAAGCAATATATTAGATACCTCATCCAGAAATGCACCCTCTCGAAACCTGGCAAGCAAGCTACACCGCGATGCAGAGCACCTCTCTTGCACAGTCTGCCACTTGAGTTTGCTAAACATCTCCATAACGCTATCACGGATACCAAATAACCCTGTGACGAAACGCGCCGCTCTTCTTTGGATCTTCTCTATCTCCTCCATCAACCCGATCTGGTACAGATCCCACACCAATGAGCAATACTCGAGTATAGATTGAACGAGTGTTTTGTAAGCCACCTCCTTTGTTGATGGACTACATTTTCGAAGGACTCTCCCAATGAATCTCAACCTGGTACCCGCCTTACCAACAATTAATTTTATATGATCATTCCACCTCAAATCGTTCCGCACGCATACTCCCAGATATTTTACAGAAGTAACTGCTACCAGTTTTTGTTCCGCTATCATATAATCATACAATAAAGGATCCTTCTTTCTATGTATTCGCAATACATTACATTTGTCTATGTTAAGGGTCAGTTGCCACTCCCTGCACCAAGTACCTATCCGCTGCAGATCTTCCTGCATTTCGCTATAATTTTCTAATGCTGCAACTTCTCTGTATACTACAGCATCATCCAGGAAAAGCCGCATGGAACTTCCAACACTATCTACTAGGTCATTTATATATATTGTGAAAAGCAATGGTCCCATAACACTCCCCTGTGGCACGCCAGAGGTTACTTTAACGTCTGTAGATGTCTCTCCATTGTTAACAACATGCTGTGTTCTGTTTGCTAAAAACTCTTCAATCCAGCCACACAGCTGGTCTGATATTCCGTAGGCTCTTACTTTGTTTATCAGGCGACAGGGCGGAACTGTATCGAACGCCTTCCGGAAATCAAGGAAAATAGCATGTACCTGAGAGCCTGTATCTAATATTTTCTGGGTCTCATGAGCAAATAAAGCGAGTTGGGTCTCACACGATCGCTGTTTCCAGAATCCATGCTGATTCCTACAGAGTAGATTCCGGGTTTCCAAAAAAGACTTGATACTCGAGCAAAAAACATGTTCTAAAATTTTACAACAGATCGATGTCAGAGATATAGGTTTATAGTTTTGCGCATCTGCTCGACGACCCTTCTTGAAGACTGGGACTACATGTACTCTTTTCCAATCATTTGAAACCTTCCGTTCCTCTAGAGACTTGCGGTACACGGCTGTTAGTAGGGGGGCAAGTTCTTTCGCGTACTCTGTGTAGAATCGAATTGGTATCCCGTCAGGTCCAGTGGACTTTCCTCCGTTGAGTGATTCCAGTTGCTTTTCTGCTCCTTGGACACTTATTTCGATGTCAGTCATTTTTTTGTTTGTGCGAGGATTTAGAGAAGGAACTGCAGTGCGGTCTTCCTCTGTGAAACAGCTTTGGAAAAAGGTGTTTAGTATTTCAGCTTTACGCGTGTCATCCTCTGTTTCAATGTCATCATCATCCTGGAGTGTCTGAATATGCTGTTTCGAGCCACTTACTGATTTAACGTAAGACCAGAACTTCCTAGGATTTTCTGTCAAGTCGGTACATAGAATTTTACTTTCGAATTCACTGAACGCTTCACGCATAGCCCTCCTTACACTAACTTTGACATCGTTTAGGTTCTGTTTGTCTGAGAGGTTTTGGCTGCGTTAAGACTTGGAGTGAAGCTCTCTTTGCTTTCGCAGTAGTTTCCTAACTTTGTTGTTGTACCACGGTGGGTTTTTCCCGTCCCTCACAGTTTTACTCGGCACGTACCTGACTAAAACGCATTTTATGATTGCCTTGAACTTTTTCCATAAACACTCAGCATTGTCAGTGTTGGAACAGAAATTTTCATTTTGATCTGTTAGGTAGTCTGAAATCTGCATTCTATTACTCTTGCTAAACAGATAAACCTTCCTCCCTTTTTTTATATTCCTATTAATTTTCATATTCAGAGATGCTGCAATGGCCTTATGATCACTGATTCCCTGTTCTGCACATACAGAGTCGAAAAGTTTGGGTCTGTTTGTTATCAGTAGGTCCAAGATGTTATCTCCACGACTCGGTTCTCTGTTTAATTGCTCGAGGTAATTTTCGGATAGTGCACACAGTATAATGTCACTCGATGCTCTGACCCTACCACGCGTCCTAAACATCTGAGTGTCCCAGTCTATATCTGGTAAATTTGAATCTCCACCTAAGACTATAACATGATGAGAAAATTTATGTGAAATGTATTCCAAATTTTCTCTCAGTTGTTCTACCACTAATGCTGCTGAGTCGGGAGGTCCATAAAAGGAGCCAATCATTAACCTAGCTCGGTTGTTGAGTGTAACCTCCACCCATAATAATTCACAGGAACTATCCACTTCTACTTCACTACAGGATAAACTACTACTAACAGCGACGAACACTCCACCACCAGTTGCATGCAATCTATCCTTTCTAAACACCGTCTGTGCCTGTGTAAAAATTTCGGCAGAATTTATCTCTGGATTCAGCCAGCTTTCTGTACCTATAACGACATCAGCTTCTGTGCTTTCTATCAGCGCTTGAAATTTCGGTACTTTACCAATGCAGCTTCGACGGTTTACAATTACAATACCGATTGTTGCTTGGTCCCCGCATGTCCTGACTTTTCCCCGCACCCTTTGAGGCTGTTGCCCTTTCTGTACTTGCCCGAGGCCATCTAACCTAAAAAAAAAAACGCCCAGCCCACGCCACACAACCCCTGCTACCCGTGTAGCCGCTTGTTGCATGTAGTGGACTCCTGACCTATCCAGCGGAACCCGTAACCCCACCACCCTATGGCGCAAGTCGAGGAATCTGCAGCCCACACGGTCGCAGAACCGTCTCAGCCTCTGATTCAGACCCTCCACTCGGTTCTGTACCAAAGGTCCACAGTCAGTCCTGTCGACAATGCTGCAGATGGTGAGCTCTGCTTTCATCCCGCTAGCGAGACTGGCAGTCTTCACCAAATCAGATAGCCGCCGGAAGCCAGAGAGGATTTCCTCCGATCCATAGCCACACACATCATTGGTGCCGACATGAGCGACCACCTGCAGATGGGTGCACCCTGTGCCCTTCACGGCATCCGGAAGGACCCTTTCCACATCTGGAATAACTCCCCCCGGTATGCACACGGAATGCACATTGGTTTTCTTCCCCTCTCTTGCTGCCATATCCCTAAGGGGCCTCATTACGCTCCTGACGTTGGAGCTCCCAACTACCAGTATACCCACCCTCTGCGACCGCCCGGATCTTGCAGACTGAGGGGCGACCTCTGGAACAGGACAAGCAGCCGTGTCCGGCCAAAGGTCAGTATCAGTCTGAGACAGAGCCTGAAACCGGTTCGTCAGACAAACTGGAGAGGCCTTCCGTTCAGCCCTCTGGAATGTCTTTCGCCCCCTGCCACACCTCGAGACGACCTCCCATTCTACCACAGGCGAGGGATCAGCCTCAATGTGGGCAGTATCCCGGGCAGCCACAGTCGTAGTACGATCGGGGAATGCGTGGGACGAGCTGTCCGTCCCCGACAAACCCCTATCCGGACACCCACAGTGATGCCGATTGGCAACAGCCTCAAGCTGTGTGACCGAAGCCAACACTGCCTGAAGCTGGGAGCGAAGGGATGCCAACTTGGCCTGCATCCGAACGCAGCAGTTGCAGTCACTATCCATGCTAAAAACAGTTGTGCAAAGAACGTCTGGACTAATCTACAGAGAGCACAAACAAATGGACACAAAATTTAAACGGTTATCAAAATACAAGATTGCCTAGTAAATGCAGTAATGCTGCTACTTGCGCACTGCTGACACACTGCTCAGCAGCAGAAGGAGACTACGCCATTTTACACTATTCAGGTACTAAAACGGGATGCTACAACTCTCAAACACTATAATACGCCCAAAATGTATGAATTAAACAATGCAAGTACTAAAAACACGCAAAGAAATTAAGAATTAAACTATGTAACAAATAAGTGAGCTAAGAGTATACGACTTTCTGCTGGCAGCTGCTTATCCAACGGTGGCAGGGAGCACTGCTTGCCTGTATTATGGAGTGTGTGTTTCTGTAACGAGGCAGTAATTTTGGTCTTCACTGACATGTGATTCACTGCATCTAGTTCCATTTGGATTTAGCAGGTGTTGATTTTACTGGGTCTTGGCTTGGTTGATTGTGACACAAGTCTGCACTTACTATTAAATTTTTTTTGTATCTACTTGTTTGGTCTATTACCTATTCAATGCTTGCCAGCCTCGTTTTATTTTTTGGTGTTTTGGGCAGACCCAGAAAGGGGGCTCACGCCATGCTTTCGTTGGTCTTCTTGTAGCTTTCAACAGACAATTTTGTGTAATGTAAATCACTTGTACATCTGTGGAAAAGATATCTATTTTTGTACTGGTCAGTGGATGCTAGCAAATCCACATTAGTTATTAAGTGTTTGCTGAAGTAGCCATCTGTGTAGTAACTATATTGTCCTTTGTTTGTTTGCTGTTACTGCCCACTGGGCTCAGCCAATCGCTTCTATATATTTGGTTGGCTACTGCCATTGTTTGACTGTAACCCTCTGAGATTATTTGCCTTACTGTGGTGGTCTATATTTCAACTGTACATGATACCAGCCAGAGTTCCTTTATATTTATAATTAATTTCCCTTATGATTTAATACAGCTGATGCCTTCTAAACCCCTCTCCATCTAGAGGCGGTTCTTAGTGAAGTTTGGTTTGGCCATTTGCAAAAACTTGTATGTTCTAGACAATTTTCTGTGAAGGTCTCATGAACTTTATTCCTTGTACCTGGTGTTTTTTATTGACCATTGTGCTGTAAGAGTCACTGTGTTGATAAGGTTGATAACCTCTTAGCCCACGGAGGCATCCTTGGATATAAGCTTAAGCTCCCTTAAAATAATTACTAATGGACTTCTTGTATTAAGAAAATTTGACACAAATCATAAAGCACCTTCACCCATCGCAAAACTTGTTTGTATGATGGCTGACTATTGATTCCATTAACCTGTATCTGCTTTAAATATCATCAAAGTTTTTTGAATTATGAAATTTTGTTTATGTAAGACTGGTCAGTGTTGTCGCAAGCTGGTCTTCATGGGCAAGGTAACTTGTTCCTTAAATAAATTTTTATGCAAAGCTTAGCTACCTGAAAGTGCTTCACAATGGTAGGCACTTATCATTGGGCCTTAAGCCATCTGTGCAGTTGCTAGATATAATTATTTGCTTTGCTAAATTGAAGTTCTTCACTTGTAATTGTCTGTTAATGGCCAGTGTCATATCGCAATTAATAATTCTTGCTGCAACTGCTTAGCGCTTCAAATTATTTTGATAAGAAGAGGCAGGAGATTTTATTTTGGGTCCGGCAACATGCAGTGATCTTTGTGTGTGCGCAATTTATTTATTTATTTATTTTTATTATCACTTTACACCCATGCATTTTAAGAACTGTATTTGTTTATGTGGTAAGTCTTGGGTTAAACTGCCTTTTTTTACTAGATATCAGTGCTTCCACTACACTAAATGTAAAGTGTTCAATTGTTTTTGATAATAAATTGTTGTTTACGTATATAAAATGTTGTATACTAGCACGTTACCACTCCCATACCAGCTCCCTAACATCTCAAAACTCTTAACGCTAATCGGTGCATACAGAAAACGGTTTAATCTATATGTAGATTAACTCGCAGAAGACAAGCGACTGTATGGATATTTTCAGCAAGACAAGAGTAACTGCACACACTGGCTTGACAACCTTGTCACAAGTACATAATGTGTTTGGCAAGGAAAGAACAGTCAGCAGAGACAGTGAAATTTCTTGTCCACCTTCGTCATCTGATATCTCTCCTTACGATTTTTACATGTGGGGTAAACTGATCAGTCAAATGTACTTGAATAATCAAACTATGGAAAAATCCAGGATGGAATTTAGTAATATTATGAAAAGGATAGCTGCTACTCAACATATAGTGGAGATGCTGAGTCACAGATAGGCGCAACAAAAAGACTGACACAAAAAGACAGACTATTTTGTGTCAGTCTTTGCTGTGCCTATCTCCAACTCAGCATCTCCACTATATGATGAGTAGCAACTATCCTTTTCGTAATACACTAGAATAATCTACACACACTGCAAGAGCTACAGCAGAACACTGAAAATGCTACTGCTGCTATCCCTCGGACAGAACTGCTACACATCTCACAGTTTGATAAATTGAGCATAGCACTGTATTGACATCAACAATGGCTGTTTCCAGCAGCTTATGCAATATGAACGAGGGCCAATCCCACACCAGTCATACTGTAAGTATTTTCTGGGAAAGTTTTATTTTGCACATGCAAAAGCATACATGCATTAACTAGGACACTGAGGTATCAAGATAACTTCAGGATGAGAACAGTGCTTCAGTATATCCTGTGGAGTAGAGTAACACAGTGATGTAACAGTTGTTCACCAGCTATGTTGCCATTGTTGTTGCCGTGAAGTCTCAGACGTAGTAAGTTGCCGCCCCCCCCCCCCCCCCCCCCCCTTTTATGATTCTCTATGTCAATGATTAGCGTTTTCCCCCTAAATTAATTTGATAACTAAAATAGCAACTTTCGTATAGTATAGTATAGTGGAAATGTGAAAACTCCTACTTCATAGTGAGGCCTAGCTCCATGTAACTTTGTTACCCAGCTCATTTATCTGAATATTGTTTGACCATTACTTTGGCTAGAGAGCATTTTAATCAGAAAATATCATTAATTGGAAATGTTCGTAGGCTATGACTGCAGATTCTGTATGAGCGAATGTACATATTTCAGTGTAATGACCCATAGCATGCAATAGTACAATAGTACATCTTTACAGTAACACATTTTATCTTTCCTAAAATTAATTATATTCCATGAGGTCGAGAGACGCTGCCACTTTTCATTGTAAATTCTGCCTTACCTATTGTGGGACACTGGACTTTCATTACTTATTTTTTTGCCTGAATTTTACTGAGTAAATCTACATACAGTACTAATCAATTACTTCATTAATTAATAATTTCATGAAATTTGTTATAATTTACAACTTGGCATTCATTCATGTAAACAATGAGAATCATAATGCAGAAGAAAAATAGTGTCCACATATTTTTGTAAATTTGTGTGACAATAATGTAAGGAAAAGATACCTATTTACTGCAAAGATGACACATTAAGTTGCAGACAGGCACAACTGCATTTTCTACAATCCAGAATTCCATTAGTTTTTTCATACATCCAAAACAGTTAAATCTAACCTAGGCATATTTTAAAGCATTACGTAGTTTTCAAAACAACAGTTTGTTATTACGCATCTCTTTATAAGAGCCACCCGTACCACAAATGAGTCAATCTGCAATACGTTTGCAATGGAGTAACACTTACATCTGTCTATACAGGAAACATACTGCAGTCTGTCTGGTGGATATGTTAAACCAAAAAAATTGTGCCACATGATGTGTTTCATGTCTTGTCACTTGTTACTCAATAAGTCAGTGACAATCTTTGATAATTACTTTTAATGTGAACTTATATGTGATAGCAATGATTGGGTTATCCTGTAACAATGACCCATAATGACAGTGTTGCTTAACGATAACAGTCTTGCTGTGCACATGGTGATATTTTCATTTTGCTCAGAAAGACCTTGCATTGGGTGACCTATTAAGTGACTGTGTTTACTGCTAATTTGCCACATGAAGACATTGTGACTGATTAAGCTGGTGTTAAGTTACCGCACTCAAAATATATTGCAGGCCATGAGCCAAATGAAGTATGTGCTACCCATTTATCTGTACTAAATTCAAATATGTGAGGCCTGACATGGCCATAACCAATACTTCAGACAATACTGAAATAGTATCAAGGTGTTTGATTTTCAAGTTTTAGTGTGGACTACAGTTTTGACAATAGCCCACTTCACTACAAAAATTGCAGCCAGTTTTAGACAGAGGCACCGGCTACAAAAGACATATATGCACCAAATTGGATCGGTTTCAATCATAAACCCTTACACATCCTCCATACAGTCCGGATCGCTCCCTATATTATTTCCCTATTTTTGGAGCTGTGGGTTGCTGCTAAAGCAAAACCCAGTCAGAAATGAACTAGGTCATGCCTTCTGTTCTGGCCTCACTTGTCATATCCCTGTGCTACCTTAAGTGCCAGTTATCACAGCCAATTGCAAGTGACACTTGTGGCCACCATCCTAATTGTATTGATCCATTTTACTTGTTTCTCTGTGTGACTGAAGCTAGTGGCAAAAGTATACAAAAAACTGGTAACACTACTGTGACCTGGCAAAGCTAACCCAGTAACACATCTTAATAGCAGAACAAGAGATCCTTCCAGCACGAAACCACATGGCTGTAGCTGTGACAACCATACTGCAAGCCTAAATAGTGGTGAACTGAGGTTATCCCCCTCACTCCTTTTTTTTCATCCTCAACAATGCTGACTATCACTTTGTTGTTCTTTTCTAAATCTAACCAATATAAAATATAACCATTTGTAATTTTTATATTAAGAAGTATTAAACGAGTCTTTTTTAGTCAATTAACCCAAGTCTGTTAAATATCAGGTATTTCTCTGTTCTTAACAGTGATGTGACATAGGAAGCTGTTGCCCCTACATCATATTAGAAACCAAGCATTGGTTGCATCCCAAAGTCTTCAGAAAATGACTGGACATAAACTACAACACATAGACAATAATGGAATGTATCAGTAGATAGAGCATCTCTCCATGTTTCAATTTGTAATATGCACTATGGTGTAGTTGCAAAGGGCTCTAGTAGGAGACAGCCACAGCAGAACTTCTTGTGTAATGCAACAATGCATGCGTTTTGTATCTTTCAATTGGTAAATATGAGTCTCTTGTGATGGTTCAGAGATGATTTCAATTTTGTACAGATATAAGGTAAAAGTTTGAACACACAAAAAAATCCATGGATGGTACAATGGCTCTCCTCTTTTTCAGTGGCACCTGCCGTACCCTGTCTTAACTCCTGTCTTCTTACGGGGTTGTCAAAGAATGTGTATTCTTTGGGATTTAATTTTGAATATCTTGTCACAAACAGTGCCCATATTCAGAACCTATAACAGGAGTTGAAAACTCGGAGAGATACTCTATCCACTAATGTGTTTCTATCTTTTGTATGTCTTATAGTTTTTACACAGTTGCCTCCTGAAACACTGCAGATACTTGTGAATAGCCCTGTGTTACAGTCTACAGAAGGTGGAGTGATTCTAGCAACAAGCAAAAGCTCACAATCTAGTATAGTCCAAAATGAATTTGACTGCACAATCATTTGTACAAGAGTAACAAGGGTCAGTAGACTCTGAAAAATAATTTCAGTATACTGTCAGCCACCATTATTCATACAAGTCACTCGAGAAGCCATTCAAAGACTTAACTCCATAACACACAAGTATCCAGAAGATTGACAAATGCATAAATAACTAACAGTACCTGCTTAGAAGACACACTGATCAACCAGATCATTATGACCAGCTATCTACCTTTGACATGGGCAATGGCAGTGATGCATCATGACATAGGACCAATAAGGCTTTGGTAGTCACTGGAGGGAGTTGGCACCACATCTGCACATGTGTCACCTAATTCCTGTAAATTCGGGAAAAGGGGGCAATGAACTCTGACAGAACGTTCAATCACATACCAGATGTGTTTGATCAGGTTCAGATCTGGTGAGTTGGAGGGTCAGCACATCCATTCCCCAGATCATAATGGAGCCAATGCCAGTTTTACTCCTTCCTGCCATGCAGGCATCAAGGAGCTGTTCACATCCTCCCATTGGTATGGTGAAGACTGTATTGGGATTCATCAGATCATGCGAAGCCCTGCCAATGTCCAGTGTCAATGATCCATGCCCACTTCTGTCACTGTTGCCGATGCTGTCTTGTTAACATTGGCATATTCATGGGACGCTGGCTGCAGAGGCCCATCGTTACGGATGTTGGGTGCACTGTGTGTTCAAACATACTTGTACTCTGCTCAGCATTAAAGTCTGATGTTAGTTCTGCCACAGTTCGCTGTTTGTTCTGTTTTACCAATCTACCCAGCCTACAATGTCTGACATATGTAATGTGGGGTGGCCGCTCAACCCCATGACATCTGGATGTGGTTTCACCACGTCTTGAAGACACTCACCACAGCACTCCTTGAACACCCGTCAAGTCATGCAATTCCCAAAATGTTTGTGCACAGCCTCTGGGCCATCACAATCTGCCCTTGGTCAAACTCAGACGGATCATGCACCTTCCACATTCTACACATGGGCAGCACAGTTACTGATACTACACGCACTGTGCATGTGTCGGACTAGCAGTCATTCCTCACCAGGTGATGCTGCTATCACCCACACAGGTTTATATTGGTAGTAGGGCAGTGATCATAATTTTCTGGTTGATCAGTGTAAGTAGGAAATTGCTGTAACTTGTCACACAACTGAAATACTGAAGAGTATTGCTCAAAAATGATAATGGAATAAACATGTAAAATCAACAGTAGAGAAAGTGAATGGAACAATGGAAAATCCTGGATGGAATGATAACAATAAAATGAAAAAGACAGATTGCTACTCACTACAATTGAAGGGGCACTGACTCACAGACAGGTACAATGAAAAGAGTGCTAAACACATAAGCTTTCAGCCAAAATACCTTCTTTGGAAACAGAAAACACACACACACAAGCACAACTCATGCACATGACTACTGTCTCCGACCCCATTAGTCTACGTTGTGCCTGTCTGCGACTCAGCACCTCATAAACATATGGTGAGCATCAATCTACCCTTTGCATATTATTGATGGTGAATGGAAAACAGATTTGTTGAAAGTGTTCTCTGAAAATCCAATACATGCATGCTTAAAGGAAACAGCACATAAAACGTCAGTGTGAAGAAGTCTATTGCGGATTTATTAGTCTGAAGCATAGCTTCATATGGAAGTGTAAGATCGGTGATAAAACAGTACAGATGTAAAGAGAATGGCAGCTTTCGAAAAATTGGGTACATAGGAATGTTAGATGGGTAGATAGAAATAGTTCATTTGATATTATAGTAAGCAGATCCAAGTGGATGCAGGTTGCAATACTTACACAGAGGAAAAAGACCTTCACAGGATAGATTAGCAAGGGGAGCACTAAACCAGTCTTTGCAGTGAACAACAACAGCAGCAACAAAAATATTCTTTGTATTTAAAAACTCAAACTAACCAAACTGTGGTTTTGTAAATTCAAATGGTGGCAACATGCATGTAGAATAGACACCATCTCAAGAATTTTATACAGCAGGCCTTAAACCTTTTCTTCTTTTTCCATGTAAGTAAAACAATAAAAAATGACATGTGCCTTTTCTCAAAAATCATAATTTTTATACAATATGTAATTTTAAAGTAGTATGATATGCAATGTAACTGATATAAACTCACAAAAGATAACAAGAATATAAGAACACAAAGAAAAACTTGTCACTCATACAGTAAAAAATTGTTTAATAAAGAAACTTTCATATACAAGGAAAAGGAATTCTATTATGGCAGGTGACAGAAGAAACTAAATTCTGATAAAAACATTTACTTATTTTCTCAAAAATAATGTTCAAGACGCAGAAACAAAAACTTGAGGAGAAGTGAGCAAAAGTCTTAACTATGAAAATTAATCATCATTCCAATCTGCTGTTTATCTGTAGAAAGTTCATCAGCAGTCATATTTCATTTAACTGACATTTCAGTTTGCACTTTCACAATATTTTTCTCTTCTTTTTACTGTAAGCATAACTCATTATTTCAAAACGCCATCCTCATCTTATTATGGTACCCAGCTGAGGTTCACTTCAGGTCCTGAAAATTCAAAACAGATACTGCTTCTGTTATATATAGTATAGAAGAAGACAGTAGAAACAAAGAAGAAATGTGTTTATGTATTATGTGCCAGGGAATTCATATAATGAAAACTTATGAATGAGATACAATATTTGTAAATAAAATAGAAAGAAACTTCCACATGGAAAAAAATATATTAAAAACAAAGATTCCAAGACTTACCAAGCGAGGAAGCGCCGGCAGACAGGCATAATGAACAAAACACACAAACACACACACAGAATTACTAGCTTTCGCAACCGATGGTTGCTTCTTCAGAAAGAGGGAAGGAGAGGGAAAGGCGAAAGGATGTGGGTTTTAAGGGAGAGGGTAAGGAGTCATTCCAATCCCGGGAGCGGAAAGACTTCCCTTAGGGGGAAAAAAGGACAGGTGTACACTCGCACACACACACATATCCATCCGCACATACACAGACACAAGCAGAAATGAAATAGTTCTCACCTATCAATCAGGTCTCACACTCTTTGTTAAGTAACTTGTACTGGGAATTTCTGTTTTCTCCCTCCAAAACCTGGAAGGGAATATTTGTACTTTATTCTTCCATATTAATAATTTAAGTAATAATAAAAAGGCTGGGGGATGAAGTATGCATGGAATTTTGATCACTGCTTAAGAAAAAGATTTGAAACACAATATTGTAAAAAAACAAGTAGAATGTTAATGTACAACTTCATTCATAAATGTTCATATGAGATGGAAATAATGGACATTAATCACACATCTAATAAAAGAGTTTACATAGCTGAAACTTATTTTATACTTTACATAAGCAAATTGTTACTGTTAATTAACATACTAGACAGGATTGTAAAGGTGGACCACCATAATGTCTTGACATAACAAAAACTAATTGTAATGCGACAAGTATGTATTTGCAGTACTTAGAAACTATTAATACCATTGCAATCTGTACGGAAACAAAGTAAGTTTCAAACTGAGTCAAAATAAAGGTCAGAAAAAATGCTACAAAATACAGATTGTTCAGGTGGATCTGTACTTCTTCAGTGCTTGCTTACTATTTTCTTTAGAAACAAATTTACTAAGACAACAGTTCACAAATTTTATAGCTAAGTGAACAGGATTTGTATATTAAAAGAAAGAAAGGAAAAAACTGCAGGGTCCAGTATCTAAATATACTAATAAAAAATATAAATACATGTGTGAGTGCGCGCGCGCGCGCGTGCGTGTGTGTGTGTGTGTGTGTGTGTGTGTGTGTGTGTGTGTGTGTGTGTGTGTGTGTGTGTAAATAAGCCTAATTACTAGACATACTGTACAAAAGTATTCAAAAATATTTTTATTATATTCACTTAGCTGTCACAACTAGATGAAAACTCAAAATCAAGGGGTCAGGGTTAAAAAGGCCTCAATGGGATTTTTGACATTGTCTGTCACCCATGACAGAATCAATATCTGTATCAAAACTGGTTAATTTTAGCCTCAAATCACTATCTACATTCAATCTATTCGTGTGCTTACTTTTCAGAAATATAAAGCTGAAAAGGCTCATCCACATAGGTAGTTTATCGAAAAGCCCATCAAATGTCCCTCTGAACATTAATTTAGCACTAGCTCCACAGGGACCAAGCGAAGTTGTCTGGTGGCTAACGCCCTCAACTCACATTCTAGAGACCTGTGTCCAATTCTTGGATTGGCCACCTAGATATCAATTTTCTTTGATCATCCAGGTCACTCCATGGAAGTGCCTGGATAGTTCCTTAAAAGGACCCTGGCTGCTTCCTTCCCCTCAAGTAGCAAGAAATCTGAGCAAAGCTCCATCTTTCATAATTTTGCCATGGATCAGATGTAAAACAGCAAACGTCCTTCTTTCCTTCCTTTTTGTGTCAGGGTATTAAAAGTGGAAAATTCAACCAAGTCATTCTTATGAACAGTTGTGTCCAAGAAACTACCACCTTAAAAAATTACTTGTGTGTTGAACCATGAGCAACCAACCAACAACACAGGCGAGCCCTGTAGCACAGTCTGTAGAGGTGTAGACTTCCAGCCACCTGGTGGCAGAAGATATTGGTTATTTTCAACATATAAAAAGCTGGCAGTCTGTCTTAGCAGCTTCTTTTGGTTTATTCTTTGTGTGTGTGTGTGTGTGTGTGTGTGTGTGTGTGTGTTGCTGCTGTATGAAACAACAACCTACTACAGAGATGTTGCATTGCTGCAGGACTTCACAAATACATACTACTTCTATAATGCTACACTTCATGTCGAAAAGGAGGAAGAGGATAAAGAATGCAGACTAACAGATTGTGCAATATCACTTGCTCCACCCTAGCAAAGGCAAAACAGTTTGTGCAGGTTGCACATTTGTGCCCGCGCTTACACATAATATTTTCGTCTCAGTACTTCTTTTGCAGTAATTCATTAATTCTGAGAGCATCAGAATAATAGCAGATTGGATGATCTGCCACTTTTGATGGTTGACACAAAAACCAAATATCAACTTGTCTGAGATTCAAACATTTTGGGAACACATTTCGTTCAATTTCAACATAATCTGTAGTCAGCCTCTGATAAACAAGGCCTCAACTTACAATGACAGAATAAAAATTGCAAAACCAAAATAATAAATAATGTACAGTAATGAAATTTTGGGAATACATTTGTCTAGTTAACATAGTTATTAACATTGTGAGATCACAGGTCAATGTAAGTGCGAGATAAGCCACTGCAAATGTGAAATGCTGGTACCAGTGTACCCACCAGAATTTTGAATGCAAGGATGGAAATATGCGTGCATTTTGTTGTATGGGTGTATGGAGTTCCATGCCTGTTGCACTTGGTCAGTCACTACCGGCACAGTTAATGCTATTTGTGGATGTTGCCAGAGATGTGATTTGATGATGTGCTAAATTGGAAACTGGTCTGGTGATCAAACAGGACAAGACGACATGCAGACACACTGCAGAGCATGCTGGATTACAACAGCAGTATGTGGGTGAGTGTCATCCTGTTGGAAAACACCCTGTGGAATGCTGTTCATTAATGGCAGCATGACAGGTCAAATCACTAGACTGACATAAAAATTTGGAGTCAGGGTGCATGGGATAACCACAAGAGTGCTCCTGCTGTCATACGAAATCACATCCCACATCATAACTCCATATGTGGGTCCAGTGTGTCTAGCAAGCAGACAGGTTGGTTGCAGATCCTCCTAATCAATATACGGCCATCACTGGCACCGAGGTAGAACCAGATTTCATCAGAAAACACAACACACCTCCACCCTGTTCTCTAAAGAGCTCCTGCTTTACACCACTGAATTTGCAAATGGCAGTGGTTTGATGCAGTGGGAGGTACACTACTGGACAATTGGCTTGAAGCCATCCCTGAATTAACCAATTTGTAACAGTTTTTTGTGTCACTGTGGTGCCAACTGCTGGCTCAAATTGATGCTGCAGATTCAATATAATACAATGTGCCAGAACCAAACGCCAAACACAATTGTCTTCCCTCTTGGTAGTGCCGCATGACTGTCCATAACGCGGTCTTCTTGCGACCATACATTCTCATGACCACTGCTGTCAGCACTGGTGAACAGTGGCTACATTCCTGCCAAGTCTTTCTGGAGTTTTTCAGAAGGAACTGCCTTCTTCTTGTAGCCCTACTAGATGACCTTGTTCAGACTCAGTGAGGTGTTGATTACGGCATCTTTGTCACTTTGCAGGTATTCTTGATTAACATCAACTCACCATATCCAGTCTCAAAGATAACTAACACTCATGACTGTTACAGCACGTATTTAAAGCAAACCTCATTTGCATCCTTATAGTAGCCCTACTGGCACCACTCTTATGCAACTGGTGTAAAATCTGAACAGACATCATCTTTTGGATGTAGAAACATGGCTACCAACTTTCGTTTACGTCACACAACTCTTCCTTGGTAGTGCATTTTTTTCCTGTCAGTGTATGCTATTATACAGTAATTAGACAAGACATTATAACCACATGCTTAATTGCATGTTAGTCCACCTCTCAAATGAGATGGATTTGTCAAGTCCTTGTTAGGTTTCTGGAGGTATATGACTTTTACTGCATAACTACTTCAAAGGGTGGAGGATCATGCATTTATATCAGAAAAGGAACACAGTTCAAATCAAGACACGACCTCAGTACCGTAAGTGAAGAAAAACACTTTGAAATATCAGCTATTGAATTAAGAGGGCTTGATATCACCAAGAAATTAATCATTTTGTGTGTGTATAGATCTCCCAGTGGTAGTGTGGACACTTCTTTCAATAAGTTAACAGAAGTTTTAGATAAAGTCTCAAGTATAAAGGTCAACATAATTCTGTGTGGGGACATTAACATCAACACTAACATCATAAATGAATCCAGCAGCACCTTCATAAACATCCTTCAAAGTTTTGGCATGTCCCTATTGGTCAATAGTGCAACAAGGGTTACCACGATGACTTTATCAGTAATTGACCGTGTGGCCACAAATACGGACAAGGAAAAATGTGATGTAACTGTAAAAGATCTCAGACTATCAGGCCATCTCTGTCAAATAACAACAGTAAAGGCAGGCACCGAAGCATTCCCTAAATTATAAGCCTACAAACAACATCTGTCAGAATCAAAATAACAGATTTTTCAAAAGAACTACAAAAATAAAGCTGGGATAAAGTGTATAAAGAAACCAATGTGAATATGAAATTCTCTAAATTCTCCACATTGTTTAAACTGAACTCTGAATGTCTGTATCAACATCTCACAAAAACAGTTTGATAACAGCAGGTATTAAGAAGTCCTCCCAAAAACTTAAACAACTCAATTCCACGAAAAGATTTGCAATGATCCAGAATTCTTACATTTCTATCATAGATACAAAAAGATCTCTATGAAGGTGCTGGTTGCTGCAAAAAAGTCATTTAATGACAAAATAATATATAATGCAGAGAATAAAAGCAAAGCAGCCTGGGATGTTATAAAAGAGGAAATGGGGAGAGGCAAACAAATGCAGAATAACATATTGCTAAGGGGTGAGGATAAAGTAATAAATGATCCACAGCACTTAGCAAACTATGCAAATGAGCATTTTTCAAGTATTGCAGAGAAGTTACAGTAAAAATTCCCCCAAACAAATATAACACCTGTAAATAATGTTGCACTAAATACAATGATGCCACTTCCAATCACAAAGAATGAAGTCAGTAAAACATTTCAAAAACTAAAAAATAAAAATTCAGTAGGCTTAGGCACGCACGCACACAAAGTATTTGGATGGTGTAAAAGCTATTAACACATTTAGGTATGTCCCAGCAGCAGCAACACTTGTCTTTTTAAGTGCTTGTGTACAGATAAGTAATAAATTTACTAGTAATAGATATTTAAGAGAATATTATATGGGAAACAGGTGTACTAGCACATACTCTTAAGACAGGTAAGGCTAACCTTTGTTGACCTGTGGGCCTGATTTACATACTTACTTAAAGTTGCAGATTGCTTGGTTATGTGATGCAACAGCAGTACTGCAGCACATAAAGTCAAAACTATAGCATCCATGATATTACTCTTTATGGGGTAAGACAATGATATGAATAGCACTCCTTTCCTGACATGCCAAGCCATGTCAATGAATTAGGGCTCAAATATCACATTTTTGAGAGTACATTCATTTTATGTATACCACACCTTCAGATGTTCACATTTATTTCCATCTTCAGATGTTTAAATTTATTTATGCATCACAATCAGTTTCTTCACTTATGCTGCAAAATTCTACAATGCCACTAGAAAGAAATAATGTTCACAAAATGTAAATAAATGTCCAAATCTGAAGATAGGATGCCAGGCATCTTGAAATGTCATCAGGGAAAAATAAATTACCGTGGAAACACCTAGTAGCAGCTAATTCTTTATAAATTACCTTCAGTTTTAGTGTATGTGGAGGTCTGATATGTCCACAGCATATAAGAATTATCACTAATGCTAATACCTGAAATAACATAAAAACAAAATATGCACAGAAACACTTGCATGAAATTAACAAGTAGCACAGAACTTTACGTGTGAACCTACAACAGATAACTAGTACTTCCACTAAATTATGAACCCTGTTGCCATCATTCATACTGGCTGCAAACCTGAGGTGAGGTGAACACTGGTGGAAATATCTGAAAATGTATCCCAGCATAGTATAATTTGAATGTCTTGTTCTCCTCCCCCAAAAATTTCTTCCACAGGTTGGATTGAAACCAGCTACCAATTGGGTTTGGCCCACGGGCTGCCCAACCATGCTCTAAGTCAACTACAAAAGTTTTCACTCTTTTATACACTGACGGGGGAGGGGGGGACTGCAACACCAAGAAGAGCTGTGTGACATAAACGAAAGTTGATAGACATGTTTCTACATATGAGACATGATGTCTGTTCAAATTTCACATCAGTTGCATAAGAGAGGTGCTAGTAGCACTACTGAGAGAATGCAAGTCAGGTATGCTTTAAATACACAATGTAATATACATAAGTGTTGGTTACCTATCAGACTGGATGTGGTGAGCTGATGTCAGTCAAGAATACCTTTAAGGCAACAAAGATGCTGTTATTGACGCCTCACGGAATTTGAACGAGGCTACAAAAAGATGGATGTTCCTTCCGTGATACTGCAGAAAGACTTGGCAGGAATGTAGCCACTGTATGTGGTTGCTGACAGCAATGGTCATGAGAATGTATGGTCGCAAGGCAAGCAGCTTCTGGATGGCCACATAGCACTACTGAGAGGGCAGATCATGATGTTCGGTGTACGGCTCCGGCATACCACATCTGCAGAATCAATTTGAACAGCAGTTGGTGCATAAGTGCCACAGCGAACAGTTACAAGTCAGTTACTTTAAGGACAGCTCCAAGTCTCATGTCCTACAGTGTACATTCCACCGACTTAAACCCACCGTCATTTGCAACTTCAGTGGTGTCAAGCAGGAGCCCACTCTAGGGCAGGGTGCAGATCTGCTGTTCTTTCCGATGAAAGCTGGTTCTGACTCAGTGCCAGTGATGGCTGTGTGATGGTTACAAGAAGGTCATATCCCAACTGCAAACCTGTGCGTTTGTCTGGTTATTCGACTTGCCATGCTGCCATTCATGAGCAACACTTCAAGAGCTGTTTAACAACAGGAAACACTCACCCACATACCACTATTATAATCCAACATGCTCTACAGAGTGTCAACATGTTGCCTGGCCTACTTTATCACCAGATCTGTCTTCAATTAAGCACATATGGGATATAACTGGGGGACAAATCCAGCATCATCCGCAAACAGCATTACCCATTGCTGTATTGAGCAACCAAGTGTAACAGGCATGGAACTCCATCAAACAAACTGACATCTGGCACATGTACAACACAATGCATGCCCATATGCATGCTTGTATTCAACAGTCTAGCAGTTACACCGGTTATTAATGTACCAGCATTTCACATTTGCAATGACTTACCTCTCACATACATCAACCTGTCGTCTTGCGATGTTAATCACTCAAATGTGTAATGTAGACAAGTAAGCTCTTGGCTAAGAAAAATGTATTCCCGAAATTTTATTACTGTACATTAACTACTTTCTGGTGTTGCAATTTTTTCCATCAATGTATGTATCACAATAGCGAAGAGTTTATAAAGAAGGAAAATTTAAATTTCCTGGTTCAGAAAAGTTGCATAGTGCTTTGTGTTTTATGGCCTAATTTTTATGAATGAGTTTTTCAGTTTATTCAGTACTCTAAACTGTGACAAATGCTTGACTTACCAGAGGACTGATAGTTCCAGGGTGTGGTTTGATGGTCAGTGTAGCTTTTTCCATCGGAGAGACTGCAGTGTTGTGGGAAATGGGGAAATAAATAAGGCTCGGCAGTGGTATTGCAGGATAGGCAGAAGAGATAAAAAACAGTGAAACAGTAGGTGAACGTGCAGCTCTTCATGCTGAACTAGATAAGGCAAGGAAAGATCTGGACAAGTTAACAAGGGAGAAGGGTAAAGAGTGGTAGGAAGTGGCTACAGCTAATAGTGGGCACAGGCATAGGACTTTCTGTGTTGATGTTAATGTGGAAACTACATTTGAATTGTTGCCCCAGTTAGAAATGCTGAGCCTCATGCAGGTGTAGCTGTAGCTGTAGAAGGATCACAACAAACAATGACAATAATTTGAGAAAGAAAGAGATACAAAAATCTCTGAAAAGAAAGAAAATGTTATAAGGTAGTTCACATGATACAGAAGATGGCAAAATGCTGCAGGATGATTCAGGTCCAGAATACTAGGTCATAAACTTTTTAGAAAATAGTGTTTGTCTTGGTCAGGTAATATACACTGAAGAACCAAAGAAACTGGTACACCTGCCTAATATCGTGTAGGGCCCCCCCGTGGAACATGCAGAAGTGCTGCACCATGATGTGGTATGGACTCAACTAATGTCTGAAGTAGTGCTGGAGGGAATTAACACCATGAATCCTGCAGGGCTATCCACAAATCCGTAAGAGTACGATGGGGTGGAGATCTCTTCTGAACAGCATATTGCAAGGCATCACAGATATGCTCAATAATGTTCGTGTCCAGGGAGTTTGGTGGCCAGCGAAGTGTTCCTGGAGCCACTCTGTAGCAATTCTGGGCATGTGGGGTGCCGCATTGGCCTTCTGGAAATTCCCAAGTCTGTCGGAATGCACAATGAACATGAATGGATGCAGGTGACCAGATAGGATGCTTACGCATGTGTCACCTGTCAAGAGTCGTATCTAGATGTATCAGGAGTCCCATTTCACTTCAACTGCACATGCCCCACACTATTACAGAGCCTCCACCAGTTTGAACAGTCCCCTGCCGACATGCAGGGTCCATGAATTCACAAGGTTCTCTCCACACCTGTACATGTCCACCCACCCGATACAATTTGAAACGAGACTCATTCAACCAGGTATCATGTTTCCAGTAATCAACAGTCCAATGTCGGTGTGACAGGTTCAGGCAAAGTTCTAAAGTCCAATGTCAGTGGGACAGGCCCAGGAAAGGTTCTAAAGCTTTGTGCTGTGCAGTCAGCAAGGGTACACAAGCGGGCCAGTGGGCCTTCAGCTCCAAAAGCCCATATCAACAATGTTTCGTTGAATGGATCACAAGCTGACACTTGTTGATGGCCCAGCATTGAAATCTGCAGCAATTTGGGAAAAGGTTGCATGATGGAATGATTCTCTTCAGTTGTCATTGGTCTCATTCTTGTATGATCTTTTTCTGGCCCCAGCAATGTCAGAGATTTGACATTTTACCAGAATCCTGATATTCATGGTACACTCGTGAAATGGCCATTCAGAAGAATCCTCACTTCATCGCTATCCTGGAGATGCTGTATCCCATCGCTCGTGTGCTGACAATAACACCACACTTAAATTGACTTAAATCTTGATAACCTGTCACTGTAGCAGCATTAACCAATCTAACAACTGGGCCAGACACTTGTTGTCTTATTTAGGCATTGCCGACCGCAGTGCCGTATTCTGCCTGTTTACAGATCTCTGTATTTGAATATGCATGCCTGTAACAGTTTCTTTGGCACTTTTGTGTAGGATATAATGTCATTATGTACAGATTTTCCAAAGGAAGATATCATGGTCATAGTGGGAGGGCTGGTTAATGATACTGACATTGATTGCATGTATTCTATAAAGTAAAAAATTGTTAAGGCTTTCATGGCCACTTGTTGGCAAATTGCCTGTTGTATTCCGTCTCAGGTTCTTCTGCTGAAATTTGTTTGATGATTTTTCTAACGTTTTGCCAGCATGAATGGCTGGCATTGCCAAAGCTTCACCCACCTTTTCTGGTAGCTGACTAAAAAGTGACCTCTTAAGGACAGCATCCACAACAAAATATACCAGTGAGGGATCTGTGTCTGTCTGATGGGATTTATGTCTGTTTTGGGATTCCATGATTGACAACACTTTAATTCTTTATCGGGAGAGTTAATTTGGAGTTGGAAAAGCTGATTGTGTTAGGTATGGGGTGTAACACTGGTTTGATTTTTGCAGATACTATCACAGCTTCTTACTTCTGTAGAGTGGATATCGACAGAGGAGCAGTTGCCGCATTTATTAGAAACTGCCTTAAATACAAGAACAATGACATTAATAAATTCTGCATAGAATCACGTCTAGAAGCATGTGCAACAGAAGTAAAATTCCATAACAGATCCTTCATAACAGTCCCATATACAAACACTGCAAGAAATTATAATCTGTTCATCAATTGTCTAGAAGCTCTATTGTTGTATTTAACAGTAAAAAGCACTGGAACTGTGGTTGCTGGCTATTTTAACATAGATTTTATTCAAAACTCTTCCAATAAACATTTATTACGGCCATTAACACCATCATTTAACCCAGTTCCTACAATAAACTTTCCAACTACAAGAGCTAGATGCTCTAAGGTGGCCATAGATCAAAGAAACAAAATCATATCACAAAACCAATAATAAACAGCTTTTCAGACAATGACATACACAATACTGAGCTGATTAAAAAGTCTATTAAATCGGAGTACAAGATAGTAGTTAATCTACCAAAAATTGAGTACTTTAGGAAACTGTTCAGAGTTATGAACTGAAGAGATGTTTACAGAGCTTGTGACATTAATGAAAAACACAATAAATTCATTAATAAAGTTATTACATCATTTGAAAACTGTTTTCCTCCAATATTAGTTCAGATTAAACAAAAACATAGATTACTCAAGGAATAAAGGTATCTTGTATAACAAAAAGAAAACTGTCAGCCAGGAACTGTTCCAACATTGATGATTTAGCTCATAACTAGGAATACTGTAGGCTATTAAGCAAAGTAATCCAAACATTTACGCAAATGCACTGTAAGACGAACACTGGAACATCAGGCAACAATATAAAAACAATATAGGGTACAGTGAAAGAGGAGATTAATAGAACTACAAAAAAAAAAAAAAAGCTGGAGCAGTTTAAGAGTACATGACACATTGGTAACAGATGGGTGTAGTCTGGCAAATATCTTTAACGAGTATTTTACATCTGTTCCTGATAGATAGTGTGAGATGGCTAAGGTCAGTGAGTAATGCCCAAAATACCTGAGACTAGCCTTTACAAGTAACATCCATAATAAATTCTTTATAATAAAAGCTTTCTAGTGGTTATGAAAAATGTCAACAACTTCAATTAATATGTGCTCTTGTGAGTTAAGTAAAATTTTAAGTTATTTGTACAACCAGTGTTTTATCTTTGTTGCATTTCCTGATGTGCTGAAATATGCTGACATCGAACATCTGCTCAAAAAAGGATTAAAGAAATGCCACCCTATTAAAAACCTATTTCACTTTTGTCACTATTCTTGAAAATTTGAGAAAAGGTAATGTACAGACAGCTTCTTCACCATCTGACCATGAATAACATACTGTCAAAGACAGAGTTTGGGTTTCTGAAGAGTTCACATACTGAGAAGGCTATTTACACATACAGCGAGAAAGTGCACCTGACTGCATGAACTACAACATCCTTTTAAGTAAATTGGAATACTATGGTGTCACTGGCAGTGCTGCAAAATAGCTCATGTCATATCTTGAAAACATACGGTGTCATAGTGAGAGACTAGTTAATCAGTTAACTAAGCTATCAGTCATCATTGGATCGGGAAATAATTAAATGTGGTGGCCCACAAGCATCCATCTTGGGGCCACTGCTTTTTCTTGTATACATTAATGACCTCCCATTAGTTACACTGCCAGGCACAGACTTTATTTTGTTTTCAGATTATACAAGTATTGCAATACATAGAAAGTCTAGTATCGTTTTAGAAAGGCCCACTTATGCTATTTTCAAGAACATTAATAACTGGTTTACAACCAACTGAATGTCGCTGAACTTTGAAAAGATCCACTACAGTACATGCAATTCAGAAAATTTAAGAGTATACCACCACTGGTTTACAACCAACTGAATGTCGCTGAACTTTGAAAAGATCCACTACAGTACATGCAATTCAGAAAATTTAAGAGTATACCACCCAGCATATGCATAAATATGAGGAAGTTCAGACAAAAAAATTGACAGTAGTAAATTTCTGGGATTACAACTTCGTAAGAAGCTCAGTCAGAAGGAGCATACCATAGAACTACTGAAATGCCAAAACAGTTTCTTATTTGCAGTGTGAATGTTATCAGGCACAGGTGAAATAAAATAAAAAAGTTGGCATACTTTGTTTACCATCATTCCATAATGTCATTGCACCATATTTTGGGGCAACGCTTCAAGCCAAACAAAAGTTTTCTGAGTCCAAAAACATGTAACACATATTATTTGTATTGTGAATTCATGTACACACTGTTCAAGGAACTGGAGTGCTAACTGCAGCTACTATTCTTTAATGAAATTTGTTACAAATAATAGTTCCTTTCCAATAAACTGCTCAGTTGACAAAATCAGTACAAGGAACAAGAAAAACCTACATAAATACTTAAAGGCACTTATTTTACTCAAAAAATGGGTCCACTAATGAGAAAAACACATTTTCAACAATTTCTCAGCAACCATAATAAATGCAATTTGACATACTGAATGTAGTATTTCTGTATTTTTAATTAATATCACATAATATAAAACAAAAATCCAAAATGCTACACATCCCCAAGGATCTCCTCAGTTTGTATTTATGGAACCAAGAATTCCTCTAACACAATCTAACCTATGTAATTAAAATGGTTACTCATAATGTGAGTAGTCTCATTACTTATGTATCGAGTTTCTGTATACTGTTGAGCTACCTACCAAAGACAAAACAAATACTTACAGACAACAGCATTACACTAATATTTACTCATAAGACATCACATACTGGTTTTAAATGACACATAACATAAGAAAGAAAATCCTACCTGAAAAACATTGATCTCCTTTTAAGCCATGCCTGTATTTCTCTGTGTATTCTCTCTACTGTCACACAGATGATTAACTAATGATGAATGATACAATGGATGACCTTTGAGGACCTGAGAACTAGCTTCTTCTATCTGGAAAAAATCATGCAAAATACTAAAATGATCTGAGCATTGTTGGAACATCTTTAGTCACAAACATTGACAAAAGGTAACTTGAAGTCTAGAAACAACACTGCATACTGACCACTCACAAAATCTGGAACTAATAGGGACAGAACAAAGAATTGTCTAGTTACAAGCATGGCAAAATTTCAACAAAACACATTCCCCTTCCTCAGTGCTTCTGAATACTTTTTGTATTATTTTTATTTCTTCTATCTTTTTTAGCAGCCAATAAACATACACCAGTTTTAAGGCTTTTCATTTTCTTTGGTTTAATCTTTTTGTCCTAGAAAAATGAAACAATGAGAAGACTGTTACTCATGATGGATTTCGGTCAAAGACTTCTTCAGCAAAGGAAACACACACATTCACACAAGCAAGCACACCTCATGCAAACAACTGCTACCACCTCAGCTCTGACTGGAATGCAACTCCTATGTGAACAGCAATGTGAATTGGACAGCAATGTAGGGGGGTGGTGGGGGGAGAGAGAAGAATGCTTTCTGGGGAGGGGGAGAGAAGAGTGCTTTCTGGCATGGCATGCAGGGTCTAGGGGGTGGCCTGATAGGACTGCCAGGTGCAGCATCAGGAGGTTGGGTGTGAGGGGTGGAAAAAAAGGGGGAGTGGAAAAGAGGAGGTGTAAGGAGGGGGGAAAGGATGGGAGCGTGCATTGGCAGAGGGTGAAACACAATTAGGGTGAGGGGATGTAAAAAGGGAGGAGATGAGGGGACAGAGAGGGCATAAACTGTTGGGTAGAGGGTGCGGGGACAGTAAGTTACCACAGGTTGAGGCTGGGATAATTTCGAGAGAGGAGAATGTGATGTGATGTAAGGACAGCTCCCATTAGCACAGTTCAGGAAAGCTGGTGGTGGAGTGAGGATCCAGATGGCCTGGGCTGTGAAGCAGCTATTGATATCAAGCATATTATGTTCAGCAGCATGTTGTGCCACACAGTGGTCTAATTTCCTCTTGGCCACAGTTTGGCAGTGGCCGTTCGTACCAGTGGATAGCTGGTTGGTAGTCATACCGATGTACACTGCACATCCCACCACCTGATTCTTGTAGGCTCATCAGGTCACTATTTAGTCCCTGAAAGCCCCACCAGACAGCACTCTTCTCTCACCCGAACTGATATTCCCCTTTCCAACCCCACTCCAGATTGCTACTCACATGACAGTTGCATTCCGGTCAGAGCTGCCAGTGATAGCAATCATGTGTGCAGGAAGTGTGCTAGCTTGTGTGAATGTGTGTGTTTTCTTTGCTAAAGAAGGCTTCAGCTGAAAGCTATAGTGCGTAACAGTCCTTTCATTGTACCCACCAGCAACTCAATGGGTCATCTTTATGGTATGTAACAAGCTATCTTTTTTCTAATATTGTTGATATTCGAGGATGTATACATGGACAAGGAAAAAATATTCCCAGAGTTTTTCTGGATTTCCTGATTAAAAATACACTTCCTACTGGATGAAAATATACTATATGAGGGTGAAAAAATATTTTTTCCATGTTAAGTGACAGTACAGTTTTTTTTGGAGTTGTAAAACTTTTCAATCCTTTGAATGGTAAAGGCTTTATACAATAGTGTTCCATGGTTTTGGAAACGAAGTCCAGCAAAAAAAAAAAAAAAAAAAAAAAAAAAAAAAAAAAAAAAAAAAAAAAAAAAAGTGCATTCTGGACAGATCTTTGATGCACTGCAACATGCACATTGCATATTTTCGTATTCCAAAGGTATAAATATGAATTCAAGCAAATACAGCACGGTAGCTTTTGAAGCACTGAAATTGAGATTGTGATGCACTTTTATCAGCCAATCATAGCTCATGTCATGTGATCTCACCAGCCAATGTCAGCAGATATTCACAACATAGGACATATGACATAGTCTGCCTGGTGGGCAATGAACCCACAACTTTCAGTGTTGGTGCACAATTACAATCAACCTTCTGTGAGAATCTCAAAGCAGCGAGCATGGAGGACACGGATGGGCATTACACTTGGTGGAGTGTGGGTCCACTGGCAGTTATGCCAGTACGGTCCTTGCAATTACGACAAACACTGTGTCAGGATGGTGCAACAGTTAACGCAACTACTCAGCAAATAGTACATCCCGGGTTTGAGTATAGGTCCAGCATACATTTGCACTTGCCGCTGCTGATTCCACATAAAGTCCTGATGCACCTGGCATCAATAATTCCTTCATTTTCCTTTCTTGTCTCCTCCCTCCACCTTCAATGACATAGTGTGTGTCATAGCTGCAGATTCCCCATGGAGTCTTTCGTTTTGCACATGTCCAAAAGAACAGGAACCATAAACTCATATAATTGATTTGTGTCAATGGCAATGAATCCACCACCTTCAGCATGGATGCACAATTAAGTTCAACCTCCTGCACCAATCTCAAATAGCAAGAATGGAGGACATAATGAGGAATGTGGATAGGTGGTGCTTGGTGAGAGTGTGGGCCAGCTGGGGGTTGTGCTAAGATAGTCCCTGCAATTGTGATAAACTCTGTGTCTGGATGGTGCAGCGGTTAACACAACTGCCAAGTATGCGGGATATCCTAGGTTCCAGTCCTAGTCTGGTAGATATTTTCACTTGTCACCGAAAGCCTCGATGCAGTAAACATCAATAATTTCTTCCCTCTGCTTTGCTTTCTTTCCCTCCACTTTCACTTTACACAATATGGATCATGCAAAAGAATTAGTTTCCTTCTAGCACCTGACTACCATTAGTTACTGGAGCAATAAACCACTTGTAAAAAGATGCATGTCAATCCCGTTTTCTGTGATAGGGTGTTGGATTGATGCACATCATTACATATCTTTAAGACTGATGTTAATCTGTTGCAGATCATGAAAAACATTTTAAGACTGTGTATATTATATTTTTGGAGAATGTACACCTCTGCAGATATCACTGTGGATTTGATAAATAGCAATCTTGTGAAATGAAACTTGCCTTGTTCACTTATGAGATGCACAGGGCAGTAGTCAAAGGCATCCAGGTTGATGCCATGTTCCTTGACTTCCAGAAGGTTTTCTTTATATAGTGTCCCACAAAGGAGTTTATACAATTTGAACCTTAACAATTTGAACTAAAACTATGAATTTTTAAGTTACATAGATGGTCTTAATTAGTGATGATGTTTTACTGGTGGTGGTCAAAATGTCCTCCATCAGCAATGATGCAGAATCTGCAATGCTGCGGAACAGATCAACATACGTAATGGTTGCTGCTGGAATGGATTCACAGGGAGTCACAATCACCTCTCTCGTGTCATCCTGCATATGTTTCCTTGTGGCATAGACAGTGTCCATAGATTAGAAGATATTGTCAGAAAATTATCACTTTCCCATCAGTGTATCCACCTTTCAACAAATGTTTCATCCAGGAATTGGCACACATCATGATGGTAAGGTGATGGTGCTACACCATTAGCCTTTATGAACATGCCAGGGGCTAAACTACATCTTTGTGGTGACTTTAAAATGGCAGTTACTTCACAAGCTATGGTTAATTCATATCCAATTCCTTGCCTGGATGAACTTATGATGAAACTGGTGGGCAGACATCATTTTTCAAAACTTGATTTGTGAGAAGTATATTTACAGCTGCTGCCTGATAAAAAACTCATGTCAGCCTCTTGCTGTTAACATGTCATATGGGCCCTAAGGTACAACAGATTGGTTTCAAGCATTGCTTGCACACCTGGCATTTGCCAACAGCACTTGGAACAGCTTACTGAATGCATTTATTGTTGTATCAACCACCTCGACTACACTGCCATCACTGATCCCATCATTGAGGACCCTTTCCACAACCTTCATCTTTTGTCTCAGACCTCATGTTACTCAGTTCTTAAGTGAAATTTGGAAAAGTGGCGCTTCTTCCAACCTTCATAGAATACTTGGGACATGTTGTTTCTCATCTGCAGATTCGGCCAACAGACAGTCACGTTGTAGCTATTGCCACCGTTCCATACCCAACAAATGTGAAAGAGCTCCAAGCACTCAATGCAAAATTGCATATTACCACAAGTTCCTTCCATAAGGTGCTTTAGTTTCCTATCCTTTAAATCAAGTGCTTCAGAAAAGTGTGGCATCTGAGTGCATCTCTGCCTGTGACCAAGCATTCAAGATTTTGAACAATGATTTGCATTCCGACATGTACTTGGCCACCTATCAGCCAGGACTTCAGTTTGTGAGTGCACTGGACACATCAAAGTATGGCATGGAGGCCATATGTTTCAATGTTGTACTAATGGTTCAAAACAGCCTACCACTTTTGCATAGAAAATGCTGAATGAAACACAGGAGAATTACTCTCAAACAGAAAAGGAGACTCTCACTATTACTTATGCTGTGAAGAAATCTCATGTGTTTCTATATGTTAATTTTCACTTGGTGACTAATCACAGTCCATTAGCATCTCTTTTTAGGTGCACTGCACAACTGCCAGACAGCCCATATACCACAATAGTGGGCCCTGTTCCTTAGTAGGTATAATTATGAGATTCATTTCTACCCTATGGCTCAGCATCAAAATGCAAATGCTCTTTCGGGTTTGGTGATGGGACCTGGCCCTGGTTTTGATAAAGATGAAGTTTTTATCTCAATGAGGAAGCTCATTGAACTGTGGATGGATTCCCTATTACCAGCTCTCACATCACTCAAGCCATCAGCTCTGACCTCACTTTTCATCAAGTGTGGAAATATGTTCAGCAATGGTGGCCTGAGTGGTCTACATCTCATGCACTGGATCCAATCTGCAAGTATTTTTTTCTGAGACACAGAGTCATGATGGTTGATGGTTTTCTCTTACTGTCCACAGACAACACTCTTCCACAGGTGGTCACTTCTGGCAACTTGCTGCTGTGGCCTCCTTCACCTTATAAGTAGGACCATTAGGGCACCTTGAGCACAATGTTGGCTTGTCACCATGCCTGCCAGACCAGAATTGATCATGAGATTGAACATTTACTCAATGCTTGCTCTAACTGTGCAGCTTATCAGGCCTCTCCACAGCAATGTTGTTCATCGTGGCCTGAGCTATCACGGCAGTGGGAGTGGCCCAATGTATAGGTTGGTGATCATTGACACCTAATCCCAGTTTCTGTACATAATCAGTTGGCACCCTATTACAGCAGATGCAACGTTGCAAAATCTCACTTGGATCTCCTCCCTCGTAGGCCTGTCTTTTTCCTTGGCAACAGTCTTCAATTCACCTCTCAGACTCTTTTCACAATTTTTGTGCACACCATGGTATTCAACATGTTTGTGCAACCTGTGCCAGTCTCAGCCAAAAGGGGAGGCAGGATGACTCGTTTGCACTTTTAAGATGCAAATAAAGAAGCGTATTGGTGACGCCCATGCAATGAAGTACTTATATGCTTTCTTTCTTACTTCCTACACGTTCACTCCCATTGCTGCGAAGGGCCAGCATAGCTCCTGCATGGTTGTCAGCCACACACAGTACTGAGTCTCCTGCTTCCCACTCCAATACCCTTCCAATGCCACACTCCATGCCTGGGACTCTGCTCTGGATTCACACATCTGGGGTCAGTGAGATTGCTGAATTCCGAGTGTCGTCCAGCATGGCTGGCACATCTTGACATTGCAGGTGACAGGTAGGCTGGTGACCTGCTGCTACAATCACCTCCACCTATGACTGGAGAACTGGCCTTCACCACCTCCTTCCACCCCTTCAAGATCATCCATCCCTTCTGCTCTTGGTTGTCCCTCCTCACTTCTGTCCTTGATGACCCTTTCACTGATTCTGCCCCTATGTGATGCTATGCCTTGCTTATCCTCCTCCATTCTCATTTCCAGCCCTCTGCTAGTTCAGCAGGGCCTGGATATGGACAGACATACACAGCAGCCAGACGGCCCACAGGAACAACTGGTGTCTCTTCTGCCAGAGCCATCTCACACTCCAGAGCTCCAGGTAACTGTGATGGATCCCATGCCAGCATCGGCACCACCTGAGGCTGGCATCCCACCAGCAGGCATCCACCCATGGCCATCCCATCACTACACGTCACCTTCGGCCTTATGCTTGAATACGGGCCAAAAGGGAACTCTTTGCAACACAGGGGGCATCCACTGGTGGCACCACAGAAGAAATGTATATTGCCTTGCTGGGTACTGAGAGCTGTTCCATACTACAAGTTAGGGATTCTGGTGTGGCACCAGGTTACACACACCTCAACGAGAGCAGAGGAGAGGACTCTGGTAATATGTAGTTATGACATCAATTGTACTGGCCCTTGCTGTCGGTCATAGGTCAGCAGGATGTGAGGCAGTGGCCCATTACATGTCATTTGATCAGCCAATTCTGGCATATGGCAGCTAAGCTCATTCACCAGGAGATGGCACCTTCAGACAGCCTGGATGGCTGTGCCTCCAGAGCAGCATGCACATCCGCCAGCCAGCACCACCATAAGGAAATGTCTAATATTCTTGTATTTAACTCTGGAGCACAGTATTCACATTCTCATTCCGCACTGTTCCATGAGACAGCTAACTTCACTCCACTCTCAGATCACTGTTTGTCAAACTGGTGCCAACCTGGAAATGTGCATGGACGATGTGCTGAATATTTTTCTGGTTTTGGCATTAAAATAACTTGACAGGTGTTCTACTGTGTGTGTTATTACAAAGACTTTATGTACTGTCAACTCAAGCAGTTATGAGAAAATAATTCAATCTGAATTTTACAACAATGCTGATATTAATTGCCATGGTAATATTCATTGTCTGAAAGGTGCATAAGGAACTTCAGAAAACACATTTCTTTAAAATAATGCTAAGATGAGTAAAGCTCACTTGAGTGGTTGTCATTTTATCCTTCTTGATGTATTATGTTGTAAATAGTCTTCACGGGTTTACCGTCGGATCCGTTGTGCAAATTCCACAATATTTCCTCGGAGCAAATGTTCGACATCTTCAGGTGGTTCAAGAATGCGCAGCTGTGAAAATCACGCATGCACAGTGATTTGTCATATTCAAACTCCCTCTGTCGAAAATCGCAGAGGCTCTCCCTCACGTGTGCTGTACGCTGTGTTTGTCAACAGTGCGGCCAGACATTACTCACCAACGGCCGTACTAGGCCAGTGTTATGACAGGTCTGTTATCGAAGAATCTTGATTTTTGCATCGTGATTTAATAGCAGCGAATGCAGGGTTCCAGGCTGTGCTCAGTTGAAGTGCCGTATCCTTGTTGATGAGATTAGCAATGGGTATGGATATGTATTGCTTCCTTAATGACGCAGTCCCAGAAAGATGATGCTGGGCATAAAACTTCCATCTTTTCATAAATTATACAAAGTCCAGTATTCAGGCAGTGCTCCGCAATTGCCGATTTTTCTGGTTTGTCAAAGGTGTGTATGATGCTGATGTTCATCGCAACATTCTTATACTGTGCGGCATGTCTGGCCTATATATGCTGCCGCACACTGACAAGGAATCTTGTACACACCACACTTCCTCAGTCCAAGGTCATGCTTAACCAAAACCAACAGATTTCTCAGTTTTGCAGATGGTAGAAAAACATACTTATTCTGTATCTCCTGAGGACTCTTCCAATTCTTGATGACATGGCACCAAAATATGGCAAAAAGGCCAAAGTGGTGGATGTCTTTGTATCTTCATTCTGCTCCCTAGATTGAACTCGCCTGGGCCTGAATGCATTAATCTGTCTCTCAGAATAACCGTTTTGTTGGAACACTGTCTTCAAATGTTGTATTTCACTCGACAGGCTCTCAGGATCAGATACCACATGTGCTCTATGAACTAATGTACGTAATGCACTACTGCATTGTGCAGGATAATGGCAGTTTGTGGTCTGCAGATACAGATCTGTATGCTTGCAGTAGACGCTATATCCCAAGGGAGAGGGAGAAAGCTAGTGACGTCTCTGTGATGTTAGTTGTTCCCAAGTTTCCACAAAGATAATGGTAGTAGTTTTATGAATTCAAATAATCAATTGCAACATTGCCATTTCTGAGTTTCATATCATTCCTGACTCTGACATTTTCATCACATTTGGATAAATTATGTAGATGTCAGTTACAAAATAAGCAGCAAATTACAAGGTACTATTTTCTGTACAGAACATGTGAAGAAACACACACACACACACTCTCTCTCTCTCTCTCTCTCTCTCTCTCTCTCTCTCTCTCTCTCTCACACACACACACACACACACACACACACACACACACACACATTATGGAAAGAATAGAGTGCTACTCACCATAGTGATGATACATTAAGTTGCAGACAGGCACAAAAGAGGCTGTTACACATTTAGCTTTCGGCCAAAGAACTTATCAAAAATGAGAAACATACTTGCATTAACATAACCAAGGACACCTCTCACACATTTTTTGACTGTTTGTTATCTCTGGCTGCTCAGGCCAGACTGAAACTGAATGGAAGCAACAATCCATAGTGGAGTGGGGAAGGGGGAGAGATAGCGAGGGAACAGTACTTCTTGGTGAAGCATGCAAGGGCTAGATGTGGCAGACAAGGCTACACGATACAGTATAAGGAGGCTGTGAGGGAGCTAGGGAAATGGAAAAAGGGAGTGGAAATGAAAGAAGCAGAGAAAGGGAAAAGATGGCAGAGAGCAATGCACAGTGAGGGTGGAGATGTGAGCTGGGAGGAGGTGACAGGACAGAGGGGGAAGAATCTGTTGGGTAGAGGGCTATTTCCTATTCTAGTCCTGTCACAGACTTTTCTTACCCCATCAGAGGCTGGGCCACCTGTGAAAGCTGCCATGTTGTGTACCAGTTCTACCTTAATCAGTGCTCAGCTTGTTATATTGGTATGACTACCAACAAGCTATCCACCAGGATGAATGGCTACTGTCAAACTGAGGCCTAGAGGAAACTGGACCACCCTGTTGCACAACATGCTCAACTTCAATGGCTACTTTACAGCCTGGGTCATCTGGATGCTCCCCTCCACCACCAGCTTTTCTGAACAACAAAGATGGAGAGCTATCCATATGACAAGCACTCTCGAAATCATCCTGGTCTCAATCAATGCAGCCACTCAGCTTTTCACTTTCTCTGCTTCTCTCCTTTCTGCTCCCTTTATTCCCTTCCCTCCCTACACCACAACCTCCCGATGCTGCACAGGGTAGCCTTGCCTGCCACCTCTAGTCCCTGCACAATCCACCAAGCAGCACTGTTTCCTCTTCCTCTATCTATACCCTGCTATGCCTTCCTATTCCCCAATCCAATATGAATTGCTTCCATTCAGTTTCAGTCTGGCCTGAGCAGCCAGAGATGGCAGTCAAAAAAATGTGTGAGGGGTGCTTGAGTGTGTAAATGCATGTATGTTTCTCTTTTCTGATGAAGGCTTTGGCCAACAGCTTAATGTGTCACAATCTTTTCATTGTGCCTGTCTGCAACACGTCATACTTATGGTGAGTAGCAATGTATTTTTTTCATAATTGTTGATATTCCAACCTTGATTTTCCACAGGTATGTATATCATGCACACAGACAATCTAACAACAGACAGATCCATTTTCCAATGAAATATTTATCTCCAATTCAATTAAGCACCTCCTGATCAGTTGCACGATCTACAGTCTGTGAGACGAGTGATTGGTACTGACAGTTCAGGCTAGCAGACGGCAATGTTGCCAGATGCTCAGTCTCTGCTTGTACGCATTCTGTAGCAGCAGAAACAAAAGTGTCGATAACATGCAGTCCATATTTATACGCAAGAATTTACTTACAGTTGCTACTTGTAATATATTATCTTGAAAAATTGAAAAGAATTATTTAGTATCTAATACGCTGAAATATCAAAGTTATTTGACAAACATCACAATACAAATGAAAATTATTTTCTCAAATCGTTGAACATATACAGTTTTTTTTGAAAGACCTGAGTCGAAACAAGGCCCCCGGAGTAGACAACATTCCATTAGAACTACTGACGGCCTTGGGACAACCAGTCCTGGCAAAACTCTACCAGCTGGTGAGCAAGATGTATAAGACAGGCGAAATACCCTCAGACTTCAAGAAGAATATAATAATTCCAATCCCAAAGAAAGCAGGTGCTGACAGATGTGAAAATTACCGAACTATCAGTTTAATAAGCCACGGCTGCAAAATACTAACGTGAATTCTTTACAGACGAATGGAAAAACTGGTAGATGCAGACCTCGGGGAGGATCAGTTTGGATTCCGTCGAAATGTTGGAACACGTGAGGCAATACTGACCTTACGACTTATCTTAGAAGAAAGATTAAAAAAAGGCAAACCTACGTTTCTAGCATTTGTAGACTTAGAGAAAGCTTTTGACAATGTTGACTGGAGTACTCTTTTTCAAATTCTAAAGGTGGCAGGGGTAAAATACAGGGAGCGAAAGGCTATTTATAATTTGTACAGAAACCAGATGGCAGTCATAAGAGTCGAGGGGCATGAAAGGGAAGCAGTGGTTGGGAAAGGAGTGAGACAGGGTTGTAGCCTCTCCCCGATGTTATTCAATCTGTATATTGAGCAAGCAGTAAAGGAAACAAAAGAAAAATTTGGAGTAGGTATTAAAATTCATGGAGACGAAGTAAAAACGTTGAGGTTCGCCGATGACATTGTAATTCTGTCAGAGACGGCAAAGGACTTGGAAGAGCAGTTGAACGGAATGGACAGTGTCTTGAAAGGAGGATATAAGATGAACATCAACAAAAGCAAAACGAGGATAATGGAATGTAGTCAAATTAAATCAGGTGATGCTGAGGGAATTAGATTAGGAAATGAGACACTTCAAGTAGTAAAGGAGTTTTACTATTTAGGAAGTAAAATAACTGATGATGGTCGAAGTAGAGAGGATATAAAATGTAGACTGGCAATAGCAAGGAAAGCGTTTCTGAAGAAGAGAAATTTGTTAACATCGAATATAGATTTATGTATCAGGAAGTCGTTTCTGAAAGTATTTGTTTGGAGTGTAGCCATGTATGGAAGTGAAACATGGACGATAACTAGTTTGGACAAGAAGAGAATAGAAGCTTTCGAAATGTGGTGCTACAGAAGAATACTGAAGATAAGGTGGATAGATCACGTAACTAATGAGAAGGTATTGAATAGGATTGGGGAGAAGAGAAGTTTGTGGCACAACTTGACTAGAAGAAGGGATCGGTTGGTAGGACATGTTTTGAGGCATCAAGGGATCACAAATTTAGCATTGGAGGGCAGCGTGGAGGGTAAAAATCGTAGAGGGAGACCGAGAGATGAGTACACTAAGCAGATTCAGAAGGATGTAGGTTGCAGTAGGTACTGGAAGATGAAGCAGCTTGCACAGGATAGAGTAGCATGGAGAGCTGCATCAAACCAGTCTCAGGACTGAAGACAACAACAACAACATTGCTGAATATTAGCAATATTAATTAGCTCTACAACGATCAACTGAATAATTTATCAGTATATTTACAGTTATAATTTGAAAATAGTACTCACAATATGATGCTCACTTGTAACATTCATGAATGTGTTGTAGTTATGCTAATGGGAAATCACCACTGTCGTTAATATCAGAATCTGATTTAAAATAGTCTTCTGCAGCACTGCTTCAACTTCCAGTTGTATAATTAAATTTTCTACTCATTCTTCCACAATGCCTTCAATTTTGGCTGCCCCTCTGATGACACTTGCAATACTGTTCATAATGGCACTGAAGTGACAATGGTATGGAGGAAGCACAACAATTTCATGCCCATGGCTTTTGGAAATCTCATCAATTATCCATGTCAGAGATTGTTGTCTCTTTTTTGCCACAATTTCAAGTAATTCTGCCTTCTTCATATCTTCTCTCAAACCCACTTTTCTTTGTTTCAGCCACTGAATAATATCTCTTTTTTTATTGCAGAAGTTGGCATCCTATTGTGAACAATGGAATGACAAGGGGCATTGTCCGTGATGATCACTGATGGACTTGTCAGATTCATCATAAGCAATGTTTCGAACCACTTTCAAAAAACCACAATTTTCATCTCTTTGTGGTAATCACCTGTCTTTTTTGACCAAAATATTAACAAGCAGTTCAGCACAAAACCAGCTGATATACCTGCATTCACCCTTTTCTTCCGACAGACACTACCATGGTCCCCTCGAGGTTTCCATCACTCAGCCCATGCTTAATGAATGGTTAGCATAACCCATGTTTTATCTAGCCACACGACATTTCCGAATCCCACACCCATGAATCTGTATAGAAATTTGCATTGTCATGCAACTACATCCACCTTTTCCATAAATTTTTTACGTGCATTAAACACTGAATATCTGAAGTCTATGTCTTTCAGCATAGTACATAATGATAATTTGCTTCCTTCAAAAAGACTGTCTTTCTGAAATGACTCAAGTAATTTAGATAGAGTGGCATGTTCCCCTCTCTTACACGGTGACGAAGAGCATATTTCTGAAAATTGTCCAAAGCTGTCACTTGCTTCTTCCTTGGTCACTTCTTTTCTGATGTATGCAGCCTCGTTGTGCCACTATCACCACAGTCTATACTGTACCGTTTTTTCCCTATTATCTTAAGTGCTGGTGCAGTTTCCTTAACAACCTGAGAAACAGGAAATAAGGGCTTACCTTTTTCCTTTTGTGAATTTATGTGCTCGGCTGTGTAGCACACTTTTCTTCACTTCACATGTTGTGCTGGCACTACTTACTGCACTGGACATTGTTTAAAAGGAAGCAGAAGTAAATAAACACTAACAACAACAAAAATGAAATAAACTACAAATTTAACTACACTCCTGGAAATTGAAATAAGAACACCGTGAATTCATTGTCCCAGGAAGGGGAAACTTTATTGACACATTTCTGGGGTCAGATACATCACATGATCACACTGACAGAACCACAGGCACATAGACACAGGCAACAGAGCATGCACAATGTCGGCACTAGTACAGTGTATATCCACCTTTCGCAGCAATGCAGGCTGCTATTCTCCCATGGAGACGATCGTAGAGATGCTGGATGTAGTCCTGTGGAACGGCTTGCCATGCCATTTCCACTTGGCGCCTCAGTTGGACCAGCGTTCGTGCTGGACGTGCAGACCGCATGAGACGACGCTTCATCCAGTCCCAAACATGCTCAATGGGGGGACAGATCCGGAGATCTTGCTGGCCAGGGTAGTTGTCTTACACCTTCTAGAGCATGTTGGGTGGCACGGGATACATACGGACGTGCATTGTCCTGTTGGAACAGCAAGTTCCCTTACCGGTCTAGGAATGGTAGAACGATGGGTTCGATGACGGTTTGGATGTACCGTGCACTATTCAGTGTCCCCTCGACGATCACCAGAGGTGTACGGCCAGTGTAGGAGATCGCTCCCCACACCATGATGCCGGGTGTTGGCCCTGTGTGCATCGGTCGTGGCAGTGCGGTCCCCTACGGCACTGCGTAGGATCCTACGGTCTTGGCGTGCATCCGTGCATCGCTGCGGTCCGGTCCCAGGTCGACGGGCACGTGCACCTTCCGCCGACCACTGGCGACAACATCGATGTACTGTGGAGACCTCACGCCCCACGTGTTGAGCAATTCGGCGGTACGTCCACCAGGCCTCCCGCATGCCCACTATACGCCCTCGCTCAAAGTCCGTCAACTGCACATACGGTTCACGTCCACGCTGTCGCGGCATGCTACCAGTGTTAAAGACTGCGATGGAGCTCCGTATACCACGGCAAACTGGCTGACACTGACAGCGGCGGTGCACAAATGCTGCGCAGCTAGCGCCATTCGACGGCCAACACCGCGGTTCCTGGTATGTCCGCTGTGCCGTGCGTGTGATCATTGCTTGTACAGCCCTCTCGCAGTGTCCGGAGCAAGTATGGTGGGTCTGACACACCGGTGTCAATGTGTTCTTTTTTCCATTTCCAGGAGTGTATTAACACAAACAAAGAAACAGCAGCACCAGTTGCATGTGAGACACTCACTGGTATGTTTCTGAAATGCACATGTCAGGTAGCAGAGCAGCAATGTGGCTGCTGCTAAATGCTTGAGTGCAGTTCGTCATTGGCTGGCTACCTGCAGTCGCTAGACAATTTAATGACCCTGCTGAGCTGTCATTATCAAACACTCACTTCCCAGACGATACACACGTAATCTTCAGTAGTCTATTTTGCTCCTCAAGTAATAAAAGTCATCTAATGCTTTTAGTGTCTCATTTCATGATCTGATGTCCTTGGCATTACCCAATTTAATTCAACCACATTCCTATGCCCTGGTTTTATTTTTCTTGTTGCTCATCTTATAAAATTTTTCAAGACTATCAATTTGGTTCATCTACACATCCAACTCCTTGATCTCTGAGGCAGAATTACAATGTTACTGGCAAGCCTCCAGGTTTTTATTTCTTTGCCCTGAAAATTAATACCTTCTCCAATTTCTTCTTTGGATCCTTTAATGCTTGCATATTTGTCAGGCTGAATAACACTGTGGATAGGCTGCAATCTTACCTCACTCCTTTCTCAATTATGACTTCTGTTTCATGTACTTCGACTCTTTGTAACTGTAGTCTAGTTCCTGTACAAGGATATAACCTTTCACTCCATGTATTTTATCCCTGCTACCTTAATAATTTCAAATACACATATGAATTAAAGAAATTCATCATAAATAATACATCACAATTTTAGAAGAACAGTGATCGCCATACAACTCCAAATGAAATAATGAGCTTTACTGCGCAGTACTAAAACTGTCAGTGGCTCAAAGAGGAGTTCAACATACATCAACACAAATTTTTGAGCATTTACCCACTAGAAATAACGGACAGGTAGAAAAACCAGTTTTTAATCTAATCATAAACCATGGACCTTGCCGTTGGTGGGGACGCTTGCATGCCCCAGCAATACAGATGGCCGTACCGTAAGTGGAACCACAATGGAGGGGTATCTGTTGAGAGGCCAGACAAATGTGTGGTTCCTGAAGAGGGCAGCAGCCTTTTCAGTAGTTGCAGGGGCAACAGTCTCGATGATTAACTGATCTGGCCTTGTAACACTACCCAAAACGGCCTTGCTGTGATGGTACTGCAAACAGCTGAAAGCAAGAGGAAACTACAGCCATAATTTTTCCCAAGGGCATGCAGCTTTACTGTATGGTTAAATGATGATTGCGTCCTCTTGGGTAAAATATTCCGGAGGTAAAATAGTCCCCCATTCGGATCTCCAGGCGGGGACTACTCATGAGGACGTTGTTATCAGGAGAAAGAAAACTGGCGTTCTATGGATCAGAGCATGGAATGTCATACCCCTTAATCAGGCAGGTAGGTTAAAAAATTTAAAAAGGGTAATGAATAGTTTAAAGTTAGATATAGTGGGAATTAGTGAAGTTCGGTGGCAGGAGGAACAAGACTTTTGGTCAGGTGAATACAGGGTTATAAATACAAAATCAAGTAGGGGTAATGCAGAAGTAGGTTTAATAATGAATAAAAAAAAATAGGAGTGTGGGTAAACTACTACAAACAGCATAGTGAACGCATTATTGTGGCCAAGATAGACACAAAGCCCATTCCTACTACAGTAGTACAAGTTTATGTGCCAACTAGCTCTTCATATGATGAAGAAATTCATGAAGTGTATGATGAAATAAAAGAAATTATTCAGGTAGTGAAGGGATACGAAAATTTAATAGTCATGGGTGACTGGAATTCGAGAGTAGGAAAAGGGAGAGAAGGAAACATTGTAGGTGAATATGGATTGTGGGTAAGAAATGAAAGAGGAAGCCGTCTGGTAGAATTTTGCACAGAGCATAACTTAATCATAGCTAACACTTGGTTCAAGAATCATAAAAGAAGGTTGTATACATGGAAGAAATCTGGAGATACTAGAAGGTATCAGATATAATGGTAAGACAGAGATTTAGGAACCAGGTTTTAAATTTTAAGACATTTCCAGGGACAGATGTGGACTCTGTCCACAGTCTATTGGTTATGAACTGTAGACTAAAACTCAAGAAATTGCAAAAAGGTGGGAATTTAAGGACATGGGATCTGGATAAGCTGAAAGAACCAGAGGTTGTACAGAGTTTCAAGGAGAGCATAAGGGAACAATTGACAGGAATGGGGGAAAGAAGCACAGCAGAAGAAGAATGGGTAGCTATGAGGGATGAAGTAGTGAAGGCAGCAGTGGATAAAGTAGGTAAAAAGACGAGGGCTGCTAGAAATCCTTGGGTAACAGAAGAAATATTGAAGTTAATTGATGAAAGGAGAAAACATAAAAATGCAGTAAATGAAGCAGGCAAAAAGGAATACAAACATCTCAAAAAAGAGATCGACAGGAAGTGCAAAATGGCTACGCAGGGATGGCTAGAGGACAAAAGTAAGGATGTAGAGGCTTATCTCACTAGGGATAGGATAGATAAAGCCTAAAGGAAAATTAAAGAGACCTTTGGAGAAAAGAGAACCACTTGTATGAATATCAAGATCTCAGATGGAAACCCAGTTCTAAGCAAAGAAGGGAAAGCAGAAAGGTGGAAAGAGTATATAGATGGACTATACAAGGGCGATGTACTTCAGGACAATATTATGGAAATGGAAGAGGATGTAGATGAAGATGAAATGGGAGATACGATACTGCGTGAAGAGTTTGACACAGCACTGAAAGACCTGAGTCGAAACAAGGCTCCTGGAGTAGACAACATTCCACTAGAACTACTGGCGGCCTTGGGAGAGCCAGTCCTGACAAAACTCTACCATCTGGCAAGCAAGATGTATGAGACAGGTGAAATACCCTCAGACTCCAAGAAGAATATAATAATTCCAATCCCAAAGAAAGTAGGTGTTGATAGATGTGACATTATGGAACTATCAGTTTAATAAGTAACAGCTGCAAAATACTAACGCGAATTCTTTACAGACGAATGGAAAAACTGGTGGAAGCCAACCTCGGGGAAGATCAGTTTGGATTCCGTAGAAATGTTGGAACACGTGAGGCAATACCGACCTTAAGACTTATCTTAGAAGAAATATTAAGGAAAGCAAACCTACATTTCTAGCATTTGTAGACTTAGAGAAAGCTTTTGACAATGTTGCCTGGAATACTCTCTTTCAAATTCTGAAGGTGGCAGGGGTAAAATACAGGGAGCGAAAGACTATTTACAATTTGTACAGAAACCAGATGGCAGTTATAAGTTGAGAGACATGACAGGGAAGTAGTGGTTGGGAAGGGAGTGAGACAGGGTTGTAGCCTCTCCCTGATGTTATTCCATCTGTATACTGAGCAAGCAGTAAAGGAAACAAAAGAAAAATTTGAAGTAGGTATTAAAATCCACGGAGAAGAAATAAAAACTTTGAGGTTCGCCAATGAAAAACTTTGAGGTTCGCCAATGACATTGTAATTCTGTCAGAAACAGCAAAGGACTTGGAAGAGCAGCTGAACGGAATGGACAGTGTTTTGAAAGGAGGGTATAAGATGAACATCAACAAAAGCAAAACGAGGATAATGGAATGTAGAAGAATTAAGTTGGGTGACGCTGAGGGAATGAGACTAAAAATGAAACACTTAAAGTAGTAAAGGAGTTTTGCTATTTGGGGAGCAAAATAACTGATGATGGTCGAAGTAGAGAGGATATAAAATGTAGACTGGCAATGGCAAGGAAAGAGTTTCTGAAGAAGAGAAATTTGTTAACATCGAGTATAGAGTGTAGCCAGGTATGGAAGTTAAACATGGATGATAAATAGTTTGGACAAGAAGAGAATAGAAGCTTTCGAAATGTGGTGTTACAGAAGAATGCAGAAGATTAGATGGGTACATCACATAACTAATGAGGAGGTATTGAATAGTACTGGGGAGAAGAGGAGTTTGTGGCACAACTTGACAAGAAGGAGGGACCGATTGGTAGTACATGTTCCGAGGCATCAAGGGATCACAAATTTAGCTTTGGAGGGCAGCGTGAAGGGTAAAAATCGTAGAGGGAGACCAAGAGATGAATACTCTAAGCAGATTCAGAAGGATGTAGGCTGCAGTAAGTACTGGGAGATGTAGAAGCTTGCACAGGATAGAGTAGCATGGAGAGCTGCATCAAACCAGTCTCAGGACTCAAGACCACAACAAGGACAAGAACAAGAACAACAACAACAACAACAACAACTATCAATTCTAAAGTCATTTCTTGAATTTCCATGGACAAATTTCTATTTAAAAACTAGCAGCCTCTAAAAACAGGCAGTTGCATGAGTGTGATTAAAAAATAATATGTTCATTAATGTTAACACTAATCATGTATTCACTACTTGTAAACTGACTCGTTCCACTTCATTTCAAAAAAACTGTCCAAATGATCTGTGGATTAGTAGCTAACTAAAAGTGTGCTTCTGTCAACACTATCAAAAAATGTCTCTATGTCTAGAAATGCTATAGGGATGGGTTTGCCTTTCTTTAACCTATCTCCTACAAGAAGTTGCAAGGTTAGTATTATCTTGCATGTTACTACATTTTTCTGAAACCCACACAGACTTCCCACGAGGATGGCTTCTACCGATTTTTCCATTCTTCTGTAAATCCTGCATTTTTTATATTTCCTGCTTTTGTTGATTGAATTCAGTATCTCCTGTGTTTTTCAAGGAGTTCGACTAGTCCTTGTCTTTTTGCCCAAGTGATCATCATCTACTTTCATTATTTCATCCTTCAAAGCTACTCATTCATCTTCTACCGTATTTCCTTCCCCAGTTTCAATGCAACATTGCCTACCTCTCTCTGAAACTCATAACAGCCTCTGGTTCTTTCAAATTATTCAAGACACACCTCCTTAGTTTCATACCTTTTTGCAGTTTCTTAAATTTTAATCTACAGCTCATACCTAATAAATTGGGGTTGGAGCCCACATCTGTCCCTGGAAATGTAATTTAAAAATCTCTGCCTTACCATTATATAATCAATCTGAAACCTTACCATGTCTCTAGTTCTTCCACATATAAAACCTTGTCACATGACTCTTAAACCATCTTTTTAGCAATCATTAAATCATGCTTCATGCCAAATTCTACCTGACAGGTTGCTCTTTCATTTCTTTCCTGTAGTCCATATTCTCTTACTATTTTTTCTTACTCTTGCTACTATCAAAGTTCAGTCTCCTAGCAGAACTGAATTTTCCTCTCCCTATCTGAATTATTTCTTTTATTTAATCATACATTTTCTCAATCTAGTCATCAACTACAGAGATAGCTGTTGCCATATGAACTTGTGGTGAGTGTTGGTTTTGTGTCTATTTTTGCTATGATAATGTGTTCACTATACCATTCATAGTAGGTAACTCATATTTCTCTTTTCTTAATAATTATTAGACCATCTCTGCATTACTGCTACCTGATTACATAATTATAACCCTGTACTGACCTGACCATAAGACCTGTCCTGCCTGCCGCTGCAGTTCACTAATTCCCAGTATATCTAACTTCAACCTAGTTTTCTAAGACAAACCCCCCCCCCCCCCCCCCCCCCAGCACAATTAAGGGATCTAACACTCGACACACTGATTTGTAGAATGTTAATGAGAATTACAAAATATCAGTAACTGGCTGTGGTTTTCTGAATTTCTTAACAACTAAATTCTAAGATTTTCTTTGCAGTTTCCATGAAGTATTGACTCACCAAAACTGCAACGTAGTCACCAGGCACAACTTGTTTCCTTTGTGATGACATCTTGCTTTGAGGGATTTCTGTAGCAGGAAAGATAACTTTGACATTTCCATCATTCCTTCCAGCTAAATTCTTCAGTGACCTCTTACTTGGCTGTAACCAGAATAGGCTGGTTATTAAAATTGACTTCATAAAAAGAAATTTAAAAACCTTGTATGGATATCACAAAGTTGATCAAATTCAGTCTAAGTTAAAATGACAGAAAAGGAAAATCTGAATGATAAGGGTGGATACGTTACATTTACAACATGTATAGGAAATAAACACAACAACAAAATACACAGAACAGAGTGTTAATGGAAACTCCACACCAATAATTGGAGTGCTGAATGAAAGACACAGTGCATACACTAAAGTAAGTAAGTATCATGAAGTAAGAAAGAGGACATTATGGAGTAAATATGTGAAAATAAGTCTGAGCATGCAGATAGTACTTGATACTTCATGGAAGATAAAACAGAAAAAATAGTATAAGTATGTTGTATCCTGCTACTAGTGTATGAGGGTGTGTGTGTTCTAAGTATGTGTCTCCACACATGTGTACTTAAATCAACTGCCAACTGTATCAGCATGGGCTGACCGCCTGTAGAAAGCATGCACATGGCACAATCTCTGCTAGTCTTGTTACATGTGAAGTCACGAGAGGCTTATGTCCATTTTTGTTCACAGGTTTATGAGTAAAGCCATATTTGTGTTAAAAGAGAAGAGGAAAGTAAAGAAAAAAACGACATACAGAAGGTGCAACATAAGTGATAAACACACCAGCAGATGTGAGCTGTACAAACTAAAAGAAAATGGTGAGACACACACAGTGCTGCTCCGTAAGTATATAGGTACAAGTCGCCAGAAGGCAGCACAGCGAAGACCGTGCTGTGTGCACGCTTTATACAGGTGGCACCTAGTGGCCAGCCCACACTAATGCAGTTGGCTGCTGATTGAAGTACACACAAGTGGCGACACTACATTTGGCGCACTCACACTGACATGCACTAGTAGCAGGATACAGTAGAGTACAGTGAAATCTTGCTTAACGATCACCTCCCATAACGCACAACTCGCATAACAAGCGAAACAAATGAGTGACAAGAATATGAACACCTTTCATTGTGCTGGCAAGAGGATGACCATAAGAGAAAGAAAATGACCTTAGAAATGAAATGAAAATCATTGAAAAATGTGAATTTGATGTGAGTGCTGCTGATTTAACATACACTTACAATCGGTCTACATTAACTATTTGCACTATCCTCAAGAACAAGGGAACAAGGACACAACTAAGTAGATAGGTGGTTCAAAGGTAGTGAGAAGAATACCTAAACAGTGGTTTCATATTCTAGTTTTTGTCAAAAGGATGCTCCTTACATAGATAAATGAAAATCAATTCCAACACACCACTATTAATGAAAACATCATTTGTGAGCAGGCGAGAATGATTTTTGCCGACCTCATTAACACGATGGCAGGGTCATCAGCAGTAGAATACATGTTTAAAGGAAGCTGTCGGTGGTTCAAGAAGTTTAAGAGAAAAACCAGCATCCACCGCATTGTGAGGCACAACGTTGCAGCCAGCTCTGACACAAAGGCTTCAGAGAACTTCATCAGCAACTTCAAGATGCTCGTAGATTCTGAGAGTTATCTGTTGCAAACAGGACTTTTCATTTTGATGAGATGGATTTATTCTGGAAAAAGTTCCAAAACTTACCTTGTAACAGCAGAGGAGAATGCATTGCCTAGTCAGACGCCAATGAAAATCTCACACTGCTATTCTGTGCCAATGCAAGTGGAGATTTGAAAATTAAACTGCTGCTTGTTTACCATTCAGAAACTCCATAAGCCTTCAAGAAGTGCAAAGTCCAGAAGAGCAGGTTAAATGTGATGTGGTGGTCCAACAACAAGGCTTGGGTGATGCATGATCTTTATTGTGATTGGATCAATGAAGTGTTTGGTTCTTCAGTGAAAAAATATTTGCACGAGATGAATCTACCACTCCATGTCTTGCTTGTTATGGGCAATGCTCCTGCCTATTCTCCACGCCTACAAGACCACATTCTTCAAGAATTTCAATTCATCAAGATCGAATTTTTGCTTCCCAATACCAGTCCATTACTGTAGCCTATGGACCAGAGCATTATCTCCAACTTTAAGAAGCTCTACACTAAAGCACTCTTCGAGCACTGCTTTGAGTTGACTGAAGCTAACAGTCTCACTCTAAGATTGAGTCACTACCTGTGGAGCCTGCAGTCAACAAGATTGTGTCTGTGGTCAAGAGCATGGGACTAGACATGGATAACAATGGTATCAATGAGAGTGTGGGAGATCACAGCCAAGACATGACCACCAAAGAGCTTATGCAGTTTCACTGCATTTCACATAACGAAGCTGTGGAGAGGGCGTCTTCTTCTTCTTCTTCTTCTTCTTCTTCAGATGAGGAGGAGGAGGAGGAGGAGGAGGAGGAGAAGGAGGAGAAGGCAGCGGTAACAGCAAAGCAGCAATCTTCTGGCACAGTAAGAGAAATGCTGAAAGTATGGTAATTGGTTGCATCATACATTGAAAATCATCACCCCAATAAAGCAGCGACTACACATATTACAAATGTATTTGTCGATAATGCTAGGTCACTTTTTCATCAAGTGTTGAAGTGTTTACAGAAACAAATGACTATGGATATCTTTCTAGTAAAAAAAAGTATTAGTTACATATCTTGAATAATAAAGTACATAATACTGTATGCATAATCTGCTTTGAATAAATAGCATTAATAAGATAAAAGTTTTAGTACTTTTTCTGCACGGAACGCATTATCATATTTTACATTAATTTATATAGGATAAATTGTTTCGCTTAATAATCGTTTTGCACTATGGGTAAGATTCTGGAATGAATTATGCTCGCTATGTGAGGTTCCACTGCAACTGAGAGAAAAATTTTAAAGTTTCGAATCAATAACAGTCAAACTCAGTACTGTACGTAATTAGTCTTTCTTTCATGTCTTAGTGTCGCAAATGAAAAATGCACAACCCACTACCTTGAGAACATTGCTGTAAATTAATTCCACTCAGTTTCAACATAATCTTAAGAATATTTCATTTTAAATATGAAGAACAAGTACATGAAACTGGGAAATAACCTTCGTTTGTACTGAGATTAATGCCTTGTTACTTATTTGTTAATGTTAAGTTGGTGTGGAAGAGAAGCTTATTTCTCTGAATTAAGGAATGGTTTAAATGAACAATTCTGTAATTTCAGCGGCACACACACTTTCAAAACTGTTTGAGATTTAACAGTCAGTCTGAATAGGTTTGTCTCTTATCTCAAAGAGTGCCAAAACTCACATCTGTCCCAAACGATACTGGTACTTTACTATCTGTTCTGAAACTGATTACAGTCACTGAATTATAAAAGTATATGAAAATAATTGTAATGATGCGACTGTAATTTCATAATATTACTAACTACACACTTTGAGACTAAGAGTACCCACCAACTAGTATCCAGTGTGAACTGCTGAAGCAGTCAATTGGCATGCAAATTTGGTCAACAGATCAAAGGTTAGATAAATTTGAATCTCTAAACAAATGCACAGCTGCTGTATAAACAGCAAAATTGTGCTTGTAAATCACAACATCCCAATTGACAAAGGTTGCAGCAAAAGTCAGTCATAGCACCACTGAAGAAATATATGTTTATCACTTATAAGCATTTAGAAAAAATTAAATTGAGACAACTGGGCAGGATTTGAAGATTTTCATTCAATGGATATGAAACAGTTTTTCTTGGATCATAACTGCATTTCATTTTATGGAAAGTAACAACATATTTGAACAATGGCACGAGGAAAATGAGGTCAAGAATACAAACAGACAGGAATCACTTCTGATCACACTTAAACTTTTTTAGTCATGTAGTGATCAAGTAAAATATGTTTCGAATTTCCCAATGTTTCCTGCTTTTGCTTTGTGTGAAAAGAGCAAATAGTATCCAAATCTGGTAAACCATAGATGTACAAATGAAAATGCTATAAATAACAGCAGACACAGTGAAAGATAAGACATACCTTAAACATATATGAACATTAAAAAAAAAAAATTGTACTTTAGGTACCAATCTCCTTTGAACTTTCCCTCTTTCCTGTACAGTCAAATTAACTTTAATTCTGTTCTGATTTCACAGTGTAGTTATAATCTGATATTAAGCACCAACTGAAAAGCAGATTAGTAAGATAATTAACATTTACTGTTGAGAAAATATTAAATACTTACACCTTCCACTAAAACAAGCTCAACTTGTCCAATTTTCTCTTGGTTTAATTTGTAAACTTCATCACGAAATGCAGAAACCATTTCAATCAGTCGTCTTTGTTTTACTTCTGGTGGAACATCATCATCAAACCTTCGATGAGCAGCCGTTTTCTACACACAAAAGGTAAGAGGCACATTAATACAAGAAATGAAGAAGCTGCTGATTATGCCACTTAAAATTATCTACAAACAATAACACATTGCCAACAATCCTAAGTAATGAATTACACATACATCCAGTTTACAGTTACATTCATTGGTTCCTTACAAGTACTGAACAACAACCTATCTCACAGCAAAAGGGAAAATGAAACACATTAAGTCAACTAACTGATTTACATCCCTACATAAAACTATATTTGACGCTTAAATTTATACTACATAAATCATTCTGAGGTTTGTGCTTATTATTTCATTGTGTTTACTGTGTGATTCATAGATTATATGTGCTAAAATTGATTACTTGTATCCCTCTGTGAAGCTGTTAATAGTTTATTTTAAGCTTCTTAGTTTTAATGGGTGCAACATGGGAGCAATATATGAGAGACTGAAAAATATTCACAGATTCCATGGTGAAAATTTATCCCTTGAATTTTCTCAGCATATTTTTATAATATTTGTGCAGATCATTTAATGGTCTACGTGTTAAGATTTGTCCACATTTCGCTTACTCCTTCGAACAGTGCCATAGCCCTTTGGCCACACCGAGTGAGGCGCTGCAGTGCTTACCACACTAGACAGGAGGATGTCACTTCAAACCTGCATCCAGCCATCCATATTTAGGTTTTCTGTTATTTCCCTAAATTGCTTCAGGCACAAGATGGGATGGGTCGTTTGAAAGGGCACAGCCAATTTCATTCCCCATCCTTGACACATTCTGAGCTTGTGCGCCATCTCTAATGACCTTGTTGTCGACGTAACATTAAATCCTATCTTTCTTCCTTCGACCACTGCAGCTCTTATTTGAAGTCTTTCAAAGTCCTGTATCTGTTGGATTTAATACTGGTCACATACACATTTAAGCAGTATTCCAGTAGCTACATCAAAATCTACACATACTCTGCAAGCCATCATACGGTGCACGGCAGTAGGTGCTTTGTACCACTACCACAAGCATTTTTCCTTTCCTGTCTCATTCACAAATAGAGTGAGGGAAAAACAACTGCCTATATGTCTCTGTCTGAGCCCTAATTTATCTTATCTGCATATTAATTATGGGAAACATACGTTGGTGCATTTACCTTCATTCTGCAGTCAGCTACAAATATCAGCTCTCTAATTTTTCTCAATACTGTTATGGGAAAAGAATGTCATTTTCCATCCAGAGATTCTGTAGCACTCACATATTGACTGAATTCCATAAGTGATCTCCTTCATAGATGAGCTACATTTTCCTAAAATTCTCACATGAACACAAAGTCGACCATTCACCTTTCCTACTACTGTCCTTACATGCTAATTCCATTTCATATTGCTCTGCAATGTTATGCCTAAATATTTAATTAATGTGGCTCGGCCAAGCAACACACTACTAATGCTGCATTTAATTCTGGGATTGTTTTCCCTACTCATCTGCATTAATTTACATTTTACTACATTTAGAGCAAGCTGTCATTCATGAAACAAACTAGAAACTTTGTTGACGTCATCTCATATCCCCCAACAATCAGTCAAAGATGACACCTTCCTGTACACCACAGCATCATTAGCAAGCAGCCTCAGACTGCTACTTACCCTGCCTGTCGGACATTTCTGTATATAGAGAATAAGAGCAGCCCAATCACACTACCCTGTGCCACTCCTAATGATACACTTGTCTCTGATGAACACTCTTCACCAAAGACAATGTACTGGATTCTATTACTTACGAAGTCTTTGAGTCACACACATTTCCGGGAACCTAGCCCATATGATCAGACCTTCATTAACAGTCTGCAGTGGGGCATCATATGAAATGCTTTCAGGAAATATAGGAATATGGAATTTGCCTGTTGACCTTCATCTAGGGTTTGCAGGATATAAAGTGTGAAGGGGGAAGCCGAGTTTCACACAAGGAATGCTTTTTAAATTGTGCTGATTTGTGGGCAGAAGCCCTTCCATCTCAAGGAAATTTATTATATTCAAACTGAGAAAATGTTCAAGAATTCTGCAGCAAAAATATGTTACTTCTGGCAGGTCCATTCCTTTGCCCTTCTTATATACAGGAGTCATCTGTGATTTTTTCCAGTCACTTGGGATTCTGCACTGGGCAAATGATCTGCAATAAATGCAAGTTAAGTAAGGGTCCAATGTCTGTGAAATCAAATCTAGATTCCATCCATATTTGGTGACTTATGAGTTTTCAACTCTTTCAGGAGTTTCTCTTTGTCAATGATCCATTTTAATATGTCCACCATATGGAAGTCTGTGTCTAATCCGCCTGCATGAATGATTTCTTAAAAGTGAAATTTAAAACTTTATGCTTTCTTTCGGCTGTGTTCTACTGGCACATCAGACTGGTCAACAGGCGACTGGATAGAAGCTTTTGACCTGCTTAGCAATTTTACATAGAGTTGTTTTCTTGGGTTCTCAGCAAGATCTTTTGCTGAGGTATGACAGTGGTGGTAGTTGTATGCTTCATGCACCGATCTTTTTAAAATCGCATTAATTTCTGCTATATTGGGCTGTCATCATTTGCGTGTTCTATTTTGAATCAAGAATGCAACAGTCTCTGCTTGCTCAGCATTTTCCAAATTTTCTCACTAAACAAACTTGGATCTTTTCTGTCCTTAATCCACTTGCTAGTGTAATACTTCTTCAGAGAAAGATTTACTATCTACTTAAACTTTCCCCATAATTCCTCTATGTCCAGAATAGCGGAACTAAATTTTATCCTTTTTGTAGTCTAAGTGGGATGTTAACAAAAGTTTATCTGCTATTTTTACCAAAAATATCTTCTAACCTTATTGACAGATTTTACTTTAGTAAATACCATTGCTATGATGACATATTGATCACCAATCCCCATCGCTATACTGATGCTGCCAATAAGGCCAGGCCTCTTTGTAACAACAAGGTCTAAAACATTTGCATTGTGTACGTGGTATCAAACTAGCTGCTCAATGCATGTTCGATAGCATTTCTCAAAATTGCTTGTTCATACCAACTGCAATGAATCCATAGACATCCCAGTCTACACTTGGTAGTTTAAACTCGCCTCCAACTATGAGACACATTCAGTAATTAAAGACACACATTAATGTAAAAAAAGGTATTTTTATACTTACCAGGGGCAGCTCTTGCAAAATTTTACTCATGTAATACAATGTGTAATTACAGACTTTTGACTTAGAATGACAGTAATCACTAAATTGAATACATTAATTTTTCATCTACATAATGTACTGCTTAAATATATTTAAATTTTATAATTAGTCACTTAACATTCTTAGGTATGGAAAATAAATGGTTATGGTAGCATTGGGAACAGAATCTGTACCAACAAATTGGCATTTGGTGCACCTGACCACAACGCTACCAAGCCAATACATAAATTACTGCTCAAAAATCCCTCACACTCCACATGTAAATTTTTAAAGAGCTTTCACCTTTTCTTATGGTCCACTCAGGTAAAATATTCCAGGAACTTGAAAAGGGCATCTACTCATATAGTTTGAGCCAAATCAGTGAGCCTCAGTCCACACCCTCCTGTTGAATTTAGATTTGGAGGAGATCTAACTCTTTCAATTTCACTTTCTCCAACATGTATCTACTAGAAAATGGCCTCTTCAGCGGATCATCTACAGAAAACACTTCCATACTAAAGTTACTCATATACTCACTTTTTTTAACGCCATTAATAGCCTTTTGTCCTACAAGGACTAAATTGAATATATTAATTTTATGTATATCAATTGAACTGTTTAAGTAAATTTAACTTTGATAATTAATTCTTTAATACTGCGAAGGGAAACACAAACAAACAAACAAACAAACAAACAAACAAACAAACTCTCTCTCTCTCTCTCTCTCTCTCTCTCTCTCTCTCTCTCTCTCTCTCTCTCTCTCTCTCTGACTATGGTACCAGTGGGAAAAAATGAACCCGTGAGCCTGAGCCATTGAATTACCAGTCAGTGAACAGGACCACTTGGCCAAGGTCCCATCACATCAACTGCTCCTCAAGAATCTCTCATGTTTTATGTGGCTCAAACAACAAGACAAAATCTTCTTTGCATCAGGTATAAGTAGGCACAGATCATCATTGGGGCAAGTTTAGTAATATTCATGGGAATTATACTGACTAGTAGTAAAAGTCAGTGGCTGTCAGTTAACATGTGCTAATGTGCTACAGCACTCTGTAAATATTACACTAAAATTACACAATTTCTCTTTGAATTTACGCTGGAAATTGCACTAAAAATATACCATTTCTCTTTGAATGCAAGCCGGAAGTTGCGCTAAAATTACACCGTTTCACTTGAAATGCAAATAAAATAGACAAAAACATGTTTTGTGGTGTCCTTGCTGCGATTAATAGAAACCAGTGTCAAATGCTGAAATGATGGTCAGCTGTGATGTGATCAATTCAGAGAAGAGACACAGCAATCTGTTTTTGAGTGTGCATTCTCTGGTGGCATCATCCCTCGGGAGCATAGTCCATGGGCGAAACATGCAACATCTGAGGTGTTCTATGTGATGTGCCAGTTTCCCTGCCACCACTACACCCGAAGACAGCAGCCTGAAGATAGCTGACCATGTCAAAAGCACCTTCAGTTGTTTGTGAACTGCAGCCAGATCCTCCTATGTCTGCACACAGCATGCACACCTCCTATCCATCCTAGTACTACTAACACAGAAGTAACTATAAACGAAGAGAATGCTAAATATGTAACTTGACAGTCTCCTGATGTGTCACCATTGGAAGTTGGCATCTTACTGAGCTGTGCAGCTGGTCAATCAAGAGAAGGGATGACTGAGCTACAGACTGTGTTAATCTACAGTTAACATTTAATACAATGTGAGACTACGGTATAGACTTACTAAAATATGAGACAACAGTACAGGTCATAAAAGAATTTTATAAGCATCCTCTTTTACACAAAAACTGTGATTTCTCAATATACCTCCACTGATCTGACACCTGTCACTTACCAAAATGAGTGTCGTCAGCAGCAGAATGAGATGAAATGTCTTGGCACTTTAAAACTGTCGGCTGGTGGTGAGTGATGCTCTTACATCAAATTTAGATTATGGTTTTGAGTTGTCATCACGCAAAGAGCTTTGATCAGACAAGATGTTATACCTTAAATTATTCTACAAATAAATGAGCATATGTGGTCATCCCTGCTATATCTGAGATCTACCAAAAAGGGAGTGGCAAGCCCTCAAGCACCTTGGGCATGCATGCAGTCCATATGGCTCCTGCACGTCTCAGCATTGTGAGCTCTCCATGTCTCAGCCATGACTGGACATCAGCACTGACAGTTGCAACTTCTGAGGAACCTATTCACATCTGCACAATACATGACAAGAAAACAGTATTACGTGTATTCCGCTGCTGGCAACTATAAAGGCCAATGCATGGACTACACAAGACAGCTCTTCTGATTTGAGAGCCTCTTGTGGCCTCTGGGTAGGTGCTACTCACTTCATCATCTCAGAAGGCTCTCAAAACCCATTGTAGGGACCATCACTGCTGTTCACAGCTTTCATTGCCATTTCCTTTGTGGACTCAGACTGCATTAGTGATAGATTTTTCTGTGCCTGTGTTGGACCTAATCAGGATGACATTCTTGGATCTTGGATTATTTCCCTGCTGATGCATTTTCCTACAAAGCTCCTAGTGGTTTTACCACATACTACAAACAGACTGGTGACTTTTAGATAGCAGCTCTGTCAAGCTTCTGTACCGGTACATAATGAGACACTATATCTTGTGCTTTTTTACTTATTCTCGAAACAGATGTACTTTTGCTGTCAATAAACTGTTTGAAACTTGACTACTATTTTTTCTGTGTCCCTGTAAGATATTACATTATTCACTGTTACAATTATCTAAAAGGAGAGCTCTCAATGCAAAATGATAGGAAAAAAACATGAATTTCTCAGCTTTTCAATAGCAATAATGGACTGATGTTTCTCGATAACCCACAACAATCTATATCACTCTCGTTGAAACCTAATATAATTGCCTCTATCAGAATTCTTAATAATTTCTTCACACTGAGAAAATGTTTGCAAAAAATCATTTTCTTAATTACATCAGCTGTACAAGTAATAAAACATGCAGATTTTCTACAACTTAAAAACAAGTGAGACTGTCAAACACTGAAAGTGTGTGTATTAAAGTGGGAAACTACTTTCATTATGTATCTGACAACAGACATTATAAATAATTAAGTATTTAATGAATACAGGAGTATTTGTCAAACAGTGAAGTTACGGGCAACTGAAATAAATCATAAAAACATTTCATTTACATGTATATCACTAACTTTGTTATATATACTTGAGTATTGGGCTGACTTACTATGTGGCAGTGTTATATATGCCAACTGAATAACCTGGTGTATTACCACAGAACTACACAGAGGGATCTAGCCACAGTATCTCAAAGATTAGTGGCTACAGTGTCTCCTCATTACAGTGATAAGCAGCATTCCATACTACTTATAAAAATAAAATGTTATAACAATTCACTGCAGTATTAACTGGAAATACAAATGTCTTGTAAATACAGGGCACTTGAAATTAAATGACTAGTTGAAGACTACTGTAACAATGCATCTTTGTGTTTTTGCAGTGCAATAACTCAACATGTAGATTTTGGGAATGCATCCACATAAACTTTATTTCTTCTTCTAATATTCTGGTTGTATACCATCCAGCCACCTTCAGTGTGAGCTGACAGACTGAAGCTACAGTACACATTCAACCATTTTAAATCACAGATACATAAGCACCAGAGCCACTGATTGGTGGTAAAGAGTACGCATAAATTAAGTCTGTGGCTACATGGTTAACCATGCTGGGATATAAGAGTATCATTATCAGCAGCACTGTAGCAACATCTTTGCAAGTTTATTAAATAAAGCACTAGATTCCATGATTTGTCCATGTTGAAACTGCAATCTCTGTTAATTAAATTCTTTGCCCAGCAAATTTTAACTGCTTCTTTCACCAAAAAAGATGAAGTCGAAACTAGAATTTTGGCATTTTCATGTTCCACAGTGAGATCAGTGTTGTTGCTGTGTTCTGCCATAGCAGATCTATTCGGCTGTTAACAACTGGAGGGGTATCCGACCACCTTACACAATTAACATGCCAAATCAAGATTTAACAAGCCAACGCAACATAAATATGGGATAAAGACTGAAGAAGAAGAAGAAGAAGAAGAAGAAGAAGAAGAAGAAGGAGAAGAAGGAGAAAACATTCATTTAACAATAAGGTATATCTCGTATCTGTAACAAATTTTAATTTATTTTTAAACAATTAATAACTAATAATAAAATACATTATTTTTATTAAATAATTTTGATTAGATATTTGTTAATCAACATTTCCATTTCATAAGAGATATAGAATAGAAATCAAGGCAAAAAATATTGTTACTGGAAGGCACATGCAGTCTGCTTTTTTTTTTCTCAGCATGATGGCATCTACCAGGAGGACAATGCAACATGTCACATGGTTTGCTGGGTACATGCATAGTTCCAAGAGCACCAAGTTTACTGTATTCCCCTGGAAATCAAACTCCCAGAATTTAAACCTAACTCAATTAAGAATCTGTGAGACGACCTCGATCAGGATGTTCATGCAATGGGTTGTCAACCAAGAAACCTAGAGCAGCTGGCCACATCACTGGAGTCTGCATGGTTCAATATCCCTTTCAGTATCTTCCACAACCTCACTGACAGTCTTCCTGCATGTCTCGCAGAGGTCCACACTGCAAACGGTGATCATTCAGGTTTCTGACAGGTGGTCACATTAACGTGACTGGAAAGTGTAGGATTTTTTCCATTATGAATTTCTGAATAAATGAAGTAAACTTTGAGGCAGGAAGAGCATAGTCTTTTGCTAATGAAATTTCTTTTCTAGACCAATAGATGGTGGGTGAGCAGTAGATTGGTACTTGTGCTATAAGAACACGCATTTGCAGTGATTAACTGCAACTGATGGCAACTGACAGCCCTGTTAAACTAAACAGCATTAAGCCAAACAGTAATCAGAACTCATCACATCTTCAAAGATGATTTTTTTCTTCTCAGAAGTGCGTTGTACTTTTCTAGGAAAATGATATTGAGTCACTGACCTTCAAGCACTATTAAGTTCGGTGAAAATCAAAGGACCAATCCTTAACTTCCCATTGCTAAACCTGGACCATTCTCAGCAGAATAAGACTTGTGAAAGGTAGTTCACGGAAAGAGATGCATAAAGGTTCACTGGCATATTACACAAGTTGTGCGAGAAGTGGAATTATATTTCAGGTAGTGTATGAAGTGTCTTGAGGAGGATATGCATCATTTCAGGCAATGATAAAAGACAGAGCTGCCATGATGGAGAAGAATATGGGCAAGCTGGTTGTGTACGGAGGCAGTGAATGGTTGTTTAGCACAAGTGGAGAAGTGCTAGGAGAATGTGAAGATCTGACTCAAGAGACAGAAGGCTAAGTCCAGTGGCCAATACAGGTGCTAACTGTTTTAAAAACAGTGACCAGTCACATTCTACCTCATCAATAAGGACAATATTTGTCTCCCTTTCCAATCCAAATCAGCATTTGAAACAAATCTTTTTAAAGGCACAATGTCTGAAGTAATAATCCACAATAACTCCTTAATGGCACTTTACACTAATGTGCAGTCAAGATTGCAATTATGTTGCATAACCACTGAAGATGCACACAAAACTTTAATTTCAAAGACCTGAATTGCTGCACATGACATTTCTCTTTACAGATCATAATATTTACAGAATTGACTGCAAACTGAAAATTTCTGGGTAGGCTATTGGTAAAAATTTACCAGTTGAAAATGATGAATTCATCCTAGCATGAACAGTTACACTGTAACACCTTCATTAACAGTCATCATGAGAGTTAAGAAAATTGGTTCCAGCCTATGGACTGATACTTCTTTTCACAGAGCTATCTCTCCTTCACCGGATTTAAGTCACCATCATTATTATTCTTCCATTTACCGTAACTATTTTCATTGTGAATGAAGGTCATGCTTTTGTAAAATTTATGTTATTTTAAATATATTGAGTTGTTTATGTTCAACATTTAAGGACAAAAACAAAGAAAACTATGCAGTAACATCATACCTCTCTCATGCTGTATGGAAACAGGAAAGCTGTATTGTATTTCACTCTTTTGATCAGATCAAGTGTTTCTTGAAATTCTTCTTCTGTCTCACCACAAAAGCCACAAATAAAATCACTGGATAGTGCAACTCCTGGGACCATTTGACGAACATGATCCACTAGTTCAAGGTAGGCTTCACGAGAGTAGCCACGTCGCATGCGTTCTAGAACTTTCGTGCTTCCACTCTGTGCAGGAAGATGCAGACTGCGACAAATGTTTGGTCGCTCGTGAATTAATTGCAGAACCTGTAAAATTCAAGTATTAATCATCCACAAATGAAACAACAGTCAAAAATGACATTTCATTAAAATAATGATACAAAGAACTCCTCTTAACCAGTGGGAGCAGATGAACAAAAGTAAAATATGACAAAATTGCTGCCTTTCTGAGCAATAAGTAACCTTTATCTAGCAAATGAGATAAAAAGGGATGGGCTGGAGGGAATGGAGCCTAGTAATCTACGACCCCATATCGAGGGAGACAGAGGAAGATGGGGGGTATCTCATTCCTTTTAAGTCTCTGTTACTGAAAGGAAAGCTAGCTGCCATCACTTGATAGTAGTGAGATTTGTATTTATGGTGATTTCAGCTGACAGCACACAAATACAATCAATCTTACCATTATGTTTCAGTTGCCTGATCAAAATTCCTGACATAGGATGGTCATTGTCATTGTGCATAATATAAAATTATACTACATATAAGATTATTTTTAATGAAACATGTGTAGCATGCTACTTGCTTGTGTACTGCAAATTAAATGAAAAAATTGTCTATCTCTTTACAAGTATGAAAGATGCAGAAACTTTTGTCAGTAACTACACATAGTAGTTTCACAATGACTCCTTATCCAGCTGAATGACTGGTGTCAGCCATGAAGATGGAATAGTTTTTAGGTTTACTGATGTCACTAAATCTTCACGACAGCAAATTTCACAATTTTTTGGACAAGAAGATACAGTAGCCACCCTAGTCTTATTGGAATTTTTAGAGATCCAGAATAATCCACAAGTTCTGCGCCTTTTTCTGGTTATGTGTTCAATGAACTTAATACTTATTCCTACCTGGTTTAGTACAAATTCTGAAAGAATGAATACATTTCATACAACATACAACAAAAAAAGACAAATAAAAAAATGAGCATACAAACTCTAAAGCTATGCATATTTAAGAATAAATAGTTAACAGTCTGACTTGCTTCTTTTTTAAATTTCTATTGGTGGTGATCAGTTGTGATCATCATAACCATCAAACGAGGAGAGTAAGTGCATCAGGAAGGTGTCTGACACAAAGTAATTTAGTTCCTCCCCTCCCCTCCCCCAAGTTCTTCCACAAAGAAGTGAACTGCACCTGGATATTTTACAGGGTTGACTAGTGTTTACCAAATTACGGGTAAGATTTTGTGTTTGCGTAAATCTTAGTGCATATCTTTGCGTGAGGCTGCTTCCTCATGCAGTTCTTCTGCCACCATAAGAGTCATGTCACTGACTATGTTTAAATCTCATGTTAGTACACAACATAGAGTTTCGATCAGTGTCTTTGCATTTGCATATTTAATTCCTACCGTATCCTTTGTGTAAACAGTTTCCAATAAAAAGTAACTGCTCATACATCCATTTTCAGCAGAGAAATTTATTCCTCAGCTCCTTTCAGTCAATGGCTGATTTGGTGAATGCAACAAGCATTGCACACAGAGTGCAGGCTAAGCTATTTGTAGCATTGTACGCAGGGTCTATTGCAGGCCTCTGTTTCGGAGCAGAGTGGAAGGTCTAAACAAGAGGCTCAGACAACTCTGTGATTACAATGGATGATAATTTTGTGACCACTAATGGCTGCAGAATTTTAGAATTCTCCATAACAGATCAGGCACCAATACACACAGAAAGTGGCTGCTAAGGTTAGATGCACACAGTGTTTTTTTTAGGTTAGAGAACCCCCCCCCCCCCTCCACCCACCGCCCTTGGGATCAGAGATGAAATGCATGCCAAAACTGAAGTTACAACATTCTCAGAGAATGCTCGTCCTCACAGATCAAATATAGAAGAGATTAATACAATATCAGTAAACTGCAGGAGCATCCAAGGAAAGGTCCCAGAATAAATATGGCTTATGAACGTTATAATGCCCAGAAAAGAATTAGGAACATAAAGTTGGTTGAAACCAAAAGCGAATAGCAATAAAATCCAAAGTTCAGAGTGGAATATTTATTGTAAGGGTAGATTATTCATCAGTGGAGGTGGTATATTAGTGCAGTAAAGAAATCAATAATATCTAGAGAGGTTATCATTTATTCTGAATGGGGATTAATGTGAGTGAAGCTAAGCATTAAAGGTCAGTAAAAATGATAATCAGATGCTTTTAGAGATCACCTGGGTCAGGAGTATAGTGGGAGAGCACTTTCTAGAGGACTTGCAGAACATTTTTAGTAACTTCTTTCCTGGTAATTCCACTGTAATGGTGCGAGGGAGGGGACTTCAAATCACCAGGCGAAGAGAGGCAAGCTATCATAACTATTTCCAGAGACAAGGATTTATGTGAGATTGTTCTGAATTTCTTGTCCAAAAATTACTTCAAGCACGTAATTAGAAAGCCAACTCATGAAGGTAACTTCTTATAGCAACAAACAGACCTGAACTAATCAAATCAATTAACATACAGGAAAGTATCAGTAATCACGAGTTTGTGATAGCAACAATGACTATGGGTTTTACAAGGAATTTTAAGAAATGTAGGAAGATATTTTTGCTTAGCGAGAGTGGCAGGATACAAACTGCAGACTATCTGAGTAGTCAGCATCAAATATTCAGTGATGAGGATGAAGATGTGGAGCACAAATAGAAAAAACTTCAAAAGCCTTGTTCAATATGCCTCGAACAAGTATGTTCTGAGCAAAGTCTTAAGGATTGGGAAAGAACTGTCATGGTTTGATAGCTGTGTTAAAAAATTGCTACATAAACAAAGATAGCTTCATCACAGAGTCAAGAGAAGTCAAAACCCAGATGACAAACAGAAGCTGAACAAAGCTAAAAGGAGTATAAGGAGAGCGATGAGAAAAGCATTCAGCGACTTTAAAAGCAAAATTTTGTCAACCGATCTGAGTAAAAATGCGTTGAGGTCAGTCTTTTGTAAAATCAGTGAATGGTTTTAAACCCTCTGTTTACTCCCTCAGAGACTATATTGGCATAAAAGTGGCAGGTAACAGAGAGAGTGTCAAAATACTGAATTTGGTCTTCCAAAATTGTTTCACGGTGGAAGAGTGTAACTTCAGTCATTGTACGAATGTTGAAGTGGTAGATATTGACATAACTGATCATGGAACAGCAAAGCAATTACAATTGCTTAGTAATGGAACAACAACAGAACCAGATGCGATACCTACAAGATGCTACAAAGATTACATGACAGAACTTGCTCCCTTTCTAGCAGCAGTTTATCATAGACCACAAAAGGTATCTAGCGAATGGAAAAATTGCAAGTTATCCCCATTTTCAAAAAGAGTGATATGATATATGCTCAAATTATAGGCCTATATTGTTGACATCAACCTGTTACAGAATTGTGGAACACGTTTCATGCTCAAGAATTATGACAATGAAAATCTCCTCTGTAAAAATCAACATGGTTTCGACAAAGAGATTGTGAAACTCAGCTCTCTCTGCTCCTCCATGAAATCCAAAGTACTGTAGACAACAGCACTCGGGACGATGCCACATTCCTTGACTTGAGGCAAGTATTTGACACTGTCTCACATTGCCAGTTAGTTTTTAAAAAATATGATCTTACTGAGTACTGAACCAAATTTGTGATTGGATTCAAGACTTCCTTGTGAGTATACCTCAACATGTCGCCCTTAATAGAACAAAATCGACAGATATAAAGGTAACTTCGGGAGTACCCCAAGGAAGTGTGTAGGACCATTACTTTTTACAACATACATAAATGTTCTAGTAGCAAGCCTTGGAAGCTCTTTAAGTCTGTTCGCAGATGATGCAGCTGTCTGAAAGAAAGCAGCAATGCTGGAAGACAGTATCCATTTGCTGAATGACCTGCACACTATTGATGGATAGTGCAGGTTCTGGCAGCTGACTCTGAACATGAATAAATGGAACATATTACACATACAAAGGAAAAGAAATCCACTACTGTAAGCTACACCATGGATGTCAAACTGCTGGAAACGGTATCTACCGTAAAATATCTATGGATAACCATCCAGAATGACATTAAGTGGAACAACCACATAAAACAAATAGTAGGAAAGGCAGGTGCCACACAGAGATTCAAGGGAAGAATCTTAAGTAAATTTAACTCATTCACAAAGGAAGTGGCTTATAAGGCAGCTATTGGACAGATCATTGAGTACTGTTCATCTGTTCATCAACATGGGATCCTTCTCAGGTAGGACCGATAGAAGAAATAGAGAATATACAACAAAGAACAGCATGTTTTGTCATGGGATCATTTTGTTTATGGAAGAGCATTGCAGAGATTCTCAGCAAATTCCAGTGGCAGATATTATCTGAGAGGTGTTGTGCAGCACAGAGAGGTTTATTACTGAAATTTTGTGAGAGCACTTTCTGGAGAGAGTTGGACTACATATTACTCCTTCTCACATACATCACACAAAAAGACCACAATGAGAAAATTCAAGAAATTAGATCTATTACAGAGGCTACTGACTTTCTCCCCAAGCACCATTCGTGAGTGGAACAGGGAAGGTAGGATCAGTTAGTTGTACTAGAAGTACTCTCGGCCATACATCGTTATGTGGCTTGCACAGAGTAATGTAGATGTGGATGACCACAATAATACATACAATGGGTTGTGTTAGTGAATGACAAACTATTAGTAACAGTGAGCAGTAAATATCAGATAATCTTAATTTAAAAAAAAAAGAAAAAGAAAGAAAAAAAGATACATTTTGTATGTTGTAAACTTGAAAATTCTATTTACATTTACCTAATTTAAAAAAGGCTGCTTATTTTTTCTTTAGTGTGTACTCTCACTTTAAAAGTGCAATTAAATGGTTCCCAGTAGTATTTCTGAACACATTTTGTGCTAGTTATTAGTTGGATAGATGCGAGCTAGTTTTAAGTTTTCCAAATTGTAAACATTTAACTGTCTAACCAAATGACTTTAGTAACACGAATTCTCTCAAAACAAAACAACTACTAATTCATTCCTCTGTCATTATGTCTCTAAATCAGTACAAAAACAGTGGCAACAGTACAAAACACATGTCATGTTTGTTTACATGCAGATAAACTCACGTCCTGGACAGACTTAATATGATCTTCCTGGTTAATCTCAATTCTTCCGTCAAAACTGACCATGAGTCAGAAATGTCGGAAATATTATACGGTAATGAATTAGGGGACTTTGTCCCCAGCTTTGTAGTTAATTGTGGCTGGAGTATCTATTGTTGTAAATATTTCTGTGCAAACTGTACTCTTTGTGGGTGGTCCTCCTCCTGTAATGTTTGGAATTCCTGGAGATGGTACGGCTAGAGCTGGTCACGTTGACATATTCGCAGTCTTCCTTCAGTTTTTTCACATCTTTGTGTATTAGCCTCTGCATGTGATAAAATCTTTGCTAGAATTTCAGGTGATGTGTAATCCAGTCACAACTGAATATTCTCCACAAACTTTGCTTTTACATATTAGTTTAGCGAATAGTGGAGAACATTAAAACAGAAGAGGCTCTCTTCTGGAACTGCAGGGTACAAAGCAGGACCATTGTGACCAAGGAGCAGGAATGGTCCCTCAGGCACAGCTGGAAAAAAAAGGAAAGGAACTGATCAGGACCAAGGTAGATTGAGGTAAAGCAGGTGGCTGGGAACTGGCAGCCAGTAAGAAGGAACGGAGAAAGAGAACATGATCCAGTAATAAACTATCCACACTAAAACAGATATCTACCACTGCCAGATGCAAGTGGAGAAGAGCCTCAGGTAGGTCAATGAGAAGGGAGCTTGCACCACATTTCAACCAAGATCAGAAAGCATAAGAATGTCCAAACATTAGGAACAAGAAAGTGCTGCTGCCAGGTAGCAGTCATGGGCAATCTGTAGGTCCTCAGTTGCATGAAAGCTTTGGGTCAACTTACCAGGCCACCAGCATTTTCAAAGATAATGCAGGGGTGATTTAAATGATAGAGGACTTAGGGTCTTTATACAAGGATTTTTCAAAAGAGTACCATGCAGTGACATTGAGTGAGTGGGTAACCATTTGGATGGGGGAGGGGGAGGGGGGGGATTAAGACTTAGGTGGTGTGATCTGAACATGACAGCTTTCCTGATTTGTGGCACCACTGTATACTTTGTCGAGCTGTTCTGACATCATAATTAACCATGTCTTAAAGAAGCTGTGAGGGAAATAAACATGGACTTAAAGATGGCACTGATGCCAGCTGACTTTGCACATGTTGCTCTGGTACCAGGCAGTACTACCAATACATGGGATTTTACTAGGCATGACCTACATCCAAACAGGGCTGGGAAATTGGTACAGATGATCCATCAAAGCATAGGGCTGGATCTCGGGCCATGCATGGTCAAATACCTATTGTCATGGGTAGGAGAGGTAGGTCATTTTTATGATAAATCCAGACAAAAGGTTCCTCTGCCTAAAGAGTATCTTCAGCAGTTTAAAAAATTGCACAATAAACAATGACAAGATTGATTTTAACACACCAAATATCATATACACTACATGTAAAGAAAAAGAAACCACTGAAAAAAGTAACACAGGGCATTTCCAAGGCTTAACAATCCTTCATTATAACATACACTCAATGAAAAATGAAATACAGCAATTTGAAGTTGGGGTCCAATCTTTGAACTGCACAGTAGTTTGAGTCTCATCATCAGCACTGGTGTAGAGGCACAGAAATGCAAAGTCCACAAATTATGGTCTAGTGGCAAGTGTCGCTGTCTCTAGGCTGCAGGGTCCTGCGTTTGATTCCCGCCTGGGTCAGAGATTTTCTCCACTTGAGGTCTGGGTGTTTTTGTTGTCCTTATGAATACATCTCTTTTCCAGTGATGCACAAATCGCAGGAGGGGTGTAACATAGAAAGACTTGCATTAGGCGGCCAAACGATCCCAGACTGGGTCTCCTGGCCAATAGGGCCATACGTTTATTTCATCTCACAGATGTAGTATTATTGTTGTACGAAAGTACTGCAGGACTACCTCAATGGGGTAAGGACCATGCATTTATATCAGAAAAGGAACTAATTTTAAATCATGACATCACCTCAGTACAGTAAATGGAAACAAACACTTTGAAACATCAGCTATTGATTTAACAGAGCTAGACGTCAACAAGAAATTAATCATTTTGTGTGTGTATTGATAACTCAGATGTAGTATGGACCTTTTTTTTCCTTCAAGAAAATAAAGGAGTTTCAGATAAAATCTCACGTACAAAGACCATAAATTTATTTCACTTCTATGATCACAGAAATTGTAGGTTGTCAGACCTCTGGTTTCAGTCAGCAATGATCATCTTCAGATCTGCAGCAAAACGCAAATACAAGTAGTGGACGTCTACACCTAAAAACAATAAAATAGGCCATGAAGAAAAGTATTCGTGACATACATGTGAAAATTATGTGCTCTAAATATGATGAGGCATTCCTGTTTCATAAAAAATGTGTCCTAATACACTGGAGCCATAGTGGCATTGTCAAATGCTAAACACAAAGTCAGTGCCAACATTTTCACATAAATATAAATTATAGTATATACTAGAGTCATCTTGTTAGCAGCACAACAGTTCAAAACAAACTGCCGTACAGTAGCCACAAAATGTTTGTGTTGCAAGCTCACAAGATGTTGCTACTGTAGGGATACACATATTTAGTGTCCAACCAAACATTTGGCCACCTTTAGCCAAAAATCCCACTTTCTGCCAAACCTTTGGCTTCAGCCAAAATATGCCAAAGTTTTGGCCAAAGCCGAAGATTTCTAGCAAGCACTGATATTGAACTAATTGTTAGAACTGCACGGTGGACTGCTAACAGTTAAACTCCAACAGTTGTGAAGCTTTCACATACTTAGCACTGACTGTAGTACTTTGTGTTATATCTGTCAGCTGCCATCGCCAGTAAATACAACTTCGTATGTGAATTAGATTATCTACTTCAGTGCTTTATGATATGATAGTGAAAATTGATAACTGACCAAGAGGAGGAAAAAAATAAGTTTGTGAAAAGCACTACAGACCAATATTCTAATTGATATGACTTTTCAAGTGGCCAGCACTCGTTGTTTGTAACTGACATTCACAGGTGTTCAAGATATATTCCATGCAGAGGGGCATGCACTGACCCACAAGAACTCCAAATTACTCATTTTTATTTACACTTCCTTAGTTAGTTGTATTTCAATTCAAGGTCAAAAATATTTATGTCTTGCTATTGGCTCTGACACTACAGAAAAAGTTATTTGTGCCACTTTTTGGAACCATAATTTTTGATTTATTTCATCATATGTTCATCACTGTTCTGCAACCATCAGCAGGCACTATATTCTATTAATTTCTGAAAATAAATGCACTTTTATGTATAGGCTGCTCAAAATATTCTTCTTGTGTCCCTTTACATTTATGTATTGCAAGGTTAGAATCTTACATCATTGTTCTCTTTAGGAATGAAGAGTTTTAACACCTAATACGACAAGTCATCTGCAAACTGATGAAAAAAATGTTAATTTTAAACCAAAGAGCAATTATAGATGTGAAATGGCATATTTGTTCCCCTCACGTATTTAGTTTCTCACCTCACATATTTAGTTTCAACATCGTTGGCTGCTGTTTGTGATAATTTTATGATGAACAATAAATTCGCAAGGCACACAGGCACCTCCTAGCACAACGAGCACTCCAGAAAAATAATAACAAAAAGAATGATATTTAGTAATAATAATAAATTAACTTTTCAAACTCCCAAGAAATTTATTATATATATTTTAATATGCAAGGAGCTATGCATTGTGGAATCTTTGTTTACAGTGGATGCGTGGCTCATATGCTGCAGGTAAGTTATTCATGATGTTATAGTCGAAGATGCTGCTGTGATGGATATAATAATAAAAAAAAAAAAAAAAAAAAAAAAAAAAAAAAAAAAAAAAAAAAAAAAAGTCTCAAATTGTAGGACATTTTAAAGGAAGTCAACGAGCTTTCCAATATTTAAACACATTTAAAGAAACCTGCAACTTACTCACACACATTTTGATTGTTGATGTCAAAACCCACTGGAACAGCACTTATTTAATGTTGGAAAGACTCATTGAACAAAAGACAGCTATCAATTTATACATGGCAGAATGCAGTGGGGTAATAGTCCCAAATGCACAAGAATGGGTAGAAATAAGCTACTGTATAACAGACTTAAATGCTTTCATCAAGTAACACTTGATGTTTCAGGTGACTCTTCATCAGTATCTTTAATAATGCCATTGACTGTCATGCTTAATTGAAAATTGACCACAAAAGATGAAGATCCTGAAAATGTAAAACTGTTCAAGACCCAGTTGTGAGAGTTTGTTAAAAGGAGATTTTATTATGCAAGAAATACTCTGCATTTATTGGTTGCAGCTTTAATGGATCCCTGTTTTAAAACGAAGTATTTGATTAGTGATGAAACAAAAACCAAGAAGACTGAAATATTATCATTTCTACAACAGAATGAGTCTCAATCAATTCAAATAGCTCATATGGACACAGATGTTGATGAGCCTGGACCTTACTGTTCAACGTCAGATGCAGATATCAAAACTGCATCCTCAAAAAATGATGATTTATGGGATTCACATGATAAACTTCCATCATCTGTCACAAGTGGTAATGAGTAGGATTGGGAACATCACTATCCACCTATTAAAGAACATCCAAGAATTTTTTTTAAAAGAACCTTTGCTTTCGAAGAATGCTGACATTCATGAAAATTGGGCTTCTAGTCCATATACTTACCTATGCCCAGTTGCACTAAAATATTTATTTGCTTCTCCTACAAGTGTTCCTTGTGAACAATTGTTCAGTGTAGCAGGACAGGTATATGCGGACAGGTGATCTAACTTGATTGGTGAAAATGTGGACAATTACTATTTTTAGCTGACAACATAAGACTGTTTACAGTAACTCTGTTAATTCTTTTTCACTGATAGATATGCTAATGGAAATTTAAGATTCATTTGGCTATTATTATGTGTTTTCCAACTGTAATAGTTCAAGTACCCTTTTTTTACGCAAAGAAATATTGTAATTGACTTTATTTCAAAGTGTTGTTATTTCTGACAAGTGCAAAATAAATTTAATCATCTCATTATATCATTTATATTACGTATTATACGTGTGTGTGTGTTTGTGTGTTTTGTTCATGTGCCTGTCTGCCGGCGCTTTCCCGCTTGGTAAGTCTCGGAATCTTTGTTTTTAATATATCATTTATATTATATTTAAATAATCATTTTATTCACATTTTGCCAATCTTGAACGGAATTTCTTGTGGCTATTAAACCTTCAGCTTCGGATTCAGTTTCCACCAGAAATTGACCTTTGGTCAGACACTACACATATTCTTACTAATATAGTTACATGATATAAAATAAAAAGAAGAATACAGTAAGTAAAGTGTGTAGTAGGCTTATGAGGTGTAAAAGTCGTTACAGAACCTGGTCATTCTATAGACCACTATGGCTCCTGTATATTGGACCATGTTTTTTATAAAAAACAGGTATGCCTCATCACATTTAAAACACATAATTTTCACATGTATCTCAGGAATACTTTTCTTCATGGCCTATTTTATTGTTTTAAGCTTTAGACACCCACTAGTTGTATTTGCGATTTGCTGCAGATCTGAAGACGGTCATTGGTAGCCAGAATCAATTCTCTGAGGACCACAATATTTGTGATCATAGATGTGAAATAAATAAATTTATTCTACATTTTCAGATCACTGTTCCACTTGCAACCATGTTCCACTTGTGACCATGTCACAGCTTGTAAATGTAATATTGGGTGGAGAAATAAACACAAACATAAATATCGTTAATGGAACTAGTAATGTCCTTAGAAATGTCCTTGTTAGTTTTAGCATGTACCTGTTGGTAAGCAGTGCAACAACGTTTACTACAATGACTGCACCATTAATCAACCAAGTGATCAAATGCCTAAAAGCAGACCTACAAAACATATTTATCAGAAATCTGATACAAAATTTTTCCAGAAAAATAGCAAACCAAAGTGCGGATAAAAGATATAGAGAAGCTAACGTAAAAGGGAAATTCTCTGAATTCTCAACATTATTCAAACTGAATTCAGGAAAGACATTTTCAAAGGTAAGTATCACAGTCTCAGTGACACTTACCTTTGAAAATGTCTTGCAAGTTTAACAAATGGATAACAGCAGGTATTACCAAATCCTCCCAAACCCTCAAATACCTCAGTTCCAAGAAAAAGGGTTACAATTAGCCACAGTTCTTAAATTTCTATCATAGGTACAAAAAATTTATGGGATGGTGCTGACTGATGCAAAAATGACATTTAATGACAAGGTAATAAACACTGCAGAGAATAAAAGAACGCAGCCTGGGATGACATTAAACAGGAAACAGGAGAGACAAAAGCAAAACAACGTACTGGTATGGGAGGCTAAAGCAATAAATGATCCACATCACCTAGCAAACTACGTAAATGAACATTTTTCAAGTACTGCAGAGAAATTACTACCAACCACAAAATATGAAGTCAGTAAAACGGCACAAAGCCTACAAAATAAAAAGTCAGTAAGCTTAAATGAAGCATCGACATGTGTGCTGAAAGAATACATACGGAATATACAAGCTCCCTCAACAAAAATAATAAATGAGTCATTCACATGAGGAAATATCCACAGCATTTAAAACAAGCAAGAGTTGTGACTCTTGCTAAAGAAAGGTAATACAGAAGGTGTAGAAAACTACCAGCCCCTTTCTCAGCTGTCATCATTCTCAAAAATAATAGAATCAATCACAAAAGATAAATTAATGAATTACTTGAACAAATATGACAGTCTAAGTGAGTCACAGGTTGGATTCCAAAGCGACAGAAGTACAGAATCAGCAACAGCACAACTCACAAAAAACGGTATTTCACACTGTTGACAAAGATGAGTGTTTTACATGCACATGTTTAAATATTTCTAGGGTTTCTGATATTGTTGATCATATGATTCTACTAAATCAGCTAGTATCATTACGAATATAGGTGTAACTAATGACTCATTCCAGTTGTACCTAGCAGGCAGCACACAAAGAGTAGAGATAACACATACTGCAAATCAGCTTAGCCTTTCCGTAAAACACTTACCAGAATTAAAATATATTAACCTAGGAATTTCTCAGGGCAGTATATTATGACCAATACTGTTACCAATGTACATCATTGATGTTCCTTATAGTGTGACCCGATGTTTTCCCAGCATATTTCAAACTTATATAATTTCTTCCCATGAACCATTCGTGAGTGGAATAGGAAGGGGGGGGGGAGTGACAGTGGTACACAAAGTACCCTCCACCACACACCACAAAGTGATTTTTTGGATTGTAATAAAGAAATTAAGCTCTAAGATGATCTAATTACCTAAGACACAGACCTGCAAACTGAGGCAATCGTGGAACCCTATACTGAGCCGAGAAAAGGCAAAGTGTTCCTGAACAGTGAGGTCTGTGCCCAAAAACAATACCACAGACACTGGAGACCGCAGTTCACAGCTAGGTGCTGCTGCTGCTGCTGCTGCTGCTATGAGTCCGTTTGCTGAAATATCGTGGAGAACTTACTCAGTGGGGGCACAAAAATTCTACAGGTTCTCAATAGTGCTAGTAGTGGGGAAAAAAATCTTTTGCTCATTACAACAGTATTACCGTTTCTGAGAAAATGCATCACCCTCTCGCAGAGAAGGCGAACCAAAACCTCAATGAAGTTTATAACTGGTCAGTATGCAATAAAGTGATATTGAACATACTGGAAACAAATGCCATGAATTTCAGTTTTAAGGCGGGGAAGCGGGGAAGGGGGGGGAGGGGGGTGGGAGGGGGAGGGTAAGTGACACTTAAGTTAAATAGAATGCGTAACTACGCAAAATTTCTGGTAATGAATATTCATACTTAGTTGATATGGTGTGAACACACAAAGCTATTTGCAAACTGTATCTCATCAGCATGTTATGCCCTTAAGAGTCCTGTCAACAGCTAGTGTCTTTTAGTTACATACTATTTGTATATAAACTCAGTTCTGAGCTATGGAATTCTTTCCTGGGGAACAAAATTCATAAGATATCAACACAGTGCTTAAACTACAGAGAAGAGCCATAAGAGTATCACCGTATCCAAAAATAGTACTTAAGCTCATTGTAAAGATCATTCAAACTGACGGAGAAAGAGTAAAGTTAAAATTCAAAACACCATTTTCTATTGAAAAATAATACTACACAATAAAATTTCCATAGAGATTAAAGAGATTAGTAAAATGAACTTATTTCAAAAGGAAAGTTAATAAGTATCTGTTATGCAACACATTCTATACATGGAGGGATACTTAGATAAAATGGAGTAAACAATTGATAAAAATTAATAATAGAATGATGATAAAAATCTATTTTTGCCCTATATTATACTGGAACTCTTCTACAAATTCCTGTTCACAGAACACTATCAAAAATCACCCAGAGTACACACCACAGTTCTTCTTTGGTACATATGATGCAGTGTGATAATGCTGAAACCTTGCATAAGCAAAGAGAAAGTGTCACCTGTCAGCAGGGGTGTACACTAAGCTGTACAGTCAATGTACATCAATGTACAAAGTGATATCTAGTGACTTAGTCTCATGTTTTGTATTTTTACTTATGTATCCATTTGCTGCAAATTGGTCAGTAGATTTTCTCTATGCAAAATGCAATTATTTATATTGCATCTAACAACATTTCAACAGCTGGTATGGGAGCGTAAAAAACTGTATTTGTTAACTGATTAAAAGTTGTAATTCCTTTACAACTGGTACTAAGTATGGCATAACAGACAGAAATAAACATGAAGTATCTGTGAATTAGCAGCTGAAGATGAGGGTGAATATCTCACATTTGTTGTGATTAATGAAAACATCTTATTTCAGTTGCTTCTCTTACATAAAATGCATTATAAACAAATGTCATACGTCTGACTTACACATCCCAAGGTTCAATACTTTATTTTTAAATTTCACTTCCATTATGCAACATGCACAAATTATTCAGATTGATTTATGTCATATGTACATTACCTCATCAGGAAAATCCTTGGGATGTGGAGAAGTAAATCGTATCCTCATTTCAGGATTAACAAGAGAAATCTTGTCCAGCAGATCGGCAAACCTGAGCCCTCCTCTCTTGTTCTTGTAGACTGTGCGAAACCCCTTTGCAAGGTGTGTTTCTTCATTAGGTATACCACCATAATGATCAATTGCTGACATATCACGGTAGCTGTTCACATTCTGACCTGTTCATTAAAGGCACGAAGCAAGGTGTACAGTCTTATAACATAAGGCTACATCTATAACTCTGAACTAATTAGACATTAAGCGAGTTCATCCCTCAACAAATCATCAAAATAAGAATTAAAACCAGTGTCTTTGGTGAATGATTCATGATTTGAGACACTTGGAAACCTCATCACACACATTCTAGCTTTTCACAAATATCCTGGATTTACTACCTCATTTCTTATCTTTCTTATTTTGAAGCATCTCTTCCTTCCTTTTCTTCAAATTGTTTACCTCTCTCATTCTATTTTCTGATTCTCTCATTTCTCACGCATCCATTCCATCTCCATTTATATATCTTTGTTCATCTTCAGTACCTCTCATGTTGTGTACTGATGCTGCAAATAAAACTGCAGTGGTTATAAAAAATAAGAGTTTCACAGCCTTTTCTTTGCAATTTCTGAAAGGCCTGTTCCAGTTGTTTCAATTTAAGCAGTGATGAACATTTGGTAAAAGAGACTCTGGCTCTTCTGTCTGTAATAGAACTAATTATTTGGAACTGGCTAAGCAATGTTTTCTCTACGCAATAATTTCCTTTTTTATCCAATGAGAAGCTATCCATGAGCTTTCCATGACTCTCTCTAACACATTATATATTTTATGTCAATGTAACTCGTAAATGTAGCCTAATTTGCTGTAATCGTAGACAGTCAGGGTGTATAATTAAACAGTGCACACCTTCACAAATGACCTAAAGAGGCTCACTCTGCACAGGCAGTGGGCTGGATTCTTGGTCGCTCTAATGTTTTAGTGTTATGGTGTTGGATCCTTGGTCACTCTAATGCTTTAGTGTTAGGCTGTATGTCAATGTAACCCATGATTCAGTGTGCTTGTTCTTATTACAATGCTCCTCACTGTGTCTGTATTTTCCCATATGTGAAAGAGAATTAAAAGCTGGTTGGTGGGGATACTAATATTGTGTTTGTGCAACATTACAACATAATTATATGCAATCCTTTATCTTCGGTGTAATGATATGATATCCAATTGTATGCTTCTCTTTGCGTTATGTAGGCTCTTGCCAGAATTTTTTGTTGAAATTTCAGTCTATGTTGTTCTCCATATAGAAATAGGTCTTTGTACAGCACTGTACACCTTGACAATGAGGAACAGTGCATTGCAGTTTCATATGCAGAGAAAGTCATATGTAACCATCAAAGTCCGAGCAGGGCTAGTTTTTTGTGTACTTGTATTGCAATTATAATATCAAACACAGTACTAAATAAGTCATATCGTGGTGGACAGCACCCCTCCCCCTCATCAAATGACACTATGCACAAATGTTATACCAGTTCATTGAGTGCAGATCCCTCTATTCATGCAGTAAATTGCAAATCATGGCAGCCACTGTCCAAATACAAGTCTAATCAAGTCCAAGTAGTTGGCTGCAGCTGGAGATGAAGCTGGTAGTGAAGGAACATTTAAGGGTCAGCCAACCACTGAGCCGTTTCCTGGCCTACTAGAGAATTTCAGATGACAAGCCTGAGACATTGGTCCTAGCCAGACATGCACAATGTTAAGACTATCAATACATCCAGCAGGGTTACTAAACTCATGACCAGGAAACAAAGTAAGATTTTAATTTTGTCCCAGTATTATATAGGATAGTATGCTAGGAACGTTACATAAAAGGTGTTTATAGCGGAATTTTTATGCTGAACTTCATTGCAAATTTACAGTGTGTGATGGACAGTTCATGATCCTGACATGCCGATATAGCTAAAGTGACCATAGTAACCACTTGATCTGCAGTCGAAGAGAACTATTATTCAATTTACACAGTGGATTATCTGCATTTGAATTCAGAATTATGTGGTGATAACCTGTGTTAGTGCACTAAAAAACTTTCGAGTATGGCTTCGTGTATTTGTGAACTCAAAGTAATATATGGCACAAACCATTATTTCCTATGTCACATTCAACATGAGCTTTAAGTCAGTAGCAATTAAATAGGGTGCAGGGGGTCAATTTTTGAAAATATAATACAACTAGATACATAAAAAATCTCCTAACCAAGTAGTGGCAAGAAAAAACACACATGCATGTTAAAGAAATGTGCAAGCTTTTGGAGCTGGTGGCTCCTTCTTCCAACAGACTTCCTTCAGCAGAAGGGTTGAAGGGGAATGAAGAGTGATGGAGGAAAAGGACTGGTGAAGTTTAGAAAATGGGGAGAGTTTGAAAAAGTCACCCAGAACACCGGGTCAGAGAAGACTTACCAGACGGGATGAGCAGGAAAGACTCTCTTCCTGCATCTCTCCTTGTTCCCACATCAACCCTTCTGATAGAAAAAGGAGTCATTGGCTCCAAAAGCTTGCACATTTCTTTAATCTTAATACAGGTGTTTTCTCCTGCTCTGACACTGGGTCACAGAAAACAGATTGTGCTGTTAAGCTTGTGACCCATTCTTTGTTGTATTGCAGGTTGAAAGTTGTTTCAGGGTAGCCAAATACAATGATCTTCCAGAGTTGTAAGTGCTCAGGACATTAAGTAAGCATCTTGGCACTTCTTGAGAAATGAAAGTATCATAATATACACTGCCTGATCGAAAAAGCAAAGCACATAGAAGAAGTCATCAGATGTCCATGTAACTTGGTACACGTACACATCTTTGGCAGGTGTCTGAAACACTACAGTTGCAATTCTCTGTGACAGGTAGAATGGCACCAGATGCATTAGTGTCATTCATGCTTAGCATTGTTACCAGGCCTAGTGGACATACAAAGTACGTTAACAGTGTCAGATACCGAGGCATCACTGTTATAAACACAGATATGCTGAGCAATCATGTGAGATAGTTTGAAAGGGGCCACATTTTGAGTTCCATTTAGCTGGCTCATTGAATCAAGCAACATAGAGATTCATGTGGCATTGAGATGTGATAGTGACCTGATGTTGGACTGTATGATAATGTGAAGCCACACATACTTGTTGTCAAGGTTCCAATTGATCTTGTCTGACAATCATAAGGGAGGACCAAACACACCGTAACCCTTTCAAATCTATGCCAGCTACCCGCAAATAAGTACTGGATTCTCTGCAACATTCTGTGTCATCCTGCACCACTGGTTGAAAACTAGCAGCATCCAGACTAGGGAATTACATTCCCATGTGAATGGTGCAGATGAAGGAGCTTGCACAGGATAGAGTATCATGGAGAGCTGCATCAAACCAGTCTCAGGACTGCAGACAACAACAACAACAACAACATGAATGGTGCCATAAACACAACAACACAAACAGCTGCATTTGGACTGGTGCTGTGACAAGGAAGAATGGACAGCTGATGAATGGCATAACACTGTTTTCATTGATGTATCATACTTCTGCACTTGCCCAGTGACCTAAATTGGTGATTATGGGCATCACCAGGGGAGAAGTCCCATTCTTTCAATGTTTTGGTGTTTTGGACACATCACCGATATAACATGTGAAACCAGCTCAGATGTCAACTCTGATCCATTGCCAGTATCCAGAATATCAAGGACCAGTTCCAACAGTTGTGGGGCTGCTTGTCTCAACATGCTTCCCAAACAAGTTTGTGCAGGCGTTCACACCAGAAGGTGTGCAACATCATAGTGATAAGTGGGCTCATTAAGCCAAGTTCTTTATAAATGTGACTCAATATTGTAATCACTGAAATAACATCACATACACTATCAATCTGTAAAGTTTCATTTGGTTTCCACCTTCCCTTCTGGGTGCTTCACTTTTTTTGTCAGGCAGTGTATTTCCATAAGTGCTGATTTCAGACAGGATTCACTCTATTTATCTTTGATACTGTCCACTATTTGAAGTGTGTGTTTAGCAGATATCAATTAATCTTTCTATATTGAAACCATGTGGATCTTAGTCAATTCCTTTCAGTCCTCAGTGAGATGCAAGTGTTTTACATGACAGTTACATCTGAAACTCCTTCTGTATGATTAATAGGAAAATCAGCATATGCTACTAGGCTGCCTGTATCACCACCTTCACAATAATAAACTAAGCTTCTTTCCACATGGAGGGTATTTGTCATTGTAATAAGTATTCATTAAACATAACAATTTGATGGAGTGAGGGTAGTGATCATTTTCTTTGCTTTTTTAAGATATGTGACTATCCCATTTGGATTTAATTCTTGTTCCATTTTTGGCCATTATTATTATACACTCATTTCTGTACTAAAGATGTCAATATGATTTAGTTTGCATAGCCACTATTAATTTTATCACTTGTCTTTTCCACATATTGGTGCTGTTTTCTTGCTTGCCAGCTGGGAGTAACATTTCCTTTCACAATTTGGAAACCCTTGTTTCACTGACTGGGACATCATAGTAGTTGTTGGCACAAGCAAAGAATGGTTGGAAGATTTAATTATAAAACATAATGAATCACATGACCATGAAGGAGTGAAGTACTAGCAGATAGTTTTGCAACAATTCTATGGCCTATGGGAGAATATTTTATGTAGAAACATAGCTGTCGTCTACATGCAAAAGCTAGGTCTATATTAAAAAGGTAAATAAGAGAGCCCCAGAGAGGCAAATGTCAAGATCAATCATTAAGGGATTTGATAAAAGACTACAAACAATATGTAACTGTTTTTCAGCACAAAATTAATCAAAGTGATAACTTATGACATCGTCAGTTAGAAATCTAGTGGAAAGTAAATGCCCTGCAACAAACAGACTGCATATTAAGATATATACTGATCTGACACCAAGAAGGGACAAGGGAAGATGATGATGATGAGGAGGAGGAGGAGGAGGAGGAGGAGGAGTACAATATGAGTGGAATGGATGGCTTAAGTCACATCACTTTTTACTGTATTTTCAGTTGCATGTTCATTTTCTTTCTGATTAAAAAATGTGTTGCCTACCGGCAGGAATGGTACACAGTCCTAACACTAGTGAAAATTAAGTTATTAATACAGATATCATTGTACACATTAAAAATAAGTCTTACCCAGGAGGGTCACTTCTTTGATACCCTGTTCTGATAACTGTCGCACTTCAGCCAGTATGGAATCCACTGGCCGTGACCGTTCTCTTCCTCTTGTGAAAGGAACAATACAGTAGGTACACATATTGTCACAGCCACGCATTATAGATCTGTAAAATTTAATATCAAGAATATTCTTGTTAACTACCAACTATTAAAGTCAACTTTTATAAATTTATCAAGGGGTGAACACTGAGTAACAGGGGAGCACTTCAGGACGGGCTACAAAAATAAGGACAAAATATTGTAGAATGCCAAAAATAAAAGAGAGAATGCTTTAACATGTTGCCCATGAGCATATGGCAAGATATGGGGAGCCCCTGAAATTTGAATACTTTTGGTAAGAATGCTATACTCACTAACTCCTTTTGCAAATTATATGGACACCCCCCCCCCCCCCCCCCCCCACGCATGAACCATGGACCTTGCCGTTGGTGGGGAGGATTGCGTGCCTCAACGATACAGGTGGCCGTACCGTAGGTGCAACCACAACGGATGGGTATCTGTTGAGAGGCCAGACAAATGTGTGGTTCCTGAAGAGGGACAGCAGCCTTTTCAGTAGTTGCAGGGGCAACAGTCTGGATGATTGACTGATCTGGCCTTGTAACATTAACCAAAATGGCCTTGCTGTTCTGGTACTGCAAACGGCTGTAAGCTAGGGGAAACTACAGCTGTAATTTTTCCTGAGGGCATGCAGCTTTACTGTATGAGTAGCATGGAGAGCTGCATCAAACCAGTCTTAGGACTGAAGATCACAACAACAACAACATGGACACACACTCTGGGAGGGAACGTGCTCAGTATTACACTAAGTATGAATGTTTGTAATAAATTAAGCCTTCTGTCAGACAATGTTTGTAATAAATTAAGCCTTCTGTCAGACAGTGTAAACTTGTTTATGTTAAGAATACAGCAGTAAATAGGAAGTAAGTGAACATGATGAAGGGTATAACAGCAATAACAAAGCAACAACTCATTTTCAAAATAACACCGTATGAGGCAGTATACTAGTCAGTGCAGTGGTTTTACACTCGTACAAAATATGTTTAATACTTCACATTGGTTACATGCAGCAGTTGGCATAGTATATAAAAGGTGGTGAGTAATATATTTACTTATTTGCAACTGATTCTCAAATATTCTTCATCCAAGTGTCAACAGAACATAACATGAACAAGTCAATGAAACGAAAGAACTTTGCAAAAGTGAACACAAAGAAAGATATCTGGAAAGATTGCCATCCCACTCCTGATCTCAGTTTGCGCAGTTCAACTCATATTAATCACACAAATAGGATGTTAGGAATGCCAACTGAGAGTCTTGATTCAAGAAACAAGGAAGAAAGGAAATTACAGTATTTTGTCCCATCAATGATAAGGTCATTTGGAGACTATGAAGAGCAGGGGACTGGGAAAGGATAGGAATAATCAGACAGGGCACCCACGGCCTAGAGGCAGCATCTTGAACTACTGAACAGCACATCACAAGTCCTCAGTTTGATCCTACCCACTGCTAAAATTTTGAAGAAAAATCACCATCAATGCTGGCCAAAGACTTCCAATATGAGAAGTCAGCCTTGTTCTGCCCTGTGAAAGAGGCTAGAGAAGTGTACAGAGCTCCAAAGTAATGGTCTTCCCTTGAGGCAGTGATCACTGTTCTGAGGAAGCAGAAGGCAATGGAAATGATGGCATTAAAGACACATGATGTGTATCCACAGGGCACGTGGCTGGTAACTAAAAAAGTTTCATGATAATCTCTCCAATGGCTAAATGTTTAGGTTTAGTTCCTCAGTCAGATCTGTGGGATGGGACTCCTAAGGGAGAGGAAACCATGGTGAAAAAGACTAAAAAACCAATGAAAAGGTTACATTCTACAAGCCAGAGTGTAGGATGTGAGAAGTTTGATGTTTGAACAATGTGGTAGGGAAGCTTGAAAATCTGAAAAGGGAAATGTGAAGGCAAAATCTAGATTTTGTGAGGACCAGTGAAGTGAAATGGAAAGAAAATAAGGACTTTTGGTCATTAGTCATGGGGGCCTGGAACACAACAGCAAGAGAAGGAGGAGAAGACAGAGTTATGGAAGAATACTGACTTGGCAGCAGGAATGAAAAAGACCAAATGAGTTCTCCAAAAACAGAAAGAGCAAGAAATATGTTTGAAACTGACCTAGAGATTTGAGGAGATTACATATGATGTGCAACATACTTAGTACACATGTAAAGAATAGCTTTCTTTATGATACCAAGATAAACACATATGAGCAAAATGACAGTTTAACCTTCATTTAATTAATTACATTATATGAGCTAAATCGCTGTTTAATTACACAATAATAAAGTAAATTTTCATTATATCACTCTGATGTCACATATCCCACAGTAATAACACACTTGAAGCATTAAATAGCATAATTGCATTAGATCACAACCAATCTACTGACTGCTAATTATCTCGCACACAACTACCTCATAGTGGGATTGTGTGGATAGCTTGGAATCTGTGTCATTTTCTTGCATGGATGGTAATTTTTTTCTCACCTAGCTCATTGTTTATTTTATATTACTGCTGCTGGCCTGGACATATGACAGCACAACTTAACACTGTGTCAGCTGAAGTAATACAGAAGGAACAGGTACAGGCATACACTTGTAAAGGAACAATGAAATGGCACACAACAATGTTATTTGTGGTTAGCGCACTTTATACGTAGGTGTGCCTACTAGAGAGTTAAGGTCAGACACAGACTATGGAATCAGATGTTGGATTGTAAGGTGTGCCTCTTCATACACTTATTATGGATCATCAAAACAGCCTATCTTGCATTTCTAAAATCTGAATTTACAAACATGCAAATTAATGTCATTTTCCTACCACATTACACTGTCATCCAAAGTAAGTAATCAGATTTATGTGCCGGTATGTACATGATAGGGAGTAGGATGCATGCATATCATAATTCTGTTCATTTCACATGGAGATGAACGAGAACTTTTGGACTGTGAGGAGGCCAGTCACTCACAATGGCAGCAAATGGTAGGAAGGACATCTGGTCATTGGAAACCAGAGACAAGAGTGCTGACCAAACCACAGCTGGCAGCTTTCTCTTTTGATGTTGGGTCTCAGGGGCCAAACTGACAGGCAGTTGCTATTTTTACAATGGCTGGGGCAGTTTTTTCACAAAAGCCTCTTTTTTGAGGCAAGAATGTGCCAACTCTGTGCTACAGCTGTGATACTATTTAGAACGTTTTGGAGAAATGGTCGCTGAGCTCCATGGGATAGCCGACAGAACTGCACCACACTTAGTACCCCAATATCATACTGTGTAGGCACCCTTTGCCAGAAAGCTTCCCGTGTAAAGTCCTGGTGGAAGCTGTGATAGGCTGCTTGACAGTTGTGTCAGCACACATTTGTAGTCACCATAGGGAGGTGGCAGGAAGGAATGGTACTGTCGCCTAGGCTGACGGAGTACGGTATCAAGAGTCTGGACAAATTTGTTGTATGGCCATATTTGGTGAAGGTTTTGTCTATTGGCAATGACTGACTGTGTTCTAGCTGAGCCAAGAGCAGTTGCTCTCTGGGTGCAGGGCAGAAGAGAATTTGAGCAGGTGGCTCCTGGCAGGCATAGGAATCAGTCATTCAATTTGGTGCCCTTGCTGCAGAGTAATTTCATTTGCAGTTTCACTTGTCAGGCCATCCGGACAGACACTTAGTTTCTTGGTGTTCAATCTTCAATCGGTCTCCAACGAGGAACCCATCTCCAAGTAGTGGAGCCAATAATGGGTAGCAGCCATCACCAGCATGCTGCCTGGTGCTGTACTTTTAGTAATCTATGCAGCTCCGGCCTGTAGGGTTTCAATTGATTTTTCAGCCGCCCAAAATTCAAATGGAGGTTTCTCAGCAGTGGCAACCATAGAACCACTTAGCCTACTTAGCTAATATCATGGTACTGCATCCAATTACCCACTTGTTTATCAATATTATACATTTCATCTGTTCTCTTTCCGCCCCCTGCCATAGTAGAGTAGATCACAAGATTCTATGCAGTGTCTTGCCAACACCTCTATCAAGTGAAGACTATTTACATGTTCGGTTTACTTTAGTATACATGATTGTTCCTTGTACAAATTCATGATTAATTTGGTGTTACATTTAATGTAATTTTAAATTTTTAGGATGGCATTTACCTGTTAAAGAGTCACACTTAACACATTTCCTAACACAATATTTAATTGGGAACATCGATCAATTAATTTAATTATTAAATTACATGAGAGGCTAGTCACCCAACATGGGATTTACATCAGGGCCATTTTAGGACTGCATTTCACACCTCATGTAGAATCAATGTAAACCCCAATAGCAAACACGCAGCTGGTTTCCAGGTGTACCCAGGAGCAGGTACAGACTCGGATCACAATATAGCAGTGATTAAGATTAGACTGAAGTTTAAAAGAATCATTTGGAAGAATTAAAGTTGAAAGAAATGGGATATTATAGTGCGAAAGAATGATGAGCTACATTTGAAGTTCTATAAAACTGTAGATGCTGTGATAATGAATACCACAACATGATTCTCAGCTGAAGAGGAATGGACAGCTATAAAATGGGCAATCACAGAAGTTGGATAGGTAAACATAGGTACAAGGATTGTAACTGCAAAGAAACCTTGGGTAACAGAAGAAATACTTCCACTGACTGATGAAAGAAGGAAGTAAGTTCAGGGAAAGGCAGGAATATAGCAATGTAAGTCATTTAGGAATGAAATAAGCTCGAAGTGGAGGGGAGTCAATGAGAAAACATGTAGATATCCAAAAAGAAATGTTAGCTGAAGGACTGCTTCAGCATACAGAAAAATCATACAACATTCATTAAAATTCAAATCAAGTGTGTCAAGATTAAAGTGCAAAGCGAATTCCACTGTTAAACACAGAGGAGAGAGTGGATACATAGGAAGTGCACACTGAAGATCCCTATGAGAGGGAGAACTATTCTGATGACGTGGCATAAGAAGAAATGCGCATACATAAGGAAGACTTAGGGGATAGAGTTTAACATAATTTAAAAGACTTGCATTCAAATAAGGCAGAAGAGTTAGGTAGCCTTTGCAATTTCTAGAACCTTGGGCGGATGTGGTAACCAATATACCACAATAATATGCACAAGAATGGTAAAGAGAACTGAGAATCTTTTAGATGACAATTGGTTTGGTTTTCAGAAAAGTATAGGTATTAAAGAGGAAGATCTGAAGTTAAGACTGATAATGGAAGCATGACTTAAGGAAAAACAAAGCATGCTCAAATGATTTGTTGACCTAGAAAAAGGACTCAGTAATCTAAGATTGTGCAAGATGTTCCAAATTCTGAAAAAAAAATATAGGAGTACCAGTAAGCTATTGGAAAAGATGGAAATTTACAATCTGAATGAGAACCAAGAGGGAACAATAAGAATGGAAAACCAAGAACGAAGAGATCAGGTTAAAAGTGGTGAAAGAAAAGGGTACAGTCTTTCATCCGCACTGCTCGATCTATAAATTGAAGAAGGAATGACACAAATAAAGGAAAGGCTCAAGTATAGTGTTAAAATTCAGAGTGAAAGGATATCTATGATAAGATTCGCTAATGACATTACTATCTTACGTGGAACAAAGAAGAATTATAGGACCTGTTGATGGAATGAACAGTATGAGTGCAGAATTCAGATTGAGAATAAACCATAGAAAGTTGATAGTAATGAGGAGTACCAGGAAAGAGAATAGCAATTAGAGAGGGCTTAATTTGCAGAAGAAATTTCTGAGAACGTATGTTAGGAGCACAGTGCTGTATGGTGATGAATCCTGGAGTGATGGGAAAAAAGGAAAAGAAGAAAATCAAAGCATCTGAAATTCGGTGTTATAGAAAGATATCAAAATTTAGGTGTACTGATAAAATAAGGGATGAGCAGACACTCTGCAGTATGGCAGAAGAAAAGAACGTGTGGAATACACTAACAAGAAGAAGGAAGAGTATGATAGAATATATGTTTAGACATCAGAGAATTACTTCCATGATACTACAGGGGAGCTGCAGAGGGTAAAACCAGGAGAAGACGGAGACTGGAATACATTCAACATATAACTGAGGACAGAATGCAAGTAACAACTGGAATCAGTCAATTCATACAAATATGAAGTTCTAACAATTTGTTGCAGTGCAGGAAGAAATTTGTTCTTCAAAACATTTTCATAGGATGCACCTGTTACCGTAGTGCCCTTTGGAACACAATGGGTAAGGATTACACCCTCGCTGTCCCAGAACATGGACACCGTCATTTTTTCAGCACTGGTGGTTACCTGAAATTTTTTTGGTGGCGGTGAATCTGTGTGCTTCCATTGAGCTGACTGGTGCTTTGTTTCTGGATTGAAAAATGGCATCGTTGTCTCATCAATTGACACAACCGACAAAAAGAAAGTCCCATTCATGCTGTCGTTGCGCGTCAACATTGCTTGGCAACATGCCACACGGGCAGCCATGTGGTCGTCCGTCAGCATTCGTGGCACCCATCTGGATGACACTCTTCACATTTTCAGGTTGTCATGCAGGATTGTGTGCACAGAACCCACAGAAATGCCAACTCTGGAGGCGATCTGTTCAACAGTCATTCGGCGATCCCCCAAAACATTTCTCTCCACTTTCTCGATCATGTCGTCAGACCGGCTTGTGCGAGCCCAAGGTTGTTTCAGTTTGTTGTCACACGATGTTCTGCCTTCATTAAACTGTCGCACCCACAAACGCAGTTTCGACACATTCATAACTCCATCACCACATGTGTCCTTCAACTGTCGATGAATTTCAATTGGTTTCACACCACGCAAATTCAGAAAGCGAATGATTGCACACTGTTCAAGTAAGGAAAACGTCGCCATTTTAAGTATTTAAAACAGTTTTCATTCCAGCCGCTGGCAGTAAAATTCCATCTGCCGTATGGTGCTGCCATCTCTGGGACGTATTGACAATGAACGCAGCCTCATTTTAAAACAATGCGCATGTTTCTATCTCTTTCCAGTCCGGAGAAAAAAAATCGGAGGCCTTAGAACTTGAATGCACCTCGTAGTTTCAGTTGATCATCACTGCTTCATTTCAGCATGCTCTTCCCTCAACCTATTTTATGTTTCATCAGAATATTTTGAACAGACTGACGGCGTCACCACGTGCAGCCTCTTGTCTCCCCTGGTGACTAATTGTTGTATGGAGGATTTTGAGGAAAGAGCACCTGAATCAGTGGTTCTTAAATCAACTGTTTTTGGAGGTATGTGGATAATACTTTCATTGTGTGACCCCACAGAGAAGATAAGTTAATGGAGTTTTTAACATAATCTTGACTGCATTCATGAGAACAGTCAATTTAGTATGGAATTAGAGAAAGATGGTTGTCTCCCATTCCTGGATATGTTGGTTAAATGGTAGAGTGATGGCTCTCTGGGATATTCTGTCTACTGTAAGCATACTCACGCTGATTTGTACTTGCATTTTTCAAGCTGTGATCACCCGCCCCAAATCATGAATGTGTTTAAAACCCTTGTACACAGGCTTCATACAGTATTAGACATAGATAGTTTACCCAAAGAGCTTGCACATTTAAGAACAGTGGTCAGTGACAATGGATACTTGACCCCGCAAAATTAACAGAAATTAAAACCAAGAACCAGGAAGAGATAACGAGGAGAACATGCCAGCAAAACCCCTAGCTTTTCATCCCTTTTTTGGCAATATTTCCTTCAAAATAATATGAATCCTTAGTAATTTTCAGATGGATGTGATTTTCTGCCCACCGCCTAAGATTTTGGAACGGCTTGGATCAGTGAAGGATAACTTGTTATTGCAGAAGGCAGGAATTTACAAAATACCTTAGCAGTATGGTATAGCCTATATAGGACCAACAACATGCACAGTGGAAGAACATTGACAAAACATGAATGCCGTACTCACCTTCTACAACCCAGCAAGTCTGCAACTGCAGAACACTGCTCCAATGGACATTCAATGGAGTATGACAAAAGATTAATTTTGGCCACTTTGGCCACAATAACCCCTTTTTGGGAGTCCATTATAAAAGAATCTGATGAAATATGCATTGCAGAAAATCTAATGAACCATGACAGCAGCTAATGAGTGGAATCCCAACTGTGAGGTTTGCTCCAGGCGAAGACGCCAGAATACTCCGATGACTGCGCGAGTGGCAATGCCAAGGACAGCTGATCCTTGCAGTTCCACTAGCAAGGGTGCTGCCACTGGGCGGTGCGGTCCTTCTATCACCATGACTCTGATGCATGCATGGGAATACTATCAGTGTGCTTTATAAGGTGGCACAGAGAACATCTTTATCAGTCTTTGATGGCTCACCTGAAGATGACAGTCAGGTGTCAAGCTGAAATATCATAGTCTGAAGTTTATGACGACTGGCTGCAATTCCAAAATCTCTTCAAACATTTAATTTGCCATGAAAATTTTAAATTTTACAATGTATGTTACAGAGTGGGTTCCATAAGTAACGCAACCAACTTTTTTCTGACACAGCGGTACACACAGCATGTTGTAACCAGCTGGGTTAAGTGGATGAGGGTGTTAGCCTCAAGTGCTCTTTGTCTCATTTGGCTGCGAGCTGCCAGAGAGTCAGGACGTGCATTTCCGTCAACCTCGTTTTGAGTTTATGTAACATGGCAACGATACGGTATCAGATTTTGCGTTAAACTTGAGAAGTGTGCCACCGAAATGTTTCCATTACTTCAGCATGCCTTTGGGAATGATTGCTTCTCCAAATCACAAGTTTTCTGATGGCACAAGTCGTTCAGGGAGGGCCGAGAGGGTATCACCGACAAACCTTTTAGTGGACGGCCATCAACCGCACGAATCAATGAAAATGCGACATGTGAGCGCAGTTGTTTGAACTCTGACAGACAGCTGAGCCTTCAACTGATAGTACAAACTCTAAACATGACAAAAAGCAACCGTTTTCCACATTGTGACTGAAGATATAAACATAGAAAAGCGCGTGCCAAACTCGTCCCAAAAGTGTTGACCGACGAACACAAGCACTTGCAAGTGCTTCCGTGCCGAGAAATGTTGCAAATGTGTGAAAATGATCCTCATTTTTTAAACTCAGTTATCACTGGTGATAAGTCGTGCATTTTTGAGTATGACCCTGAGACAAAAAGGCAGAGTTCAGAGTGGGACACCCCATCGTCGCCCCGTCCAAGACGGCATGCATGAGCAAGTCCAGAATCAAAACCACGTTCATTGTCTTCTTTGATGACAGAGGCATTGTCCACCATGAATTCGTACCTACCAGGACTACAGTGAACTCAGCTTTCTACTTGGAAGTGCTCAAAAGACTGAAAAGGAGGATCTCGCACTGCTGAAGCGACATCAAGGGCATGTGGAAAGTACATCACAACAACGCTCCGAGTCAAAGTGCCTTCATTGTCAATGACTTCCTGTCCAGGACCAAGACCCCATTGGTTCCCCAGCCTCCCTACAGTTCTGATCTGTCTCCTGCTGACTTTTTTTTGTTTCCTCTGTTGAAAGGAGTCATGAAAGGAAAACAGTGGGGCATGATTGAAAGCACCCAGGTGCATGTTACATCAGCTCTAAAGGACATTCCGGAAAAGGCATTCCAGGATGCCTTCCAGGCATGGAAACACCGCATCCAGAAATGTATTGGCGCAAGAGGGTGCTATTTTTTGATTATTTGTATGAATTTATTCAATAAATGATTTTTTTATGAATTTGGTCCCATTACTTATAGAACACACCTTGTATTTGTTGTCATTTTATGTCAAGTCTTAAATGATTTATCATGATCTGTGGTACATCTACTCGAACATCACAGCTTCTTACAGTGTGAATCAACCAATGCATGATTATGGACAATTAAAAGGTTCATGATTCAATTTCTGACTGGTCCTAAGTGTTTCTTCCCCTGCCCCTCAGTCATCACTTTCTTTATCTCTGGTGATGCTTTATGTATATCAAGAATACCTAGCTGCACTGTGATTTAAGTGCCATGTTAGGCTGTAGCGCTCTCTGTAAATAGATGGGTAAGTCAATTCAAAGGTCGGAATAACGTAAGAACATACATATAGCCTCCAGTAGGACCATGTCTAGTGAGGTACTACAGTTTTCAAAGCAACCTACAAGGTTTTAGGATGATGTTGCTTTTTATTATTAGCTAATGAAGATAGGATTTTAAGTTTTGCTCTGATTCTGAGCAGTATATGAGATATAATCAAAACTTTTCTCACTTCTGGGAATAAATTACCTTTCAATATCATGCTTTAAAATATAATAAGGCAGTTATAATGACTTACACAAAAGCTGTTACTGCATCTTGATTAAGGCGAACTGGCATTATATCTGCATATGTTTCATCTAATGACAGCAGCACATTCACTGCAGCTTGTCCAGTATCAGTAACTGCCAATAACCTTGGAAGATCACGGTAACTGTCGGGACCGGCAATGATATCAACACACTGTTCACGCTCCAAAAGTTTGAACTTCAGTCTTTCTGCCATACAACCTACAAAGAGTAGATCACTACTTAACATGAGATGTAATTACAGCAATGCATTATTCTATTTATTGGCACTAATGATTGGAAACCATCTGAAATTCCCCTCAAACATATCATGAGTAAACATACAGTACCCTGCAGTATAGAGATACTCTTACTACCTAAAAGTCTTATGAATTTTCAGAACTGACAATTAATGACATCAGATGTAAGATGAATGTCAACAGATACCACCATATCACAGAATTTAGACAGCTATGTAATGAAAGTCACAAATAAATATCAACTGCAAAACAATGGAAAATAAGGTGCAACATTTAACATAAAATTAATTCCTTTCACGATTAAATCAGGTAGCACTTTCATAAGGAAGAGTGCTTGAAAAGAGAGGCAAAACAATAGAAAAAGAAACAGATGTTATGTGTCTACTAAAATGATTTAAAATGGAAAAAAATAATAAAGTAAAATATGTAACAATAGCCACACCCCAAACACACACACACACACACACACACACACACATTTTTATGATACATATGGATATAAGAGTACTAATGTTTGTGGTATGTTAAGACCAATGATTACAGTGGTCAAGATAAGATGACAGCCACATACAATTCTTTATTAGGGAAGACAAGAGAAAAGAGCAGTTATAAAAAGCCAAACACAGAAACTGTAATTTTAAAAAAGTTGCAGGCTTAACCAAATTTCTTAGTTCTGCCTGCTTTATGCTTAGGTACCCCTCCCATTATGTTGACTAGCATAAGGTATTCCTCAATCAGTATGGTCCTTTACCATAATCTCTTTTGCCAGTATACATAAAATAAAAACTATTTACCCTACAGAAGAGTAGAGTAACAATATTGTGTAAGGTCAATCCATGTACTGCATAATGGAATATATGGTTCACAGCAAGAGTAAATTGAATGTTAATTGTACAATCACTAGCACAATGCTGAAAGTAAAAATTTTTACACTGACTATGAGCCCCTATCTAGAGTTTAGAATGGAGCTTAAAGCGGGTATTACATGATGATCCACTGCAAACGGTATTGGTCTAGCATGACAGCCACCTACCGGTAGAACAGATAAAACTACAGTTATTACCAGACACATTATCCGTGCACCAGAGTAGACAGTAGTTCTAAACTGCTGTCAATCTGTGCATGCACACTATGTAGCAATAACTCGTGCATGTACAGAAGGGGGTACGGCAGTGCTTTCTGCTAGTTATTTGCTTACTGTATGGTGGCTAGTTTATTTCAGATTTTCATGTTGGGGATTTTCACATTTTTTTCAGTAAGTAGGTTTTCATAAATGCAGGAAAAAAACTTTTTTTGCCAGTAGGCTTTCTTTTATACTAGCTGTTTGTGAAAGCATTTTTTCTTTTGATTACTTCGCATTATAGAAATGAAATGGAGCAAAGAGGCGTTATGCATCTAAATTCAGGCATACAGCAAGGAAAAGTGTATGTGTGTACCCACTTTATCATAATACAGTACGTTGGCAATCGTTTCTTTCTGAGCAATATGGATATAATATTACACTGTGATTTTCGATTTGTATCATAATGCCTTAGCTTACAAACATTCATCTTTGATTTGATTGCATCTCTTGCTTTATTTCAGCATGCCAGAAAAGAGGAATAGGTAGGGATGGTGAGAAAGTCCGTGCAGTTTCGTCCAGTGTGACAGGCGAGGACTGCAAAACTGAGTAGCACATTGCATTTAGTTTTCCAAACTTAGAAATAACACAAGGATGCCTTTAAGTATTGGTCCTTTAAAGTGTTGCAAATTGTGGCGCATACACCCATGACAACTTCTGAAATGGTGGGCTGTGCTATTCTGTGGCTAAAAAGCATGACTCGTAAAGGATTCCCCAGTTACCAGGACACGTATAGCTACAACCAGCCTTCAACATAACAGGGCATACACTGGTGTTTTATCAGTGATCAGGGCTGGTATGTTCAAAAAACGTAGGAACATATGATTTAATTCTTACTTTCGAGAATGTGAGACAGCCTCCCTCATGACTGGGTCAAACTTGTTATTTTCATCTTCTATCACACACAGCAGCTTCTCGAAACATGCAATGTCCATCCTCAAGAAGTTTCGAAATTCCTGCGCATCTTTGAGCCTCAGTTCTTTCATTAGCAGCAAATAGAATCCCTTCCCTTTGTCCTTTCTTTTCAGCCAGGGTCGAACTCAACACACTCAGACTATTTGTTTTCTCGTCGTCGTCCTGCCGTAATCTGAAGATTTACTGTCACCGCCAGGGTAATAGCTCCAAAAACAAGTGGATCCTCCATGTGAAAAATGCTGTATAAATACATATACATTAAAACTAACTGTACAATCTGTAATTCATACCTACATAAGAGAATAACAATTACTTAATAAATAATGATAAAAAACAATTTCTTATTAAATAGGAACCTTAAGTTCCCATAAATGATTTGAACAAATGATATTCCAATGTCACTCAGTCCCCCTTGTGTTTCGCATTGTAGAACGAGCGACTTTATAAGAGATCAGATAGTTCTACATGCGTTTCGCGCATTATTAGCATCTACTGTACATGTGCGCCAGGTATATTCCACGTGGATGGTGTAATAGGTCTACGTGAACCAGCCTGTAGTTATAGATATGCACTCTTGGGGCGTTGGTGCATAGGTATACGGTTTAGGCGCATCATGTAATAGGGCCTTTATATTCTGGTGCAGAAGTTTATGACAGGTTGCTTACAGAAATCAGGCACGGAATTGAAAAATCCTCACATACTCAGAAACAAAGTAAAATAGACCTCACTGACCACTCCTGTCATTACCAGAAGATACATACTTCAAAAAACTGTCTAAAAACATAAAAACATTGTCACTTGTAACATTTTACATAATCAAGGTGCTATACTTGTCTTCACGAAATCCTTCTTCAGAATAGTGTGAATAGATTCGCATGTGTCAGATATTATGTCACTCAATGCAAATTTGGACATTGCCGTCAAATATTCTAAATCTTTGTGACTACCTGTTGCCAGAAATTGCCATCAAACTATCGGGCATTCATATGGTGAAATTACTCTCAAACAAGTATTCTGCAGAGTTTCATGAGGAGTTTGGTGCACCAATGAACATCTATAAGCCTTCTGTCCATTCACAAATGATTTTGCAAGTCTTACGTTTGCTGTGTAATTTATGAAGTAAATTAATACCTCAGGTTGCCCTCCATGGGGTGGGTGCACGCAACAACTGTGGTTATATTGGGTTAGATAGAGCAGCAATCAATCGTAGAATTAAGTTGCTTTAATATGACATTTATAGTCACAACGCAGATCAGATATCGACCTGTGTCAGGTCATAACAATGCTAAAACAAATACAAAAGTATGTATTACAATGTGATTTACAAAAGTTATAGGTCCATCACATCGTTGTCTTTTAATGTTAACAGTACATACTAGTGTGGAATTGTAGCAGTTGTTCGTGCTCAAGTGAATGCTTACACAGTTCAACCATTACTGTCGTAAAATTATACGCTGGTTTCACAGTACACATCGGTTTCGCGTGTGGCATACTCTATGAGCTGCGCCTGAAGTTTACAGTTTTGACGGCATTTTTTGTAATATTTATGTTGTATAGTAACAAAGTAGTAACATGAAATTATTATGAGTAAAACTATGTAAAATTACAATTCTTACTTTTTCTCATGTCTGTAATGTGCTAGCTGTTTAAATTTACTATAGCACATAACAGTGACAGTTTACACCTCATGGGCTAAACTAAATTATAAAACTGATATGGCTTCGTAAAGTACGTTATAGGAAGTATTGCATATTTTGTCGCGTTGGGACCTGTTGTAATTTATTTAGTTGTTACTTGACAAAAGATATAACGTGAACTTTATTTACAAAATGCACTTTGCTGGCGCTTGGAGCACTAGTAAGCATCATTTCAATATGTCGCACTTAGTGCCCGAGAAATAAGAACAATATGATAAAGCGTGATCTTTTGAACACTTATTTTGAAAAATGACAGTTTTATGTATTAATTGTTGCTAATAGTTACCCTGATGAGTTTGTGTGTTATTCTAATGCAATAAGTTATGTAAATATAGTGTTATGAGAGTGGTACTCGTTTAGATCTTATGCAAGTGGCTGCTACATAATGGCGTGAGGTTGCGACTGATCTGTGAGACCCTCTGGGTTGAATTTTTCACTGCTTTCAAGTAGCCAGTTTTCAAACAATTCCCAGAAATGGATATTTTTCATTATGACCAGATCATTGATCAGGTTACACTTAGCATTTCTTTGGTGGCAAAAGATCTCCATCTTCAAGAAGATCGAGGAGTCCACCCTTCTCGCCTCTATGTAGCAACCTTACATTTGACGTTAATATTGGCAATCTATGTTTAGTTGACAATAAACGTGCAGCGAGACTTGATTTCTCTGCTCCGTCTTTTCTTTCTAGAGCAACAGATTCCTTAAACCTAGTTTCCAGTCTCCTCCCTGTCTAACCTATGTAATATGCTCCACAATCAGAACAATCAATTTTATAAACCCCCTGATGAATCAAGTACATTTTTTACATCTACAGTATGTTGTAAGATACATCCTAAATTACTTGTTGTTCCAAAGGCTACTTTCACTTTGTATTTTCTGAAAATCGATGCAATTCTCATGCTCATTTTCCCATAATAAGGCAAGGTGACAAATTTTGTACTTCCTTTTGGTATCAAGGTATTTATCTCATTACCATCTTTTTTTCCCCCTACATTCTTATGTATCATATCGACAAATGTGTTAGGGTAGTTATTCACTTTAGCGATATATCTTATAGTTGCTATTTCATTGTCATGTTCTTCTTTTCACAACTGAATGCCAAAAACACGATTAATGGTGAAATTAAAAAAACGCATTTTTATGTTGAATAGGATGGTTTGATGCGTAGTCTACATTTTTTTTTTTTTTTTTTTTTTTTTACGAAAGACTGTACCATTAAATTTAAAATAGTTAAATTCCATAATTAGCTTCATTAACCCAATGAACTCCTCAATTTCCCTTTTTGAAAGCTTATTTTGCTCTAATAAATTGCAATAGATTACCTGTATAGTTTTGTCAATAGGTATGTTTGTATATAAGTTTACAATGTCTAGAGAGACCAATTTCATTTCATCCGTTATTGGTGTATTTCTAATTTTCTTCACTACCTCAGAACTATCTACTAACTATCAAAGACACAATAATTCTGACAAAATATGCGGTAAATTCCTTAAAGTTACCAAAATTGGAACAGAATAGGATTTGTCTAGCGATTAATAACATTATTGTGAATGAAACACATGAACCTTTCCTAATTCAATTAGTGAAAATAGGATCGTTCGAAGTATTAATAATAAACTTATAGAAGGTGGGGCCATACTAACAAAAGCAGACAAAGGAGGTACTACGGTTATCGTAACCAAAGAGGAATATATTGAAACTTCCTGGCAGATTAAAACTGTGTGCCCGACCGAGACTCGAACTCGGGACCTTTGCCTTTCGCGGGCAAGTGCTCTGCAAGGTTCGCAGAAGAGCTTCTGTAAAGTTTGGAAGGTAGGAGACGGATACTGGCAGAAGTAAAGCTGTGAGTACCGGGCGTGAGTCGTGCTTCGGTAGCTCAGTTGGTAGAGCACTTGCCCGCGAAAGGCAAAGGTCCCGAGTTCGAGTCTCGATCGGCCACACAGTTTTAATCTGCCAGAAAGTTTCATATCAGCGCACACTCCGCTGCAGATTGAAAATCTCATTCTGGAAACATCCCCCAGGCTGTGGCTAAGCCATGTCTCCACAGTATCCTTTCTTTCAGGAGTGCTAGTTCTGCAAGATACGCAGAAGAGCTTCTGTAAAGTTTGGAAGGTAGGAGATGGATACTGGCAGAAGTAAAGCTGTGAGTACCGGGCGTGAGTCGTGCTTCGGTAGCTCAGTTGGTAAAGCACTTGCCCGCGAAAGGCAAAGGTCCCGAGTTCGAGTCTCGGTCGGCCACACAGTTTTAATCTGCCAGGAAGTTTCATATCAGCGCACACTCCGCTGCAGAGTGAAAATCACATTCAGGAATATATTGCTAAAACTATGAAATTCTTTGAGGGCAATAACATAGAAAAAATTAATAGGGATGTAATGTTGGAAGCACAGAGAAACCTACTTGAGAAATTAAAAACATGTAGTGAGATAAAATCACCAAGAGTAGTACAGATGCTAATGGTTATGAACCCACTGATAACCACACTTTGGCCACAAATAAAAGTACACAAATCTGGTTACCCAATACGTCCAGTGGTAGAAAGCAGCGAAAAAGTGTCTGCGGTTTCTTAAAACCAACTACAAATTCCACAGTCAATTCTCTATAAAAAACAGTACTGAGTTAGTGAAGAAAATTAGAAATACACCAATATCGGATGAAATGAAATTGGTCTCTCTAGACATTGTAAACTTATATACAAACATACCTACTGACAAAACTATACAGGTTGGTTGGTTTTTGGGGGAGGAGACCAGACAGCGAGGTCATCGGTCTCATGCCCTTTGAAAGGAACCATCCCGACATTTGCCCGGAGCGATTTAGGGAAATCACGGAAAACCTAAACCAGGATGGCCGGATGCGGGATTGAACCGTCGTCCTCCCAAATGCGAGTCCAGTGTGCTAACCACTGCGCCACCTCGCTCGGTGAAACTATACAAGTAATCTATTGCAATTAACTAGAGCAAAATAGGCTTTCGAAAAGGGAAATTGAGGAGTTCATTGGGTAAATGAAGCTAATTCTGGAATTTAACTATTTTAAATTTAACGGTACAGTCTATTCCCAACAAAAAAAAAAAAAAAAAAAAAAGAAAACCCAGTGTTAGTATGGGGAGATCAATATCTGGTATACTAGAGGGCATATTTATAAACCATCTTGAGAACAAATTCTTTACACAAAACCAATTATGGGCAGAAAAAATTGTATATTATTACAGATACGTAGATGACACACTGTTGTTAGTAAAAGGGAATGAAGAAGTAAATGACAACATACTATCCACTTTCAATAGTTGGCATGAATCAAGTTTACTGGTGAAATTGAGATAAATGGTTCCAAAAATTTTCTAGATTTATCAGTCCAGAGAAAGAATGGTTGGCACACATTTGGTATCATTCGCAGAAAAAAAAATTTTAAAAAATGCACAGATGGTATTTTAGACTACGCATCAAACCATCCTATCCAACGTAAAAAGGCGTTTTTTAATTTCGCCATTAATCGTGTTTTTGCCATTCAGTTGTAAAAAGAAGAACATGACAATGAAATGGCAACTATAAGATACATTGCTAAAGTGAATAACTATCCTAACACATTCGTCGATATGATACATAAGAATGTAGAAAAAAAAAGATGGTAATGAGATAAATACCTTGATACCAAAAGACGGTACAAAATTTGTCAGCTTCCCTTATTATGGGAAAATGAGCATGAGAATTGCATCGATTTTCAGAAAATACAAAGTGAAAGTAGCCTTTGGAACAACAAATAATTTAGGATGTATCTTACAACATACGGTAGATGTAAAAAATGTACTTGATTCTTAAGGGGTTTAAAAAATTGAGTGTCCTGATTGTGGAGCATATTACATAGGTTAGACAGGGAAGGGACTGGAAACTAGGTTTAAGGAACCTGTTGCTCTAGAAAGAAAAGACGCAGCAGAGAAATCAAGTCTCGCTGCACATTTATTGTCAACTAAACATAGATTGCCAATATTAACGTCAAATGTAAGGTTGCTACATAGAGGCGAGAAGGTTGGACTCCTCGATCTTCTTGAAGATGGAGATCTTTTGCCACCAAAGAAATGCTAAGTGTAACCTAATCAATGATCAGGTCATAATGAAAAATGTCCATTTCTGGGAATTGTTTGAAAACTGGCTACTTGAAAGCAGTGAAAAATTCAACCCAGAGGGTCTCACAGATCAGTCGCAACCTCACGCCATTATGTAGCAGCCACTTGCATAAGATCTAAACGAGTACCACTTTCATAACACTATACACTCCTGGAAATGGAAAAAAGAACACATTGACATCAGTGTGTCAGACCCACCATACTTGCTCCAGACACTGCGAGAGGGCTGTACAAGCAATGATCACACGCACGGCACAGCGGACACACCAGGAACCGCGGTGTTGGCCGTCGAATGGCGCTAGCTGCGCAGCATTTGTGCACCGCCGCCGTCAGTGTCAGCCAGTTTGCCGTGGCATACGGAGCTCCATCGCAGTCTTTAACACTGGTAGCAAGCCGCGACAGCATGGACGTGAACTGTATGTGCAGTTGACGGACTTTGAGCGAGGGCGTATAGTGGGCATGCGGGAGGCCGGGTGGACGTACCACCGAATTGCTCAACACGTGGGGCGTGAGGTCTCCACAGTACATCAATGTTGTCGCCAGTGGTCAGCGGAAGGTGCACGTGCCCGTCGACCTGGGACAGGACCGCAGCAACGCACGGATGCACACCAAGACCGTAGGATCCTACGCAGTGCCGTAGGGGACCGCACCGCCACTTCCCAGCAAATTAGGGACACTGTTGCTCCTGGGGTATCGGCGAGGACCATTCGTAACCATCTCCATGAAGCTGGGCTACGGTCCCGCACACCGTTAGGCCGTCTTCCGCTCACGCTCCAACATCGTGCAGCCCGCCTCCAGTGGTGTCGCGACAGGCGTGAATGGATGGACGAATGGAGACGTGTCATCTTCAGCGATGAGAGTCGCTTCTGCCTTGGTGCCAATGATGGTCGTATGCGTGTTTGGCGCCGTGCAGGTGAGCGCCACAATCAGGACTGCATACGACCGAGTCACACAGGGCCAACACCCGGCATCATGGTGTGGGGAGCAATCTCCTACACTGGCCGTACACCTCTGGTGATCGTCGAGGGGACACTGAATAGTGCACGGTACATCCAAACCGTCATCGAACCCATCGTTCTACCATTCCTAGACTGGCAAGGGAACTTGCTGTTCCAACAGGACAATGCACGTCCGCATGTATCCCGTGCCACCCAACGTGCTCTAGAAGGTGTAAGTCAACTACCCTGGCCAGCAAGATCTCCGGATCTGTCCCCCATTGAGCATGTTTGGGACTGGATGAAGCGTCGTCTCATGCGGTCTGCACGTCCAGCACGAACGCTGGTCCAACTGAGGCGCCAGGTGGAAATGGCATGGCAAGCCGTTCCACAGGACTACATCCAGCATCTCTACGATCGTCTCCATGGGAGAATAGCAGCCTGCATTGCTGCGAAAGGTGGATATACACTGTACTAGTGCCGACATTGTGCATGCTCTCTTGCCTGTGTCTATGTGCCTGTGGTTCTGTCAGTGTGATCATGTGATGTATCTGACCCCAGGAATGTGTCAATAAAGTTTCCCCTTCCTGGGACAATGAATTCACGGTGTTCTTATTTCAATTTCCAGGAGTGTATTTACATAACTTATTGCATTAGAATAACACACAAACTCATCAGGGTAACTATTAGCAACAATTAATACATAAAACTGTCATTTTTCAAAATAAGTGTTCAAAAGATCATGCTTTATCATATTGTTCTTATTTCTCGGGCACTAAGTGCAGCATATTGAAATGATGATTACAAGTGCTACTAGTGACAGCAAAGTGCATTTTGTAAATAAAGTTCACTTATATCTTTTGTCAAGTAACAACTAAATAACTTAAGACAGGTCCCAACACGACAAAATATGCAACACTTCCTGTAACGTACTTTACGAAGCCCTATCAGTTTAATAATTAATTTTAGCCCATGAGGCGTAAACTGTCACTGTTACATGCTATAGTAAATTTAAACAGCTAGCACATTACAGACATGAGAAAAAGTAAGAATTGTAATTTTACATAGTTTTACTCATAATAATTTCATGTTACTACTTAGTTACTATACAACATAAATATTACAAAAAATGCCGTCAAAACTGTAAACTTCAGGCGCAGCTCATAGAGTATGCCACATGCGAAACCGATGTGTACTATGAAACCAACATATAATTTTACAACAGTAATGGTTGAACTGTGTAAGCATTCACTTGAGCACAAACAACTGCTACAATTCCGCACTGGTATGTAATGTTAACATTAAAAGACAATGATGTGATGGACTTATAACTTTTGTAAATCACATTGTAATATATACTGTTGTATTTGTTTTAGCATTGATAATGACCTGACACAGGTCAAAATCTGCTCTGTGTTGTGACTATAAATGTCATATTAAAGCAACGTTCTACGACTGCTTGCTGCTCTATCTAACCCTAATTAATACCTTATGTGAAAATGTTTATTGCTGAAGAAGCCATTTTCTTGACCATTTAGATCATTATTTCTGCCTCTGACACTTAACATTTTTAAGGCTAGTTGCAAACAATGACCACAGCAACACTGCCTGCATTATGAGTTAAGTGTCTATCTTTGTGAGAAGACAGCTGTTTGAAGTGAAAGATCTTTCCTAGACTGACAAATCGTGGGCCAGTAGTAGAGTGAAACTGTCTACATCTACGCAAATACTCTGTTTCCCTCCCAGTTCCACTTGCAAGTGAAAAACGACTGTCTAATAGCCCCTGTGTGAGCCCTAATTTCTTTTGTCTTATGTTCATGGACCTTACACGAAATGTATGTTGGAGTCAGTAGTGTCATTCTACAGTCAGTTTCAAATGCTTTTTCTCTAAATTTTCTCAATAAGATTCCACAAAAAGAATGTCTCTTTCCCTGCATGAATTCCCATTTGAGTTCACAAAGCAGTTCTGTATGTAGCCAAAGGGTTACATGACCTTAGCGGAGCAGACTTTTCTGGCCAACTACCCACAGGTAGAGGGTGTGTGACTTACATTTTTGTGCAGGTAGAGCGTTAGTAAAAACATGGAACACTTCACCAAACCAAGTAAGCTAATAAAACCACAGTAGACAATTGCTTAAATAACTATTTTCAAGATATGGGAAAACCTAAGAGACTATGAACTGATAATGGACCACTGTTAACCAGCCACAATTTTAGAGTTTTTAGCATGGGAAATAGTACATCATGTAACCATATCAAAATATCACCCACAGTCTGATCCATGTGAGAAGGTACTGAAAGAGTTTGGCCAATTATGTTGAAGATATGGGTCCCAAAAACATATCACATGGGCACATATGATACCAGAATTCCAGATCATATTGAATGAGATACCACGGATGTCCACTCGGTTATCACTAGTAGAGACAATGCATAAGAAATTTATAGAAGAGCCATTATTAAAATTCTTCAGATGCCCCACTTCAGTTGATGAAGAGGCAGCTGTAACACACACTAAGATAAAAAAGCAAGTTACACGAGTCATCCCAGGGCAAACTGTGTAAGTTTAACAATACAGCAGATGTACCTGTATTTAGCATAGATGACTTAGTTTTAGTAACAGATGTCCATCATAATTCCACCTTTTAAGGTAGTGGGAATATCACATCCTAAGGCACTGTTCCTAGTTGATCCCGATACTGGCTAGAGAAAGGTACTATACAATGTTGATACAGTTAAGAAACACACAACTCCGGAGAATTTGCACACTTTGGAAATTCGGCAGAATGATGCCTGTCAGAAGTCTGAGTTAAAGGCTTTGGTATTTTTCTTTTATTTCTCCAAAGCCATTCCTTCCACTGACACTATTCTGTATTCTGTACCTATTACTATTCTATTTTATTTAATAACTAAATCATATCCTTGTTTGTGAAAGCAAGAATATAACACTAAAAGATGTTATGCGAATAACTGGAATTATCAATTTTTGTTTAAAATATTAATAATATGTAGTATGTTTCTTACAGAAAAAGATACACACATATTATCTACATATACTGTTATGTATAACTGAGGAGGACACAGCATGTTATCTTGGATGGAGAGTCATTGTCAGATGTAGAAGTAACTCCAGATGTGCCCTAGGGAAGTGTGTTGGGACCCTTGCTGTTGATGTTGTACATTAATGACCCTGCAAGACAATATTAATAGCAAAATCAGGTTTTTTGCAGATGAATATGTGGTTGTCTATAATGAAGTGATATCAGAGAGAATCTGCATAAATATTTAGTCAGATCTTGACAAGATTTCAACATGTTGTTGAGATTGGCAGCTTGCTCTTAAATGTTCAGAACTGTAAAACTTTGCACTTCACAAAACGAGAAAACATAGTATCTTATTACTATAATAACAATAAGTCACTGATGGAATTGGCCAATTCATACAAGTACATGGGTGTAACACTTCGTACGGATATGAAATGGAACAATCACATAGGTTCAGTCATGGGTGAAGCCGGTGGTACACTTCAGTTTATTGTTAGAATACTGGGGAAGTGCACTCAGTCTACAAAAGAGATTGCTTAAAAGTCACTCATGTGATCCATCCTTGAATATTACTCAAGTGTGTGGGAGCCATACCAGATAGGACTAACAGGGGGTATTGAACATATACAGAAAAGGGCAGCATGAATGCTCATAGGTTTTTTTAATCCATGGGAGAGTTTCGCAGAGATACTGAATGAACTGAAATGGCAACTCTTGAAGAATGATGTAAACTATCCCAAGAAAGTCTATTAAGAAAATTTAAAGAATCAGCTTTAAATGATTACTCTAAGGATATACTACAACCCTCTATATTTTTCTCACACAGGAATAGTGAGGATGAGATTAAAATAACTACTGCATGCACAGAGGCCTTCAAACAATTATTCTTCTAACGATCCATATGTGAATGGAACAGGAAGAAAGTCTAATAACTGGTACAATGGGACGTGCCTTCTGCTATGTGCCTCACAGAGGTTTGCTGAGTACGGATGCAGATGAACTGAGATACTATAGTATCTTTAAGAGGAACAATGCAAAATGATAGGGTTTCCATTGGTTTTATATGGGAGGTTCCTTATGAACAGTTGATACATATAACAATAGAAAGACCGACTTGAGATGATTAAAACTGATGATTCACTAAGTTTTCTTTTCTTTCATGTGTTGCTGTTCTTACTCTCCACACTTAAAACTGAGATTTGCTAAGGTCAATTTTCAGGATTTGTGACGATGAAGTTGTGACAAGTGCGTTCAGTAGGGAGTCCCAAACACCTTCTCCCTCTGGCATAACTACAAAGAAATTTAGCAGAAGTGGGAATTCCTTGGGGTGGGGGGTGGTTAGGAACTCTGTCTTTTGGGACTATTGTTTTTATTTCTTTGACCTTAATGAATATATTCTCCTCCTCCCTTTCTCCTTCTCCACCAGGAATACCAGTTCTATCTTTCTCATATTCATATTAATGTTTTTCCATCGGTGAAACCCTTCTCTTTTGCACATAATTCTATCACAAAATGTTGACACAGGAGAGCAAAGGTGAAACTTGGACAAATGGACATGGACATAATTTTCGCACTGTACACACACTGTGTATGACACCACTACACTGCGTGTTAGGCATATCACACATTGTGGGGAAAGACCAACAGGGAAAGCCAGTGAGTGTAGGATGTGTCCGAAATCTGATGCACTAACATGAGCATAATGAGCAGAAGATAGCAGTGCTGTGAGAAATTTATTAATTGGTAGCACAGATGCACGAATAATAAAACAAGACTGTTTTATAAGTTTTCAATAGAAGGTGCTACACAAGGAACAGGAGTAGCAGACATAAAAATTAGGTTATATTTAAGTAACATAATATTTGATCAGTGTGAGAAGACATTAACAATTTAATCGCCCGGACATGTGTTACAACATAAGTGTTTTTCAAAATAAGTGGCAATGGAAACTACTCTAGCAGGTTTTGTTGTCAACATAAAATCCATTGAGCCTTCAAAGGATGAAAATGACAATTTCAGTCCTCACTTTATAATGCTTTGTGAAATTTTTAATGACAAATTGAGCTGTAAGTGATGGCTTGGACAGTTTTAAATACAAACACAGTAGCAGATCTAAATGATCTTGAGAACAGGAAATGAACATGGGTATATCGTAACCCAAAGTTATATGCAAATGTATTTTCATACAGCAACAAACATGTAGGTAAAAGCAATTTTGTAGAGGGAGTATGATGCAGTATGCTTTAAAACTGGGGTGAAGACATGCCAGGAGCAAAGGAACCTCTTCCTGCCATGATGTGAGATATGAAATTGAGGTACCGTGCAGACATATCTTATATGTTATGGTGCAGTGTACTCTGCTTTATGTGAGTTGAAGGAGTTGAGATTGGTAGGCAGACTTACAGAGAGGCTGTTCTATGGCTGATGTCAAGTGCAAGTACGAAAGAAAAGGCCTGTACTTTTTTGGTATAGAGGAGTCTGAGGGTAGGTATGCCAATTAGAGGGGCCTAGTTCTTTGGTTAGGAGAATCCACAGAGGGATAACATGAATCATTTTGGGTAGGGAATGAATAGGGGACACTTTCATCTGAAACAAAGAATGGTCGTATAGTATCTGCCCGTAGAAAGAGTTGAACTCAATTATTGATACTGGATAATACAAGTTGAGTGAAAATTGGTCAATTTGTTGATGAGGTATACAAACTAGTTAGGAGCAAACAAATTTAACCTGGAACCAATGGATGGTAATTTCCATTCCATGTATGTTGATATTTTCAAATCTGAGATTTGGATGGTTAAGGATGAAATGAAGTATATGAAATTAACTGTATTACTAATGTTAAACTACTTTTGTGACCTAACAATGTATTTCAATCTAAACAAAGAAAACAATTCCACGCTCTTACAAGTTAAAAGCACAATTAATTTTGTGGAGTGTGCAATGACTGAGTGCAAATACTGTGGTACACTTAATTACTAGAAACATCTTGCATGCTAACTCTTTGAGACCAAATGAATAATCATGCATGAACATTTAACAAAACATTCCATACATTTATTAAGTATACATGAAACAGCTAACAAACTAACATGATATCATAAATGTTACATTTAATTGTAAAGAGTGTGTTACAGGAGCTTTGCACATCTTTCGTGTCAGAGAGGGAATCTGTAGTGTGACATGGTTTAATCATGAGAATGATCTATGTTCCATTGATGATGCTCCCACTGGTGGCCATGTGTTTTATAAACATTTTATGTAGTGGAAATAATCCACTTTGCACCCCAATCTGTGCAGCTGTTTGTAAGTAGAAACATAATGTAGAAAGGGCAAGGCGTGCCAGGGTGAATGAAGTAGCACTTGCTGGATGTGGGCATTTATGCCCTGGTGATACTCCTTGAAGGTGTCATGAACACCTAAGAGAGAGAGAGAGCAAACATACTACAAAGCAAACACTCAAGACAAATGAAGATGGTAAATCATACATCTTAAGAGAAGTTCAATGTGGTTGAATGTACTGATCAATGTGTTTAGAGTTTATGAGTTACTGATGTTTGGATCTGTCTACACACCTGATATAAATAGTTTTAACAGTACAGATGATTATCACTGAAGACGTGTTCATCATAATCCTGCCTGGATACGAAATCAAGAGGAGTAAGTTTACCCACAGCTGTGATAAGGAGTAGCCAGAAGAAGAGAACAAAACTAAAAGGCAAGCATATCAGAAGAAGAAATATCAAAGGTAACTTAGGCCACATCACACTGACAGGTATGCCAAATACACATGGGAGGAAACACAGAATGTAATACTTGCACTTTGATCAAAAATACCGACAAAAATTCTACTGGCCCACCTCCAAATTGCTTCAATGTCTTTCTTTAATCTGGTCTGGTGGGGATCCCAAACACTCAAGCAGTACTCAAGAATTGGTCACACTGGTGTTGTATATGCACCTCCTTTGCAGATGAACCGTACTTTTCAAAAACTCTCACAACTAACATTGACCATTAATCTTCTCCACTACAGTCTTTAAATGCTTGTTTCATTTCATGCTGCTTTGCAACATTATCCCTCAATATTTAATCAACCTGATTGTGTCAAGTAGCACACTATTGATGCAGTATTCAAACATTACAGGATTGTTTTTCCTACTAATCTGCATTAACTTACATTTTCCTACATTTAGAGCTAGCTGATATTCATCACACCAATTTTTCCTGCATTTTGAGCTAGTTGCCATTCATCACAGAAATTAGAAATTTTGTGTAAGACATCTTGTATCATCTATAATCACTCAACAATGACACCTTGCTGTATACCACAACATCATTACCAAAGAGCCACAGATTGTTGGTCAGCTCATCCATCAGATCATTTATGTGTATGAGAATATTAGTGGTTCTATCACACTTTCCTGGGGCACTCCAGGTGATAGCTTTGTCAGTGATACATACTAGGTCGTATTACTTAAGAAGTCTTCAAGCCACTCACATATCTGGGAACCTATTCTGTGAGCTCGCACTTTCATTAACAGTCCGCAGTGGGGCATAATATCAAACGCATTTTGGAAATCTAGGAATATGGAATCTGCCTATTGCCCTTCATCCGTAGTTTTCAGGATATCATGTGAAAAGGCAACCTGAGTTTTCAACAAGTGATGCTTCCTAAAACCATGCTGATCTGTGGACAGAAGTTTTCCAGTGCAAGAAAATTTACTACATTCACACCGAGAATATGTTCAAGAATTCTGTAGCAAACTGATGTTAAGGATATTGGTCTGCAGTTTTGCAGGTTAATTCTCTCCCCTTCTAATAAACCACAGTTACCCGCACATTTTTCCAGCCACTTGGGACTTCACACTGGGTGAGAGATCCGAGATAAATGCAAACCAAGTAAGGGGCCGATGCTGCAAAGTATTCAGACCTGCTGACTTATTTGCTTTCAACTCTTTCAGTTGCTTCTCTATGCCAGGGATGCCTATTACTCTTCCATATGGGAGTATTTGCGATGGTCAAACAATGGTATGTCTGTACGATCCTCCTGTGTGAACAATTTGAGACATGGCAGTGTACTGTCACAGCACTGCACACACTCAAGCTGATAATTAATTTAATATTTAATGAATTAAGAATGGTAATTCAGAAGCATAATTTGTTCCAAAACCTCTGAAATGATGCAGGATATTATTACAACAAGGATGCTAAAACCACCACAATGACAGGACTATGGAGACACTTAATTTTTAATTAAGAGAGTGTATCAGAACTGACCCCAGAGGAGGCTGGGGTATGTGAGGCCACATAGCACATTCACAGGAAGGTATGACCAGCAGCTGCCAATATCAGCAGTCATCATGGTGGGCTGCAACCAGCAAGGTTTAGATAGCATAGAAGCTGGGGCAGGCATACAGAGAAGGGACCAAACATAAAAGTTACGATGCAGATCTCAAGGACAGATATCCCTTCACTTAAGTCCCAGAGGAATAACCAATCAGCAGACCCAGCCGGTAGGAAAAATAGTCCACCATACATTTTATTGTGGTGGACAGGAGACAAGTCACCATACTGATAAAGCATTGTTTAGAGTTTGTCTCCATGTACATAAACTGAAGAGAATGACGTCAGTGCAATCAGAGGTAATGTTTGGAAAACAGTGGTTTCTGATGTCACTGCCACCATGAATCATGAGCAGTGGAAAGACACATCATTGTGACAAGAAACACAGTTTGGTAGTTGAACGGAACAATGTGCAGTGAGTGACGGTCCATCTTAATTGTATAACAAGCTTGCTATGGACACAACTGTGTCAGTAATATCATTCAAAGTAAAGTCACCCTGGCATTGAACTTTAATAGTGTGCATGAAAGTATATTTCTGCTGGTGACATACTACTGAGGCTTAGATTTGCATAATACATGAACAAAGCTTATGGTGTGTGTGATGCATTATTCTTGTGTGTGAAGGTAGGTGATCATGGAGTATTGACAATCTGTTAAGCATTCAAGTGTTGTCGTATTGTCGTCACCGATGTCCCTTTGATTGTGACTCGCAATTTGGGAGACCTGTTGATTTGGAGAATGTCAGATTAGCTATTGACAGCTTTCCTAACAATCCTGGTAAGGTGTGAGAACTTAAAATTGGCAAAAAGTATAAATGGTATTATCCCAACATAGATCAGCTGTGTTGTGGTATTTATAAAACATAAACTCTTATGTGACTGAAGTCCTGTGTGTGGCCTTTATACCAAATGTAGTGGTACACTCATGTTTGAGCAAGATCTATAAATTCTGACAGACATCATCTTTAAAAGCATGTTGACATAATGATGAACACACTACCATTCAATCTGAGGACACTGGGCCTCCATAATACAGTACAATTCTATTAGAATTGGTTTCTTTCTGATAGAATTGGTTTCTCTTTATTGGCAGCTGTATCCAAAATCACCAAGCATGGCTGCATTGAAAGATTCATTAAGCAGAATTCACATGTTGGAGTGCAGCGAGCACATGATTACACTAGAAATTATATCAGGTGAGTTTCAGAGGTTGGAGCAGTGAGGCTGCCTGGCAAGGACACAATACCGGTGAGTAGGTATGAATTAACATGAAGCCATGCACCCCTGTAAACTGGAAATTTATGGCAAGATCTTATGGAACCAAACTGCCAAAGTCATCGGTCCCTGAGCTTACACACTACTTAATCTAACTTAAACTAACTTACATTAAGGACAACACACACATCCATGCCTGAGGGAGGACTCTAACATCCAACTGGGGGAGCCGCAGAACCGTGACAACATGCCTCAGACCGTGCGGCTATGCCACGCTGCTGCACCTCTGTAAACTACCACCTACTGTAAAATGTGTTGTGTCCAACTATATGTTGGCAAGTAGGGTTTGTCATTCTACGTTCCTTCAGAGTCCAGAGTCAGCTGATTACATTTTGTTGTGCTCTGAAACAACACAATGGTTGCATGCACAGAGAAAAGTCAATGAGACGATACCAGAAATGTTACAGATTTCTTAAAAGTATAATATAAAACTTCAGCTTTCCTTCTACTATCTTCTATTGCCACAGCAAACTGGTCAATGAGTGAGTGGATAGAAGACTTCAACCAGCTAGCTGAATTTACATATACTCAGTAGGTCAAAGTCGCCTCCAATTAACACTGCATTATCTGGGTGTTTCTGCACTATTCAGTATAGACTGTCTTTGGAGGACTCTAAAACAGTCGTGGTGGAATCATATACGCATCCAGATAACTTCCCAGTCACAATCAAAATCAAACTCATTAGAGACAATATTTTTGTTGACTACAATGGTGTCTAATTTGTCCCTTCAATAAATGCACCGTGCCTCGCTAAATATCCCAGAGCTTCCTACTTTGGGTTTCAGCCGGCTCTAGGACCTGAGAATAATTTGAGTGCCACCAATTTACTGGAGGGCAGTTAATTCAATAACTATGTAATGAATACTTTCAGTTTACTCATAAAATTTTGACAGTTACATTGTCTTTACTCTGTACTTAGTATGCTTTGTGTCCAACTGTCAAGCGTTCATCAGATTACATCAAACTACCACCTAGCCTAAAAAACCTCCATGTGCACTCCACAAATATTCTGCTACCTGAGTAGCTCTTTCCTTTGTGTAGTGCACCCCTAAGTAGGGGAGTCTTACAACCCCCTAACTGATAGTGCAGGTCTAGAAATCTGCAGCCAAGACCACCAGAGTTGAAGAAGCTTTTGGTCGAGATCCTCAACTCAGCTTCAAACAAAAGAAGCTCTATCAACTCTGGGATCAGTGCTGCAAATTGTGAGCTCTTCTTGCACTCTCTGCATGAGGCCAGTAGCCTTCACCACTTCTGCTAGCTGCCTGTATGAACTGAGGATGGCCTCAGAACCCATGTGACACGCATCATTGGTGCCAAAGTGAACCACATCTTGTACACAACTGTGTTGTGTCAACACACTAGATTGGTGGTGATTTTTTGCATGCAGAAACATATGGTAGATAGATTGTTGTACGTGGATTGACTACTGTTAGATTGCTGATGTTGGCAAAACATTCAGCAGGGTTTAAAACAAAAAGGGAAAATTAAAATAATTAATCAGAAGGATAAATGATTATGTAACATTAACGGACCTGAAAGAAATATTAGTATATCCATAATAAATTACCACAATAGTTATGATTAACTGATTTATACCCAGCCCTATATTCAATATGTAAAAATATATTCTTGAGCAACATTGTTGTGTTTCTCCTAGTGGTACTCACATTCTTCACCCTTGCCAACATTCAAAAGAATGAATTGTTTTATCATAAATGGGCATTAAATGCAAACATGTACAAAATGAAGTAAAACTATTAAAAATGGCATCATCCTTGAAAAATTAAATACAGTATGGTACCTACATACTGAAAAAAGCGAAATATTAAATTTACGAGTTGTAAAGTATAAATGCCTTCTTTTGCAATTGTAATGAAAGTCTTATTAAGACCAAACATGCTTCGCTTAATTCACCTGTACTGCGTGGGATTTATTGCAGTTTAGAGGGCCGTCAGGTGACAAAACATTGTGGGAACATATTGAAAAGGCCATTAAAAATTCCACCTATATTTCTCACACAGCTCAAAATGATTTAGATTGGTGGGAAAACGTACACACTGGGAATGTAAAACCATGTTTCATTATAATTACTCGGTTAGCTAGCTTATGTCGATAATTTTGATCAAGTACTTAAAGTGCACTGTAGAAAACAATAAAAGATAATGTTGAGCAGATAACAATATCTTCAAAATTTATAAACCACATGCATCGGGAAAATGCTTTGACCTTGTTGTTGTTGCAGTCTTCAGCCCGAAGACTGGTTTGATGCAGCTCTCCATGCTACTCTATCCTGTGCAAGCCTCATCATCTCTGAGTAACCACTGCACTCTAAATCCTTTTGAATCTGCTTACTGTATTCATTTCTTGGACTCCCTTTACAATTTTTAACCTCCATGCTCCCTGCCAGTACCAAATTGGTGATCCCTTGATGCCTCAGAATGTATTCTACCAGCCCATCCCCTCTTGTAGTCAGGTTGTCCCGCAAAGTCCTCTTCTCCACAATTCTATTCAGTACATCCTCATTAGTTATGTGATCTATCCATCTCATCTTGAGCATACTTCTGTAGCACCACATTTCAAAAGCTTCTATTCTCTTCTTGTCTGAACTGTTCATCGTCCATGTTTCACTTCCATATTTAGCTACATTCCATATAAATACTTTCAGAAAGGACTTTATGACACAAATCTATACTCTATGTTAACAAATTTCTCTTTTTCATAAACAATATTCTTGCCATTGACAGTCTACATTTTATATCCAGACTATTTCAACCATCATGAGTCATTTTCTTCCCAAACAGCAAAACTCGTCTACTACTTTAAGTGTCTTGTTTCCTAATCTAATTCCCTCAGCATCACCTGATTTATTTTGACTACATTCTGTTATCCTTCTTTCGCTTCTGTTGATGTTCATCTTATACCCTCTTTTCAAGACACTGTCCATTCCATTAAAATCCTCTTCCAAGTTCTTTACTGTCTCTGACAGAATTACAATGTCATCACAAAATGTCATTTTTTCTTCTTCTTCTTCTTCTTCTCCTCCTCATGGATTTTAATTCCCACTCCAAATTTTTCTTTTGTTTCCTTTACTGCTTGCTCAAGATACAGATTGAATAATATCAGAGATAGGCTTTGACCCTGTCTCACTCCCTTCTCAACCACTGCTTCCCTATCATGCCCCTTGATTCTTATAACTGCCATCTGGTTCCTGTACAAATTGTAAATAGCCTTTTGCTCCCTGTATTTTACTCCTGCCACATTTAGAATTTGAAAGACAGTATTTTAGTCAACATTGTCAAAAGCTTTCTCTAAATCTACAAATGCTACTTTTCCCCAGAATCCAAAGTGATCTCCCCTAAGATCAGTTTCCAGCAGTTTTTCTATTTTCTATAAAGGATTCGTGTTAGTATTTTGCAACCATGATTTATTAAACTCATAGTTCAGTAATTTTCACATCTGTCAGCACCTGCTTTCTTTAGAATTGGAATTATTATATTCTTCTTGAAGTCTGAGGGTATTTCTCCTGTCTCATACATCTTGCTCACCAGATGGAAGAGTTCTGTCATGGTTGGCTCTCCCACGGCTACCAGTAGCTCTAACGAAATGTTCTCTACTCCCAGGTCCTTGTTTTGACTTAAGTATTTCAGTGCTTCATCAAATTCTTCATCTCCCTTCTCATCTTCATCAACGTCCTCTTACATTCCATAATATTCCCCTCAAGTACATCTCCCTTGTACACAGGCTCTATATACTCCTTCCACCTTTCTGCTTACAACTGGTTTTCCATCTGAACTCTTGCTATTCATGCCGATGATTCTCTTTTCTCCAAAGGTTTCTCTCATTTTCCTGTTGGTGGCATCTATCTTATACCTAGTGATATATGCTTCTAATCTCTTACATTTGTCCTCTAGCCATTCCTGCTTAGCCATTTTGTACTTCCTGTCAATCTCATTTTTTAGACATTTGTATTCCCTTTCACCTGTTTCATTTATTGCATTTTTGTATTTTCTCCTCTTTTTTATCTACTTGACCCTCTGCTGCCTTGACTATTTCATCTCTCAAAGCTATCCAATCTTTGTCTACTGTGTTCCTTTCACCTGTTCTTATCAAATGTTCCCTAATGCTGTCTCTGGAACTCTCTACAACCTCTGGTTCTTTCAATTTATCCAGGTCCCATCTCTTAAAAATCCTGGACTTGGTATGAAAACCAGTTCACTAGAACTGAAAAAGTGACATCAGGATGACCAGATAGATGTCTGAACCATCCTCTTCTCAAATTTGAATCCAATATGCTATACTTTGAGTTATATCATTCAGTATCAGTTCTCTAATGAAATTTTTCATTCCCACACCAAAAATGTTTGTGACGGTGTCACATTATAGATTCTTCCTTACTGTTTGCAACTGGCCCCTAGTTTCAGTTTCTTGAGCATTTAATACCAACACCAACCTATCCGAACTCCGGAGATGGGAACTCGCCCTTCAGTATATCCTCTCTTCTCGATATCCGCCAGGCCTCAACCTCCGCTAATTTCAAGTTGCCGCCACTCATACCTCACCTGTCTTTCAACAACTTCTTTGCCTCTGTACTTCCGCCTCGACTGACATCTCTGCCCTTACTCTTTGCCTTTAAATATGTCTGCTTGTGTCTGTGTATGTGCGGATGGATGTGTGTGTGTGTGTGTGTGTGTGAGTGTACACCTGTCCTTTTTTTCCCCTAAGGGAAATCTTTCCGCTCCCGGGATTGGAATGACTCCTTACCCTCTCCCTTAAAACCCACATCCTTTCATTTTTCCCTCTCCTTCCTTCCTTCCTGACGAAGCAACTGCCAGTTGCGAAAGCTCGTAATTCTGTGTGTGTGTTTGTGTGTTTTGTTCATGTGCCTGTCTGCCGGCGCTTTCCCGCTTGGTAAGTCTTGGAATCTTTGTTTTTAATATAATTATGTGATGTATTAGACAATAATGGACAACTCTGACAATCACTCTAAGATAAAAATTAATGAAGTAAGTCATAAAATTTAGCATCTTAGTATTAGCAGTTCCCTACTGATATCCTCTTAATAAAAAATGCACAGTGTATATTGAACTATTGATAATAACAGTCTGATAATCTTACACTAGGAATAATATATGAACTAAATGTGTAAAATTGAAGCAAAAAATTTTGTAAGTGATAAATTTTATTGTTGGAAGCAAGAGAGAGAAGCAGAAACAAAATATGTAAACTGTATAATCTAGGATTTAATACCACAGCCATAAAACGCAAAAAAAAAATAAAAAATAAAAAAAAATAAAAAAAAATAAAGGAAGTGTTACCTAGTATTCCTATTTTCATTGGTGGTTTTTCCTTCGTTTTCATTCTTGTATTATTAATACCTTTTAGGTATTGTAATTTATTCCAGATCTTAGTTTCAGCTCCTTCACGGATGGAACACGTTACTACAAGGACTACATCTGCATCTGTGAGACTATCTGTTTTTGTAAATCCAACGTCCTTTAGAACTGACCAAATTATTTCAGTGTCATTCACATTCATCTGGCATCCATAGACATCAAAGTATACTGAAAGAAAAACAAAAAAATTCAAAATTTAACTCATTACAAGAAAACATCAGTAACAGTGAAATATTATTTCAGCACCATTTTTGTTTGAATATAAGACACTTCATTTCCATTCTAGGAAACATAAAGAAATATTTTAAAACAAAAATATTCAACATTTCCAGCACTTTACAAGTAAAAAACTACTGATGCTTCCTTGACATTGAATCACAGCACTGTTTCTACAGTTACACAAATATCAATGAAACCAAATAATTAAGGCTCAATAGAGTCTATTTACATCAAAGGCTTTAGTTTTGAAACAGATTTGTTTTGAAATGAATTCATTTGAATCCAATTTTTATTTATAAGGCCAATATGGTAACATTTGGTTCCAGTACTGAAGAGAGGGTACATTCAACATTCATTATGCCCACTGCACCAAGGACTGCGGTGAACAATTCTTTTCTGGAAATAATGTGACTTTCACACTTTGAATAATTCTCTCTCTCTTTGTCTCCCTGTGTGTGTGTGTGTGTGTGTTTGCTTTAAAAATGCAATTTAGTCACTGGCTCGTTTTCCAAAACTGTAGTCCTGGACATATAATTGATAATTGTTAGAGGCTGAGGCATCAAGGAATTGCCAACTCAGTAATGCAAGTGAAATAATTGCGTGAGGATGGCAAAGCCTGAATACAGAAGTAGTTTCAAATGGTTGTATGTTGCAGTAGTTATGCAGAGGTACATGGAGATACTAGCATGGAGAGCTGCAGCAAATCAGTCCTTGGACTGAAGGCAACAGGACAACAACAGGTTGATAGAGAAAGGCCAAGATCTCTGTACCACTTCAACTATGACCATGCACCTATAGAAAATTTGGTGGTGAAGCTATTCAGTTGGATAATGCTTCATTTTCTTTAATGCACAAAATATCCATTTAAACAACAGACAATGCAAAATTAAAACTGTGTGCCACACTAGGTGGCGTGCTTATAATTGTGAGTTGCTCGCTGTAACTGTGTGACGTCAGTTTAGTATACTCGCAACAGTCCGTAATAAGAATAATAATACAATAAAAATGAAAACACTGTAGCATTTACTCAGAAAACATATGACAAGAAATGTCAAACACCAGGTTGAGGAAAAATGCACTAGTATACATCAGAGGCTGTACTCAAGTGACTAAATGTGTCTGTACTGTAAACAATCTCTGTCCATTCAAGGTAATGGCAGCTGCAGGAGAACCCTTTATATTAGAGATAGATTCAAAGAGAATGTGCCCACTGATGAAACAACGAGTCTTAGAGATCAACTGCCAAAGCTTTTGCAATAAGTCCCAATATTCGATGCTGTTTCAAATACAATATTGGAGCTCATATAATTCTACAAAGAGAAAGCTGGATGGACACTGAAATTTACAGCAGTGAGATTTTTGGGGCAAAACTATGCATATAATGAAAGCATTTGCTAATGGGAAGTGGTCCATTTATCACAGTCGACAAGGAACTCAAGTCCACAGGAACAGAAACTGAAGCAGTATCCACGACTGTCTGGATAAAAGACTCTGTCTTTAATGATCCAACATTCAACTGGCAAAGTTACAGTTTTGTAAGTGGTGAACGGGAAAAAGATTCTTGTGAACCACTACTTCATGCCTTCTGTAAAAGTTACCTTGAACAGATAGTGCAAAACTCCACTGATGATTTAAATGCAATAGACCTGTTTCAAAAATGAATTTTCTCTCTGAATTAGTGTGTGCGGTAATTCAAAACTTCCCAGAAGATTAAAATAGTGTGCCAGAAGGGACTCAAACCAAGGTCTTTTGCTTTTGAGGGCATGAACTCTATGGACTGAACTAGCCAAAAATGGAAGCGATCCATAGGCTATGACTACGCCATTTCTCTTCTTTGTAATTTCTTCCAGTAGTTCCAGTCCCATAAGTTATCTAGAAGAACTTCTGCAAAGAATGGTAGGTAGGAGAAAAGGTAATTGCAGAAGTAAAGTTAGTCAGATTGTGAGTCATGCTTAGCTTGCTCAGTTGGTAGAGTAGTTGCCTGTGAAAGACATAGGCCCCAGGTTCAGTCCCAGTATGACACAATTTTACTAATGAAGAAATACACGTACTACATCAGTTTACTTCTTGCATCACTATAAAGATTAGTGACATACATGTCAGAGTGTGAGGTGTTAAGCAACAGCTGAACTTTCTGAAGTTAATCATAGTTGCAGGTCTCTTTGGGATCCTTGCCAGGTTCTATACAGACTTTGCAATTGAGTTAGCTCACATGTTAAACATAATATGCTGTAGATCCTTTAAACAAAAGTTGTGCCCAGCAACTGGAAAAACATGAAGTCACACATGTCTACGAGAAGGGTAACAAGAGTTATCCACAAAACCACTATCCAATCTCATTGATTTCCATCTGTTGCAGAATCTTCGAACACATTCTGGGGTCGATAGAAGCATACAATTCCACCTGTCTGCTTTGATCCAAAACATAATGGTGGTGTGTGCGATGTCATTACGGCACAGAGTTTTTGAGTTGGTTGTGTTTGTAGATGTCGTGTTCTTGTATTTGGTGGAGGATGTGGATTTGCTGAGTTTAACTTGTGGTATTAGGTTCATTTGAGTTTTGGTTGTCATCGTGTTAATGTGGTTTTGAGTTTGGTAGTTAATGTGGTGATGTGGGTTGTGGAATTGTTTTCAGTGAGTAATTAAGACTCTTTTTTGTTTAAGTGTTTGGCGTCTGATGATTTTGGTGTTTATTGTGCAGAAAGAAGTCTTTTTTTGTAATTGCTATTTCATTAAGTATGGATATGACAGTGTAGTTCATTACACTCATGTCTGTCATATAGTTCCTGCATATGTTTGGTCATATTGCTGAGTATGTTAGGTGTCACGTTTGTGGTGTAGCATCATTGGTGTGTGTGTGTGTGTGTGTGTGTGTGTGTGTGTGTGTGTGTGTGTGTGTGTGTGTGTGTGTTTGTCCTGGGATGATGGGGCAATTTTTCCATTATATATTTAACTTGTCCCTGCCCTAAACACCCAATTTTCCATGGTTTTCCCATTGGTTTCATTTTACTTTTGGAGTGAGAGGTTATTGTGTCATTATTATTTTTGTTCATATTTGTTGGTGTGTGTATGTACGATGTCATTGTCGTCATTTTGTATACACTGGAAGTGGCCATTTCCACCATATTTTTAATGTCACGGGGCAAAGCTGACAGGTGCAATTGGACACTTCTGTAATATTCTGAGCTCAAAGTGGTATTTTGAACAGAATGACCACCTCCATCCCAACTAACAAAGATTTCAAAAAGAATTACCATGCGAAAGACGACTTACAGTTTTCTCACACGATAACAGGAAAGCTACAGATCAAGGAAACCAAGTAGAGTATGCAATATTTCTTGATCTGTGAAAAGTATCCAATCTGTCAAACAACAATACTTATTAATAAAAGTACAAGTACATGGAGTAACAAACAAAATTTGTAAGTGGGTTGAAGATTTCTTTGTAGGTAGGACATAGCATGTTATCTCAGGTGGAGAGTCCTGAGCAGAAAAACAAGTAGCTTCAGGCATACCCTAAGAAGTGTCCAAGGACCCTCATTGTTCATTTTGTATATGAATGAATTGACAGACAATTTTAATAGCAACTTCAAACATTTTGCAGATGGTGCAGTTATCTATAATGAAGTACTGTCTGAAATATTCCACATCTACTGTGAAGTGCATGGTAGATCTCACTACAGTCAACTTCAGGTTTTGGCCGGCTTTCTGTGACTAACACTATGTGAGCTTCAGTATTGTTTAGGAATGCTTTGAACTCTGTAACTTTCAATCAGATCCTGATAAGATTTCCAAAAAGAGCAAAAAACTGCAACTTTTGTTAAGTGTACAAAAATGTAAAATTATGGACTTCACAAAATAAAAGATTGTAGTATTCTATGACTACAATATCAATTATTTACAGTTAGAATCAGTCAGTTCATACAAATACCTAGGTGTAATAATTTTGATGAATATCAAATGGACAGATCACATAGGCTCAATCATAGCTTAGGCAGTGGTAGGTTTCAGTTCATTGGCAAAATAATGGGAAAGTGCAGTCAGTCTACAAAGAAGACTGCTTACAAATCACTTGTGTGTCCCAGCTTTGAATATTGCTGAAGTAAGACCAACAAGGGATACTGAATGCATGCAAAGAATGGTGGCATAAAAGATCATAGTTTTGGCTAATGTGAGTGTGTTAAGGAAATGATGATGAACCAGAAGTGGTATTCTTAAAGATAGACAAAAATTACCCTTGAAACCTTACTTACATTATTTCAGGAAGTAGTATTAAAGGAAGACTTAGAGGTATTCTTAACCCCCTCCCCCCCCCCCCCCCAAATATAATTCTTTGAGGCGAACATATGAACTACTTTGACGAACGTGTTTATTTGGGACACCCTCAAAAACATATGTTTTTCATATTGAGTGCATTCTGCTGCCACCTACTGCAATGTACTCCATATCAGTGACCTCAGTAGTCATCAGACATCGTGAGAGAGCAGAATGGAGCAGTCCATGGAACTCATGGACTTCAAACGTGGTCAGGCGATTGGGTGTTGCTTGTGTAGTAAGTCTGTACATGAGATTTCCACACTCCTAAACATCCCTAGGTCCACTGTTTCCAATGTGATAGTGAAGTGGACATGAAGGGACACGTACAGCACAAAAGCCTCCAAGCCAACCATGTCTGCTGACTGAAAGAGACTGCAGACAGTTGAAGAGGGTCGTAATGTGTAATAGACAGACATCTATCCAGACCATCACACAGGAATTCCAAACTGCATCAGGATCCACTTTAAGCACTATGTCAGTTAGGTGGGGAGTGAGAAAACTTGGGTTTCAGGGTTGAGTGGCTGCTCACAAGCCACACATCACGCCAGTAAATGCCAAATGATGCCTCGCTTGGTGTAAGGAGCATAAACATTGGACGATTGGACAGTGGAAAAATGTTGTGTGGGGTGACAAATCACAGTACACAATGTGGTGATCCAATGGCAGGGTGTGGGTACGGCGAATACCCGGTGAACATCGTCTGCCAGTATGTGTAGTGCCAACAGCAAAATTCGGTGGTGGCATTATGGTCTGGTCGTGTGAGCTTGCACCTCTTGGGGTGTTTTGCGTGGCACTATCACAGCACAGGCCTACATTGATGTTCAAAGCTCCTTCTTGCTTCCCGCTGTTGAAGAGCAATTCGGGGATGGCGAGTTCATCATTCAACACGATCGAGCACCTGGTCAAAATGCACAACCTGTGGCAGAGTGGTTACACGACAGCAACATCCATGTAACCGACTGTCCTGCACAGAGTCCTGACCTGAATCCCACGGAACACCTTTTGGATGTTTTGGAATGCCGACTTCGTGCCAGGCCTCAGGGACCAATATTGATACCTCTCCCCAGTGCAGCACTCCATGAAGAATGGGCTGCTATTACCCACGAAACCTTCCAGCACCTGACTGAAGGTAAGTCTGCCTGTCGTCAAGGTTAAGGGTGGGCCAACACCATACTGAATTCCAGCATTACTGACGGAGGGCACCCCCAACTTGTCAGTTTCAGCAAGGTCCGGATACTTTTTATCACATAGTGTATGTAGAATTGAAGTGTATGCAGAATCCTGTCCGTACAGCATGTGAAAAATAGTAAAGACACTTGGCAATAATAATACAACCACATAAGATATTGCCAGTAACTTCAAATTATTAAAAATATGGTACTTGAGTGCTCTCTTATTACGAAACATGATCTCGTCTGCAAGCAAGAAAAACACACACACCAACCAAAAGGAGAACTTTACATATGAGTACCTTACCCTTCCTTCCATGCCCACTGAAATGTTCTGTGGCAACGTATGGGAGTTCCGTAATTGCTACTCTCTGTGCATCACTTGGTAGGTTTCCTTGCAAAAAATCCTTTAAGCCGGGTCCTTTCTGGATGCTGAACTGATGTTTCCGCCAAAGAGAATTTTTGCGACCACTTGCTGTACTTGGTTCGGCGTCTTTTAATATTTTAGTTACTGTGAAGTTCCTGAGTGAAGACAAGAAAATTGTTTTCTTCGAACTGTGCAATGCTATTCCACACGCCCCACATATTCTAACTGTGGACTGACAACATTTGCCATATAACATTTTTATATAGTGTGTTATTAATTAGAAAAACGTTGACTCGAAGTGTGACACGTCTTCCCAATCAACTACAGCTCTTGTACACCACACCGTCTGCTTTCGGTTTCAAAACAAACACACCAAAGCACTAGAAAAAAAGGAACACATTCGTCAAACAACTTCTACGTACGCTTCAAAGATGTACATCACAGACTGGGTGGTCTACTGATAGATGATCGAAGCTCCATTATTGCTGTCGCAATACTTGTTCTCTGAATATATTAAAATATGCGCCGATTTGGTAGTAATATTTGACAAAGTTAAGCGCATACTCTAATCATTAAAATATCTCCTCAAACTCATTTCCATATGCAACAAAAGGGCAAGTGGTATGAGGGCTATGACAGTGCTGCCGTGTGCTGCTGAATGGATCTATTGTCAAAATTTAAGCCGGGTTCACACAAGCAACTAATGTGGCTTTCTGTAGTGGCATCCTGAGCTACCGTTCACACAAGGCGCCAAGAATTCTACATATTTTCACAACTTTCAATATGGCGTCAATTGAAATCATACGAGCGGGTACAAATATTACAGTGCAGGTTTTGGCATTATTACACGACGCACCTAAGGCGTACAAGACAGGTGTAGGCGGCCTGCCGCCTAGCAGGACAAAATGGGCGAAGTTACGGTTTTAGCAGACGGTGCATCCGCCGGGCCGGAATACGAGCGGTTCTTTTCTGCTTTGCATTCCCGCACGTGCAGTAGATGCGGTGTTGCCGTCCATGCGCACAAAGCAGCATTTCCAGCGGGCTTTCTGCCTGTTATTGCTTTCACACACGGTCAGCAGATGACAAATACGTGAGCTCTTGGGGACACTTTTGGCTGCTGAGTGAAATTTCACAGAGTAATTTTTATTAACAGAGTAATAAAACAAATGAGACTTCTCTTCTTTTTAACTGCCGTTCACAAAAGTTGTACACACAATGATTGCTTCGATTGTAGAAATGGAATGAAACAAGGAAATTATAAGCATGCTCACAGATGCATATGGCAAGGAAAGGTGTCTGTGATCCTCTAGATACTCCGTACCACACTAAAGCACATCTACGCATGTTAAATTTGAGTGTACATGTTTTACGTAAATGTGCGTCTAATTTAACTTTAGATGTGTATGTATCGCGTTACTATGTGAGAGTACAGCATTTATTTGATGTGATTGCACATTTTTTCACTATTTCAGCGTGTCAGGAAGAGTGGTGTTGTGAGAATAGCCACAAGGATCAGAGCAGTTGTGGTGGCCGTGAGCAATGAGGGATGTAAACATCGTTTTGGATCTTCGCCGTCCCACTGTTACGAAACAGCGTCCCTCATTGCTCTGTCACATGCATGGATCCTGTCATGTACCATCGACAAAGCACATTCATCGACAAAGCACATTCATTCTAACGAAGTTGCTAAATTCCTGTGGATCTTCAGGCCTTAACTCTTCCGTTAGCAGTTCCGCTTTCACCCATTCAGTTCCTGCACCTGACATTACGTCACAGTTCTGCCTTTCTCCGAATTGCTAAAAGAAGGCTGTGTTCACAGTGGGACCGATAACCGTCGTCAAACGCCGTCGCCAAAAGTTGCCTGATAACATTGGCCCACATCTTGGTCACTGTGCGTCCAGTCTCATTCATCAGTTTCCGACGGGGTCGATGAGGTTAGGTTATGTCAGGTTAGGATCTATTTTATGTATGAAGTAGGTTATATTTCAACCTCCAAGGATGGGATGGATACCACAATGCCTCTGTAATTGGGAATGAGTGTGCTGCAATGCGGCTTTTGCAGTTAAAATATGTATGTAAATGAGCTGTATCTGTTTCGAAACGAACGTGGCAAATTCTGTACACTCTGTTCTCAATTACTGGAAGGTCGAGACAAGTTCACGAATACACGAGATGACGGGAAACACACCATCCTGCAAAAGCTAAAAACGCATTAACTTTGTGATAACACTCGCCTTCTCTCACCAGCGATTAACATCAGAAGGGACCACCACTAAGAAGTTAACAGGCTGTATTTGATGTTCTTCATATTTATATGTGTATATAACTAAAATATGTAGATTCAGAGATCCGCTTCGCTAATGATCTCTCCAAAACATGTTGGTGGTTTATTATGATACAGAGGCAGGAAATAAGGTTATGAGCACATAATGATTAATTTACATGGTGAATGTACATATTTTTGTTATAGGATGCATGGATAAAATTTGTGTGTAAGGGAGCAAGGGTGCAGCGATTTACATCAGGAAAGAAATGGAACCCAGCATAGTTGCAATAATGTATGTAAATGAACGACTAATGTGCCTAGACTTGACAGTGTCTAGCAAGAAAATTAGGATTGTGTCAATATATTCGCATTGTGAAGGGACAGATCAAGAGAAGATGGGTAGTTTTTATGACGCACTCAGTGATGTAGTTGTTAGAATAAAGGACAAGGAGAGTGTTCTGCTCATAGGTGATTTTAATGCCAGGATTGGAAATCGAACAGACGGGTATGAATAGGTTATGGGTAAATTTGGAGAGGATATAGAAGCCAACAGGGATGGGAAACAAGTCTTGGATTTCTGTGCCAGTATGGGCTCAGTAATCACAAACTTCTTTTTTAAACATAAGAACATTCACCGGTATACTTGGGAAGGCAGGGGAACCAGATCTGTCATTGACAATATAATAACAAATCAGGAATTCAGGAAGGCTGTGAGGGACACACGTATATTCAGGGGATTTTTTGATTACACTGATACCTATTTAATCTGCAGTGAAATTGGTATTGTGAGGCCGAAAGTGCAGGAGGTCAGGTCCATATGTAGGAGGATAAGAGTGGAGAAACTTCAGGATAAAGAAATCAGGCACAAGTACATAACAGTGATCTCATAAAGGTACCAGTTAGTTGAACGTAGTCAAATACAGTCAATGGAAAAGGAATGGACAAGGTACAGGGACACAGTACCAGAAGTGGCTAAAGAATGTCTTGGAACAGTAGTGTGTATAGGTAGGATGAAGCAAACAGCTTGGTGGAGTGACACAGTCAAGGCAGCCTGTAAAAGGAAAATGAAGGTGTATCAAAAATGGCTACATACTAGAACTCAGGTAGACAGAGAAAGTTATCATGAAGAAAGAAACAAAGCCAAACAGATAATTGCAGCACCCAAGAAGAAACCTTGGGAAGACTTTGGAAACAGGTTGGAGACTTTGGGTCAAGCTGCTGGAAAACCATTCTGGAGTGTAATTAGAAGTCTTCAAAAGGGAGATAAGAAGGAAATGACAAGTATTTTGGACAGGTCAGGAAAACTGCTGGTGAATCCTGTTGATGCCTTGGGTAGATGGAGGGAACATTTTGAAGAGCTGCTCAGTGTAGGTGAAAATACGATCAGTAATGTTCTAGATTTCGATGTATAATGGGTTAGGAATGATGATGGAAATAGGATCACATTTGAGGAAGTGGAGAAAATGGTCAATAGATTGCAGTGCAATAAAGTGGCTGGGGTGGATGAAATTAAGTCGGAACTCATCAAATACAGTGCAATATCAGGTCTTAAATGGCTACACATGGTAATTGAAAGGGCCTGGGAGTGGGACAGGTTCCATCAGACTGGACGAAAGCAGTAATCACACCAATCTTTAAACATAGAAACAGAAAAGATTGTAACAACTACAGAGATATCTCTTTAATCATCGCTGTGGGTAAAATCTTCTCAGGTATTGTTGAAAGGAAAGTGCAGGTATTAGTTGAGGACAAATTGGATGAAAATCAGTGTGGGTTTAGGCCTCTCAGAGGTTGTCAGGACCAAATCTTTAGCTTGCGGCAAATAATGGAGAAGTGTTATGAAAGGAACAGGGAATTGTATCTATGCTTTATAGATCTAGAAAAGGCATATGACCGGGTTCCTAAGAGGAAGTTATTGTCTGTTCTACGAGATTATGGAATAGGAGGCAAACTTTTGCACGCAATTAAAGGTCTTTACATAGATAGTCAGGCAGCAGTTACAGTTGATGGTAAATTGAGATCATGGTTCAGAGTAGTTTCAGGAGTAAGACAAGACTTGTCTCCACTGTTGTTCATATTATTTATGGATTATATGTTGAAAACAATATACTGGCTGGGTGAGATTAAGATATGTGAACACAAAATATGTGGATGACTTAGTTGTGATGGCAGATTCGATTGAAAGTTTGCAAAGTAATATTTCAGAGCAAGATCAGAAATGTAAGGACTATGGTACGAAGATTAGCATCTCCAAAACGAAAGTAATGTCAGTCGGAAAGAGATATAAACGGATTGAGTGCCAAATTGGTTTTTCCATCTTTTCTGTGGTTTAGCTCTGTTGCATTTTCCTGTGGCTTTGCAGATATTTAGTATTTTATATACCTATTATCAGCCATTTATTCAACATTTTTTAACAATTTTGTCTGTAGCGCTTCAATTTCTTCCAGTATACTCATTAACCTGATTTTCATTTTGTATGTGATCAATTCTTGTCTCTTCTGAAGTTATTTCTCCTGCTGGATTGTTCATTTCGTTTTTCTGCTAGTGTCCTACACACTGTTCCATAAATGATTGTTGGAACTTCCAAGGTTTTGTAAAATTTCATCTCATACTTGGCACTGACTTTTCCATATAAGTTTCTTTTAATTGGCCACTTGAAATAAAGAATGACTTTATTTTGCGGCAAATATCAGTGGAATTGTTTTCACTTCATGTATAACCAAGGTATGTTACTAAGCTACTATTATGTTCAATGGATCATTTGGATGATAAATCATAATGATGTGGAACAAGTCATTTACATTAGAAATTATTTTGTAAATATGGCTTCATATTGAATATTCAGAAGTTCTATTTTGTTATATTACTATTATTAAATATACAGATGATAATCAGGGCAGGCCCACCGCCTTTTACACATTACAACAGTAGAAATTTTTCTGTGGAATAGGAGGAGTTGTCAAGGAGAAACTTTTTCACTTTGTTTCAAATTTTGCTTTGCTGTCTGTCAGACATTTTCTCTCATTTGGTAAGTAGTCCAATACTTTAGTTGCAGCATCCTACAAACTTTTTTGTGCTAAAGATAGCCTTAATGTGGAATAATGAATGTCATTTTTCCTTCTAGTACTGTAATTACGTACAAAAATGGTTCAAATGGCTCTGAGCACTATGGGACTTAACATCTGTGGTCATCAGTCCCCTAGAACTTAGAACGACTTAAACCTAAGGACATCACACACATCTATGCCCAGGGCAGGATTCGAACCTACGACCGTAGCGGTCGCGCGGTTCCAGACTGAAGTGCCTAAAACACCGGCCGGCGTAATTACGTAAAACATTGTTCCTTTTGAATTGCAGTGGATAATTTATAACAAAGCTCGTCAGGTAATGAATATACTGTGAAGCAGTAGCCATAATGCCCAACTCCTTAAACAGCTGTCTGCAAGCTGATGATGAGCGAACACAATACATTATTCTTCCAGCACGTTTTTTGAGCAATGAGGTCTTTCCTTCTTAAAGATGAGTTACCCCAGAACATTATTCCATATGACATTACTGAATGAAAAAATGCAAAATATGCCAACCTGTGAGGTGTCAGCCTAGTCTGATTGTCTGGCAGATGGCCATCAATGCGATGCCAAGCATGTATGTGGCTAAGTGTCATACAGCTGGTCTCAGGAATAGCATAGGCAGTAGATAGTGGTCTCACAGGTGGCATGAATTTTGTTTGTGCTTGGCCGGACTGTCAGTCCAACGCTCCTCTTACACGCAGGCATGGATGTGCACAGGGGTGGAGTAGGATGTGAACCTCAGATATCAGTTGTGGAGGCTGAGTGAGTAGGTGCCATTTAATACTGTTTTCAGTGTGCCCCAGGAAGGAACAAAGCAAGTGGCAGAGCTGTAAAGGTCTGATAGCATATTCTCTGGCCTTTGGTGATCAGATAAGCAACACAGAATAACATGGTTGGTATGTGGCTAAATTCTTATGGGAGAGGAAATTTGGCACTAGCATGTCACAGGAGGATTGGGTTTTGGGCGCACTTTCTGTCTTATGCGAAGGTAAATCTTATCTTGGGCTCGCAGGTGGGAGTCTAAATTTTATTCCAAATTATTTTGACTGTGAGCTGCGTATTTTGTCTGCCCTGTGATTGGTTGGGGGTGAGCTGAAGAGGCACTTCTCTGAAGCTAAGAGGAGAGTTGCAGCCTTGAAGCGGTATCCATATGGCGAAGGGTTTTAGTAAAGATTGAAATCAGTGTTCGAACCTCAGTAGCTATTTGCTGCACATTTTACGAAGAGGACAGATATGGTATACAGCCCTCAGTTCACTCCGTGGGGAGTCACTGGACAATGGAGGCGAACTATGGGAGCACGAATTTTGCATCTGCTATCAGAACATGAGGAAAAGGTGAGAATGTTATCACACCCTGATGCCTTCCTCTGTAACTGGCGAGTCAGCCACAGTAAGAACCATGCAACACAAAGCATTGAGTATGTATTGAAACAGATAGAGATGGATTTCAGATTAGATAATGTTCGACAAAATATGCATAAGATGAAAAACTGAATCTAGTCAAGTATTGTCAATCTTCTTCCTTTCTTTTCTCACTCTGACACAACTAGGTCCCCAAATCATTTCACTTCCTTAATTCTGCCATGGTCTTTCCCCCACTACTTATGATTCAATATCAGTTTCTAGCCGCTTCTCTTGATTATAAAATTTATATGATCCCTTGCATTACACCTTTGAGATTGGTACTCCGATCAAGTGAATGTAACACTTATAGTAATCACAAATTCTGTACCATTCGACAGAATAAAAGATAATAACTTGGATAATGCTTTTTCATTCAATAGTTCTTATGTCATCTATTTTATTGCAGCTCCATTACCATGCATCGTAACCTAATCATTATGGTCATTATGATTTAATAATTAATTTATACAGCAGTAATGTGATAGTTTCCTATTGTGTAACAGGCTTGTGACCACTAAGTTCATGGCAGACCCCTGCATCACAGGATTTAGAACAACAGGGACTGAGATTAATAAATGGGTTCCATCATAGAACCAATGGTGGTGGTGGACAGCATAATGGCGACTCTGTCAGGATATTGTCAGTTTGAATTTTAGGTATATGTGAAGAATAGTCAGAAAATTTTATCCATTTCTTTATTGTTAACAGATAGGAACATTTTATAACTGAGTAAAATGAATAAATCGGAATAATTAGTAATAGACTACAATGCATTTACTAATTTGTATTTTCATTTCAGTTTGTGGGTTTGGTCCACTCCAACCGCTTGATTTCAGCCTTGCTTAGACATTCAAGGGCGTTAGTGATTCATTCACTGTACGCCATAGGTCAGTAGGCAGGTTTAATATGAAAGGGTCAGAATTAATGTATTTGCAGCAGATGCAAAGTAGGAAAATGATTAGGATGGAAAGGATAGTTGCTTTGTTTCATATAGAGGCCAACCACATTTAACAATTACTGAAGAATTAGGTGAGGTTATAAGGGAAAGAAGCGAAATGGCACAGAACAGAGAGGAAGAGGGTAGTGACAGTCAATTAGCAACAATATGGAATGCAAGAGAAGAATTTTCCAAAACTGCAAAAGTATGGAATGTAGAGAGGGAAGTATTAGATGTACTAAAAGCCAGTAGTGTAGGCAATGTGCCAGGGGATAATGCTCAAGTGGGCCAGCCAATTACGTCAGCCACACCTATAGACTAGGAAAAACTGGATGCAGAGGCTCTTGGTGCAGATATTAGAGGGGCAAGAAATGCATGATAAGAAACAAGAGGCATGCAGTAAAGTGACGAATGTGATATCAGAGAGGTAAGAGGAGAGAGTAAATGAAAATGGATTTCAACTGGAACAACTTCCGGTCCTGCAGCAGTAAGTTAACTATCTAGAACAAAAAAAAAAAAAAAAAAAAAAAAAAAAAAAAAAAAAAAAAAAGATAAGCGAGATAGACTTGTCGAACAAGTCGAGAAAGAGTAGAGAAAGTGGAAGTAGTCATGCAGAATATACCAGCAAAAATAGAACAACGATTGTATCAGACCACGAAACACCTAGAGATCAGAAAATATGAACTGGTAACAGAGGCAGTAAAAATGCTCATGAAGGCTCTGATGGTATTTGTCCAGAGCTGGCCGTGGAAAAAGAGGAAATAAGGGAGGTTCTTCAGATCTAAGAATAGCGAGAAGCCTTTAAGCAAAGGTGCAAGCAAAGGGAAGAATTTATAAATGCAGAACTTGGAGATTTCAATGTAGAAGTGAAATACGTTAGGGATTATAGAAAATGCATCTGAACTGATTTCCAGCCCCTGGTCATGCATTGATTACTCAGCTGGGGTGCAGTGCGCTTAATTGTTGATTCATCAGACATTAGAGCAGACAGTGGCTCTAGGTGGATCATATGCAGACCCCTTCCTGGGACAAGTAGCGCAACAAAGTCAGTAGAGGAAGAGCCAGTAGATTACAAGCATTTCTTGAGAGTTAGGAAATTTCAGACATTCAGAGAGAAAAATATTAGCTTGCACTCCAGGGTCTAAAACGAAAATAATCAGTTTTTAGACAGACCGTTGGCCCAGCGGAACTGATACATTTGTGCTATGTGAAGCTGCTGTCTATATGCCAGCAAACACTACTAGGACGCTGCACAAGCAGTGAAGAGGCTTTCAAGTCCTTGGTACAAGGGTTAGAATACATTAATAGCGAAAGTAATACAGGCACGAGGCCGAGAGATAACGAATAGTTCACTGCGCGACAGTGGAGACCATGCCATGCTTGGATATGGTTGAGAGAGGAAAATGGTAAGCATCGGTCTCCTAATCCTCAATGTGCACAGCATTTGGGAATCACTGATAAACAATGATGGGAAAGTACCACGTGAACGAGGGAACAGGCAGGACCTGTGCCTAGTTTTGAGGATGGCAACATGCACTGGCTAGGCTGTGATAATATTAGAGCTGACTTAGTGGAAGAAAAAGAGAGTGAGTGGAAGCAGAAACTGTATCCAGCTATTATTACTACAGTAAAAGAGGTTAATTTGGAAGCAGTCTGGGGCAGTGAGAATCAGGTTCCAGCGACCTTGGTAGAAGCATTGAACTGGTACTTGCTGGAACAGGACTAGCTGATGTTACAATTACAGAAAATTAAAATTAAAGGAGCAATGGCACGCACGAATATGGAATTGAATCGTCAGGTCAGATTGGAATTTGAAAGTCAGGGATACATACTGGAATGGAATTTCCTAGTCTTGGCAAAGTTGTCAGTAAGTGCAATGTTCAGGATGGATTTTGTGAGGGAATATGAGGCTTTCTTGGATTTAGGATTTGGTGAAATTATTTTGAGGAAAGGGGAGCCTCTGACAATACGATATGAAAAACATATAATTCAGTGAAAATCCCATTGTATTGTCTGAGCGTCTTTACTGAAGTTAATGAGGTAGTCGTGGAAGAAGGAAGAGTACAAGTTGTGCAGGTGGGAGGAAGAACAGGATGAGATCCAGCAGAGGATAACATCGAAACGAGAATCAGAGAGAAAACTGCCGGAATATAAGACGTCAGAGGAAAAGATAAGAGAAGTTAATGACTGTCTTGAAAAAAATGGGAAGATTTTTGCATTCACTAATATCCATTAAAGAATTTCCACACAAATTTAAAGTTAAATTTTTCACACGCTCATGTACCATATCCTCGGCAAACAGAAGAAGAGCATTCGAGGAAAGTCAGGTAATGCTCGATCAAGGAGTAATTGAAACAACAGGGTCGTCTTTTAACAGTCCCCTGTTTGCAATGCCGAAGAAGGATGGTGTAATTAGGTTTGTTTTGGACTCACATCAAATTAATAGCATTATCGAGACACGGGAAGACCGACCTGAGAGCCTAGAAAAGTTGCTTCAAAAGTTTCATGTAGTACATGTTTTTTCATTGGCCAATTTGAGGTCAGGTTACTTGCAACTTGAATTAAAGACATTCTGCCGAAAATAGGCGGCGTTCCTAGTACCTGGATCTTGCTGCCAGGTTAGGTTATTACCTTTTGGTCTCAATGTACCGTCGGCAGCTTTAATTTGGGGTTTGCGTAGTATTCTAGAGGAATCTTTGCTTGAAATGGAACGCAGGTGATACTTAAATAATGGAACAAACGTGGAAAGACCCCAGTGACGTAGCAGATAGACTTATGAGTGCATTGCTGACTCACAGAGTAACTGCGAATTTAGAGAATTCTATCTTTGGAATTCAGGAGCTTAATTTTTTGGGTCATATTATAACGTGTAATGTAATTTCGCCAAACCTGTTCAATACTGGTGCAATAAGACTTTTCCTGGTACCGTAAATGGAAAAACAGTTACGTGGTTATTTGGGTTTAACAAATTTCTACAAGCCATCAGTGAGGGTTGAAAGCTTATTGACACCCAGACTGTGTGAGCTTACTGTGGACCACACTGAATGGATACGAGAAGTGAACACTGAGGCAGAGTTTTAGACGCTGAAAACAGCATTAATAACGGGACTCACATTGGCGCTTCCACATTTTTCAGATTTCTGCTTGGTTACAGACAGTGCCAAGACAGGACTAGTAGCTCTAACAATAAATCGAGGAGAATGAAGATGTGGTGAGGGAAACAATCGCATCTGGGCGTAGTGTGCTGTCCAAGGAAAACTAAAACTCGGCAACACAGTTGAAAGCCTAGCCGATAGTCTGGAATTTCGATGTTTTTTCTGTTTAGGTGTAAAACAAGAATATGCACTGACCAATACGGTCTCTGTGCGAGGTGCTGAGGCAGAGAAGAGTTTGTAACTCTTTAATTCCGGCGAATTTTGCATGAGAACGAGACATGCACTCGACCCCCTCCCTACCTACTACCTAATTAATGATGCGCACACCGGTAACGAAAAGGAAGTGATAGTGGACGCTGCTAGTTGGTAAAATGAGGAGTCCATATACACAATAATTTAATAACAACTGTAGAGAACTTTATCATAATAAAAAAGAGGAAATGGGATTCTGCATGTATCTACGAAATGATATGTGGATTAAATATTACAATGAGATTTATTATACATCAGAACATGAAGGAACATGATTATCGACACAAACAGTAGGTTAAGGGATAGCGTATACTGAACTATTCTGAGAATAAGAGTTGGCTCAAGAACAAGGGGCTCCTACTCTCTGTGTTGCAATAGACTGACGATGATGACTGGAGGTCATATTGAATCAAACATTACTCTTCCGATTATATTGCAGTATCGCGATTAGTAGTGAGAGCTCAAATGGGATCACATGGAGAAACAAGCAAGGTGGATTTGTAGCAAAGCGAGTATGCGTGCTGCTGAGGGATGCAGTATAAAAATGAAAAGATCGTACAATGACGAAGCCGCAAAATACTGTACCATACCTGAAATCTGCATCACGTCGTCAATAGTCGGGGTTCTATGATGTAGGCGCCGACTTCTGCAGTCCAGCAACTCTGTTTCAACCCCTGGCCTCGAAGGCTGTCCGAGAATTCTAAGTTCTGCCGCAAAAATTGCATCAAAGCCGCAAGACCGTCCGACTCCGACAAAGATCAGGTACCGAATTCCCTGCGACCGCGCAACGCAAGAACAAAGTCAACATTGCTCAACTCCCTACTATCCTCAAAAGTCGCGAATCAGCATTCAGTGCTGATTCCAGAATTACCCCACACTGTCTCAGAACATCACTTGTGCCAATAACGACCGTTCCATCCAATTTCGAGACTTGCCTTTTGACCGGCTACGAAAACAACATGCCTAGACCACTGGCAAGCCGGCGCCAGACAGTCGCATCCTGCAGGGCACGATCCACAAGAATTCTCAGAATCACGAGGACAATGCAGTCAGTGGGTGCCAGCAATCTTCGTTCCGGACGCCCCGGAATGGTACGCACATAAATTGCGGCGACACTCAGCCATCTCACAGGTCGTTTCATTTGCGTACAATAGGGGAAACTCGACCGACTTCAGTCGTCCCGCCAGGTGCTTAAGCCTATTGATGTACAACCCTCTCAGTATTCGGAGAAGGGCAGCCCCCAACCGGAAATTCAGTATGCCACGTCCTCCGATGCTCACCTTGCACAGGCCACACTGTAAAGTAACCCAACATGCGTAGGTATCAAGTGAAAAGTACTTTGAGCTCTCAGTACAAATACTCTCATTACAATAACCTTATTTGGCCTTTTACACCATGCAATGACGTAAAACATTAATAAAAATGATGAAAATCAGAGGCGACATGCAAAAGAGGGCATCGAACCTCTCATTACCCCCCCCCCCCCAGTCACTTAAGATTATTTTTGGTAGTGGTTGATTCATTTGACAGAGATAGTGTGTCAATCACTTAAAAAGAATATGTCCAAACAGTTTCCAAAATGTCACAACAAATTGGCAGCTTAAACTGGAAATAGATGATCAAATAAAAGGTGGAATTTTTCTTATGACTTTGCCAACATCTTACTCATATTGACGAACATGTCACACCCAACACAGATTCAACCTCAGGGAACCCACTGTCATTCATGGACATACTCGTACAGTCACACAAATGTTGAACATATGCGAGAAGGCCAAGTTCGAAGCTGCAATAAAATGTTGACCTATTGGATCTGCAAGCTTTTCATTAAGGTAACATTTAAAATTTACTTACTGGTGCCCAACTCAAACACACACATACTTCTGGATGAATCCAAAAAGACAAACAATATTTCTATGCTTCATGGTTGAAACATTTAACCACACTCACACCATTTCCCTGAATAGAAAGGACGATAATTTTTCGCAGTGATGGATTGACTGATGGTCCATTCACCACTAACCATAATTGTAACTACAGATATCCCGCTTACATAAACAAACAAAAATACTCTTGTGTAATTGTGGCATATTATTGTGTATAACATTTTGTAACTATTGGCACATGCACAAGAAATTTGTAAACATAGTGGCAATTGACAGGCATCAGCATATGAGAGATAGAGAGATGTAATGTATACAAAAAAGACAGAAATTTTGTAAGTATATTTGTGTGATTGAAGATCATGTAACATAGTGTGCCTTACAAAGAATTTGTTCCAGAGGCCTCGATGGATCCTTGAAACTGCTCAAGACATGACAGCCGCACGCAAACAGAATGTACACATATTAGACGTGATAAAATTAGCTGCAATTGCCTTAGTAATGTAAATTAATAAAAATGCTATATGTACTTATGGGCTACACCCGTTTACCATAAATATGCGACCCTCCTGCGCCGCCGAGACAACTCGATGTATGTTGCTGTGTCTGGCGTGGCAGGGCACGGTTCAGAAGTATTCTCAGAATCATGAGGACAATGCAGTCAGTTGGTGGCAGCAGTCTTCGTTCTGGACGCGCCAGAACAGGAAGCACATAAACTGTGGCGACACTCAGACATTTTGCAGGTAGTTTCTCCTGCATACAATAGGCGAAACTCGACCGATGTCAGTCGTTCTGCCAGGCGCTTAAGCCTATTGATGTACGACCCTCTCAGTATTTGAAGAAGTGCAGCCCCAACCGGAAACGCAGTGTGCCGCGTCCTCTGATGCTCTCCTCGCACAGGCCACCCAGGGAAGTAACCCAACATGCATAGGAATCAAGTGAAAAGTATTTTGAGCTCTCAGTACAAATACTCTCATTATAGTAACTTTATTCTGCCTGTTACCACCGTGCAATGACACAAAACATTAATAAAATTGATGAAAATGAGAGGTGGCATGCAAAAGAGGGCATGGAACCTCTTATCTGTTAATGTTGAAATTGTCTCATGGAAGACTTGCTCGCTGGGTGCTCCTGCTGTGAGAATGTGATTTCTCAATCATCCATATGCCAGAAGCAATGAACATCGCTGGGGCTACATTTTATGATGACATACGTTTGACATTTGAAGCAAAAGATGATGTGGTGTATAAACATTTCAGCACGTATTATATTCAGACTTTTGTATTCAGGAAGTACATTGGGAGTTCCTTATCTGTTTTCGCAGAAGAAGGGAATAGTGGTCTTGCACAATGGGAAATGAAAGACAAAATATGAACATAAATATTCATTACAATCAAGTAATATTATCTGGTTATAAAAGGAGCGTTGTTTAGAAGAATCTCGGTGGTTGTTTTGTATTATAGAACAGTTAATCAATAAATTAATGTGGTGTATTCATTTGAGCTATGTTTATTTCGGTCCCAAGCAATGTTTCACAAATCTGAGAACCACATGCTATTTCAAAAAGATGGAGGGGAGACTCTGCAAAGTCTTGTCTGTGTGCAAGAACTGTCAGAGAGTTATATCAACCACCACCTAGAAACACCCACCACTCTTTCCGATCATATCATTAAGCCTGCGTGACTTAGCCACAACAGACTCCTTCCAAGAACAAACAGAGGGTATTGCTACTTTCTGGAGGACGCTGGATCTCACTTAAAAGTATATAGTTCTCACACCAATAAAGAAAGTGACAGGTTAAACAGTGCTGGAAGCATTCGAGAAACGTTTTGTCAAAGAAGTAGGATCAGTACAGCGGACACTGCCAGAGAACGGGCGTCAATTCTGGTCAGGTTGTTGGATGGCAGTGCCCAACCATAACAGGATTAGGCCAGTTTTCATATTGGCATACCATGCTGCTTCGAACCTGACAGTGACGAATCTGTGTGATTTGGAGTGCTTATATTGTCTGTATCATGCAGAACAGATCATGCTAAGGGATGCCTTTCTGCACAACTTTAAGCAAGTAATGGTTGTATTCATACATAGGATCACTTTGTGGCCTCCGATTATGGTACAAAGAAAATAGCCACCAGCTAATAGGCGAAAGCTGGTCTGTTTTCTAAAAAGTAGGAGTCACTGACACAAGGAAGTGGCAAGCTTAACCAGAAGCTGTATTAAATGGGCAGTGAAGATATGGAAAGGGGGTAATTCGGAAAGTCACCACATGTGAATGTCAAGTGGGACAAAAGGTGTTGGTACATACCTACAGGCTATCGAACAAGCAAAAGAGACAATGTCAAAACTTTTTCTCTTCATATGTTGGACAATTACAAGTAAGGAGAATTGTGCATTGGAATGTTGTAGAGTTAAAGTCGGTCAGGTCAGGAAAGCTTTATGGTAAGCAACATGTGGTGCAGATGGAGAGGAAGAGTGTGGGAAAATACTATACAAGGATGTAAGCGTGCAATCCAGGAAGAATGGTGTATTGGATACATGTTAAAACGAAGGGCTATTTGGTGACAAATTCTTAATGGTTCTGTGCCATGAAGATAAACAAAGGTGTGTAGCTTTGTCGACTTAAATACGAGGTCATATGGAAAGCTAGTTAGCATGATGTAAGAGCGTGGAAAAGTTAGATGCATTTTTGCCCGCATATAGGTACGCCTGGACGGTATATTTGAAGAATTAGCCGTCCATATCGAGGCACACTGGGACTGCCACTTTTACGGGCATTAAAGATGAGATGTTGATTGTTATAGATCCTTCAAAAGGTGTAAATTTCGAAACTGCTTGCAGTTTTCGAGTAGTGCCACGTGTATAAACAGAGACAAGCTCACATTGGCGGAATAAAAACAGCAATGGATGCGTCAAATCTTGCCAAGCGGAATTACTTAGTCAAGGGATGTCAATCCACTAAAACCATATGGTAACTACTGTAATTTTTTGTATTAGCAGAATGTTATAAAACATCTCAGCCAACTTACAGCTCAATTCAGATAAAATATTACAAGAGATAAGCTAACGATCATGAGCACCTTGAGAAGACCCACACACGTAAAGAGGTAGAGAGATGAGTGGAAGAAAGTCACATGCAGGGACTAGTGAAAAAATAAACAAATAAGTAAGTAAATAGACAAATGAATAAATCTTTCATGAGAGAGACACATATCAGCTAGCGGACACAAAATGGCGATGATGGAATAAGTTAAGGTAGTGTAAAACAGTTATTTGAAAACTGTAAACTTCGCTGACAATAATATGAAAGAAATAGCGCTCACAACGTGATCTTAAGAAGATAGTTTAGGTTGAGATGAAGAATAATGACGAGCACAATGTCAAGTTGCAGCAGGCATGAGACTATTTATGTTTCAGGAAGAGCAATGAGGACGCATCATAAAAAAAGTTACTAAATGAGGACCACTGATGACATAAAGTGCACAAGGAAGAGATGATTCGCTAAGAAGACGAGAAAGCCAGGTCACACATGAAGGATGACGAAGAAATGGGTGTAGAGCATGTCCCAATTCTTTGTATCATGACTCAAAGTATGATTTTTTACCGTTGCATCATGCATGTAGGAAAATGTCTGTACAATAGGTGATAAATCAACCAACACATGCATGTACTCTAGCATAATTTGATAAGAGTGAACGTCAGGTATTGACAAAAATATAATAATATACACCTAATTAGGATGTAGCATATGAGCATGAAGAAAGGGTGAATGCAAGGGATGGGAAAAGTATATGGAATACTAATACTAGTTGTCGGACATGATCACTAACTGATAACTGATGTGAGAGTGAGTGAGTGTGAATGGAAGTGTTGCGATGATAACAATTAGGTAAACTTTAATTAAGAGATTAAGTCAATATGTAAAGTTACTGAGATTAATGGTAAAAGTTTCTCCCAGTATTACAGGATCAAAAGATGCATTGTAATTTTTACAATTTCATTTTGTAAAAACAGTAATTTTTAATACATGTATGTAAAGTTTTATCTATCCTTTAATTAGTAGGTTTAAAATTTGAGGTTTTATTTTGCTGATAAGAACATAAGGTTCAGTCCTTTCTTAAAAATCATCTATTAATGGAATTAAGAATATGTGTGTAATTGAAGATAAAATCAACAGGTGCAAAACAATAACTGTCATTCATATACAATTATAAATGGGTTATACAAATGTAAAAGAGAACACTAACACCCACATTCATAATTTATTTGTGAAGGGTGTGTACAGGAGCAAGTGATCAAATGGGGGCATTATTCTCTCAAATGGTGTTTGGCAGACACAAAAGGGATGTCAGAGATAGTCATGCATGCTGGAGCAGAGGCATGATGCATAGGCTGTCCCATTCTCAAGATGACTCATAGCTCTGTGCTATCTGTGGAAGTGTCACAACAGCAATAGGCACACTTGTCTTGTCTGATCCAGTTCATGAGAAAAAATATAGGGAACGTGGATGAATAGGGGAGAGATGCTTAAGAAACAGTGTGTGTAGTTTTGACTACTACTTGTGCACATGCAACACTTCCATCAAGTAGTTTGCATAACAATATTCTTTATTTCCAATTACTATCCATTGAGTATGGTAGCTGAGTGGTTGGATATGCCAGACTGAAATATTCTCCTAGCGAGAAACGAGCATGATATGCTACTTGTTAATTATGATGACAGCACACAGACCACAGAAAATGCTTGTCTTTTGTTCTTGTTAAGAGAACCAACCTTCCCTTTGGAGACGCTAACCACAATGGTACTCCACAAAAGAGCAAATCTACAGTTTTTCTTTGAAGGACTATGGCCCTGTGTGTCCTTTGATATTTGTGGACTACACTCATTATGAAAACACCTACCTTGTCACTATAAAACTCTTTTCCTCTTCCACAATATGACTGATCAATGGAATCAATGGAATCTCTTGCCATAACTACCACACTAGTGGTCTATGGAGTACGGCAGCCATTACATCCCCAACCTACACCACTGATGTGCATGATCTTTTGCCTGTTGCCACCCAATGCCAGACTAGCAACTAATGAGCCAATGTAGACAATTGAAGAGAAATCATGCATGAGTCTATTGACAGTGCAACCCCCCATTTGTATGTATAAAGGTGCAACAGCTTTCTTGAGAAAGGCGTTATAGATGGAAGAGAACATGATAAACAAATTATGTAACAGCATTCGTAAGAAGCACAGTATAGATGTAAGAGAGCGTGATAAACAGTTTCAATTATAATTTTTGGAGGAAATGAGCAGCCTTATGTAAGTAAGGACACACAAAACACATTTAAAAGAAGTTTATCACCTTAAGTGAAATCGTGTGTGCATTAGTTAGTCGATATAAATTTACTATTTTTAATTCTGATAGTAAAAATTTTCGCTATGATCTGAAGATTGAGAAAAATCACAATTAAGCTTGCTTGTCATAGTTTTAACTGAACTATTAGAAGTTAACATCATTGCTTATTTCAAAGCATGTATGTTTATTTACTTTACTTAAACATAATAATTAATGGTTTGCATTACTGAGCTGATGATAATGAAACATTATTCTAGACTTTTATGGGTGAGGTTTGTGTTATGTACTACAAATGCGTTTTGATATTTTGTTTTACCTTCCATTTCTAAAGCTTCAATGTACATGTCAGAGTTTATAAGAATAGGTATGCAAATATTGTAAGATTAATGGTATGAATGCGAATAATCTGGAGAGAGAGAGAGAGAGAGAGAGAAGGAGGAGGGGGGGGGCGAGTGTGAACATGTGAATTCCAACACTGAAATAATACCTTATTAAAATAAAGAAGTATGAGTGATTTGATGGGATTACCCACATTGTTTTAACCAGTGATGAATGAATGGGATATAAGAGCTGCAATCCTTGTTATTGTGTAACAAATTGTGCTGGGAGTCTATCAGCACTGACAGTGAGTGTGAAGACAGCTCAAGCTGAATGAGTATGGAGTGAATTCTTAAGTGAGACCAGAATATGTTTTCCTTTGTTACCTAATAGCGGTTTTTGTTTTGTTTTCATGGCACATGACTTGGGGAGAAACTGGCTGGGAAAAGCTACACACTGTTTTTCGGTGTAAACCCCTGGCATAGATTTCGTTAACAGTGGAGGATATAATATGAGACGGTAGCCTAGTCTGGGCCTACTCTCCCATTTCAGATCGATATTAAAGTAAAACAAACTCTAGTTTATGCAGGTTTGTTTTATTTTGTAGTCTGAATTTTATTTTCATCAATAAATGAGTGGCTACAGGTTTAAGGTGTAATGGTTCTCCAACAATATCTTTTCATTATTTTATGTTACAGTTAAGATTATAGTTGTGCCTGTGTCAGTCTGGGGTAGATTTCTGGCGAGCATTTGGTTCACTCGGATCTGTTGTGGGGGACGAATTGGTAAGCGATTGTTTGGCAGATCGCCAGAAAAGCGATGCCAAGCAAGTAATGGCTATGTGCTATGAAGTCAGCTTCAGGAGGGGGGAGGGGGGGCAGGCAGCAAGAGCCTTGTTTGTGCTTGGTCCCACAGGCAGTACAGCCCTTCTCTTAAAAGCAAGCACGGGCAATGCAGAGGGACAGAGCTAGGACATTAGCTTCCAGTTGCAGGTGTGGATGAGTAGGTGTCAGTTAATGTTTTATTATTATTATTAATATTCTGGCCCAGGAGAGAAGAATGCAAGTGGTACAGCTTGTGACGCTATGATACAGATGTGATAAATAAAATGTTTTGCCCGCTACATTTATTGTAAATAGGATGTTCTTGTTTTATTCTGTAAATCTTTAGATATTATCTTATAACTAGAAATAGGATATGTCCTGTAATGTGTGTAAATTCTTTTTATTATGATGTATTTATTTTGGGGTAATGCTGTTAGGGAAAGTTAGGAAAAGCAATAAGTAAGTACTTCTGTCTGAGTGATCTCTCTGGGTGTGAATGTGACATCATAGCAGCCCACACGGGAGACTACATGGTTGTGAGAGGTAAAATTCAGGCACAATTGTTATTAATGAGGAACCAAGAGGATGATGGCTATGGGTATATGTAAGAGGGTCCAATAACATCAAGATTCTGCCTCATAATTTGTCAAAGTAATTATGACAATTTCAAATCAAGGAAAAGATCAGTTAAGTTCACATATTTCATCTGTGTATCTAATGTAAGGATGTTATTGTGTGCTGGCTTCGTTCATATTTCAGCATTGTCAATCTGTTGAAAGCCGACAGTCCCTTATTTGATTCATCAAATTTTGACAGTAATTACAATATATTCAAATAATGTAGCTTGCCATGTCCAGGAATCTAATGCACAAAATACACATTAATCTGAGGTTATGAAAATTACTGTCATAACAAAAGAGCTGCCTCCAGTCAGTCACTTACTTTTCAATAATGAGATTAAATACCCTCTTCCAAATTAACTTATCTAAATATTAAGGATGTAAGACAATTGCTTTCTTTGTCCATTATTATTTCATGATGTGTTGTGATCTCAGGAATGATTATCAACTAGCCAAATGGTTACATAATCATTGCTCTCCGAATTATTGATCATACACTCCTGGAAATGGAAAAAAGAACACATTGACATCAGTGTGTCAGACCCACCATACTTGCTCCGGACACTGCGAGAGGGCTGTACAAGCAATGATCACACGCACGGCACAGCGGACACACCAGGAACCGCGGTGTTGGCCGTCGAATGGCGCTAGCTGCGCAGCATTTGTGCACCGCCGCCGTCAGTGTCAGCCAGTTTGCCGTGGCATACGGAGCTCCATCGCAGTCTTTAACACTGGTAGCATGCCGCGACAACGTGGACGTGAACCGTATGTGCAGTTGACGGACTTTGAGCGAGGGCGTATAGTGGGCATGCGGGAGGCCGGGTGGACGTACCGCCGAATTGCTCAACACGTGGGGCGTGAGGTCTCCACAGTACATCGATGCTGTCGCCAGTGGTCGGCGGAAGGTGCACGTCCCCCTCGACCTGGGACCGGACCGCAATGACGCACGGATGCACGCCAAGACCGTAGGATCCTACGCAGTGCTGTAGGGGACCGCACCGCCACTTCCCAGCAAATTAGGGACACTGTTGCTCCTGGGGTATCGGCGAGGACCATTCGCAACCGTCTCCATGAAGCTGGGCTACGGTCCCGCACACCGTTAGGCCGTCTTCCGTTCACGCCCCAACATCGTGCAGCCCGCCTCCAGTGGTGTCGCGACAGGCGTGAATGGAGGGACGAATGGAGACGTGTCGTCTTCAGCGATGAGAGTCGCTTCTGCCTTGGTGCCAATGATGGTCGTATGCGTGTTTGGCGCCGTGCAGGTGAGCGCCACAATCAGGACTGCATACGACCGAGGCACACAGGGCCAACACCCGGCATCATGGTGTGGGGAGCGATCTCCTACACTGGCCGTACACCTCTGGTGATCGTCGAGGGGACACTGAATAGTGCACGGTACATCCAAACCGTCATCGAACCCATCGTTCTACCATTCCTAGACCGGCAAGGGAACTTGCTGTTCCAACAGGACAATGTACATCCGCATGTATCCCGTGCCACCCAACGTGCTCTAGAAGATGTAAGTCAACTACCCTGGCCAGCAAGATCTCTGGATCTGTCCGCCATTGAGCATGTTTGGGACTGGATGAAGCGTCGTCTCACGCGGTCTGCACGTCCAGCACGAACGCTGGTCCAACTGAGGCGCCAGGTGGAAATGGCATGGCAAGCCGTTCCACAGGACTACATCCAGCATCTCTACGATCGTCTCCATGGGAGAATAGCAGCCTGCATTGCTGCGAAAGGTAGATATACACTGTACTAGTGCCGACATTGTGCATGCTCTGTTGCCTGTGTCTATGTGCCTGTGGTTTTGTCAGTGTGATCATGTGATGTATCTGACCCCAGGAATGTGTCAATAAAGTTTCCCCTTCCTGGGACAATGAATACACGGTGTTCTTATTTCAATTTCCAAGAGTGTATATTCGACAGAAATTGCTCTAATAGTGCTGACAACTGTATTAATTAATTTCTGTACTGTTTCAATAAGATTTGTTGTGGACTTTTAAGTCATATGCTACACCATTTTGCTTCATACTTACATGTGTGATGACACTGTTTCAAGTATTAAACAAAATCGAAATAAGTAGAATGTGCAGGAGAAGAAAAGGTTGCTCATTCCAGGTTATCACAAGTTTGCAAAAGTGTAATTCCCTGATTTCCAGACAAATTTTGAAATCTCGAGGATAAGTAAAGACGTAAATTGACAAAAGAAAAAAGGTGAGAACTTTTGTATTTCTAAATGTGTTACTATCCCCCTGGTTTTGAATGAACAGCAAGTGACATTATTTATGATCTGAAGGGTAAGTAAACAGGAAAGTTGTGTAAAGTTAACTCTAACTTTGAATTAATAGCAATCCTGTAATTGCTGACAATCAGAAAAATTGAGGCAGTGACGTTCTATTCAAGAACTTTTGTTCTGTTACTGGTAGCTTACTTTTTACTTGCTTTATATAATTTTTAAATACACAGATGATGAACATTAAATTGCAAAACACTCAGATAAATATGCTACAAAAATATCAGTCCTCTTCAAATGTAGAACAAATATTGACACACATCTGTATGCCTATTACGAATCCTTAAAAACAGAAATTTATGAGAGCAAAGAATTAAAGTGTGTACAGAAAATTTTACTTAGCTTAAGTTGTTTTTCATCCAGTAGCTATAATAGTGACATATTACAAAAACATAATTAAAAGAATTGTTTATGACAAAACCCAATATTTAATTACAATTTATCACTCCAAAGTCTAATACCTCATGCTGAATACTTCGATTTTAAGGTGTTTATGTAAAGAGTGTGTGAGAACTCCTGACAACATTTTTAAAGATAAAACATGTTTTAATAGAATCCGACCATTTAAACATAGGTGATAGCATCAAATAATCATACAAATAGTTTGAATCACAATGCAAGAATTTAATATCAACAGCAAGTTCTTCATCACATAACAAATATGAAGTTTGTCCAAAGTGCTTTTATATCTAAAGCGCTGACAATCTTATGTCTAAATGGAAACCAAATAGAAGTTTTGCCTTTTCATTAGCTGTTGCAATATATGAAAATTCAGTAATTTTCAGCAAATTAGATGACACTTTCAGTCCTTTCATGTAACATTAAACGAAATTTTAAGCTGTGAGAAAACATACCACATTTATACTATGAGCAGTCAAAGGATTCAGGCATTAGATTCAGTCTTAAATGATAGTATGTGTTTTTACATAGGTGCAATACCAATAATTATCAGCAATCCCAGCAATTACCATCTGGGGCTGCAGGACTAAGCAATTTGAACTGCTGTATAGATATATTAAAGTAATACAAGAAGACATAAGTAATAAGAGTGCATTTCTTCACTCTTAGGATACAATGGTTATCACATATTTATTGGGTGCAGTTATAAGAAATTAAAAATTTATACTTGAAGTTAACTTTCAGAAAATATTGAATGTTGACCTACTGAATGTCATACACAATGTATATGAAAAATTGTTAAGGAAGAAAATAAGATTTTTTTATCAACAATTCATATCATAACTATAGTACACATCTTTGCAACATATTGCTGGAAATGGCAGTTCACCAATACATTAACAATACTGATTTAGTACTATATCGTTTTTAAGTTTTGTTTCAAACCATGTAAGTCATTTTTCAAATGATGGGGTGATGACAACTATTGCAGCAGAGATGACATCAAAAACTATTCTTCAGAATACATATTTTTCCACAGAGGATTATCACTTCTTACACACCCTCCTGTCAGATTAGAAGTGTCTGTTGGGTTAGGACACAAACCTCAACTCTTGCATGGAATTCCACTTGAATTTGGAAAGTTGAGACAGATAGCCAGACTGAAGGAATGATGTGGGTAAGACATGGGTAATGACACATGCCTGAAAAGGGTATAAAGTAAGAGGTTCATCCACAAAATGGTTGTAAGGCTCCTTTACAACTGACAGAAATGGAGTAACAAACATTTTAAGATAAATGGCTTGAAACACGTTTTGGCATCAGTTTGTGTCACATGTTTGTAACTAATTTCTTTATGAATTTTCTTTCCTTTGTGTGCAGTCCACATCTGGCACATACGCTGCTGGACTGTTATTTCCCTAAATTAACATGGATTGTTATGTGCTATCTACTATGGTCAAGATTCTGGCACTAAATATTACAATGGGGTTTGGAGAAATGCACACAAACTAGAGTGTATAAATCACTAATTCATAATCTGACAAGCCTGGGAAATTGAACATCAAAACGTAGACAGAGGTCTTTTCAGTCACATTTTTCATTAGATTTGATACTTTGGTAAGATCTTCATCCTACTATATAGGTTTTATGAACTTTCCAGGGAAGATAATGCATCAGACCAGACAAATATAAAAGAAATATGTTGTATAATATAACATTAAAGTTTAAAAAGGGGCACAGCACTGAGATATGTTTAGTGACTTTTGTCTGCCAAATAATAATACTATGTCTTTGTCAAACAAACAATTCATATCAATCAATGAAAACCAGTCAACCTTTGTGAGAGAAGCAATCTCTTCATCAACTCCACTCAGTACAGTGGCCCTTTCGCCCAGTATCCGTGACTTTTTGACCTCCAGTTCTTTAATTTGCAGGACAATGGACGTCTTACGTCTAGGTCTCTCGGATTCTTCAACTTCTTCACGTTGCTTCTGCTTTAAAGCCTTACTATGCCGATCTCGAGCATTGCAGTAGTCCAGAATAATTCTCTTGTCAACATCAGTCTTGAAGACACCGTCAGCTGATTTCAGGCCATCATATACTTCATGCATGGTTACCAATGACTTGGTTTTTTTGCTGACTACCATACAATCTTTACTAATGGGAGAACCTTGCTATATAATGGCTTGACCATGGCTCAGAACGAGAACCTTTTGAAGAAATATATACAAATGCTGGCAAGTGGTAGCACAATCTAATAAGTCTCTCCAAAAGTGATCATTTCTCCTCTCGATCCTCCTGTGTCACAGAGCACCAACAATACCGCCTTACCAAGAAGTTGCACGAATTCTTTCTCAACTTTATCACAGTCCTTGGCACTTATCCACTTCTGTGAAGAGAATTTCTGCAAAGCATTCAAGATTCTAACCTTGCTACTTCTTGCCCTGCTACTATCACAACTGCATCACAAAAGCTTATGTGTGTTTCAAAGGTGTTTTTAGAAAGATGTATGAGCCTATTTCGATCAGAAAGTCCCTGCACTCAGTCCTGAACGTTAAAATATCTTTGGCGGGCAGTTATACTTTTTTGAGCTCCGTCTGTATGGCATGACCTAAGTTCATGTCTATTCCAGGAATAAGACCAGATTTCTTATCAAGTTTTATATCGCACACTTATTTCGCTACAGATAATACTTCAGCATTAACAACTAAGGGCATCACATTAGCAAGTAGAGAGGACAAAGTATTGTACAGGAAATATTGTATGGGGTCCACACATTGGAATTCCCTCGAAAAGGACGTGACCTGCCCCGAAACAAAGCTAAAAAAAGATACTTTAGCCGGCAGAAGAGGATCTTTGAGGTACTTCAACATCCTTAGCCAGCTAAATCTTGTGCTCCTTTTACTTTGTCCGCATGAGTCTTTAGAAAAAGGATGATTTTTACACCCAAGTCGTCCACATCCTCTTTTTCCATTCAGTGCAAGGAGCAAAATTTTATGTGGAAGGGTTGAGTTTCTTCAGATTTATTAAATCTTTTATAATCAGCTCTTCTTGCAGACACATTCTTCAACACATTCTAAATCTATCTCAGAAAATGTACAACGGCCCAGTTAGTCTTTATGGCTGCATTCTAGAAACTTTGATGGATTGAATAAAGACCACAGATCCCATACAAATAAAAGTTGATCCACTGTCCCCATCAATATTCTTGAGGCAAGAGGCAAATCCTTCAAGAATGGCTAATTGACATTAGGCTTATCCGTTGGTATCTGAAGTATGTTCGTAAGATTCACATCAGAAGTTTCTATCCTAAAACCATGAAACACATCGGCAGCAGTGCTATGGCCTAAAAATACAAATGACAAATAGCCTAGTGCATTTTAGCTTGTTTGTCAACTTTGTGCCAATATCTGAGAGCAGTATCCACTTGTTACAACTCACCCACCTTGTTAAAGCTCTTATTAAATAAGATTATAAAAGGAACGTCCCCTTCAAGATTTTTTGAGAACATTTTTCCTAAAGTGCTGAGCTAACCCATGAACAGTACTGTACGATATCTTGGTCTGCCCAAGCTGCACCTTACCAGCCACGCTATCATTAGGGAACATGACGAAACAAAGCAGTCTGCTTTCCTGTAGTAGAAAAGGACTCATGAATTTCGATGGCCTGCCAAGTCCACAATATTTGCACCCCTGTAACACCAGCCTGAATCAGGTACTTTGAAATACGACTGCTAGTCGATGCAGCGTGAGTGTCGGTAGTGGTGAGACGACAGGCAACGTGATCCGGAAGTACCGGCACCCTGAAATATTCAAATAAGACGACGAAATGACCCTTGTGATACTACATACCTACCAACTTTTAAAATCCAAAAATTGGGAGATGCAGTTAAAAAAAATCGCGACTGATTTTCAGTATAGTTCCGAGGCAACTAATGTGAAACACTCAGCGCACACTCCGCTGCAGAGTGAAAATATCATTCTGGAAACTAATGTGAATTTTTTCCCGTGACATCAAAAATGTGTATAATAGTTATAAAAAAATACAAATAAAAACATGAACCAACCAACGCGTCAATTCCATATCCATCATCTGTAGCGTAGTTCAACTACAGTACTAGGTTGGGATTTTTTGATAATTTCTTCTATGATTGCGACAGTTTTTGTTGTTGTGGAGCTGTATTTTTTCGCTGTATTACTATCTGGTAATAATTTCCTGAACAGGTGACTCGTAATTTCAATCACCAATTTTCTCCTCCAAATGTGGAAATATTTTGTTTATTCCCACCTACATACGGAGAAAATATGCTCAAATATAATAAATCAGGCCTAGAACGGAAATATTTGGGTGTTTGTTTTTCCTGCCTGCTATTCGGGGCGGAACGGTAAAGAAATAATCGAAAGTGGTACGATGAACCCTCTGCCAGGCACATAAGTTTGAATTGGGGGCTAGTCATGTAGATAAAGATTATAAAATGCAAACAACGGATCTTTCCTTGACATAATAATGCACGGAAACCGTTGCAATATTGCTCCAAGAAAAAAGCACCAAAATGTTTAAGGTCGGCTGATTTCAGAAATGCTGAAATGATTGCATTGCTGTAATATGTTGTTGTTATCCCTAAAAATTTGGTCACGCTAATGTCTATTGAGTCATAAATTACAAGGTTATAAATGCTGTCACCAATATCTCGCTGCACATTTTACACAAAATTATATAACTACTCTACAAATTGTTCTGCGTATTTTGAAGTTTTCTGGCAACAGCATCGTCTGAATTTAATCACGTACAACTCGCTTCAGTGACCACACGATATGAACGCACAATGACAAAAAATGCAGTGGAACACTCAGCCGACCGCTACGGTCGCAGGTTCGAATCCTGCCTCGGGCATGGATGTTTGTGATGTCCGTAGGTTAGTTAGCTTTAAGTAGTTCTAAGTTCTAGGGGACTGATGACCTCAAAAGTTAAGTCCCATAGTGCTCAGAGCCATTTGAACACTCTGCTTGGTTCATTTCTAAAGATTCTTTCATGGTTTTGAAAGGTATTTTTATTTCGGATGCTGCAGCTGTCTTGCGCTTTTTTTTTGGGGGGGGGGGGGGGGGCACTATGACTTATATGCCGGCATAATGTGCTAAGCTAACCAAGTACTACGACAAAATTTGCAAGAGGTTCTTGTGTTATTGCCAAAAATAGCTAGTTTGCAAATTTATTATCGCTTAGACACCCAGAACACTTCCGGGCATGCTGTGCCTTTGCTTTACCCATGTTTAGTGCTACAACAATATCCAGTGATGTAAAAAACGCCACATTAACACCGGCCACAACAGGTATGCACAAGGCTTGCAGATGCAGATTTATTAATCCTAGAATGCATAGCAATACAGGGACGAAGACAGAATACCTTGCACTATAAATGTTTAGGTGATATAAATTCAAGAACTAGTAGATGTTGATAAATTAAATAGTGCTATTTTCTGTATTTTGAATGGATCAAGAGATTTTTAAAAGTAATTTTACCGTAAATCACCTTTATATGTTTAAAATCTACCACAATTCCCACTAGTCACTAGACAGGTACTCAGAAACACTAGATGTGATGAGAAAACCACTAACTTGACTGCACTGTCACAGTGACAACAGACAATGCAAGTCTACACAGAGCACAAAAGTGAGCAGTATGGGTATACATTCTACAAAATGCCCAGGAAAGAGGAAAAGAAAAAGTACAACCTATGACATGTCATGTGCGATTTCCTGATTTCTACAAACTCCGAGAAGAACATAGATTAAAAAGACTAATAAGCAAAGGACTTGTCACAATTGGCCAAAAACAGAAATGATTGGTTTTCAAAACTACCATCTTCGGTTTGACGATCATTAGCTAAAAATCGGAAGAAATAATGGATTAATTGGGAGCCGGGAGAAAAAGCTGAAAATCTGGAGTATCACGCCTAAATTACTAGAGTTGGGAGATATGTACGAGGGTGAATCAAATGAAAACTTTTAACATTTTTTAAAATATTATTTATTGTGCAGAAGTGGTACAAAGCTGTATCACTTTTCAACATAATCTCCCCCATGCTTAATGCAAGTCCTCCAGCGCTTACAAAGAGCATAAATTCCTTTAGAAAAAAATTCTTTTGGTAATCTGCGGAACTACTCATGCACCGTGTGGCGTACCTCTTCATCAGAACGGAACTTCTTTCCTCCCATTGCGTCCTTGTGTCGTCCAAACATATGGAAATCACTTGGGGCAAGGTCTGGTGAGTATGATGGATGAGGAATGTTGCAACTGTTGTACGGGCGGTGTGGGGCCTTGCATTGTCATGTTGCAAAATGACACCTGCTGACAATAATCCACATCGCTTTGATTTGATTGCAGGACGCACATGATTTTTTTAGGAGATCTGTGTATGATGCAATGGTGACAGTGGTCCCTCTGGGCATGTAATGCTCCAAAATGACGCCATTTCGCCCCAAAAGATAATCTTTCCTGCTAATGGTTCTGTTTGTAACTTCTTTAATTTTGATGATGAGGAATGGTGCCATTCCTATCTCGGTTGGTGGAAGTGGACCCAGGTTTCGTCCTCAGTAACGATTCTTGCAAGGAAGCCATCACCTTCTCGTTCAAAGCGCCGAAGAAGTTCTTCACAAGCATAAAAATGTCGTTCTCTCATTTCAGGAGTCAGCTGCCGTGGCACCCATCTTGCAGACACTTTATGAAACTGGAGCACATCATTGCGCAGTGTGGTGTGCTGCCCAATGACTGATCTGTAAACATACTGCAATGTCATTCAGTGTCACTCGGCGGTTTTCCTTCACTATGGCTTCAACTGCTGCCATGTTCTGTGGAGTCATAACTCGTTGTGCCTGACCTGGACGAGGAGCATCTCCCACTGAAGTCACACCAATTGTGAACTTCCTGCTCCATTCGTAGACTCACTGCTGTGACAAACATGCATCACCGTACTGAACCTTCATACGTCGATGAATTTCAATAGGTTTCACACATTCACTACGCAAAAACCGAATAAGAGAACGCTATTCTTCCCTGGTGCTAGTCGCAAGTGGGGCGGCCATCTTTATACTGATACTGCGACGGTGTGTGTGCAAATGTGCATCTGCACTATGCTGCCACCTACAGGCCATTCTGCATGTTGTTTGTAGCACAGTTACCAACTTGCAGGATAACGGCGCGAAATTTCGATTTGTTATTACAAATTTAAGGTTTTCATTTGACTCACCCATGTACTATCAGGAGAAGAACAGTGGCTGTCAACAGATGGGTATGTCCGGTTTCAGAAAACACACGCGATGAAGAAGGGAATAATGACATCAACCCCAACTTTGAAAGAGGAAGCAAGAAGGCGAGGCGTCCCTTGCCGATCCCCCCCCTCCTCCTCCCCCTCTTCAATGAAAAACCAGTGGCAAGTTTCCATAATGTACGCCAAAACTTGACATTAGAAAAGGATATGTTATACCAAGCTGCCCAAGGATATGTCGAAAATGCCAAAGCCTGTCGGTCACTTCTGAGCGCCACTGTTTTGACAAGGTTTCCCATCTTGCCCTGCCTTCCTGTTCTCCTTGCTTACATTTTAAAGCATAACTGGAATATCCTTTTAATGGCTTAAAGCGTCACCAAAATGGCAGAGTAAAAAAAACAATGCAATCATTGAAAATAAAATTCCATCACGGCCAGGGAGATGTTGTCCAGTCTTCAAGTGTTTATGCAGCCCTTGTCAGTAGTAGCACTTCGTTTACTGAGGACTGACGAAAAAGACGAATGTCCTCTGTCCTCTTGTAGTGTTTAGCTCCTTCCATACGGCTGATTACAGCCATCTTCCTCGTGCTGCAGAGAGAAAGACTTGCTGTATACTGTGCAATACGCCTAGAATTCTGGCGGCTTGTGGACCTTGATGCTTCAACCCTCCAGTTATTCAGCCATTCTGCGAGAGTTGCCACGTGACTGAATGCGGATAGTTGTTTGTTGACAACACCCCTGTAACAATCAAATGTTGGTGCGCCTTCGAAGGCGAGATGCCACATAAAAATTGATTTTTCCGAAGAGGCACGGTTATTTACGGCGGATTTTTGATACCTGCAGTCCCTGCCTGTATTTTTGTGGAGGCCTGACCTTGAGACTGTACCCGCAGAATGTGAGAGCAAAATATTCACAGCGTCCCTCATGCCTCATAAACGATTCGAGTTATCGAAACGAGATTTTGGAAAATGATAGCACAGAAATACCTGAGTATTTTACATGATATGCATGTGGAATTTTTTTATCTACTGTTTAATACGATTAACTGCAGACTTATGTAATGGAATTATGTAATATTTTTAAGTCTTTGATAGCTACTGAAATGAGAATTAGTATGGCTTTACAACAGGATAAGCCAAGAAATTACACGTCTGTTTTTATATCGAAAATGTGATTTTTCATAAACTTTTGATCTGAATTGATCACATTTTCTCGTTTAATAAACTACTGTTTCGGAATTTCGTCACAACTGCAAGAGTATTACGATGTTAGCTAGGTATCATTGTGCAAACACGGCTTTGTTTTACCAAAAAAAGTAAATTTTAACAAGGGAACGAGAGAAGTATAACCGTTACTCGAAATTCGCCACTTCTGAGTGTGTGGTTTTCAAGAGACAGCAAGTTTTAGTTAGTACAAATATTATGAAGGGTCTGGACCAATGACCATATCAAAAAACATACAATTGTACCGTGAAATACCTTGTTTGTGAAAACTGACACATGAACATTACAAAAACAAAATGTGAGAAATAGGGCACATAAAGAGATGGTTGAAGATTTTCTGGACAGTATTACAGCTGTGGACCGCAGTGTTATTATAAAAACTAACCTAGAAAATTTGAAATGAAGTTTCATAAAAAAATTCTTCGTTTGAGTGACCATATTGTCCGTAGCTGCTTTATTATAACTGAAGATATTTTGAAACCGTGTTTGTGTCTACGGTACAAAAAGGGGCTCTGAGCACTATGCGACTTAACTTCTGAGGCATCAGTTGCCTAGAACTTAGAACTAATTAAACCTAACTAACTTAAGGACATCACACATATCCATGCCCGCGGCAGGATTCGAACCTGCGACCGTAGCGGTCACTCGGCTCCAGACTGCCTAGAACCGCACGGCCACGTCTACGGTACAAGAAGCAGTAGTAACAAACGAGGAAATAACTAAAAAAAGCAGACGGCGTTTCCTGTTGTGGCCAAAAATCTTAAGAACTAACATCAACATCTTTTGTAACAAACTGTTTTTAAATGGAGAAAGCAAGCTAAATGGGTATATGTATTTCACTAAGACCACTGATGGTATTTTATTTCTAAATTTGGTGACAAAAATACATATTTCCTTAGAGTCGCAACACAGGTTGAAAATACATTCACTGATTTTAGAAATAACCTAAGAAAAAAGTTGGCCTCTTGAAAGAAGCGTATAAGGCGAGGAAGAGTTGTGTAAACCAACACTATAAGTGACCGCCAATAAAATGTTGGTTCTATTACGTGTTATGTCTATTATTTCACAGGTATTCCGTGATTTTTCTTTCTGGAAATGCATGAATACGTAGAATACAAACCACCAGAGACTGCCACATTTTCTTCCTCTTATCATCCATACTGTTTAATATATAAACTACTTTCGAAGTGCCAAAGTGTATTAAGATAAATAAAATTACAAAACGCCCCACTGTACAATGTACTTGCGGAGAGACAGTGCATTAGGCCACACACGAATAGACCCAGCCTGTGAGCAGATCGGTGAGACTAGATCCGACGGGCAGGGCTTGCACATCAGAGGGAAACGACGGGCTGCAGATCGGCTGGCCCCGTCCATTAGAGATATCGGCAGAGATGGCCTGCGGTTGGCCCGTCGCGGAAATCCACTCGCATGGCCAGCTAATCACTAGCCACAGACAGCATGTTGATGGAATGAGACCGCAGTGATCAATCCATGCATCAGATAACTTGTGCGAATACTCTGAGAATCAAAAATAACGATGATCGCTGGGCTGCAGACAGGCACTGGAAAAACAATCATACTCTCACTACGAAATTTTCGGTCACAGCCGTTGTCAGAAAACGAGACCACACACACATTCACACAATCACTCAGACACAACTCGTGCACACACGACCGCCGTCTTCGGCTGCTGCGTCTTTTGAGTATCGGATCCAAATAAACCACTCTTTAACCCTCCCTGTCTCTCGTCGGCAGCTGAGCAATTGTCCGTCGTTTCTCTTCTTTTTCCTAATACAGGAGGGTATGCTACTTATATAGAATGAAGTCTATAGGTCGGTAAAGTTTTGACAGTTTATTTGCCTATTTCGACACATTTATAGACTCTGACACTTATAAACAACAAATAAGTACGCATAATATAAAGTTAACACAAAATCATTTCCCTTACACCTTTTCTGGATAGTTTGCTTATCGATCGTAGTTCGTCGAAATCGCCCAACTCATGACTTATATCTTAAAAGAGTGAACATGTAACTAGAGATATGTTACTAAATTTGCAGTATATTCAGTTTTACAGAGCTTTTGGCAGTCATTCTAAGTTCTTTTCACTCATGTTCAGACGGTTTTGTCACTGAGTTACCACTTCGGGCATCTCTGTACAGGTGTACAGTGCCCATTATAGACAGAAAGCGAGTTTAAAGTTTTATTGGTGAAAAAATGTAGCCTGAAAACATAGTTTGGTGACTTCAGAACCATTGGAATGGTCCTATGACTCTTGCCATGTGTTCACTATGCCACTTAAAACTACATTAACGTCTCAGACTAGATATTGCGTGGAAAATTTGCATGCATAAGGGCGACAAATTTGAGTCTCTGGATCTTCATATCAGATACGGAGAGAAGCAGTGCGAATGAGGGAGCAGGGAAACGGCGCACTTACTCAGCGGTGCCGAGCAACGATGTATGGCATCTCTCAGTACCGAAAAACGTTGCAACGTTCCCCGAAAACAAGTTAAGAACATATTGCAACATTTTCGACGATTTGCCAAGAACAGATATTACGAACGTAGCCATCCCCGTAATTGGTACTTTTCGTACACTAAAAGATCATGGTTTTCCGTGGTTTTCTCAGGAACCGCCCGTGAACAAATGATGCTTTTGTAAGCCGAATAGGGTCCATCCTAGACCACAGCTAACGCAAAAGAACCAGCCGATTTGCTCAATTTGCCTGGGTTGGAGTAAATGTGTAATAATTAAATTTTGGCCCTCTGCTGTAGGATATATGCAGTATGCCCGTCCACCGATAGGTATGCAAAAGGTCTCTAGACCAAGGGCTAACCAAAACACTTGACCCTTACCTCCGTGATCAATAGAATTGTTGTGCACGGACGGACGTTAGACAATGTCTACAATCGGCATAAAACTATATTTACGTGATAATGTGAAAACAGATCCTCAGACCACGAAATGAACCACAGCCCGGAAAGGAGCTAGAAAGTAATGAACGTACGTATATAATACGAGGGTGTGCTGCAAAGTAATGCCTCAGAAGTTTTTATGTGAAAACTATTAAAGATTTTTAAATACATCATACTTTATTAACACTCTATTCATCACGCCTACGTATTTATTTCTCAAAATAGTCAGCATGGCAGCGAATACATGTCTCCCAATGAGAGACAAGATTGTTGATACCTCCACTATTGAATGGTTGACTTCGTTAGCGGAGCCACAACCTCCCCTCTGCTTGCAACGCTTTATTACTATCGGACTTCAAATGAGTTCTTTAAGTTTTGGAAACAGATGAAAATTGGATGGTACCAAGTCGGGATAGTATGGATGATGTGAAGATGACATAGAAGAGAAATGTATGGAAGCAGTATGGGATGATTAATGTGAGGAGAACAGCTCGACTGACATGAGTGTCCACAGACATTTATGCAGGGGGAGGTAATATTTCAAAATTACCTTTTTTAATGTAACTGACTCGACGAATTTGAGGACATATTACCCAGCCAAGAAGTACAGTCGTGGACAAAACGAGCGAGACCCATCGCCTTTTCGTTATGCTGATCTGCACAGCTTTAAAGTCTGCTATACAGCGTAACAGGCAAGGCGAGAAAGTGCTACCAACATACTATGCACAGGCGCGAAATTTACGAAATATCCGAACTTTATCAGACTGTTTTCAGTCATGTGTACCACTGTATTAATGCTGATTAGTGTGTTAAACACAACACGTAAATATATGATGTAAATGAAAAAAGAAACGATAATTAGTCTGAACTGTACTAATAAAAATGAATTTCAGTTTATCGAGATAACATAACTGTTTTAGTAAGACAAAGTACCCCAGATCGTTACGAATTAGCAAAATATTATGCGTATTCGGTCTGTGTCAACGTTCAGACCAGTCATACTGGATTACCATTGCCGACCTACCATGAAAATGTGCAAATTTAGCAATGCGTGAAGATTCATAACGAAATTCAGCTAAAAATCATTAAGTGCCACACGGAAGTCAATACAATTACTGACAGAAGCGGAAAAAAGTAGGCAATAACAAGTATGAAATTCTATAAGAGATTCATACTGACATCCACAGGGCCGCCGGTACAGAATAAAGGTAACAATAAAACGTATTGGGGGCGGGAGAATTTCTTAAAATTGCTTTACTGCTAGTCTATCTGCCTCCATCGAGATTAGAACCTAAAACATACCAGACCTCCCATGCAGTAGCAAACACCTTTCACTACGCTAGCAGAGAACCTAGGAAAACAGCCCTCTATTATTAACCGAGACTTAAACAAGCCGGCAATTTCGCAATGAAAATGGCAAAATGGCGTGCAGGTTCTGTTGCATAGAGTTTTCTGGACTCAAAAACAAGAATTTTCTACCTTTATGTCACCTCTTATGTGTCAATCATTCGGGATGTTTATCAAAATAACAAAATACTGTTATTAGCGAGCAAATTTAGCAGGATAATTCTGCACCACCCCAGGAAATAAACGGCTACATAGCTGCCAAACGTATTCTACAATGTTTCGATTTCTCCATTTGACTCGCCACAGATAGAGAACGTTCATTAGCCGAAGTGTTTCTTAAGCTACCTAGCAATGAGAATGCTCGCACTTCTAAAACGCGGTGGCATTAATACTGGGATATGAATTACCACGTGTATAGGCAAATGGGTTTTATTTGCATTCCTGTAAACGTCATTTCGATCGAAAGCATAGCTACGAGTAATAAGGTGATATATCGACTGCAACTAGAATATTTCCAATAAAGAGTAGGGGGAATTATTTATGCGGCCCTCGTCTTCAGTAACTGTCGTAGGTATTTTCGTTGTTAGGATTTAGTCACCTAAATCGGTAAAAATGGAACTCTACTAGTCTCACTTTCTTGACCGTCTATCTGTCTACCCAGCCCTTAAAGCCCGTTTTGCTAATTCGTAACGATCTGGGGTACTTTGTCTTACTAACACAGTTATCTCGATAAGGTGAAATTCATTTTTATTAGTACAGTTGTCTTACTAACACAGTTACCTCGATAAGCTGAAATTCATTTTTATTAGTACAGTTCATACTAATTAGCGTTTCTTCTTTCATGTATATCTTATATTTACGTGTTGTGTTTAACACACTAATCAGTATTAATATAGTCGTACACATGACTGAAAACAGTCTGAGAAAATTCGGATAGCTTGTCAATTATACGCCTGTGCATAGTATGTTGGTAGCACTTCGTCGCCTTGCCTGTTATGCTGTGCAGCAGACTTCAAAGCTGTGCGGATCAGCATAATAAAAAGGCGAGGGGTGTCGCTCGTTTTGTCCACGACAGTACACCGTAAGACAAAAGAAACGACACACCACGAAGGAACTACCCAAATGAGTCGACAATCGGTATATGTAGTGTACATCTACAGACAAATAAATGATTACAATTTCAGAAAAATAGGATGGTTTGTTCAAGAGAACTAGCTTCTCAAACTGAACAAGTCAATAAGGCGTTGGTCCGCCTCTGAATATTATGCAAACAGTTATTCGGCTTGGTATTGATTGATACAGTCGTTGGATGTCCTCCTGAGCGACATCATGACAAATTATGTCCAATTAGCGTGTTAGTTCGTCAAAATCCCGAGATAGTTGAACGGCCCTGCCCATAATGCTCCAAACGTTCTCATTTGGGGAGAGATCCTGCTACCTTGCTGGCCAAGGTAGGGTTTGAAAAGCACGAAGACAAGCAATAGAAACTCTCGCCATGTTTGGGCGGGCATTATCTTGCTGAACTGTAAGCCAGGATGGTTTGCCTTGAAGTGGAACAAAACGGGGCGTACAATATCGTCGACCTACCGCTTTGCTGTAAGGGTGCTGCAGATGACAATCAAAGAGGTCCTGCTATGAAATGAAAGGTACACCAGACCAGCACTCCTGGACGTCAGGCCATATGGTGGGCGACAATCAGGTTGGTATCCCACCGCTGCCTGAGGCTTCTCCAAATACGTCTTCGCTGGTCATCAGGGCTCATTTCGAAGCAGGGGTCTTCAGTTTACCAATTATTGTCTGATAACGGTCTCTGCCGACAGTGGTTAGCGAAATGCGAAATGCAAAGTTATTCTGACCTGTTTAAGAAACAATTGGCGTTTTTGCATGGAAAAATATATTGATTAGCGCTCTGGTCCGTGGCACTGCAAATTTAGTAACTATGGGTCCATCAGAGCCGAAAATGGACTCTCCAAAGCGACTAGAAAGGGCAAAGGGAAACTGCAACTCGTGAGCTATTAAGTACGGAAAAGGCATCTGATTCTGTGTCGAAAAGCTGAATGCCTGCCAAACGAGTCGCCACAAAGCAACGCAAGACCGACTTACCGAAAAGTTCGCCCGAGGCCATCGGTGCGGTGCTCATGGCCTATCTGCAGCACCTACACTCATCAGCCAGAACATTATGACCACCTACCTAATAGCCAGTATGTCCACTTTTGGCAAGGACAACAGTGGCAACGCGTCGTGGCGTGGAAGCAATGAGGCCTTAATAGGTCGTGAAGGGAGTTGGCAACACATCTGCAGACACAAGTCACCTAATTCCCGAAAATTACGGGGTGGGTGGGGGGGGGGGGGGGGCGGTGATGAGCGCTGATGCCACGTTCAGTCACATCCCAGATCTAGAGCTGGGGGGACCAACACATCAATTGGAACTCGTCATTGTGTTCCACGAACCACTTCATCACACTCCTGGTCTTGTGACAGGAAGCATTATCTTGCTGGAAAATACCACTGCCGTCGGGAAACATGATTTGGTCTGCAACCAGTGTACAATACTCCTTTGCCGCCTTGGTGCCTTGCACCCGATCTCCAACGAACCCATGGATGCGCACGTCAGTGTTCCCCAGACCATAGTGGGGCAGCCGATAGCTTGTTTCTCTCCCACAGTACAGGTGTCAACGAGCTGAACCCTGGTAGACGATGAATTCGCGCCCTCTCATAGGCATGATGAAGGTACTGGAATTCATCAGACCACGCAACGCTCTGCCACCGCGCCTATGTCCAATGCCGATGATCACGTGCCCATTTCAGTCGTAGTTATCGTTTTCGTAGTGTTAATATTGCACACACATGGGTCACGGCTGCTGAAGCCCATCGTTAGGAGTGTTCGATGCACTGTATGTTCACATACACTTGTCTTCTGCACAGCATTAAAGTCTGAAAAGTCTAATTTTAGTTTCATCACCGTTCGTCACCTGTCCTGCTTTACCAGCCTACGACGTCCGACATCTGTAATAAGGGTTCAAATGGTTCAAATGGCTCTGAGCACTATGGGACTTAACTTCTAAGGTCATCACTCCCCTAGAACTTTGAACTACTTAAACCTAACCAACCTAAGGACAGCACACACATCCATGACCGAGGCAGGATTCGAACCTGCGACCGTAGCGTTCCAGACTGTTGCGCCTAGAACCGCTTGGCCACTCCGGCGTGTAATGATGGGCGGCCTCCCAACTCCAAACGTGCCGTTTCCGAAATTCTCGTGCCGAGGCTCCGCGTCGTCACAATCTGCCCTCGATGTAACTCAGATCGCGCGCCTTCCTCATTCTACACAAGGACAACACGCTCACTGATACTATATGCACTGTGAGTGTGTCTAACTAGCAGTAAGTCCTCGTCAGGTGATACTGCAGTTCTATGGTCATGATGTTGTGGCTAATAGGTGCATACTCAGCCAAGGTACAAAGTTCTTCCACAGGCACACTAGAAAGAGAACGAGCTTCGCCCGTGTATGGGAATTCCCGGGCAGAAACTCATGGGTGGTAGTCCCAGTGGGAGAGGAAAGACATACCTGTCGCCTAGGGTGGCTGCTGTAGCGAGAGGAGAGCCTCTAGCTGCCTAATGCATAGGAGAGTAGCGCCTACCAGAGGAGACTGTGAGGATCGCGAATCTTGCGATGAGAGAACCACCACACACTCTCCCCTCCCTTCCCTGTGAGAGAAGGATGTTAAGGTTAAAACGACCAATGCAGCTACGAGGACTACGGGTACTTCTGCGATAAGCGGCGTCTGCGGTGGCGGCGTGCAATGGTGCCCGTCGAGTAGTGAGGGCGGAAGACGGCCGAGGTCCGTGGTGAACCTCAGGCTCTATTCACACGTATCCAGCTGCCGGGAGAAGGGCGGCGGTTGCACGGTGGCTGGGTAGGCACCTTTCACGTCAGCACGGCTGCCGTGTAAGCGGCGAGGTAGCCCGTGCCGCCAGAATCTCACCGGCTGCAACGAGAATAGCACCTCAGACGTCCGCTGTTGTACACATATTTCTAAATTCTGACATAGAATTAAACAAACAGAACGTAATAAATTACTTGCTCTTTTATAGACACCGAAGAAAACAGTAAGAAATAGGATGCACTAGGTTCATCCAATGAACATGGGAAGAGACGATGTCGGGGCATTCTTTATACTTTTTGAGGACTTGAGAAACGCTGTTGATAAATTTTTCAGCTATTTGAGTACGCAACCTTCCGACGATCTGTGTGAAAGAATAAAGGATTCAGTCCAGCACTGTATCAGATCCTTCAGAGAATGTATCTAAGCGATACACATATCCGCAGTCACTATCAGATGAGCGAAAAGTGATTTTTTTAAAAATTTGGTTGTAACTTTCGAAAGATGTTTATACAATACTGTAAAATAGAAATTCTGAAATGCAAATCGACCTTTAAATAGCACTTAAATGTGTCATTTGGAAACTGAATGACTCAAGTGCTGAGGTTTCGGAGTGGTCTGAGACAGCTAAGAATGTGCAGAATGACCCTGTAAAGTCTTGGTAACAGGACTGTAGAGTATACTGCTGGCTATGCTGTGTTGAATGCTATTCTTGAGATGTTCCACGGCAAGCAGCCATACTTTCATCTGCAGACGGTTTTTTGCAGTTTTTTAATCTCAGAAACGATTTGTAATACTCTCCGCTGGAAATCTACCACCTCATCCCATTGAAAAACGACATATGCCTATCTGTCTTTTGCTTAAAGGCACTGGTTATTTCAAGTTCAACTGTGTCTGGTCTCCAGTTTTTCATTTCAGCTTGTGTTGGTTTTTGAAATGTTTCAAATCCTTCCCTAAGCTTTTCGCTTGTAGTAACATGATTTATTTCTTCGCTGTCGCTTCTCTACAGTATGGTCTGGAAAGCTGTTTTCAGTGGGACGGCGGTCCACAGTTTTTCTCAAAAATTCTAGCTGAAAATGTAAGTTCTGGGTGGCTGCCTTGCGCTTCCAGAGGATTGTTTCACTGTCCTTTGCTTCCTCTCACTCTTCTGAAATGAGTCCCGAATATTCATCCACTTCTTCATGACACCTTTCCCAGAGAAAAAATTACCCGCTATTAGTCTAACAGGTGTGATAATAATGCGGTTTGATTTGATTGTAATTCAGAACAGTACTATTATACACTGTTGTATGGTGCCTGTTTGACAAACTTAGATAAATTTCATTTTCCACTGTCATTTGTTTCAGATGTATGGCCAGCGGTCGTAGATTTCTGAGATCTTCTCTACAGTTACAAATTCTACAGTTCCACTGTCAATAAAATTGTCAGAGATGTATGCCGCAGTATTTGGTCTCATCGCATGAATGTATCCCTGTAGCCATACCAGATAACTGGAAGGAAATTGCTGAAAAATCTGAAAAAAACGGGTAATTTCCCTCACGGGACTGGAGCTGTCGATGGGAATTATATTCGCATTGTCCATCTGAGTAATTCGTTGTATTACAACTAAAATGGATTTTAGTCTGTACTGTTAATGACTGTGGCAGACTTGCAGTATTGGTTTACCTACGTTAATGTCGGCAGTTACGGAAAAAATAGCGAGTCGACCATATTTCAAGAATGTTCACTGTGGAAATCACTGATGAATAATGAACTTGCACTTGGTGAAGAAGATAGTCCCAAGGTACCATTTTTTTTCCTTGCTCAGGAAGCCGACCGTATCCTGGGCATCGGTTGACGATTGCAAATGGCTCTAAGCATTATGGGACTTAACACCTAAGATCATCAGTACCCTAGACTTAGAACTACTGAAACCTAACTAACCTAAGGACATCACACACATCCATGCCCGAGGCAGGATTCGAATCTGCGACCATAGCAGCAGCGCGGTTCCGGACTGAAGCGCCTAGAACCACTCGGACACAGAGGCCTGATGACGATTGCAAAAAAAAGGCTCTAACTATAGCCACTCGAGGACTCGAAGGTACGTAGAAAACACATTTGGAATAATTAGCAATAAATGGAGGATTTACCACAGAGCAATAAACTCGTGTCCCGACTTCGCCATTGGTATTGTCGAAGCCTGTGTTATTTCACACAATTACGTTACTGAAAGAGACTCTTACAACACAGAGAATACTCTGTCAATAATTGAGACTCAAAGTATAAACAGAAGTGTATGCGTGCGTGGGGGAATTTCAGCAAATAACGTTCGAAAAATGAAGATGGATTATTTTTAACGCCAACAGCTTCAGTTAAATGGCAGTATTCTAAGATTTAATGTGTCAACAAAGCGTGCAAGTAATACCTTATATATAATACAAAAAAATACAGGACTGTACCCACCATAATCGTTTCTTTCGTTTTCACCCAGCTCTTCAAAGCAATCGCATATTTCTTGGAGTACCTCTAGCCAGACGTTTCTTGCTAATACTCTGCCCCAACAACAATTCTGTTTTTTCTCATAAATCGGGCCGATCACGTACTAATACAATTAGTACTTCTAGGTCTACTTTGTCTACTTCCACCATGACAAAATAGGTAAGGACTGTTTGAAAATGTATAATTTCCCACGATATAACACAAGTAGTGAATACTGGAACAACAAACATCAAAACGCCAACAATGCCCCAGAGCCGCCACCCCACTGCTCAGTTTGTTTTGCAAACCTGACCCAACAGCAATCATTTTCAGGTAGCGAGTCAAAAGTCAATCATAGCAGTGCTTAATCATTCTCTGCAAGAACAGCGAAGTAGTGTTGTGCAGTTTCCTCCACTGTGGCATCTTCGGCGGAAAGTAAATCATGATCATGTCAGATCATTCAAAAGAGAAGCGGCCGATTACTTGCACAGTGGTATAGACTATCTTGATAAAAGATTTGACATCGAAAAGAGGGTATACAAAGCTCTCAAACCATTATCACTAACATGCAAACAATGCTCAGTTTCAGAATTCGTAGAAGTGACTTCTCAATGTGAACTTCGCATGGATGAGGATTTGGTTTCCAAACAATGTACGCAAGCGAACACCTTTCTCAAGGAAGGAGAGGAGAACTTTTTGAAGCTGGAATCTGATGATAAGCGGATGAAATTTTTTCATCGTTATGAAAACTGAAAACCTTTTCAATGTTGTCTGTTTCGTGTTATCTATAGCTCACTGCAATGCTGCTCCAGAAAGAATTTTCAGGCTCATGCGAAACACTTGGTAATTTCATCTACATCTACATCTACATGACTACTCTGCAATTCACATTTAAGTGCTTGGCAGAGGGTTCATCGAACCACAATCATACTATCTCTCTACTATTCCACTCCCGAACACCGAGCGGGAAAAACGAACACCTAAACCTTTATGTTCGAGCTCTGATTTCTCTTATTTTATTTTGATGATCATTCCTACCTATGTAGGTTGGGCTCAACAAAATATTTTCGCATTCGGAAGAGAAAGTTGGTGACTGAAATTTCATAAAAAGGTCTCGCCGCGACGAAAAACGTCTATGCTGTAATGACTTCCATCCCAACTCGTGTATCATATCTGCCACACTTTCTCCCCTATAACGTGATAATACAAAACGAGCTGCCATTTTTTGCACCCTTTCGATGTCCGCCGTCAATCCCACCTGGTAAGGATCCCACACCGCGCAGCAATATTCTAACAGAGGACGAATGAGTGTAGTGTAAGCTGTCTCTTTAGTGGACTTGTTGCATCTTCTAAGTGTCCTGCCAATGAAGCGCAACCTTTGGCTCGCCTTCCCCACAACATTATTTATGTGGTCTTTCCAACTGAAGTTGTTCGTAATTTTAACACCCAGGTACTTAGTTGAATTGACAGCCTTGAGAATTGTACTATTTATCGAGTAATCGAATTCCAACGGATTTCTTTTGGAACTCATGTGGATCATCTCACACTTTTCGTTATTTAGCGTCAACTGCCACCTGACACACCATACAGCAATCTTTTCTAAATCGCTTTGCAACTGATACTGGTCTTCGGATGACCTTACTAGACGGTAAATTACAGCATCATCTGCGAACAATCTAAGAGAACTGCTCAGATTGTCACCCAGGTCATTTATATAGATCAGGAACAGTAGAGGTTCCAGGACGCTTCCCTGGGGAACACCTGATATCACTTCAGTTTTACTCGATGATTTGCCGTCTATTACTACGAACTGCGACCTTCCTGACAGGAAATCACTAATCCAGTCGCACAACTGAGACGATACCCCATAGCTCCGCAGCTTGATTAGAAGTCGCTTGTGAGGAACGGTGTCAAAAGCTTTCCGGAAATCTAGAAATACGGAATCAACTTGAGATCCCCAAGTTGAGAGAAACCATTCGTCAATGGCTACCTTAGAAACTGAATTGATTTTGAAGATCAATTATTCATTTAAGTTCCCGCAGCTTCGTCGTTTTCTTGATGGGGAAATACACTACTGGCCACTAAAATTGCTACACCTAGAACAAATGCAGATAATAAACGGGTATTCACTGGACAAATATATTTCACTAGAACTGACATGTGATTACATTTTCACGCAATTTGGGTGCATAGATCCTGAGAAATCAGTACCCAGAACAACTATCTCTGGCCGTAATAACGGCTTTGATACGCCTGGGCATTGATCAAATAGAGCTTGGATGGCGTGTACAGGTACAGCTGCCCACGCAGCTTCAACACGATACCACTGTTCATCAACAGTAGTGACTGGCGTATTGTGACGAGCCAGTTGCTCGCCCACCATTGACCAAACGTTTTCAATCGGTGAGAGATCTGGAGAATGTGCTGGTCAGGGCAGCAGTCGAACATTTTCTGTATCCAGAAAGGCCCGTACTGGACCTGCAACATGCGGTCGTGCATTATCGTGCTGAAATGTAGGGTTTCGCAGGAATCGAATGAAGGGTAGAGCCACGGGTCGTAACACATCTGAAACGTAACGTCCACTGTTCAAAGTGCCGTCAATGCGAACAAGAGGTGACCGAGACGTGTAACCAATGGCATCACGCCGGGTGATACGCCAGTATGGCGATGACGAATACACGATTCCAAAGTGCGTTCTCCGCGATGTCGCCAAACACGGATGCTGTAAACAGAACCTGGATTCATCCGAAAAAAATGACGTTTTGCCATTCGTGCACCCAGATTCGTCATTGAGTAGACCATCGCAGGCGCTTCTGTCTGTGATGCAGCGTGAAGGGTAACCGCAGCCATGGTCTCCGAGCTGATAGTCCATGCTGCTGCAAATGTCGTTGGACTGTTCGGCAGACGGTTGTTGTCTTGCAAACGTCATCATTGTTGACTCAGGGATCGAGACGTAGCTTCACGATCCGTCACAGACATGCGGATAAGATGCGTTTCATCTCAGCTGCTAGTGATACGAGGCCATTGGGATCCAGCACGGCGTTACGTATTTCATATTCTGCTAACAGTCATTGGATCTCGACCAATACGAGCAGCAATGTCGCGATACGATAAGCCGCAATCGCGATAGGCTACAATCCGACGTTTATCAAAGCCGGAAACGTGACGATACGCATTCCTCCTCCTTACACGAGGCATCACAACAACGTTTCACCATTCAACCCCGGTCAACTGCTGTTTGTGTATGAGAAATCGGTTGGACACTTTCCTCATGTCGATCCGTTGTAGGTGTCGCCACCAGCGCCAACCTTGTGTGAATGCTCTGAAAAGTTAATCATTTGCATATAACAGCATCTTCTTCCGGTCGGTTAAATTTCGCGTCTGTAGCACGTCATCTTCGTGGTGTAGCAATTTTAATGGCCAGTAGTGTATCAATAAGGTAAAATGCAGCACCGTTTTATATCGTATTTTCAGTTTTAGGAGATGTGTGTTTTGTTTACGTTTCGTAAAAATTCTGTTTTTGTTCAAAAAAAAGTTGGCAATCTTTCTTCCCACTGCAGGAGCCCGGTAGCCGTGTGCCGTTGAGCTGGCGCCGGAGAAGTGTGAAATGTCTCATACAATATACTTCCAGACAACCGTGTAGTGGCGCCGTTTGCCCGGCAGCTGGATAAGTGTGAAACGACAGCCGTCTAGATGATAGCTGAGCTTGGCGCGCCGGGCGGTCCGGGGTGGCTGGCCGATGCCTGCAACCGCGGAGGTGTGGCAGCGGTGTGTGACAGGCGAGCGGCCCCTGCGGGACTCATTCTCAGGTGGGGGAGGGGGAGGGCACAGTCAGCGCCAGAGTGCGTCGAACCGAGGCGTATGTGAAGGGAGGTCCGTGACTACCTCGTGGCCTATGATAAATCAAGGCTTCAGTCTGTGCGACATCAGCAACGTGGTGTTAGCAGCCGGCCGACACAAACGCAAGCTTTGTCAGAGAATTCGTCTAAGTTCTTTGCCCAAACAGCTTCTGTGGAGCTGTTACACAATCGTAAACATTTTCGTCGTAGTTGTTCGGGAACAGATGCCAAACAATTAACAACAGCATAGGTTGGTGGCGAAGATTTTTCAGAATTTATTCTCATTACCAAAAGGAAATATTCAAATAGGTATGTTATGTGGTGTTTGTATGCGTGTTGTTCATCCTCTCTTGCCTTGCTGTTGCGCTTTTACGGTTTACTGGAGTCGGACACACTTCTTTTGTGAGATTTTCCAAAACATCACATAAAATGCCTATGTAAATATTTGTACTTGATCATGTGAATAAATTCTCGCAGTGCATTGTGCAAATCGTGAAAAGATGAGTAACTAGTGCACTGAAACTTCCTGGCAGATTAAAACTGTGTGCCGGACCGAGACTCAAACTCGGTACCTTTGCCTTTTGTGGGCAAGTGCTCTACCAACTGAGCTACCCAAGCACTTGCACGCGAAAGGCAAAGGTCCCGAGTTCGAATCTCGGTCCGGCACACAGTTTTAATCTGCCAGGAAGTTTCATATCAGCGCACACTCCGCTGCAGAGTGAAAATCACATTCTGGAAACTAGTGCATTGTTTCATCATTTAAAACACAAATGCTATTTCTGCTAAAAATAGTCTCATGGTTAAGTTAACATATTTAGCAACAGGCGAAAGCTGTCCCAGCTTTCAATATGGTACCTTCTCGAGCCCCACAGTGTCCCATTTTACGTATTATTCCAGAAACATGTGAACCAATACATAAACTCCTAATGAGAAACTTATGAAGGTTAGCTTATTTGGATTACAAATAAAAACATTTATTTTATGTGTACTTTGAACACAGTTGGCTTTTCACATCTCCGTCTCCTTCCACATTCTTTCCTTTTTAATGTAAGCTTAACATCATCCTCAACGCAGCAACTTCGATTGCAGCTGATTGCTGCAGCTAAATTTAAATGTTTCAAATGGCTCAGAGCACTGTCTGACTTAACATCTGAGGTCATCAGTCCCCTAGAACTTAGAACTACTTAAACCTAACTTAAGGACATCACACACATCCATGCCCGAGGCAGGATTCGGACCTGCGACCGTAGCGGTCGCGCGGTTCCAGACAGAAGCGCCTAGAACCGCTCGACCACACCGACCGGCTGCTGCAGCTATTTCTTTATACAATGCCAAACGCTAGTTAAGGTTTTTGTTGTCAGCGTGTTTTGTGGCTTGAAGAATTTCATATGCTTCATACTTAGCAATGATCACTACGGTGATAGACAAGCTCCAAATATACTTCGTCATTTTATACCTAAAATGCATTGATGCAAGTGAAACGACATGTAAACGATGGCCCGTATGTTTGCTAATAGCTTCGCCAGTACACAGCTAAGGATTTGATCAAAGGGCTTTCATACAGACGTTATGTACGTCTGTAGGCTCTGTTAAATATTTATCGTTGTCCACGAACACTACATTGCTACGTCACACAGGACGGGCTCAAGCCTGTACAAAGTTATCATTGGTCTTGGGATACCTCGAGGCTCACTAGAAAGGCAGGCCGCGGCGCTTGAGTCAGAAAAGTGGGCCGGACTCTCGCTCGTTCAGCTCAGCAGACAAACTGTGCTTCTGCACCTGTTAACTCGTAATTGCGTGTTTACTTACAAATGAGAAATGTATCTTCTACTGTGAATCCACTATTATGCAGTCTTATTCTTTATTAGTTCTACAACGATCGAAAGTCCATATGCCTACTAATAATTGGGTATTGGGTATAATACAGTTTTATCGGTTGGATGGAGCACTACATCTTGTATGAAACGAGGACTGTTAACTAGTAGGGACTAAATGCTATAAACGAGCTGTTATACCATCTATGCAGAGCGTAGATCTTGAATTACAGCTACTGCACAGTTGTGTATTGTGTTGTAGTACTAGTAATCAGTAACACTCTATAAAAGCAGATTTCACTACGATACGCAATTCGCGTAAGTACGTAAACACCCATGGTACAATATGCGTTAGATGAGTATGTGCCAAGCAGGATCGTAAGAGATGGGAAAGAGCCACCGTGGTACAACAACCGAGTTAGAAAACTGCTGCGGAAGCAAAGGGAACTTCACAGCAAACATAAACATAGCCAAAGCCTTGCAGACAAACAAAAATTACGCGAAGCGAAATGCAGTGTGAGGAGGGCTATGCGAGAGGCTTTCAATGAATTCGAAAGTAAAGTTCTATGTACTGACTTGGCAGAAAATCCTAAGAAATTTTGGTCCTATGTCAAAGCGATAGGTGGATCAAAACAAAATGTCCAGACACTCTGTGACCAAAATGGTACTGAAACAGAGGATGACAGACTAAAGGCCGAATTACTAAATGTCTTCTTCCAAAGCTGTTTCACAGAGGAAGACTGCACTGTAGTTCCTTCTCTAGATTGTCGCACAGTTGACAAAATGGTAGATATCGAAATAGACGACAGAGGGATAGAGAAACAATTAAAATCGCTCAAAAGAGGAAAGGCCGCTGGTCCTGATGGAATACCAGTTCGATTTTACACAGAGTACGCGAAGGAACTTGCCCCCCTTCTTGCAGCGGTGTACCGTAGGTCTCTAGAAGAGCGAAGCGTTCCAAAGGATTGGAAAAGGGCACAGGTCATCCCCGTTTTCAAGAAGGGACGTCAAACAGATGTGCAGAACTATAGACCTATATCTCTAACGTCGATCAGTTGTAGAATTTTGGAACACGTATTATGTTCGAGTATAATGTCTTTTCTGGAGACTAGAAATCTACTCTGTAGGAATCAGCATGGGTTTCGAAAAAGACGGTCGTGTGAAACCCAGCTCTCGCTATTCGTACACGAGACTCAGAGGGCCTTAGACACGGGTTCACAGGTAGATGCCGTGTTTCTTGACTTCCGCAAGGCGTTTGACACAGTTCCCCACAGTCGTTTAATGAACAAAGTAAGAGCATACGGACTATCAGATCAATTGTGTGATTGGATTGAGGAGTTCCTAGATAACAGAACGCAGCATGTCATTCTCAATGGAGAGAAGTCTTCCGAAGTAAGAGTGATTTCAGGTGTGCCGCAGGGGAGTGTCATAGGACCGTTGCTATTCACAATATACATAAATGACCTGGTGGATGACATCGGAAGTTCACTGAGGCTTTTTGCAGATGATGCTGTGGTGTATCGAGAGGTTGCAACAATGGAAAATTGTACTGAAATGCAGGAGGATCTGCAGCGAATTGACGCATGGTGCACGGAATGGCAATTGAATCTCAATGTAGACAAGTGTAATGTGATGCGAATACATAGAAAGATAGGTCCCTTATCATTTAGCTACAAAATAGCAGGTCAGCAACTGGAAGTAGTTAATTCCATAAATTATCTGGGAGTACTCATTAGGAGTGATTTAAAATGGAATGATCATATAAAGTTGATCGTCGGTAAAGCAGATGCCAGACTGAGATTCATTGGAAGAATCTTAAGGAAATGCAATCCGACAACAAAGGAAGTAGGTTACAGTACGCTTGTTCGCCCAATGCTTGAATACTGCTCAGCAGTGTGGGATCCGCACCAGGTAGGGTTGATAGAAGAGATAGAGAAGATCCAACGGAGAGCAGCGCGCTTCGTTACAGGATCATTTAGTAATTGCGAAAGCGTTACGGAGATGATAGATAAACTCCAGTGGAAGACTCTGCAGGAGAGACGCTCAGTAGCTCGGTACGGGCTTTTGTTAAAGTTTCGAGAACATACCTTCACCGAAGAGTCAAGCAGTATATTGCTCCCTCCTACGTATATCTCGCGAAGAGACCATGAGGATAAAGCAGAGAGATTAGAGCCCACACAGAAGCATACCGACAATCCTTCTTTCCACGTACAATACGAGACTGGAATAGAAGGGAGAACCGATAGAGGTACTCAGGGTACCCTCCGCCACACACCGTCAGGTGGCTTGCGGAGTATGGATGTAGATGTAGATGTAGATGTACGAGATAACACGATTAGTGTGCTGAGCTGAGTGACGTACGCGCCGCGGCTTGCCTTACTCGTGGGCCTCGGAACTTCTAGCGATGTCACGGCCTAAGTCCTACGAGCTAGAGATGAGCAAACACATTCATCCTTGGGAACTAGTTCGCTAGTGATCGCTCTTTTTTGGGAACCGTTCATTTTTACTCGTTCACCGTTCATTTGTGCATTGTATGTTGCTCTTATGAAAAACTGAAAATTAGTAGCTTAGGTGACTGAAGACGGAAGGCGCCAAGAAGGGGTACTTGCCTCCCCTCTGATGTACAGAGCTTTTATTCATTACAGAATTCTCACACACTTGTAGAATTAATTTTCGTGTTCTGCAAAACCTCTCGTTTAGCCAAATGTAGCTTTTTATATGGCGGATCGCAGTGAAATAATACAAGGTGGTGCATGAAAAACCGTCCCCGAGTACAGATAGTTCGCCAATTACGCACGATTTGTTGACCACTACGAGCAGAATAGATAAACATGGAATAATTAGGCACTAAAGAAATAACAAATAAGCTAATGCAAACAACAACTTCGAAAAAATGGATAACGATTGGTGGGCGACAATGAGCAGTCTAGTGCTCAGGGCCGCTTTTTCGTTCGCCACCCTGTACCACTGAAATAATATTGTAGAAGTTACAGTGTTCTCTTCACAAAATGTGGCACCAGACACTCGATTATGTAGTGCGGACTTCATTCGGTTATAAGTCGGTCTGCCTTCCATAACATTGAACATGCTGTTTTACCTTGGATCATAAAGAGACAGAAAATGGCCGCTCGTGTGTGCCGTGCCGACTTCCTTTGCATGTGTAATAACAAAAGAACTTGCCATTTTATAAGTATGTCTTCTGCCGTTTATCGAAATAGTGAAGTAAGCTTTTGTTACCTGAAAAGATGTATGTATTACACACCACGTAATTTTTATGTAATTATGAAATACATTTTAATTACCGGTCGTTGGCCGCGCGAAGAAGGACGAGTCCGGCCGAGGGAGACCGAAACAGACGGGAACGGGACCGAGGCTGGAACAGACCGGCCGACGTGACGTTGCGGAAACGAGACCGACTGTTTCCCGTTCCCGGGAACTATAAGTAGAAAGCCGCGGCCGAAGTGAACTACGAGAGACCGTTCCTTAGAATTCGTTCCTCGCTCCTCCCGTTCATCTTGGTGAACGGTTCTTTTGGAGCCGTTAGTTCGTGAACGACCCATCTCTGCTATGCACAAGCCCAAACGCGGCGGTGCGATTTTGGTGCAAACATCTAAACCGTCATAGGTTGAATGTTTCACACAGATTATGTTAACAGCAGTACAGGAACTTGGAAAGGGGAACTAAAATTGTAACGACTTTTAGCAGTGTCAACGCACATCATCTTGAAGACGATTGCTTAAAAATTGCTTCGTTTTTAGCTGTTGTCAAATATGCTATCCTGACACTTGATCTAATGTCAAAAATACTATTCTTCCATCACGTGTTATAGGAAAACAAACGGTCAAAACGAAAAAATTAAAAAAAAACACACCACCACACATAAATCTGCATTTTTTGGAAAATTTAGTAACTTACATCTTCTATTGGCTACAACGCATTACTTCCTTACTTTACAACAGATACTTGCGAAAATATTTCATAAAACGTGAAACTTTATGAAATGATTTTTCACCTCTTTGCCACAAGTGCATGTGTCTGAAATGTGAGAACAGCGAGCTGTCACTACTACGAGTTGTTTGAACACTTCCTTATGATTTGTGCTGTTTAGAATCAAACATACAAAGTCATCAGATATAAGCGTTTGGAACCATTTTATCATTGAAAGATAATTTGGAACATAAAATCAGGTATTTTCTTTAAGGCACATCTGCAGAAATTGAGTAAATGTCAGTTAATGTCACTGTTCATTCCGCTTGCAGTGAACCCGTTAGTTCTAACAATAAGTGCTTCACATTTAGCGAACCCTCTTACGAAGTTTAATAAGCAGTGAGATAGGTAACCTAATATACAACAGCACACTTAAATCATTTTGAGAGGTTTCTATTTGCACGTTAATGAACGTGCTCTAATTCCCTAATAGACGCTGTCTCATCAGGTGTTTCCACAAGACTCAGTGTCACATCCTTTACGCAAGTCCCCAAACAGTGCAGACTTCCCTTTTAATACACTCGTTATTTTTAGTTTACTTTCGAAGTTTAAGATCTGTGAAACTGACACATTGTAACATGCACCACGTATTTGTCTGTAGCGACCAAACCTATTCTCTAGATGCTCCGTCTGAAAATTACCTAACGAAAAATATTTGCAGGTCACAACATTGCAACTGTATTCGGTTAAATCAATGATTACTGTTGCTGTTATGTAGCAAGGAAAAATATACAGTGTGCTAATTCTCTAGTATGTTTAGAGGGCGGTACAGGTAGTGGTTAGTTAATACCCACCTGCAGTTGCTGCATGGTACTTTACAGCTATTCAGACGTGTTTCGGCACTGAAATATCTTAAAAGTTTTATGGAACACAAAATAAATGGGATGTCTTTGACATAAAGTTGGTAAATTAATACGAAATCTGTAATCACTTACTGCTTGAACCTTACATTGAAATTTCGTTCATCTCGATACAAAATGTTTTTTTTTCTCTTCTTCTGGCGATTTCTTTCGAGCAGTAAGATGAAGGAACATGTAGGATGATTGTCCGAAGAAAGTACAGCATCTGGTAGGGAATTTCCTACTGTTAGCACAGAACCAATTTCTCTTTCATTTTAGTTTTAATACCTATGTACTTGTCGGCGAAATCCTTAGTAAAAACTACTGGTTTCATCCCAGGTGTGAAATATGTGAAATGAATTTCGCGCAACCAACTAGCCCGGGTGTCTGTGTCTTTTGGAAACGAAAATACGGAAATATTTCTTTCTTTGTTCGTCCTGTAATTTACAATACAACCTGGCACTCAGCAAGTACGTCGCAATTCGAAAATCTGAAACTAACCGACTGATCTATCCTTTTCAACTGGACGAAAAACATTCTACTCACTGTTAAAGATCGCTTTTTGACCGTTTCCTAATGTAAAGAGACGCAACTCTTCAAACAAATTCAAGTCAAGAACATCTCACTTGTATGGTAAAAACTGTCTAAAGCCAAGATCCCATAAATTATTTCTTTATTTACAACAATCGGTTTCGGCAGACTTTGTTGTCATGAGGTCTTCAAAATTTTTGTTATAAAAGGCGTTCATTTTGAGTCGAAACGTCTCCCCGAGTATTCAAGTTAGTGGATAAAATGTGCTGAATCCTGCCTAGTCGTCAAAATACGGGGTGTCTAGGAAACCTGCTTTCTCTGATCACTACGCCACATTCAAACAAATCGTATTAATGAATTTTATTACAAAAGGAAATGATTACAATACTTAACTTCCTATTTACACAGATGTGTCGCAAACAAAAGGCGACAGACAAAACAAGCTATCTCTTCAGCATATACAATTCCAAGTTTAAGCTACATAGAAAATACGAGCAAAGTAAAGAGCCTTGCATCTTCTATCTACACTCCTGGAAATTGAAATAAGAACACCGTGAATTCATTGTCATAGGAAGGGGAAACTTTATTGACACATTCCTGGGGTCAGATACATCACATGATCACACTGACAGAACCACAGGCACAAAGACACAGGCAACAGAGCATGCACAATGTCGGCACTAGTACAGTGTATATCCACTTTTCGCAGCAATGCAGGCTGCTATTCTCCCATGGAGACGATCGTAGAGATGCTGGACGTAGTCCTGTGGAACGGCTTGCCATGCCATTTCCACCTGGCCCCTCAGTTGGACCAGCGTTTGTGCTGGACGTGCAGACCGCGTGAGACGACGCTTCATCCAGTCCCAAACATGCTCAATGGGGGACAGATCCGGATATCTTGCTGGCCAGGGTAGTTAACTTACACCTTCTAGAGCACGTTGGGTGGCACGGGATACATGCGGACGTGCATTGTCCTGTTGGAACAGCAATTTCCCTTGCCGGTCTAGGAATGGTAGAACGATGGGTTCGATGACGGTTTGGATGTACCGTGCACTATTCAGTGTCCCCTCGACGATCACCAGAGGTGTACGGCCAGTGTAGGAGATCGCTCCCCACACCATGATGCCGGGTGTTGGCCCTGTGTGCCTCGGTCGTATGCAGTCCTGATTGTGGCGCTCACCTGCACGGCGCCAAACACGCATACGACCATCATTGGCACCAAGGCAGAAGCGACTCTCATCGCTGAAGACGACACGTCTCCATTCGTCCCTCCATTCACGCCTGTCGCGACACCACTGGAGGCGGGCTGCACGATGTTGGGGCGTGAGCGGAAGACGGCCTAACGGTGTGCGGGACCGTAGCCCAGCTTCATGGAGACGGTTGCGAATGGTCCTCGCCGATACCCCAGGAGCAACAGTGTCCCTAATTTGCTGGGAAGTGGCGGTGCGGTCCCCTACGGAACTGCGTAGGATCCTACGGTCTTGGCGTGCATCCGTGCGTCGCTGCGGTCCGGTCCCAGGTCGACGGGCACGTGCACCTTCCGCCGACCACTGGCGACAACATCGATGTACTGTGGAGACCTCACGCCCCACGTGTTGAGCAATTCGGCGGTACGTCCACCCGGCCTCCCGCATGCCCACTATACGCCCTCGCTCAAAGTCCGTCAACTGCACATACGGTTCACGTCCACGCTGTCGCGGCATGCTACCAGTGTTAAAGACTGCGATGGAGCTCCGTATGCCACGGCAAACTGGCTGACACTGACGGCGGCGGTGCACAAATGCTGCGCAGCTAGCGCCATTCGACGGCCAACACCGCGGTTCCTGGTGTGTACGCTGTGCCGTGCGTGTGATCATTGCTTGTACAGCCCTCTCGCAGTGTCCGGAGCAAGTATGGTGGGTCTGCCACACCGGTGTCAATGTGTTCTTTTTTCCATTTCCAGGAGTGTAGTTGCTAGTTTTCAAGCTACTGTAGAACCGGGCCGCGGCCAGTCGGTCTCGGCGCTTATGTTCTCTCCGCGTAGAGGCCGCTGCTATCACGTTGTCGTCCTGGTGAGAGGTGGGTCAGCGAGCAATTGGCTGAGGTCTTCTTCACAGCCGCCTCTCCTCTCTCATTCCCGACTGGCGTACCGGCGATTGGTTTTACGCAGGAACAAAATGTCGCACATTATTCAAAGGGTTGTTACAAAAAATATTTAAAATAAAAAAAGGACCTTGTGGACATGGTCATGTCCATATATGTAGCGCTCACTGATGATTGTTACTTCATAAAATTACAATACACAATAGAAAAAAAACGCAGTGGCTGATCTGTTTACGGTAGCTGGATCTTCAACGATAAGAAAAATTCTGTTATTTTTATGACGTAACAATGATCCTGTGAGTGTTACATACGTGGGCAAGGAAACGTACGCAAGGTACTTTCAAATTTTAAATGTTTTATTTATGACAAACCTTTGTGTAGTGTACTAAATTTTATCCACTAACATGTCAACTCAAGATAAAAACGTTTCACAATAAAATTTTTTGAAGACTTGGTGATGACAGCAAAATCTGTTGATATCGGTTGTTGTAAATAAAGAAATAGTTATGGGAACTTGGGTTTAGAAAGCTTTTACCAAGTAAAACAGATTGCTCCTTCTGATTTCTTAACACAAGAAAACTTAATCTCAAATGCAGGCCATGGTCGTAACACAGTGTTTACTGAACGGAGAGATTACCCCGTGGCTCGGCACTCAGTGCGTGAAGTCATGCGGTTAACCTGTCAGTTGTCGCAGGCTCTGTATCCTGTAGGCTGCGATCGAACCCCGTGGCACCTGGCGCGGCGTGTCGGAAGGCGTATTGCAGGAAGTGGCGCGCAGCGGCTCGGAAGGTGCGACGTGCAGCACGGGGGACGGTGCACTGGGGAGCACGGCCGAAGGCGCACCACCGCAAGGCCGTCGGCACACGGGCCGTGCTGTCGAACGTCAGCGTTGAGGGTGCTAACTTCAACGTGCTGCTGAACGCTCCGAAATGATGCCACTTGTGCATACGGTACGTGGGCCCCAACGTGGTAAAAGCGATCACAACGCACTCCAGCAGCAGTTGCGGGATGTTTCTAGTTCGTAAATCACACTTTTTACTAAACGGGCGCGCGTAAAATTCCCAGGTTATTTCTATTAAAAAGCACATTTCCTCCATCGTCCACGAAAAGGAAAATACCATGTCCAATCAATAAGGACACAGGTTTATAACAGTTCAATTACAAACAGTGCTATACAAATTTGGAATACTGCTCCACATAAGATAAACATTATTTCATCATTCCCACATTTCAGTGAAACTCCAGGGTCAGCCTTACTTCATCACTGTTCCTACTCAGTAGCAGAATCTTTGCAACATGTGAATTAGGAAGCGTAAAAGAAAAAGGAGCAAAATATCTTCATACAAGTAGCGCAAGTTGTCCTATAGATTAAGCCAATCGAACAAAGTCACCCATAACATCAAATATTATAGTATATACTTATATTAAACTAATAATAAAGTTTCAGACCCTAATACAAACGCAAATGTTAGGAAAAAAATGTGGAAGTGTCGATTCGCGAACCACCACCCAAACGTGATACTTCTTACAGATCAGTGACACTACACATTTCGCTAAACCAACACTTAAGTCTATACTCGATGTTAACAAATCTCTCTTATTCAGAAACGCTTTCCTTGCCATTGCCAGTCTACATTTGATATCCTCTCTACTTCGACCATCATCAGTAATTACCGAGCGAGGTGGCGCAGTGGTTAGCACACTGGACTCGCATTCGGGAGGACGACGGTTCAATCCCGTCTCCGGCCATCCTGATTTAGGTTTTCCGTGATTTCCCTAAATCGCTTCAGGCAAACGCCGGGATTGTCCCTCCGAAAGGGCACGGCCGATTTCCTTCCCTCACCCGAGCTTGCGCTCCGTCTCTAATGACCTCGTTGTCGACCGGACGTTAAACACTAAGATCCTCCTCCTCCTCATCAGTAATTTTGCTCCCCAAATAGCAAAACTCCTTTACTACTTTAAGTGCCTCATTTCCTAATCTAAGGCCGGCCGCGGTGGTCTCGCGGTTCTAGGCGCGCAGTCCGGGGCCGTGCGGCTGCTACGGTCGCAGGTTCGAATCCTGCCTCGGGCATGGATGTGTGTGATGTCCTTAGGTTAGTTAGGTTTAAGTAGTTCTAAGTTCTAGGGGACTAATGACCACAGCAGTTGAGTCCTATAGTACTCAGAGCCATTTATTTTTCCTAATCTAATTCTCTCAGCATCACCCGACTTAATTCGACTACATTCCATTGTCCTCGTTTTGATTTTGTTGACATTCATGTTATATCCACCTTTCAAGACAATATCCTTTCCGTTCAACTGCTCTTCCAAGTCCTTTGCTGTCTCTGACAGAATTACAATGTCATCGGCGAACCTCAAAGTTTTTATTTTTTCTCCATGGATTTTAATACCTACTTCGAATTTTTCTTTTGTTTCCTTCACTGCTTGCTGAATATAGAGATTGAATAACATCGGGGAGAGGCTACAACTCTGTCTCTCTCCCTTCACAACCACTGCTTCCCTTTGATGCCACATTCAGAAATAGAAGTAATAAAAGATAAAAATAAAATATCCATGAATCCGAAATAAGTCAATCCATAAGGTTAAGTAAACGCAATCAACAATACAACAAGAATCAGCTTAATTTATCAAGGAACTCCTCGACATAATAAATTCGCGTAGTCGTCTGTCTTCTGTTTTTGTTGTGAACGGCCAGTGCCGGTTGGTCAGTCAGTGTGCTCCCTGCCGCCGTTGGATAAGCAGCTGCAGCAGCAAGTCGTATAACGCTAGCTTACTTGTTTGTTAGATAGTTTAATTAATTTCTTTGTGTGTTTTTGGGTACTTGCATTGTTTAATTCATATATTTCGGGCGTATTATAGTATTTGACAGTTGTAGCACCGCGCTTTAGTGTTTACTTCGTAGATTCTTATTTAAATTGCGTGTGAGTTTCGTATAGGAGGTGCAATTTCGAGTTTTAGTTACTGTAATCGTAAATTCAGCAGATTGTAGCGCAGTCGTTAGGCATTTGTACAGGTTAGTTGATACATTCTTTGCATGTTTCGCTTGCGTTATCTAGGCACGGACTCGTGTTTCAGTAACTGTTGTTCAACATCGATTAGAATGGACAGGGACTGCGATTGCTGTGTTCGGATGAGGGCTGACTTGGCATCCCTTAGCTCACAGCTGCAATCGGCGCTGACTTCGGTCGCGCAGCTTAAGGCTGTTGCCAATGGGCACCACTGTGGGGAGCCGGACTTGGGTATCACGGGGATGTCAACCTCGTCCCGTCTGTCCCCAGATCGGTCTGCCGCTGTGGTTGCCCCGGTTGCTGCCCGCAGTGGGGCTGAGCCCTCGCCTGTGGTTGATTGGGAGGTCGTTCCTTGGCGTGGCAGGCAGCGAAAGGCGTCCCCGGAGGCTGATCAGAAAGCCTCCCCGGTGCGTCTGACAAACCGGTTTCAGGCACTGTCTCTGGCTGAGCCAGATGCAGCTGCCTGCCCTGTTTCAGAGGATCATTCTCAGCCTTCAAGGTCCGGGCAATCGCAGAGGGTGGGCTTACTGGTAGTTGGGAGCTCCAATGTTAGGCGCGTAATGGGGCCCCTTAGGGGTACGGCGGCTAAGGAGGGGAAGAAATCCAGTGTGCACTCCGTATGCATTCCGGGAGGAGTCATTCCTGATGTGGAAAGGGTCCTTCCGGATGCCATGAAGAGCACAGGGTGCAGCTAGCTGCAGGTGGTGGCACATGTCGGCAGTAATGACGTGTGACGCTTTGGATCTGAGGAAATTCTCTCTGGATTCCAGCGGCTATCTGATTTGGTGAAGGCTGCCGGTCTTGCTTACGAGATGAAGGCAGAGCTCACCATCTGCAGCATCGTTGACAGAACCGACTGCGGACCTTTGGTGCAGAGCCGGGTGGAGGGTCTGAATCAGAGGCTCAGACGGTTTTGCGAGCGTATTGGCTGCAGATTCCTTGACTTGCGCCATAGGGTGGTGGGGTTTCGGGTTCCGCTGAATAGGTCAGGAGTTCACTACACTCAGCTGGCGGCTACACGGGTAGCGGAGGCTGTGTGGCGTGGACTGGGCGGTTTTTTAGGTTAGAAGGCCTCGGGAAAGTGCGGGATGGGCTGCAATGTCAAAGGGTGCTTGGCAATTACAGGACGTGCTTGGATCAAGGAACAGTCGGAATTATAGTTGTAAATTGTTGTAGTTGCGCTGGAAAAGTCCCTGAGCTTCAAGCGCTAATAGAAAGCACAGAAGCTGATATCGTTATAGGTACAGAAAGCTGGCTAAAGCCTGAAATAAGTTCTGCAGAAATTTTTACGAAGTCTCAGACGGTGTTCAGGAAAGATAGATTAGGCAGAATTGGTGGTGGAGTGTTTGTGTCTGTCAGTAGTGGTTTTTCTTGTAGTGAAGTCGAAGTAGATACTCCGTGCGAATTGGTATGGGTGGAGGTTATACTTAACAGCCGAATTAAGTTAATAATTGGCTCCTTCTACCGACCCCCAGACTCCGATGATACAGTTGCGGAACAGTTCAGAGAAAGTTTGAGTCTCGTAACAAATAAATACCCCACTCATACGGTTATAGTTGGTGGGGACTTCAACCTATCCTCGGTATGTTGGCAAAAATACTTGTTCAAAACCGGTGGTAGGCAGAAAACGTCTTCCGAGATTGTCCTAAATGCTTTCTCCGAAAATTATTGCGAGCAGTTAGTCCACGAACCCACGCGAATTGTAAATGGTTGCGAAAACACACTTGACCTCTTAGCCACAAACAATCCAGAGCTGATAGAGAGCATCATGACTGATACAGGGATTAGTGATCACAAGGTCATTGTAGCTAGGCTCGACAGGGGATCTCAAGTTGATTCCGTATTTCTAGATTTCCGGAAAGCTTTTGACACCGTTCCTCACAAGCGACTTCTAATCAAGCTGCGGAGCTATGGGGTATCGTCTCAGTTGTGCGACTGGATTCGTGATTTCCTGTCAGGAAGGTCGCAGTTCGTAGTAATAGACGGCAAATCATCGAGTAAAACTGAAGTGATATCAGGTGTTCCCCAGGGAAGCGTCCTGGAACCTCTACTGTTCCTGATCTATATAAATGACCTGGGTGACAATCTGAGCAGTTCTATTAGACTGTTCGCAGATGATGCTGTAATTTACCGTCTAGTAAGGTCATCCGAAGACCAGTATCAGTTGCAAAGCGATTTAGAAAAGATTGCTGTATGGTGTGTCAGGTGGCAGTAGACGCTAAATAACGAAAAGTGTGAGATGATCCACATGAGTTCCAAAAGAAATCCTTTGGAATTCGATTACTCGATAAATAGTACAATTCTCAAGGCTGTCAATTCAACTAAGTACCTGGGTGTTAAAATTACGAACAACTTTAGTTGGAAGGACCACATAGATAATATTGTCGGGAAGGCGAGCCAAAGGTTGCGTTTCATTGGCAGGACACTTAGAAGATGCAACAAGTCCACTAAAGAGACAGCTTACACTACACTCGTTCGTCCTCTGTTAGAATATTGCTGCGCGGTGTGGGATCCTTACCAGGTGGGATTGATGGAGGACATCGAAAGGGTGCAAAAAAGGGCAGCTCGTTTTGTATTATCACGTTATAGGGGAGAGAGTGTGGCAGATATGATACACGAGTTGGGATGGAAGTCATTACAGCATAGACGTTTTTCGTCGCGGCGAGACCTTTTTACGAAATTTCAGTCACCAACTTTCTCTTCCGAATGCGAAAATATCTTGTTGAGCCCAACCTACATAGGTAGGAATGATCATCAAAATAAAATAAGAGAAATCAGAGCTCGAACAGAAAGGTTTAGGTGTTCGTTTTTCCCGCGCGCTGTTCGGGAGTGGAATAGTAGAGAGATAGTATGATTGTGGTTCGATGAACCCTCTGCCAAGCACTTAAATGTGAATTGCAGAGTAGTCATGTAGATGTAGATGTAGATGTAGATAGAAGCAGGAAACTCTTCAGTTCCGATTTGACAGAGCGTGGATTATTGCTAAGATCTTTGAATTCCAGTGGTAGCCTATTGAAAATGGTTGTGGCAGTATACTGCACACATCTCTGCACAAGAGTTCGATCCAAATGCAGGTTTGATTTCTGCCGAGAATTAACCGACTGAAAGCTGCTTATTCTTTGGAATAAGCGAATGTTGTTAACAAGAAATTACAGTAAGGAATATATATATATTGAGAGGCCAATGTCAAAATACCCTGACTCGTGAACAGGGGCGACAAGAGGTTCGTGAACACACACCACTTATTGGCCGGACTGCTCGTTTATGAACCAAAAATATCCTTTTAGAATGGGAAGAGTTACCCCAAAATATAGTACCATACGACATAAGCGGATGAAAATAAGCAAAGTAGACTAATTTTCGTGTCGAACGGTCACTCACTTCAGACACCGTTCGAATAGTAAAAATGGCAGCATTAAGTCTTTGAACAAGATCCTGAATGTGGGCTTTCCACGACAGTTTATGATCTATCTGAACACCCAGAAATTTGAACTGTTCAGTTTCACTAATCCTATGCCAATTCTCTAAAATTAAAACATCAGATTTTGTTGAAATGTGTGTTAGAAACTGTTAAAACTATGTCTTACTCTGATTTAGCGTTTATTTTCTACAAGCCATGAACTTAGATCATGAACTGGACCATTTGAAACCGAGCCAATGTTGCAAACAACAGCCTTTACTACCAAGCTAGTGTCATCAGTGAACAGAAATATTTTATAGTTACCCATAATACTAGAGAACATATCATTTACACAAATAAGGAGCAGGAGTGGCCCCAACACTGATCCCTGGGGCACCCCCCCACTTGACCGTACCACACTCAGACACCACATCTCAGCCATTCTCAACATTGTGAATAATGACCTTTTGTTGTCTGTTGCTAAAGTAAGAGGTGAACCAACTGTGAGCTACTCCCTGTATTCTGTAATGTCTCAACTTCTGGATCAATATTTTGTGATCAACACAATCAAATTCATTAGCTAAATCAAAAAATATGCCTACCGTTCTAAACCTTTTGCTTAACCCATCCAGCACTCCCCAGAGAAAAGAGAATATAGCATTTTCAGTTGTTAAACGACTTCTAAAGCCGAACTGTACATGTGATAGCAAATCGTGTGATATAAAATGATCAATTATCCTTATATACACAGCCTTTTAAATAACTTTTGCAAACATTGATGGCATAGAAAAAGGTCTAAAATTGTCTATATTATCCTTTTCTCCCTTTTTATAAAGCGACTTTACTACTGAGTACTTTAATCGTTCAGGAAACTGACCATTCCTAAAGGAAAAATCACAAATATGGCTAAATACAGAGCTAACATGTGTAGCGCATTACTTTAATATTCTGCTAGGCACATCATCATATTCACGAGAGTCCTTAGTCTAGAGTGATTTAATTATTGACTCAATTTCCCGGTTGTCTGTATCACAGAAGAGCATTTCAGACATCAATCTAGGAAAAGCATTTGCCAAAAAAGTTATATGATTCCCTGCAGAAACTAAATTTTTATTTAATTCACCAGAAATCATCAGAAAATGATTGTTAAATACTGTACATATATCTGATTTATCCGTAACAGAAATATTTTTACTGCGACCTGACTTTATATCGTCGATCTTGGGCTGCTGACCAGACACTTCTTTCACAACTGACCAAATGATTTTAATTTTATTATTAATTAGCTATTCAGTTTGCATACCACATACTCTTTGCCTTCCTAATAACATTTTAACCACTTTACAGTACTGATTGTAATGAGCTACTGTAGCTTGATTGTAACTGCTTCTAACGTTTTGATGTAATTTCCGCTTTGTTCTACATGATATCCTTATCCCACTAGTCAGCCACCTGGGCTGCCCATTACTGCCAGTACCCCATATAGAACGTTCTACTGGAAAGCAACTCTCAAAGAGCATGAGAAATGTGTTAAGGAAAGCATTATATTTATCATCTATTTTATCGGCACTATAAACATCCTGCCACTCTTGTTCCTTAACAAGGTATAAAAAACTCTCTATTGCTGTTGGACTTTGAGTACAAAAGCCTTTTATCGTTAAAATTTGTGCATCATGGTCTGAAAGACCATTCACCCTTTTACTAATAGAATGCCCATTAGTAATGAAGAATGAAGAAAAATATTGTCTATGGCTGTGCTACTGTTCCCTTGCACCCTAGTTGGAAAAAAGCACAGTCTGCAACAGATCATATGAAATTAGGAGATCTACCAGCATCCTTTTCCTTACACCATCACATACAAAATGTATACTGAAGCCACCACATATAACTAATTTTTGGTACTTCCTATAAAGTGAATCAAGAACCCCCTCTAGCTTCAGCAGAAATGCTCTGAAATCAGAGTTAGGGGACCTATAAACAACAATAATCAAAAATTTAGTTTCACTAAATTCAACTGTCCTTGCACAACATTCAAATATCTGTTTAGTGCATTGCTGTGATACTTCTATTGTCTCAAATGGAATACTGGTTTTTATGTACATGGCCACTCCCCCAACCCACAAGCAACTCCTTGAAAAACAACCAGCTAATCTGTATCCTGGTAAAGAAAGCATCTGAATTGTCCAATTATTTAAGCGGTGCTCAGATATACCAATAATTTGAGAGCCAACATCTATAAGCAGTTCACTAACTTTATCTCTGCTACCTCTTACATTTAGATGAAGTATGCTAATTCCATCTCTACTTGGAAACATGACGTCCTCTGAAGGTATACCCTTAGTTAGAGGGACTTCCTTTAAGCAGGGTTTACCTATCAGCTGACATCAATTTAAAAAAGGTGCAGCTCTAACAACAACAACTACTACAGGAATTTTACCATGAGTGATCCCATCACCAGCCACTACACTCACCTATAATCTTTGCCAGCCTCCCCTTCCCATACCTATTGAGGTGCAGACAATGCTTGGTGAAACCCGATCTGCTGATAGACCCGACTGGCACCACTGAAATGTGACCCATATCCTCTGCCGTCAGCGCGTTCTCCAGCCCCATGTTAACACGCCTGACAGCGGCATTAAGATGAGACCGATCATGACGCTGAAACAGTTGCACGAAATGCACATTAGTGCCACCAGTTTGAGTAGCTGTCTTTACCAGGTCACCACCTACATCATATTTCCGGTCTCTATCAAGACTATTTCCTGCTCCATCCACTATCACTCCTTCATGCTCCTTCGTAAAATTCCTACATAACTCCCCTATGCTGATAGTCACCTGATCCAACCCTGCACTAGGCTTCACAATGCTGGTGGCCAGGTACTCACCGCCAAACACTTTCTGCCACAAAGCCCACACCTCTACCGTGCGAACTACCTAGCAGCAGAACCTTCTTCTTTCTGTTCGACTTTGCAACTGACCTAGGCCTCCTTAGTGGTCAGGACTGCTGCATGTTCGCTACATCTACACCTGCAAGAGGCTCCTCTCCACACAGCTCTGACATTTGGTCAGATATATTGCATTTAAAAAGTATACATGTCTAAATACCTCCTCCTCCTAGCTGTCTTCTTACCAACTGTCAGCCGGCAGTGTGGCCGAGCGATTCTAGGCGCTTCAGTCTGCAACCGAGCGACCGCTACGGTCGCAGGTTCGAATCCTGCCTCTGGCATGGATGTGTGTGATGTCCTTAGGTTAGTTAGGTTTAAGTAGTTCTAAGTTCTAGGGGACTGATGACCTCAGATGTTAAGTCCCATAGTGCTCGGAGCCACTTTTGACTACGCTGCAGAACTTTCGCTGGAAATTTCCTCCATACCGTCATGATTGCCACCACCCCCCCCCCCCTCCCACATGCAATTTTAATATTTTTGAAAGTCTGAGTAAAGACATTTGTGGCCGTTGATTTGCTTGAGACGAAGAGGTGCATCCCTGGGTACAATCGTCATTCCGTAGGCAATCGAAAACTTTTTCCATGAAGCCATTGACCATCGTTTCTCATAGTGGGATAAATATATTAACAGTCACGGCAATTAATTTTAAATAATAAACCATCTTTTTTCCCTGTTCAGATTTATTTGTCACTGAATTTCGTTAACTGGCGCCATCGTACACACATACACCTACATACACACACACACACACACACACACACACACACACACACACACACACACACAGTAACACTGTATAATTTTCCACCTCTGTATCTCAACTCTCTCTTTGTGTGTCCAATACTGCACTGTCTCGTCATTAAATTTCAACTCACAGGTGTGCACACAAATTCAACAAATTTTTACAATATTTCCACATTTGCCTCATCAGTAGCAGCACTACCAAATGTCTTCTCCCTGATTTATACACAACAAAAAATGTTTACGCCAAATACTGTAATGTATCAGTAAATTGTACGCTCTGAAAAAAATCGGTAGATGTAATGTACATGTACAGACAAACAAATGATTATGATTTATTCAAGCGAAAGAGCTTCACAAATTGAGCAAGTCAGTATCGCGTTGGTGCACCTCTGGCCGTTATGCTAGGAGTTATTCAGCTTGTTATTGATTGATAGCGTTGTTGGACGTCCGTCTAAGGGATATCGTGCTAAATTCTGTCTGATGGGGGCGTTAGATCGTCAAAATCCCGAGTTGGTTGGAGGGCCCTGTCCATAAAGTTCCAAACGTTCTCAGCTAGGAAGAGATCCGACGACCTTGCTGGTCAATGCAGGGTTTGGCAAACACGGAGACGACAAGTAGTAGAAACTCTCGCCGAGTGTGGGCGGGTATTAACTTGTTGAAACGGAAGGCCATGATGGCAGGCCGTGAAGGGCAACAAAACGGGTGCAGATATCGTCGAATTACCGATGTGCTTTAAGAGTGCCGCGGATGACAATCAAAAGGGTCCTGCTATGAAAAGAGATGGCTCCCTAGAACATCGCTCCTGTTTGAGGGCGGTACGGTGGGAGACAGTGGGTTGGTATCCCACCGTTGAACCTTCCCCTTTGTGTGTATAAGCATGACAGTGCTGGAAGAACTCTCACGTTATTTGATTTTCAAATAGCTGAGCAAAACTGAACGTACTCAGACAGTTCTGTCTTTACTTATTCTGATCCTCGCTAAACTGACACACAATATTTTTAGGGCAACGCAGCCTGACTTTCAATAATCCCTGCAAAAAAATGGCCCTGGCTAACAATAACCTATACCTTTCATCAATCACTTACCTCACAAATATCTTCGTTACTCGAACTACTGCAATACAGCGAGCGCCAATACCGCCAGCTAAATAAAAGATTCTAACTACTGAAGGCACCGATTTTGAGAGAGAACAAAGAATGTATTTACTTGAGTAACATTCAAAATTCATAACATATTTATCAATTCATAATATCCAGTTTGTAAAATTTCCTTTTTCGAACGGACACAGTCCAGATCGTCCGCTCGTAGTAACCTCTCAAATCTCTGGCATCTCTCTCCCCACATCCATCACTGCTGGCGGCTTACCTCCAACTGCCCAACGCTACGCGATATTCACATCTAACTGCCCAACATTACACAAGCGAATATTCCAACAATGAGTCCAACCAGCCATAGACTGCACACAGCGTAGTCAGCGGTTTTCATACAGAGCACTACGTGGCGTTACCAACATAAAAACCTAAACAGCCTACTTACACGCTGTCAGTGCCATCTCCTGACACGTCTTCGCTGGTCATCGAGGTTCATTGCGAAGGGGGCTCATCAGTGAAGACTGTTCCAGTCTAGTCAATGAGATTCCGGGCCGAAGAGGATAGCACAAAATAAACAACTTTTCATTTAGTTGGCTCATCGTACTGCATCTCAAAATGCATTTAAGAGTTTTTAAATTGCCAATTCAGCGGTTTGATCGCCGGCAGCCACTGACGCTTAAGCCACGTGCCGGCTTGGTTCTACCGTGAATGGCGTCTACCTCCTGGCTTCGGCTGCCTTACTAGCATGTAGCTCAGAGATACCACTCCACGCTGATACCTGGCATTCTCACATGTTCATCTTGCCTTGGCTGGCCGTCTGTTTGGAGCACCACACCTCTCTCTTTGGCAGTACCTTTCGTGAGGGCTTGTCACGCAATAGGGCGCCTACGAAACGCTCTGTCGACTGATTCTTGTTTGTGGCTGCTCAGTCTGGGACTCTTACATGATAGGTGTAATAAAATAGATCTAAAGACAAGGGGCGTTCTTTTATTTCCGCGATAAGTGTGTGACTGATACGGAGGTAGGGCCTAATCATCGAATCCCAGTGACAGAGACTACAAGAGAGGAGTTGTGCATCATAGAGGATCTTACTGTTAAAGTTATGAAAAGTGTATATTCCAATAAGGATCTGGTAACATTTTGCTTCCCCCTACATACTTTTTCAAAATGACGTTACATCAAGTAAATTGGATCCCATACAAAGTATACCAGCACGCAGGAAATAGTATAAATGATAATGGTACCAGAAGTACCCTCGTGGAGTACATAGTGACCATAAAGTCCAACTATCATTTCTAAAAATCATAACGGAAACTGTTAGGAGTACAGCTTTTGCAGTTGTCAACGTTTCTTTCTCTTATGACAGAATTTCACTGCCTACTCACTCGTCGCTCGTGGAACATCAAGGCGGTATACGAGGACTGGATAAATGTTCCTTAAGCTTATGCCGATCGTTAGAACTCCAGTGTAGATGTGCACTACCACGCTGAAAGAAAATGGATCGCTGCATTTCCAGGTCAACATTTGCCGGAGTAAAATGGGCCTGTCACCTATCGTGTGCCGGCCGCTGCGACCGAGCGGCTCTGGGCACATCAGTCCGGAACCGCGCTGCTGCTGCGGTCGCAGGTTAGAATCCTGCCTCGGGCGTGTATGTGTGTGATGTCCTTAGGTTAGTCAGGTTCAAGTAGTTGTAAGTCTAGGGGCCTGATGACCTGAGATGTTAAGTCCCATAGTGCTCAGAGCCATTTGAACCATTTTGAACCTATCGTGCAACGTGGGCACACCATATATCAAGCTTCGGGCTACCACGGACGTGTTCACGAGTGCTCTGTGGGTTTTCGGAGTCTCAGATTCTAATGTGTTGGCGATTCACAAGTCCAAAAATGTGGCACGTTGCTTCATCTGAAAAGAAGCACATTTTCAGGTAGTCATTGCTGACGCCTATGGAAGTCAGTATGGAACACGCGAGTCATACCACAGAGGAAAATCGTTTGGTTGCAGTGCTTGGACCACTTGCACTTCGTGCGCAAGAAGGTGTAACAGCTTACATAACACTTCACGGGCAGCTCACCTTGCTACCTGCGCTGTTGTATGAAGTTTTTGAGCCGCTTCATTATGCTTGTTCTACCGGTGGTGCACTACCCTGGTGGTGTCGACAATCCTGCAGTGCCTTTGTCACGGTTTCTGTCCTGCATACCAGTTAACGCATTGCGCTATCTCCTGACATGTCACCGTTTCGATGCACTCCAAGACAAACCAGCAACGAATGACAAAGGAAAAATGCTTCGACAGCTGCCAAGTGTTTCTAAGCAGACTACGATCCTCTATCTCCAAAAGTTTCCAAGTTTTTTATCCGTTTTTCAAATGATAGTAGGTCTTTTTTTTTTATAGGATGTATAAATATAAACGTGTGGAGTGTTTATACCGTTCATTCTTCACTGCAATGTCAAAGATCATGGAACAGCAGTTTTCAGATTGTCATCTGTTGTCATTATGGCTCTGTGAAGAGCATTATTAGAGGCTGAATGTGGAATAATGTCTGGAAGGAGGTAAGTGGGACATTCACAACTGCACCACAAAGCATCGATCACTGCAAGCCAGAATACCCCAACACCACAAACCACTTCTGATTAATTACAACGAGGAGATTTGTTTTCACTAACAAGCAAGCGACATTGTGCCAGATATCATCACAGCACATTAGACAACTCACGTTTCACATCCAACATTGGAAATAAACCATATCAGAGACACAACAATGTCGTATTGTGCGTTGTCTGGAAGCGATACTATGGCTTCACGAATATGAATCATACCTGCACTTCAACATCACACAGCATCTGCAGGAGTCTTGATCAGAGTACGCATGCCTTTGTAGAGTCTAGAAACGTCGAATCAACATGTTTTCATCTATACTTGTTACTGACGGTATCATGTATAAAAATCGCGAGCTGAGCTTCACGCATTAATAGCTCCGGTACCCATCATGATCCAAATGACTGCACTCTGACGATCAGTTCTAGTTTTTTGTATGAAGGGGTGTGAACACGGCTATTTTCCAGTCAGGGGGGATGTTTTATGCGCTGTAAAACTGTACCTCTTGAGCATTTGCAGTAATAATTGACTAACAGTTACTGTCGAGGATATGACTGCCGAGGATTTCACTGACTGGGGTGCATACATTTTACTACTAGCCGCTCGCCCTGCTTCACACGGGCAGCAGTAAGTAAGTATCTAGGCCGGACAACTCGTTTTGGCGTAGCGACAAATTTGTTTATTGCGAAAACTTACGCATAAACGTAATTGAAGCATACACATAAATAACTGAAAACCATCGGCTTCATATAACTGAAATGATGTAAGCAGTGGAATCCAGAAAACTTCTTAGGAGGCGTAAATGTTACCTGTTCCGTATGTAATTGGCGTTTGGAGTGACATCTCGTGGCAATGAAGGGAGCATGTCATGATTTAATTAATATGTTTACAATGAATGTAAATATTCTATGCGAATCACGTGCATACATGCGTGTGCGCGCGCGCTTGTGTGTGTGTGTGTGTGTGTGTGTGTCTGTAGGATTTATAGCATATAATATATCGCGGGCTGGCTCAGAGAATCGTGTCCGAAGGCCACAAAGAAGAGAAAATGAAATAGACACATGTGTAATGTAGATATGTAGTCCGTGATAGCATATAATATATCGCGGGCTGGCTCAGAGAATCGTGTCCGAAGGCCACAAAGAAGAGAAAATGAAATAGACACATGTCTAATGTAGATATGTAGCCCGTGACAGTACTCCTCTTGTAAACCTTAGTAGTCAATAATTCATTGTTCATTAGATTTCTTTGTTGCAGTCTCTTTGCGGCACACTTACACTCCATGACAAGCAAAAAATTGTGTCCGCATCTAGATCTGATTCAAGTAAACTAGAAAGCTGACAACTGAGTCACCCGCTGATGCTGAAAAAACTTATGTAAACGTATCGGAAGTGCATCCCTTGCTGAAGTAGTCTGTCGGAAAATGTTGCATAAAAAATTGAGAAACGGATTTTGGATGGTTTTCCGTACGCATTTGATCTCAAACGAATGCTTACAATACTTCGAAGTTTAGTCACCCACTGCCCACTGTTCGAATGTGGAGTGAATTGTGCGAAATGCTATCGCAAATGTAAGGGAGCAGAAATGAACAGTATGAAATAGTAATCGTTTCGTTTCTCGAAATGCGTCCCCAAAACAGCTGTCGAACTGTTTCCTAATTTATTGTAGTCATCCGCTAGGAGTTTCTGAATGCCATTTCATCCTTATTTAAGGTGTCAAGAAGATCGTACCCATGTCTATTTTATTCTGTAAGAAGCTCAAGCGCCCTCCAGCGTTGCTATGCAATGCTGCTACTGTTCGGTTAATGGACTTGTATGTTGTACGGCGATGGGCACCAAATGTAGCTTAATTTTAAAGTGTGCAGACAAATAATATAAGAATACGTTAAGCTACGTCCACACTGACCGCACCTCTCCGAACACGTTGCTTCTATTGTCGGCACATAAAACAAATCAGAGCGTTCTCGAGCATTCAGTTTGGCCGTGGCTACATCACATTGCGCAGAGGTGTGGATCCTAGGAGTTCGGCCGTTCACGGTACATAGATGACAATGACACCATTTTCACAACGGCGATTGATACATTTATCACAGTCCGGCTCATTTACACGCAATATTTATGTTGTTCACACAAACCTTCCTCATAAATCAGTTCACCTATTAGCAAAACTATTACAATCCTGCATTGCTACGGTCGCAGGTTCGAATCCTGCATCGGGTATGGATGTGTGTGATGTCCTTAGGTTAGTTAGATTTAAGTAGTTCTAAGTTTTAGGGGACTGATGACCTCAGATGTTAAGTCCCATAGTGCTCAGAGCCATTTTTGAATCCCTGCATTAGTTCCTGAGATTAGCCCAAATATACAGAAATAAGCGAGTGGACTTGAATTCATATGAGTATACTTACCTAGTATCCTCTCCCACCACAGCAGTCAACCACCATGTCCAATTTTATAATACATTTTAAAACTTATATTCATTTGGCTGAAGAGCCGAGACTTGTATTCGCTGGCAGCCCCTCTCCCTACCCTCCGTATGGGGCCAGGGTGAGGAAATAAGAAGAAAGGAAATAAGTACAAACAGGCCATGGTACTGGCTATTAGTAGCTCACTTGTTACCGATTTCTGAAATGCGTAGACTGCTAGGGGTCAATCCCCTATGCTTTGTGTCCGTGTTTGTTCGTCAGAGTAGTTTGCTTGTGTCGTCGACATTTTGTTCTTTGTCTTATTTCCGTCAACGAGGCTTTCATCCATGTGTTATTTACGTCATCGAGTCTTTCAGCCGTGTGTTATTTGCGTCATCGAGTTTTTCATCCGTGTGATGTCTGCGTCATCGAGTCTTTCTTCCGTGTGTGGGCATCGTCACCGCCGCTGTCTCCATCTCGCCGCCGCAGCCTCCTCCGTCTGTTTATCGCAGCCTGACGTATCTGCTTCCATGCGTGTCACATTCTCTTCACTCGTAAATCTACCACAGCTCGTCACCGTCATCCCAGCGCCGCTTCGGTGGCCGTTCATTCCAATCAACACCGCTTATCTACATCTACATCTACATCCATACTTCGCAAGCCACCTGCCGGTGTGTGGCAGAGGGTACCTTGATTACCTCTATCGGTTATCCCTTCTATTCCAGTCTCGTATTGTTCGTGGAAAGAAAGATTGTCGGTATGTCCCTGTGTGGGCTCTAATCTCTCTGATTTTATCCTCATGGTCTCTTCGCGAGATATACGTTGGAGGGAGCACTGTCCATCATAATGCATCATCCCTTAACAAATATTATCTATACCTCTCCTTCGCCGGCTCCCACCGTCACCACATCGCGCATGTTCTCTCACCCCTATAGTATCCTCCCACCACAGCAGTAACATGTGCATCTCTCTCTATCCCCAGTTTCGCCTGTCTTTCCTCTTCCAGCCGCAACTTATCAGCCGCCACAATCATCACTGCCGCACATGTAACAGCCTACCGAGCAACAGTTGTCTCAGACGATAACACCAGCATCACCGCATCAAGTCTTACTGCACCATCCTTCCCTCCAACAGCTGTTAAAACACTGACAAAACGTCAGAATATCGACTTCGATCCCACTCCCACACCAAAAAGCCACAAAAAGATCCCGACAACATCCAGCATATGGTCACGACTTCTCCCCCTCGGACATCTTGCCCTACCATAAACATCCTCATTCTCCCCCACCCAGATCCGGAATTCCTCACTATCAAAATAAAAAAAATACCTACCAAACCTTCACAGGTCTCTATTACTTAAGTCCCCAAACGCCACCTTCCATAGTGACCTTCTCTCCAAAATTGTCCATGTTATCTTTGGTCTCACACTCTCCTTAGTAACCCTTACAAAAATACCCCATACCAAACAGCCACAACCTCCCCAATGTCCTCCAACCCTCACTGCAATGCTCATCAAAATCGACCTTGAGATCACTGATTGCGAAGTGGAATTCGAACTGAACAACAACACAAATCTAGCAGTTCAAAAAGCCATGTGGATCAACAATGATCGTGGTCCCACTCATCTTGTCCATGTCTTTACTGAATCCTCCTCTACCATAGACCTCTACCACCACAAAGCCTTCAAAACCCCACCCTCTGTTCTACCAATGTCAAAATGTCTAATGATCAACTAACTGCAGAGTATAAAAACCCACCCACTTGTCCACTTTGCAAAGACTCTCACTTCTTTAAACAGTGCCATAACCTCGCTTCCCCTCCTATCTGCAACACTTGCAATATCTCCCACCCCACCTATTCCTCGAAATGCAAAGCCATGCCTCAACCAAATAAACTTGAACACATTGACCCAATCCATCCCACTGATACTCCCATTCATCCAACAATTCCGTCCAGCCAGTCCTGACAAATATTCATGACAATTGTACACTAAAATAATTCCTCCAACATCCACACACACTTCATCAAATCTCACTAGCTGCCTGCTCCATCTTCCACCTCAACACCCCAACTACCTACTACCACAACCAGGTCCACTTTCTCTTCACATGCTTCGACCGTCTAGTCAAAGCTCCCTCTAGTCTTCAACCACACAAATCACTCTCGTTTCTTATAATGGCGTGACAGCACTAAAAATACAGTACCACGGCATTTGCACCCTACCCACCAATATTTTCAAGTATACCCTTTTCCAGCCCAATGTGCATACCTTTATCCTGAAGGAGACGTTCCTCCGACCATACCACGTCCTCCACCTCTCCCTATATCCTTCACTGTACAGATAACCCCCCTCCCCTCCCCTAGCCAGAGATGGAATTTGGATTGGTCACAACAAGAACAGTCCTATTTGGCCACAACCCTTACACAGTACTCTCACCAAAGACCTCATCCTTATCCTGTTTTTCCTGTTAATCATCACCTGTGCCACCATCTACATCTGACCTAATCATCCCATTCCCTGTGTCTTCCTCACCACATATACCGTATATTTTCCACCTATATTATTGCTGCTGACCTTAACACGCATAGCAGATCCCACAGAACTCCATTAGTGGTGTCAAGTTTACCGACACCCTGCCCCACGGCATCCATCCTTGCACTCCTTACTGCAGAAGTCCTCAATCCGATTGGAAGTGAGCACTTTTCACATTCTTTCTGCAGTAGATCTTGTCACATGCTATACCCATCCACATTCCTACCAAGACCATATATCCTCACCGCCCCATCCACCATGCACATGCCCTACACCTAATTTGAGAATCCCACTCCATCGTGCTACGTTGTGACTGGGATACACTCAAATTGCACTAGCAAATACAAAACGCATCAGAAATTTATTAAATGCAAAAAAAAGGCCGTTGGGACTAGCACCAGACATGCGCCATACTCAACACAACAATCCCCATAATCTTTTCCACGTATTGGAAAACATTCCACTAACTTAGTGGCAATAACCTTACTCCTCCACAACAACCATCCCTTACTTAATAACCAGAGGAAAGTTGACCACTTTTCATCCTTTCTCTCCAACTTTTTCTCCATTCCTGATGACACTCATTTTGATTACTCCCTGTTCCTCACCATCGACGAATGTACTAACACTGCTGTCCCACTCCTGGCTCCCAGCTTCAAATACTTGGTCAACATACCATATACAGAAATAAATACACCAATAACAGCACATGACATAAAACAAGTACTTCACAGAATACGCAACACATCCCCTGGTCATCAACCCCCCTCTTCTTTATACTCACCCTTGCAACCCTTCATACCACTACCTTCTCCATGGTATAATGGATCATATTATTTTTTCTTCCTTACCTTCTTCCTGTTTATACATGTAAGCTATGTATATAAAAATTAACGTAAAGTAACAAGTAATCTTGTGCCAGAGATAATGTTTTGATACAAAAAAGGATAAGAGATACGCTCTTCAACTGATTAATTTCTGTATCTTCATCTGTTTGGTAGCGGGCGAACTTGACTAGCTCCGCCATGCCAGTATTGATTAAAAATGTGCATTCAAACCTATATTAAAAGGTGTTACAAAAGTTGTTAGGAAGGCAAGTTAATTCATATATATATATATATATATATATATATATATATATATATATATATATATATATATATATATATATATATATATAACCATGTTTGTTTATCATTTCACCCGCGCCGAGAACCTTGCATCAGGTGGTTCGAAGCAGACAAGAGTAATTTGCGTGAGCAGCAGAGGGGCGATCCTGTATCAGCATTGTCATGATCAGCTCTAACCACAATGGAACTAATAGGAAGAAGTACGAAATTTGGATGATGAATATTGATCTTAAATGTATTGACATTGAAGGTCTGTTGACATTATATTGTATGTTAACCGGGGACCTAGAAACGACGGAGACGCTCCTCCCAGCCGCAGCCACAGTGGTCCACAACCCGACGACGACTACCGCAGTCCATTTCACCCCTCCGCCCCCCCACACCGAATCACTCTTTCATGGTTACTGTGCGGTTCAGTCCCCCTGTACCCCCCCCCCCCCACCCCCACCCCCACCACACCCCTGCCTCAGGGAACGTCTCACACCAAGCGGGTGTGACCTCTATGTTTGCGTGGTAGAGGAAAGCTTATGTATGAGTACGTGGAGGACCTGTTTGTGCAGCAATCGCCGACATAGTGTAGCTGAGGCGGAATAAGGGGAACCAGCCCGCATTCGTCGAGGCAGATGGAAAACCGACTAAAAACTATCCACAGACTGGTCGGCTCACCATACCTCGACGCAACTGCGCACGGCTAACCGGGTGGGCCCGTTGATATTAGTACAAGTCAAAATTCACCCAAGATATGTGTACCTTCCAATTTATTCCAATTATTCTATCCAATTAATTTTTTTGAATTATTCAAGCAACAATTAATAATCGGTTTCCATTATTTCGTCCTACCACATGACACTATTCAAGGGCGACCGTTTTAAGAGGGGCGTTGAGCGGAATATGAACAGACCTTTCAATTGTCGAAATAATTTTTTTTGGATAAATTATTCATTTTTATTATCACGAGAAACTAATGAAACCTTTGTTGTATTTGTTACATGTCCGTGAGAATGGAAATAAGAAAAACACTGAAGGAGCAAATTAAAACTGAATTCTGCCTACAAACGAGAAGCGCCGGGAATGCTGGTTTCAGCGGTACAGATAGGAAGCTGCTACGCTGTATCCTCATATGGCCGCACTTGGCGCCGTCTCTCTAGCAGTAGATAACCTTTTTTCCTTCCAATTAATATCCTTTACGGAAACTGTAATTCCATAGTAAAGATAAAATTTGCGCAAAGTCATGATTAAAGTGCAGGATAAGTACCGAATTCTATAAGACTGTATTAGATAATAATTAATCAATACGCAGATAAATCTACTTTAGTTGAAAAGTTCCGATACAGACGAAATTTCCTTTTTAAAAATTTTTTTTATAATTTTGTTAAACACTATTCACAATGGAGACAAAGAAAATGGCCATTGTTGAAAATTCATTACAAAATGCAATATGCCAAGATGTCGGAAATCCGGGCTTGGCAACAGTTGAAGGTAACTCGCCAACTTGTGAACAGGCGGCTGACTTGAAAACAACGAGGTTGGCGTCCTACTATCAAAAAATGATGACACTGGTAAGATAACTAAATATGATGTCACTTTTATTACGCTCGTTTGAGACAATTTCTCATTTCTCACCAGTAAACATTTTTTCAAGCGGTGAAAGTGAAGCGCACGACAGCGGAACTTCCTTCTATTATTTGCTCGCGACATCGCGAACGCAAGATCAGGAAAAAGTTGATGAAAGCGATGTAAATACCAGAGAAACACACATTAGGAAAATATGGGACCACAGTTAACACAGCGGTTCACAAAACATCAGGAAAATATAGGACAACAGCTTACACAGCAAAATGAGGAATTATCGATTTCAAGAAGTTTCAGTTCAATGAAGTCGGGAAAACTATACGCTCTGAATTTATCTGATGAACTATCCCGCGCGACCGCTACGGTCGCAGGTTCGAATTCTGCCTCGGGCATGGATGTGTGTGATGTCCTTAAGTTAGTTAGCTTTAAATAGCTCTAAGTTCTAGGGGACTCATGACCTCAGATGTTCAGTCCCATAGTGCTCAGTGCCATTTTTTTATGAACTATCCGGGAAGTTGACAGAGCTATGTAAATAAGTAAAACAAGAAATAATTACCGACGTATCCCGCAATATAAATATGTTAACGGGGAAAGTATCATCCGTAGACGATAAACAGAAACAACTTACAGGTGAGTTACATAACCTTACAGAAGCATGTTCTCAAATTCAGGAGACGGCATCCCAAGCGAATGCGTCGGTAAAAATGTGACGAATGCAGTCAGCGAGCCGGCCGGTGTGGCCGAGCGGTTGTAGGTGCCTCAGTCTGGGCCCGCGCGACTGCTACGGTCGCAGGTTCGAATCCTGCCTCGGGCATGGATGTTGATGATGTCCTTGGGTTCGTTAGGTTTAAGTAGTTCTAAGTTCTAGGGGACTGATGACCTCAGATTTCAAGTGCCATAGCGATCAGAGCCGTTTGCAGTCAGCGAGCTGTAAGACGTGTGCAAAAACTTACCTATGTAAGTACAAAAGTTAAGTCTAAGAGTAGACCAAAAAACAGAGAGATAAGTTATGTGCAGATGTAAGGGGAATAAGTGAAAAAGCTGAAGCTGGGATGCTGGGTAGGGGCAGCACCCTTGCTGAAAAGATAGTGTCAGAGTGAAAAATTTATGTAGATACTGTAGAAGAAGCTCCAAAGGAGAAAGAAAGTCAACTTCTAGGTAAAACAGACGCTGAGGAAAGGTTACGAAGCAGTATTGGTAGAACTACTGATATTCCAAAACATTTGACAGGAAACAAACCCATGCTTTTAGAAAGGTTAGATACTTTCACTTGTTATCCACAATACGGGGTTAGCCTGTCGAAGGATAAGAGCGAAGGTTGTGGAATGCAACAACACTTGTGGGCAGCTGTACCTGTCCAACAAGTGCAATTGTCATGCGCTACACCACAAACGGACACAAACACGCCTGTCACTGACATCGCGATGTGTTTGTCAACACTATTTGCAGATGAGGGATTGCTTAGACATCGACGATTTCCGGTATTTACATCTGAAGGGAAAAGATCAAACCCTGTGGTCTTTATCAGAGCATTTCGAAATGTTTTACCTCGTACCTGGACCGAAGCCCAGAAAATTAGATTTGTTGTTGGATACACACAGCGTGACGTTCTGCTATGGGCTACGGACATGGCGGAATTTTGTCACTCCTTTGAACGGTTTGAGAGAGCCTTTCTGAATAAATATTCCTCTGAGGCTGTGCAAGAGAGGTTCAGACGTGAATTATTCAACCCAGCTCCATTCAATAATAAAAATGGAAGCTTACGGGTAGTGAAAAATATTTGAATAAAACCAGATACTGGAAGAAACCAGTATCTCAAGTAGAGGTGCTGAAAATTTTAAAGAGCCGTCTTCCTGCCCACATTAGGGAAAAACGCATTACCATTCCTGAACACGACACCGAATACTTGCTATCTGTACTGTGTGGCGTTCGCTGTGTTATTCAGTGGTTTGGTATTTAACTAATTTGTAAATTAAAATGATAATCTTATTTTATTACATCGAGTAATTACTAAATAATTTTTCTCCCGGTTAAAGATTTGGTCATGTTACTAAAGAACTCCAAGTTAACGACGCGTTCAAGTGTTGTCTGTAAGTTGTGTAAGTGTCATTAAATCACAGTTCATACAACAGATTCTATACAACTATTGATTATGATGGAAACAGTTATCGTCAGCAAAATGATCATTAAAACCACCGAATATCAGCCGCGCACAACACTGACGTATGTTACCTGAAACAATATTCTTCCTAACTCGTGCTTAATTAATTTCGGCTCCATACGTCAGCTAGAAAAGTTTGTTATAACGATCGTGCTATGAGCACTGTTTTTAAAGAACCAATCTGATTCGAATTATTTTCATTAAAATGAGTTCGGGACCACAGGTGCACATTTATTTTTACACATTTGTATTACGTTCAGCATTTATGTCTGCAGAGTTGCGTAATTTGAATTTGCCGCTGAGATAATTGTTAAGATGGCAGCAGACAATTGATAGAGACTTTCCATTGTTAAAGCAAATAAGATAAGTATTTGAAATGCTTATTAAACTTTACTTTCGTATTGTGCACTATTTAGACTTCATCAAGCAAACATTTGATTTTTTTTCTAAGGAAAACACAGACAAAAAGGCGATACAGATCGCTGTCATCAATGGCTGCGCTCCTTGCAGCGGAAAGAAATAATTAACACAGATAATGCTTATTGAGTGAGGAATTAAAGTTACAAATAATTATTCAGTCATATTTATAATAATAATGAACTCTATTCTCAAGTAATAATTAACAAATAATTACAATCTCTTAACACACCTCAGTTTGATATGCGTCCGCAACCTACAAAAGCCAACCAACAAAAGGTAAAAACAAGGGAAGACAAACACAGATCATAAAAGGAATTTACAATTATCGTTGTCCTTGTATGATACACATCGATATGTCGAATTACATCATAAAATATTACATAAATAATTAATATTTATCATCATTTTCACTGTTTTTTCATATGTTGAATAGATAATTTTACAATTTCAGAGGCATAATTTCCTCTTGTCGCACTGTAGCTAAAATTTATCTCGTGGATGTTACAACTGGACTCAGTAGATTTGATGTACGAAGAGAGCCCAGTACAAGCCAAGCTTGTTAGTACGCAAATAGTGCCACATAGATATACGGGCCAACAAGTAAACAATGCGTTCGTAGTACAACACGGATGGCAACGTTACTTCACACAGACCTATGGTAACGGTAACGGTAATCATAAAGGCAATGGACAAAGCCGCAAACTAAATGGCGAATATGGCCAGCCTGTACAGACACAAGCTACCGACAATAATCAGCCGATCGCTAGGCAAACACAAAACAATACCAAACAGCCGTATAATCCACAGACAGCGGGATTCAGCCAGCAAAATAACGCACATATGCCAAATAACGCGCAGAAGCAAAGAGAATTTCAGTCGAGAGCCTCACAGGATACTAAATGGCGAAATCAAACATCGACAATACATATACCGGAAGTTACCCCCAACTGAGAGACCGATGCCCCCGCGGCGCCGGAATACTTGAACCGGTCTCGGTAGGACCCCGTTCTGTGACCTTGGAGGAGAGTAGGGGAACGAGCCTGACGATACTTGCTTTATCAGATACGATCAAGGTAGGTATATCCTCTAAATTATATATATGTATAATAATATTAGATTTAGGATGCTGGAAAATCAAAGTAAAATTTTCTTGTAATTTTGCTTATATGTCAAAAGTGTAAACGAAAAGATGAATGGGAGTAACAAGGCAAAATTTCACTTTTATGTGTCTAGAGACGACGATGCTGTAAGAACAACGCATCGTCTCGCGCGTGGCCCTGTTGTAAAGAAATAAACGAAACTTTTGAAACGTACGGTTGAGTGCAATGCAATACAAAAAAAGTGTGTAAACTTTTAGATGGTAGACCTCTCCCTAGTCCTGAATCGGTAGAAGTCGGTAAACGCCGGGAGGCTTCCGTAGGCACGCAGTTTCGACTGCTGCCAACATTACGTAGCTGACTGTGTTGTTTCCGACACGTGTTGAATAGTGTTAGTAGTGAAGAAATAATAGAAAACGTCATGCCTGACGCGGCACTTTTTCAGGCATCACGAGACTTACCACGTCATATCTCCTGAATTATATGTCGGAAAGAAACATAAATTTGCCGGTGCATTTACTGATATATGTGGATACTGTATGGCCGGCCGGAGTGGCCGAGCAGTTCTAGGCCCTTCAGTCTGGAACTGCGCGACCTCTACGGTCGCAGGTTCAAATCCTGCCTCGGGCATGGATGTGTGTCACGTCCTTAGGTTAGTTAGGTTTAAGTAGTTCTAAGTTCTAGGGGACTGATGACCTCAGATGTTAAGTCCCATAGTGCTCAGAGCCATTTGATACTGTATGCGATTAAAGTTAATAGTAACGAAATAATACAGTAAAACGTCATGCCTACTGCTTCTGTTCGTTGCATCTGCTTGGGGCGGACGTCGTACGACATCCATATGTTCGATGTTGATCGATTGACTCAAGTTCTTTTATTACAGACGGCAGCTAACCGTCTGACCGAACACGCAGAGCTACCGTGTCGGCGTTCTCAATTGCACTACGCATGTTATAGTGACCTAACTTTTGAAACATTGTTTATTAGTTTTTTCGGGCGTTCGGAGAACAACTCATTTTCATTGCACTCGGATGAATGGTTTGCTTCCTCCTCTCCCCGCACTCCCCTCACAACACAACTCTGCCGTCTTACAGTTAACACACTGTACACAACTCACGGCGACGTAAGTGGTATCAGTGCGATGCAGCGCATGCGCATTGGGAAGCAAGATGATCAACAAACCGCAAGCGCTCCAGACAGAGGCAGCTGGGAGTGTTGGGGCACCCAAAACAAACAAACACTATGAGTTACAGCCTGCACTAGCATTTGTAAAGCCTATTGGATAAACAGGGACATAGAAAATGAAAGGCAAGGTTCAAATGGCTCTGAGCACTATGGGACTTAACATCTATGGTCATCAGTCCCCTAGAACTTGGAACTACTTAAACCTAACTAACCGAAGGACATCACACAACACCCAGTCATCACGAGGCAGAGAAAATCCCTGACCCCGCCGGGAATCGAACCCGGGCGCGGGAAGCGAGAACGCTACTGCACCACCACGAGCTGCGGACGAAAATGGAGAGTCTATACTACAACTATGACTATCTACATAATACACACAAAGATAAACTAAGGTATTATACAGGGTGTTACAAAAAGGTACGACCAAACTTTCAGGAAACATTCCTCACACGTAAATAAAGAAAAGATGTTATGTGGACATTTGTCCGGAAACGCTTACTTTCCATGTTAGAGCTCATTTTAGTTTCGTCCACCTACGCTTAATGGAGCACGTTATCATGATTTCATGCAGGATACTCTACCTGTGCTTCTAGAACATGTGCCTTTACAAGTACGAAACAACATGTGGTTCATGCGCGATGGAGCCCCTGCACATTTCAGTGAAGTGTTCGAACGCTTCTCAACAACAGATTTGGTGACCGATGGATTGGTAGAGGCGGACCAGTTCCATGGCCCTCACGCTCTCTTGACCTCAACCCTCTTGACTTTCCTTTATGGGGGCACTGGAAAGCTCTTGTCTACGCAAACCCGGTACCAAACGTAGAGACTCTTCGTGCTCGTATTGTGGACAGCTGTGATACAATACGCCATTCTCCAAGGCTGCATCAGCGCATCAGGGATTCCATGCGACGGAGGGTGGATGCATGCATCCTCGCTAACGGAGGACATTATGAACATTTCCTGCAACAAAGTGTTTGAAGTCACGCTGGTACGTTCTGTTGATGTGTGTTTCCATTCCATGATTAATATGATTTGAAGAGAAGTAATAAAATAAGGTCTAACATAGAAAGTACGCGTTTCCGGACACATGTCCACATAACATAATTTCTTTCTTTGTGTGTGAGGAATGTTTCCTGAAAGTTTGGCCGTACCTTTTTGTAACACCCTGTATAAGATGTCCTAATACAATACAACCAGTTTCATCGTCAAACAATACACATAAATCAGCTTAGTGTCTTCGTCCATATTCAAAATATTGTGTAAACTAGGTAACTGTTTCTCAACCGCTGTGGCACGACACATTGGTGTTGTAATAAATTAATCTGTTTTGATTCGAACGATCCAATTATACCTGGTAACACAATGACTATTTAAAATCGTTGTTGTAATTTCGTTCTTCAGCTTAAAAAATAATAAAGGCATGTATAACCTCCACCCATCTTTCTTCTCCCGTACGCCTTCTTGTAAGGACGCATTTCTTTCTCCGAATAATAATGAAAAAATTTAAATTACTTTAGACTTTTATTTCGTAGTAATTATATTTGATGAGCCACAAAAGTCTTGCTGCAGATAAACAAGCGAGTACAATATAAGTTGCAAACTGAATAAGAGGTAGCACCACGTCTTATAATACATTTTATCTTTCAGATTTATAAGGTAAGTAGAGACGCACACACGACATTAAATAAGTTTTGTGATTGCATGACTTCAAATGAATACATGGTTGAATACACGAAAAAGGTATTAGTAGCCATCGAACCACTATACTCTTACCTATGAACATTTAGTTTTAAGTTAGTATTAAGTTTTTCTTCCAGGGAACGATGCATCGGCTCGTCCTAGAAAGGACCACACCGCACGATACGTAAGGCACGTATGAATGTGATAGTGTGAAAGTATGTGAAGAGAAAAACAGTTGCAATATGTCACATATCACGATGCCGAACTAAGGTTGAAAACTACCAAATAACGAAGGGGTCGAAACAAAAAAAAGTGGTTCAAACGACTCTGAGCACTATGGGACTTAACATCTGACATCATCAGTCCTCTAGAACTTAGAACTACTTAAACCTAATTAACCTAAGGACATCACACACATCCATGCCCGAGGCAGGATTCGAACCTGCGACCGTAGAGGTCGCGCGGTTCCAGACTGAAGCGCCTAGAATCGCTCTGCCACAACGGCAGGCTCGAAAAACTATTGTGAGCATCGGCTACCCATGAAAGCGTCAAACACCTGATTTACATTGAAATTTTTATACACGTTTGTTACGTATGTAAACACTGTTTTACACTTATTCTACGTAACATGTTGTATTGATGATACAACTGCATATACCTCAGCATATGAAATGGTTATCCTTTATATAATGAACAAAATAAGTAAATATTGAGTTACAATTTTAAACACTGAATAAATATTTGATATGATTGGTATCGTCAGATTTGAGTTGTGTTTATAAACAAAAATCTGTTTTGTTTTTGGGGTCACAGTTAAGTCTAGTAACGAGACGTAACTGACCACATAAATGCCTTTCCGTGGAATTTCCTTAACCCTGTAGTGTGTAGATCCCACCGGAGAATGCTACAAAGGCGAGGCCATGCCTAGTTATCTGAGCGGCGCGTAACATCTATTGTACCGACTATTGTTTACTTCTTTCATTGTTTGGAATTGACAAATATGCTCCGACAAGAAGTTACTTAAGCTGAAATGAAATGTATGTCAATTTACGCCGTGAAGGAAAGCAGAATCTATTGTTGTCTGAAAGTTACATGAAGAATATATAACCAAACGAGAGTAAAATGTGCACTCATATAGTTGGAACTGATTAGTGGAACGAAATTGAACTAAAACAAAACGACAAACAGACTATAATGCATATAAGCGACGACAATTGCATGTCAACAGATGAATAGGATAAGCGTATTTTGTAGTTGTATTTGTAGTTTTTTAATTTTATGTGTGTAGTGTCTGGAAAGGACACCACAGAAACTTTATGTAATGCAACTGTAGGAAACACGCTCAAAAACAAAGTGCAAAAACATACGAAACCAAGCTGCAAAATGTTAAATGTGCGAGTGACGTACGTGAGTGTGAACGTGATGAGCTAAAGAAGACAATACCTCGTGTAACATGAATTTTCTGTGCTCGACAAAGTAGTAAAAGCAGCAAGAAACTACCTTGTCGACGGATGTCGGATGTACGGCTGTAATCCCCACTAAATAAGTGAGAATGACGAGGTGATATAAATTCCTCGGGCCACTGATATGGAATCCAGTTGTCACCGCAACGAAGATTTCACAAGGGATCAGCCGCTGAACACGAGCTTCACGAATTTGTGCAGTGAAAGCAACTGTAAGCGCCTGACACGAACACACTGGCTTTGTACTGGACGTATGAGCCTGAGCTGGGACGATAACGACCGTTGCGCTGTGCGCACATGCTTTGCAAGCTAACACTGGATAGATGCTGAATGACAGCAGTCGGACTATCCGGTTACAGTAAGCACTTTGTTGGGAGAGAAAACTTATGTGTTAAACTTATGTGTTAAAACAAGCTGACATGCCCATATAAATTGATAACCATACAGGATAACTCCAATGGCCGAAAATAAAGGATATGCCCATACCGGCCAGAGTTACCAACTCCGAAAAACAGCTCAGACACTGTGCACCTCTATATGACGACAGTGCACAGTGGGGGCAATTACAATGGATCATATTACTTTTTCTTTCTTCGTTCTTTACTTTTAATAAATGTAAGCCATATATATAAAAATTAATGTAAAGTAACAAGTAATTTTGTGCCAGAAATAAAGTTTTAATACGAAAAAGAGCAGAGACACGCTCTTGAATTGATTAATTTCCGTATTTTCACGTGTTTGTTTCTATAAGTTGGTAGCGGGCAGATGTATGAGTGGCTCCACAGTGCCAGTATTGTTTAAAAATGTGCATTCCAACCGTGTATTAAAAGATGTTACAAAAATTATTAGGAAGGCAAGTTTATTCATATATTCCTATAATTACATCAAATGGAACTAATGAAAAGAAGTACATAACTTTAAATGATGAATATTGATCTTAAATGTATTGACACTGAAGGTCTGTCTGTATTAGTACCAGTTAAAGTTCACGCAGGATATGTGCACCTCCCAATTTCTTTCAATCATTCTTTCCAATTAATTTTTTTAATTATTCAACCAGCAATTAATAATAAAGTTCCAGTATTTCGTCCCACCACTTCCATATGACACTATTGAACAGGTTACTATCCTGAGCTGTGGAAAACCTCTAAAATCCTACTTTTCCTCAAACTTCTTCCCCATCTGCCTCATCTCAGTGTTCATCAAGGTCTTTGAATCCATCCTGCCTGATGCATCCTTCAACACTTGAGCCAACACCACCTTCTTGCTGTTAATGTGTGTGCCTTCTGTGCCGATTTCTACTCTGATGACCAGATCCTGCATCTCTTCATCTCCTATCCCACCACCTCAATTCCCATATATCCGTCCATTACCAAGAGAAAGCCTACAACCGAGTATGGCATTCCAGTCTCCTTACCAAACCCCAGAAATACACACTTCCAGTTAACTACATCTGCCTTAATGCATCCTTCCCATTGAATCGCTCATCCTTTGTGACTATTAACAATACCCGTTTCTGTACCTTCCATCCCACTCCATAAGGGCCCCATGTCTCCATCCTCTTTCCTCTCCTTTATCTCCTCTACACTGCTCATATGCCCAAAACACCCCCTCCCCCCTCAATCCACCTCCTCCAGTATGCTGATGATACCGATTTCCTCGCTTTCTGCCCTACACTCAAGAAATCCCAACGATCCCTCCAAATCCACATCAACCACTTTATCTCTTGTTGTAACCAATGGTTCCCTCAGATCAGCCACTCCAAAATCCAGGCAATAATTATAAGGACGCCATTCCCCCACACACCATCCACCTCCATGTCTTCCAGCTCACCATTTTCGAGCGTCCTATCCAGTCAACTAACACACTACAATATTTTGAACTAATCCTCGACCAGCAACCAATGTGGAACTTTACCTACTAACCATCCACCAGAACGTACACAATAGACTAAAACCATTGACCGAACTGAACTTGGCGATTACACCTCTCCACTATTCTCCATACCTACAAAAACCTGATCTGACCATCCACTGCTGCACAAAATTGCAGGGATTTCTGCCCCACCAAAGTTCTATAATCCTCGAACACCATGCACTCTATCCCACTTCCTGAATTCATTTACCTTCCCCCACATGGATCCTCTACCATCTCATGAAATTCCCACCCCTGCTCACCCACATGGAACACCTCCACATCTTCTGTACCATCTGCAAACTAGATTCCAGCAACCTCATTGTCTCCCCTCTGCCGCACATTCACAAACACATTCTTTCTATTCCTGCACCTTGTCCATATTCTAGCCCATCATAACTTCAACCAAGTCCCTCTCCCAACAACGAGATCCAATATTTACCTCTCCTACCAACTTGAACTCTTCGTCACCTATTTTACTCCATATCAGGTCTCCTCTCTCCTTCCTCCTCTTCATCCATCCCCATCTCCTTCCTCTTGCAACCACTACCCTACCTACACACCATACTCTTCTCATCCTCTGTATTTCCCAATATCCACCTCAACTCCTACCTGTCGTCTCCACAGTTTTCCTACCTAACAGACCCCAATATTTTTACCCACATCCCTCAACCCTGTGGAATGTATTTTCTCCTCCCATGATACTTCTCACCCAGTGCAGGTTCTTTAGCTTTTAAATTAAAGTGCAGTACTTCAGTGTTTTTTATCAGAAGAATTTCACCGTCCTGCGATGTGTTGGTTGAATGTAAGTATTTTCGTTTTTTAGCTGCCCATCTTTGATTTTTAATTAAAAATAAAGAAACAGCCCTTACGTTTGTTTTTCATACTCATAAATTTTTTTCTTTCGCTTGGCTGAAGGATGGGATATTGTACCGCTGACAGTCCATCTCATGGTATTAATTTTGCTATACGTGTTTAGTTTTATTCATTTCAAACATCATTAATGGTTGCATTTTTTATTTACATCTGGAAATTTCGTCTGCATACACATTTCCAGGTATTCCTGCGTCTGACACAAAAGTTTTTCGAATAGTTTCGCATTGGCTTGCAGTACTACATTTTTATTTACGTTCAACACGAAAAAATAGACTAATAATATTTCTCTACGTTCCACTGTCATATGTTTATCTTGTAAAACGTAACGCGTGAGCACGTACGGTAAAATATACACTCATGTTTCAGTAGTTTCAAAGATGGATCTTAAATACCTTATATCGTCGTAAACAACAACGCATACTACGAACAGTCAGATAAAGAATACAATAAATAATGATGTCCATCTTCATACGCTACCATTTTATCTCCCAGTTCTCTTGGAATTGTTAAACAACGTTCTGTGTTGAAATATCTGTATCTATTGTTTCCTACGAATAATCATTCTGCCATTCGCCAACAAAGACAAAATTGTTTGCTGAGATTTAGTACAACTCTTTAGAGAAACTGAATAAAGATTTTCAATGTAAGCCTCCAAATTATTGGTGATGTCATTGGTAAGTCACATTGCAAAAAGAACGCTTTGGCGGTTATGTGATGAACTCGATGAACTCACAGCCACATCCTCCTTATAACAGACTGATTGCAACTCCAGCCCGATTTAGTATTTCCGAAACGTCTGCACAATGTACTATTTTCCTGGTGTCTGGAAGGAGTTGCCAAACTCACATACCCTGCTAAAAATGTCACAGGAACGAACAACGGAAGGCGCTGCAATCGTAAAGGACATGTCGTTTGCGTTTCTAATAATGTTGTGAGATATCGCTTAGTTCAGAAAACACTTCGATGTTTAGAATACCTAAAAGGCTGCTGGGAAAAGCACTAAAGCGAAGAGGCCATCATCCTCGAGGTAGCCTACCTTACCGGCCAGACGGCGATTTTATAGTTTCCGCCGTCGCAGAAAGTCGTTATGGTTCTGAGAAGCCGGTGGATGTAAAACTTCCGTAAAATGAGGCGGAGAGCAACCGAGTGACATCTACAGAGGTTAGAGAAAAACGTTTTTTTTAGACTTACGTTAGATTACAGTGGTATACCTGTTAGATTAATAGAGCTGTAAAAACAATTTGTATAGTTTATGTTGTGTACGATTCCGTTATAGAAAGAATAAATATTGATTTTTGAGTCTTTATTTTTATTGATCATGAATTTTCGGTGTATGATATAATCAATGCTGAAAATCTAATTCGTATATAATAATAAACTGTGATTGGCAAGAAGAAAGGGGCTAATGAATTGTGCAGCTGCTGTCCTCTTAGGACAGCTGGACAGGAGCAGAAATGACGAGTGAACAAATTAACACAGAAAATTTACTTAACTTGCATTTCTCCAAGCTTATGCAGACATATTGCAAATAACGTAGAAAGAAATAAAGTACAGCTATCACAATGTCAACAAGGATGAGGCTCTCTGGCTAAAGCACAAATAAGGCTTCAAGTGCGAGTGGGCTGTGTGGCTGCCCCAGCCATTCAGAGAGCGAAAAGTGCTCGTGGTCCACAGCAACTGGAGACATGGCCCAGTGGTTGTGCACCAATGGGTCCGCTGGATCTCACGACTGGGTCTGCCGGATCCCACACGACCGCTCTCGGCATCTGGTGGAGACTTGCAATTTCGCTGCCAGCTCTGAGATGTCGGTTGGGTGATATCGATAGTGATACAACAGTTTATACTGAGAATTAAGTGTACTCGAAAGAGAGGAATCTATTAATATAGAAGCTGCGCTGATCACCATGAACTTTGTCGCTGCATGATGCATCATACTGTTTGTAATTAATTTTACAGTTTTATAATACTGTAATAATACATGTGTTTGCAGTACTTATTCAGAGATAAAGAGTCTCGCACAGGATAGAGTAGCATGGAGAACTGCATCAAACCACTCACCGGACTGAGGCCACCACCACAACAACAATTTTCTTGCTTACTATAAATTTTCAGTTGCACATATCTGACGAACACTGAAGGCTATATTTAGAGCCCCACTATATTACCACATCTTCAGATTTAAAACCCACCTGGTTGACGGTCTTCCACCTCAACACACAGTTAGGGGCTGTATCACGTCTGTTGTGGAGCATTCTTGTTATGAAATAACTGACTGGTTAATGAATGTAATAAACCTCTTTAAAATTGTATACAGTCTCTTATTGGTCACACTAGAACCAAGTGCAATTTTTAATAAATGAATCAAAAATTTCTATTACATGACTTACTGTTAAATATATCTGGTAAAACAAACCCAGCTGAAGTATTTGTGAAAATGTGTGTGTACTATCAGATGTGTCTACAAAGCCAGTTATGGTATTTCAGTTTTGTCTGTTGTGAGATTTTAATCAGTTGGTTACATATGAGGGGTGCTGAGCACAAGCGGCGTAACTCCACCTGCCATAGTTTTAAGTAAGAGGAGCATTCATTAAGAAGAGTATAAACAATTATTAATGTTAATATTTTATTTGTATGGATGAATACAGGATAGTATGCACTAAATTTTCTCTAAATATATTAATAAAACAGAGTATCTTACAGGGGATGACTTGTTAAACAAAAAAGAAGGGAGTTACTTAGTTCGTGCACTGAACACTTTTATCAGTCATCCACTGTAACTTCAAGTTCATTGCGTTAATACAGGCTCTTCGTTTTCCTCGTCCGAAATCTGATCACGGGAATCTGAACGACGAGTGGACGTCTTCATAGGCAAGTTCATGGAGAATTCACGATACACAAAAGGAATAAATTTTAAAAGCTCACACATATCCTTCTTCTTGTCGGTTGTTCCCGGCTCCCTGGTCTTGTAAAGTCTCCCTTGTGACACTGATGCAAGGCTTTGAAGAGGTCTACATAACATGTGCTTACGAAAATCCGCCTCATGAAATTTTTCACTTTGACGGAAACTTGATTTAAACCTCATAGAAAATGGCACTGCCCGTTCAAATCTACCCGTTCCATCTGATTAGCAGCTAGTTTAATGGATGCCTATCAGTAGCCCTTTCCCTGATCACTGTGCTGTCTAGTAGCTCCTTCATTGGCACAAAGATGTCGTTTTTCATCATACGAACAATAAAAGGCTTTTCCTTTTTACACCCTTGGATAATATCCACCAATTAACCGGATTGTTTTTTTGCGATTGGCTAATTCAATCAGACCAAAGGCTGCATCATTATTCAGGTAGCTATGGCCAGGTATCATAAATTTGTGGTTTATTACTTCCACTTTCATGTCTGGGTCTTGCACTAATTTCATCAAGGAAACACACACATTATAATTACGAGGATTTGCCCTGTACATGGATCAGAATATGCTGTTATTACTTTGTACGTCTTTGCGTACTCCTTAAAGTGTTTCACAACACAGGACGCAACATCTTGGGAACCTCGACCTCCTTCTGTTTCATCCTATTTGTACATGTATCCGTTTCCATCATTAAAAGATTGGCATTCCAGATTATACACATATAAGCTTCTCTTACAGTAGGTGTCTGCTGTTTTAGGACTGGCAGTAACTTTTGTAACTCAAACGTTAGCTCATAGTGGTCACTAGATACTGCGTTTCTGTCTTGTTTCATCGACTATTTCTTTCTTCAGTCTGTGCTAGGTGTTCATCATTCTCGTTTTGCACCCTATGTCTCTTTTGTACATTGTAATCAGTTGCAATCTTCAACTGTAGTTTATTGGATCTTTTGGAAGTATCTTTGGTGGCGGCTTGAAGCGTAGATTACATTTTGAACTGAAGACATGATAGTAATATTTTGCTTTCACCATTTCTTTGCCAGTATTCCCACACCATTGACTATACAGTTCATATATTTTTCTCACTGTGAGATCTTGGCTGAGATATCGTTGATTGGGTTATCCTTTCTGGTATAATGGCTCTGGTAAGATGGAAACATCTTGGTATGTTCTTGAATGTTACTGTCGACTATTTTATTTCCAGGTGTTTTTCTTCTTTATGAATCAGTCATAGCAAACATTTTTTCCTTTCCTATACATCTGTACAATCTCCCTTCATTTATTTACAGTGTCCCTAAGGAGTACTTTTTGCACTCTTTTATGCTATTATTTCCTACCCGAAAGAAATGTTTGTGTGTGACTGCTTTTGGAGAACGAGATCCAGCCTTCAAACATTGTCTTTGAACTGAGTTTGACTGAACAAGTCCCCAAATATACACCTTCTGTCTGGAGTGGTCTGCTAATTACCAAAAATTTTCGAATATTTCTTTTCTCTTCTTTGCCTCAATTTTTGAATTACATTCCCTCCTGCAGTTACAATTTTGTCCTCAAATATCTTTTCTGGGGCGTTGTTTACACTATGAGACACATACGACTGTCCACTGTGTAACCTCCCCACAAAATAAAATATAATAATATGAATAATACTCTCATTTAGCGTAACTACCCAACAGTGAAAATATAATACAATGTGACAAACCTATAACCTTTCAATAATTGACAGTCAAGTTAACCTGGTAAATTTTGGACGTCAGCAATGCTGCGTCATGGCCCTGATACATCATTCTGAATAAGCTGAAAAATCTTATCTTAATTAGGTCGCCGGATAACGCGTATATATCTGCTCCTATAAGAAATTTTTCCTGGCGCAGCTAAGTGCAATGCTGGCCGATAGATTTGTCTTATATAAAAGGGAAGAACTGATTTTTCTTTTCAATAATCGGGATGGCCAAGGATTGGAGAAATTATTGAATTGTAAAATTGAGATTAATGTCAAAAGTTACTTTTTATGAGAAAGATTACTATTAACAGATTTTTTTTAAACATTTACATGGGACTTGATTAACAATACTACATATGCGCGAGGCTGCTTTTACCTTATCCTACTACGCTCAGGCTCTGCCATCGCTGCACACGACCGGCCCAGCCAACACGATACACCAGACACGACTGCTCGCTAGCAACAACATACTGCTACTGCTACACAGTTCCTACTGCAGTCAATACTTCTCTTTGGTCTCAGATTCTCTTCTAGCTTACATATCGCAGGCAGCGCGTGAGCAATACATCGAAATTACATCAGCTCGAGTGCGCTAGCAACAAGTTCTCTAATTATGGACCTCTTACAACTGTTCCTGTTATTCTTACGCATGTTCCATTTCCATGCGTTGCGAGTTTGCGTTCTTTTACACCCCCTGTGCATTCCCTGAGAATCTAAAAGTATGATAAATAAAGTTACATCAAATATTGTAGTTCGGTGCTACAATGCAGTTATTGTAGGTTCGTAGTATACACAATATGTAATTGTAATAAATTACATTTCGGTTCAGGTTTACATGTAATGGAAAAATGCAGCACCCTTTATACAGGTTAGGTTAGAAATAGTATCTTATACATTTTGGCTACATGTAGAATATTATTAATTATTATTGGTGTGATTTACCTGTCATAGTATCATTCACAGGAACATTTTCCTCGCTGTCTGGAGGATATTTTGAACAACAATCCATAATATGGTCATTACAAGGACCTTCACATTCCATCTTCTACTAATGCACAAAGACATACATACATTGTGCTCTGAACAAAGGTGACAAACAGTTAAAGCAGTAACCCTGTGCTGCTCTCTATGCACAGATAATGAAACCTCAGAGATGTGCACTTATGGCTCTGAACTGTAAATGTCTCTCTGTTAACGAATGTCAGTGTAGCTCGTTTTCAACGAAAAGTGCAGTTACGCCACTTGTGCTCTGAACCCCTCATAAATTTGAAAATGTCTTTGAATTGTGATGTGTGTGGGAAGACAGAAATAATATCTTTCTTTGTGTATTGTGACAATTATAATCAACTGGTTACATATATTTGAAGAAGTCTTTGAATTGTAGTAAGTGTGAAAAGTTAGAAATAATATCTTTGTTTTGTAATACTTCACAGAGGTGAATTTCGAAAACAGTACTTGGTGATTCAAAGTTCAGAATGAGCTGTAAACTGGATGTGGATGGAAAATACATATTCGGATTACTTGAAAATACAGGAATGTTAAAAATTTGATTTAGAGTATAGCTGCTAGCTCACAAACCAGCGGTTAACCAATTTCGCACACATCGTCGGTTGCATAGGCAACGAACAAATTCAACAATTAAATATTACGATAACTCCGGATAGTAAATATAGAGCAGGATTTTTCTATCTTATTATATTCTCCCTCAAATGAGGCAAACCTGCAAGCAATAGTTTCATTAACAAGTAATGGAGATGGGACAGCACAGGTCGGTTTGAAGCATTACGTGGACTGACCCACGTATTAAGTAAATGTAACGTCGCAAAAACATCGGGAAGCACAAACATGCACACTAATCTATTTTTTTACTGCAAAGAACTTCACATTAAATGTACATTAATTTTGTGAAATGTAATTATAATTTCATAAATAATATTTTCAAAAATATTACGGCGGTCAGCCTCTGGCTGATTGCGATCGATTATAATACCTTTTTTTGTTTCAGGAAGTAAGTGAAGAGCGTTCCTGCTCGTATCTCACTCTTTTGTTTGCTAGCCTTTGTACTGATAGAATGCACTACAGCTGCCTTATTTGGTTACCAGTAACTAACCTTTCTTTGCGTAAACAAATATGATGTAACTGTGCCTTTAGAACTATTTGTAATTTAATTAATATTAATTAGTTAAGTCTCATGAGTTCCCATCTCCTAATGGATATTAGATGCATGAAATTTTTTTATTGTCACAGTCAACGAACAATACGAGCCTAACGGATCGTGACATTTTGACGCAATGGCCTAACACAATTAGCATTCTGCCATTTCTTCATTTGGAAGTTGCTACAGCGTCCCTGAGATTAGCTGTCAATCAGCATGAAGCGTTTTTAAACTTGAATGCAAGCGAGCAATCTTAAATGTTCTGGTCAGAGTCTCCAAGCTACAATTCCATTTCGCCTGTATGCCTGTAAAAATGATGGTGGTATTATCAGATGTAATCTTCTTTAAATTTTAAAGCATTTCTCTATAAGTCAATCTGGCCACTAATAAAAAAGCGTCGACCATTAACACTGGCAGTCTGCTCCAGTTAATGTTAACAGTTTTCTTTCCAGTGATTAACTTAAATTTCTGCTTAAAACTAAATTTTAGTAATCTTGCGTGAGCAGACGCGTCAGGTTCGTAAACTATATTCTTTATCAACGTTTATAGGGACACGTTTCACCCCCTTATCCTGATTGATCCATAAAATTTTGTGTCACCCTTCACATTGTATAAGATATATACCTCAGTCATCATCAGCCGCATAGGAAAGCATTTTCATAAAGTAAGAGAAAAAGCAAGTTTCAGAATTTGATGTAGTTGGTATAGCCCAGTGGTCTGTCCGCAACTAATTATTTGTCCTAGGGAGACCAAGAGAGGAATACACTAAATAGATTCAGAAGGATGTAGGTTGCAGTAGGTACTGGGAGATGAAGAACCTTGCACAAGATAGAGTGGCATGGAGAGCTGCATCAAACCAGTCTCTGGACTGAAGACCACAACAACAACAACAACAGGATTTTTAGTACCAAAATGTGCCGAAGAGGTGCAACATTTTACGCGAAAAAGATTCTAAAAAGGTGTCAATTCCAAATGCGAAAACTTATAATGGGATGTATATCATCAGGACTGATAATTATACCATAAACTAACCAGGAGAACTCACAGAAATACAGAAAAGTCTCGTGCAATACACCAGTGAACACAATGAGCTACTTCGGTTATTAATTGAGAAACATGTTGAAATAAATAACATTAGTTGCTTGTAATGTAATTCGTCACATATTTGTTAATAGAAAAGGAAGGTTCTGCCTCAACAGACAGAAGAGGTACATGTTTATTTATAAACTGTAATCAACGTTATTTTTCGTTGCCACGTTCAGGGCATCAAACTTTTTGGCTAAATTTTGCTCGAGCTTCCATTTTCCAATAATTTCAAGCGCATCCTGCATGTCTGTCAAAATGGCCCACCAGCATGAAAGCCTGTCAAAATACATCACCGATATTTGCGGTTCATAAGCGATGATGAAAAACATTTGTTTCCGGTCGGATAACGTAAATTTTCAGTCTAACTCTTCCACATAAAAGCCCATTCTAATGTATTGCAACCTTTACTGAGCGGGTTTTATCTCGATGCCAGGTGAACATAATCTTTCACTCATAAATAAAAATATTAAGTATTTTTGGAAATAAGTTATTTTTATGCGCGGTATGTGTCCCCGAAATTTGTAAACTTCTAATACACATTTAAGGCAGCTTACTGAGGGTGCACAATACAGTCACTGCTATCGGTCGTTACTTATTGCAAATTGCTCCCTTTTTTTTCAAATACCAGTACAGTTGGTAGTATATTGTTCTGACGTTTTTAATTTACCTTGTCGGAGTAGTCTTAATGTCTCCGTATGGCAAGGTTTAAAGCGTTCTAAAAAGCTGCAGATCCCAGAAAATGAGCCCTCTGTTGCCGAACGCCGGACTCGGAACGACCAATTTTACGAGGTAACAGCAGCTGACAGCTGCTAAAATGAGCAGTAAAACAGAGGTGACTCGCCTTTTACAGAGGGTTACCCGAGTACTGCAGCGGGGCCGAAACGGCACAGCTGTTAACTTGCTCCGGCACAGTTGAACTAGTCCCACATGCTTCGTTCTGTTTTCCCTCTTGTAGAGGAACACATCTCTGCAATTACGACAATGATAATAAAACATGTTAGGGAGGGGAGGAGAGGGACGGGTTGAAAAGCTATTGGCTTTTTGAATGGAAAGAACTACCTCGAAGTGCTGTTGTGAATGTAATTCCTCCACTCTCCACTTCACACCGCCATTCTGCTGCACTTGTTACGTCGTCGTTGCAGCTTGCCTCCTCAAGCCAAAAAGAAATCATGAGATACATGGACAAATCAGCTCTCAGCACTAAGCTTCACACCATCGAGGCTAGTCTTCAGGTTAGAAAACCAATGTTCTCGTGAAGTACCAGGTCAAGTAAAAAAGGCGATGGCCGACCTCCTGGAAACGCAAGGTTTTTGGTATGGTACTCATAATTTTGGACGTTTGCGAAAGTGCATTTTCCTGTAACAACATGATCCCTTTCATAAACTATCCATGAAGTTTCATCTTAATTGTTCATCTTAATTGCGTCCTTCACCTGGTCGAGGAATCTGGCATATTAATCCTCAGTTATAGTACAGTCTCACAGACAGGTAGTCCGCCAACAGCATATCTTCTAGGAAAAGGAAGTTGTGATTTTTTTAGACGATTGCTGGTTGCGGAACTTTTTCGGTCTTGGGAACTTAATTCCTTCAACGTTTTCTTGGTTCCAATATCATAAATGTGAGGGTGGTTTCATTCCCAGTCACTAATATAGGCAAAAAAATCCTTCGAAGAATCAAAATGAGTCAAAACAGTTCTCGATGTCTCAACTAATTCTTTCTTCTGTTCTCTATTCAAACATTTCGGTACTAAATCGCTGGAAGCTTCATTTCTAGCATGTTTTCTATTTGAAGCACAGGCATAACGACAAGTTGAGGACGTTAGATATTTTCTTTAACAAAAAGTATTGACTGTGTGTAGCATCCAATCCTTTCGTGGAACTTGGAATGAAATGGGAGTAGGAAAAAAGCTCAATAAGGGTTCGCTTCACAAGTGGAAAGTAGGAAGTAGAAGATTGTTCTTCGGTGTCAACAAACAGAGAAGGCGACTGAATATGGCTGGGACTAAGTTCGCGTGAAGCGGGGCGTGGAGGGAGAGGGAGCGGGTGCCACACGGTTCCCTTCTAGGCACGTTGCTTTTTTTTGTATGCAGATAATAAGTATTAATATTGTGAGAGACATGAAACGTAATGTAAATGTTGTAGCTAATAGGATAGTCAGTTACATCAGCAAGTGGCTTTGAGAGAACGCGTTACTGTTATAGTTACAACGAAACACAATGCGTACAGTTAATGACTCTGAACTCCTGTAGAAACGAAATTTTGCTGTCCAAAGGTGGTCAAACAGTCAGTGAAGTCGACTATTTAAATTATTAGGGTTGACAGCAGATGGACAGAGTCCTTGGAAGTATGTAGTTCAAGATCATATGCATATAATGAATGTTGCTCTCATCACTATAAGAATGATCTCCACTGTCTGTGACACTGGAACGCGAAGGTAGCTAATTTTTAGTTTCACTGTTATGTCTAACTGTACTATATTTTGGGGCAACCCTGTCCACTCATCAGTAATATTATTGTCCCAGAAAAGAGCCGTCAGCCTCTGAAGAAACCTGATGGCTCTCGATCTTCCACCATAAGCGAGTCCATCAAATATGAGGTAGACAAGGAGGTGGAAACGTGGGTTCTGATATGCCAAGACTGCTTGGTAGCTACAACAGGAAAACACAATTAATTAGCAGGAGTACGAAATAAGAAAATATTTATTACTTAACTGTACTATAGTCCATGATCAGTTGGTTGACAATTATGGAAGACGCGACTAGATTAAGCGTCTGTAGAATGACGTAATTTACAAGTCACAAATCTTGCAGTGGCGAATTAATCTCTTGTAATCTTGGATGTCGAATCTGGCGAATTTGAAGACTAACTTGGAACGGAGCTACTAAGACTTGATGGCAGCAACGACTGAGCTGCAGACGATGACTTACATCGGCGCTGGCTGACCACTGAGCGCGGTTACGAACTGTAGACTGGCATAACTGAATACTCTCTTGCTGCACTTCTTGTATTCCGTTTATCGAGAGAATCGCATCCGGCGGATCTATCTCTCAGACGGCGGTGTGGTCGTATGACTGACATCACAAAACCGGTTCTCAAATATGTACTTTGGGTAATTTTAACCGTTAATTTCGGTTATTTAAACTCAGATCAAACTGTTTTACTTCACAAACTTAACGAAAGTAACCACGTCAGAGTTTAGCAATAAACTTCGCAAGAACACGTAACACGAAAAAACTAAAAAATAAATTCATAAATAGTTACGAAAATGGCTATAATTTCGTTCAGTTTTCACTGAAAGAGATAATTTCGCATTTGGTAATGAGGATGTCGTAACATGATGTGTCATTGAATGTAAACTCAGTTTACATAGTTGACGACAGCTGTCAAAATCAAACATTCGGATCGTAGCGTGCCTTATGACAATAGAGAGGGCGCACATTTGCTATGATTAGTCGGCTCCCGGAATTTAATGGCATACGCTTCAAATTACGCAGACTGACACATACCCCAATCGAAAGATGCCTGATAAAACATTACCAGCATAAATGAAAATACACCCTCCAAAATAATACATAACACATCCTGTTGATTAGTATAAGCTCCACCATGCAACAGTATTATCCTCCTTTGCGTTTCTGTGGTCAATGGCTAGTCGGACGTAATCGTCGTTGTGCGGATTGTTTCGTGAGCGATTACAACGTTCCATACATACACGTTTCCCTATCTAACGTTCCGTACACTGTTTTAAAACGGTGTAGTATTTAATTCCACCCTCCGATGGCAATATTAATTCCGTATACGCTTAGCAATCACAATAGGTAATTTACAGATCCGGAGAAAACAGTGCCACAAGTCACAATCAGTTTGCAAGTGTCCATGGCAACAGTTAATGTTTCAGCGCGCGAGGCAGCTGATTACGCTACACACTAGATAATAAATTCAAAGCACATTAATTCGCGCAGTTTGGTTAGCTGCAAACGGTACACTTCTCAGTCTGACAATCCGAGTCAATCCACACAAGCATTGTCACTGTTATTCATAGTACTCCACGAAACTCCCAGTGCTCACACATTCTAACTTTTTGTTCCATAACGTCCACGCTGAAACTTAGTTGAAGTCTTTACCGAATAATAAGAACGCGTGATTCTGTCCAGCTCGATGATACAACATAAGCCTAGCGTACGCCACGACACTGCATACTTATAAATAGTGGTGGGCAGGAAATCGCGTATCTGTTAGAAATCACAGTGATTGAGAAGTCACAGATATCACAATAACAACTTTACAAAATCTAACTGCGATTTCAGTCACAGTTAGCAGTCGCAAGTAGCATTTCACATTCAACGCCGTGAGCCATCTGTTGGCCGAATTCCGTACTGGTTTCTGCGATTTCAGTGACAAGTCGCGGCTAGAAGTCGCAAGTAGCAACTAAAAAGCGCAGTTAACAGTGCCATCTGTTGGCCAAAGTTCGTACTACGCTCATCTCTGCGACACGCTATCGAGTCTAACTGCGATTTCCGTGACAAGTCGCAACTAAGAGTAGCAAGTAGCAACTAAAAAGCGCAGTTAGCAGTGCCATCTGTTGAGCAAAGCTCATACTATGCTATTCGCTACCGAGTCAAAGTGCGATTTCCGTGACAAATCGCAACTAAGAGTCGCAAGTAGCAACTAAAAAGCGCAGTTAACATTATTTTCCTAGTGCCATCTGTTGAACGACGTACGTACTTCGTTATGAGAGCCTTGTGCCTCACGAGATCGGTGTGCTGCTTGTGCATATGTAGGACTTATTTCATTAGTGGTACAAGTCCATTTTTGTTCATTTTGAGATACGGAGTCGTTAAGTTAAATGAGCGCTGAAAAATCTGCAGTTGAGATACCAGAAATATTCAAGCATATGGCTTCTTGCTAGAAATTAACCTTTATCAATGTTTGTTTCGATCATTAATTGCAGAAGCATTATAGACAGAAAAGTGGAGGTAATGGACTTGTACCACTATTGAAATAAGCCCTTCACACTATAAGACGACATGCACATTCAGCATCAGTTATGGTTGGTCAAAAACAGCTGTGACTCTGAATGTATTATATTAATAAGAAGCAACATTGCCTTTTTCTCCTGAAAATATCAAGTAACGTAACAAATGTAATTCTGCTTCCAATATGACAGTTTTGGTTAATACTCCACATGCCTACAGGACTTTGCAATGTTACACAGCAGAACTCAGACATCTGTATAAGTGTAGCGAAATGAAAACAGCATTATTGTGTCATATGAATGCCTCACTTTTATTCCGACACAGTTCAAGACTCGGGATAAAAGTTTTACACCTGGTGTTCTACATGGCAACTTCACACACAAGAACTTTTTGCCGACACTACTACCACCTACATAAGTAAGCTTTTCCTGTGTTACTTTCAAGTACTGCACTTAAGCTATTCCTGATTTCACTGGAAGATGTGCACTACCCACTTTCATATCAACAGTCTCAAAATGCATATTCTATACCTCGGGCTATGTTACAGGTCAGTGACACACCAAGATTGTGGAGAAGGGGGGGGGGGGGGGGGCCGGCGGCGGCATGTCACTCTTCAACTAGTGTTTACCAGCAAATATGTGGCGGAAAATTACGGGTATAGGAAGGCTTAAACATGTGGAAAATGAGATTTTCATTATTCAATCACTGTATTTAACATTTATTATTCCTTTAAAATCCCTTAACAACTTCAATAAAACACAGTTTAATCACTCATCTGCACACTTATTTCACAATTATGTCACTTTTAAACTGCAAATCCTCTAAGAGCTGCCTTGAATCTTTACGAGTCTCTCTCAATAGCCTTGATGTGGATAGATACGTACAGCAACCAGTAATCAAGAATCACAAGGATTATTAAACAATTTTTGCTGTCACTAATTACAAGCAATGTAATTGACAGAGTAGAGTGCTAATATTTGCTGTAATGAAAGCCACTCAATGGGGTATATTTCACATTTGCAAGAACGATCTCACTGAAGTAATTAAGTCCATCGAAACACTTAGAAACTAACCTCTCGTCTGACGAAAACGGTCTAAAGACGCAGTGGCAATTTCTCCAGATCTGTTGACAATGATATTTTGAGTTATCAATTTACTGAGTGACTGAAATGTAGTTCGGGTACCTGTGAACATAACAATATGTTAGAATTCATTTTCTAAACACGAACTATTACGATACTGTATGGCTACTTACATATTAATTACACTATTAATATTTTCACAGTTGTCTCTATAATACATAATTAAAGCCAACGGAAGAACAAACGTAAAACATACTTACCAATGACAGGTTTGTTGAGATGCAATTTTCTGTGTGGGCAGATGTAACTTTTTCATACGGTGGTAAGTCGCCGAAATCGCAGGAGTCACAGAAATCACAGAAGTAGCAGAAGTCACAGAAATCGCGGAAGTAGCAGAAACAGCAGTGGCGGTGGGATACACGACCTACGTTCCTTAACTGCGACTCTTAACTGCGACAAATCGCAGTTAAGAGTAACAGATACTGAAAAGTAGCATTCACAGAAATCACTGTTATCGTAAAATCGCAGTTTAGCCCATCACTACTTATGAACAGTCTAATGCAACAGTCGCGACACTCCGTTTTGTTTTTGTTACTCCCAGTGATAGCAGTGCCTCGAGCGGGCAGCAAGAGACACTTCTAAATATGATATAGGATGAGAGCAAATACTAACGTTTGTATTAATTTGTAAATTAGTTTATACAAAATGTAGTAATAAAAATTGCTGATAACTAAAAAAATACACCACGTCTTTGATTAATTAGCGTCCTAAGGCCAGTGGAACATACGAAACGGTGCATTATGGGGCAGTTTATTTACGATCGTCTTGTAACGCACAGACGCTTACTGAATAAAGTCGTTTTCCTTTAATGAAAAAAAAATATTATTAGACACCAGATGACATGAGCTTTTACAGAAAGAAGCCGTATATCTAGTCAGCTTTGTTCGCTACATTTTCAGCCAAGGCAGTGAATCTGGAACATGCACTGAAGAGCGAAAGAAACTGGTACACCTGCCTAATATCATGTGGGGATCCCGCGAGTACGCAGAAGAGACGCAACACGACGTGGCATGGACTCGACTAATCTCTGAAATAGTGCTTGAGGGAATTGACACCATGAATCCTGCAAGGATGTCCTCAAATCCGCAAGATTACGAGGGGGTGGAGACCTCTTCTGAACAGCATGTTGCAGGGCATCCCAGATATGCTCAATAATGTTCATGTTTGGGAGTCTAGTGGGCAGCGGAAGTGTTTAAACTCAGAAGAGTGTTCCTGGAGTCACTCTAGCAATCCTGGAAGTGTGGGATGTCGTATTGTCCTGTTGGAATTACCCAAGAGCGACATGAATGGATGCAGGTGAGCAGAAAGACGTACATGTCACCAGTCAGAGTCGTATTTAGACGTATCAGGGGTCCTATATCACTCCAACTGCACATGCACAATATCATTACTGAGTCTCCACCAGCTTGAACAGTTCCCTGCTGTCATGCAGGGTCCATGGATTCATTAGGTTGTCTCCATACCCGTACACGTCCATCCACTCGATACAATTTGAAACGAGACTCGTTCGAGCAGGTAACATGTTTCCAATCATCAACAGTCGAATGTCGGTATTGATGGGCCCAGGCGAGGCGTAAAGCCTTGTGTCGTGCAGTCATCATGGATACACGAGGGGGCCTTTGGTTCCAAAAGCTCATATCGATGATGTTCGTTGAATTCGCTCGCTGACACTTGTTGATGGTCCAGCATTGAAATCTGCAGCAATTTGTGTCTCTTCGGTCATCGTTGGTCTCGTTCTTGCAGGATATTTTTCCGGCCGTAGCGATCTCTGAGATTTGTATTTTACCGGAGCCCTGATATTCACTGTGCACTCGTGTAATGGTCGTACGGGAAATCCCCACTTCATCGCTACTTCGGAGATGCTGTGTCGCATCGCTCGTGTGCCGACTATAACACCTATATTTAGGCTCACTTAAATATTGATAACCTTCCTTTGTAGCAGCAGTAACAGATCCAACAACTGCGCCACATACTTCTTGTCATGTAGGTTTTGTCGAACAGAGCGCTGTATTATGCCTGTTCATGTCTGGGACTCTGGTGGGTAGCGGAAGTGTTTAAACTCAGAAGAGTGTCCCTGGAGTCACCTTATCAATCCTGCAAGTGTGGGGTGTCGTATTGTCCTGCAGGAATTGCCCAAGTCCCTTGGAATGGACAGTCGACATGAATGGATGCAGGTGATCAGAAAGACGTACATGTCACCAGTCAGAGTCGTATTTAGACGTATTGTATTTGAATACGCATGCCTATACCAGTTTCTTTTGCGCTTCGGTGTATACTAAATGTAATACCTGTTAATCAACGTATCAAAGAAGCCACCAAAACTGTAGCTTAAGGAAAAATAAAACAAACGTGATAATAGATAGTCAAAAGCAATAAAACAGTTTCCCAATACAGGAGAAAACAATTTCAGAAGTGATACTAAATCTGAGCCACAAACGGCAAGAATCTTCAACACATTTGCTTTTGAAGCAGAAATTTAGAAAATTATTCGTGTATTAGAAAGTCGAGCCAATAATTGGACTCCATGAATAATTTATAAATGTGAGAGAAAATGCCTATGATAACAACAACAGACAAGCACAGAAATATGTTCTTCTCATGGATAAAATGTGCTTATATTCTCTTGCTTTCACACCATTAAGTTACAGATGTAGACATATTCAGATGTATTTCTTCGTGACTCAGTGGTAGCTTATGTCATTGTGAAACGTCCCCTTAGAAAAATTGTACACGACTGGTCTATGTGAAACGTCCTCTTTGAACAATTACACACGAATGTGCTTAAACTGACACACAATATCTTTAGCGCAACGCAATCTGACTTCCAAAAATCCCTACGAAAGAATGGCCCTGACTATCATGAACCTATACGTTTCACAAATCACTTACCTCACAAAAATCTTCGTTGCTCAAGCTACTGCAATACAGCTAGCGCCACTACTGCCAGCTAAATAAAAGATTCAAACTACTGAAGGCACTAACTACTGATAGGCATAGTTAGCAAATGAAAGATTTTAATAGAGAACAAACAATGTATTTATCTCACTAGTCATAATATATATAGCAGTTCATGACACCAATTCTTACAAATTTCAAAACTCCGCCATCTCTCTCCCCACATCCACCACTGCTGGCGGCTCACCTCCAACTGCGCAACGCTACCCGCTGTTAGCATCCAGCTGCCGCTGCCCAACACTACAATGGCAGACAACAATGCAAACCAGCCACAGACTGCACACGGCACAGCCAGTGATTTTTCATACAGAGCGCTACGTGGTGTTGGCGTTACCAATAAAAATACTTAAACAGCCTACTTACATAGGCCCCATGCTCCCCATAAAAAAATTTACAAATTGTTTTGGGCAGTGGCCAATACAGATTTGAAAAATTTTTTCATAATTACAATAACAAAGATATCAAATGCACACACTTATTGATACAATGTTGGTGAAAAGCTAAAATTTTCTCACAGTCCATAAAGACAGTCCTGATCGTTCATCACAGTAAAATTGCAGTGTTTTTCTCAAAGTCTGAGTAGTAAAAGAAAATGCGCACGGAAGTAGTGGATTTCCATGCAGTCTTGAATAAGTAGTGTTGTCCCTCCAACGAAAGACAGTGCTGACTCTTGACATGCAGACAGGTAATGGGCCACAAGAGAGTCAGTCGATGTTGAAGACTATCGGTAGGTAGGTCATCACAGAGCAGACCCACTGTAGTCCTGGTAGAGATTAGGGTATTGGTGGACCACCAGAGGTACAGACCCACTGCAGTCCATGTAGAAATAATGGTATTGGTGGGCCATCGAAGGTGCAGATCCACTTCAGTCCTTGTAGAGATGGCCAACAGCCATCTGTTGCGAATGTGCAGGTGCACAATCACCCTCGAAGAGTCTTGTGGAGAATATAGCAAGTCCATAAACCACCACTTGTCCAATCACAAAGACTTTGTTTGAAATGTCCTTAGAACCAGCAATGCTGTTGTCCAGTCCCTTGCTGAATTATTAACACATGTGCAAACACTAACAGTCCCTACTTCTCACATATTGTCCATATACTATGACCAACAGAAACATGTGCAGTGAAATGTAATTTACAAGTTACTTAATTTGATGAACTGGTGTCAATTATAATTTTATAACATAAGAATGCAATAACAAAGGTGCAAAATACATCTTTAAAGGACATAAGACTACAGATATCATTTGCAGTAGTACAGGCTTTACAATAGAATCGAAATAGCAAATACATCAGTGTTACAAAAATTATGACATAATTACATACATAAAAGATCAGAATAACTTTTGAAACATCAACTTCACACATGAGTATTAGAACAAAACAGAATAAATAATGTGTAAACATCTTTACAAAGTAAATAGCATGTTATTAATGCAAATTATATTTGAGGATAACAGTATTCCTCATCATAGTGAATGTAGCTTAGTATTAGAAAAATTCTGCAACATAAGTCTTATCAGATAAACATTTAAAGACAGGAAGAACATAAATACACAAGGGTACACAAACACATAGTGGGATAACACAAGGACAGGGCAGGGTTTGTTTTACTGCAGTATTTTGCAAACAAAACTTTCTTTACTTCTCGGAGATCTCCCTTCGTTTTTCATTATTTCCAAAAAGTCCTATCTATACCTGCTTTCTGTACTTTTCTCATCCTCTTTCAAAAATAGTTTTTCTCCACTATACACTACTTTTTTTGGCCAAATCATTTTCATATAGCTTCTCAATGCTTCTCTTCCAATTCATCATAGTTAGTTTCTTATATAGTCTACCCCCTCTTAAGCTAACTTAAAATCTACTGAGCTCAGATGCTAAACTAAGGGATGACGCAATGCAGCAGCACAAAACGATTAACACATACAGCAATGAATAAAAAATGCAAGTAAGCATAGCAAGCAGCAATAAATGTAATAACTTATACCTAAACATGACAAACCCACAAGCAGAAAAAATAGTACACTAAAGACAACAATGCAGATAAGGGAAAGTTATAATCACATCTTAATGACTATGTAATTAAAGTGGTGCACCACAACTTATTCTATTAAATAAATTACCAAGTACTTGAAAAGAAAATTATGTATGCAGTTCCTGTTACTAGTCCCTTCTTATTGTTCTTTCCTTTCCAAGTGCTCCTTTTCTTTAAGAATGTGGATCATAAAATTATTATTTAACAGATCTGTTGACAGAAAGTTTTCACATTAGCAAATGCATTTACTTTTATTTTATAAAACCAATGCTGTAACACAGCTGGAAAACAGATATCAAATGAAACAAGCAACTATGAAAGGCAAAGCATAAAAATATCATTCAATAGTCATGTGGCATTTCATAAGTTAGTACAAATTCTCTCAACTCTCGTAGAAAGACGCTTGTCATTGTCAGGTATGCATATGTAAGAAAATATCTTTCCAAGTAATGAGCGTGTCGTTTTTGCGATGCTTTCTACAAAGGAATTTCAATAGCGAGGGTAATGGCCTCTTAATTTTTTTTCCACCTGTGCCTCTGAAAGGCACACACTAATGGCTTGTTTCCCGGTGGCTGTCGCCCAGCTGGGTGCCCACGACGCATTACGTCCAGGTGGTCACTTAACTTTCTTACCGAAATATTTACGACACCAGTTTCCGCTACAGTGGCTGTCTCATATAAAAAATTTCACAGGTCAAGCATTTGCGTTACAAATATGTAGAAACAAAATCCTGTAAATATAACAGTGTCCAAAAATTTTCGGCGGCATTGTGGTACATTCACGCATTTACATACATTTCATCTCTTAAAGTACGATTCTTGGTTTCCAACCACCTTTTTCACAAACCAGAGTCCCTAACCACTACTCATTATTCCTTACCTTATTACACATATACATACTCGTCCACACTTCTTCAATATTTCATCATAACAAATAAGTAGCATAATCAAATTCCTCATATAGCATCAGCTTATTGATCATAAACATGCCACAACAGCATAATACACATCGTCATCGTAATAATAACATCATAACATCTCAGTCAAATTCTCAAAATCGTCGTTGCTTCCTCCAATAATTTCAAAACCTAAAAAAATTCTCTGCTCATGTCAAAAGTGTCATCTACCTCAAACGTACTTTAAAAATCATGATCCCATACCAAATATGTCATTGAAAGCTCTCATAGTATCACAATGGTTCCGAAAAAATATGAACAGTTCACAAAGTACAGACAAAATACAACTTCGTAAGTGTGAAGTTATCCAATGGTGTAATTACGTAAACATCTGTCACTGACGTAGTAATAAAATGTTTGTCTCTCTCAGTTACATTATCAGATAGCTGTGTAATTTATGTGTTAGAGAAATATGGTACCGATGTGTAAAGTTGTATAAGCAAATACCATATTAGCTAGAGCTCCTTGTGCTTGCCAAACACATTGTACACAAAGTAGGCGTGTACCCCCCTGAGGATTAATGTAATTATATCCTCAGGTGTTACAGATTACAGCAATGGAATGAAATGTATCACGGAAAACTTTCTTTGTAATTCAAATATGTTGAAAAATAAATAGTTTAATGCGTGTCCTGTAGCGCTAAATGTACGTCTTGCTGTAAGACAATCTCTGTGGAAGTGTCGTAGTTATTGTCCTCCGAAAGCTAAGTTCTGCAGAAGTCAATGTACTTACCTCATGATAAACGAAATTGAAATGCTTTGCGTATAGATATCTTAGTTATTACGCTTATTGCCGTGATGAAATAAGTACTGTACTGTACATATTGTTGTGCTACAGAAAAGGCTGTCTCATTGTAGCTATACCACAAACGTTACTACTAAAACATGTTTTATTTTCCAGAAAAATTCAGAAAAACTGTGCAGATATAAAACAGATACAGTGCAAAAGCAACATTGTAAATTGTCACTCATTAGTAGCGTTGTGATAAAATCGTGTAGCTGTAACATAAACTAACCACTGAGTCATGTGGTATCTCACAGAAAGTACTTTAAATCCAGAATTTATTTTCAAGTAAATCAAAATGTTGCATTAAAATCTCATTAGCAGTACTGGTAACTGTTCTAAGTATGTCAGCCTTATATTCGTTACGTAATCGTGCAACTAACAAGCAAGAATGTACACGCACAATAACACTGTAATGTCTGTTCACTATAACAATGCATTCGTAATTTCTGTTAAAATAAGTTCTCTTGGTTCTTGACTGGGTATTTAACTTCAAACGTTGTTGCATGTTAACAGTTTCTAAGTCTGACAAATTGTACTAGAAATGTGAAGTGAAATTTTTTATGGCAAAGACAAACTTAAAAAGAAGATTATCTCTTAATAAAAGGTTTTACATGTAAAATGTGGTGTAAACCTTTACTCTTCCTAGTATGCAGACTGTCAACTGAAAAGCAATTATCATGTGGTTACGTCGGTAAGGAACACTGGAATTTTGCTCCAGGTTAGCCTATGTTATTTTTCTCTGAGCCCGCCGGCGCACACAGCTGCCTGCGGTGGGAGTCATTGTCTGTTACTTTGTTGGCGCGCGTCGTTATTGGGATTTGGAGACCTAACTTCTACAAATTCACCTTGTCGAGAGGGCCCTGTCCTGTAGGAATCCCGCCAGTTATGATGCAATTCAGGTCTGTCATTTTGCCAGTAGATTCCATAGTTTCTTTCTTGTCGGCCACGTGGTGGAGAATTACTTCCTGAATCGTAATTGCGCGCTGGACCGTTGCGTCTGAAGTTATTCTGTCTCCCGTGATAATAATAATAGTTCTGGTTGCCATATTGTCTGTTTCTATGATTGTCTCTGTCATGTTCATTACTACGCAAATACGATCTTTCTCTGTAACTAATATTCTGCCACTGGTTGTCATACGGGTGGTGTCTGTTTTGGTCACGATTTGTGTTGTACGAATAGCCTTGTCGTGTATTATTTCTGTCATCGCGGAATTGTGACAGGTGTGACCTGTAATTGTTGTGTTCCTGTTTTCGCGTTCCGCGATTGTCAGTGTCAATTTCCAGTTCTTGTAACAGTCCCTGAAAAGCTTCAATGTCGTCTTTGCAACGTCCTGCCAAAATAATATGTCGTAAATGTTCAGGTAATTTAGTTAAGCAAATGCGGATGAGTTCTGAGGGGCTGTATGGGTTTGACAGGTACTTATTCTTGTGCAACATGTCTTCAAAATATTTCACAAGACTGGAAAATTCAGATTGTTCGAAACGTTTCATCATTATAATGCTATGTTTTACTCGGTCTTGTGCAGCTTGAGACCAATATGCTGAGAGGAAGGCATGGTAAAATTCTCCTTCACTGTGGCAATCGTGAATGACCGATCGCATTCTTACAGCTGGTTCATTCTCTAAGTAGCCACACATAAATTCTAATCTGTGTTCTAATGACCAGTTGGGAGGAAAACAATGAGAGAATTGATGGAGCCACGCTTGTGGATGAATGTCGTTGCCAGAATTCTTAAATGTTTTGAATTTACGTGCAGTAATGAACAGCTTATAGTCAAAATCATCGTGTCGGCGGGTAGCATATCGGTCATTGTTACGTCGTATCGGCGGTTCCATCTCAAAATTCGGTGCACCTTGCCAATTACTTTCATGATTTCCAAAGTGCCCTGTGTTATTATTTTGTGGCTGTTCCGTATTTCTATGTCCCTCTTCCCGTATTGGAGCGCGAGTGTCCTCTGAAATACGTAATTGTTGTATTACCTGTGTCAGCTGATCTTGTACTTCCCGGATTTCTCTTTGGTGTTGCGTACTAATTTGATTCAGACTTTGTTTGAATTTCCTAATTTGTTCGCTCTCTTCTGTGTCATTAAAGACTACCGGTTTTGTGTCATTCAAATTATCATCTACCTTCGTAGATAAATTATTTAGCTGATCCGAAAGTTCAACTACTTTCTCTGATAATGAACTAATGTCCTCCATGTGTCTTTCTGAACCAATTTTCAGAGTATCTACTGTGTCCTTTAAGTTTTCTTGAGTTTTTGCAAGTTGCGTAACCGAATCGATAGATGCAACTGAGTCAATTTTAGCTTGCAAGGTCTCATGATTTTCATGAACAATTGTTTGCAGTTCTTTTATGGCTGCTTCGTGATTCTGTAATGCATTTTCATGCCGCGAAAAAATAGGTTGGAAATGCTCACAAATTTGTGTTTTTACGTCATTACAGACTTTTTGACATTTCGATTCGATTTTATGTAATTCAGTAGTTAAATCTTCACGTGTTTGTTCAAGCGTATGTTCCACTGAGTCTAACTTTTGAAGCTTTTGCTCCATTGCGTCTAACTTTTGCCCTGTTTGTCTCTGATTTTCTTCCATTGTGTCTAACTTTTGCTGTGTTTGTCTCTCATTTTGTTCCATTGTGTCTAACTTTTGAAGATTTTGTTCCATTGTGTCTAACTTTTGAAGCTTTTGTCCCATTTGTTGGATTAACTGTAATAACAGTGCACTGGTGTCTGAAACATGTTCCTCAGTGCTTTTCGGCATTGCATTTGAACCGGCAATATTCGCATTTTGAAAAGCAGAAAATGTGTCTTGATTTATTTGAGAAAACGGTGAGGACGCAAAATCTGAATCTACAGTATTTGCAAGATTGTGTCCTGTCATTTCGGAATCCTGAGGCGAGCTGTTGCCGACCGATCGATCGATAACGCTTCCCTGTTCACTAATTGTTTCACTGCCTACACCATTATTTGCAACCCGCTCTATTTCCCTACACACAATTACCAAATTACTACTTTGAACATTAGTTAATTCATTAAATGGTGGCGCTAACACACTGCTTTCGTCTTGACTGTCATTTCTCAGTTTACTTTGGAGCCTAGTATTACGTTTTTCACACGCCATTATTGTCACAATTTTTTACACGACAACTCAGAAAAACACAATTTGAAGAACAAAAATAAGAGAACACATTAACATAGCACTGAAAATAATATCTAGTTAATTGCAAGCGCAGCTGCGAAATACTTCGTGCAAAACTACATGCATGCCACAACTATTTTACTGTACAACAATGAAAGACTGCAACTACAAAGGAAATTCTCTCTATGATTACGCGCTAGCAATAAACAAAAGCTACACTAATTACACAAACTACAAGGAAAAAATCAGAAGATTCCAGTGAGGTATCCTCGGCTAAGGGTCGACATATGAAACGTCCCCTTAGAAAAATTGTACACGACTGGTCTATGTGAAACGTCCTCTTTGAACAATTACACACGAATGTGCTTAAACTGACACACAATATCTTTAGCGCAACGCAATCTGACTTCCAAAAATCCCTACGAAAGAATGGCCCTGACTATCATTAACCTATACGTTTCACAAATCACTTTCCTCACAAAAATCTTCGTTGCTCAAGCTACTGCAATACAGCTAGCGCCACTACTGCCAGCTAAATAAAAGATTCAAACTACTGAAGGCACTAACTACTGATAGGCATAGTTAGCAAATGAAAGATTTTAATAGAGAACAAACAATGTATTTACCTCACTAGTCATAATATATATAGCAGTTCATGACACCAATTCTTACAAATTTCAAAACTCCGCCATCTCTCTCCCCACGTCCACCACTGCTGGCGGCTCACCTCCAACTGCGCAACGCTACCCGCTGTTAGCATCCAGCTGCCGCTGCCCAACACTACAATGGCAGACAACAATGCAAACCAGCCACAGACTGCACACGGCACAGCCAGTGATTTTTCATACAGAGCGCTACGTGGTGTTGGCGTTACCAATAAAAATACTTAAAACAGCCTACTTACAATTGAATCAGTGTGATTGCGCTGTTTTTACATGTATTTCGCGATGCTACATAACCCTTGCTGACTGACTAGCACTACTCCGTTACATGTATTTCGCGATGCTACATAACCCTTGCTGACTCACTAGCACTACTCCGTTAATTACGTAGAAAATGATTACAAACAGTCATTATTCTTACGATCATGTGACAGACTGCTGTCTCACCGCTTAGAGCGCTCGAGTCGCTTCAGCTGTCAAACGGTAACAATTTTTGCACCAGAGAGTGTCGTGACTGTTCAGTTCGACAGTTCGACCACAGTACTATGTTAGCCTGTGGTTCGACTACAACTATTGATACCTCTCTCACCACAGTTCATACAACAGTGCTACATAGTACATTTGGTTTTACACAGCGCATTACAGATAAGCATTACAAAGAAAATGAAACACGCATTGAAACTCTTGCTTATTGCGTCATTAGGAGATTTCTGTAACAATACTAATAAATCTAAACATAGCTATGTTTCATATCATAGAAGGAAACAAAAATGTTTGCTACACAAACAATGATATAGGCCCTACGTACAGAGCAACTCAACATGAAGGCAAGAAAAGAATGGAGATGGCGCTATAGACCATTGAGGTTAAAAAAGAAGGGAGGTGTTATTACGTCCCAAACTTGGTGCCGATGTCCGCCATCTTAACTAGCCCAAAACATTAGGTTCCCCCTCTGATTCCTTCCTATGACCTCATTCTTACGTGCCTGTGTCCAGTTTAGACAGTGTTGGGTCCTTTCATTGTGGGCAGACATAGCTGTTTCATCAAAAATGCCAGCTTGCGTTGTTTACAGGTGTACTAACTGATCCTGTCGCAGTCTAAAGGAATCACATTTCATTCGTAAGTGGAGGAGTTCAAGCATTATTTTCTGTTGTATACATGAATTAAGTTTTTTGTAGTAGTTTTATTTCCGTCATTTAGATTTGTCTTGATTCACACAGAGTCCGTTCTTTCTCTTCTTTCCTGTGTCCCTCATTGCCTTCCAAATCGCAAACTTTCCGACACCCGAGCCACACTGTATCAAATCTCCCGTCCCCGCACAACACGCGGCATGTAACCGCCCTGATTGTTGGGTCAGCATCTGATGCCCTAAATTCCTCTGGCCGATAATTAGTATTTATTTTACACATTCCCTCCCTTTTAAAAAAGATTCTCTGTTGAACAGCCGGAGACAGCGTTCATGTGTCTGTGAGTTTTGTGTGTATGATTTTATAAATGTGTGTATGTCTTTGCTTCCTTTCAGAAGAAGACTTTGCAGTAAACTTATGTGAACATTCTTTTCGTCGTGCCTGCCTGCTGCCTGGCGTGTGAGTAGCTATCTGTCCGACTCACAGTACAGTTTTCCATCATGAAGTTTGTTGTACATAATGCACTGCACCTCAATAGTTATTGGCGAGAAATATTATGCGAAAAGAAACAAATAGGTTACTGGTGGTAAGATAAACTTATTTGTTACACAGGTTAGGCTGTCACTACTAACCAAATGACTTACCTACAAGTTAAAGCAAAATATGCTTTTTACGGGGGCTAAGCGTTCTACACCATGAAACGATGAAACATGTTTAAAAATTTGTCTTTTTTTATCCTGTAAATTGCTGTTATCGGTCATGCACTGAATGACGCATCATAGATAAGATTTCAAATTGAGGAGTATTTAAACGACAGTGGAATTAATGAACTGGCAGTCTAATAAAACAAGAACTCTATTCTGCCTAGAGCTATACTTGCATGCAATTCTGTTTCTTTGACATTTCAATAATCGTTTACTTTGTTGACATGCACAAGGTACGATAGCATGGCTTGCTTCTTTCCTCACGACACATTTGTATGGGCTAACAAAGAACACTAGGCAAGTTTCTTTGTAAAAAGTGAGCATTAAAAATGTTGTGCATACAAGAAGAAAGCTGAAAAAGTAACAAAGAAGAAGCAGTAACAGTAAGCAAATTAGCATTGGTTTCGGATTTCCAGCTTCATTTGCCATAGACACAAATGCAGTAAAAGACGTATTAAGCGGTTTGTGAAAGCACGCTTGCCACTTCACTTCCTTCTGTTGTTGGTTACTTGAAATATATCAACAAAAGAAGTTACATTAACGAGACCGAAAGTGTCGTGTTACTAGGTCAAATACGCATTCAAGAACGGGAAAAACTTTCGAAGTTGTCTTTCTAACACTATGTTATTCATGTAAGCACTGAATTTTTAGTATTTGAAACAGTTTTTTCGTACACACGACAGAAATAATGAATAAGAAGCAATCGTAAACAATAGTCTGTTAATGTTTGGGCCATTTAAGATGGCGGCAGGCGCCACATACTCCGGCTTCAAAACAACGACAGCTCACAAGTGTATAGTGCCATCTCCCTTTCTGTTTTACCTTCATGGAAATAAAGCGAATTTTGTGGTCGGCGTTTTTAGATCTTTGGGATGGCAACTCTTCCATCCCTGTACACCACCATAGGTTTGTTGTTGTGATACTGATTGACTCAGACGAGAGTGCAACATTCGTTCAGTGAACATTAGACGGAAAAACTACACGTCCTCGGATAACACCTTAAGCATTGTACAGAAAGGTGTGCCCCATTAATCAGGTTTCAATTTCAGAAGGCTTCCAGCAGAGCTAAACAAACTGAGTGACAAGCCCAGCGTATTCAGATCCAAGATTTCCTTGTGACGCACTTCTATTCTGCACAGTACTCCCTTCCAGTAGCTGAGAACTTTTCTCTGCAATAATTCCTGAAATTTTTTCGTGTTTTTTAATTCTTAAATTCTTTTATTTATGAATTTTCTAAACAGAATTCTCTAAACCAAGTAGCTCTGGCTCACATGGTGCCACGAAACATGACAGGTAAATAAATACGTTCAATTAATCCAATTTGCACTCCGGAGCTATTCAGCACGTGGAATAAGTTTCTGAAGGATGTATCACCGGGCCTAAAGAATAATTTTTTAAAGAACGATATTTCAATCATGCAGGGGACATCAGTGATTGTTGAAATGGTTTTTTAAATTATTATTTATTGTCCGGCACAATAATGCAATTTCAATAAGAAATGGTCGATTCCGGACGTCATAAGCCATCTTCACATTATAAGAAGGAAGCACTAGTTCACTCCCAAACACTTTGAGTAGCTCGTTATCATCAAATCGGTTTTGTCAGAGTGCTTGAGAAGCAACTACTGCTTCCTTCTTGTCACCTGAATATGGCTGCTGACGGCTGAAATCTGCTATATCTTATGAAAAATGTAGGCAATTATTCTGAATAATAAAAAGTTAAAAAAAATCTTAACGTAGTATTATACAGCCAAACGGTTCCAAATAACTGTTTGGTACATTGACCTAGGTTTCGACAACTCTACGGATGTCTTTATCAGAATGTAATTTCGAGAAAACGTAAAATTACATTGTGAGAAAGAATTAGCAGAATTATGAGCAGATATTCTCAAGTAAAAAAAAAAAATAAAATAAAACACGTTCCAGCCTTTCACCATTGCTTTCTCGCAGTGTAATTTTACGGTTTCACAAAATTTCTTTCTGATGAAGACAGCCTTAGAGATATTGAATCCTCGGTCAGTGTACCAAACAAATATTTGCAACCGATTGTCTGTATAATCCTATGTGGAAACTAATACACGGTTGCTAAGAAACAGCCGTGTTTAAAACTGTTAAGTTTTTTGAACAGTATCAGGAATCGTCTCGTGGACAGCGTTATTTCTTGCCAGTCCTTCAATGTTGTGAGCCACACACTTCGGGCTTTATCTTCAGCGGTTAAATTCTCAGTGTTGAAGCGAAACACACAGTTTTTGACAGTGCTTTAGGAAGGACACTTCTTCCCTAGCATCGCGACTTCTCTGTGCTAGTGTCCTTTACGTATAAACTGTACCCAGACATTTCATAGTGCCCGTAATTCCACAGAAACGAAACTTGCTTGTGCTTCTGGCCTCTCTCTTTCATACTCAACTTAAAAAGAATACGAAATTTGTAACATATGGAGAATTACAAACCAACTATGTACATTTCATATGATATCAAATTCGGTTTTCAGTTCTAGCTGGAAGTGGACAAGGCACCAACTTCTCAGCCCCGCCTCTCTCAGTACAGTTTCTTTGTTTATATGTTCCACCACGACCCGCTAGAGGCGTTGCCCATTCCCAAATTACGAATGTGCATAAGTTGTAGGAGAACTAGAAGTAGTGTCAGCAGTATTCTTGCGATTTATGCATAGTTCGTGCAATTCCACATGAGAAGGGACAATGCCTGAGACGGGTCGTGCTGAAATAAAGAACGAAGTGCAGCTGGAGACACAGTGTATTTTTTTTCATCATCCATATCCCTGACGGAACTCACTGTGAATAAATTTCTCTCTAATGTTGCCTCGCAATTACTGAATATGTCTTCCGAATATAGTCCTAATCAGGGGTATTTTCGGGAACTGTGTCAGGACGCAAATTTCGGCTCCTCGTTGCGACTTCGCCCACTTTGAAGGTATGGAATTTGAAATTGAAATAAGTAATAATGAATATGAATGAAAAAGACTCCTTAGTGTTGGTTTTCAGTTTTAATTGTTTTTAGTTTTTTTAAAATTTATTATATGCAGTGAATTTACAACACTTCAGGATGTATAACATTTTCTTTCTCATCACATTAACAGTATGAACTAGTTCTCTGAACTGGCATTCGTGGAAGGGCAACGTACTAACGTACTATTGACAGTGTAAAAAAAAAAATTGTCTAATTGTTTAAATGCCCTGGTACTGTAGCTAAAACCAACTGCGAGAAAGAAAATTAAAACGTAGCATTTTGTTTCTCGGAGTCTTTTTAACAGAAAACCTGTGCACTTTTGTTTCAAGAAATACGTACCTATGGCCGACGGAATGTTCATTTGAATATCGTGTAAAAATTTGATGTAAAGTGGTCAATAACTTTCTAAGATCTTGAGTCAACGTTTCCCCTTAATATGTTGGTATACGGTAGATCACAAAGCGACCAATAGTAAGTCGAGACACGGTAAAGCGGATAGTTACAGGTTACCTATCTAATAGCTTCCAGGGGCTACAAAAATTTGATTTTCAGTATTTCATATAATTATGGACGGGATTTAAAAATTTAAAATTCTGTCATAATCTACTCACTAAGAGGTATAATCTTATTTACAGGCATGAGACAGTAAGACAGGTGTTTCAGTTAGAAACTGTGTCTATGTCTCGAGGCAGCATAAGTCATGGCGTGCAAATACGCAGACTCCATCCATTCAGTATTTTAGAATGAGAGCACTTCGCGATTTCCAACAAACTTTATACATAAGTATAAAGTTTGCTGGCATAATTTCAAGCCTTAGAGAAACTTTTTCTTGCTGATAACCCCCACAAACAGACGAAAGATAAAAGCTTATTCCTTAGACATTTGCGTGGTTCGTGCAACAAAACTTTAGCATCAGGCATTAATTTATTACTTCTTTACTACTATAGTGGGTACACATTCTGCCGACAATATCCAAATATAGAACTGAATGTTCCTGTGAAGTAAATATCATTGTACGACACATAGTTTAGGAGATATGAAGCCACAAACATCGAGATGCTTGAAAATCTAGCTTTTCCTTAAAGCGGAGTGCAAATTACCGAGACTGTACTTATCTATTGAGTCATAATAGGAGCATACAGGGACTTCCAACAAGCTTTAAACATAATTTCAAACCTTTTGTAAACTTCGTGTCGGTTACATGCTTAATGTAAAATAAGTAAAACATTGTGCACAGAGTTTGTCAAGACGACAACTTGAAGTAATAACGTTTTTATTTGTCAGAGCTATGTGTTTGTGAAATTGTGTGATGAGTAGAATTTATAAAAGTGGTTGTAGTTCTGACAGGGACTGAGTTTTTGTCATAACGTCTGTATGTGTGTGTGTAAAAAAGAAACAAAAAAGAAAAAAACGCAGATGACTAATATCTTATTGTTAGCCTGCTCTAATCTCGGCGATATCTGTCACTGGTATTTAACTTGTTGTTCAGGAATTATATGTCATAATGCACTGCACGTCTACAAAATTACACTATGAGAACGATCGAGATTTGACTGTGATTCATCCAAAATGTAAGAGCCGTGAAGATTAAGATGCCGAACGCTATGGAACGTTTGTGGTTCTCAGAAATAATGTCGCTAGTGCTGTATTTCTGGAAATATGCGTACAATAGCATTTCTTATCGGACGTTCTTAATGTGTGTACTGGATTTTCCTCAACTGTGGATTTGTGGAGGTGAACAGAAGCTGAACAATGTTTAGAACCTTTTCCTATTATGAAGATTCATGTACAACACACGAAGAAAATTTGACATTTGCTGACAATGTACAAACAAGAGAAGGAAGCTAGTGGGGTAATGGCGTTTCAGCCACACTCTACACTTGGAGGACCTAAGCACGCGAATTCTGTACGAATCAGAGTCTACTATTGTCGATGTTTGAACAACCGCCACAAAACTAGACTGGGGATTGACCAGCACGTATGTACCTCGTAAAACACCCAGGGGCCGTTCATAGTGTTCAAAACTTGGTCACTTTGTGACAGTCCTGCCCAGGAAACAGACATTTTGCAAAATGTCATTTACGGTATAGTGTGTGGTTTGTAAGAAAGGGTGCAGAATCGTTGCATAATATAACTGATTTCTAGCTTAATGCCTAAGGCTGGAAAGCAATAATAATATCATTAATTCATTGCAGATTTAAACTAAATGAGCTTGATTTATAATCCGGTATGGTGCCTATTTGAGCGATGATATTCAATCCGTCGGGACGACAGAATTACCCCACAGCTAAATGCACGTATTGCCTGCGTCTTTTCTTTTTGATGAACCTTATTGGTTCGCATGCGACGTCACACCTCGGATACTACTGGTGATGGAAAGGTAGGTAGAGTCACGTGCCTTGGATAGCCCTTGGGCTAGATACCATTTGTATACCTAACAGAAGGGCCATCTTATTTTAACCATCCTACAGTACAGAATCGATATTTGAAAATTACATTGAATATTACACAGCTGCGGCAAATGGAGCAAATCGGTTGGTTCCTTTTTGTACTAGATGTAGTCTACGGTGCGTCTTAAGCGGCTTATGGAGGCACCATTTAGTTCATGGTCGGTTCCTAAGAAAACCGGGAAAAGGTGTTTTTCACCATATTTTCACTGTCAGCAACGGATGCTAAATAACTAACAGCGGCAAATTGCTCAATTTTAACGGTATATTCTCTACACGTTTAGAAGTGCCACCTTCCCTTTGCATATAAACCTTTATCGGTTATCGAGAAACACCCCAAAAATATGGGTTCTGGTTGCCAAAACTGAGCCGCGGATTCCAAGACGGCTATGCGCAACAAATGACTGTAATTTTTACGATATATTCCCAAGATCCATATTTCGAACCGTAGTTGTATACATAAAACAGGCACGCAAAATCCAATGTGAGGCAAAATTTTGATAAAGAAATGTAGCACGGACGAAACTAATGTGTTGTGTCTACGTTACCATCGGAAAGGTTCTGGGAACCCCTTTTTGTAATACTTACGAACACGCAAAATTTTTGTGCACCTGGTATCCGGCATTGTAATTCTGTCAGAGACAGCAAAGGACTTGGAAGAGCAGCTGAACGGAATGAACAGTGTCCTGAAACGAGGATATAAGATGAAAACATAAAGAAAAGCAAAACGAGAGTAATGGAATGTAGTCGAATTAAGTCGGGTGATGCTGAGGGAATTAGATTAGGAAATGAGACACTTAAAGTAGTAAAGGAATTTTGCTATTTGGTGAGCAAAATAACTGATGATGGTCGAAGTACAGAGGATATAAAATGTAGACTGGCAATGGCAAGGAAAGCGTTTCTGAAGAAGAGAAATTTGTTAACATCGAGTATAGATTTAAGTGTCAGGAAGTTGTTTCTGAAAGTATTTGTACGGAGTGTAGCCATGTATGGAAGTGAAACATGGACTATAAATAGTCTGGACAAGAAGAGAATAGAAGCTTTTGAAATGTGGGGCTGCAGAAGAATGCTGAAGATTAGATGGGTAGATCACATAACTAATGAGGAGGTATTGAATAGAATTGGGGAGAAGAGGAGTTTGTGGCACAACTTGACAAGAAGAAGGGACCGGTTGGTAGGACATGCTCTGAGGCATCAAGGGATCAGAAATTTAGCATTGGAGGGCAACGTGGAGGGTAAAAATCGTAGAGGGAGACCAAGAGATGAATACACTACACAGATAAAGAAGGATGTAGGTTAAAGTAGGTACTGGGAGATGCAGAAGCTTGCACAGGATAGAGTATAATGGAGAGCTGCATCAAACCAGTCTCTGGACTGAAGACCACTAAAACAACAACAATATCCGGCATGAAGTATAACATTAGTTTTGCGTTATTCCAATTACAAATAGTAAACTATCGAAATTTTACTGACACATAAAGTTCTTTTCATAAGAGTTACATGCCCTGCTGCAGCAAGGAAAATAGAGAACCAGCGGAAAAATGCTCATAACAGAGCACAAAAAAGACGAATATGCTCCTGTTTTCAAGACTTTGACCGAAGAATGAGGTTCCAACTGTTCATTCTACCTTCCTGAGCACCTTTAAAATTTTTCCCAAAAATGTTGGCATGCTTACATATTCGTTGCTTTTCATGCCGACAGAGAAGGAGACAGTGGCGTACGAAAGAGACTGAAAAGTAATAAATACTGGAAGACCGTAGACAGTGGTTGTGGTGTAGAAAGCGAGAAGGGGACAATAGCAGTTTGTGTGAGCGAGAGGGACACAGTGGCAGTGGAACATAGTTGACAGTGGCAGAACAGTGCCAGGAAAAAGTTGAAGGAGGCAGTACCAGCGGGAGAGAAATAAACAGAAGAGGAAAGTGGAAGTGGATGAGAGCTAGTGATAATGCGAGACCGCGTTTATGACAATAACAACAAGAAACAGACAGATAGTTACAGCGAGAATAGACAGTAGCCGTGGGAAGGAATGAATGAGACAGTAACAGAGAGATCAAAAGGGAGACAGTGGGAGGATACACTTATAGGACAGAAAGAAGGAGGTGGTGGCCGTGCGTCAAGAGACAATGACACAGACACAACGAGGTAATGACAATGAGTTGGGGAGAATGGGTGAGTGTGAATGGGCAAGTTAGGGTGGATAGGTACGAGTAACTTCACCGATGGACTAATGGGTGTGAGCTACACTGACGGGAAAAAAATCACAGCACCAGGAACGAGTTGTGTAACATAAACGAAAGTTGATAGGCGTGTTTCTAAATTTTAAAGATGATGTCTATTCAGATTTCGTGGCAGTCGCGTAACAGTGGGGATAGACGTGTCATATGAGGACGCAAATCAGCCTTGTTTTAAATACACGCTGTAACGATCGTGAGCATTATCTTCGAAATTGGACGTGATGAGTTGATGTTAGTCAAGAATGCTTTTAAGGCGATAAAGGCACCCCTATTAACATCTGACTGAGTTTGAACGAGGTCGTGTAATAGGGCTACGAAAAGCGATATTGCGGAAAGACTTGTCAATGCGTTGCCAGTTGCAAACGGCGCACGCGCCAAGAGAAGCAGCGCCATAGTATAGTATAGTTCGCAAACTTAGTTTAGGAGGGAGCGCGCAGTTTATGAGGTAAAGCCACCACGGCCGCATTAACCCTTTCGCTGCTACAGAGATGTGCTCCCCGCATTCCGCGCTGTGCGTGATTTTGTCATCACTGCATTGCTCACCTGTGCACACACATGGTGTTCCGACTGCTTTGACACACTTATCATTCGATTTCACAAAAACTATTTGACACAAAAATTTGATTTTTACACATCTTCTTGACTAACACCTTCCCCCCATAAATGACTTAATTTTGTTTCGATGTTCAACGCAGTTATTATGTAGCATGTAACGTAGTAAACCATTGCACGAAATTTTGAAGAGCTTGCAGTGGTAAAAGTCCATAGCGTATACTTTCCATATGGTCGATTTTAGTTGCCACAATGTTGAGAATGAAATGTAGACAATATACCTAAATTGCATATAAAATTTACTGTATAACAATATCTCATCTAATTTAAGTACCAGATTTGAGTCATATGTAATATTGAGAAATATACCGTCTTTCGCGACTGTAATAAAAGTTTTATTTATACCAGAGTCATTTCGCTTTTTTCTAAAATTTCTGATTAAAATTGACGAACTACACAAAACTGAATCGTGGACGTAATAAAACATAAAAAACTAAAATATATTGTCAGTGAGGCGCAATGCGCAAAAAGTTTGTGTTTGACACAACAGACAGCAAATATTTGCCAAAACAAAGATCAGTTGACGAAAACATTGAATATGATGATGTTGCCAAAGCAGCGAAGCAAAGAATTGCGTCAGACAATCAAGTAGCTTGACAACGTTCGAGCCGAAATTCTGCTCTAAATAATACTTTTAATACTGTTGCAAAGAATATATTTCAATATGAATAGTAAAACAGCGACTGCGGAAGAGAAGATATACAAACAAAACTGATAACATGAATATGGTATGTGTATTGTTTTTAATTGCTGCGAAAAGAAATATTGGAGGACAAAATTAGAAAAACCGAAAACATTATTTGATTATAATGAAGAGACAAAGAACTAGAAATTTCAAAAAATTACATTCAAACGAATAAACTTCATGAAGTAAGACACCTCGATATTGTTTTTAAATAAACAAGATGTTAAGCACCAAACAAGGTTTGAACGCAAAACCTTTCTCTTACCAGTCAAACATCTTAACCATTACCCTAACGCAGCTCGTCTTTCAAATTAAATCCTGGAGGACTCTAAAACATCACGCAAAATACCGACAAACTCTGTTGGCATGACTATGAATTATTCACGTTTCGTCGAAGTACAATAGGAAATAAACAAATACCGCTGTTTTTTATTGCAAAAAGGCGGTTCGTGAGAATGATACAAACACCTTTCTTTGCTATCGCCTGAATTAGGAGGCTTATTGCTTGTTTGGTTTAAATAATTAATAGAATATGAAGCAATTGGTATAAAGAATGTTTTTTCCAAACTTTCTATAAAAGGAAGTCTGCTATCAAGACATTGCTTTTGTTCAATTACTTTATTTGTGACTGAACGTTTCTAAAACTGAAGCCACTCGTCCGTGGTCTGCACTGCAGTCAAGCTCTGGCAACGTCGTTCTCTATTCATTGGCTGACTGTGTTTTGTGACGTCAGATGCGCAGAACGAACCTAAACTCGGCCGCCGTCGTAAATGACGCCCACTTTAGTGGCCACGAGAATGTACTGTCGCAAGAAGTTCGGTCTTCGGACGGTCACGTGGCACTATCCACTGGAAAGATCATCGTACTACATCTGCAGCAGGAATTTGAGCGTTGGTTCCACAGTGATACAATGAACTGTTGCAAATCGGTTATTTCAAGGACAGTTCCCAGCCGGACGCCCTGTAGCGTGTATTCCGCTAACCCCAAACAACGCTATTTGTGACTTCAGTGGTGTCAATAGAGGGCTTGTTACAGGCCATGGTGGAGGCTTTTTGTGTTTCTTGATGAAATATGGTTCTGCCTCGGTGCCCGTGGGGACATCAGTTTGTTAGGAGGAGGTCAGTTGAGAGCCTGCAACCAACCTGTCTGCGTGGTAGACACAATGGAGCTACATTTAGAGTTATGGTTTGGGGAGCGATTTCGTATGACAGTAGGAGTACTCTCGTAGTTATCCCACGCACCCTAACTGCGAATTTTTACGTCAATGTGGTGACTTGTGCTGCCATTATTGAACAGCATTCCAGGGGGTGTTTTCCAACAGGATAACGCACGCTCATATACCACAGTTGTAACCCAACGTTCTCTACAGACTGTCGGTGTTGTCTTGGCCTGCTCGATCGCCAGATCTGTCTCCAATCGAGCACATATGGCAGATCATCGGACAATTCCAGCGTCATCCACAAACAGCGTTAATCGTCCCTGTATTGATCAAACAAGTGCAACAGGCTTGGAAATCCACAGAAAAAAGTGACGTCCTGCACCTGTACAACACAATGCATGCACGTTTGCATTCGACATTATGGCGATTACACCGGTTTAATAGGTACCAGCGTTTCAATTTAGAACGGCTTATCTCGCGCTTACAATAACCTGTAGTCTTGCAATGTTAATCACTTAAATATGTTACCTAGACAATATATTCCCGAAATTTCATTGTCCTACATCGTCCGCCCCCGGTAGCTGAGTGGCCGGCGAGACAGAATGTCAATCGAAACGGCTCCTGCTTGATTCCCGGCTGGGTCGGAGATTTTCTCCGCTCAGGGACTGGGTGTTGTGTTGTCCTAAATCATCATGATTTCATCCCCAACGACGCGCAAGCCGTCGAAGTGGCGTCAAATCAAAAGACTTGCACCCGGCGACCGGTGACGGGAGGCCCTAGTCACACGACATTTGTTTTACTCTACATTAATTATTTTTTGGTGTTTGGATTTTTTCTGTCAGTGTAGTTAGAGGAGCCTATGGGAATGAGAGGTAAGTTGCACGTTAGAAAAAGAGCTCGAATATGTTCTCATACAAAATATTTGTGAAAATTTTGAAGGTGGTGGGGAAATTAGGATAAGGCAGCTGGTGTCCCACTTTTCAGTCAGAGTCGCTTAAACAGGAGCATATTCGCCTTTTCTGTGCTCCGATAGGAACATTCAATTTTCCTCTGCTCAACTAGCTGATTGTAAGAGCTTGGTGGCAATCATTTAGGGAGTTTCCGACTGGTATGTGTTAGGTTTCAAGGAAACTGTTTCTGGTTCAATACGTTGTGTTACAGAGGTCGAAACGAAGTGATGGATTTACAATGTTGGACATTTAGGAGCGCCTGGGTCTCCCACCACCTACTCATAGACAATGATTCGTAGTGGCGAATAGTAAAGTATCCTATTGGCAGACCACATGTAACCAATGACCACTAAAGGTAATGTGCTGCGACTGGACTCCACTGCACAATAATCCCCGCATAACTGCCAATTGCCACAACCACCTGCAGGAAAGAAATTTCTGTCTGTCTATTTCATTAACTCTCGTAAATGTTTCTTGGTTTTTAGTATAACATCTTAAACTATTATTTCTGAATGAATGAGCAACTGCTGGAGAACCATGACGGTGTTTCTGTCAGAAGCTACTTAATTCTAACGATTATGGTGTATTATAAGTCACATTAGTCCCAAATATCAAGAGGAGAAAGACGAATGAATACTGTAAATTGCCTTACGATCCAGTGGAGCGTTAGGTCGTAACGTTAATGAGACTGTTTCCCTCTATAATTCTCATCTCCTAAACGATACAAACATCTAAAATTCGAATTGCGATTAAGCTTGGTTCAGCTCAACAAATATGCTCTAGAGAAGACAAAGAAACACTACTAGGAGATTATTTAATAAAATTACGGTTCATCACTGAAGACCTATTTTAAAACTGGGCAGGTATCGTCAAGGAGGATTATAACTTCTTATGAGATGACAGGATAATGAAGAAATGTACAGGCAGCGGTTTTGTACCATGTATTCTCTTCCGTACTTTGAACCATGGCTTTCAGAAAAGGAATGAAAGTGTGTTATATTGAACGCAGATTAAATGAAGTAGGCGGTGGTGTGTTTGTGTCTGTTGGTAGTAGTTTATCTTGTAGTAAAGTTGAAATAGATAGTTCCTCAGAATTACTATGGGTAGAGGTTATACTAAACAGCAGTACCAAAATAATAATTGGCTCCTTCTACCGACCCCCCGACTCAGATGATATAATAACTGAACGCTTCAAAGAAAACTTGAATCTCATTACAAATAAGTACCCCATTCATACAGTTATAATTGGTGGAGACTTCAATCTACCCTCAATTTGTTGGCGAAAATACATGTTCAAAGCCGGTGGTAGACAGAAAACATCTTACGAAATTGTACTAAATGCTGTCTCTGAGAATTACTTTGAACAATTAGTTCATGAGCCCACACGAATTGTAATTGGTTGCGAAAACGCACTTGACCTCTTAGCCACAAATAATCCTGATCTAATAGAGAGCGTCATGAGGAATACAGAGATTAGTGAACACAAGGTCATTGTAGCGAGGCTCAAAAACATATCCACCAAAACCACTAAAAATAAACGCAAAATATATCTATTTAAAACAGCAGATAAAATTCGCTTGATGCCTTCCTAACAGAGAGTCTCCATTCCTTCCAAGCTAATTATGTGCGCATAGACCAGATATGGCTCAAATTCAAAGTTACAGTATCGACAGCAATAATTAGATTCATACAGCATAAGTTAATAAGAGACGGGACTGATCCACCATGGTACACAAAACACGTCAGAACACTGTTGCGGAAGGAACGAAAAAAGCATGCCAAATTCCGAAGAACGCAAAATCCCCAAGACTGGCTAAGGTTCACGGAAGCTCGAAATTTAGTGCGGACGTCAATGCGAGATGCTTTTAATAGTTTCCACAATGAAATATTGTCTCAAAATATGGTAGAAAACCCAAGGAGATTCTGGTCGTATGTAAAGTAAACCAGTGGCAAAAAACAGTCAATACTGTCACTGCACGATAGCGATTGAAATATTACCGATGATGGTGCCACTAATGCGGAGTTACTAAGTACAGTTTTACGTAATTCCTGCACGAAAGGAGACGAAGTAAATATTTCAGAATTCGAAACCAGAACAGCTGTTAGCATGAGTGACATAAAAGTAGATATCGTTGGTGTTGCGAAACAAATCACTTAAGAAAGGCAAGTCTTCCGGTTCAGATGGTATACCAATCAGGTTCCTTTCGGAGTATGCAGACACAATAGCGCCTTTCTTACCAATCATATACAACCGCTCGCTTAACGAAAGGTCTGTTCCTAAAGACTGGAAAGTAGCACAGGTCACACCAAAAGGGAAATAGGAGTAACCCATTGAATTACAGAACCATATCACTGACCTCAGTTTGCAGTAGGAGTTTGGAGCACCTACTGTACTCGAACATTATGAATCACCTTGAAGAAAATGACTTATTGATAGATAACCAACACGGATTCAGAAAATATCGTTCTTGTGCAACACAGATAGCTCTTTATTCCCATGAAGTAATGAGTGCTGTCGATAAGGCATCTCAGATAGATTCCATATTCCTAGATTTCCAGAAGGCTTTTTGATACCGTTTCTCACAAGCGACTATTAATCAAATTGAATGCATATGGAGTATCGTCTCAGTTGCGTGACTGGATTCGTGATTTACTCTCAGAGAGGTCACAGTTCGTAGTGATAGAAGAGGTCACAGTTCGTAGTGATAGACGGTAAATCGTCGAGTAGAGCAGAAGTGAGATCTGGCCTTCCGCAAGGTAATGTCATGGGCCCTCTTCTGTTCCTGATATATATAAATGATCTAGGTGATAATCTGAGCAGCCCACTTAGACTGTTTGCAGATGACGCTGTAATTTACCGTCTAGTAAAATAATCAAACTATCAATTCCAATTACAAAATGATCTCGATAAAATTTCTGTATGGTGCCAAAAGTGGCAGTTAGTACTAAACAAAGAAAACTGCGAGGTCATCCACATGGGTACTAAAAGAAACCCGATAAATTTTTGGTATACGATAAATCGCACGAATCTAAAGACTGTCAATTCGACTAAATACCTAGGAATTACAATTACGAGCAACTGAAATTGGAAAGACCATATAGATAATATTGTGGGGAAGGCGAAGCAAAGACTGCGCTTTGTTGACAGAACACTTAGAAGATGCGACAAACCCACTAAAGAGACAGCCTACATTACACTTGTCTGTCCTCTGCTGGAATATTGGGTGCGCGGTATGGGATCCTTACCAGGTAGGATTGACGGAGGACATCAAAAAAGTGCAAAGAAGGCCAGCTCGTTTCGTGTTATCGCGCAATAGGGGTGAGAGTGTCACTGATATGATACGTGAGTTGGGGTGGCTGTCACTGAAACAAAGGCAGTTTTTTTTTGCAGCGAGATCTATTTACGAAATTTTAATCACCAACTTTCTCTTCCGAATGCGTAAATATTTTGTTGACACCCACCTACGTAGGGAGAAATGATCATCATAATAAAATTAGAGAAATCAGAGCTCGAACGGAAACATTTAGGTGTTCCTTTTTCCCAATCGCCATTCGAGAGTGGAATGGCAGAGAAAAATAAAAAAAATTATATGAAAATGGTTCAATGAACCCTCTGCCAGACACTTAAGTGTAAATTGCGGAGTAACCATGTAGAAATAGATGTAGATGTGATGTAGTGCCAGAGTGAAGTCAGGAAAATCTAAGTGACTCAAAAAAGTGAGCAAAAAAAAAAAGGCAAGGAAGTGATAACAAATTGTTGGATGATGTTATAAGACTGAGATTTCACCGAAACTGAACATACATACTTTTTGTTCTAAAGAGATTAGTATATCAAAGGAAAAGCGCAGTATACAAACTAGTCAGTCAGAATGACTATCAGAGGGGTGGAATATTTTAGTGATGACGCGGAGCTATCTTTCTTAGAAGACAGAGGGAGCGGAAAGAGGCACGATGTAGCGAAGCTAACCAGCACGGCCCTAGCTGCGTCGTTCAGCTGATTGGTCCACTGGCAGACACAGTTACGCCGGACAGACACGAACTGCGCAATTCAACAAAGGTCGAAGAAGGGTACTCTTATCTCCATTTCCGAATACTGCCACTTGCTCTTAAGCTAGTAGAATGCCTTTGACATCGAACAGATGCGTCCAACTAGTCATAATAAAGCCAGGTAGCTTGTGGCTGGCGGGATACACGAACGCAATAGTGCTGAAACTAGTGCCGAGAAACTGAGTGACTGAACAGTTTTTTGGTACCTTTGGTCCAGGTTTTGGTATTGGATTACGCTACTGCGTTCACATTGAGAGCTTTCAGTTGTGTTTTGTGTAAGGTCGAGACATTCTACCACCACTCCGTATAATCCAGACTCCTCCTTAGCTGAAAGGAGTGCTGGAGTGCTGCACTAATCGTCTATCACAATCAAGTTTATACTCGTATCAGACCACAGGACTGGCTGAAGTACACCTTCAACACTGCCAGACATGACACACATAAGAGTACTCCAGCACAGCTTATGTTTACTTATCAGTCACCGGCCAGGGTGGCCGAGCGGTTCTAGGCGCTCCAGTCTGGAACCGCGTGACCGCTATGGTCGCAGTTTCGAAACTCGCCTCTGGGATGGATGTCTGTGATGTCCTTAGGTTAGTTACGTTTAAGTAGTTCTAAGTTCTAGGGGACTGATGACCTCAGAAGTTAAGTCCCATGGTGCTCAGAGCCATTTGAACCATTTTGAACTTATCAGCCTTATTCACCCATCTCTAATTTCTGGTTTATTGGCATTTTAATAGCTCATACAATATCTCCTGATGAGATTCAGGAAAAGTAGCATCAGGTCAGGAAAAATATCCAAGCAGCTCATAGGCAGGAAGTTAGCACTATACTAAAGTAAGACACCCCAATAAAGTAGGCAATAGCGTTTAGCTGAGAAATTTACCCAGGCTTAGTAAGGCTTGGAAGATGCAGGTAGGGAAACGCTTTTCACGGTTTCAGGGGTCCTTCCAAATTTTTAGTCTTGTAACCCCAGTGACGATTCTATTAAAACAAATTGCTACAATAAGGTAGTGTTGAGCTCATATTTCCCAGCTCAAACCTCACTACGGCTTGGGTGATATTTAGATTGTATTCTAAGGATGTTTTGTATGCCCGCGTCAGATACACTTTTGCAAACTTTTCTTTCTACTTTTATACTGAACGTACAGAATATGTACCTGAACCAGAAATCTGACATGTATCTGTGTTACAGTGACATGGTCCTCCCTCTTAAAAAACACGGGTGGGAGGCAAGTAACATCGACAGGGAAAAGTACAGGCTTCACGCCAATCGGCAGGTGGTACCAAATCAGCAGGCAATTTTCTCGCAGTGTGTGAGAGGGCACTGGAAACATGATAGCGGTATTAATCTAGCGCCTCCACTGCACAAGAGGCGGCGACCGAAGCGACTAATAACTAACCATTATCAGTGTAGTATTTCAGAGTTTTAATACATCAGTCCTCTGTTGTTCGAACTCCTGGTTCAGTTCATTCGAGACTGAGTCTAAATATTTAATTTGAATTAAGTGTAGGGGGGTGTTACAATGGGCAGTGCCTGCGTCTCGTGCTGTGTGCTCTGTTGAACTTTATATTGTCTGCTGGTGCTATTCTGCAGCGCCTAATATCAAGCGATTGTGTACTTTAATTCAGTTTGTGCATTTTGCAGTACCTGGGATCAGATTTCCTGCTTAAGTTAGTTGCAGAGCCCATTGTTTCCATTTTTTAAGATTGTTTTGCTGGCTCGACCGTAGCCTTCTAGCGTATTTTAGTTTGTTATTGTTGTTTCATAATACCAGGCAGACTTCGTGTGTATAAATGTATGCTGGTTACATTTCAACTTCGTTTTGTAATAAAATAGTGTTAACCAGAAAATACATTTGCGGGTCCACAGCTCCAAGTCATTTCCTCTCGACATCCTAATCAGGCTGCAAAAATTTTCCTTGCCATCAGTAACAATTGCTTTTACACTGAAGCGTCAAAGAAACTGATATAGGCACGCGTATTGAAATACAGAGATATGTAAACAGAGTACGGCGCTGCGGTCGGCAACGCCTATATAAGACATGTGTCTGGCGCACTTTTTACATTGGTTACTGTTGCTGCAATGGCAGGTTATCAAGATTAAGTAAGTTTGACCGTGGTCTTAAAGACGGCGCATGAGCGATGATGTGAAAATTTTCACGTACAGCCGTTTCACGAGTGTACCGTGCATATCAGGAATCCGGTAAAACATCAAATCTCCGACATCGCTGCGACCGGAAAAAGATCCTACAAGAACGGGCCCAACGACGACTGAAGAGAATCGTTCAACGTGACGGAAGTGCAACCCTTCCGCAATTTGCTGCAGATTTAAATTCTTGGGCATTAACTTGTCTTAGCGTGGGAACCACCACCGACATGGGTTATGTACCCTTTAGGACCGCACGACACAAGGCTTTACGCCTCGCCTGGGTGCGTCACTGCCGACATTGGACTGTTGATCACTGGAAACATGTTGCGTGGTAGGACGGGTCTCGTTTCAAATTGGATCGAGCGGATGGACTTGTACGAATACGAAGACAACCTCATGAATCCATGGACCCTGCATGTCAGCAGGGGACTGTTGAAGGTGGCGACTCTGTAATGGTGTGGGCCGTGTGCAGTTGGAGTGATATGCGACCCCTGATACGTCTAGATACGACTCTGACAGGAAAACGTACGTATGCATCCTGTCTGATCACTTGCATCCATTCACACCCATTGTGCATTCCGAGGATTCGGGCAATTCCAGAAGGACAGTGCTACACCCCATACATCCAGAATTGCTACAGAGATTCTGTTCTGAGTTTAAACACTTCCGCTGGCCACCAAACTCCCCAGACACGAAAATTGTTGAGCATACCTAGGGTGCCTTGCAACGTGCTGTTCAGAGGAGATCTGCACCCTCTCGTACTCTTATGGATTTATGGACAGCCCTGGAAGACTCATGGTGTAATGTTACTTGTAATCCGTCTTGATTGCAAATTTTTTATTCATATGACCGGTTTCGGTTCATTCAGAACCATCTTAAGATCTGATATTTCAGTTACAGGGGTAACCCGTCCAAATCCAGCAACTTTCACATGTTGCATGTTGCATTCTGAATGAACCGAAACCGGTCATACGAATAAAAAATTTGCAATCAAGACGGATTATAAGTAACATTATAAAATCACTGATTGCTGTTATCCCATCAGACATTATGTTTGTTTTTGCAAAACTCATGGTGTAGTTCCCTCTAGAACTAAATGAGACAGTAGTCGAGTGCATGCCATGTCGTGTTGAGGCACTTCTGCGTGCTCGCGGAGGCTCTACACGATATTAGCCAGGTGTACCAGTTTCTTGGGCTCTTCAGTGATAACGCAATAAGAATATGGATATTTACTTTATATTTCGCATATTAAGAAAATTAAGAATAGCATCTTCAATTCCGTGTTATAAATATCAACAGAATGTAGTTTTCAAGTAATTATAAGAAACCTGTGCAGAGGAAACACCATAGATAATCTTTAATTGCTTGACGTTCTGTGACGATCTATACGTGCTAATGTTGTGGTCTTCCGATTTCACTATAATCTAAACAACTGGTGATTTTTCATCGTCAGCGCACGTAAGCGCTTGAAGACAGTTCTCATGCATGACTACTTCAGACATCTCAGCAGTTCCGATTACTTATTTGCCACATATAGGAGGTGTTTACAGAAATGCACAATATCTCCTCCAAGAGCTAAATTAAGAGGAACATTTGCGTGTTGTTGCATGCAATTTAAAAGTGATCACATTCTCTACGGGCTTCCAAAGTGGTTACATCAATCATCCATTTTATTTTATATCTGACTATTAGAAAGCAGAGATATTGGAAGGATCTGCAAATCAGTTGAGTGGCCAGCACGATATGATTTTGTGACTGTAAACTGCCGTAAATTTGTGGCTAGGGAATTCTCTTCTCAGCTGTGAATTTAAAATGAGGACTCATTAATTCGACAATTCCACAAGGCTCTGGGTTCTACTTCTGAAGATTTAAGGTTTTTCGTAACTCTCTTCCATAGAATATAAGAAACAAACGTGAAAGATGAGGTTTCCGTTAACATGAGTTCTTAATTGGCGGGTTAATGCATAATGGTCTTGTGAGGAGGTCGATGCCCGTTTATAGATATATGAAAGAATTTCATAGGTGTTATAAACATATTTTTAGGTTACTACAGTGTACATAACAATCAGAAAGTAGTGAAATGTCTTATGAAGACTTACTACAAGAATGAATACACAATATCACTCAAGCTGAACCTTCTCCAACCGCGCTTAATGTGCTCAAGTAACAAATGTCTGATACTCAGGGGAACATTGTAAATGTTTTGTGAATACACAGTCTAGATCGGCTAAAATATCTTCATTACAGCGTTTGAGCTAATGCCATCATCAGGTATCAAAACGGTTAGAACTTATAAAAGATAGTGTGACATTACTTGCCTAATCAAGACCAAGATATTGTTGTTGTTCTAGTATCCTTAAGCCGGAGACTAGCTTGATGTTGTGCTCCATTTTTAGTCTGTGCCATTAATTACTGCAACCTATATCCTCTCCACCACTTCACTCCCTTTTCGAACTGACAATCCCATCACACTTCAGGGTGTGTCTTGTCAACAGGTCTCTTCTTTTAGTCAAGTTCTGCCATAAATTTCTTTCTTATCAATTCGATTGAATACGTGCTTATTAGTCATTCAATCAACTCATCTAACACTACTCTTCTGCAGAACCACATTTCTTAGGCATCTATTCTCCCCGTGTCTGAACTGTATATCGTACACGTTTTACTTTCGTACAAAGCTACACTCTAAACAAATATCTCCGACAAGACATTCTAATATTAAAAATCTATGTTAGATATTACCAAATTCCTCTTTTGGTAGATGATTTTCTTGCTATTGCAAGTCTACATTTTATATATTCTCTGCTTGCATAATCTGTTATTTTGCTGCCCAAACAGCTAAATTCGTCTAGAGTCTCATTATCTAATTCCGTGAGCATAACCTGACTTAACTCGACTGCACCCCGTTACCGCTTGTTTAATTTTGTTGATGTTCATCATATCCTCCTTTCAAGACACTGTCCGTTCTGTTTAACTGGTCTCACAAGTCCTTTGCTATCTCTGATAGAATTACCATGTCACTGGCAAATCTCAAAAGTCTTATTTCTTGTCCATGAACTATAACTCCTATCCGAAAAGTTTCTTTCAAGGGCACCTCCCCATCGCACCCCCCTCAGATTTAGTTATAAGTTGGCACAGTGGATAGGCCTTGAAAAACTGAACACAGATCAATCGAGAAAACAGGAAGAAGTTGTGTGGAACTACGTAAAACATAAGCAAAATATACAAACTGAGTAGTCCATGCGCAAGATAGGCAACAGAAAGGATGGTATGAGCTCAGGAGCGCTGTGGTCCCGTGGTTAGCGTGAGCAGCTGTGGAACGAGAGGTCCTTGGTTCAAGTCTTGCCTCGGGTGAAAAGTTCACTTTCTTTATTTTCGAAAAGTTATTATCTGTCCGTGCACAGGTGGCAAGAAGCATTTTAAAATGCATTTGAAAACAGAGAGGAATCATCCAGAAGGAAATAGAAGAGGTAAGACAGTATTGCTTATAACAATCCGCCATGCCATATTAAGTCTGTTTAAAATAAGGTCTATTGTTGAAATTCATTAATGGTAGTTATAAATCTTTGCGCTACCCATTGCATCGGAACAATCAGGTCTGCCAAAAGAACAACTAACGACATCTGTTATAAATTTTAGCAACTGATTAGATGGAAAAATAATAAGGAAATGGGGATATGGAAACGTCTTCGTTGTGCTTTCTGAATAGGAATGTAATATGTATTATTTCTTCTTTGTTAAAGTATTCATGCAGCCTAATTGTATGAAATATTCCTTCAGCCTCCATTACAAAATTTGTTTTTGGTCAAATTTTCGACGGCACTAGGTGACGTGGAGCTAATGCAGGAAATGCTGTGAAGGGAATTGAATGTCCGGGAATTCCAACAAAATACCATTACAAAAGTTCATTCGTTCGTCCGCTTTCCTGGATGATGAGTCCCGTTATGTTACCACAGAAACAATAGTAAATCTAGGCCCTGCAACTCTTTCTAATCCTTAAAGCAATTCGGAAAGTCATAGCTCAGCAACACCATCTTCATTATTTTCTTCTGGTTTTCCAACACCGGCGAAAGCCACCGGCAAATTCCATGCGTAGAGATAAAAAAATGCAATTTGCCATCAGACTTTACCAGTTCATCTCAGTCGTACAAAAGGGGAGAGAAAATTGCATTTTGAAAACTCCCGAAGAAAAAAGGTCAACGATGTTCAAAGGAACCCTTCAAATCCAGAAGAGGACTCATCTCATCATCGCCTGACGCTGAGTCGGAGGAAGAAAACGTACATCTTGGTTTCTGCAACGTAAAATATTACGAGCCTAGATCTGTGAACAAAAGGGGAATGGATCACGTGTGATAAGTGCAAGGTAAGGTTTCACAAAATTTATCTGGAGGCTGCTGGTCGTAACCAGTTCCTCTGTGGGAAACGCCTGTAACAACTGCTGGAACAGTTAAAAAATGTAATCCTCAATATTGCTTATATTTGTATGATAGTTTACACTAATCAATTAAAATTCAAATAATTCAACAATTTTTTTAATTTTACAGTTGTTTCAACTCTTTAAATTTTGCTATGTACAAAGAAAATAGATCCTGAAGTAACCTATCTTTATTATAAAAATTTGTAACTATGATCTATTTAGCATTACAATTTAACGTACATAATGAAATGTTTACTACCCCTCGTGGGGCTCAAAAATTTGAAATGAATCACCACTGAAGTAAAATCTTTGTTACAGCAATGAATGAATAAGTTTTTCACTCCTCTGCAGAATATCTTTACAGATCGAATCTCTGGCCGGTCCGGGCTCAAAGCCAGACTCTTGTCCTTTGCGGATGATGCTCTAAACCAAGAGTTGAAAATAAAATTTTCTCGAGGACCCCCTCATCGAGCATGATTGTTACCTTGTCATATCACAGTATGAAGCACCTAAAAAAGCCAAATTAAGAGTTAACTTCTCGTGGATGGGATTCACAGTCATATAGTATTTCTTAAAAGACAGCATAGTCGCCGTCGACTGTATAAAATATTTATTATTACGATTGCAATTTCGGCCTTATGGCCATTTTCAAGTTACACTGCAAAAGTTACATTTTGTCAGAATATGAGACATGTACTCATGTCAGATAGTCTTATATTCTGACAGAATGTAACTTTTGCAACGTTATTTGAAAATGGCCATAAGGCCGAAATTGCAATCGTAATAATAAATATTTTATACTGTCAACGGCGACTATGATGTCTTTTAACACAAATTAAGAATCTTTTTATACGTTTTCAATTTTTGGTACTTAGAAAAAAACATTGCCATATTCATTATTGAAAAAATATTGAGCTTAAAACTGCTCCTGCAGAAAGCGGCCGCCGGCCACGGTGGTCTCGTGGTTCTAGGCGCGCAGTCCGGAACCGTGCGACTGCTACGGTCGCAGGATCGAATCCTGCCTCGGGCATGGATGTGTGTGATGTCCTTAGGTTAGTTAGGTTTAAGTAGTTCTAAGTTCTAGGGGACTGATGACCACAGCAGTTGAGTCCCATAGTGCTCAGAGCCATTTGAACCATTTTGAGGACGCGGCCAAAACAAAATCTGTTATCGTATGAAATTTATTTAATATATTTTTTATTCTCATAGCATCTTGCGGACTCCTCTGGCATAGTTTGCGGATGCATGGGGGTCCGCGGACCACCTGTTGGGAACCACTGCTCTAAACTACGTGGTGCGACTTCCGATCCTCCTACACAGCTCAAGGTTGAAGCTATGAAAACCGGTTAACGGTAGAGACCATACAGTACCGTCATAAAAACCACTACGCTTAATTGACGATTAGTCTGCATTTTATGGCAAGCAGGCAATTAAGAACGACATCGGAGATATTTACAGCCACTGGGAAATATGTGTTTCTCGTGCAGCATGCAAAGGCGGACGCCTTGCAAAATGCTTGTCGACTTCTGTATATTTTTGATTAAATGCTTTACGCTCAGTGTGCCCTCTGAATTTGTTGGCTCTGACAGTAGAAAGAGGGCCATCTGTGCGCGTGGAGGAAGCGTCTCTCTGCAGAGCACTTTGCGGAATGCAGGTGGCGGTCGTCACGCTACAGACATCAGCCGTCCCACAGCCTCATGTATTTCGGTATCTGGAGGGAACACTTCGGAAATAGTCTTCCAGCTAACTGCTTTCTGGGTCGACGTCTGTAGCCTGGAACTCAAAGCGTCTCTCTTTTTGTCTTTGATTTTGAACTGAAGACCATACAGCTATCTATTTTTACGAGTTCTTTAGAATTTCACAGGATATACTTATATTTATTTAAAAATTACATAATTAGTTCTAAAATACACTACTGGCCATTAAAATTGCTACACCACGAAGATGACGTGCTACAGACGCGAAATTTAACCGACAGGAAGAAGATGCTGTGATATGCAAATGATTAGCTTTTCAGAGCATTCACGCAAGGTTGGCGCCGGTGGCGACACCTACAACGTGCTGACATGAGGGAAGTTTCCAACCGATTTCTCATACACAAACAGCAGTTGTCAGGCTTTGCCTCGTGAAACGTTGTTGTGATGCCTCGTGTAAGGAGAAGAAATGCGTACCATCACGTTTCCGGCTTTTATAAAGGTCGGATTGTTGCCTATCGCGATTGCGGTTTATCATGTCGCGAATTTGCTGCTCGCGATGGTCGAGATCCAATGACTCTTAGCAGAATATGTAATCGGTGGGTTCAGGAGGGTAACACGGAACGCCTTGCTGGATCCCAACGGCCTCGTATCACTAGCAGTCGAGATGGCAGGCATCTTATCCGCATGGCTGTAACGGATCGTGCAGCCACGTCTCGATCCCTGAGTCAACAGATGGGGACGTTTGCAAGACAACAACGATCTGCACGAACAGTTCGACGACGTTTGAAGCAGCATGGACTATCAGCTCGGAGACCATGACTGCGGTCACCCTTGAAGCTGCATCACAGACAGGAGCGCCTGCGATGGTGTACTCAACCTGGGTGCACGAATGGCAAAACGTCATTTTTTCGGATGAATCCAGGTTCTGTTTACAGCATCATGATGGTCGTATCCGTGTTTGGCGACATCGCGGTGAACGCACATTGAAAACGTGTATTCTTCATCGCCATAATGGCGTATCACCCGGCGTTATGGTATGGTGTGCCATTGATTACTCGTCTCGGTCACCTCTTGTTCGCATTGACGGCACTTTGAACGACGGACGTTATATTTCAGATGTGTTACGACCCGTGGCTTCACCCTTCATTCGATCCCTGGGAAACCCTACATTTCAGTAGGATAATGCAAGGCCACATGTTGCAGATCCTGTAAGAGCCTTTCTGGATATAGAAAATGTTAGACTGCTGCCCTGGCCAGCACATTCTCCAGATCTCTCACGAATTGAAAACGTCTTGTCAATGGTGGTCGAGCAACTGGCTCTTCACAATACGTCAGTCCTTACTCTTGATGAACTGTGGTGTCGTGTTGAAGCTGCATGGGCAGCTGTACCTGGACACGCCATCCAAGCTCTGTTTCATTCAATGCCCAGGCGTATCGAGGCTGCTATTACGGTCAGAGGTGGTTGTTCTGGGTACTGATTTCTCAGGATCTATGCACCCAAATTGCCTGAATATGTAATCACATGTGAGGTCTAGTATAATATATTTGTCCAATGAATACCCGTTTATCATCTGCACTTCTTCTTGGTGTATCAATTTTAATGGCCAGTAGTGTAAATACATTATTTTGATGAAAAGAGCTGTTATAGGGAGTATTATAAGATAAGGTTTATATGATCTGATTAATTGTAAGAAATTATTTTGCTGGTTTTTACAGTTTACAGCCAAAAAATGTGACTTATATCCCTTGTTGTTGCTCGATCAGATTCACATTAACGATTATCTCGAACGTGTCTTCGGTGAAGATGGCCAGGAAACATCCATTATTAAGTAGCATGCGAATTTTATCTGACTTAACCGTGTGGAAACAGGACTTACAGGGAATATTTGGCTGTATTTGTCCATAATACTTGCCTTTTGTGCGTATCGACGATTGATATTCGTGATCCTATTGGCGTCTTCCTGTTTTGTATAGCACAGTCTTGTGGTCTAATGTTTTTAAATGTGTCGTTTTCAGCTGCTGTCTTTGCTAAATCGTCAGCTGTTTCATTATATTTAGTGTAAACATGTCCCTTATCCACACAATTTTTTTCTTCTTCCCCAGATTTCGTTTTAATTGGTAGCTTTAGTAACGTCTATTACCAGTGGACTGGTGTTCTTGAGAAGGGGTTGTGTTTGCATGTCTTTGAACAAGTTTTTTTAGTTCCTTATAATCAATTTTTTTTACTGTGTGTTTCTGCAAGGAATGTAAAACTGCAAAAAACCAGAAGGCTCACTGGGAAATGAAATAAATTCCCCCTAATCTCTGCTTGCATACAGGAAGCCACATTCACTTTGCCATTCCCTGTGGTTTTTCAGCCATCTGCATTCATCTCTGAATGTCTTTGTGGTCTTTTGTTCTAAAGGCCGACTTCCTGTAGCTAATGTATCCTACACGAGCCTCTTCATAGCCACGTACCTACTGACATCAGTTTGAATCTACTTACTGTACTCATCTCTTTGTATCTCTCTAGAATCTTTACCACCAAATTTCCATCTTGCACTAAACTGGTGGCCCCTTGAAGTATCAGAATGTATCCTATCAACCAACTCCTTCATTTAGTCAAGTTGTGCCATGAATTCCGTTCTCCTGCATTCTATTCAATACTTCCTCATTAGTTATTCGATCTGTCCTTCTAAACTTCTGCATTATTCTGTATTTTGATATTTTAAAAGCTTCTTTCTCTTCTTGTCTGAACATATATCGTCCACGTTTCACTTCCGTACAAGGCTACAGTCATATATCTTCAGAGAAGATATATTAATATTAAAAATATATGTTACATGTTACCAATTTCCTCTTTCCGGAAATGCTTTTCTAGCTATTGCGAGTCTGCGTTGTACATCTTCTCTACTTCCGTCGTCATCAGTTGTTATGCTGCCCAAACAGCAAATCTGCTTTTAGTGTCTTTTTCCGTAATCTAGTTTCGTAAGCATCAATTGATTTAATTCTATAACATTCCATTACCATTGTTTTACTTTTGCTGTCCATCTTATAAGTGCTTCTCAATACACAATCCATTCAATTAAACAGCTTTTCTTACTCCTTTTGCTTTCCCAGATAGAATTACAACGTCACACGTAAACTTGAAAGTTTGCTTTTCTTATTCCTGAACTTTATTTTTTTAAATTTCCTCTTAGTTCCTGCTTATCTTGTTCTACGCAGAGATTCATTAACATCGGGGATAGGTTACAATACTGTCGCACTCCTTTCTCAGCAACTGCTTTCCTTTCTGTCCTTCGGCTCTTATAACTGCAGTCTTATTTCTGTAGAAGTCGTAAATAATCTTGCGTTTTCTGTCTTTTATCCCTGTTACATTCAATATTTCAAAGGGTGTAGTCCAGTCCACATTTTCAAAAGCTTTCTCTAAATCTACAAGTGCTGTAAACGTAGGTTTGTCTTTCTTCGAGCTATCTTCTAAGATATGTCGTAGCGTCAATACTACCTCGCGTGTTCCTACATTTCCCCATAACCCAAACTAATCTCGCCTGAGGTCGTATTCTAAGTTTTATCGTAAATAATTTGAGCAATATTTTGTAACTATGACTTATTAAACCGTAAGTTCGGTGCTATTTACACCTGAGAGCACCTGCCTTCTCTGAGATAGCAACAAGTACATTCTTTTGGAAGTCTTATGGTATTTCCTCTGACCTTTATATCTTACATTCTAGGTGGGACGCTTCTGTAGAGAGTGATTTTTCAGAAGATCGCAATAATTCTGTGGAGAAGTTGCCTCCTCCAGGGCCTTGCTTCCACTTAGGTTTCTCAGTACTCTGTCAAATTATCCTCGTGGTATCACATATCATCCTCTCTTGCTTCCTGTTTTCTTTCTATGATATTGTATTCAAGTTTCTTTCCCTTACTTTTCATCTTTCCCACCCTTGATTTATAGTGGCTTACCATGAAAGCTCTTGATATTCATACAATTGTTCATTTTCTTCAAATGTCTCTTTAATTCTCCTTTAAACATCTTTTCCTTAGTCTTTTATGTTTCCGTAGCCTTGCACTTGTCCATGAATCATTCATGCTTTTCCATTTCGCATTTTCTGTCAACTTTCCTTTTGAGGCGTTTCTATTCCATTTCGCCTGATTCATTTTCTGTATCTTTGTTTCTCTTTTGGTCAACTGAATTCGGTATCTCGTATGTTACGCCTACTAGGCCTTGTCTTTTTACCTACGTGAACGTCTGCTGCTTTTCCTATTTCATCTCTCAAAACTATGCATTTGACTTATATTGTATTCTTTTTCCCGTTTCAGTCCAACGTTGCCTAACGCTCCCTCCGTTACTTTCAACAGTCTCTGGTTTCTTCAATTTATCCAGGTCCCAACTTGATTTCCTGCCCTTCTACAGTTCTTCAATTGTATTCAGCAGTTCGTAAACAATAAATTATGGTCAGAGTCTACATCTGCCCCTGGAGATGGTTTGAAATGTAAAATATGTTTTCGAACTCTCGGTCTTACCACTACAGAATCTCCCTTAACTATCTGAATAGTTTCATTAACCTCATCACACACTCTTTTATTGTCATCATATGCCGAACTAGCCGGAAGATAATTTTTTAAAATTGTATTAGGTGTGGCTTTGAGTCTATCTTAGTTATGATAATGAGTAAATTAGCCGTATTCCTCTGTTCTTCCTCCCTCTCCTGGAGGAAGATAGCCTTTCCAGCCTTTTCCAAGCACGGGTAAAGTGGGAGGGTTAATTGCTGGCCTCCCTGTTCAACATTGTAGAAAACTGGAGGGTTCCTATACATTCACACCGAGCCTAGGATTGGAATGGATGTTACGGAAAATGAACCAAGGTTGCGAATAAAGGACTACGAATAGGAACGTGGAATGTAAGTACACTGTGCGCTACAGACAGTCAAAGATACTTGATGAAGAAAGAGTACAACATGGATATTACAGCCATGCAGGAGATAGGATGGCCTATGCAAGCCATGCACAGAGAGAAAAACTGTACAATCATATACAGCGGAAACAAACTTGGTCACCACATGTTTGGGACAGGATTTGCGGTACATAAAAAAGTAATGGTCAATGTGATGAGACTCGAAAATGACAATGAAAGGATATGCTGTATCAGAATGAAAGGTAAATATACATAAATCTCTTTAGTAAGTGTCCATACCCCAATCGAGGACAAGGAAGAAGACATAAAAGACGAATTCTATGACACCTTAGACCAGAGATTCTCCAGATTACCACAGTACGACATAGAAATTGTGCTGGAAGACTTAAATGCCAAAATAAGGCAAGAACACCAATGGAAACAATATATAGGATTTTCGGCTTACACACTGAATCAAATAATAATAGCATAAGGCTCATCATTTTCGGCACAGATAGAAACATGAAGATAATTAGTACATCAGTTCCCCATAAAGACATACATAAAGCAACGTGGACCTCACTGGTCGGGCTAACTAGGAACCAAGTAGAACGTGTGTTGATAGAGGGAAAACAGAAAAAGGCCGTAGCAGATGTTACGACGATGAGAGGAGCTGAAATAAGATCAGACCATTCTCTTGTGCTAAGAAAGATGAAACAATCGTTACCAAAACAACCAAGTGAGCGGAACAGTGACAAAAGATCCCAAACAGTAGGTGTGAGTAGACTAAACGAAGAGGAGGTGAATAAACAGTTTACGATTAAGCTTAGAAAGAGATTCACCAATTTAGACAACGAAAGAACTAGGAAAGAAGGAGAAGATATCTATACAAAATGGAATAAAATAACAACAGTTATAGAGGAGACAGCACAGCAACTGTTAGGATCTTACCAAGTATTGGTCTTAATGTGAATATTGAATATGTGGGATGTCAGACAATCTAATCTAATCTAAAGGAGATAACAATAATAGAAATATGAAGCACAAACCATGTTTCAGTGAAACTTCTAGAAAAGCAGCCAGATAGGCACTGATGAGCAATAACAAATATGAAAACCAAATACAATACAGGACAGCCACGAGGAAAATAAAGAGAAAAATGTTCAAATTTCTGTGAAGTATTATGGGACTTAACTGCTAAGGTCATCAGTCCCTAAGCTTACACACTACTTAACCTAAATTATCGTAAGGACAAACACATACACCCATGCCCGAGGGAAGACTCGAACCTCCACCAGGGCCAAAGAGAAAAATCAGGCGAGAGAAAAGACCACCTTGAATAGTTATCCGAATTGATAAAAGAGTTGTGAAAGAAACAAGTAATGCCTGTGGAACGGAAAACTGCTACTATATGTTCCATATACTCGGAAGGAAGACAAAATGTTGACGCAGAACTATATCTCTGTTATGCAAGTGCTATAAAATAAGATCAAGAATTATGCTGAACAGGCTCAACCCACATATTAAAAAAATATTAGACACAGCACAAGCGGGATTCAGAAAGGATAAGTCAACAACCGACCAAATATACACACTAAGACAAAAAAATGGCTCTGAGCACTATGGGACTTAACATCTGAGGTCATCAGTCCCCTAGAACTTAGAACTACTTAAACCTAACTAACTTAAGGACAGCACACACCATCCATGCCCGAGGCAGGATTCGAACCTGCGACCGTAGCGGTCGCGCGGTTCCAGACTGAAGCGCCTAGAACCGCTCGGTCACGCCGGCCGGCTCACACTAAGACAAACACTAGATAATAACTGGAAGCACAATCAGGGTACCTCCTGTATGTTCATAGACTTCAACAAAGCATATGACAACATAATGAGAGAGGAGATGTAGAAGATGTGTGGGATGTCGGACAAGCCGATAACGCTACTGTAACTAAAACGTGTGTGATGGAATCAAAGAGTAGTGTGACAGTACATCTAAATCTACTCTGCTATTCACAGTAAAGTGCCTGGCAGAAGGTTCAATGAACCACCTTCAAGCTAATCATAGCGTGTAGGCTTTCACGGCGGGCGTCTTCAGTAATGGACAGATTAGTTTTTTGGACGTCTCAGTAATGAAACGAGCAGATGGGACTCTGGGTCACAAAGTCTACAAAAAAGATACGCATACCGATCGTTAGCTTCATAAGGATTCGAACCATCATCCCAGGCAGAAGAGAGGTATTATCAAGACATTGGTGGACAGGGCTAATAAAATCTGTGAGCCAGCTTATTTGCAAGAGGAACTAAATCACTTGCGAACCGCTTTCCAGAAAAAATGGGTACGCTGGCAAGGAGATAGATCGAGCACTCCATCCCAGAAGAAAAATATCCGAAAACGTGCGATAACAACAACCATCGGTGGGGAAAGTTTTTCTTTCATTCATCCACAATATTACGGACCGTATCGGGAAAGTGCTGACCAAGTTCAGAGTTGAAACAACCTTCAGACCGACCTAGAAGATTAGTGAATGCTTAAGATCGGCGAAAGATGCACGACACCCTTTAGCTACTCCTGGTGTGTATAAAATTCCGTGTAGTTGTGGGAAGGTTTACATTGGAACCACAAAAAGAAGTACCAATACTCGCCTAACTGAACACAAAAGGAACTGTCGACTGGGACACACGGACAAATCGGCTGTAGCGGAACATGTTTTTGAAACGGGTAACCATGAAATAAAATTTAGTGAGACGAGCGTGCTAGCTAAGACATCGCAATATTATGCACGTATGTATAGAGAGGCTGTAGAGATTTTTAAACACCACAATAATTTTAACAGGAACGAAGAAGGCTTGAAGTTAGATAAGATATGGCGATATACTTTGTACCAAAGATGTGATAATCGATTACCTTCGATCGAGAGTAATGACGCCAGCCAGAGATGGTTTTACTGTTGACAACACGTGACGAGTGGTGGCGCCCTCTACGCGCTCTATATAAACGGGACCTCCACGGCCTAGCAGCCAGTCGTAGACTCACCTCAGATGATGTTGCCCGCAGCTGGCAACGAATCGTCATGGAGAAGTATTTCTACTATTGGACCACGGCCTCTTAGCCCGGAAGTTTTAATTACCTTCAAGCTGTCTGCTGTTTCATTCTCAAACGCATGCGGGAAAAAAAGAAGCACTTAAATTTTTCTCTGCGAGCCCTGATTTCTCTTATTTTATCGTGATGATCATTTCTCACTATGTAGATGGGTGCCAACAGAATGTTTTTGCAATCGGAGGAGAAAACTGGTGATTTAAATTTCATGAGAGGATCCCATCGCAACAAAAAACGCCTTTGTTTTAGTGATTGTCACTCCGATTCACGTATCATGTCTGTGACACTATCTCCGCTATTTTGCGATAATACAAAACGAGCTGCCCTTCTTTGTACTTTTTGGATGTCATCCGTCAGTCACACCTGATGCGGATCCCACACCGCACAGCAATACTCCAGAATAGGGCGGACAAGAGTGGTGTAAGCAGTCTCTTTAGTAGACTTGTTGCACCTTTTAAGGGGGATTCGTCAGAAACATTTCATGTAAAAACAGAAGTGAGACAGGGAAATTTTATCTCACCAACCCTTTTGATTTTGGCACTCAACGACACCCTGAGGAGAGTAACACAAGAATGTTCAAGATTCACCATGGGGAACAAGATAAATGTTCTGGCTTTTGCTTTTTGTAGCGACAAGAAAGACCATGGAAGATCTGGAGAAAATAGGAACTGTACTGATGGAAGAAGCTAAGCGATCAGGTCTAAGTATAAATGAAAGAAAAACTGACTTCATGGTAACAGGCGGAAGACTTCAGTTAGGACCAAAGCATCGAACAATCAGAAACCTAAAAGTACAGAACACAGCAGATTCACGTATTTCGGTGTTAAAGTCAACCAATAAAACATGATAGAACAAGAGATCATAACGAGAATTCAAGCCGGGGAAATATTCCTAGGAGCTAAACAAAACATCACAAGATCTAACTTACTATCTACGCAGGCAAAAATAATATATTTGACGATCATGTGTGGACCATTGAAAGGGAGTTGACAATGGAAAATAAAGGAAACAGAGCAGTCAGGCAGTTATACACACTACCTGACGTCGTAGCTAGTATGAAAATTAAAAGATGCAGGTCGCAGGAATATGCGAGGAGGCGAGGTGAGAACACGGTAATAAAGAGAGTAACTGATGGAGAAACCGATGGAAGGAGACCACTAGGACGGCCGAGTACGAGATGAAAGGATAACACCATGGGAGACATGCAGATAATGGGTTTAGGAGATGAAGATTCAGCTGACAGAAAGGTGTGCAAGGCTGGCTCAGTGAGGCCAAAGACCGGCTGCGGTCTCTGTGGCCAGTATAAGTAAGTAGTATTAGGCCTAACCCTACATTATTCCCATTTGATTTTGTGTTAATTCTGTACTGACCTGACCATGAGTCCTTTCTTTCCTGCCACCGCACTTCGCTAATTCCCATAATATCTAAGTTAAACCAATTCATTTCGCTTTTTAAATTCCATTGTTTATCTACCAGATTAAGGGATCAAATATTCCACGCTCTGATCCGTAGAATACAAATATTGTTTTCCCTGATGATACTTCTTATTTGTCCCCGCCCGGAAATCGAAATAAAGAACGGTTTTATCTCAGGAATATTTTTCCCAAGAGGATACTATCATCACCAACCCGTACAGTACTTTCTGCTAGCTCCCAGCCGTTCGCAGTAATTGGACAGTAAGGCCATGATGGCTGCTGTTGTAAGGCCAGATAAATCAGTTGTCTATACTGTTGTCCCTGCAGTTACTGAAAAGCGTGCTGACCCTTTTCAGGAATCACATGTTTTTCTGGCCTCTCCATAGCTAACCCTATGTTGTGGTTGTACCTACAGTAGGTCTATCTGTATTATTGAGGCAAACGAGCCAATCCATCTCGGCAAGGTCCATCATGATTCATGGGGAATATCTCCAAATTTTTTTCTTTTTTGGGTCATCAGTCTTCTGACTGGTTAGAAGCGGCCCGCCACGAATTCCTCTCCTGTACCAACCTCTTCATCTCAGAGTAGCACTTGCTACCTACGTCCTCAATTATTTGCTGTATGTATTCCATGCTCTGTCTTCATCTACAGTTTTTGCCCTTTACAGCTACCTCTCCATGCAAGTCGTTTCCTGATGTCTTAACACAAGTCCTATCACCCCGCTCCTTCTTCTTATCAGTGTTTTCCACATATTCCTTTCCTCTCCGATTCTCCAAATATTCCGGGATTATGAACAATGTAGTTGTTTTAATTGCTCTGCTGTGGCGAATGTTTTTGTTGGAGTGTAGTAGTTGAATTATTTCATTACACTGGCGGTCACAACTAAGCTATGTTCACGTTCTTCAGAGAAAGGTAAAACTTCCTTTAAGTTTATGAAGATTTTACATAAATTTGGCTTTTGGGTAGCGTTTTTTTCCCTGTCCATTTATTTCCCCCCAGGTAGTCACAGTTTTTGTGTTAGTGGATGGTCAATTGCAGAAACTATTTTCAGGAGGACTATATCTGCCATTAATTTTCATCGTAAGGCTTTGGTCATTTCTGCAGATTCCACTGACAACACCTTTGGTGTGGTGGAGTGCGTAGCTCCTACGCAAGTTTTGACGCAGCATAGCTGTAACTTTTTCTTTATAGCTTCAACGAAGCGTCATTTACAGCTACAACTTTGTATCTGTCTGAATTTTTTCTAGTTACAATGAAGCGTCACTTATAGCTACATCTTTGAATCGGTTTGTGCGAAAGTAGATAAATTCCAGTATTTCGAACTTAGACTTTATATCCTGTAATTAATATCAGTCCGCTTCGCATTTGAACTCCTTTATTGTGTATACACATGACAATAAAATAAAGTCTTGTACAAGACTGCATCGTGCAACAATTTTCCGGAGTGAATCACTCATTATGTAGAGGAATGAACGCCGTCAAGAAATGTCCTCGTAGATTAAATGTGTGATCCGTATCAAGACACTAAAGCGAATTTTCTTCTACCTTCTACACTTCATAGAAACTCTCTTTCATATCAAACTGGTCTGGAACTCTTGGAAGAATGGTTACTGCGAGGAAATGGCTTAGCCACAACGTAGAGGATTGTTTATAAGAAGTTTGGAATACAGAAGAGTGGTACAGGCTGGAGTAAAGCTGTGAGGATGTGTCGGCAGTCGTAGTACTTCTAGTATCCGAGGACTTCGCCTGCGACTGTGGCTACCCGCATACCACACGTGGTCAACAAGTTGCCTGTGCTCTGGCTGCGCAAGGGATACCCCTTCGGCAGACCCAGATGTCAAAAGTACAAGAGGCACTGGGTATCAACCACAACAAACTGGATTTTGTCCAAAACCTGTCGGTCTCTTTTGAAGCACAGCTCCAGCCTGCACCACGGAAACATGCGACGCTAAATTTACCAAGAGAGGTTCCACCCTTGACACCAGCAACATGTACTTCCCTGACAAAAGTGTCACAACTGGGAGCCGCTTCCGCAAATCACGCGCTGTCCAATCATGATCAAGCAGATATTACTCCACTGGGAACGTATTTTTCAGTTCACTGAGCGACTGCAAGCAGGTACGACGTGGAGCAACCACCAGGAACTATGCCACGCAGTTCCAGCAGCCATCCAAGCTGGAAGATACCTCACTGCAACCACAATGAGCAGCCAGACCTTGGTTAGGGAACTTAGCCTCCTCTGACTTGGCCTTCCGTGGATCGGTGCTCCAAGACTGGTATTCTTGTGTAGAACGTAGACTGTCAACGATGCTCAGTAGTTGCCATCATTATAAGACCGTACCGTACGGACTTCGACTTTTCATCAGTATGTTCCAGTGCTATACGAACTTAGGATTTATTATCCCCACTGTAAACGCGTGCAGTGACTAGTCATCTACTGTGGAACTTATTATTGTTTACCATTCATCAACTCATGGTAAAGTTTGTCTGTGCTTCTGTGACACAGTTGGTAAAGGAAATTTTAGTTGTATCTTTCATTTTTGGTGTGGAATGAAAATAAATGTTAACTGCATAAGACATGGGACAATAAGTTATTGAGTGTGACATACCAGGTGGGATATATCATTACCTACGTATTTAGACGCACAAGGCTTGAAGGCGTTATCAATAAACGGAGGTTACGTTTGTTATTTATGGGCCTAGGAGCCCAATATGCACACATAGTGACCAGGCCTCGGGTGTATACTAACGCAGCAGGCAACAGTACACAAACACTAGTAAAAGTCTGGAAGTATGAGCAAATAACGTCCGAATTGATAGGAAACGTCACTCCATATTCTCACGCGTAAATCTCTTGTCCTCATAGACAAATAGCAGCAATGAACTACTTCCAAATTGGCACAAACCACGAGAGCGATGATATAGTTAGTGGATAATCGAGCCTAATGGATAAAACCAAAAATGAGCCTCAAGCTTCCATGTGGTCTCGTGTTGGAAAGGTATAAGAAAACGCAAGCCTACCAGCCGCAGAAATTTCATTCGAAGAACATCGAACGACAATGGAGACAGGGCAGCAAGAAATTCGCCTTGATTTCCTGTCGACTGTGCGCCTCTCACCCTCAAACAAAGAATTCCATGCACACAGTCGGCTGAAAATATATAGTCCGCTCAAGAGCTCAATGGGACACAGGAAAGTCCCAGCTCACCCTCAAACAAAGAATTCCATGCACCCTCAAACAAAGAATTCCATGCACACAGTCGGCTGAAAATATATAGTCCGCTCAAGAGCTCAATGGGACAAAGGAAAGTCACAGCGGACACCGAGGATAAAGAACGTGAATACAAATTAGTACATCAGAAAATGCAATAAGATTAATAGTAAATCAGGGAGTGACTGAGAAGACGAAAGGGTATAAACCTTCTCTACGAATTGTTTCAAAAGAGGAAACTCGGGGAGAAGATGAGTTCATGGGCATATTCTAAGCGCAAAATATTTTTGTTCATTTTGTCCTATAGCTTTTCTAATCTTCAGAAGTGATATATAACACCGTAAGCTGCAGTTTAATTTATTCTTAAATCGCAACTAGTGTCAATCGAAGGTCATTTTCCAGATTCTGTTGCAAAAATGTAATGAACATAGGAAAATTTCTGTTGAAAATGATGCTTCAAAATTGAATAATAAACATACAAGCAACATTTAAAGTTTGGGTTAACAGCAAAAGTTGCGTAAATACATAATAAAAGATCACAATTTAAAAAAAATTGTATTGTGTTTGTAAATGATATTTAGTCATGCACTGGTAGATGTATGGCTATACACAATAACAGGAACAGAAAAAATACAAGGCAGTCCTGGACAACCTTTAGCATAAAATATCGAAAACATATAAATACTGTAGAGCTAATTCCAATCAATTGGCCCTGATAACCAGCATCACCTTTATACCTATGGCATTTGTACAACTGTTGTTGGAAACTGGTACCTGACCGAAACTTCTCACATATTAAAACTTAAATAACAGCTTAAGCTGTTATAGAAAGTCATTTACAATCAAGATATAGAACAAATGAAAAAACATAGTCCGATCAGGCATTAAAGGCCTAAGCGGTACCAACCGTCCGCCATGTCATCCTGAGACTCTAGGCGTCACCAGATGCAGATACACAGGGGCGTGTGGTCAGCACACCACTCTCCAGGCCGTTGTAAGTTTTCGTGACCAGTGTTGCTACTTCTCAATCAAGTAGCTCCTCTGTAGGCCTCACAAGGGCTGAGTGCATCCCTCTTGCCAACAGCACTCTACAGAACCGGACGGTGACCCATTCAGTGCTAGCCAAGCCCGACAGCGCTTAACTTCAGTGATCTGACGGGAAACGGTGTAACCACTGCGGCAAGGCCGTTGGCGCACAGGATATAGAGAGCAGACAAAAATACGGAAACACGAGAAACACAACAGCTTGACATGTCTAATAACGTATAGAAACCCAAAGGCTTTCAAAGTGGCTCGCAGTTGCCTCGGAATGGATAAATATAGGCCCTGTATTGATTTCAAGGGAGCCTTACTCCATTATTCCTGCAAAATAATGCCAAGTTCAGATAACGGTGATGGAGGGAGACAGCGATCACGCACCCGTATTTCTAAAGTAGACCACAAAGGCTCAGTAATACTGATATCTGGTCACTGTGGTGGACACGGCATATGCAACATTTCGTCCTGCTGTTCACAAAAGCAGTCGACGATACCAGCTGTCGTCTTGGAACACAATCCTTCGCAGTAATGTGACTTTGCAGATGGGGCCCAAGGGATACCGCTTTATGGCTGCCGAAATCATCAGCGGACCACAGGCATACTTCACATTTGGTACATAAACTTCGCCACAAGTTTTTTACAGAGTGAAACAAGACTCAACCGACAAAATGACATTCTTCCATTGCTCCGTAGTCCAGGTTTTATGACTTCGGCACCAAGTTTCCCTGTTACGGCATCACTGAAGAGCTAGCCTTGCAGTTCACAGCTTCTGGAGCTCCCATCATGTTGGTTTGGTAGTGAAGGGGATCGCGAGTTCGACATTCAGTTCAGCAGGGATTGCAGGTGTCGTCCCCGTATTTTTCGTCACAATACTCTTCAATGACCATCCGTCGCGATCACTCAACACACACTTTCGTCCGCGTTGTGACTTTGGGCATGATTTTTTTCCGCTTTTCCTGTGTGCGATATGAATCTTCGATACGGTGGCTCTTGAAACAGCAAACACTTCAGCTATCTTCGATACAGGAGTACCTATCGTAGTAGCACCAATAGTTTGCCCACGTTCGAGTTCACTTAGCTCCGCGATAACCCATTCACCACAAAGAACACTCTCTGTCCATGACAGCCATTTGAAACTTATTGATGACTTTTCACTGGTGTCGTTCTTGGTTAAATACAACAACGCAGCCTGCAATCTTGGCGAGTACCCGTATTTACGTTCAGGCATGAATTTTTGTGGTGTCTGCATATTTTTGTCTGCATATTTTTGTCAGCCGGCCGCGGTGGCCGAGCGGTTCTAGGCGCTTCATTCCGACTGCTACGGTCGCAGGTTCGAATGTGTTTGATGTCCTTAGGTTAGTTAGGTTTAAGTACTTCTAATTTCTAGGGGACTGATGACCTCAGATGTTAAGCCCCACAGTGCTCAGAGCCATTTGAATCATTTGAACCATATTTTTGTCCATCCCCTGTATTACTCGAGCAGAGGATATGGGTGCCTGCAACCTCACTCGCCGCGTAATAATGTTGTAACATTGGCACACTGGCAAATAGAACTGAGTACATTACCCAAATAACAGGCTATGAGCAAAATATAAGTCACGCCTACTTTGCCAAAGCAGATAGCAGCGAAGCTAAGACGGCAACTACTAAACACGAACTTTCTTACTCTATAGAGAAGGCTTGGAATGTGCGCAAGTAACTTTACTGCAATCTGCCGATGTATCACCTTTGTTTATCTTAGCACTGATCTTATTTAAATTTAAGCGCCTGCGGGAGGTAGTGATAAACAAAAGAGGCAATAATCTTTTCCAGCGGGATGGAAATGATCGATCTTCAACTTACGGTGCCCAACTATCATCGCCGGTGACTTTAATTCCATGTTGCAGTAATTAGAAGCGACACATAATTTTAATTACCGCCGTGAATAGCGAGTATTAGTGCAAGAATAGCGTTTAATAGTGAATGAGAGACCGAAGTAGCAGGATAAGATAGTTTATTCATAAGTGAGATATACAGTAGTGTGTGGCACGATGAAATTTACGCTAATAAGTGGTAATCCATTGAACTTGTCTACTTTGGGATTGAGGAATAGCCCGAAAAGGGAGACAACCTGAGAGTTAATTACATAGATGCAAAATATGGAAACTATGATTCTCTTCATACAATAAGAGTTGCTCAGTGTTCTGAAATCGGCTCCGAAGGATAAGGCAACAGAATCCTTCTTATAATAATTTATTAATTCAGGATCTCCTTATAACTAATATTTCTCATACCGGTTTCGACAATTTATTGCCACTTTGATATGTGATTAATCCACTAAAAACTTCGTCATGATTTATAAAAATTCGTGTTACCCACTCTGAACGTCTTGAAGTGCCGTGCCGTCTCATCGTAAAAGAGACTGAAAATAAAATATTGCCGCGGGCTATTTGTACAGGTCCTACAATAGAGACGGCCGCAAGAACGGAGGGGGTAGGGGACATACTAACGCCATAGGAGAAACTGGGCGTATAACAACTCACTCTATATCCATTTCTTTTCTTTTAGTCTTCTGACTGGTCGGAGTAGCAATTGTAACCTAGGTCCTCGATTATTTGATGGATGTGCTTCAATCTCTGTCTTCTTTTACATCTTACTCTACAGTTTTTACCCACTAGAGCTGCCTCTAGTACCATGAAAGTTATACAATGATTTATAAGTATTTTTTATTTATCCGTAACCATTTTTCACGCAAAAATGTGAACACAGATTTTCTTGAATTACAGCGCCATCTACCAAGAATCAAAACAAACGTTTGAGACAAAATGTATGTAGAATCTGATTCTGCAATTAAAAAGTGGGAGTTCCCATTTGAAATTTTAAAGTTGCCCCCGCCCAGCCCCCTGGCGGGCTAATTTTAGCACCAGCAGACGTCCCCCTCGAAAATAATCAAGTTTGAATTCTACACATTTTTTCGTGTCAAGCTTATTTTTCGAGTTATTCTGGTTTGTCAACTTAAAATTTACACGCTGTATACGAAGGTAAAAACACAGTATGGCTTATATAATTTCGTAGGCTTCCGCGGCCAGAGTCAGCCGACACAGAAGTTTTCCGGGTTTGGTACCGCGTCATAATGTAAAAACTACTACTTACATTTTGACACGGTACCAAAGCCAGAAAACTTCTATGTCGACAGTATGTCTTAGTTACAGAAAATCACAAATTTACGCAGGTATAATAAGCAGCTGGTACAAATATGTGCAGGCTTCTTGAATTCGCACTGAGTGTGCCCATACCGGGGCTTAATCAGGAAGATGGAACCGGTATTTTTAGACTTTTGAGAGGTGAAAGGCGAGTAAGGCGCATAAGCAGACGGCGACGCATTGGGAAAGACAATAGAAAAGAACATTTTGCCAACCTCATGCTGTCCCCAAATTCACTCAATAGAAGTAAGATACCTCCCCATTGTTCCAAGACGGCATGCTTCTTTCTTAAGGCTCCACAACCGTAGACTTGCGCAGCAGGCATAACTTCGGTCTCCTCGTGTCCTTCGGAGCCGCCGGGATGCAAACTTATTCTCTAACACACAACCCCAAGCGAAATACCGAAGTCCAGTCTTCCGACAGACGTGGAACAGATTAAAAACTTCGGCCTTGGCGCCAGGGACTGTATACATGGACTTTTTAACGTGTGCCGTGAAACCTTTCAAATCCCGAAACTGTGGAGGAAGTCAAAAGTGGTGGCTCTCCTTAAACCCGGGGAGGACCCAGAGTCTCCGAAGAGCTATCGACCCATAACCCTTCTCTGCCACCTGTTTAAGCTCTATGAAAGATTGATCCTCAACAGAATAGAGAAGATCGTTGACTCGAAGCTAATTCCACACCAAGCAGGTTTTAGACTTGGAAAGTCCTGTACCAGTCAAATTCTGGCATTGACGGAACATATCGAGGATGGGTTTGAGAATAAACTAATCACCGGGCTGGCACTAGTCGACCTAAGTTCCGCCAATGATACAGGAGATCATCGGACACCACTGCATAAAATCTACGAGACCCTGAAAGACTACCACCTAGTCAAGATAATCGAATCCCTGCTCCAAAATAGACAGTTCTTCGTAATGCTTGAGGGGAAAAAGAGTCGATGGCGGAATCAGAAAAAAATGGCTCTGAGCACTATGGGACTTAACATCTATGGTCATCAGTCCCCTAGAACTTAGAACTACTTAAACCTAACTAACCTAAGGACATCACACAACACCCAGCCATCACGAGGCAGAGAAAATCCCTGACCCCGCCGGGAATCGAACCCGGGAATCCGGGGGTGAGAAGCGAGAACGCTACCGCACGACCACGAGATGCAGGCGGAATCAGAAAAATGGGCTCTCCCAAGGGAGCGTGTTGACGCCAATCCTATTCAACATATATACAAATGACCAACCAACTCCAGACAAAATCAAAACTTTTGTATATGCAGACGATCTGGCAATAACAGTTCAAGGCAACAGGTTTGAAGCCATCGAGGAGAAACTAGAAACCGCCCTTTCTATAATGTCAACCTACTACAAAAAGAATTCTCTAAAACCTAATCCCTTCAAAACAAAAGTGAGTGCATTCCATCTGAACTCGAGGCAGGTAAACTACAGGCTCAAAGTTACCTGGGATGGGACATTACTAGAACACACAGATACTCCCACCTGCCTTGGCGTCGTGCTGGACAGAACATTGACATACAAATATCATTACGAAAAAACACGCAAAAATGTAGAAGCACGAAATTCCCTAATAAGAAAGCTGTCCAACAGCAAATGTGGTGCCAAACCTACCGTGGTCACAACTTCAGCCCAAGCTTTGTGCTTCTCAACTGGCGAATATGCCTGCCCTGTATGGAGCAGATCCGTCCACGCAAAAAAGGTAGATACTAGCTTTAATGAAACATGCAGGATAGTGACAGGGTGCATGAAATCTACCCCCGTAGAAAATCTACACAGGGCCGCAGGTTTTACAAACCCTGACTCACGTAGGAAAGCCCATGAACATACCGAGAAGCTAAAACAAACCTTTGATGCCCGTCACTCAATATTTGGCCTAGAGTGTGGCCCCAGCAGACTCAAATCCAGACGCCGTTTCCTAAGTTGCGCCTTAGATGAGCCCCTCATCTACTATCCACTAACAGAGGACCCACCAAGCGGCGTTTCTGGTGATTGGAAAACCTGGAGAATGCTTAACCGCATCAGAACTGGGGTGGCTCGTGTGAAATCTAATCCGATCAAATGGGGTTTGTTGGAAGAAAATGACGACAAATGCGACTGCGGCACTCGACAGTACATGGAACATCTCCTACAATGCCCTGCCTGCCCGCACAGTTGCACCCTCGATGATCTATGGCTGGCTAAAGAAGAAGCATTGGACATTGCCCAATATTGGGCAAACAAATTGTAGTTTCCGGACACGAAAAATTAAAAGTAAGTCCGACAGACAAATCGGACGGCTCAAATGACAACACGCCGTGCCTGAAGAGTGCATTCTGCTCAGCCTCCTGCCGCCGTCCGACTCACAACTGCCACTTGCTCACGTCAAAACGGCACGCCCTGCGCTAGAGGCTAAGATGGCACGTAGGAGACGTACGGCGACTTATCGACACGGTACGGCTCACCTCCGAATATCTGGCATTGAGTAAAGTCGACACTACCCACGTCCTAGTTTCCCAACCCCCCCTCTCCCCTCCACACACACACACTCGTTGATCCTGGTACTCTGCTCTACTTCTACCACCACATTCATCCAACACTACACTTCCACACGATCCGCATCCTCTGCCAAAGAAACTTGATAAATAATCAGCACTGGCGGCCGAAGACTTCCGGCATAAGAAGTCAGCCTCATTCTGCCAACGGCCTTGTCAAAGAGGGCGGAGGAGCGGATAGAGGTTCAGGGCACTCTCTTGTCCTAGGGGTGGGAAATTGCCCCTAAAGGCGGAAGAATCAGCAATGATCAACAACATCAGGATGCAGAAGGCAATGGAAGCCACTGCATTAAAGACACGTAACGTGTATCCACAGGACATGTGGCCTGTAGTTGAAGAAGTGTCATGAAGATCTCTCCATTGGCAAAAGATTCCGGAATAGTCCCCCATTCGGATCTCCGGGAGGGACTGCCAAGGGGGAGATTACCATGGGAAAAGGATTGAATAATCAACGAAAGGATAACGTTCTACGAGTCGGGGCGTGGGATGTCAGAAGCTTGAACGTGGTAGGGAAACTAGAAAATCTGAAAAAGGAAATGCAAAGGCTCAATCTGGATACAGTAGGGGTCAGTGAAGTGAAGTGGAAGGAAGACAAGGATTTCTGGTCAGATGAGTATCGGGTAATATCAACAGCAGCAGAAAATGGTGTAACAGGTGTAGGATTCGTTATGAATAGGAAGGTAGGGCAGAGGGTGTGTTACTGTGCACAGTTCAGTGACCGGGTTGTTCTAATCAGAATCGACAGCAGACCAACACCGACAACGATAGTTCAGGTATACATGCCGACGTCGCAAGCTGAAGATGAACAGATAGAGAAAGTGTATGAGGATATAGAAAGGGTAATGCAATATGTAAAGGGGGACGAAAATCTAATAGTCATGGGCGACTGGAATGCAGTTGTAGGAGAAGGATTAGAAGAAAAGGTTACAGGAGAATATGGGCTTGGGACAAGGAATGAAAGAGGAGAAAGACTAATTGAGTTCTGTAACAAGTTTCAGCTAGTAATAGCGAATACCCTGTTCAAGAATCACAAGAGGAGGAGGTATACTTGGAAAAAGCCTGGAGATACGGGAAGATTTCAATTAGATTATATCATGGTCAGACAGTGATTCCGAAATCAGATACTGGATTGTGAGGCGTACCCAGGAGCAGATATAGACTCAGATCACGATATAGTAGTGATGAAGAGTAGGCTGAATTTCAAGACATTAGTCAGGAAGAATCAATACGCTAAGAAGTGGGATACGGAAGTTCTAAGGAATGACGAGATACGTTTGAAGTTCTCTAACGCTATAGATACAGCAATACGGAATTGCGCAGTAGGCAACACAGTTGAAGAGGAATGGACGTCTCTAAAAAGGGCCATCACAGAAGTTGGGAAGGAAAACATAGGTACAAAGAAGGTAGCTGCAAAGAAACCATGGGTAACAGAAGAAATACTTCAGTTGATTGATGAAAGGAGGAAGTACAAACATGTTCCGGGAAAATCAGGAATACAGAAATACAAGTCGCTGAGGAATGAAATAAATAGGAAGTGCAGGGAAGCTAAGACGAAATGGCTGCTGGAAAAATGTGAAGACATCGAAAAAGACATGATTGTCGGATGGACAGATTCAGCATACAGGAAAGTCAAAACAACCTTTGGTGATATTAAAAGCAACGGTGGTAACATTAAGAGTGCAACGGGAATTCCACTCTTAAATGCAGAGGAGAGAGCAGATAGGTGGAAAGAATACATTGAAAGCCTCTATGAGGGTGAAGATTTATCTGATGTGATAGAAGAAGAAACAAGAGTGGATTTAGAAGAGATAGGGGATCCAGTATTAGAATCGGAATTTAAAAGAGCTTTGGAGGACTTACGGTCAAATAAGGCAGAAGCGCTTGATAACATTCCATTAGAATTTCTAAAATCATTAGGGGAACAAAACAACTATTCACTTTGGTGTGTAGAATATATGAGACTGGCGACATACCATCTGACTTTCGGAAAAGCATCATCCACACAATTCCGAAGACGGCAAGAGCTGACAAGTGCGAGAATTATCGCACAATCAGCTTAACAGCTCATGCCTCGAAGCTGCTTACAAGAATAATATACAGAAGAATGGAAAAGAAAATTGAGAATGCGCTAGGTGACGGCCAGTTTGGCTTTAGGAAAAGTAAAGGCACGAGAGAGGCAATTCTGACGTTACGGCTAATAATGGAAGCAAGGCTAAAGAAAAATCAAGACACGTTCATAGGATTTGTCGACCTGGAAAAAGCGTTGGACAATATAAAATGGTGCAAGCTGTTCAAGATTCTGAAAAAAGTAGGGGTAAGCTATAGGGAGAGACGGGTCATATACAATATGTACAACAACCAAGAGGGAATAATAAGAGTGGACGATCAAGAACGAAGTGCTCGTATTAAGAATGGAGTAAGACAAGGCTGTAGCCTTTCGCCCCTACTCTTCGATCTGTACATCGAGGAAGCAATGATGGAAGAAAAAGAAAGGTTCAGGAGTGGAATTAAAATACAAGGTGAAAGGATATCAATGATACGATTCGCTGATGACATTGCTATCCTGAGTGAAAGTGAAGAAGAATTAAATGATCTGCTGAACGGAATGAACAGTCTAATGAGTACACAGTATAGTTTGAGAGTAAATCGGAGAAAGACGAAGGTAATGAGAAGTAGTAGAAATGAGAACAGCGAGAAACTTAACGTCAGGATTGATGGTCACGAAGTCAATTAAGTTAAGGAATTCTGCTACCTAGGCAGTAAAATAACAAATGACGGACGGAGGAAGGAGGACATCGAAAGCAGACTCGCTATGGCAAAAAAGGCATTTCTGGCCAAGAGAAGTCTACTAATATCAAATACCGGCCTTAATTTTGATTAAGAAATTTCTGAGGATGTACGTCTGGAGTACAGCATTGTATGGTAGTGAAACATGGATTGTGGGAATACCGGAACAGAAGAGAATCGAAACATTTGAGATGTGGTGCTATAGACGAATGTTGAAAATTAGGTGGACTGATAAGGTAAGGAATGAGGAGGTTCTACGCAGACTCGGAGAGGAAAGGAATATGTGGAAAACACTGATAAGGAGAAGGGACAGGATGATAAGACATCTGCTAAGACATGAGGAAATTACTTCCATGGTACTAGAGGGAGCTGTAGAGGGCAAAAACTGTACAGGAAGACAGAGATTGGAATACGTCAAGCAAATAATTGAGGACGTAGGTTGCAAGTGCTACTCTGAGATGAAGAGGTTAGCACAGGAAAGGAAGTCGTGGCGGGCCGCATCAAACCAGTCAGTTGACTGATGACAAATAAAAAAAAACAAAAAAAACGCAATCCTTACTCCTGGATTCATTTATGAAATAATAATCGAAATTAATAATGTAACGGAAATAAGTAGAAATTCACTTGTTAAGAAAAATTGTACACTCTTTGGAATATTGTTATTTCCCCAGAGGGTGGGAGTGGTAAGCTTGCCTCTGATGTGATCAGACGAATTTTTGCATTTTTGTGAAACATCAAAATACTGTATAATGTACTAAAATGTGAAAAAATATGTTTTCGTAAAAAAATGCTGCAACATCAATCTTCAGATTTATTTAGTTCAAACCATCAATGAGACCAAGACGTGAGATTTTCATCTTTAAGAATTAGACCCCTAGGCAAAAAGAACTGGCGCCAACTCAACATGACAAGCTAAGTAAACTAGAAAGCTTGTTGTAATCTTCGCTCTTTTTAAAAATCTTCAAAAAGACTTTTCTTATTAATAACTTGGACTGGACATTGTTTAATGTGGACATTATATGAAAGTAGGAAGGAGGTGGGAGGTTAGAGAGGGAGAGTGAAATGACTGTAAAGTCAGTCCTTAAGCGATTTTTTGGGAGCCAGTAATGCAAACGTAGCTAGCAAATTTTTTGGTACTTATCGTATTTGGCAGTCTACTCGGGATGCTCTGCTCTCCCCTCCCCCCCCCCCTCCCCCCCAAATCCCCAACCCAACCATGGCCTTGGCTTGTGGCTGGATGCAGTGATGCTGAAGTCGTGATTCTCAGAATGGCCTCGGAGATAAGAATATGTTGGTGTTGATGTAACATGATACCCAGTCCCCTTCCGCTCTGCTCCCCCTCCTTGCCTTGGCACATGGCCACATGTAATGATTTCTGGAATGATCTTGAATATAAGGAAGTACTGTTGCTGCTGTCAGCGAAATAAAACATGTAAAATTGTCTCAGCTGCAACACGACAACGGAAAAAAATGCTGACGAATAGTGTACCATAGTTTTTGCCCAGAATGCCCACTACTCTCCTCCTTTTCTCTTCACCATCGACTCCTGTTTCTTCTTCTATCACCTCAACGGACAAGTCCTCTCCTCTGACAATGACCTTCGATGTACTCTTTCCACACATCCGCTTTCTTTTCTGAATGTTATCGCCCTTGCTTTTAATTTCACCAATTCTGAGGGATTTAGATAAGGAAATGAGACACTTCAAGTAGTAAAGGAGTTTTGCTATTTAGGAAGTAAAATAACTGATGATGGTCGAAGTAGAGAGGATATAAAATGTAGACTGGCAATGGCAAGGAAAGCGTTTCTGAAGAAGAGAAATTTGTTAACATCGAGATAGATTTAAGTGTCAGGAAGTCATTTCTGAAAGTATTTGTATGGAGTGTAGCTATGTATGGAAGTGAAACATGGACGATAAATAGTATGGACAAGAAGAGAATAGAAGCTTTCGAAATGTGGTGCTACAGAAGAATGCTGGAGATTAGATGGGTAGATCACATAACTAATGAGGAATTATTGAATAGGATTGGGGAGAAGAGAAGTTTGTGGCACAACTTGACCATAAGAAGGGATCGGTTAGTAGGACATGCTCTGAGGCACCAAGGGATCACCAATTTAGTATTGGAGGGAAGCGTGGAGGGTAAAAATCGTAGAGGGAGACCAAGAGATGACTACACTAAGCAGATTCAGAAGGATGTAGGCTGCAGTAGGTACTGGGAGATAAAGGAACTTGCTACGGATAGAGTAGCATGGAGAGCTGCATCAAACCAGTCTCTGGGAACAACAAGAAGTTTGTTTTGACTTTTACTTATTCTGAGTCAGGCTTCCGACAGTAATTTCTTTTTCCATTTCTTCACATTTTTTATTTAGCCATTTCGTCTTAGATTCCCTGCATTCCCTATTTATTTATTTCCTAAGTGACTTTTACTTACGTATTCCTGAATTTCCGTGAGCATTTTTATAGTTCCTTCTTTCGTCGACCAGATGAAATATTTCTTGTGCTTACCCATGGTTTCTTCGCAGTTCCTGTCATTGTACCTACATTTTTTCCCTAATTTATGTGACTGCCCTTTTTAAAAATATCTACTCCTCTGCAGCTGAACTGTCCACTGAGCTACTAATTGTCACAGTATCTATAGCTTCAGAGAAATTCAAGCGTCTCTCTGCATTTCTTAGTACTTCCGTATACCACTTGTTTGCACACTAATTCCTCCTGAGTATTCGCTTAAGCTTCAACCCAGTCATCATCATTACTAAACTGCGATCTGAGTCTATACCTGCTCCTTGGTACGCCTTACAATCCACTATCTGATTTCGGAATTGCTGCCTCACCATGACATAATCCTGCTGCTTCTTGTCAGAGTTTTCGCTATTACTGGCTGAAATTTTTTAAGGAGTACAATTAGTATTTACCCTCTCTCATTCCTCCTACCAAGCCCATATTCTCCCCTAACCTTTTCTTCTACTCCTTCTCCTTCTACTGCATTCCAGCCTCTCACGACCATTAGATTTTCATCTCTCTTTGCTTACTGAGTTAACAGTGCAGTATCCTCATATACTTTATCTCTTCAGTTTGAGACGTCCACAGGTATAACTGAACTACTGTTGGCGGTGTTGGCTTGTTATCGAATTTGTTGAGAACAACCCTTCTCTGAATTTTTCACAGTAACTCATTCTCCGCCGTACCTTCCTATTCTTAACAATCCTACTGCCGTTATACCATTTTCTGCTGCTATTGATGTTATTACACACTTATTTACTAGAAATCCTTGTTTCTTTTCAATTTCAGTGCACTGACCACCACTATTTCGAGACTGAGCCTTAGCATTTCCCCTTTCAGATTGTTTTATCTTCCCTACCAAGATCAAACTCGTTGCATTTCACACCCTGATTCATAGAACATTACCCTTTCTTTGTTTAGTCAATATATTTTCATGGTTACTTCCTCCTTGGCAGTCCCCTCCCAGAGAATGGGTGGGTAGTACGGAATCATGATATTTTTCAATTACAAGTCCTGTGGATACAAGTTATGCATCTTTGGTGCGGTGGTTTCTCTTGCTGTCTACGTCCTCATGCCGTTAAACATTGTTGAATCTTCCGCATTTCAGGGAAAGTTTCCTACCCACAGGCCAAGAGAGTGCGTCGAACCACTGTCTGTCCCTCCGCCATCTTTGACATGACTATTGGTAGAAGGAGGTTGCTTTCTTATGCCGAAAGTCTTTGATCGCCATTGCTGAAGGTTTTCATTATTGTTCAAAGAAGCTACCCATAAATCTTTACCGACTTACCAACTTATGGTTGTTACTTGCAATTTTTAGGGATAATTTCGTAAAACCACATCCAAGATAAAAAGTAAGGAAACATACAGGGTGTTACGGGTATAAGTGCAGATATTTTTATTGATGACTGATGACGATATTGTAAACAACATTACATCACGAGTTGCGGCATATTCACAATAAAGTTTCAAAGCTATCCAGGAAATATTTGTGTTGTTATAAATCCACTTGTGGTTCACAAAGTTTTACTAACCAGGTAATTGATTTCAGTCAAGGATGACCATGTTTAAATCTGGGTACATCCAGTGTAGTTCATTATTCGTGACATTAGGTATTTACTGAAGTTAGCCGTGTTAATTACTTTAAACGCAACTGCTAGCCTATTTCCTTGTCATACGAATAACTTTTGCTGTATTTTGGATGTACTGTTCAGCCGTAAAATATGAGAGGTTACAGGCAAATTATTCGGCGGTGTACGACCGAACACTGTTCGTGTTCTTTCGTTGACTGCTTCTTTAACGGAAGCTAGAAACCCCCATGAGATATTTACACCTACCATTTTCATTACCTTACCCAATGTTTTTTGTAAGGCTTGAACAGGACTGCCGGCCGGTGTGGCCGTGCGGTTCTAGGCGCTTCAGTCTGGAACCGCATGACCGCTGCGGTAGCAGGTTCGAATCCTGCCTCGGGCATGAATGTGTGTGATGTCCTTAGGTTAGTTAGGTTTAAGTAGTTCTAAGTTCTAGTTGACTGATGACCACAGATGTTAAGTCCTATAGTGCTCAGAGCCATTTGAACCATTTTTTGAACAGGACTGATCGGTGAACCGCCATCGAACAATGACGCCAACCACCCTACTCACTGGCGTGATCCGTCCCCAATTATATATAAAAAAAGGCTAGCTTAGCTCCCGCTGCTTTTGCATTTGCAAACGTATGTGATACCACATTAATTGATTTGAATCTTACAGCGGTTTTGTCATGTATTAACCCCAACCAACAACGTAAATAATGCACCTTTCGCACTGCCGACGTATTTTGCAGATATTTTAGAATTTCTTAAATATCTGAGGTGTGGAAAATGATTAATTTAAGACCCTGCTGGTTTTTTTTAGCCATGCAGAAATCTGTTGATAGCAGCAAGAAATCATGGTACGAAGATCCAACATCCCTCAATCTTACAGTGTAGCCATCTACTGGTGGCAGTAAGGAATTGTTTTCTACAATGTCGTCTTCTGTTGGTGACAGGAGCAAGAAGGATTCCGAACAAAGCTTGGTTTTTTTCGCTTTTTCAAGGTTTTTGGGTTAGTATTTACAGTAAAATTCATTTACGACAATACATATTCCTGTTTCGTTACTTATATTTTATAAGCAAATGTTGGCTTTCAGTATTTTGTAGAGAAGTATAATATCTAATCGATCCAGATTTCCGTAGAGAATGACATGTAGTATCTAATGAAATTTGCCAGTGTGACATGCATCCTTTGGGTAGCACCAACCCACAAGGCTAAATGCTACTAGTTCGCTTGCTGCTACTCTTATAAAAGCATAGACCGATAGAGGCAACTTCCGTATGCTTTGCGTTTGTATCTGTTTGTCTGTTTAGTTTATTTTGACTTTGGGACATCTTCTCTGTGTGCGTGCATGTTCATCACTTTATTTTTTGCGTCATCGACGCTGTAGCTGCCTCCATCTCGGTGGCGCCTCAACGCTATCCCACCATTGCTGCGATAGCCATCGCTTTCGCTGCTGCCACTGCGGCTGCGGCTACCACCGCCACTGGCGTCGCCCCCTGTGTCGTCCCACTGCTGACTTCGTCACCTGTCCACAAATTATTCAAAAACAGTCTTAATCGCATTTATTATTATTATACCGCCAACCGGTTTCAACCCGACGTAGGGGTCATCCATCTTCTGGACGTTTACACCATTGGTCGACTGCTGGTGGTGTCATGCCGTTATGTAGACAGGAGAGACACCACCAGCAGTCGACCGATGGTGTAAACGCCCAGAAGATGACCCCTACGTCGGGTAGACACCGGTTGGTGGTATAATAATAATAAATTCGATTAAGACTGTTTTTGAATAATTGATTAATCATACTAATCGCTGCTTCATCTCCACAACCATGTTGTCCAAAATCCCATCCATCAACTGGCAATTTCATGCCATCATTCCTTCTGTGACCATTATCATTGTTTACACCTGTCTCACCCAACCCCATACAACCATTACACAGAGCACTTCCACCTCCTGTCAGACCTATCCCCCTCTCCCAGTTTTCTCTTCTCTATGCACGTTTCTGTAGTACCAGATATAGCACCTTCATTACATGGACCAGCATCATCTAGAACAGCACCCACACCTGAATGGCTACTGTGCCATCACCACCGCCTCAGCCAGATGTTTCTGTAACAGGTTCCTGGACTGTGTTATCCTCTTCATCCAAAACCTATTTCAAACAATCCTGTCACTTGTTATCTCAGCTGTGCCTACCACTACGTCACTACTTCAAACCATTAGGAAGATATCCAAACGCCTCAGTGCTGACATTGCCTGCATCCCTGATCCCCCCCCCCCCCTCCCCACACACACACGCAAAAAAAGAAATCTCAAATACATACGGAAAGGACAGACGTAATGGACTGCCAGGCTATCCCATATGCAGCTACATCTACAGAACTTCATACCTTCCTCCTATCCCATTTTTGACCCAAACTTCTTCAAAACCAAAACCGTCCTCCTTAAAAAACAACGTATCTTTTCCTTACCTGTCACTCAGGTCACCCATACAAAAAACTCTGTCCTCATCATACCCTGTGATCCAGAATTTCACACCAAACCCCACTAGAATAACCTCCATGTCACTTTTGTAAGCAAACTTCACAACCTTTCCCACAACTACCTGGACCAAGCAACCACAATCTTCTCACTATTTTCACACCCTCACTTCTGTGATCAAAGAGATCGACCCAAACACCACGATTCGCATCCTCATCTAGAAGTTCCAAATGCTCTCTGCAGTTTTGACGTCTCTAGCCCAACCTTCAAAGTCCACATTTTCACTGAATCCCCATCCACATCAAACCACCTTCGCCACCACACGGTCCTGATCTATAAACATTGACACTCCGTTTAACCTTCCAAATCCCATCCTCAGTCCTACTACTGCTAAAGATGCTTAATGTATAACAACCACATAACAACTGATTGCAAAAACGCTCCCACTTGCCCCCACTGCAAATCTCATCATTTTCTCAAGCAGTGTCCTAACCTTGCTTCCACTCCCATATGTAATAACTCTAAGCTGCCCCACATGACTTATTCTCCCAAGTGTGAGGCCCAATTTCCATCTTCCAGACTTGAACTATCAGTTGCCATCAAACATACTGACAATCCCTCCACCCCAACAACACCCTGTGCCCACTTCCCACAGCTGAAGACATCATCCATTTTATGAACGTAGTTAACTAAGGCATTCAGTCTTTCCAGAGGCCACACACCATACATCAAACTTTTCTTGCTGATCGCTCTGTCTTCTACCTCAACACACAAGCCACCTATCCTGCAACCAGGTCCACTTTCATTTCATCCATCTCAGCTCCCTAGTTAAAACCCACCCCAGCCACCCATCCACACCACTCCTTCTCTCCCTGTAATCCCATTCCACAATATCCGGTCCTTTTCAGCCAACAAACGTCCGCTCCCAGCACCTGAGTGCTGCCGGCGCGATAGCTCAGCGTGTTAGGTCAGTGGCTTAGCTGGCCTCTGTAATAAAAAAACTGAGTTAGTCGATCAACAACGAACTTAAACTGACGTCTTACGACGTCCGTCACGAGCAGCTGAAACATGTAGACATGTTCGTCATTTAGCCTCGCGGACGTTAGAAAACTTGACGAAATCTTGGAACACCTAAAAAGCGTTAACAGCAACATCCAGTTTACCATCGAGGCAGAAAAAGAAGATACTTTGCCCTTCATCGACGTCCTTGTCCGCCCCAAACGAAATGCATGTCTTGGCCACAGCTTCTATAGGTAACCCACCGACACTGATCTGTATTTGCACATCATAGCCATCATCAGCCAGCACATAAGAGCACCGTTTTACAGGCACTGGAGCATCATGCAAGGATGATGCCAGACGCTGCTTTCCTGGCCCACGAGCTGACACCTACACAAGGTCTTCAGGAACAACGACTTTAAAGTCCATCAAATAAATGAAATGATTTCAAGCAAGACTCACAATAAGACCGCCGACGAGGAGCAGGGGAAGAAACTGCGGCTGCGTGTCCGGCACGATAAGCCTCCTGCTGAAACGACACAAGATTAAATAGATCTTCACGGCTCCGAAAACAATCCGTCCATTACTGAGACCAGTTGAAGACACAGCAATTGTCACAACACGTGGAGTCCATAAGACACCTTGCTAGTGTGGCCAGGATTACGCCGTACAAAAATTACGCTCTGTGGAATACTGCAGGATGGAGTATGAGAAGTTTTATCGCCTACACTACCCTGAGAAGTCTGCTGTAGCTTCATTAAACGGAGACCGGATAAAATTTGACGAAACATCCATCGTGGTTCTCGCTGTCGCTTTTGAAATTTGTGTAATTTAAGAAGCCATTGAAATAAAAATTACCGATAACATCCTAAATAGAGACGGTGGCCTGCAGCTCAGCAGGGTGTATGACCCAGCGATAGCGCGGTTGATGCGGGCCCAAACGCCGCGTCAGCGTATGCCCGTAACTGACGACGCTGCGGGCACCAGTGACGTCACAGCTAGCAGCTCGTGTATGTAAGGGGCGTACCAGCAGCCCATAGGGTCATACCGCTTCGCAAAGGCCAGGGAGAGCTTGACCGAAACCCTGTGTACTTTTAATCACATGGCGCGGCTGGAATCCCGACCACATTTTATTCAGTGTTACTGCCGCGAGACTCTGCATTCTTACATTTCTTAGATATAGCTTTAAAAAAATTCATTCCCTGTTTCACCCTCTTATGGGTACAGTTTCCAAAAACACTGAAATACTTATTTTTTTCCTTATCAGGGAGCCAGATACAAGTTTTCTTAGATTAAGCTTAAAAATTCTTTCATAATGAAATATGTTTATAAAAATTTCCATTCCCTATTTCACCCCTTAGGAGCTGAATTTTCAAAAGCACTGAAACAAGTATGTTTTTAAATTCCAACCGAGAACACAAATACCAGTTTCCATTGAAACAGATTGAAAATAATTTAGTAGTCCTTTTATTACGATTACATTTCCAAAAATTATGAAACACGTCTTCCTTTATTTCTGACCGAGAAACCAAATACCAATTTCCGTAGCTCTAGCTGCAAAATTACATTAATAGCGACATATTTTCAAAAAATATTTCATCCCCTATGTTCAAGTCTCGGTCCGGCACACAGTTTTAATCTTCCAGGAAGTTTCATATCAGCACACACTCCGCTGTAGAGTGAAAATTTCATTCTAGAAACTATGTACTGTTCCACGTGAGGCACAGCTTGCAACTCGAAAGAATCTTGCCTAGAAGTTCTGACAGAGATAAAAGGTCTTCGAGGATATTTGGCATACATGGAAAATGAATACCTCCTGCCGCCAAGAAGCTACAACGACATGAAAGGATACCCCTAATAAAAACTAGGACCGAAGAAAGTGTTCTATTTCAGGAGATATCTAATACGACTAAAAAGGGGAGAGAGCAGTGGTGGAACAAATGCAGTCTGGCAGAGACAAGAAAACAAGGAGCCTCATTCTCTAGCAGACGGATGGGACGAAGATCTGTGGATCAGTGCAGCTGGTCATCACCCTTGAGACAGAGATGGAGAGAATGTTGGGTAATAAGAGATTCTTAAGTCATCTGCTGGCATTTTGTATTAAGCCATCTGTTGGCATTTTGTACCAGAAGTTAAACTCTGGGTCCCTCTGTAGCACGTGTGTGTGTCTCGGGACTACAACTGTAATGGATTATGGGAAATCGAGCTGTGTGTGCTAAAGTTGCTGTGTCAGAGTTTATTTAAAATAAGAGAAAGTAGCAACAGTATTTAAAAGGCAGGTAAACGTTTAGTCTTTGATTTCTCGAAAACACAAGAAGCACATCGCGCTAGAGCAGTATTTGTTCAACTGAAGTATGTACTACAATCGTGTGAAAGCTGGCTAAAATTGGTGACACAGTGGGTGTAAACTTTCTTTGTGTGTATTTCCGGTTGCTGTGATACTATCAACATAAATTTCGTCAGGGTCTCCACGGTACTTGAATTGTTTACCACTTTCAGTTTGAAACATGGGCCATCGTAATACTGTGGATGCAGTACTTACAGCACTGTTTACAGTTGTGTGAATTCAGCTTCAAATGGATTTTTATGTGTCGGACTAAATGCGATAAACATTCAAAAACCTGTGGTGATATTGACGATTCCAAAGGCGTTGTGTCTCTATCTGTGAATCTCTGATTCTGGATACATATCTATCACTTGATAGCAAAAGCTCCATGACGATGTCACGACGTTCAGGCAACAAACGACGCTCACCAGCACAGTAGGTGTCTAGAGAAGTGCATGAGCTAAAATTAAAACCTGACTCTGATGCATACTGTGGCTGATACTGCAACAGTTAGTGACTGGAGTGAAATGAGAAGAAATCTTCCAAGCTAGTGCAGGCTGCACAACGCCACGGGTAACTTTCGCCTACAAACCGTTGCAGATTATGCTGACCTGTTATATTCAGCCTGTTATTGACAACAAAGGTCTCGAAGGTGACTGACTTCCACGTTATTAAGCAATAGGACTTCACGTAGCCGTTTGTGCATCAGTCACATTACCTACTAGCACTCTGCTGCCTCTTTCTGGTAATGATGGCTTTATGTTCTGTTTATGTAAACAGTTCAACTATTTCTACAATTTCTTTCATTTCTGTATCGCAAATATTCCATGCTCTGTTAGATATGGCCCCCTGTAGAGCTTGGTTAATTTCATTCATATCCGGGCAAACAGTGAAATTTTCTCAATTGTATTTGGAACGGGATAACCATTTTCAGGGAAAATACCAGGCACATTGGTCAGAAAGAAGGCGTTGAATCCATTTGCAGAAAGGTCACAGCAATTTAGGAGGGGTTTTTCTTTACGAATGTTTAGGGGGGAGTACCATTTACAACATTTGCCTCAAAACCAAGGGAAACCTCTAGATAGTTAAAAACGGAAAAATTAGAGCTTTTTTTCGATTCATTTCTGGGACTATATGCCAAAGAAGAAAATATGAATACCCACTATGTGTTTGTATATCTGTTTGTGTGGTAATAGAGTAGAACCGATGACTTATTCGACATGTGGATTGTACCTAGCGTCATTGTGAGGAAGGTTTGAATAGCCTGTTCTTTAATATGTTTTTTTCAAAACTCCTAAAGGTAGAACTGCCTGTTTGAGTTCTTACCAATTGCAGGGCCTTGGTCTTTTCAGCCATACAGCAGAAGAATAGGTAATGAGGCAAGGAAGTCCCCACTGCGAGTACTTGGGAACGGATTTCCAGTTGTAGCGTTTGTCATACAACTAAAAGAAACCTCTCGGAAACCTTGGGTCAGAACGGTGGGGCCAGAGGCGCAGTGTGAGGGAGAGAGGGGGGGGGGCGGCGGGAATTAAAGGATGCGAATTATTCTTAACTTAATGCCGAGCCAAATTTTCCAGATAAAAATATAAAAGTCTAATATGTATGTAGGTATATGCAGAATAAACTCAGCGTCATGTTCGACACACATAATGTGCGTATGACGCTGTGGCACGGCCATTTCGATTGATGGGGACTTGAAATGCCTCCACTATTACTATATACAGACAGAATTACTGAAGCGACAATATTATCTTCTCTGCATTTATCGGATGAATTCTTCGTATACATTTTTATGTTCACGTCAACAAAGTGAAATAAATATCATGTCTGTTACTTTGCTTGCTGTACACGGACGGTACTTAATAAAGTGAACAGTATCGTTTTGTGCAATATAGGTGATTGAATTCAATTCCACTTACATTCAGTATCGACGCTATCGTAATGAAGTTGAGCCCACACATAACACTATAGATGTCCAGTAGTAACAATTAAGTAAATATCACAGATGCTATCAACTAACTGCTGCTTTCTGGCTTGATTTCACAGTTTATCAGATAGAATATAGAGACTAAACTAATTATTTGTTCAGGCGAGAATCGTACATTCATAGGGGATCTATACTTTGAGCGTGAGTCGGTTACAAAGTTTAATTATTGCAGTATTTCTTAAATCCCAATCTAGACTGGCGTTTATTCTGAATATTTCTTGTTTAATGGCAGGTATTAGCCTTTAACCGTCACATTTTAACTCAGTAATTATACTCCATTTTTCAACACATCTCGGCAGTTAATTGAATCCTTTCCTTTGAAAGTGGATTTGTAGTAAAATCTATGTTTGGTCCGAATTTATTCGGAACAAAATGATACAGTTGACTCCTTCCGTACTGGATGACGAAGACCTGAAATTGATTACCTTATACTTTTCAGTGGGAAAAGGTTTTCTAGTGAAATGAGAAGCCTACGCAATTTTGGAAGAAGTATGTCATCTGGGTACAGCAATGCACAGAAACACAACTTATAAGAATTACTGAAATATGCAAACAGATAGGTTGACAATGTTTACCACTTGTGGCGCTATGCCTGGATTCTCTTTTCTTGTCAACAGATACTGGTGGTTACAAGATATTTGATGGTATCGCCCTGTTTGCTCGAAGCTATTGACCAAATACAATGTACCATAGAGCAACCTCGTCAAAGTGCTTCACAACAGATTTTGAAATGAGCAGCGGAACTTTTCGGAATTTGTTTGTGTATTTATAACATTAATTGAACTAAGAGATATAAAATAAATTTAAATGTGCACTGATTAAGCTGTTTACCACCTGTAAATCATTTAATATTTTGCTTCGATTGAGATATTCCGCAAGAATTTCTTTCTATGTCTCATAAAATAAAACTTGGCTTATCTCACGAGGATGGCTAGGTGTGAGGCAAATCAAAATATTTATGAACACTTCTGAAAGAAAACTAGATTCTGTACTGTCTACAGTGATCCTGTATTTTCATTTATAATTTTTGTTATAAGATAAGAAGCTATTATGTTAGAAATTCACTCTTATTAAGTCAAAGCCCTCTCAAAACTCTTACAAGCAGCAAATTTTTGAGAGGTGGCAAGCTACCAATATGCACCGCAGGAGGTAGATGGGTGTTAGTGTGGAAACTTTCCGTATCGCTTGACGCCAGTACTACGTCATCAATGATCAGTATATTTGTAGCTTAATCAGCAAAAACTACACTACTGGGCTCACAGTAGCTTAAAGGAAATTTGCGTGCGTTCGCTAGTATTTTACACAAAAATTAGTAAATTCTACCATTGTAGTCACTTCCGCATTAATAACGATACATACAGTTCTGTCTTCGTGATGCAGATTTTTAAGGCAGTGACTGGTGGAAGTTTGTGCTTACATTTCTCAGGAGGAAGTAACAGAAATAATGTGTTTTCTGTCTTCTTTTTCAGGGCGATTCGAAATGTTTTAGTTGGGGTCTTGTCTATGTCCACAATATAATTCTCTGCAAAAAAACTCTAATATATTTCTGTTATAATCATCCTACTTTACTCTGACTAGAGTATTACCTTTATTACCATTTATCGCTATCGTTTCGGTTTCTTGTAATACACTCCTGGAAATTGAAATAAGAACACCGTGAATTCATTGTCCAGGAAGGGGAAACTTTATTGACACATTCCTGGGGTCAGATACATCACATGATCACACTGACAGAACCACAGGCACATAGACACAGGCAACAGAGCATGCACAATGTCGGCACTAGTACAGTGTATATCCACCTTTCTCAGCAATGCAGGCTGCTATTCTCCCATGGAGACGATCGTAGAGATGCTGGATGTAGTCCTATGGAACGGCTTGCCATGCCATTTCCACCTGGCGCCTCAGTTGGACCAGCGTTCGTGCTGGACGTGCAGACCGCGTGAGACGACGCTTCATCCAGTCCCAAACATGCTCAATGGGGGACAGATTCGGAGATCTTGCTGGCCAGAGTAGTTGACTTACACCTTCTAGAGCACGTTGGGTGTCACGGGATACATGCGGACGTGCATTGTCCTGTTGGAACAGCAAGTTCCCTTGCCGGTCTAGGAATGGTAGAACGATGGGTTCGATGACGGTTTGGATGTACCGTGCACTATTCAGTGTCCCCTCGACGATCACCAGAGGTGTACGGCCAGTGTAGGAGAGCGCTCCCCACACCATGATGCCGGGTGTTGGCCCTGTGTGCCTCGGTCGTATGCAGTCCTGATTGTGGCGCTCACCTGCACGGCTTCAAACACGCATACGACCATCATTGGCACCAAGGCACAAGCGACTCTCATCGCTGAAGACGACACGTCTCCATTCGTCCCTCCATTCACGCCTGTCGCGACACCACTGGAGGCGGGTTGCACGATGTTGGGGCGTGAGCGGAAGACGGCCTAACGGTGTGCGGGACCGTAGCCCAGCTTCATGGAGACGGTTGCGAATGGTCCTCGCCGATACCCCAGGAGCAACAGTGTCCCTCATTTGCTGGGAAGTGGCGGTGCGGTCCCCTACGGCACTGCGTAGGATCCTACGGTCTTGGCGTGCATCCGTGCGTCGCTGCGGTCCGGTCCCAGGTCGACGGGCACGTGCACCTTCCGCCGACCACTGGCGACAACATCGATGTACTGTGGAGACCTCACGCCCCACGTGTTGAGCAATTCGGCGGTACGTCCACCCGGCTTCCCGCATGCCCACTATACGCCCTCGCTCAAAGTCCGTCAACTGCACGTACGGTTCACGTCCACGCTGTCGCGGCATGCTACCAGTGTTTGCGATGGAGCTCCGTATGCCACGGCAAACTGGCTGACACTGACGGCGGCGGTGCACAAATGCTGCGCAGCTAGCGCCATTCGACGGCCAACACCGCGGTTCCTGGTGTGTCCGCTGTGCCGTGCGTGTGATCATTTCTTGTACAGCCCTCTCGCAGTGTCCGGAGCAAGTATGGTAGGTCTGACACACCGGTGTCAATGTGTTCTTTTTTCCATTTCCAGGAGTGTATATTATAAAATCTTGCAAAAAAAAAATTTACTGTTCTTGTGTATGTCGTTACTATGTATTCTTTTTGTTTATTTTCTGACCAATTTATGTGCCTTGGTCGCTATTCCTGCTTCTTGGAGGCGTGATAATTTCATTTTCGCACACACTCTTTTTATCTTCACTGCCATATCCGCTACGTTACTTTCTATTATTGGTGTAGTGTGAATCTACTTCAGACCTTTCTTCAATAAAGCCTTCTCCTTGTTATAAAAGTCTGCATTAGCGAAGTTTTCTACTCTACTAGAAAAACTATGTGTTTGATCATTGCTGTTTTTAAGGACTGTTTTATCATAAATCATATCGACTGATGATAAATAAAAAATGTATATTATATCTTGATTTCTTTTAAACGTCTCATACTCGTTCGTATACACGTAACAAAAGTAATAAAAGACTGTGCAAAAGGCAGTAGTATGCGTAGCTCTGAACACCTCCTTATTAATTTTAAGAAAACACCATCTCACAACGTAGGTAGTACGATACCGCGAATGAAGAAGAGATTAGTCCAGGCTCCAGCATACTGCGGGTATACTGTCTGCATGTGGACAGGGACGGTAAATACACTGCCGCTTGTAAAAATTTCGCATTAATTCACTATGATATAAAGGCACTTGTCCTGATAAAAGAGACTTAAAGCTCACGAGAATAGTCAGGTAGCGTGGACTCAACATCAGGATTTGTTTCTGGAATTTCTTTTGACATAGTTTATGTGTGTTCATTAGTCATGGTCAGCAGCTCATGGAAAACCACGATGAACATGCTGCCAATTTTTTCGTTGGGTGTTTTATGAGGCTAGCTTGTAGGTAGAGAAGCGGTAATATCCTTCATTTGTGTAAGAAGCCATGCACTTTCATCATCACATTTGGTTGGGCAACGTTCTGCTTAAATATATGAGGAGTTGCCTGAAGTCAGACACTACTTCTGGTTCCAAAATCTTCTTGCTGTAGCAGCCGCCGCTCAGGTTACTGTCAGTGGATAGCAGTGAAGATCACACACTGCAACCACGGGCGCTAGAAGCCGCCTCACTCGGCGTCCGTCCTCTCTGCTGCACGGTAATACGGACTTCCAGATTATGGACCTTACTGGGTTCTTTAGCAAATATGTGGTCATCACTGTACTACATGCTGAAGTGTAGATGGCCCAGGAAACAGCACATTTTGTTACTCATCTCGCCAGGAGAGGCGTTAATACAGACACAGCAATCGTTGGCGATTGCAGTTTCTGGGGAACGTAAATCGATTCAATGGGATAAGATTTTAGTGTGTTGAAATGATCTGAACTATTGAGATTATTAAAGACCATAGATTTAAAAATAATGTCTACAAAACGCCACTGTACATTTGTTCTGAAATTAAGGAATTTGAGAAGTTACAGTCTGTACACTTTGCGGTTACACCAATTTACTGGCATTGAAGAACATCCACATATAAATAACGCATAATTTTAAAACTGAATAAGGACAATTAAGTAATCAAAAATATGAAACTAAATATATTTGACCACTTCCAGTACTGCTACGTATTGCTGCTCATGAAAGCTGGCATAATTCGACCATGGGGTTGCTGTGCAAACGACACAGCACCTGACTGAAGAGCGTTGATTACGAAGATTTTCTTGTGGACCCAAGCATTTGGTAGGATCAAGATACGTGCACTTAAATCTCTTGTACTTTAAGCAAAGCGCGATCCACACTTGGAACTAAGACAACCTAACACGCACCGAGTGCAGACACTGACAAGAAACACCTCGAGTAATTAATGGCAGATGAAACATTAGCGTTTTTGCAAGATGAGTCAGTGGAATGTATGGCGTCGTATAAGCTCAACTGTGCGGACAATGTACTTGAGGTGGGTAAGGATGACTACATGTGCTTAACAATTGAAAGTGATACTGAAACAGGTATCGAGACATGTAGTTCATCATCCCTGCCGGACAGGGAGCCACAAATCCCGTCTCCAGCGAAACGTGGTAAAAGAGGATGATCACCTGTAGCATAGTAAAAAATAGTTATGAAGAGATTTCGAATAAATCTGCAGCAATATGACCTTGTAGTGCATAAGAAAAACTACGGGTATTATAGGGAGGACAAGGAGCATTTGTTACAAAAACTGATGTTTGCACGTTTCAAGCGTCCTCGATACAATCTCAGGCTGTTTATGATAAGGACCTACTACGTCGTACACACCAAAGTGAGCGCGACATAGATTACAGTGATTTCAACGGAAGCAGTAGATGGTTGCAGAACATCAAACAGTGCTACATAACTGGAAGAAGTAACATAACGAAATTTCAAACAAAGTATCAACTTGACGATGCACAGCAAACTGCGGAACCGGTCCGAACATTTGTAGATGAGATAAACAAACTTATCAATACTTTAATAAGAAATTTGTTTTCATCCCCAACGAATCAGGATTTGAAGAGGAAATGCAGGTGGAAGGAACCCTGGAAATTAGAGGTACAAAAATCAACTAACATCGATGCCTTAAAGCATTCGCATACAATTATGCCGACTGTTAATACGGACGCTAAATTGACAGGAAAAATATTTATTGTGGTGCGAGAAATTGAAGATGCTCTGGCTCCTATGATTCTTTCTCGTTTACGTGATCTTACAAATCAAAAAATGGTTCAAATATCTCTGAGCACTATGGGACTTAACATCTGAAGTCATCAGTCCCCTAGAACTTAGAACTACTTAAACCTAACTAACCTAAGAACATCTCACACATCAATGCCCGAGGCAGGATTCGAACCTGCGACCATAACGGTTGCGTGGTTCCAGACTGAAGTGCCTAGAACCGCTCGGCCACAACGGCCGGCGATCTTGCAAGAGCAGTAGGGAATATTTACGTGACAGCAAGCAAGAGTGGGAAGATACGCGTGAGAGAACTACTACAACGATATTACGACCGTTGCTTTTGCCCAATAGCTGATCAAAACAGCTTGGTTTTTCTTGATTTCTGGTCTCCGTATAAAAATTCTACTTCCTTAGAGCATACTACCCCTACTGAAAAGCGTGTGACATCGTAGTTCATATCACCCGAAACCACTGGACAAGTTCAGACTGTGGAGGTTTGTTGTTTCCATGCATATGAAACATATTATCCTTATAGGACAGACACTTTCACAATGAGCCCCTCGACAGACTGATTCGCATTCGGTTGCATGGGATCACTTTCCTTCAGTTCTCATCACCCTGTTACACCAATATGATTCTTTCCAGAATGAGATTTTCATTCTGCAGCGGATTGTGCGCTGATATGAAATTTCCGTGTTTGGGTAGCTCAGTTGGTAGAATACTTGTCCGCGAAAATCAAAGGTCCCGAGTCTCGGTCCGGCACACAGTTTTAATCTGCCATGAAGTTTCATATCAGCGCACACTCCGCTGCAGAGTGAAAATCTCATTCTGGAAACATCCCCCAGGCTGTGGCTAAGCATTGTCTCCGCAATATCCTTTCTTTCAGGAGTGCTAGTTCTGCAAGGTTCGCACGAGAGCTTCTATTAAGTTTGGAAGGTAGGAAACGAGGTACTGGCAGAAGTAAAGCTGTAAGGACGGGGCGTGAGTCGTGCTTGGGTAGCTCGCTTGGTAGAGCACTTGCCCACGAAAGGCAAAGGTCCCGAGTTCGAGTCTCGGTCCGGCACACAGTTTTAATCTGCCAGGAAGTTTAATATGATTATTTATGCATTCTTTAAGAGTGAATATCTAGCTGAACGTCCAGCACTATTTGTGGCTTCCAAGGAGTTCGCCTTCGTCCTTGATGGTGCGAACCTTTATGATCACTGTGGTGCGATTTTTCTCATTCCGTGTTCATTGTGCAAGTTAATGGTTTGTTTCGAACATGTCTTGAATGTCGACGGTGTGAAGTGTAATACATACATCCCAGAAAAGGTTGATCTCGGCACCTCCCGGACACTGATTTTTCGTCGCCCTCCTGATACACATGGTGAGTTATCAGCAGCTGATTTTTTTCCTAATTGTTAATACATTTTCAAATGAGCCTTACATATGTTCTGCACTCAAGGGGTTCCTTGTGAGACACTCTGTACTTCGTTCAGCCTGGCAGAACCCAGCTTTGAAAACACGTTTTGTCAAATTCCGCAGTGTGCTTCCTAGAATCAGCTTTTATTATGGCGATGAATATTAAAAGCCAAGCCGTTTCAATCCATTAACAAGTTCAGATGTGAAGTTTCATATATATGAAGACTAGCTGTTACACGGAGCTGCGCAGGCATATCAGTAAATGAGTTGAAATGACATTTGCATATGACATTATTGTTCGAGAGGCCCCGGTCGGGATGTTCGGGGACATGGTAAAAGGGTTTATTTGACGCCCTTTCGACGCCTTGCTGTTAGATGATGATAAAATGATTATGAGGAGAATACACACAGTCGCGAGTGGAAATAATACGACCTAGCTGGGAATCAAACCGGAGATCCTAGAGTTTAGTTTGTACAACGCTAACCACAAGACTACCAACTATTCAGCCATGCATGATGCTGAGAGCCTAAAATGCGACGAGCTTGTGGTTGGTATTGGTGTGGAAGCATGGATAAAACACGTAGAGGGTTGTGTAAACATTGTGTCAATTACGTTGAATCGTCTTATGTAGAATATATCGAACAATAAAGTATTTTCACAGATATGATAAAGTTCAAAAGTCAAAGAAAGAGGATCATTATTGTTCCACATTTCGCGTTACATTCTTGAAATCAGTACATATACTGTACTGCACACTTTCTAAAGTAGCCTACTTTGTAACTCAGCATTCAAGCTATCTCCATACCAAATTTCATCAAGATCGTTTCAGTGGTTTAGCCGTGAAAGTGTAACAGACATAGTTCCTTCCACATTTGTAATATTACTATGGATTAATTGACCGGAGTCTTACCGTTGTATTCCGAAGCAGACGGCTCCGAAGCATTGACACAGACACGTCCACAACAACTGCAGCGGTCTAGCGTCGTGCCAAAACTATGCTTGAAGCTTAATGCTCCGTTACGATTAAGAGGACAAGATGACAATAAAGCTCTGCTGTGCTCTGACTGAGTAGTCCAGTTGTTGATGTGTTAAACCGTTTTCCCTCCATTAATTCATACCTCTGTCAAAACAGCAAGCCGTGAACTCCCACGATACGAAAAACCCAAATCCCAGAAAGCGATCATGTCGATTCTGTCAAATTCACTTACACCCGCTCTTTGACATCGGCGAAGCGCTGTAGCACCCAGTTTCAAGTCTCCACATTATTTACCGTTCTTAACTGACCTACTGGCAACACAAGTGAGTGTGGTATGAGATGTAACTGTACATCATGCTGGTTTATTGCTCAACAACTCCTCTGATTTTGGATTCCGAGAAGCCCAAATTGTTAGATTTTACTATTTTCATAATAAAACTATGTGGCCATGAACCGTATGCCACTTGTCTTTTCATAGGCAAAAGTTATTTCGGCAATAATTAATAATATTATTAAAATGAGCATTTCCGAGAAACAATTTGGTGAACATTCTCAAGTGCATTCTTCTGTACGGAGAAGATTACAATGGGCACGAGTTTATTTACTGTTATTAACATCGACCAGAGAAAGAATCAGGTCAGAGCCATCATTGTAATACTCAGAGAAAGGATTCATATAATTGTAAGACGATGCATATGAAATAACTTCTACACAGATGACCAAACGAAAAAAAGTAACAAGATAAAAATTACATTTGTTGTGGTGTTGTTGTTGTTGTTGTGGTCTTCAGTCCAGAGACTAGCTTGATGCAGTTCTCCATGCTGCTCTATCCTGTGCAAGCCTCTTCATCTCCGATTAACTACAGCAACCTACATCCTTCTGTATCTGCTTAATGTTTTCTTCTCTTGGTCTCCCTCTGAGATTTTTACGCTCCATGCTTCCCTCCAGTGAGAAATTGGTGAGCCCTTGATGCCTCAGAAGGTGTCCCATCTTCTAGTCAAGTTGTGCCACAAATTCCTCTTCTCCCCAACTCAGTTCAGTGCCTCCTCATTAGTAACGTGATCTACCCATCTAATCTTCAGCTTTCTTCTGTAGCACCACATTTGGAAATCTTCGGTTATCCTCTTGACTACACCGTTTATCGTCCATTTTTCACTTCCGTAAATGGCCACACTCCATACAAATAGTTTCAGGAAACACACTTAAGTCTATACTGGATGTTAACAAATTTCTCTTCTTCAGAAACGTTTCCCTTGCTACAGCCAGTTTACGTTTTATATCCTCTCCACTTGGACCATCATCAGTTATTTCGCTCCCCGAACAGCAAAACTCATTTACTACTTTATGTGTCTGACTTTCTAATCTAATTCCCTTAGCATCACATGAATTAATTCGACTACTATCCATTATCCTCGTGTTGCTTTTGTTGATGTTCATCCTATATCCTCCTTTCAAGACACTGTCCATTCCGTTCAGCTGCTCTTCCAATTCCTTTGATGTCTCTAACAGAATTACAATATCATCGGCGAACCTCAAAGTTTTTATTTCTTCTCCATGTATTTTAATTCCTACTCCAAATTTTTCTTTTGTTTCCTTTACTGCTTGCTCAATATACAGACTACATAAAATCGGGGATAGGCAACAGCCCTGTCTCACTCCCATGTCAACCACTACTTCCGTTTCATGCCCCTCGACTCTTATAGCTGCCATCTGGTTTCTGCATTTTACACCTGCCACCTTCAGAATTTGAAATAGTGTATTCCAGTCAACATTGTCAAAACCTGTCTTCTAAGATAAGGCGTAGGGTACGTATTGATTCGCGTGTTCCAATATTTCTACGGAATCCAAACTGATCTTCCCATAGGCCGACTTCTACCAGTTTATCCATTCGTTTATAAAGAATCCGTGTTAATATTTTTCAGCCATGACTTATTAAATTGATAGTTTGGTAATTTACACACCTTTCAGCACCTGATTTCCTTGGAATTGGAATTATTATACTCTTCATGAAGTCTGAGGGTATTTCGCCTGTCTCATACATCTTGCTCACTAGATGGAAGAGTTTGGTCGTGGATGGCTCTCCCAATGCTGTCAGTAGCTCTAACGGAAATTTATTCACTCGCGGGGCCTTACTTCGACTAAGCCTATCAGTGATTTGTCATACTCTTCACACTGTATCGTATTTCCCTTCCCATCTTTATGTATGTCGTCTTCCATTCTCATCATATTGCCCTCAAGCACATTGCTCTTCCATAGACACTCTATATACTCCTTCCACATTTCTGCTTTCCATTCTTCGCTTAGGTCTGGTTTTCCATCTGAGCTCTTGATATTCATACAGTTCGTTCGCTTTTCTCCAAACGTCTGTTTAATTTTCGTATAGGCAATGTCTATCTTGCCCCTAGTGACATATGATTCTACATCCTTACATTTGTCCTCTAGCCATGCCTGCTTAGCCATTTTGCACTTGCTGTCGAACTCATTTTGATGCGTTTGTATTCCTTTTCGCCTGCTTTATTTACTGTATTTTTATATTTTCTCGTTTCATCAGTTAAATCACGTATCTCTTCTGTTATCCAAGGATTTCTACTAGCCCTCGTGTTTTTGCCTCTTTGATCCTCTGCTGCCTTGATTGTTTCATCTCTCAAAGCTACCTATTCTTCTTCTACTGTATATCTTTCCCCTGTTCCCGTCAACCGTTTCCTTATGCTCTCTCTGAAACTCTCTTCGACCTGTGGTTCTTTCAGTTTGTTCACGTCCCATATCCTTAAATTCCTACCTTTTTGCAGTTTCTTCTGTTGAAGTCTACCGTTCTCAACCAATAAATAGTGGTCAGAGTCAACATCTGTCCCTGGAAATGTCTTACAATTTAAAACCTGGTTCCTAAATCTCTGTCTTACCATTATATAATCTATCTGAAGCCTTCCAGTGACTCTTGGCCTCTTCCAGGTATACAACCTTCTTTCATGACTCTTAAACCAAGTATTGATTAACTTATGCTCTGTGTAAAATTCTACCAGGCTGCTTCCTCTTTCATTCCTTCTCCCAGACCATATTCATCTACTACTAACCCTTTTATTCCTTTTCCTACTATCGAATTCCAGTATGCCATGACTATTCAATTTTCGTCTCCTTTAACTATCTGAATATTTTCTTTTATCGCATCATACAGTTCTTCAATCTCTTTATAATCTGCGGAGCTAGGTGGCATATAAACTTGTACTGCTGTGGTGGGTGTGAGCTACAATAATGCGTACACTATGCTATTTGTAGTAGCTTACCCGCGTTCCTATCTTTTTTATTCATTTAACCAACTCCTGCATTAGCGTTATTTGATTTTGTATTTACAGCCCTGTATTTATCTGACCAGAAGTGTTGTTCCTCCTGCCACAGAACTTCGCTAATTCCCACTATACCTAACTTCAAGCCATCCATTTCCCTTTTTAAATTTTTTAACATATCTGCGCGATTAAAGGATCTGATATCCCACGATCCGATCCGTAGAATGCCAGTTTTGTTCCTCCTGATAATGACGCCCTCCTGGGACTGTTTTACCTCCGGAATATTTTACCCAATAGAACGCCATCATCATTTAAACACACAGTTTTGGTTGAAGTTACAACGCCAGATCAGTCATCATCCAGACTGTTGCCCCTGCTGCTACTGAAAAGGCTACTACCCCTTTTCAGGAACCACACATTTGTCTGGCCTCTCAACAGATACTCAGCTGCTGTGGTAGTATTTACGTCACCGCTGTCTGTATCGCTGTGGCATGCAAACCTCACCACCAATGTCAAGGTCCATGGTTCATGGAGGAAGTGTTGTAGTGTAAAATTAATTACATATATTTTGATGTTTGTGTCTATAAATAATCTTATCAACCTTTGACTGTATTGAAGTTTTATAACCTCACTCATTTTTAAAGAAAAGGATTTAAACAACGACAATATGACAATAACCCTACAAAAAGAATTAACGAGCATTGTAAGATTCGGCAAAAGAAACGATTTGGAATAACCGTCTACCTTGCAAGTAGCGGCGTAGCTAAGCTAATGCTTACAACTCAGAAACGCTCCTGGAACAAGCTGTAGCACCGCTTGAGAACTGTACATGGAGTGTGGACACGGCTCGTATGCACGTGTACACACGTGCTGTAAGTGATTTTCTTTTTAACTTCAGGCAAGCAAACAGGTGGAGCCCGGTTAGCAGTTGTTGTAAGGCGTGGCCTGTGACGTCACAGTGTGACGCATTCCGCACCAACAACAGACCTGCACAAGACGACGAGTTCGTGATCAGTGTCCTAGACAGATAGTCTCAAACAGATAAACTTGATTAAGAGAGCAGATGAACTCATTCATTCAATCATTCATTCACTCTTTTACACATCGTGTTCCGTAATCCTTTCATAAAGGAGATCTTTACGCGATATGGATCTCATCAAGTTATGGATTAACAGAAAGCATCAGTGGCTACAGGTTACATCTGTAAAGTATACAAACAACAGATTACGATTGGTGGTAATGTACTCAAAATGGTAATTGAGTAGCTTGTTTCTAAAACCTGCAATTTTTGGAAATGGTCGATTTTTGATTATAATTGTTAATCTCTGCATTTGCGCCTTGTGAATTCGATGGTGAGAACATTTGCTGCCAATTCCTACAATGTGACGTTAAAAATACTTTCTAAAATTCAAGGTTTTTTTCTCCAAGATCTGCTATTTTCTAGCGCTATGGAATGTAATTTTCCATTCCAACCATGCTACTTAATTTTTGTGCTATAATACACAGATTTCTACACCAAACGTAGGCCAAAACATCATTAATTTCTAAACCCTCTATTTATGTTCTAAAAGAAATTCTCAGAAAATGTTCATTCCACAAAATGAATATCTTTGCGGTTTAAGGTACTATAAAGATTTTGGCGGTGGCTGGCAAACTTGTTTCTCATTGTTGAACATGTGTTACTTTGTCAGCACTGTAATGATGCTGCTATTTCTCTTCTAGTAGGTAGTAACGCCGTGCTGTAAAGAGCGTTCAGGTTGTGCCCTTATTCTGTAAACAGAAGTGATTAAAATTTGGTGGAATATGTTTGAAAGTGAAGATTTTGGTGACAGTGTAGAAGAAGGAGGAAAGGGCAAGAGTCGGAAACGAGGCATGACCAAAGAAAGATGAAAAAAACAGAAAAATGGAAAAACGGATCAAAAGTAACAAAGGGTGGAAAGTATTCTGTTGTCATAAGAGTACATACTTTTATAAAGCTAAGGAAATTTCTAGTAAAGACACTGAAGAATTTCATTATAAGTTCTGGACTTTGTAAGATGCCATTAAAGAAAGGCAATACAGCTAGTGAAACAAACAAATATCCTTAATCAACACACATTCTTCAGAAAATCCAAAAATAAACTGTTTATATACCAACATCCATTTTGTTCAAACACAAGACGGATCTGTGAGGGTGTATAAAGAAGAATTTCTTGGAATTTTAAGCACGTGAAGATCCAGAGTTGAGTATGCTCTTAAATGATTGTGGAAGAAGGTGTAGAGATGAAGGACAGAAGACATGGCTCTCCAATGACTAAAAATATGAAATTCCTTAAAGAGGAAATAAAGGATCATATCAAAGACTTCAGACGTTTTGAGAGTCACTATGACAGGGAAAACACACATGGAAGAAAATAATTACCATCTCCTTTACGCATAAGCAAAATGCATACGGAATATCTTAAGATAACTAACAAAATGTCAGACGAATGGAGGTATTCGTTATATTATGCTGTTTTTCTTTCAGCCTTTCATTTAGGTTTCAGCTCCTTGAAATCTGATGTTTACCGTGAATGTTTGCCACTAAAAACTTTGCGACAAGCACAAATAAAACCTTTAGAAGAGAAGTAGGTGACTGCTCCATTTCTTGTGCGTGACATTCGAACAAAGTGTTTTTTTTAAGGGTTGAACCTGCTGTCTGACAGAACTTTCAGCATCAGTTTTCATCTGATTAAAAACCAGCCTTTACCAAAGACCACTACAGATGAAACATATTATGCCCGCTAAATATGGTATTACATATTTGGGACAACAATTGAAACACCAGAAAAATCACTGAACAAGCATACAGTCTTCTTCTACAGGTGGGCAGAGACAGAGAATGGAAGGGGCTGCAACGAAGTACCGTCCTGTTTGAATCAATTTCTTAGCAATTTAATAAATGATAAACTGAACAATGTGACAGAACTTCACTTCTTTTCCAATTCTTGTGTGAATCAAAACAAAAATTTGCCTGGACTAACATTCCTGATTCGCTTCCGCCAGCAGAAGGAACTTCAGTTTGAGTGTTTTTTTCCTATTCGTGGACACTATATATGCCTGCTATTCGGGCGTTGGGCTTTGTCTAAAAGAAGACAAGGAAGAAAGATTCAGTTATATATCCATCGCAATATGATGTGTTTTTTCCAAATTTGGGAACTCTATTTTATGAAGTTTCGAGATTGCAGTCTGATCATATTGACTTCTTGCCACGATATTTCGGTTGGCAACCGTCCAGCCATGTTCAGGTGAGTGTCCACCACTGAACTCAGTTTACAACTTCTCTACTGCAGCTGGTGGATTGGAAAGCACGATGTGAAAGGTCATCATAACCCATAACATTTTCAAGCAGATGTTTCCCCTGAAGAACAGGATCTTCTGTCTGAAAACTGTTAACTGTTCGAACCGGGCCATTTCAGCTAAGGTGTCAGATGTCACAAAGCTGCTCCTTGCTACGGGGCATCCGGGGACCCAACTAGATGTCTACAAAGAATCTTTGGAAGCCCAGCCTGCAGTCCGTCATGGTGGTGATGATGATGATGAAGATTTATTGTAGACTGGTAAACAAGTATTTGAAGTGTAGTAATTATTTCTTGTACATAAAATCAGTATTGCATATAATTAATGTCTGAGGTGCATGTTTCTCCGAAAACATTTCTTCTCTCCTAAGTGTTTTATTGTTATCAGAGTATGCCATTTTCAATTTGATTTACAAGACCTTTTTATGCTTTTAAACTTATCTTGTAAGAAACAGGCATATTTTTGCTACGTAATGTTTAACGCCACATGCAGAGGACAAGCTTAGCACGCACTGCTTCGCTTGCGTAGGCTGTAGCATGGTATTTTACGAAGGAATTCTAAGCAAAAATCTTCTGGTAGCTGGAGTTGGAGTTTCCTTGTTAATCCTGCCCTTTTAGTTCTTGTGTTGATATTTTCATAGATATTTTAATCCTGTAACACATACTTTTTTATTTATAATTGAGAAGTCAAACAAAAATCTTCATAGATTCAGCGTCAAAAATGCTTTCATAATGAAATACTTGCACAGAACTTACATCGCCTGTTTCACCCCTTAGGGGATGAGTTACCAAAAACACAGCAACACGTTCTTTTTTTAAAATTTTTAGTTGAGGACCCAAACAGAATTTTTAGTAGGGTTAGCTTTCAAAATGTTTTTATAACGAAATATTTTCAAAACTTTTCATCCCTTATTTCACCACCTTTAAGATGAATTCCAATTGCACTGAAACACGCCATTTTTTATTTGCAACCAAGAAGTCAAATGCCATGTCCCATAGATGCAGATTTAAAAATACTTTAGTAGTTCTTTAATACATTATTTTTTTTAAAAAAAGATTCACTAATTATTTCACTCCCATAGAGGTTGAATTTCCAAAATGTGATGAAACACTTTTTTTTTTTTAATTTCTGACTGAGAAACCAATACCAGTTCCCGTAGTGGTAACTTCAAAATTCCCTTAACCGGACAAATTTTCAAAAAACTTTTGATCCCGTATTTTACCCCCTTAGGGGTGAAATTCCGAAAAATCCTATCGTAAACCATCCCTAAAGTTTAAAATCAACTCCCTCTCCAAATTTCAAGAAGTTACTATTCGTAGCAGTTTGAGCTGGGTAATGTTGAATCAGTGAATCAGTCAGGATATTTCCTTTCATATATGTAGATTAACAGATGAAGCTATAATAATAAAATCCATGAGTGCAAAAAAACCGGCAGGTTTTGGTCCCTGTTATAAAATTTTATAAACTAAAATAGTAGATTCGGGAAACGAGCTACTAACAGAAATTACTCCTACATTATTTAATACGTAATTATTCTTATCGGGAGAAACACTTACACTGAGAAAAAGCAGCTACTCCTCCATTTACACTACTCAGCTACTGTTTTAGCTAATATTTCAAACAAAGCTTTCACGCAAGTTCACACCACTTACTGTCAGCTGTCTAAACTCAAGCAAAATCAAGATCTGCATAATGCAAACATAAAAATTAAGTGGAACTTGTACCCCTAGATACGTTTTCTATCAAATAGTGTTCCGAGTGGCTACTGTGGTATCATTGTAATGTTTTGAGTGCCTGGGAGTTTTCTATTTCCTGCCTGATGTCCTGCTGGCAGGGTACTACAGACTTCTGCAGCATAATGTGAAAACCTATTCTGAACTTTCGGTCTACATCTGCATTACTCTCCGCAAGACCATGTGTGACCTGTGTGTAAATTATTTTTATTTGTGGTATTATAGTCGTGAACGTGACTTCATCCTATATCCAGCCGTGTTGTTGAGCACAAATACAATTCGGGAGTAGACTCAGCTTAGGGAAGTAGGGAGGCTAACAAACCACAGCCATGTTGTGTTTGGCCAAAAACTGATTTAATTGAGAACGATGTGCTGGTGCGTAATCGTGGTGAAGGTGCCATCTGTCCGTTGCCCACAAGTCCCGCCGTTTACGTGTCAGTGCTTCACGAAGGCAACGCAGACCCACTTGGTAGTACTGGTAATGGACCACGCTAGTGATGTACAAAAACACGGTCGGCATGTGTTTCACATTGCTGCGGACCTGCCTCGCTTTTTTGGGTCTCGGGGATGATGGATGCTTCCATTGCGATAACTGGAACTTTGTTTCTAGGTCGTACTCAAAAACACAGGACTTAGCACCAGTGATCAGCGTTTTAAGAAAGCTGGGATTACTGTTCACAATACCCAGCATGTTCTATGCTATCTCCAAACGAAGTTGCTTCTGCTCACTTGTTATCAACTTTGACAGAAATTTTGCTGAGTTACTACCGATGTCCAAATGTTCCGTTAAAATGAAGTGCATGGCTCCAGTACTAATTTTAACGTCGTCTGCAAGTTATCTGATCGTGATTCATCTATCCTGCTTCACCAGGGTCCTTACGTGACCAATAAGAACCTCATTTGTGAATGTTGAGGACCCATCGGAACGTGCTTCACTCTCTACCGATGATCGGCCATCTTTGAAGCGTTGTGCCATTCCTTTGTCTGTGTGGTACCCATTGCTTCGTTGTCAAACACTTGTCGTATCTTGTGAATTGTTTCAACATGAGAATCACCAAACTGAAGACAAAATATGAAGCAATAACGTTATTCCAATTTTTCTATCATTTTGCCCGCAGCACAGAATCGACGACTACCGCTACACTTGGCCATTTGTCAACGGCTAGCCAGCTATTTCGTCAGTCGCGAAAAAATCGGACATGAGCACTACGTATGGCTGCAAACACAGAGAGTACCCGCGCCCCAATACCACTGTTGGTTTCATCAGTAGAAAATAAGGTCACATACTTTTTGATTAGCTCTCGTGCATACCTGTATATATATCTATGATTAATGCAGTGAAAACCAACTAGGTAAAGGAAACCATGGAAGTCCTCAAGAAACTAAACATTTCCATACAAGACATAACAGAGAAAAAAAATCAGAAAACAGAAATTTCAGAAAACGCCCAAAGAAAAGATAGCAGGAAAGAAGTGGAAAAAAGAGAGGAATAAGAAACACAGTAAATACATCAGAGGTTATTGGAAACAAAATAGAAAGAGACAAAAGAGTGCCATTTTGATTGTGTTTTAGCGCGCTCCTTAAGGGGAAGTTTACGATGATAATATAGTCATATTCTTCCTCAGGTATTATTTGTGGTTTTTCTTTGAAAGTCATTTACAAAGCCTATCCCGTAATATACAGAAGAATGCTGAAGATTAGATGGGTAGATCACATAACTAATGAGGAAGTATTGAATATGATTGGGGAGAAGAGAAGTTTGTGGCACAACTTGACTAGAAGAAGGGATCGGTTGGTAGGACATGTTCTGAGGCATCAAGGGATCACCAATTTAGTATTGGAGGGCAGCGTGGGGGGTAAAAATCGTAGAGGGAGACCAAGAGCTGAATACACTAAGCAGATTCAGAAGGATGTAGGTTGCAGTAGGTACTGGGAGATGAAGAAGCTTGCACAGGATAGAGTAGCATGGAGAGCTGCATCAAACCAGTCTCAGGACTGAAGACCACAACAACAACAACATCCCGTAATAATCCTTTCCTTCTTCATGAGCATCTAGAAATCATGTCTAAGTAAAGCAACGATTTGACAAGCTAATTGATAGTTTACAGTGAAAATTTAACTGCCCTTTATTCCACGAGCAGAATACGCCAGAAATATTACGTCGTCGTACTTACCCTTACTTTTACGTTTTGTAAGACAGCGCAGAATGTGGCAGTCTATTTTCAGTTACAATACAGAGTTTGTGTTAGGTGTCAGAAACCAATTGGCTACGTGATAGAAAAACATTTCTCAGGTCTAGAATCCCTCAATAGTGCTCTATCAAGATTACTTTCTCTGGACTTCTAACACATCCCTTCCTCGGAACATTATAGAGCAAAATGCTTTGGGAAACTGTGAGGATTATCCCATCCCTAGTTCTCAAAGCCGTGCTGGAACTTTCGCGGAACGAGCGTGTTATTGAAAAAGTTCCTCGCCAGATTGGCGGGTGATGTACCAACACATAATTTCAACGTCACCTATATTGAAATTATGTCGGAAGCCTGTCTACGAAGTCTCTTAAGCTTTTTCTGCGATAATACCACTATGTATCTGCTTTATTGCGGGAATTCTAGCCGTGTAACACTGAAAAACCGTTAAGTTTATACTACAATCAATACCAAGTGTTCTTCGACAGGAGCGTTACTCCGTGTTGTTTGTGTTGCGGGAGCCATATCTTCGTATAAAGTCACGTCAAATGGAATTTTAATTCTACATATTTACCTTTTTATAGTCCTCGAGTGCATGGTGAAGGGTAAATGATGAAACGATGTAGGCCTTGCCCCCTTTATGCCTCAGTTGCAGTTCACCCACCGGAAAGAAGGGCTCTCTCTGAATAAGCTTGAGTTTCTGTAATTTTACCACCATGTTATTTACATAAAGTGTATGTGGCAAGAACCAAGGTGTCACCAGACTGATATTGAAACATACTGTACCGCACTGGAGATCGATATTACTAAGCAACTAATCTGGAATCTGGCACGCGTGATCCTATTTTTTCTACCGCTTGCCTCTCTAACGCCTTCCAGAAGCAATAAAATTGTTTTTCAATATTTCGCGTAAATATTGACAGAATTTAATAAAAATAAAATGTTGGCATAACCCGCTCATTAAGAGGTATAATATCTTATGTTAAAATTTTAACACAAATTTAAGAAAAATGCTATAGTCAGAAACTGTGCTTTTTTGAGTAGCGTAACTGATGTCGGGCAATTAACCGGACTTTATTCGTCCAGTACTTGAGAATAAGAGCGCTTAGCGAGTTCCAACAGACTTTACACAGAATTGAAATCTTTACGAAACTTTTACTCGCGAGCGCCACCTCGAAGTTATTAAAAAATAGTTTGCTTACAATATCCAATTTATACCTCTGAATATGCAAAATTATATCTTTGCACGATACATAGTTCAGGAGATATGATGTCATGAACATTGAGATGCGAGTCTTTGCTTAAACTGGAGGGCAAATTATCCAGGATATATTGATATAGCGTTTCGTAATGGGAGCGCTTATCGACGTCCAACAAACTTTCAGCATAGTTTCAGACCCGTTCTAAATCTTAAGTCTCCTAAAGTAATGGAAGTCAAAAATGTCAGACAGATCGGGGAGAGACAATTTTTTTTATTGAATCTTTCTTGATCGCTGAAATTAATAAGAAGGTGACTGGTTTCAAGTGCTAATCAGACATCATGAGATCTAAAGAACAGAAAAGACATAAAGGGACACTGCGAAAAATGAACAATAAAGACATCCAGACATTTTGGCGGAGATATCCCTATCGGAGAATCGTTGAAAAAATTTTCCTGGACAGAAGACGTTGTAGTATCGTAACTGTATTAGTTCAGTTATAAATCACGAAGCACAAAAGTAATTATTTTTAACGTTATGAGACTGCTCGAACAAGATGTTGACAGTGCAACTTTAGTTAATGTTTTATAAATGTCTCAGTACTGTCGAGAAAACAAAGGGTTCTTAAATGAGGCTCATTTCAAATCAACATTTTTAAATGCTAGAAATTGTGTTTCAAATCACTAATTTACAAAATTGTAATATGTTCATATTCATTACACATTATTTTAACACAAACTTCAAGGTTTCAAGTTATAATTTACACTGTTTCACTCGACAAGAAAAGGTTTTTGTAACTGTATGATTTCGCAGCATCATTACGTAAGTATCAGTTATCAGAATTATAATTATAATTATAATTAGACATTATCTGTCTTGTCTCCAACATTTTTATGTGATGGAAACAAACAGGCTACATAGATCATTAAACAGGTGACATCTGGAATATTTAGAAATTAAACTCATAAATTGAAATGGACAGCTACATTCTTCCCAGTTCTTCTCCATATGTATCTCACATATCAGTGAAATCGGAATCCATGTTTAAAACCAGTTTTTTGCATGGCTTTAATGAAAAGGAGCACAACTCTACGCTTGCTGCTGTGGTATAATAATAGCTGTATGGCTAACAAAAACATTACCATCGTTAACGTAAGGACAAGTTGACTTGGTGCTGAGATTAGCCACTTAAATATCTTACTTTAACGTTAGCAAATTATGTGAGAGGGGAAAACGTGTACAGTTTATGGGTTTGCTAAAATGATAACTTCGCAGAATATCTCGGAATATTATGTACACATGGAATAGAGAGATTTGTGCTGCCTATTCCTTAATAACATTCTTGTGTCTGAGGTTACCACCAGGCTGTGTAAAAGAGGCTGATGTAAAAGTGAGGTGTGTATTCTGGAACGCTCCAATTGCGATGGCAGAGATGAATATCGAATAGTTGTCGTATTAGGAAGATGGCCTCACTTTTGCCAGAGCGAGAGTGAACAGAATATATTAGTACTATGATACGGATCTGCACCACCCACTACCGATATCCTGGGTACAATTGTATACAGGACTGTCAAAATACTAGATTTTTGCAAAATTGTCGAGATTAGGGCCAGCAGGCATCACAGCTGTGTATCTGGACTAATGTTCCCTTTTCGGAGAGAAAATAAACGTAAGATCATTAATAGGGTAAATGTCGCGGTCACCATCCTCAACATGGCGTTCCAACAGAACGCTACATTTCACAGAAACACTGGTAATTTATGGCCGAGTATCAATAAATAAAAAGACCACGGATCGTAATGATTTGAAAAACAGCAAAATATCCAAGTATTTATGATCTAAAACGTATATAAATACGACCTTAAAAAGAAAATACGATTTCATATAAATTTATTTATTTATTCGTGTTGATTTTTTGTATACCATGTAATACATATCGTGAGTATACTAAATAGGTGTTTGAAAAAAGCTAGAAGTAACGGCGAACACAATAATACCTATTCAGACAATGAAACCATGTTTTTACTACTACACACCACTTGTTTGAATTATTCCAAATTAGTTAACACGTCCTGCCAGTCTTCAGTTTTCATACAGTTGCACTGGATCACAAAGCACATTTTCATGTTTTCCATTTTGATATCTACGGTTGTCGTTGAGGATAGTTTTGTCCTCGGGAAAGCACATCACAGGATCTCACAGGAGCATACTTTAAGAAGGTTAGCTCACTGCAGGCTAGCTTTAGTTGATTGCCTTCAAATGTTGTGGTATTCCGAGAAAGACTATCACTAATTTTGTACATTTTAGAATAGACATAGTTACACTGCAAAACCAATTGTAATTTGTTGTTCACATGGTCACCCACGAATTAGACCCAACTCAGTCAGGACATGTCGCACAATATCCAGGGCGTCTCACAGGCGAGTACCACCAGCAGCGTGTGATATTTGATAGCACTGAGAAGTTTCCGTTGACGTATGTCAAGCTTTTAGACAAGGTTTTGAAAGCACCTGATCCATGTCTATTAGGCTCACAAAAGACTGTCTTTATTTTGTGTAGTTGGTGCACTAATATTCAGCATTAACCCATTAAGTACCAATGTCCTATTTTGAGGGCAGAGCACATAATAATTTATTGTGTATTTATAAATAAATAATTTGCAGCTATTAGTGTTCTAAGTCATTTGTTGATGCTTTTTATAACAAATGTATGCTTACAGGAAATTAAAAGCAATAAATCCTACCATTAATTGATTATTGAATACTAAGGCACACTTTTCGTTATTACAGGTATTTACTTTATCGGCAATTTAGTAATATTTGAAATATGTGGCAAAGATCTTTTTGTGATTATTTATAGTCAACAATGTGTCTTTTAAACTACTTGCATTGTTAGCTCAATTGGAGTTATATTCATTGTTTTCCATTGTTATAAAATTTGGTGTGCTCGAAATAGGCCACTGGGACTCGGTGGTATCATTTCAGTTATTTGTATTGCTGCATGTTCGAATATGAAACTCTGCTACTGCTGATGTATTTTCTGTTTGAACGTGATAATTTTATCAGATTTTGTTGCTGAGTTAGCTAACGATCCCTCTTTATATATTACATTATGTTGCATCATCAGAGACTAACGAAAAAACTGTATGTAAAACTTCACTGCCAAGTACATCCCAAGTTTCCAGAAGTAAATCGAAGAAGAGACGTCTTACTGATGAGAAAAGCAATTGGAAAAAGACACATCCAGTTTATACAAAGCTGTCTGTAACTAGTGGGCATGACATCACCACAAAGAGAGAGGGATTGAAGGAACAACTTTCTTCCTTGACTGCGAAGGAGATATTTGAAGAACTGATGAACGAAAACATATACGAGTTCATAGTGAAAGAAACTGTGAGATATGCAGTAAATATGAAGAATATGCAGGATTTTATCCTCACAGTTGAAGGAGTGAAGGTCTTTGTCGGATTTCTTCTTTTTGCTGGCTACCATAAGCTTCCTGCTGAGAAGCTATACTGATCTTAGGATGAAGATGTTGGCATTCCAATTATAAAGGTAGCTACATCAAGGAATAAGTATCAGAAGTTGAAAACATTGCTCCATTTTCAAGATAATGATTCAGCCAATGAAAACAAGCACGATCGCGGATTCAAAACTAGACATCTCCTGAAAATGATAAATGATTCTTTGGAATAAATGTGGAAAATTTGTCAATTGACGAAATGCTAGTCACATACTATTGACGAAGTGGGCTGAAACAGTTTATCTGAGGCAAGCCTATTAGATTTGGCTATAAGTTGTGGTCTCTTTGTGGAGCAAGTGTTTCAAATTTGATTTATACTGTGGAAAGGATCCAGAAGATACTGCAAGGGATGACCTACTATTGGGAGCACATATTTATTTATAAATATGCAATAAATTATTAATTCACAAGAAATAAATAGTTAAAACTTGAATACAGTTTAGAATGCTATACGATACTGTTAGATCCCAGCTCCTATTTTGAGGACGGTCATTATATGAGCATGTATAAATATTCTTTGGCTATTTTTGTACTTATTGTAGTTCATACACTATGTACATTATAATTAAGGAATAAAAAATTCAATTAAAAAATTAATTTGGGACTTAATGGGTTAAGTAAGTCAAGACAATCCCCCCCCCCCCCTCTCCCTCAATAGCGTAAGAACAGAGAAAGGCAGGGGACAGGGGCAGGCAGTGAAGGTGCTTGTTTCTTGGATTTCTGCACCCTTTGCGAAGCTTTCACATGAATTTTCTTGCCTAGGGAAATTATTTTTTTCCACACCAGAGTAGTCTGATCACACCTCTGCGGCGCATCCGCGTAACGCATTTGCAAGGCAAGTGACGTACCACACTAGGGTAGAGAATCTGAAGCCCCCTGGCTGCTTTAACCATGTGTGAAGCACCATCTGTTACAATCAGCAAAATGTTTTATCTGTTGACACCACCCGGCCACAGTAGCTTCGTAGAGTTATCAAACAAAATGGGAACTGTCGAGTTGTTTATCCTCTCGAGAGCTTTACACGTTAGAAGGAACAGTCCTCCAGGCCCGTAAACTTTTAAAAAACGTAATGCCCACCCACATCGGTGATTTCATGTATAGGCAGCCAGACCTTTTGGCCATAAACACTAATTCGCGTTGCGTTGAGCGCTTCCTAGTAGCGCTCGGATAAATAGTCATTTCACAGTGTAGATTCATCTGGAAATGGATGTATCGAGTATTTTTCCAAGAACGGTCTGAAGCGTGGATTCTTCAGCTTCGCCAGTGGGATGTTGCAAGACATCATCATCTCACACAAGTTCTTGAAGAATGATTGCGCTGTTGAAGATGGATTTGCCTGCTCAAATAACAGCGTTCGTCTGCTGTCACTTTCAGCACTTCTGATGATGATGATTTTGGTTTGTGGGGCGCTCAACGGCGTGGTTATCAGCGTCCGTACAAATTCCCAATCTTTTTCACTGTCCAGTCTCGCCATTTTCCCGAATGATGATGGAATGATGAGGACAAAACAAATACCCAGTCCGCGGGCGGAGAAAATCCCAGACCTGGCCGGGAACCCGCGATCCAGAGCAGAATTCTGCACTTCTCTTCACACGGCTGCTGTGTGTTTGACTGTATTATAATGTTGTTGCACATTAAAGCTCTTTTCTGCGATAACTTTAACTTCACGTAATTTAAAAAATGATATTCCCCCGTCAGTGCTTAAGAGGTCTCCAAAAGCAGAACTTCGCAACTTCATGCTGTTGGAGCACTTTAGTTTAGTCATAGGTGAGCCAGACAGAGTTTGTATTCAAACCGAATAGTGTCACCATGGGTGTGATGTTTTTTTACTTCGGAAGCCGCCTTTGTTGGCTTCGTGAGCGTTTTGTCGACCCCATGCTACATCGTTTTCTGACAGCGAATTGACTAGTGTTTTACGCTGCTCGTCTGCTGTAGTACTGATAAACAAAGATGTGTAGTAATCGTTGCCTTTATTTGTACCAATATTACCTGAAAAATTGTGGAGAGATCACCATTTTCATGTTTTTTTTCGTGTTCCCTTAAAGACACCTCAGATGTATTTATTTTTGGCAACAGTTGGCCAGCATATGAGATATTATGGCAAAAGTTGGACTACATATGACCTGTTACTAGGAAAGTTGTAAATATGACTTTATATGCACGATAAGAGTACTTTTTTCTGCGCTACAAAACCTGGATTCGTCCGTAGTAGTAGTAGTAGTAGTAGTATGGTTCTCTGCCTTACGGCAGGTCTTGTCATGGGTTAACCCTCTTCCGCTTTTGTCTGTCCATACCCAGTCTTCTCATTTCTGGATATTTGCCTCCTTTGATATTGTCCAGCATTTGATATCTTCGTTTTCCTCTTCCCCTTTTTCCTTCCATCATTCCTTCTATTCCTTTCTTCAATAAACAGTCTCTCCTCAAACAACGTCCAATCCAGTTCCGTTTTCTCTTTCTGATGACTTTCAGCTTGTTTATTTCTTCTCCATCTCTTCTTAATACGTCTTCCCATTTTACTTTTTCCATTCTTATCCATATCCACATCTCTAATGCCTCCAATTTTCTTTCATCTTCCTTCCTCAATGTCCAGGTCTCCGCACCATATAGTGTAACGCTCCAGATGTAGCATTTGGCAAGTCTTTTCCTCAGGCCTTTGTTTACTGGTACACAAAGTAATTTCTGTTTCCTCTTCAACCCTTCTTTTGCCATTGCAATTCTTTTCCTAATTTCTGTTGAGCAATACATATCATCCATTATTACACTTCCCAAGTAATTGAAGTTATTCCCTTGCTCTATTTCCTCTCCCCCTATTTTCATACTGTATTTTCTCCCCTTTCCTCCAATTACCATGCTCTTCGTTTTCTTCTTGTCAATCTTCATTCCATATTCTTATACTTTTGTGTTTAGGTCATCTAACATTTGTTCCATATCTGTTGCACTCCCTGCCATCACAACCATGTCGCCTGCAAATCTTATACACTCCACTCTCCGACCCCCTATACAAACTCCTCTCCTTCTATCAAAACTTTCACTAATAATTTCCTCCAGATATATATTGAACAGTGTTGGTGATAAACAAGAACCTTGTCTTACACCTCTTCCCAGTTCAATTTCTTCACTCATCACACCTCTTATTCTTACTCTTGCTCTCTGTTTCAAATATAGATTTCGAATTAGCCGTCTGTGCCTCCAGTCAGCTCCATGTTTCCTTATGATTTCCATCAGTTTGTCCCATCTGACACAGTCAAAATCCTTCTCAAGAGCAATGAACACAACATACACCTTCCTTTCCTTCTCCATTCCTTTTAGTGCGTAAATAGTCTAAAGTTCACCGTCAAGTTCAAGTATAAAATATGAATTCTAATTAAACGTCGGGCTCTAGTAATAACAACAGCAACATTTGAGGTTAGTACGGCATTTACCCAACTCCTCGCTCTGGGATAAAGAAACTGTTGTCGCACGTAAGTACCAAAGGTAAACGATCATCGCAGAGTACAAAGATTAGCACCGAGAGATAGGGCCAACACAGGCTCGAAATGGAGAGAAAATGGAGTTAAATGTTGATGGACTCCTATTATTTATTTTAGGTATTCTTATATTCACTAAACTCCTTGTCTTGTTATTTAAAACGGGTTTCATTTTACAATACGTTTTCGGATTATATACGTAATGCAAGTAGTCTGATTGTTTCAGTCAATTTTCAGCTACCAGTTGTAAGCCTAGTACGTCATCAGTAATTGCACGATGACATCAGCACGAACCAATCGCCGCACAAGTCGCCGAAGTGGCGTCAAATCGAAAGACGTGCATCCGGCCAACGGTCTACCCGACGGGAGGCCCTAGCCACACGACATTTACATTCAGCATGAGTCAAACTCCGAGTGAAGATCATGAAGCACTGTTTTACATAAATGAAATATTAAAAACAATAAAACGCCAGGATGGGCAATAAATCTCTAGCGGCGATAGAGTTAGAATATATAAATTCCAGTCTGAAAATACGAGTGAAGCTGATCATTTCTAAGACGTGCTCACCATAATTAAAAACCAATTTCATGCCTCTTTCAAGAGAAATGTATTTCTTTCCCACGGTGTCTGGGTGATGCATTAAAATAGAAGCAACTTGGTCTCCAAAGATTTAAAAAAATTATTCAATTTTAAAACTGATTGCACAGTGCAACTACGTCCAAAAATGTAAAGATTATATGAAAGCATGCGGATCTCTGTTCGAAAAGAACGACTCTGGACCAATTCTAACTATAACTGCATAAGAAACCCTGCCACATCATAGATAATAGTGCTATTTTGTCTAAAACTGACATCGTGAGACCGTGGCTGTGTACAATTAATGTAGGTTAATTCTTACAGAGAAGAAAACAGCAACGAGCCACTATTAACACTGCTATTTATTTAGGTACATAGCGCCGTTACCGGTTTCGAACTGGAAAGTTCATCATCAGACGGCTGTTCACATGATTTCCAAGATACACTTTACATTATCGTCCGTTTTTGATTTTTATTATTCCACTGTGGCGAAGTATTTTTGGTGTGTTGTTGCCGTCGAAAATTCCGCGCAATTTTGTAGTGAAGTTGCAGTATTGTATTTTTCGCATATTCCTGAATGTATCCAGCACTTATGTAACTTGTAAAGCACCATATTGTGCAAAGCACCTCACATACACACACACCGAAAAGAATTTGCCACATGTGGCATATCAGCAGTGTAAGTCCAGCATATCAATGTTGTAGAAAAACCTTGAGACCAACAGAATTTCACTGCGAATGTCTGCGTCTGCCTTTTAGTAGAACACAGAGGCTCCAAGCACCAGGCCCCCCTTCCCCCCCCCCCCCCCCCCTCAACCCACGTGGTCTGTAAACATTAACTGTGACCAGGTGAGGGTTATGACAACCGGAATCGGTCACCAACAACAGACACAGAAGAAACTGCGATTTAGACTGTTACAATTTTTTATTATCTGAACCAAAAATCGCTGAAGTTTCTACAAGTTGCCAACATTTCTCACATAGAAATAGGCTAGAATAAACAGGAACGTGAATAAACACAATGCGCTGAAACGTTTACTGATCAATGTCGTTCAGAAGAGTTTGTTAACAGAATGATTCCAAAAGCGGAAATAGTGTCGTACCACGTTTCTCGTGGAGGAAATCAACGGTCTAGCCAAATTACTTTAAAAATGTGATTCTTGAGTTTCTCCCGGCGTATTTGATAATCAAAATATCCACGGGTGTACTGCCGGTCTATAGTGTCCAACAGGCACAATATTTCGGCGATAAAACATGTCGCCATCATCAGGTGAACTGACGGACTGAGCTCCTGTGAACGCGCCGGCACGGAGATCCGTACGCTATGGCTGCTCAGGGGGAACTCGCGACCGAACCCAGTTCCCCCTGAGGAGCCATAGCGTACGGATCTCCGTGCCGGCGCGTTCACAGGAGCTCAGTCCGTCAGTTCACCTGATGATGGCGACATGTTTGATCGCCGAAATATTGTGCCCGTTGGACACTATAGACCGGCAGTACACCCGTGGATATTTTGACTTTAAAAATGGATTAAAAACACCCATGACCACAATGAAATATTTATTTTCAATTCACCATCTTCAGACCTTTGATACCATGACGGTAGGAAGCTCACGTTCGTGGAGTCACACGCCTGTCATTCACCGCCACAGCCTACCAACATGGTATAAATAGTATGAACATGGTCATATTTTTACAGAAACCGGTTACCATTACAAACAAATATTTCATTGTGCTCAATACCGTTTTGATCGATTTTTAAATTTGTGTTTAGTTGCATACTCGTCTTCTGGAAAACTGTTGTCAGTAGACGAAAAAGTTCCGCGGCGAGACACTGTAATGCTGAACAAGCTTTCGAACAGCAGTAAAAGTACGAGTGTGCGCAGTTCTCTTTCTATTCACACACTTACAATATTTCTTTTGAATTTTAACGAATATGAAATACATTAGCCTTTGTCACATTTTGTTACTTGTATTCATTAAGTTTTTAACAGCGTAATTTTTCCGCTCTATTTGCATGCTGCTGTATTAGTTATTACATCTGCACTCCTTTGGCGTCCTTGATTTCTGGTGCTTTGTTTATATGTTTCATCAAAGCTCTTTGATAAGAATGTATGTTTGCTGTATGACAGCCCATTTTTTAATTCACTTATACCGAATTTTACTGACTTGATCCATGGTAATTAGAGTTGTGTAATTACCAGAGGCTGAGTAGCCTACGGTAATTTTCGTAGTAGCTTGGTCAGTTACGGTCGCACATGCATTATCTGCACATTATGTGTGTTCAATACCTATTAGGCGTTAACTCAAAGATTGTTGTCTTAGTAGATTTCCTTAAAAACTAGATGTGGTATACCGTCTAGAAACTGAGTGAGGTTATGTAAAGGGCCATGTAACCTACCGAACATCTTTGTTCTAGATAGTTATGCTCCTGCTTGTTACTTAAAATAAACAGTATTTATAGCAAAATTGAACTTTTCAGTACTTATTTCAGGTGGTCTTCGAAGGAAGAAAGAAAGGAAGGAAGAACGTTGGGTTTAACGTTCTGTCGACAGCAAGGTCATTAGAGACAAGAGTACAAACTTGGATTGTGTTAAATATGAGGAAGAAATTCGGCTGTACCCTTTCAAAGCAAGCATTACGGAATTCGCCTGGAGCGGTTTAGGGAAATCGCAGAAAATCTAATTCTGGATGGCCAGACGCGGATTTTATTCGAAAGCTTTTGATATGTAATGTAATCAGAGGGCTGTTAAAAATAAAGAAAACAATATAGATTCATCATAATGCTAGGAAACACATTTTCATCAACAAGTCTCTTAAGCGAAACAAACTGCAATACGAAGGTAAACCAAGCACCATTTCAATACTTCGTCGAACTTACATAATACGTTTTTCTGTTATTCATAAACAACTTTCGCATTTATCAATAATAACAGGAAACTCCTGCCTTTGATCATAACTAAGAACGTTCTATTGGCTACAAAATAGCAACAATAATTATATTTCCATACGGTTGTTCATGTAAACAGTACTTGCATCAAAAGCAATTGCTTTGGTTGCATAAAAGCGTAGAAGTTACGTGATCAACTAATTTTTATTACTGGTAAAATGCTGTTTATATTGTGCACGGATATGAAATACACAATCGACTATATGTGCGATTTTAATCAAGAGCAAAAGAAACAACAAAAGAAACAAATAAACGAAGAGAAATCGTCGGCTCCAAATTTATCTCTTACATATTCATTTATGTTTCTTTCACTACCAGTGCCACCAATACTACCAGTAATCCTCCCAATTACTACATAATTTATGTAGTAGTGTACTAAAATTACCGAACCGTAGTTATGGCAGAGTGCAACTCTAATCGTAATGCATGTACGCCACACTTGGATGCAACTCACGACGGTGAGAAATTTTAGGAGGAAAGATTTAATTAGCCGTTGTCGTCAACTATTTTTAGGGGAGAAGTCGTTTCACGTCTTTTCTTCCGTTACTAACAACTGAAAATCTTTAGCAGGACACACATACACACACACACATTCGCACACATTCGCCTGTGCAAGTATTTTAGACACTTAGAAGCGCATCAGTTCCATTCTCTAAGGAAATGAAGACAAACTGCGATGTTTCCTGCAATAAATCTTTGTTACAGCGACCGGCACTTTTCAGAGGCAGAGGAAATTACTGTGCGCTTAACGAGGAGATTTTCCGGATATAGAGGATATTGTCCAATTTGTGTTGGTGGTATTTTTCCACCAAGGGCGGCATACAACAGGAATGGAACTCTTCACATATCAGGTAACTCAGCGTCGGTGCAGAATAATACGTGGCGTGGCGATCCTTTTCCAACTGTTGTTCAACCTATGATACGCCGGTGTTCCTGTATCCTACTCGAATGTTATCTGGAAGAAAAGGTGACAAATGCTTCACAGACGTATCGACAAAGCGAAGTGCTGGTGAAAGACATGAGCTTCATCCGAGATGTCTAGAAAGCTCTACCAGCCGTATCTGTTTCTACAGTGCATTTTTTTACTCTGTACCTTACGTGCTTCTTTGAAGAAATAAATAGTATTTCTTTATCTGCTTTGAGTAGTTTGTAACTTTTTATAAGCGTTGTTGAGTTTTTCGAATATGAAAGTTTGCGTCAGCTGAGTTTCTAGTGTACGTAGCTTACCGCCACAATAAGCGCTACAGTCGTATGATTCACTTTTAAACCTGCTAACACTGAAAACAGTAACTAGAAAGAATAACGTCCACTTAAATATATGGTAAGTAATGTGGCTGTTGCGAGATTGTGACTAAGGATTTCGCTGCCGTTCGCGAAACTCTGGGGCTGCGATGGTAAAACTGCAGGGTAAAGTTGCAGGATTGTTAGCGGAATCCATAAGGGGGAGACACTAGCACTAATGGATGTACCTCTTTTTTAGACAGTGTCTGATGAGAAGTTCAGGCAGGCAGGTGCTAAAGAGGTCCAAAACTCACAAGATTCTCACAACAATAAAGTAAGTTACCATATTTAATCAAAATATTGGTGGATAAAAGAAAAAAGTAGATTCTCGCAAAATTTTCTGGGATTGAAGAACAAAGTAGATGAGCCCCTGGTTTGTTTAGATGACATTGAATCTGATAGTGTAATAGATATACTATGCCTGTCTGAGCATCTCATTGTGTCTGATATGGAAAAGGTACATATCAGTGGTTATAAACTAGCTGCAGATACGGGTAGAGAGAATAAGGTGAGAAGAGGAGTTGCCATATATGTCTAAAGTTGCCACTGTGTAAAAAGCTTAGATACAAAATAGTTTTGTCTGGAGCAACATATAGAAGCATGTGCCTGTCAACTTAAACTGAAGGAGGGCTCCTTTATAATTGTAACAGTACATAGGTAACAGTATATAGGTGATACTGAGAGAATTAGATTAGTAAATGAGACGCTTAAAGTAGTAAATACGTTTTGCTATTTGGGGAGCAAAATAACTGATGATGGTCGAAGTAGAGAGGATATAAAATGTAGACTGGCAATGGCAAGGAAAGCGTTTCTGAAGAAGAGAAATTTGTTAACATCGAGTGTAGATTTAAGTGTAAGGAAGTCGTTTCTGAAAGTATTTGTGTGGAGTGTAAGTCATTTACAAAGCCTATCCCGTAATATACAGAAGAATGCTGAAGATTAGATGGGTAGATCACATAACTAATGAGGAAGTATTGAATATGATTGAAGAGAAGTTTGTGGCACAACTTGACTAGAAGAAGGGATCGGTTGGTAGGACATGTTCTGAGGCATCAAGGGATCACCAATTTAGTATTGGAGGGCAGCGTGGGGGGTAAAAATCGTAGAGGGAGACCAAGAGATGAATACACTAAGCAGATTCAGAAGGATTGTAGGCTGCAGTAGGTACTGGGAGATGAAGAAGCTTACACATGATAGAGTAGCATGGAGAGCTGCATCAAACCAGTCTCAGGACTGAAGACCACAACAACGACAATGCTTTCCTTCAGGAAACTTTCATTTATTCCTGGAAACGTGGATTAATCGTTGTGCTATCTGTCAGACAGAGGAAAGCCAATTATTATTTGTGGGGATTTCAATGTTGAGCTACTGAAAGACTGTAATAGGAAGAATGACCTGGAAGTCTTGCTCGGTTTTTCAGTTTAACATCTGTCATTGATTTTCCTACTCAGGTAGTAAAGGACAGCAGAACATTGATAGATAACACTTTTTATAGACCAAGATAAGTTTAAAAACATAAATTCTTGACCTGTTGAGAATGACCTTTCTGATAATGGTGCTCAGCTAGTTACAGTATATGACATAGCTCCATTCAGTAATTCAAAACTACCCTCTAAAGTTGTGCGTTCAATTAATGACTCAACAATTAGAAATTTCAGGGAAAATCTTCAGCATTTAGACTGGGATGAGGTGTACAAGGAACCCGATGCTAATTTAAAATCTAACTTATTTCATGATACACCTGTAAGAGAATTTGAAAACTGTTTCCCCAAGAATTTAGTTAAATCGAATTATAAGAACCTATGCAAAAAACCCTTGGCTTACTAAAGGAATAAAAACATCTTGTAACCACAAAAGGGAAGTGTATCTAACAATAAGAAAGAGTAATTACCCAGAAACAGCCAAATATTATAAAAAATACTGTCCTACATTAAGAAATGTTATTAAAAAGTCCAGAAGCATGTGCATCATGTCTGAGATTAATACCCCTGATAACAAAATCAAAACAGTTTGGAATATTATTACAAGAGAGACAGGGCAACCAAGAGTACAGGATGACGGCATTACCATCAAAGCGAATGGAAACTTGACAAATAACAAGCTAGAAGTAGAAAACATTTTGAAAAATCATTTTTTATATGTTGTAGAGAAAATAGGATCCAAATGTTCATTAGAAGAAGCAAGGCAGTTAATGGAAGAGGCCTTACCCACACAATTTGATACAATTGAAATTCCCCGCACCTCTCCATGTGAAATTAGGAAGATGATAAACTCTCTCAAGAATAAAAGATCACATGGAATTGATGGCATTTCCAGCGGATAATAAAGGCTTATTCCCAAGAGATAAGTGGGATTCTTAGCCACATATGTAATATCTCACTGAAACAGGGTATTTTCCCAGATAGACTTAAGTATGCCACTGTTAAACAACTGCATAAAAAAGGGGATACGTCTGACGTCAACAACTATCGCCCAATCTCTCTTCTGACTGCCTTATCCAAAATTCTTGAAAAAGTAATGTATTGTAAAGTAGCTTCACACCTTTGTAAAAATAGTATTAACAAAATATCAGTTGGGTTTCCAGAAAGGTTTTTGTGATCTCTCAAATGCTTTTGATTGTGTAAATCATGGAATGCTTCTAGATAAGCTCAAGTACTATTGTATGGATGGGACAGCGCTCAAATGGTTTAAATCATACCTAACTAGAAGAGTACAGAAAGCTGATATAAGCAGGTCAAATAATATATAAAAAACTGGTGATTTCTTAAAATGGAGAACAATCAAGAATGGGGTGCCGCCAGGTTCCGTCTTGGGTCCTTAATATATGTTTATGACTTGACATTCTATATTCACGAAGATACAAAGATGGTAATTTTTGCTTATGATACAAGTGTAGTTATCACATCCAACAGACAAGAATTACTGGTGAAATTGTAAACGATGTTTTTCAGAAAATCATTAAGTGGTTCTCTGCAGATGGGCTCTCATTAAACTTTGACAAAACGCAGTACATACATTTCCACACAGTAAATGGAATGACACCATTAACAAATATAGACTTCGATCAGAAATCGGTAGCTAAGGTATAATATTCAAAATTTCTAGGTGTATGCATTGATGAGGGATTGAACTGGAAAAAACACAATGAAGATCTGCTGAAACGTTTGAGTTCAGCTACTTAAGCTATTAGGTTCAAATGACTCTGAGCACTATGGGACTTAAATTATGAGGTCATCAGTCTCCTATAACTTAGAACTACTTAAACCTAACTAACCTAAGGACATCACATACACCCATGCTCCAGGCAGGATTCGAACCTGCGACCGTAGCGGTCGCGCGGTTCCAAACTGTAGAGCCTAGAACCGCTTGGCCACCGCGGCCGGCACGCTATTAGGGTCATTGCAAATTTTGGCCATATGCATCTCAGTAAATTACCTTAGCACGCCTATTTTCATTCTCTGCTTTCGTATGGCATCATATTCTGGGGTAACTCATCAATAAGCAAAAGAGTGTTCATTGCACAAAAGCGTGTAATCTGAATAATTGCTGGAGCTCATCCAAGATCATCCTGCAGACACTTATTTAAAGAGCCACGGATCTTCACTGTGCCTCACAGTATATATATTCACTTATGAAATTTGTTATTAACAATCCGAACGAATTCAAAAGTAATAGCAGTGTACATGGCTACAACACTAGGAGAAACGATGATCTTCACTACTCAAGGTTCAATATAACTTTGGTTCAGAAAGGGGTAAATTACGCTGCCACAAAAGTCTTTCATCACTTACCTAATAGCATCAAAAGTCTGACAGATAGCCATATAGGCCTGCATCTCGTGGTCGTGCGGTAGCGTTCTCGCTTCCTGCGCTTGGGTTCTCGGGTTCGATTCCCGGCGGGGTCAGGGATTTTCTCTGCCTCGTGATGGCTGGGTGTTGTGTGTTGTCCTTAGGTTAGTTAGGTTTAAGTAGTTCTAAGTTCTAGGGGACTGATGACCATAGATGTTAAGTCCCATAGTGCTCAGAGCCATTTTTTGAGCCATAGTCAAATAGGAAATTAAAAGGAAATTAAAAGAATTTCTGAATGGCCATTCCTACTCATTAGATGAATTTCTGGGTATAGTAAGTTGGTAATTTCCCCAATCCCCACCCAAAGAAAATTAAAAATATTAACTGTCATGTAAGATTTTGTATAATGTAATATCTTGTATAGACAACTTTTATTAAGCTGACACATTCAACATCATTATGAAGTGTCGTATTCATGATCTATGGAACAAGTACTAACCTAATCTAATCTAATTTAAGTCACTGTCATCCAGATTCGTAAGCCTGCTGAGAATTGTGTTGGTGGCAGAGTGGCAGTGCCGTTCCCCGTTTCAAACTGGCAGCAGATTTAGGCAGCTTTTCTCTCGCCGCAGTATATTACAGGAAACAGAGAAATGTTACCGAAAATCTAAGGTTAGATGTCGTTATCAAAACAACTACACCCTAAAACTTCGTGTAGAGCATAAGCTGAGAAATGCGTATGATCAGTGTTAAAATGTGCTTCTCCACCAGACTTATGATAAGAATGAGTGTTTTAAGTGGTATAAATATGTGTGTTACTTTGTTAACATCTCTAAATAATTTTAAAATGATGAAAGTTTTTTGTTTTATTAATATGAGAAATACGCTGAAGAGCCAAAAAAAAAGTATACCTGCCTAAAATCGTGTAGGGCCCCCGCGGGCACGCAGAACAGCCCCTGCAAGACGTGCCATGGACTCGACTAATGTCTGGAGTAGTGCTGGAGGGAATTGACGCCACGAATCCTGCTGGGCTGTCCATAAATCCGTAGGAATAAGAGGAGGTGGAGTTCGCTTCCGACCATCACGTTGCAAGCCATTCCACATATGCTCAATGTTGTTCATATCTAGGGAATTTAGTGGCCAGCGACAGTGTTTAAACTCAGAAGAGTGTTTCTAGAGTCACTCTAGCAATGCTGGAAGTCTGGGGTGTCCCATTGTCCTACTGGAATTGCCCAAGTCCGTCTGAATGCAGAATGGGCATGAAAGGATGCAGATGATCAGACAGGATGCTTACTTACGTGACACCTGTTAGAGTCGTATCTAGACGTATGAGGAGTCCCATATTACTCCGGCTGCACAAGCCCACACCGTTACAGAGCTTCCACCAGCTTGAACAGTCCCCTCCTGACATGCATGGTCCATGGATTCATGAGGTTGTGTCCATACTCGCATACATCCATCTGCTTGATACAATTTGAAATGAGACGCGTCCGACTAGGCACCATGTTTCCAGTCATCAACAGTCCAATGTCGGTGTTGACGGTCCCAGGCGAGGCGCAAAGCTTTGTGTCGGCAGTCATCAATGGGAGACGAGTGGGTCTTCGGCTCACGAAAGTCTATATCGATGATGTTTCGTCGAATGGTTCGCACGCTGACACTTGTTGATGGCCCAGCAATGAAATCTTACGCCACGTTGAACGATTCTCTTCAGTCGTCGTTGGTTCCTGTCTTGCAAGATCTTTCTACGGCCGCAGCGATGTACGAAATTTGACGTTTTGCCAGAGCCATGATTTTCACGATACACTCGTGAAATGGTCCGACTTCATGGCTATCTTGGAGATGCTGTGTCCCATCGCTCGTGCGCCGACTATAACAGCACGTTCAAAGTCACTTAAACGTTAATGTAGCAGCAGTAACCGATCTAAAAATTGCGCGTGCAGACACTTGTGTTATATAGCCGTTGCCGACCGCAGCGCCTTATTCTGCCTGTTTACATACCTCTGTGTTGAATACGCATGCCCATACCAATTCCTTTGGCGCTTCAGTGTAGTTGTGGAGCAAATCCCATCTTTGTTATGTTTTCTATAATATTACTTTTAATGTCAACTGACACGTCCATAATGTGCTCATTAAATGAGACACTAGAAATACTTTTGAGCATCTGGCACGAATATGGTGGTAACAATTTCTTTATATGCCGATAAAATAACCTCTTCGCTGTTGTTATGGGGTTTCTGTTTCTTGACAACCGTATCAGAAATTCTGAATGATGTCAAATGGGCTTTATCTGAGAGATTGGCTCGTTTTTACTTAATGAAAAAAAGGTGCCTGAATTGAAGTATACATATGATGAAAATTCTCTTGCGGTCTTTGAGAGACGTTGTGGTGCTTCCGTTCCAAAAGCTTTTTCAGCTTGTTGGGTAGCATGAATCATTTGACAACACTGTGCCGCACACTTAACATTTCGGTGTAGGCTTGCCCTCCTCGTCTGTTCACGGGAATCCAAAATTTATATATATATATATATATATATATATATATATATATATATATATATATACTTATTTATAGTGGCCCTTATGTGGAACCTTGTTTGATCCTGGTTTTATGGTTTTCCGGTTAGAGGACGATGAAGACAGCGCAGTTTTAGTTCCCTTTCAAATGGTTCAAATGGCTCTGAGCACTATGGGACTTAACATCTATGGTCATCAGTCCCCTAGAACTTAGAACTACTTAAACCTAACTAACCTAAGGACATCACACAACACCCAGTGATCATGAGGCAGAGAAAATCCCTGACCCCGCCGGGAATCGAACCCGGGAACCCGGGCATGGGAAGCGAGAACGCTAGCACACGACCACGAGCTGCGGACCCAGTTCCCTTTCGAATATAAGTATATTCAACCCTACTCCTCTCTCTTGTAGAGCTGTTGACGTCTATGACTTTTTCTTTCCTTATTAATAATCTGTCCATGACGAACAAGGCGTATTAACAACTAATCAACTCACGAACCTACTAAACCTAGTATAAACATGTACTGAGCAGCGAAACAAAAGATAAGCGTTGGCTGATTATCAGAAAATTAAAGGACTACGAATTTGATGTCGGCCCTCCTCTGTAAAGGTCGATCAAAACCTTTCCGTTCGAAGCCTGCCCAGTCCAGAATAGGTATGCCACTCAGGCAAATTAGCCGTGGGCATTGAGGCAACCATCCCACTTAAGCACCAGTTTGAAGATACCAATTTGGTAAAACGCCGTGTCCTGCTGCGTGAAGATGTCCGTTACTGTAAGCTGCATGTCATCTTACAACAGGAACTGTCACCCTTAAAGGCCTTTTTAATGGAACCGAAGGCATGGAGAGATATAAGGGTAATTGGGGAAAAGAGGGTGGGGAGCGGAAGTCGTTCGAGTGTCATTTGGCGTAAGTTCTGCGTTACGACGTGTGCAATGTGGGGTCGTGCGTTATCATAAAGCAGCAGCACTCCTTGTCGCAGTTTCCCCGGACATTTCGCCTTACACATTCTTCGTTCTCCGATGGACGTCTACCAGTGTTTGTCGTTCAGCCGTCAAGAAAGGAATAACAGCTCATTTGTTCTGTTTGGACGCATTTGGTAATAATATCGCTTTAGTTCACGTTTCCGCATTTACCGCACATCTAAAAGGCAAGAATGCCACACTAATCTCATACCTGAATGGCAGTACTTACACTAGATCTACATCTACATTTATACACCGCAAGCCACCAAACGGTGTGTGGCGGAGGGCACTTTACGTGCCACTGTCATTACCTCCGTTTTCTGTTCCAGTCGCGTACGGTTCGCGGGAAGAACGACTGTCTGAAAGCCTCCGTGCGCGCTCTAATCTCTCTAATTTTACATCCGTGATCTCCTCGGGAGGTATAAGTAGGGGGAAGCAATATATTCGATACCTCATCCAGAAACGCACCCTCTCAAACCCTGGCGAGCAAGCTACACCGCGATGCAGAGCGCCTCTCTTGCAGAGTTTGCCACTTGAGTTTGTTAAACATCTCCGTAACGCTATCACGGATACCAAATAACCCTGTGACGAAACGCGCCGCTCTTCTTTGGATATTCTCTATCTCCTCCATCAACCCGATCTGGTACGGATTCCACACTGATGAGCAATACTCAAGTATAGGTCGAACGAGTGTTTTGTAAGCCACCTCCTTTGTTGATGGACTACATTTTCTAAGGACTCTTCCAATGAATCTCAACCTGGTACCCGCCTTACCAACAATTAATTTTATATGATCATGCCACCTCTAATCGTTCCGCACGCATACTGGCAGGTATGCTACAGAAGCAACTGCTACCAGTGTTTGTTCCACTATCATGTAATCATACAAGAAGGGATCCTTCTTTCTATGTATTCGCTATACATTACATTTGTCTATGTTAAGGGTCAGTTGCCACTCCCTGCACCAAGTGCCTATCCGCTGCAGATCTTCCTGCATTTCGCTACAATTTTCTAATGCTGCAACTTCTCTGTATACTACAGCATCATCCGCGAAAAGCCGCATGGAACTTCCGACACTATCGACTAGGTCATTTATATATATTGTGAAAAGCAATGGTCCCATAACACTCCCCTGTGGCACGCCAGAGGTCACTTTAACGTCTGTAGACGTTTCTCCATTGATAGCGACATGCTGTGTTCTGTTTGCTAAAAATTCTTCAATCCAGCCACACAGCTGGGCTGATATTCCGTAAGCTGTTACTTTGTTTATCAGGCGACAGTGCGGAACTGTATCGAGCGCCTTCCGGAAGTCAAGGAAAATAGCATCTACCTGGGAGCCTGTATCTAATATTTTCTGGGTCTCATGAACAAATAAAGCGAGTTGGGCCTTACACGATCGCTGTTTCCGGAATCCATGTTAATTCCTACAGAGCAGATTCTGAGTTTCCAAAAACGACACGATACGCGGGCAAAAAACATGTTCTAAAATTCTACAACAGATCGACGTCAGAGATATAGGTCTATAGTTTTGCGCATCTGCTCGAAGACCCTTTTTGAAGACTAGGACTACCTTTGCTCTTTTCCAATCATTTGGAACCTTCCGTTCCTCTAGAGACTTGCGGTACACGGCTGTTAGAAGGGGGGCAAGTTCTTTCGCGTACTCTGTGTAGAATCGAATTGATATCCCGTCAGGTCCAGTGGACTTTCCTCCGTTGAGTGATTCCAGTTGCTTTTCTGCTGCTTGGAGACTTATTTCGATGTCAGCCATTTTTTCGTTTGTGAGAGGAAGTGTAGTGCGGTATTCCTCTGTGAAACAGCTTTGGAAAAATGTGTTTAGTATTTCAGCTTTACGCGTGTCATCCTCTGTTCCAATACCATCATCATCCCGGTGTGTCTGGATATGCTGTTTCGAGCCACTTACTGATTTAACTTCCTATGATTTTCTGTCAAATCGGTACATAGAATTTTACTTTCGAATTCACTGAACGCTTCACGCATAGCCCTCCTTACGCTAACTTTGACATTGTTTAGCTTTTGTTTATCTGAGAGGTTTTGGCAGCGTTTAAACTTGCAGTGAAGCTCTGAAATCTGCCTTCTATTACTCTTGCTAAACAGATAAACCTTCCTCCCTTTTTTATATTCCTATTAATTTCCATATTCAGGGATGCTGCAACGGCCTTATGATAACTGATTCCTTGTTGTGCACTTACAGAGTCGAAAAGTTCGGGTCTGTTTGTTATCAGTAGGTCCGAGATGTTATCTCCACGAGTCGGTTCTCTGTTTAATTGCTCGAGGTAGTGTTCTGATAGTGCACTCAGTGTAATGTCACTTGATGCTCTGTCCCTACCACCCGTCCTAAACATCTGAGTGTCCCAGTCTATATCTGGTAAATTGTAACCTCCACCTAAGACTATAACATACTGAGAAAATTTATGTGAAATGTATTCCAAATTTTCTCTCAGTTTTTCTGCCACTAATGCTGCTGAGTCGGGAGGTCGGTAAAAGGAGCCACTTATTAACCTTGCCCGGTTGTTGAGTGTAACCTCCACCCATAATAATTCACAGGAACTATCAGCTTCTACTTCACTACAGGATAAACTACTACTAACAGCGACAAACACGCCACCATCGTTCGCATGCAATCTATCCTTTCTAACACCATCTGTGTCTTTGTAAAAATTTCGGCAGAATTTATCTCTGGCTTCAGCCAGCTTTCTGTACCTATAACGATATCAGCTTCTGTGCTTTCTATCAGCGCTTGAAGTTTCGGTACTTTACCAATGCAGCTTCGACGGTTTACAATTACAATACCGATTGCTGCTTGGTCCCCGCATGTCCTGACTTTACCCCGCACCCTTTGAGGCTGTTGCCCTTTCTGTACTTGCCCGAGGCCATCTAACCTAAAAAAACGCCCAGTCCACGCCACATAACCCCTGCTACCCGTGTAGCCGCTTGCATGTGGAACGTCCCCTTAGAAAAATTTATGCAGGACGGTGCTTAAACTGACACACAATATTTTTAGCGCAACGCAATCTGACTTCCAAAAATCCCTACGAAAGAATGGCCCTGACTAACATTAACCTATACGTTTCACAACCCACTTACCTCACAAAAATCTTCGTTACTTAAGCTACTGCAATACAGCGAGCGCCACTACTGCCAGCTAGATAAAAGATTCAAACTACGGAAGGCACTAACTACTGATAGGTATAGTTAGCAAATGAAAGATTTTAATAGAGAACAAACAGTGTATTTACCTTTATAGTCATAATATATATATCAGTTCATGACACCAATTCTTACAAATTTCAAAACTCCGCCATCTCTCTCCCCACGTCCACCACCGCTGGCGGCTCACCTCCAACTGCGCAACGCTACGGGCTGTTAGCATCCAGCTGCCGCTGCCCAACACTACAATGGCAGACAACAATGCAAACCAGCCACAGACTGCACACGGCACAGCCAGTGATTTTTATACAGAGCGCTACGTGGCGGCGGCGTTACCAATAAAAAAACCTAAACAGCCTACTTACACATGTAGTGGACTCCTGACCTATCCAGCGGAACCCGTAACCCCACCACCCTATGGCGCAAGTCGAGGAATCTGCAGCCCACACGGTCGCAGAACCGTCTCAGCCTCTGATTCAGACCCTCCACTCGGCTCTGTACCAAAGGTCCGCAGTCAGTCCTGTCGACGATGCTGCAGATGGTGAGCTCTTCTTTCTTCCCGCTAGCGAGACTGGCAGTCTTCACCAAATCAGATAGCCGCCGGAAGCCAGAGAGGATTTCCTCCGATCCATAGCCACACACATCATTGGTGCCGACACGAGCGACCACCTGCAGATGGGTGCACCCTGTACCCTTCACGGCATCCGGAAGGACCCTTTCCACATCTGGAATAACTCCCCCCGGTATGCACACGGAATGCACATTCGTTTTCTTCCCCTCTCTTGCTGCCATATCCCTAAGGGGCCTCATTACGCTCCTGACGTTGGAGCTCCCAACTACCAGTATTCCCACCCTCTGCGACCGCCCGGATCTTGCAGACTGAGGGGCAACCTCTGGAACAGGACAAGCAGCCGTGTCCGGCCAAAGGTCAGTATGTCTGAGACAGAGTCTGAAACCGGTTCGTCAGACAAACTGGAGAGGCCTTCCGTTCAGCCCTCTGGAATGTCTTTCGCCCCCTGCCACACCTCGAGACGACCTCCCACTCTACCACAGGTGAGGGATCAGCCTCAATGTGGGCAGTATCCCGGGCAGCCACAGTCGTAGTCCGTTCGGGGGATGCGTGGGACGAGCTGGCCGTCCCCGACAAACCCCCATCCGGATCCCCACAGTGATGCCCATTGGCAACAGCCTCAAGCTGTGTGACCGAAGCCAACACTGCCTGAAGCTGGGAGCGAAGGGATGCCAACTTGGCCTGCATCCGAACGCAGCAGTTGCAGTCACTATCCATGCTAAAAACTGTTGTGCAAAGAACGTCTGAACTAATCTACAGAGATCACAAACAAATCGACAAACAATTTAAACGGTTATTGAAATACAAGACTGCCTAGTAATTGCAGTAATGCTGCTACTTGCGCTCTGCTGGCACACTGCTCAGCAGCGGAAGGAGACTACGCGATTTTACACTATTCAGGTACTAAAACGCGATGCTACAACTCTCAAATACTATAATACGCCCGAAATTTATGAATTAAACAATGCAAGTACCAAAAACACGCAAAGAAATTAAGAATTAAACTATGTAACAAATAAGTGAGCTAAGAGTATACGACTTTCTGCTGGCAGCTGCTTATCCAACGGCGGCAGGGAGCACACTGGCCATTAAAATTGCTAACCACGAAGATGACGTGCTACAGACGCGAAATTTAACCGACACCAAGAAGATGCTGTGATATGCAAATGACTAGCTTTCTTAGAGCATTTACACAAGTTGGCGCCGGTGGCGACACCTACAACGTGCTGACATGACGAAAGTTTCCAACCGATTTTTCATACCTAAACAGCAGTTGAATGGCGTTGCCTGGTGAAACGTTGTTGTGATGCCTCGTGTAAGGAAGAGAAATGCGTACCATCACGTTTCCGACTTTTATAAAGGATTGTAGCCTATCACGACTGCGGTTTACCGTATCGCGATATTGCTGCTCGCGTTGGTCGAGATCGTATGAGTGTTGGCAGAATATGCAATCGGTGGGTTCAGGAGGGTAATACAGAATGCCGTGCTGGATCCCAATGGCCTCGTATCATTAGCAGTCGAGATGACAGGCATCTTATCCGCATGGCTGGAACGGATGTTGCAGCCACGTCTCGATCCCTGAGTCAACAGATGGGGACGTTTGCAAGACAATAATCATCTGCACGAAAAGTTTGACGACGTTTGAAGCAGCACGGACTATCAGCTCGGAGACCATGGCTTCGGTTACCCTTGACGCTGCATCACACACAGGAGCGCCTGCGATGGTGTACTCAACGACGAACCTGGGTGCACGAATGGCAAAACGTCATTTCTTCGGACGAATCCAGGATCTGTTTACACCATCATGATGGTGGCATCCGTGTTTGGCGACATCGCGGTGTACGCACAGTGGAAGCGTGTATTCGTCATCGCCATTCTGGCGTATCACCCGGCGTGATGGTATGGGGTGCCATTGGTTACACGTCTCGGTCACCTCTTGTTCTCATTGACTTCGCTTTGAACAGTGGACGTTACATTTCAGATGTGTTACGACCAGTGGCTCTACCTTTCATTCGATCCATGTGAATCCCTACGTTTGAGCAGGATAATGCACGATCGCATGTTGCAGGTCCTGTACGGGCCTTTCTGGATACAGAAAATGTTCGACTGCTGCCATGGCCGTCACATTCTCCATATCTCTCACCTACTGAAAACGTCTGGTCAAAGGTGGTCTAGCAACTGGCTCGTCACAATACGCCAGTCACTACTCTTGATGAACTGTGGTTTCGTGTTGAAGCTGCATGGGTAGCTGTACCTGTACACCCCATCCAAGCTCTGTTTGAGTCAATGCCCAGGCGTATCAAGGCAGTTATTACGGTCAGAGGTGGTTGTTCTGGGTACTGATTTCTCAGGATCTATGCACCGAAATTGAGTGAAAATGTAACCACATATTAGTTCTAGTATAATATATTTGTCCAATGAATACCCGTTTATCATCTGCATTTCTTCTTGGTTTAGCAATTTTAATGGCCAGTAGTGTATATACTCACACGTACTATCGATATAAAGCCGTCCAGGAGATAGCGGCGTGACATGGCGAGGAATGACTGCTAGTCAGGCACACGTGCGGCGCATGCTGTCCGTCTGTAGGCTCTCATTGCAGGTGTCGAACACCGTAGGCTGGGCAGACTGGAAAAACAGGACAGGCGGCGAAGTGCAGTGGCACTAACATCAGACGTTAATCCTGGGTAGAGTACATGTTTGTGTCTGTACTCACAGTTCACCGAACACTCCTAACGGTGGACCTCAGCTGCCGAAGACCCATGCATGTGCCAATGATAACACCGCGACATCACAACTACAACTGAAATGGGTACGTGGCCATCGGCACTGAACGTTGGCCTAGTGCTAGAGCGTTTCATCGTCTGGCGAATCCCGATACCTTCTTCATCATGCTGACGGAGGGCGCGAATTCGTCGTCTTCCAGGTGAACAGCTCCTTCACACCTGCACTGCAGGGTGGAGACATGCCAGTGGGAGCTCCACTATGCTCTGAGGAACATTCACGTAGGCGCCCATGGGATCAGTGGAGTTCTTGCAAGGCACCGTGATGGCTAAGGAGTGTTGTACACTGGTTGCAGACTGCGTACATCCCTTCATGACGATCATTTTTCCAAACGGGAGTGACATTTTTAATCAAGATAATGTGCCGTGTTACAAGGGCAGGAGTGTGGTGGAGTGGTTCGAGGAACACAGTGGCGAGTTCCAGTTGATGTCCTGGCCTTCCAGCTCTTCAGATCTGAATCCGATCGAACACATCTGGGTCTGATTGAACGTGGCGTCATAGCTCAGCAGTTCCCTCTCAGGAATTAACGGGTATTAGGTGACCTGCATGGGCAGATATGGTGTCAGCTCTCTCCAGCGACCTAGCAACGTTTCATTGCATCTATACCTAGACGCGTCGCCGTTGTTATCTGTACCAAACGTAGACAAACTGCCTATTACGTCGATAGTCATAATATTCTGGCTGACCAGTATATATACAGCAAACTCAAAGAGAGAAATAATCCAGAATTTCCAGAAATTCACTTTGAGTATCCAACGACATTATTTACTGATGCAGCCCACAATGCCGACAAACGGCGGCCGCGTCGACAAGTGATCGGATGCCAAACGGTGCAAAAAAATGGGAATTCCCAAAGTTTCAATGTTGGAATCGCATCCGAAGTGCCTGAAAATTAATTAAAAGTGTGACGCGACCTCCCTGCCAAGCCCACGTTTTGAAGCAGCACTTCAATACCATCTTAGTGAACAACGATTCTGTGTATTAGTTTCGACCAAACATGCGCGGGATACATCTAGAAGGCCATGATACATACTCTTTGGTTTTATAGATCATCTTTGACTCTGTTCCGTAACTTATAAACAATAACAAACTTTCTGCATCGTTTATGACAAAGCAATTCTCTTTTTTTTTGCCTTGTGATGCTGACGGAGATTTATACAAGTGTTCGCCTTTTTCTTCATTCAGTTTTGCCACGATCACAAAGAGTGTATAAAAACTGGATAAACGTCTGGAGGATGAAGGTATTAGAAAGGATGGGATGCAAGGTAGGAAATTTTACTCAAAGCATCCTGAGAAAAATAAATTTACAGTGCGTCTCTGCAGCTGAAAAGTCAGTTGAAAACCTGGTAAAGGGAAGACCACAGACAACAAGAAACCAGAAGAGAAGCCTTGAAGGGAAAGACGACCCAGAGTACAAATGTAGTGCCTTCTGAAGAGCGTGTCCTGAAAAGTTTGTTTTTTAAGTTTATGTACCTTTTCCTAGGATTCTTTGAATTCTAGAATTACGAAATTTTGTACACATATTTCTGTAAACATAATAAACGTTGTCTCAAGAGCAAATTTGGAAATTCTGACTGCAAATTGAGATATGGGACAAAGTACTTGGAATTTTCCATGAATTTAAATTTGTACTTGTGGAATTATAACTAAAAAATTATGAAAATTCTCCTATTTGACCTATTCCTGAAACATCATGAGAGAAGCTTACAACATATAAGGAGATGAAACAGAGAAATTTTTGTAGAAATCTTTTGAAGACTTTCTGAGAAAAAGGAACATACATTATTTTTTTGAAAATAAAACTTCAAATTTCATTCAAAAAAAGTTCAATATATATAATCAAAGGATTTTATATGTAAATGTTACTTTCATGTAAAGCGTGGTACAAAATTTCATTGCCTTATTTCCACAACTGTGGACTTGATGCATTTTTGAGATGTATGTGTTTCTCATCAACGTCCCTCCCCTTAATAAACGGATGTTTATTAGATTACTACGAAATAAAAGTGTAAAGTAATTAAAATTTTATCATTATTATTCGTAAAAAGAAGATACGAAGAAATGCGTCCTTACATGAAGGCAGACGGGAGAAGAAAGATGGGTGGAGATTACACATGCCTTTATTATTTTTTAAGCTGAAGAATGAAATTACAGCAACGCTTTTAAATAGACATTGTGGTACGAGGTATAATTGGATTATTCGAATCAAAACAGATGAATTTATTACAACACCAACGTCTTGTGCCACATCGGTTGAGAAACAGTGACTTAGTTTACACAATATTTTGAATATGGACGAAGACGCTTAGATGATTTTCTATGTATTGTTTGACGATGAAACTGGTTGTATTGTATTAGGACATATAATGTAACACGTGTACCTCGTCATATTTTAAGCACGTGTTTTCTACACCTATGAAAGTGATACCTTCATCAATGCAGAATGTATTGTTTTAAGAGGTACAATGTCCTCTAATTGTATTTAGTTTTTCCGTGATTTGCTGCAGATCTCAAGATGATCATCGGTGGCCGGTCGTGTGAGGACCAAAAAGCTTTGTGATCATACACTGAAATACAAGAAATTCATTCTGCTCTTTTTACAGACATGGCCTGCAGGGAATCCCGGTCTGGTACCAAGTGATCACCCGCTTCAAAGGTTCACGGGTGTCGCGTCGGATGACGCTGTGGAAGCTGCGCAATGTTTCAACGAGACAGCTGCTCGTCATCTTCAGGTGCTTATTGACGTGTTGCTGCAATGGCTCGCCAATATAAACGTTGGCTCGCTAGAAGAGCGCAGACGCCAATGGTTAAGGCTACGGTATTACGTCATCGTAGACGAATCACAGAGCACGGTGGCATCCAGTGCCCGTGCCTTACAAACAGGCCACGTGCTTCTCATTCGCGGCGCGCAAAAAGCACAGCCGCAAATAGCGGCCCAGCGCGCGTGCGGGCGGAGTGTTGGCGCCCAGTTTAAATGTGCGGACTTTGATTCTCCGTCTGTGTTGACTCTTCTTCTTTCGGCTGCGGCCGACGATGCCTTAGTACTGGATGTAGCCGTGCTCTATGACTCGTCTACGATGACGTAATACCGTAGCCTTAACCCTTGGAGCCAGCGCTCTTCTAGCGAGTCAACGTACAGGGTGTCCAGAAAAGGGCTCCCTGATTTCAAAATTAAATATCTCGAAAACAAAAGATCGATAGAGGAATGCAGTAAGCGATATGTTTATTGTGAAAGCTGTAAGAAGTTTATACAGCAGTTTGAAATAATAGTTACACAAGCTGCTAACAGATGGAGCAGTACGCTGTACAGCTCATATCAGCATACATAAGTGAAATAATCGTATGAAAACAATCTTTGCAAACAAGCAAATCACAATGTTTTCAAAATGCTCACAATTGGCACTACAGAGGTGGCGCAAACGAAGAATGAAATTCGCATTCACATTTCGTTGTGTCTCAACCGAAATGGATTCATATGCCACAGAGATCGCCGATTCAAGCTCGTCCAGCGTGGCGGGATGCTTCGGGTAGACCATGTCTTTCACTGTGCCCCACAAAAAAAGTCACAGGGAGTAAAATCCGGCGAATATGGAGGTCAATTCATGCCTGCGCCAGTAAATTTGGGATATTCCGAAGCAATGACTTGATTCCCGAAGTATTCCTCAAGAAAGCGAAACACTTGTTCACTCCGATGTGGTCGGGCTCCATCTTGCATAAACTATTCAGTACCTGGTCGATCCTCTAACGCTTGCTGTTTGGTGACAAATAGTTCCAAAATTGCAACGTAACGTGCACCGGTGACCGTTTCTCGAATGAAAAAAGGGCCAATAATGCCTCTGCTGCATACTGCAGCCCACACAGTAACTTTAGGAGAATACAGGGGTTTCGCTTCACACCAATATGGCTTTTCGGAACCACAAAATCGCCAGTTCTGATTATTCACGTATCCATTCAGGTGGAAGTGTGCTTAATCTGTAAACCAGATGCAGCCAACATCAAATCCTTCACTATCAATCATTGTGAGCATCTGATTAGCAAAGGCAACCTTTTGTTGCATAGCTCGTACGGGTATGGCCTGGTGCGTTTGAATTTTGAATGGAAACATGTTTAGGCTATTTCTCAGTATTTTCTGCGTGCTGGAACACGTCAAACCAGTCTCAGATGCAGTTCTACGGACGGATGACATTGGGTTTCGCTGAATAATTCCAGAAACTGTGGCGATATTTTCAGGCGTAACTGCGGTTTGCTTGCGGCCAACATGCCCCACTAGATCATCAGTTACGCTGCCTGTTCGTTGAAATTTTGCTAAGAGCGTACGAATGTTTTTTGCATCGGGTCCTTTTGGAACATTAAATCGTGCTTGAAAACTTCGCCTTGTTGCCGTAGGACTCTCCTCTAACCTGTGGTACTCTAGCACCAGAAAAACGCGTTGTTCAATGGAGTACATGGCTTTAATCTCTTCCTTCGGTACGCTAACCTCCTTTCACGTTTCAATAGTGGAACTGATCGCTCTGGGCTTCGGATCACTACTTATACTAGGCATTACGTATGGCGATTACAGCGCCATCTGTTAGCAGCTTTTGTAACTATTATATCAAACTGCTGTATAAACTTCTTACAGCTTTCACAATAAACATACCGTTTACTGCATTCCTCTATCGATCTTTGTTTTCGAGAGATTTAATTCTGAAATCAGGGAGTCCTTTTCTGGACACCATGTATATATTGGCGAACCATTACAGCAACACGCCAGTAAGCACCTGAAGATGACGAGCAGCTGTCTCTTTGAAATATTGCGCAGCTTCCATATCATTATCCGACCCGACGCCAGTGAACCATTGAATCAGTTACTACTTCGGGAAAGTCTTAAACAGCACAAGTGATCACCTGTCGACGAATGATGGAACATGCACTGATTCGGATGTGTTTCGCAAGAAAGGTTCTATGTGGCTAAGAGACGAAAGGCTACCCCCATTCCTCTACCGAAAAGGTTTGAGGCCTTCCCTCCCGCTGATAATTAACGAGACAGAGCCGGCGGGGATTGCCTCTCCTGCTAATGTAGCGGTCTCTATCGCGATCAGCGCAGCTGAAGAGGGGCTGCTAGTGGTAGCCACTTCCTCTGCTGGGAGAGCAACGGCCTCTCTAGGCTAAAAGGCAGCACGGCAGGGAAACGGAACAAACACGCACACGCCTATGTGTCCCGAGAATACAGGTCCGCCTGGTAGCAGAAGTCATCTCAAGGGCAATTGAAGGTACAGATTGCAGTCCACTGCGGGTGTTTGCTCAAGAAGTCGTCAACGACGTCAGTCGTCTGAATTCAGAAACCATTCCCAACTCTTTCCGAAGACTGGTGGAAGTACCGAATACAGTTAGCTTCATTCGTGAGATCTCTGCAGAGCAGTCAATTTTGAGTATCGTTCTTTAAACTGATCGGGTCCTCTGGTCAGGAGCCGAGTGGAGTGTCTAAACAGGAGTCTTCGGCTGTTGTGTGAGGAGATCAGCTGTCGATTTGTCGACCTGCGCTACATTTTTGACAACTACTTTTAACAAAATTTAAAGGCCAAGTACATTCAAAATATTTTCTGCTGTAGCATTTGACTAAAGCGGATTGCAAAATAATAATTCTCCTCTTATATTTTCATGATATTCAAAACGCACAAAAACTAGTAACTGACCCATGTTTGTGGCATCTGTAGTCTATTTGAAGACCGAAATAAGTGTACTGTTGCAGTTGTAATGAAGGCGTTTCGTCAATATTGGAAGACAAAAAAATGTTTGGACCATGTTCCTAGCCACGGGCAGTAAGAGAGACTCTCCAATTACGTGAGGATTTCGTTCCATTGCAATTCTAACACTTGCGGAGTATGAAGCTTTTATCAAGTTCTTATCAGTATTAATTACATTTGGCATGCATTTGGCCATGGTTAACTTAAATTACAACCTGGCAGAAGTCACAGAATCGAGTGAAACTTCATAATTATCGTAATCAAGAATCAGGTCGTTGTAATACGATCACTCCGGTTCGAGTTGCATTTCTTCGCATCATGATGTCGTTTAACGTAACGCCCAACAAAGCGACAATACCAGCAAGAAACCATTTACTGCATAATGATTACTGCAGGCCCACACATTGGTACACCGCGTAAGTTGGCGCAGTTGCAAAGCGACACGAAAAATTCCGGTTAATCACCGACAATACCCGATGAAAGTATCGTCAACGTCAAAATATGATGAATCATTCCCAGTCAAGGCAGCGATTACAAATGAGTGGAGATGTGGGAAGGGGCAATCCAACCTTCCTTTGTCCTTCCAGTCCAAATCAAACACAGTGCGGTAAACCTATTTTCTTTAACATTATACAGATGCAACGTTTCAGTCAGTTTTCTCGCTTTCCGTTTACTTTAAAAATAAATATGCATAAGAGAACAATTTTCCTCATATCAGTACATGGTTTGTTTACTTGTACCCTTCCCACCAGAAGGACCTTGCGTACCACCAGTGGTATGCGTTCCAACGTCTGGGAGCCCCTGTATTGAGCCACTCAAATGCGATGTCAGAATTGTCACTATTTATTCTTCTTCTCGACTAGTAACTACACATTATATTATACTTTCAGACGTGCGGCCAACACCAAGAAAATTTTTATTACAATTACAGTAAACGTAGTTATGTCTCCACTTCGAAAATCATATGTTAAATTACAATCAGCTTTTGAATTACAACACACTGATGACGGTTTAGCACAACTTAAAATATAGAATATCTCTTTGAAATATTTTAAATGAGCTTCTTGCTAATTGAATCTATACAGTTCTGTTTGATATTCACATTCACTCTTATCATATTTTTGGTAGGTAAAATTTTACGTGTTTTACAAATATGTCTTTAAGTAACTTCATTAACTTCTTGTAAATTTCACCTTTTTAATAGTTAGCATCTATTTTGAACATGAAATTTCGTGAAATTTGAGATTATCAGCATTATCACCGTTTTCGTTGTTGTTCACATCAGCTACATTGTTATTTGTTTGCCCGTACACTTTATGGTATTGTAAGGTTATTTGTAGTTGTACTAAATATATTATATGTAATAGTCGCAATACCTTAATTAGTGGTTAATAGACTCACAGTAAAGTCCCACAACTTTTTAGTATTAAAAGGTTCAAGGCATGCACTTCAGCCTGCAGTAATAGTAACGCTATCCATTCAGTTTACCCTGCCAGTATACTAAAGCAAGACTTTCTCTTTATTCAGGAATAGCAAACCTTCATCTATCATCTCAGAGAAATTTCTCGTTTAGAGGTAGAGGTGGCTGTCTTGTGATAAACTCCTGGCAACCGGCTACAATATTAGAGTGTTTAAATTCTGAAAAAAAAAACGGTTTCCTGCCTTTAAATATGAAATACACTCCCTCAATGTAAGGCTAGTGCTTCACCGTGCTCGAAACAGTTGCGTGCACTTACATGCCTTGTTCCGCATCAGATGTTTTCTCCCAAAACCTGGCCAGAGGTTTGGAGAAGCCTCACCCCTCCTTCTGCTGATGAGCTTATATAGGTCTCCAGCCTGATAAATACTGACTACATAACGTATTCGTTATATAAAAGTAGAATGATAGCCATTTCTGATGAGTCAAGGACCTGCTATCAATTGATAACGTCCAGTCACATTCAGAGAAAATGTTTTCTCGCATGTGTGAAGCTACGCCAACAAATTAGCAAATATACTGCTTCACTACCTGTGGATAAACTTTTCTAAACAACGTATTGTACTGAGGTCACTTGTGTGAGTCAGAAAGTAACATGCTTCTTGTCATCAAAAATAATCTGTAATTAAAGGTAATAATTTTATCAGACATTGGGTAACGAGCGGTTAGGAGACGAAAACTTGTACTGCACAAGTCAGATTACATGTATGAGTCACCAAATGTAACGTTTCAGTGAAATCGGGAACTTTCTTCTAATGAAATAAAATGTTTCATGTGTTATCATACAACGCACAGTTTAATAGCGGCTGATGAAATATATACCATACTTATTAGGTTATCTGGATGGCGCATTAAGTACAATACTTCTCAACAAGCAAAATCCTGTTTCTAATGGAAGAAAGTGGGTTATCGCGCAGAGCGTAGGTTGATGAAATGTTTGTCACAGCCTACCACAGTTCGAGATCATTCTCCTTTGCTGAAATTTTTTTCGGTTTAGGTTATCAAAAGTTGATAAGCGTTTTTTACTTTAAACCCATGGGTTATCATTCTTAGCGTGTCTGTATTGTATTTATACGGCAATTCTGTGATGATGTAACAGTTAGCTTCAAACCAATTGTTAGTAACTACACTTGTCTCAATGCTTACGATTATTTTCGATAGTCAGGGTCTTAAGACCACCAACAACGTCTTCTTGATGAAAGAGATTGCTTGAAGTATGTAGTTGCCTCAGAATATTGTCTTCTTGATGAAAGAGATTGCTTGAAGTATGTAGTTGCCTCAGAATATTGTATGATTAACGGTACAACACATTTTTATGAGCTGAACATGGGATAAGATACGTGTTTTACGAAGAATCACCATCAACATGATATGGGCTCAGTTGTCGTGCCATTAGAATGTACTGTTCAGGCCATTAACTGGGTCGTACCCTTACACTTTATGACACAGATCAAAAGTACAGGAAAATAAAGTGGGTGATATTCCTTGCCGGAGTATAGCATTTTCAGTGTAGAAGAATTGCCATTCCCTTCACACTGTGCATCCTAACAGGCACAGGCAAAAATTGTTCGAATTCATAAGGAAATGGTGGACCAAGAGAAGATTTCCCTGAAAGAACTTAGTCTGAGGCCGTCTAATAGTTCATGTGGACATCCCACCACCTCCTTCGACTTCTGCTGTTGATCACCACTTTATTATGGACATAATTCTTCGACTTCTGCTGCTGTATGCTTTGTCTTGTGTGTTATCATATTTCAAAATGTTTGTCTTGTGTGTTATCATATTTTAAAAAGGAAAAGGTCTGACCTTTGAGCTTGCAGAAATGGTGGGATAACTACCATATTAGGGTAAGTTCACAGGTATGAATACCTTATTTTCGTTATCCCTCAATATTAATGGATGTTACGTAATGTGAACTTGTTTCTTCATACAGTGACACGAAACTGTTGTCTTTGGTAATGGCGTTGAGATGAGCACTTTACGGCTCTCATGGCAGACTGAATAACGTTTATTACTTGTACAGTGCGTGCCAATGTAATAAACTAGATTTTATATTATGACAATCCAATTGTTGTGTTTTTTATTGAAACCTAACCATTTCACAAACGCTTTGTTACAAGAAATATTTGCGGACAGATATTTTTCTGTAACTCATGTCCATAAAAATGAGCCAGTAATATTAAGCGCTTGGTTGTCCTATGTAACATATGTTCCAGAATTATTTGTTGGACTTTTTAACTATCTTAAATGCTTAATTTGCTCAGTCTGGAGCATAATCCTTAATAGGTTATGCTGCGTGCTTACTGATTCCTACAAAATCTACCGCCTTAACTTTCTTTTTGGACTGGTCTAGAGTCTGTATTTTATCATATACAGTAAATAATAGGTAATTACCATTCACAACACAAGTTCGAACCTTAATTGTAGAATGCTTTGTTGTGTTGCATACGTGGGAGGAGGTCTACCTGTCAGACAGAATCTATAACTGTAAATTCTTTGAAGATTAGTGCCTTTACTTTTCTGTTAAATCGTTCAACAACAGAAGTCTTTAAATTGGAAGAAACAGAATAATGATGGACATTCATCCTCTTCATTAAAGATGTACATTTAAAATTATAAATTTTCTTTGTCCACGTCTCGTTGCAACAATGCAGGAACTGTCCTACTATTTCTGTATAGCTTTCAAAAAGTTAGTTTTGATAGTTTTTCTTCAGTTTTGGTCCTTAAAGGTATTGCCGAAGCACAGTTTGAATACATATCATTGACTGTTATTATATACTTGTATACTGAATAGTATTTAGAATATGATTTCCTTTCCATTAAATCAGCTTGTATAAATCATCAGTTTCTTCTATAATGACAGAGTGTCTAGGAAATACTTTATAACTACTGCGATGCAGCTCATTAGCAATAGCACACTGAGCCACATTGACTGATATAGTTGCTGAAAAGCGATATGATGTATACTGACTTTCTTATACATAAAATATAGCACCATCTAACAAACAACAGTCTGAGAAATTGAACACGCCACGTAAACTTAGGTTTTAATGTGTGTATGTGTGTGTGCAGAACAAAGAACAGGGAGCGAGAGGCTTCTTGTATAAAGCAAACAAATTTGATGATGTCAACGTAAAAAATAAAATTTGAGCCATGATAGCCTCATGCCTGGAAAACACATAGATACAAGCCATGGAAGCACATCACTGCGATGTAAGCATCATAGTAACATCGCTAAAAACAGCAATCGCACTCGTCGATGAGGTTCCAAACCACATTATATCAACGTCAGAAGGATACCAGGAAAAGATGAGGTAAGAGAGCTCAATCAAAGTAACTGGAAAAGAACGTCACAGCACTACACAGATATTATCAACATAGCAAACCACAATATTACAATGTCACATTGCTAACTATTACCAAATTTACACACTTTACAGCAGTACAAAATATCTATCCATAAGCTACATAGTGTAGATGCCAGAACCTGTGACATCAGTAAGAACCCTAACGTCATTTCATTACGTCGCAGGTAAGAGACATCAACACCACCATCACATGATGTCATCACATGAGCTTATTCTGTCAGAAATAAGGATGGAGGAGGCTGTGACGTGGCTTTGCTTGAACATGCATAGCCTTACTACTGAGTTGCTAACTGAGACTGGAAAAAAATTACTTATTTCGTCTCTTGATACCTAATCAACAATGACGATCGGTGCTGTGTGCAGGTCTCTGTCATGTACGAACGGTATGCTTCAATAACATTTTCTGTGGGTCTGTGTTCGAACCCAAACTTGTGTACATAATTTTCCCTCTGTTAAAAAGAAAAGGAAATGCTTCTATTTTCACGAAACTATGCTTCATTCTCTTTTCAGGTGTCAGTGAGTCATGTCACTTTCTTTATCGCTATCTACATTAATTGTGTTTTATCACGTTTCCCGTTGCTTCTTCAACCTCTGCCATGTCTGTTGTTCCTAGCGCTCATACCTTACAGCTACATAATTTGTTTTTATTGTTTTACTTTACATGAACGACTACAAACGATTATATACTATGTTTGCATTCTACATTATGTGCAACTTATAACATGCTTACCGAAATAATGTATTGTCAAATATGTACAGGGCCTCGTTAGAGAAGGCTAGATGGTCCAGTCTTAACCAGTTAAATAAATGCAATACACAAATAAACATAGCTATTATTCTGCAATGAAAATGCCCAGAGTTTGCTTTGAAAATTATAAAAGTGATAATTTTTCTTTATTTTGATGATTAATAAGGTTGTGATAACATGTCAATCACTAGTTCATTAGCGACTTGTGACATTTCGCCCAGGTCAGGGGCCTCACATATTTCTGAGACCATTCCTGTAGACGCCAACCAATACCCCACCATAATTTAGTATGCAATTTAATTTCAGGTTGATGATCATTTTGTGCGAACGTTCCTGTTTTCAAAAATGACGAAAGATAATTAACGTGTAGTTCACATTTCAACACATCAGTATTTTTAATTTTGGGTTTGATTTTGGCGAATGAAGAGTTCATCGGTTTTGTATTCATGGCTGTCATACCGGGAAATTCATATTCACCCCTATAGGTTCTGTAAAATGGAATCAGTTTTCTTAAGGGTTTTCCGTTAGTGTAGGATACTCACCACAAGACGTTAATCAGAATAGGGGCAGTTCTATTACAATCTATTTTCATTGTGTCGTACTTGCGGAGCCCGAAAAGTGTTGTTTAGCTCTCTATTTTGATTTGAAAGTGTAATTCATTGAAAATCGTATGGGAACACCAGCCGTTTCCTGTACATACTCCACGCCAGGAAAATGGGTACTGAGAGAGTCGCTTACTTGTTTAGTCAGTGACTGAGCATTTCTCATTACTTTCATTCATCATTGTCAATCCCGGCAACTTGAAGGCATCCTCAATCTGAACTCTACGCTGATAAAGCTCCAGTCTACAAAGACAAGTGTTAACCACTTTTTGTGGTGTCCAAATGTTCATCATATTTGGTTGCAAGGAGAGCTTATGTAACTTAATTTTTCTAAAAAACGTCAAGACATGCCAATTTCGAAATTATTGTATTATTTGCTAGTTTGCCTTGACCAACACCAACCCCTTGAATAGTGGAATAGTGCGTGACAAGCGGTGTGATAACTCAACTGTATCTTCGAAGGCACTCCACAGCAGTTACTCGCTGTTGAAACTTGTTATCGTCGCTGAGTGTGACCGTATGTGTAATACTTTTTTGTGAGTGCGTGTTTCACAAACTATGTCCTCAACCAGCCTATAATGTGTTTAAAAATCTTAGATAGTTATTGATTGCTTGTTTAATAAATGTTAGTCTAATTAAACAGTGAATGTAAAGATGATTGTAACAAATAAATTATCTTCATAACTGTATCATTATTGCACTATAGTTTTATCTGTTAGAAAATTTAATTGTACGTGTTACGGGTTAGCTGACCTTCGGAACCTCTGACCTAAGGGAAACGTATCAAGATCTTTAATGTTATGAACATGAATGTTATGATATAATTCTTTTGATTTGTTTGCTGCTTTCATTAATCAGAGATCATTTGTGACCACTAATTTTCGATACTTTTTTTGGAAAAAGGAGTGTCACAGTCCAAGTACAGGTTATCTATTTCATCAGTAATGCTAATTATTGACACACACGAGTCTATAACTCGACAGATACAGTGACTTGGATAAATGCAAGTCCATATTTCTAATATTTGATTAGAAGGCGCTCTTTTGGTACCAAAAGTGTAATTTCGATTTTGACATTTTTGAAGTGATATTCGTGTATGTGTGTTTCATGACTTCTTATCACCATTACAACCTGGTTCAAACGAAATATTATAAACACGTTTTCGAAGCAGACAGAATCTACAACCTATGAGGGTTCTTGAATAGTGCTTTGAGCCACTGAATCAGATGGGAAACTGATCTTCAGCGTCACTGTAAACTGTAGAAATATTCATCTGATTTTTAAGACACTAATAATGACCTAGTGTTTGACGCCACATGCCCCTATAATAAAAGAGCCTCAGCAAAAGTTGAGCAGTTCTGGAGATAGGGCGACGATTCTAATGATCCGAACTTCAGTTTAACTTGTGACTTAAAATCGTGCAGGAAACCTGCAACCATTATATGAACTCTGAGCACATCTTCACCATCACCTATTGCCTGCTAATCACAACAGCCCATGTGCTAAAATTTTTGTTTATTTACGAGTTTCGGTGTGTCTACTCATCATGCTGCAAACGAACTTACCGTAAAGTATGGTGTCCAATTATTTCTGTCCTAACACTGATGTATACTTTATTCAGTTCTTTTACCTGATACTCTGATGAGCTATATCCATAAGGCGTAGATAAAAAGGTTTTAACAAGTGAAGTTTTGTAACTAGAGACCAAACAGCGGTGCTTAAAATGTGTTCGTGATTCGATCTTAACTAAATTGATTGCGCCGGGTGCAAGTGGATAAATATGTCTTTCTTTCAGTACTGAACGATAGTAAAAATACTCAATGTTTGTAATTGTTATTTCTAAATAGAAAAATATATCATAAAATGAGCTGTGGACCAACAATTTTTGAAAAACCAACGAACAAAAGGTCAGTGTAGCTACAGTAGTTGTGGATTTTGTAATATTATTAGATTTCAGATACTCTGCATAAGAGGCATTTGTCATAAAAGAAAAGAACAGCCAACGAGCTGTAGTTCGTAAAGATGCTAAGCGTCACAGCGCGAGAGCAAAGAGACGAAATATTTTTTTTATGTGCGTCTATCAAGACGCCCGTCCAGCGTTTAAATACTGTAAATAAACACCATGACCCTCTGGGCGCAGATATTTAAAATCATTGCTGCAGCGCTTGATAGCAAGAAGCTGAGAAACAGAAGAAAGAACAATCTGTCTTTCGTTAAGAAATTGTCTTGAGACTTCGTTATCCCTTGTAATTTTGGTCGCCGACATGTAAAGACGTACTACATAGCATTGCTACAAGTTGTATTTTTATTTTGTGTAAAAACTATGTGAAAAGACGAACAAACGTTTCGCTAACCTGGGTGAGGATATAATGTACTTACGCACACGCAAGGACATTTAATTTTAAGAAGGAATGGACTGACAAAGCAGCGATTATTGCACTGCGCCATGAACAAAAGAAATATCAGATGTAAGTCATGTATTTATTGTGTATTTGTCAATGTCTTGAAGTTTAAAGCCAATTTGTTCAAAATATGCTCATATTTTATGATGCAGCAATTTTATTCTTATTCTTTTCTTTCACTAGCAAAAAAATAATGTTCAAATTGTATATGAGTTTTGTTACAAGTTCGCTCTTTAACACGGTGTCTCGATTGTATTTGGGAGACCATTAATGTGTTCAACTTCCAATCTGTTAATCCTCCTCTTACGAAATTCCACTAATTTGCTTCCATTTCCATGTTTATATTCAAATAGGTCCCTCAGGTGTTTTCATCGAAGATTCTGATTGCGTGAAGGCAATCCGGGTCAAGGGATCAATTAAGAAAACCCCTTTGCGTAATCAATCCGTACTTATCCTGAACACAGTCGAGAACCGACGCAATGGTGATCAATTAATAATCTCTCACTCTCTTTTAAGTCGTACTAAGAAACGGCCATACAGGATAGCCGTAAGTACGCAATGTACCGTTAGGTTGGATTTTGTCAGTAAATACTGCCACCAAACAGTGACAGCATCACTATTATTATTTACTAATATTTCTTATACAGAATAAGCAAGTTGCTAACGCCAGAATTTGGGAATTTGCTGATGGTGCCTCCCGAATGTAGTATTTCGGCCAAATCGGGAACATGTTTCTAACAAACAAATTGTTAAATCTGTTATTCTATAATACATAGTTTAATAGTGACTATGATATGTGCACCATTCTTATTAGCTTATCTGTATGGCGCATTACAAACAATACTTCTCAACCAGAAAAAGATAGATCTCACTCTCACGAGAATACTCAGGTGTGTCGCCATCTAAAGGGAACAAGGATGGACCAAAAATTGATCCCTGTGGAAGTCCACTGGAGATTTCTCGCCGGTAATTAGACGTTTGGGATTCCGGCCACTGAAGCAGGAGCGCCCCTGGAGGGCGTAACAGGCTAATGGCCTGCGGCGCACTTCCTCACCGAACGATGTTTCCTGCAACTTGGAGGAATCTCTGGGACGGTGGCTGCGACGCCAGAGGGCAAACGTCACCTCCGCCGCCGCCGCCGCCGCCGCCGCCGTCGGCGCAGGCGCACGCTCGCCGCCTGCTCAGTGCCCCGTGGAGCTCACGGGACGGCGCCTCCTCCCGCAGTCGCCGTCCGCGTCGCGAACCGCTACCAGCAACCAGCAGCCTGCCGACAGCTATCGGCCGCCCACTACCTGCTACGCGCTCCGCTCCGCGGCTTCTCGCCGTCACGACGGTTACGCGCTCGCTCGCCGACATTGCAACAGTATACTCACACAGGTAACAATATACGAGGCTCTTTGAGTGTTGTGCTTGTCAACAATACGGAAGAAGATATAATTGCCTGTATCTCCCATAGATCATCTAGAGAACATAATGATCTTAATATATATTAATGGCTTGCCATTCTATATTCACGAAGATGCAAAGCTGGTACTTTTTGCAAATTGATTCAAGTATAGCTATCACACCCGACAGACAAGAATTAACTGGTGAAATTGTAAACGATGTTTTTCAGAAAATCGTTAAGTGGTTCTCTGCAAATGGGCTGTCATTAAACTTCGACAAAACACAGTATATACAGTTCCACACAGTAAATGGAATGGCGCCCTTAATAAATATAGACTTCGATCAGAAATCGGTAGCTAAGGCAGAATATTCAAAATTTACAGGTGTATGCATTGATGAGGGGTTGAACTGGAAAAAAAACACACTGAGGATCTGCTGAAACGTTTGAGTTCAGCTACTTATGCTATTAGGTTCATTGCAAATTTTGGCGATATACATCTGAGTAAATTAGCTTACCACGCCTATTTTCATTCTCTGCTTTCGTATGGCATCATATTCTGGGGTAACTCATCATTGAGTAAATGAGTGTTAATTGCACAAAAGCGTGTAATCAGAATAATTGCTGGAGCTTATCCAAGATCCTCCTGCAGACACTTATTTAAAGAGCTAGAAATCTTCACTGTAGCCAGACAATATATGTATTCTCTTATGGAATTTGTTATTAACAATCCGAACGAATTCAAAAGTAATAGCTGTGTACATGGTTACAACACTAGGAGAAAGGGTGATCTTCACTACTCAAGGTAAAATCTAACTTTGGCTCAGAAGGGGGTAAATTATGGTGCCAAAAAAGTATTTGGTCACTTACCTAATAGCATCAAAAGACTGACAGATAGCCATATAGCATTTAAAAGGAAATTAAAAGAATTTCTGAATGGCAACTACTTCTACTCATTAGATGAATTTTTGGACATCGTAATGGGGTAATTTCCCAACCACAAAAAAATAATTATTGAGTGTCATGTAATATTTTGTGTAATGTAGTATCTTGTATACACACCTTTTATTAACCTGACACAATCCACACCATTACAAAGTGTCGTATTCATGATCTATGGAACAAGTACTAATCTAATCTAATCTAGTCTCCATCAAGTCATTTTCCTGGATGATGATATAATTAAATTCTTTCATAAATAGATAACTGAACGAAAAAAAAATACTTAGCTCACCAACATAGTCTATACCGCTATATCATGACAGATCATTCTTTAAAGTTGTTACCATAAATCTCGAAAAATACTTGACTGATTTACTTCAGATTTTTACATGGTACTCTATCGAACATATGAACGGGCAAAGGCTATATATATGGGAAATGCTGCTACAAAAAATCTCCAGAAGTTCTCTATTGATCTATTTCAAACTTTTACACAATATTCGGACAGATGTACGCCATTTGACTTTTAACATGTAAATATGTATTTAATATATAAGGGGGAAACGTTTTTAGCAAAAACCTTGAAAAGTTCTTGACTATTTATTTCAATTTTTATATGATATTCTAATATACATATATGGTAACCAACAATGTTTAAGTTTCTGTGAAATCCGACTGCAAGAAAGAAAATGCCTGTCACTGCTATGAAAATGTGCGCGTTTCTTTTCTTTCTGGCAATAAGTTTTAAGTGCGATAGCAGAGCATTTAAACCATTAGACAAATGGTCTCTCCGATCTATATTCTTACTCATTATATAGATTTTTAAACAAAAATGGTATACGCAACATTGTGCTGTTTTGTTCTCTTCCTCGAAGTCGGATTTTACAGAAAACGGAAGAGGTAGGTGGGGGGAGGGGGGGGGGGGGGGAGGAGACCAAGACGTGTATCCGATTGACATACATATTTAGCAATTGCGAAGCATTCCCGGGTTAACTAGGTGTACATAAAATGAATTAAATACCCTGAAAATAGTCGAAACGAAAGTATGAGTATGGTGAGACAGCCTAATGGCATCCGGGTTCGAGTTCTTGCAAAAATTTTCAATTTTTATGACATATTCGTTACAAGTAATTACGCTGTTCGCCAACATTATAGAAGATGTTCCTAGAACAAATGAAAATATATTGAAAGTACATGGTGTGGTCCAATCTCAAGGCAAAACATTCTATGAAAATATCCTCTCTTTTCTTCGTTTTTCCAGATGCCGCTATTTGAAACTCGCAGTGTATGTCTTATAATTTATTTTTGTGTGCCCATTACCTGACCTTTCCCTCCAATATTATGGGATGCTATATGGTTAAGTACCAAGGCCTCCCGGGAAGAAGCTAAGATAACACGCCTGACAAAAGTGTCACTGCGACGGACCGGGTGTCGAACTCGGAACCTTTACAGCTCGTCAGGCATGCCTCGATAGCCCTGTGATAGAGAATTTGACCGCGAAAGACAAATGTTCGTGTTTCGCGCCTCGTTCCGGCTCACAGATTCAGTCTGCTAAGTGGTTTCACTTATGTGCACTTTCAATAGACGAACAATGCCAACACAGCATTTGTCTACATGAACTGCATAACGTATGGAAGGTGGCGGTGGTACAAAGTCACAGTTACCATTACCATTCTTGACATTTCCACAGACCTGTGAGTCAGTGAAAGAGCAGATATTTTTGTACGACGTTACCCTCTCGGAGTTTCGCATACAATTGTTTCTTAACTACATCCATTACCTGTGGAAATTTCCTGTATGTGCTACGAATTTTCTAAATAGTAATTACAATACGAAACTGTAAAATCCAAATACTTTCACTTTGCTCTTAAAGTTAAGACCGCAGTGTGTCAGGCTTTAGCACCATTAGGCACCTGACAAACCTTTCTTCCACTGAATAATTCGTTACTTTTTAGTCACTAAAGCCGCGTACGGACGGTCAGTTTTGTCTGTTATCGAAACTGCGAAAGTTTTTGTTTTGCTGTGGATTAGTATAACAAACTTGTTACTACTACTACTACTACTACTACTTTTCTTTATGGCAAAACGTAACTGAAGTTTTAGCAAATTTGATTGGAAGCCATATTATCAAGTAGTAGCCAAAATTACAATATTTTTAAACAGATGTCGACAGCATGGTCCTGGATACACACTACATATTATTGATGCGCGAATTTTGGTAATGACAACTTTCACTCTATGAGTTGTAAATGTAATTATTTCACAGTTTGTTAGTAAAAGAAAATAGGACCTTAAGTTTCTTAGGAATTTGTTTCGGCGCTAAATTTTCAATAACATGAACTGTAAAAGACTGTGGTCCCAGGTTATCATTAATCTTCCGAATGTACTTCATCCAGTTTATAATAAAGTCTATAAGTACACTCGACATGTTAATTTGTGAAACTTGATATAGTGTTCTGATTCTTCGCCTCTAAGTTCGACCGAGCGCGGTGGCGCAGTGATTAGTACCCTGGACTCGCATTCGAGAGGACGACGGTTCAAACCCGCGTCCGGCCATCCTGATTTAGATTTCCTGTGATTTCCCTAAATCGCTTCAGGAAAATTCCAGGATGGTTCCTTTGAAAGGGAACGGTCGATCTCCTTCCCTAATCCGATGAGACCGATGACCTCACTTTTTGTTCCCCTTCCCCCCCCCCCCCCCCAATCAACCACTATGTTAGGGAGACGTCAGTTTCGGAAAATTCTTTTCATACAATGTTTATCATTCTACAGGTTGTTGAAGAATCGAACATCTATGACATTTCTCTTAGCGAGCAACAAAGTCTGTAAGTAACGCCACTAGTTTCCTAGAATCGCTACCTCCGCCCCCACCCCACCCCCTTGCACAGTATCTCTGAATCTTTCATCTGAATGTCAAAGTGTCAAAACAGTGCACATCTGCAATAGTTTGTAATCGTTTGCTTAGCAATTTGTACTGTGTGGTTTAGAACGTGACACCGAATGTCAAGAAGGATTACTTTATTTCCTTCTTTTAATTCTATTAGAATATGGCGGAACCATGGCTTTATCGTGAGATCTTACAATAAGCCTTTGGTCTGCCGTATTACCGTCAGAGAAAAAAGCGTGTAGAGGTCGCACAATTATGTTACTGTGTAACGCCATGGTTTTAGCCATAGAGGCTGTCGCTTGTCATCATCTAGATTATCCGATATTGTACAGCAATATCTGCTTCATATTATAAGTGCAGCCAAACCAAATGATTTTGATATGCTCTTCAATGAAAATCTGTAACATAACTTTATATATTCAAAAATTAGACTACATACAATGCGTCCACGTTTGGTATCTTCAAATATGTTACATTGTAATAAGCGGCAGATTAGAAATACTTGAAACGTTTCGTTTGAAGTATTTGAAAATAATCAGGTACCATTGTGATTGTAAGACATCTTAAAGATGACAGAAAGCTCTTACGTAGAATAAACTTCTGAGTATGTAAAATTTAATTCATGTATCATATATAGCGTGCGCTGAAGAGATTTGAATTTTCAGATTTTCGAAGATAAATTGTCTTTGAGAATCTGCTGCTTAAAAAAGGCAGTACAATTTATACCTGAAAAAAATTAGTTCTTATGAAAAAATCTTCACACACATTAGAAGCTGTAACCGTGACGGTCTAGCGGGGCAAAGCACTAGACTCCGGCTCTGAAGATCTCGTGTTCAGTTCTGGGTAAGGGTGAAGATATTTCCTCGTTCCAGTCCCTCCACACTGCCCGAGGTCCACTCAGTCTGCTATGAAGTGAGTACTAGGGGTCTTTCGGGGAGTAAAAGGCGTCTCTGGCGATGGGAGCGAAAGCTCATTAAAAGTGTGGATGAGAAAATTTCATGCGATAGTCGTTTTAAAGATCGATGATCTGTGTTAGTTACGATAGGATAGTATATCTGTATAAAGACTACTTTGTACAAATGATAATCTTTTGGAAACGGAAAAAATTCAGATGCACAGGTAGTTGGCCTCTTTCTTGTGCGTTTGGAGTAGTGTAAACGACAGTTGAATTATTTTTATAACTGTACACGCGGTGAGATCTCCATGGCAATGCACAACACGGAGCTGCTTTATTTGAATGGGACCTCCATTTCTCTCGCAGTCTGCTGTCAGTTGAGCAATGGGAGAGTACCTCCTCATTTTTTCGAAATTCCACTTACTCTCTCACTCTGCTATAGTGCTCACAGCCCCAGAAAACTGTATGGTGAAGTACTAATTACAGTTTCATAGCTGAACAAGGAATGAAAATTTGTTAACTACGATATTTCAATATTTTGGAGACGTCCATGAATGATATATTTATCAAAATAATTTTCATCTCCTGGTGCTATCACATTTATATTTTTATTTTGTCTGTTTGAATCTTACCAAGTAGCCATACATAGATCAACATGCGTTGAGGACCACGCTTTGACACTGAGTGAAATCAGTAATATAAAACTATAAAAGAGATGGAATTATTTTACACGTACTAAAATTCAGTGATGGGACAATACGTGCCCAGATATGAATTCTGATTCAGGAAAACGCTGTTAGGTTTTCATATAGAACGAACATAGTGCAGACTCCCCTAACAGCAAAGGAATCTTAACAAAAGTCAATTGTATGATCACAATCATTTGCCAGCCGTTCCTTTATTTATCAAATATTTACTCTGACGGTGTCTGTTCTGAAGTTTGTCGTGTAGTAAACGTAGGGTAAGTGTATAATTGTTATTAAAAAGTGTGAATGTTAGCCTCAACACTTGTTAACGCAGTGTGAAATTGTGATATTCTGTTTATCATTGTGGCAGTTGCGTTTCCTTTGTGTGTATGAGTAGAGGTACATTGCAACTGATGCTTTTTAGGTCTTTCACACAAGTGTACGATCTGTATCAATATGTGTAGTCATGTACTGACAAGAAAAACGGATGCAAAATTGGTTGATGCGGTCTAGAAAAAGAAAAAAGAAACACATCGTCAAATAGAAACTCAATATATTAAAAAAATAAATTTTTCTTGTTGCTATTAGGCATGAAGATCAATGTACTCTTAGTTGGATATTACATTAAGAAACAATTTCAAAGCGGTGCGGGACGAACCTGTCATGTTCAGTAAATGCCAATCTCTTGAAGATTCCTATCGACACTAGCAACATTGTTCTTTTTCTTAAAGTTACCTAAAACGGCGTGTATAAAGTAAAATATTCTGGAAATGCTGAGACTTACTGATTCCATTACTACGCCGATAGGTTTAGTGATGCACAATGTCTGCTTGCTCGTCAGAGGAAATCTTTGCCCGTCTGAGAACATGACGGCACCGAACGAGGTGACGCAGTAGTCAACCCGTTTGGATATGTGTTAGGACACCCAATTACAATATTCCATGCCTCATTTCTAATGACTTCGACCTCTTGGGTTTGCCGAACAGAGCAGATAGTATATATTAATTTTTTGCTTATGCGCATAATTCACGTGGCATATGGACTGTCTCTTATAACTGAGTTAACATTACACTGTGCAGTGATAATGAGCAATATATAACAAGAATAACTATAATAATAATAATAAAACAATTTTAATTATAAGTATAGAAAAAATATGTGGCATTCAGAAATGTCAGTCTAGTTAACAATGTGTTGAGTAATTTTCAAATTTTATGGACTGTGAGTAACAACTTTCGAGACGAATGTACGACTTGCACGACAAACTTTAATGTGGTCCTGCGTTAACTTTCCATTTGTTACCTTCGCTTCAACGTAAAACTTTTTAGGATGACGTATGGGAGAAATCTTCATTTTTTCAGAACTTCTTACATCGTTATAAATGTTTTTAATGTCTTAAAAGGTAAACAAATGTGTACAAGAATTGCTGTAGTTATGTAAATATATCTCAGAATAAGACCCCAATAAGAAAATATTCTGACGTATCCAATAGTCTGGCGGAAGTTTAACTAATTCTAAAACACATCGTGTACAAGCTGTTGAAACAACGACGTTCGAGTAACTTAAAATTAATCTAGACAATATAAGTTAAATACAACCACCCGTAGAGAAAGCATATCGCATACAGCAAGAAAGACAATCACATGTGTATCGTAATAGAGATATTAGATAACGTTGTGAAGACAACCATACGCTACGTATTGGTTTTCCTGTGTGACTTAGTTTTTCAGGTCTAGACAGAAAGGCCTAATTATGGTGAGACAGAATTCAAACGTGTGGATCAGAATGAAAACAAAACTCTAGTGTTCTCACGAACTATATTTGTTTCCTTATTTGTTTATTTATACTTAGATGCCTATTTTATATCGCAAAAAAATTAAAGAATATATGTATGAGGTGCAACACTATTCATTTGTACACTGCATACAACATTTGTTGTTACAGTGGAAATGGTTTTGTCTGCAACACACAGTAAGAGTATTACGTGTCTATTGACGTCAATTGCAATGGCGAGAAATTGGGCACCTCTGAGATCTTCGACGAGAACAAGAATTATAACGAACACAGATGAATCAACTGTAACTAAGGGAGATAATCTGTTAAAATAATCGAAAGCAACAATTTCTAGGGCGAAAGGTGCATGCGTGACTCTTGGTTCGTTTCAGCATATCATACTCGAGAAATAACTGTAGATAAAATCCATTTCTCACGAAGAGCGATGAAAATTTAGACTGTATGTGCATAAACATCAGAGGCTGTAATTAACTTCAGAAACTTCTTTGTGACCATGCCAGCGCAATTTGTACAAAATTATCCAACGTTTTGCGATATTCTCTCTTTTTCCTAACGTTTACCCTACCCTTCGAATTTCACTTAAAATGATTTGGTGCGTTAATTTTATTTTGACTTTGCGACCGGATGCCTCCTTGCTACCATAGTTGTCAGTTTATCTTAGAGAGTAAAGTCATGTGTAATATCTCACTGAAGCATGAAAATTTTGAATCTTTATGGCAGATTAAAACTGTGTACCGCACCGGGACTGGAACCCAGCACCTTTGCTTTTCATTGTAAAAACCGAAGCCATGTCCATGCAATATGCTGTCTTATTGCACGTTTCGCAGGAGCACTTCTGTGAAGTTCGGAAGGTAGGGGACGAGGTACTGGCGGAAGTACAGCTGTGAGGAGAGGTCGCGAGTCGTGCTCGGGTAGCTCAGTCGGCAGAGCACTTGCCCGGGAAGGCAAAGGCGACGAGTTCGAGTCTCGGTCCGGTACACAGTTTTCATCTGGCACGAGGTTTCATATCAGCGCGCTCTCTGCTGCATATGCACATTCATTCTGGAATGGGGTAAACATTTTTTTGTGTGTTTCAACTGTCAGTGCTCGTGTTTCCTGTTCCGAGATTTTGGACCAACCCAGAATTCGCCGTTTTCGTACTTTCTGTTTATTCCATCGGTTTCTATGTCGCTGGTGTCCTCAACACTTCTTCTCACATGCCAAATACTTACCCTCGTTTCACAGCTGAAATACCGGATCTGATAAGCCCAATATCTTGGCTGTACAAAACATAACAGTAAATGTTTCTCCACCTCCTTCTCCTATCCTGTATCCTGTGACCCTGCATTCAAGAGGGGATGGAAGCCTTGTCTGGTATCATCGAAATAGCTTCCCTCTCGACTATTTATCTTTTCTCCAAGAGGGACCGAGCATCCCTGTCCCTCATCCCATTCTGTTTTCTTCCGTCCATCTAATCTCCAAGCCTTACTTAATTTTTAATTTTTCTTCTTCTTTCTCTAATTATTCAACTTCTTCTCCACATTGATTCTTTGTATATTACTGCCACAAGTTTCTGGTGGCTGCCATTACTTACATTCGACAAAAAATGAGAAAACTGCTTAATACACTCAGAATGAGATTTTCACTCTGCAGCGGAGTGTGCACTGATATGAAACTTCCTGACAGATTAAAACTGTGTGCCGGACCGAGACTCGAACTCGGGACCTTTGCCTTTAACGGGCAAGTGCTCTACGAACTGAGCTACCCAAGCACAACTCACGCCCCGTCCTCACAGCTTTACTTGTGCCAGTACCTCGTCTCCTACCTTCCAAACTTTACAGAAGCTCTCCTGAGAATCTTGCAGGACTAGCACTCCTGAAAGAAAGGATATTCCGGAGACATGGCTTAGCCACAGCCTGGGGGATGTTTCCAGAATGAGATTTTCACTCTGCAGCGGAGTGTGCACTGATATGAAACTTCATGGCAGATTAAAACTGTGTGCCGGACCGAGACTGAACACGGGACCTTTGCCTTCCCGGGCAAGTGCTCTGCCGACTGAGCTACCCAAGCACGACTCACGCCCCGTCCTCACAGCTTTTTTTAATAAAGTTTCCGAACTTTCCACGGGCACTGCCTTGTTTTATAGGGAAGGCATTCCGTTGATGATCTTATTGATCATAATACACTGTCCTGCAGTATTAATGTGACCACCTGTCACAAGCCCGAATAACCACCTTTTGCATCGCGGGCCACTGCGAGGTGTGCAGGGAAAGAGTCAATGAGATTCTGGAAAGAACCGACAGGGACGTGGAGCTATGCCGACTTCAGTTCCGCGAGGAGCTGGTCTAGGATTGTAATTGGAGGAACCATGGTGCCAACAGCCCGATCCAACTTCGGGGAGTTTTGTGGCCAGGGAAGTTCGGTAATAGCCTGGTTCTCTTTAAACCACAAACATAGACTGCCAGCTGCATGCAAAGATGGACATGGTTTCCAAGGACATGCATACTTGTGTTGATTCACTGTGCCTATCAGAATGACGAGGTCACTCAGGGAATGCCCTCTGGCTTGGACCCTCCCGACGATTCTTTCAGGGTGTTCGCTTTCAGACGTTTCACGCCGTACATGCCAACAGCCATCTGGCCGATGGAGTATAAAACGTGAGTCATCTGAAAAGACCACCTGCTGTCACTAAGTGGACGTCCAGCTGCCGTACTGGTGTGCAAATTCCGGCGTTCGTCGCCGGTGATCAGCAGTTAGCATGGGTAAATGAACGGACACTACTGCGGCCGCCCATAAACATCAATGTTCGCTGAACAGTCGTTAAGGAGACACTGTTGGTAGTCCTTGGTTTATCCGGGCGGTCAGTAGCTCAACAGTTGCTCCTCTACTCGCCCGCACTCATCTCCGAAGCAGCCGTTCAGTTTCGTCATGTATGGCCCGTGGTGTGCCACAGTTGCCTCGGTGCAGGTTTTGGACAACGCCATTTTGCCATCTACGGCATACTTTAACCACGGCGGCACGCGAAGAGTTTGTAAGCTTAACCGTTTCGGTAATTTTTCCACCATTGGTTCGACAACCACTACACTGCTCTACGCGTCTCACCGGACACTCTCTACCCCCCCTCTATTGTTAGTGCTGACATCTGCTGTCTGTGAGTAATTATTGCACGTTGACATCGAACATAGGCGGTGGTCACATTAATGTCGGTTGGCCGGACATCTCACAAAATAAGCTACAAACGAAAAAAACTACAAAGAACGAAACTTGTCTAGCTCGAAGCGGAAAACCAGACGGCGCTATGGTTGGCCCGCTAGATGGCGCTGCCATAGGTCAAACGGATATCAAATGCGTTTTTTTAAAATAGGAACCCTCATTTTTTATTACATATTCGTGTAGAACGTAAAGAAATATGAATGTTTTAGTTGGACCAATTTTTTCGCTTTGTGATAGATGGCGCTGTAATAGTCACAAACATATGGCTCACACTTCTAGACGAACAGTTGGTAACAGGTAGGTTTTTTAAATTAAAATACAGAACGTAGGTACGTTCGAAGATTTTATTTCGGTTGTTCCAATGTGATACATGTACCTTTGTTCAAATGGTTCAAATGGCTCTGAGCACTATGGGACTCAACTGCTGTGGTCATTAGTCCCCTAGAACTTAGAACAACTTAAACCTAACTAACCTAAGGACATCACACACATCCATGCCCGAGGCAGGATTCGAACCTGCGACCGTAGCAGTCGCACGGTTCTGGACTGCGCGCCTAGAACCGCGAGACCACCGCGGCCGGCCTGTACCTTTGTGAACTGATCAATTCTGAGAACGCATGCTGTTACTGCATGATTACCTGTAAATACCACATTAATGCAATAAATGCTGAAAATGATGTCCGTCAACCTCAATCCATTTGGCAATACGTGTAACGCCATTCCACTCAACAGCGAGTAGTTCGCCTTCTGTAATGTTCGCACATGCATTGATAATGCGCTGACGCATGTTGTCAGGCGCTCTCGGTGGATCACGATAGCAAATATTCTTCAACAAATCCGGGGACGTCAGATCCGGTGGTATGGTATGGTGCTTGGACGACCAATCCACCTGTCATGAAATATGCTATTCAATACCACTTCAACCGCACGCGAGCTATGTGCCGGTCATCCATCAAGTTGGAAGCACATCGCCACTCTGTCATGCAGTGAAACATCTTGTAGTAACATCGGTAGAACATTACGTAGGAAATCAGTATACATTGCAGCATTTAGACTGCCATCGATAAAATGGGGGCCAATTATCCTTCCACCCATAATGCCGAACCATACATTAACCCGCCAAGGTCGCTGATGTTCCACTAGCCGCAGCCATCGTAGATTTTCCGTTGCCCAATAGTGCATATTATGCCGGTTTACGTTACCGCTGTTGGTTAATGACGCTTCGTCGTTAAATAGAACGCGTGCAAAAATTTGTCATCGTCCCGTAATTTCTCTTGTGCCCAGTAGCAGAACTGTACACGACGTTCAAAGTGGTCGTCATGCAATTCCTGGTGAATAGAAATATGGTACGGGCGCAATCGATGTTGATGTAGCACTCTCAACACCGACGTTTTTGACATTCCCCATTCTCGCACGATTTGTCTGCTACTGATGTACGGATTAGCCGCGACAGCAGCTAAAACACCTACTTGCTCATCATAATTTGTTGCAGGTCGTGGTTGACGTTTCACATGTGGCTGAACACTTCCTGTTTCCTTAAATAACGTAACTATCCGGCGAACGGTCCGGACACTTGGATGATATCTTCCAGGATACCGAGCAGCATACGTTGCACACGACCGTTGGGCCTTTTGATCACAATAACCATATATCAACACGATATCGACCAATTCCGCAATTGGTAAAGGTCTATTTTAACATGGGTAGTGTATCACGAAGCAAATACCGTCCGCACTGGCGGAATGTTGCGTGATACCACGTACTTTAAGCTTGTGACTATTACAGCGCCGTCTATCACAAAGCGATAAAAGTGGTCCAACTAAAACATTCATATTTCTTTACGTACTACACGAATATGTAATAAAAATTGGGGTTCCTATTTTAAAAAACGCAGTTGATATCCGTTTGGCCTATGGCAGCGCCATCTAGCGGGCCAACCATAGCGCCATCTGGTTTCTCTCTTCAGCTATACAAGTTTCGTTCTTTGCAGTTTTTTCGTTTGACGCTTATTTCGGGAGATAATTGGCGCGGTCACTATCAATGGACCACCCTGTATAGCCTGACTCATCGAAGGTGAGTCGTTAATGTGCCATAAATAAAATTAAACCAGTATGGAAAACCACCTAAAATCCACACACAGGCTGGCCGACGTACCATGCCAACGGTCGTTAATCCGTCGCGCAGTTCCGTCCCGCGTCTCGCACGTTTCAATATCTCTCATGCTACGGCGCTGCGAGCTACGCTGTACGACCAGCTCCATCGTTTCCCGATAGTGATCAATAAATATTGCCTACTACCATCTTACAGGCACAACACAAGTTCCGTCTTGCACTCATGTCATAACTCTGGCAGGCAGAAGCAATAATATTTAATACAGAGACCCTGTTACGTACAAGGTTTGACGTCGACAAGTGCATGTCTGTATATTGAATGATCTGATCGTAAGCCTGTTGTCTAACATATGGGACATGGCTTGCTTAATATCATCACAGGACACAAGATTAGTGAGATGCGAATTTAAGTTACACATATGTAAGTGCTAGTATGTCATATACACTCCTGGAATTGGAAAAAAGAACACATTGACACCGGTGTGTCAGACCCACCATACTTGCTCCGGACACTGCGAGAGGGCTGTACAAGCAATGATCATAAGCACGGCGCAGCATTTGTGCACCGCCGCCGTCAGTGTCAGCCAGTTTGCCGTGGCATACGGAGCTCCATCGCAGTCTTTCACACTGGTAGCATGCCGCGACAGCGTGGACGTGAACCGTATGTGCAGTTGACGGACTTTGAGCGAGGGCGTATAGTGGGCATGCGGGAGGACGGGTGGACGTACCGCCGAATTGCTCAACACGTGGGGCGCGAGGTCTCCACAGTACATCGATGTTGTCGCCAGTGGTCGGCGGAAGGTGCACGTGCCCGTCGACCTGGGACCGGACCGCAGCGACGCACGGATGCACGCCAAGACCGTAGGATCCCACGCAGTGCCGTAGGGGACCGCGCCGCAACTTCCCAGCAAATTAGGGACACTGTTGCTCCTGGGGTATCGGCGAGAACCATTCGCAACCGTCTCCATGAAGCTGGGCTACGGTCCCGCACACCGTTAGGCCGTCTTCCGCTCACGCCCCAACATCGTGCAGCCCGCCTCCAGTGGTGTCACGACAGGCGTGAATGGAGGGACGAATGGAGACGTGTCGTCTTCAGCGATGAGAGTCGCTTCTGCCTTGGTGCCAACGATGGTCGTATGCGTGTTTGGCGCCGTGCAGGTGAGCGCCACAATCAGGACTGCATACGACCGAGGCACACAGGGCCAACACCCGGCATCATGGTGTGGGGAGCGATCTCCTACACTGGCCGTACACCTCTGGTGATCGTCGAGGGGACAGTGAATAGTGCACGGTACATCCAAACCGTCATCGAACCCATCGTTCTACCATTCCTAGACCGGCAAGGGAACTTGCTGTTCCAACAGTACAATGCACGTCTGCATGTATCCCGTGCCCCCCAACGTGCTCTAGAAGGTGTAAGTCAACTACCCTGGCCAGCAAGATCTCCGGATCTGTCCCCCATTGAGCATGTTTGGGACTGGATGAAGCGTCGTCTCACGCGGTCTGCACGTCCAGCACGAACGCTGGTCCAACTGAGGCGCCAGGTGGAAATGGCATGGTAAGCCGTTCCACAGGACTACATCCAGCATCTCTACGATCGTCTCCATGGGAGAATAGCAGCCTGCATTGCTGCGAAAGGTGGATATACACTGTACTAGTGCCGACATTGTGCATGCTCTGTTGCCTGTGTCTATGTACCTGTGGTTCTGTCAGTGTGATCATGTGATGTATCTGACCCCAGGAATGTGTCAATAAAGTTTCCCCTTCCTGGGACAATGAATTCACGGTGTTCTTATTTCAATTTCCAGGAGTGTAGTTTTAGATTCTTTGGAAGACCACAAGCCATCAGTCAGCGGCGACAGTTTCACCAACTTGTTATAATCGTGACACCTGCTTTAATTTCCACATTATCGTGTACTGTCACATTACACTTTACAGAAAGTGAGACAGTCAGTTCAATCTTATGAAACTATGCCTTATAAGTTAAGAGATTTTAGTTTGTTGTTTTCAGTCCGAACACTTGTTTGATGCTGCTTCTCGCACTAACCTGTCCTGTGAAAGTGCGTAAATCTCTACATAACTACTAAAATCTATAGCCATTTAAAGCTGTTTACTCTCCCTCTCCTAGAATTGGAATCGTTTGAGTCGAGTTAAGGCAGTCAGAATTTAGACGAGTAGCGTGACGTGAACTAACATTCAATGTGAAATATGGAATTAACATAGACGGTGAGAATAGTAGGGTAAACGTGATGAGTGAAAAATATTAATTAGAAACACAGACTAAAAGAGGCGGTAAGTAGTAATGCCCTGATTAAGAGTGGCGCAAGTGGTGAAAGTTAATATTCGCGTGTCAGCAATAAGAAACAGTAATTGTAAAATACGACGTTTCATCTAAAATGTCAAGCTTCTCATGGGCCCTGGTTGCAGTGAAAATGGTATTGTAACGACAGCGACGAGTGGAATGGTTAGGGATGAGATGCTTGCCAAATAAACAGAAATTAAGTTTACCTATTTTGTAGTTTCTGAATTGTTGAATATAAACCACGCGCGTACTATTAGCTGCTTGAATTGAAATGAGTAGTAATCAGGCCGTATTTAAACCGAGACAGGGCCGTGGGATGAATGCTAGGCATTCGCTCACAGCTCTTAGCCTTCCCGCGTGTGCTATATGTGAGTTTTGTCCCCCTAACATAATAAATTCCGACTAGATTAATTAAACTTGTGGACATTAATATCCATTGAAAAATCGGTTGAAGGGGAAGAAAGGGGGAGGGGAGATGGAAGCTTGCAATACTTACACATTTTTCTTCCGGTAGTAACAGTTTACACATTAAAAAAGTAAATCATATTTCATGCAAGGAATGTTTTTAATATATTTTCACATGTGTTACAAGCCGAGAACCTACATTGTAAGTCCGCGGCTCTTGGTCGTGCGGTAGCGTTCTCGCTTCCCGCGCCCGGGTTCCCGGGTTCGATTCCTGGCGGGGTCAGGGATTTTCTCTGCCTCGTGATGACTGGGTGTTGTGTGATGTCCTTAGGTTAGTTAGGTTTAAGTAGTTCTTAGTTCTAGGGGACTGATGACCATAGATGTTAAGCCCCATAGTACTCAGAGCCATTTGAACCATTTGAACCTACACTGTAGTTTGTACTCCATCAGTCAGCCTACGAAGTGTGGCTAGGGGTATGTTGTGTACGATTTCATTGTTTGCTGATGGAGCGTGTAAGAAAGTTTGTTGGTACTCCTCTGTCAAAAATCACATTTCTCGGACTTCAGCACTGCGACCACTGCAGGCGATGAATGCTGGACTCAGCTACACAGAAGGTTGGACAAACAAAAGTGGTCCGGAGAACAAGCTCGTCACAAAAAGCAATCGCACACTGACAGATTAGGTGACGTGGGTGGCTGAGTACGTCCGCCACAAGACTGGCCTCTTCTAACAACTCTGTCAGGCGTGAAGATTGTATATATGTGCTTCAAGGTTCGGGCGGCTGGATGGACTATCCTGTTGGAAGTACTTGTAGGTCTTTCCTCCTTTGTTAATGCTGCCACAAATCCATGTCCAGTCGCATGTACTCAGCCGGATCACTTTTATTTCCCCCGCCCTGCATTTCTTACACTAGAACGCAAGTAACAGGATTTTGAGGGTACCACTGTCTTTGCCATCTACAACACTTGTCTTGGAGCTTCTCCCACTGGGTTCGTCAAGCATTTCCTTGATACTCTCATTATATCTAACAAAACTCGTTGCGAATCTCTCTGGCCGTCTTTGAATCTTCTTTATTTCCTTCACACATATAATTTGGCGAGAATCCCAAAAAGCAGAGTGGTTTTTCTTACAGATGCAATTGAAGGTTTTTGGAAAGTCTTCCTTCGCAGCTCACCAATCCGATTTTTCTATTAATTATCAGTATGGTGTCTGCCTCCCGTCGATGTGATTTGTGCCATCTCTTCTACCTTAAAAATAACCGGCCTCAGCAAGTTTCAGTAGATTAGTAATAAACTTCAGTGTACCGAGTAAGTCAGCCTGTAATACTGCCACATTTATTTTACGATTTGATGTGTTTACATTCTGCAAAATGGTTCAAATGGCTCTGAGCACTATGGGACTTAACTACTGTGGTCATCAGTCCCCTAGAACTTAGAACTAATTAAACCTAACTAACCTAAGGACATCACACAACACCCAGCCAACACGAGGCAGAGAAAATCCCTGACCCCGCCGGGAATCGAACCCGGGAACCCGGGCGTGGGAAGCGAGAACGCTACCTCACGACCACGAGATGGGGGCTACATTCTGCAGCAAAGTTACTGAAACTGTAGACAGCTCTCAGTTGGAACTGTAGAGTTAGTGCAGGACAACCAGAATTACATCAGCATCACGAAGAAATAGTTTCTGCTCTTATAGTACGGCGCTTCTGACCACCATCGACTTCACGCAGCACTATGCAAATAGTGACGACAATATGAAAACCCACACTATCGATGAAGAAACCGAGTAATAAAGCCCATGCGTTTATCTTTCATACTGTTACCAAAAAACAAATGAGTTACATGAGTGGAGGACGCTGATAGAAGGTAATGAGTTAGAGAACACGGTCAAACATTACGGAGAACCTACGATATTAAGGAGTTCGTTGGCATTTTCAGTAGTCTGCAACAACAGATTGTTGCCAAGGAAAATGTAGATATTTCAGCTAAATACATTCTATAGTGCAGGTAATAAGTCCAAACAAGAATTTTGTCTTCCAAAATGGCCATTTAGCACTGATTTTCTGTTCAATATTTTTTTTAGGATGAACTGCAACAGTCACCTGATAATCCGACTTAAACGTTATTTGCTTAGCATATCATTCATCTCCTACTGTAGCTTTCGTATCTAATTGCCGCTCTGTAATGCGCAAGGTTTCAATGTTTTCCGAAGAAGATAACGAATTGTGTGCATCCATGGCGCAAAGAATCGCAGCAGACCGAGTGAGGTGACTGGAGTAGCATTGTAAGAACAGCGGTTGAGTGCCCTTTCCGTCACTCCACATTTACGTTTAAAGTGGTTTCCTTCTATCTCTGAAGGAAAATGCTAGGATCGATCATCTGAAGACGCAGCCGACATCCTTCCGCAATTCGAGATTGCGTTCTGAGGGGCTCGTCATCGACGGAACGTTGAACCCTAACCTTCCTTCCTTCCTTTTCATTTAAGAATGGCAGCAGTACTGCAGAGTAAAACGATGCAAACCACATCGGTCACGCTGCTCAGATGATGTTGGTAATATTTCGATAACCATCTCTGATAGAACACTGAACTGACATACGGGAGGTCAGGTCAGCAACTGGAAGCAGTTAATTCCATAAATTATCTGGGAGTATGCATTAGGAGTGATTTAAAATGGAATTATCATGTAAAGTTGATCGTCGGTAAAGCAGATGCCAGACTGAGATTCATTGGAAGAATCCTAAGGAAATGCAATCCGAAAGCAAAGGAAATAGGTTACAGTATACTTGTTCGCCCACTGCTTAAATACTGCTCACCATTGTGGGATCGGTACCAATAGGGTTGATAGAAGAGATAGAGAAGATCCAACGGAGAGCAGCGCACTTCGTTACAGGATCATTTAGTAATCGCGAAAGCGTTACGGAGATGATAGATAAACTCTAGTGGAAGACTCTGCAGGAGAGACGCTCAGTAGCTCGGTATGGGCTTTTGTTGAAGTTTCGAGAGCACACCTTCACCGAGGAGTCAAGCAGTATATTGCTCCCTCCTACGTATATCTCGCGAAGAGACCATTAGGATAAAATCAGAGAGATTAGAGCCCACACAGAGGCATACCGACAATCTTTCTTTCCACGAACAATACGAGACTGGAGTAGAAGGGAGAACCGATAGAGGTACTCAAAGTATCCTTCGCCACATACCGTCGGGTGGCTTGCGGAGTATGGATGTAGATGTAGATCTGTCTTCAAATCCCCATCCGCACAACCAGGCCTAAGTTTTCCGGGTTACCCAGTATCTGTTAAAACTAAGGGCGAGATGACTCCTCTCAAAAGAGCTTCGCCAGTTTTTTTTTCCCATTCTTGTCCTATCACAACTCGTGCTCCGTCTGTAAAGACTTTGTCGTCGACGTGGCTTTGGAATACAGTCTTCTTGTCATCCATGACATAATCTCAGTTATCGGTATAAACATCAAAACGAATATACGAGGTCTGTTCAAAAAATTCCAGAGCTTTGCCCATAAAATTTTTCTACGCTTACTTTTCACTTATTGTGCAAGGACTCATTCGAAATACTCTCCTACACAAGAGATACATAGCTCCCAGCATCGTTCCCACTTCTGGAAGCAATCTTGGCCGGCCGCGGTTGCCGAGCGGTTCTGGGGGCTTCAGTTCGGAATCGCACGACTGCTACGGTCACAGGTTCGAATCCTGCCTCGGGAATGGATGTTTGTGATGCCCTTAGTTTAGTTAGGTTTAAGTAGTTCTAAGTTCTAGGGGACTGATGACCACATATGTTAAGTCCCACGGTGCTCAGAGCGATTTGAACCAATCTCGGTACGCCTCTTTATGGATCGCGCGAAGCGCCGTCTGCGACTTTTCTTTTATCTCGCCTGTACTTGCAAATCTTCGTCCTTTCAACGGGGTTTTCAACGTCGGAAATTAAAAAAAAGAAGTCCGCAGGGGCCAGGTCCGGAGAGTACGAAGGACGAGGCAGCACAATGTTTTCGTCTTTGGTGCAATGGTCACGCACCAACAGGAATGAATGTGCAGGTGTTATCGTGATGCAATAGCCATGAATTGTCTCGCCACATTTCAGGCCGTTTCTTTCTCACATGATACAACTGGTGTGTTATATTCTTCTGCAACCTCTGGGACAATCAGTCTTCGACTGGCGCGCACGATTTCGTTGACGTTCCTGACATGAATGTCGTCTGTAGACGTCGAATGGCGCCCTGAATTAGGGTCATCATTAATTTCCGACCGGCCACTTTAAAACCGGCTGAACCATTCGTGATACCGAGTACGGCTTAAGTACGCTTCGCCGTAGGCTTCCTGCATCGTTCGGTATGTATCTGTAAAGGTTTGCTTGAGTTTCACGCAAAATTTAATGCAGAAGCATCGGTCCTCTACCTCTGCTATCCTGAAATTCGCAAAGAGTTCGACACAACGTTCCACTCACGGCACTTGCGCTTGCTTGTGTATTATCGACATCGACGTGGTGGTCAGAGTAAGGTAACAGACGAACCAGAGCAATGACGTGTATAACAACGGGGTGTGGAGGCTGGGTATTAATACTACCGAGACAAGGACTGTAAACAGTCACTGGGTTGTCAACAACGTGTAATTCGTTTAAAGTAAGCAGTGAATTAAGTACAATCAGACATCTTCTCTTTTACAACGAGGATCGTGGTAGTAAAGAAAAGCTAACATCAAATAAAATACTCCTGGAAATGGAAAAAAGAACACATTGACACGGGTGTGTCAGACCCACCATACTTGCTCCGGACACTGCGAGAGGGCTGTACAAGCAATGATCACACGCACGGCACAGCGGACACACCAGGAACCGCGGTGTTGGCCGTCGAATGGCGGTAGCTGCGCAGCATTTGTGCACTGCCGCCGTCAGTGTCAGCCAGTTTGCCGTGGCATACGGAGCGCCACACTCAGGACTGCATACGACCGAGGCACACAGGGCCAACACCCGGCATCATGGTGTGGGGAGCGATCTCCTACACTGGCCGTACACCTCTGGTGATCGTCGAGGGGACACTGAATAGTGCACGGTACATCCAAACCGTCATCGAACCCATCGTTCTACCATTCCTAGACCGGCAAGGGAACTTGCTGTTCCAACAGGACAATGCACGTCCGCATGTATCCCGTGCCACCCAACGTGCTCTAGAAGGTGTAAGTCAACTACCCTGGCCAGCAAGATCTCCGGATCTGTCCCCCATTGAGCATGTTTGGGACTGGATGAAGCGTCGTCTCACGCGGTCTACACGTCCAGCACGAACGCTGGTCCAACTGAGGCGCCAGGTGGAAATGGCATGGCAAGCCGTTCCACAGGACTACATCCAGCATCTCTACGATCGTCTCCATGGGAGAATAGCAGCCTGCACTGCTGCGAAAGGTGGATATACACTGTACTAGTGCCGACATTGTGCATGCTCTGTTGCCTGTGTCTATGTGCCTGTGGTTCTGTCAGTGTGATCGTGTGATGTATCTGACCCCAGGAATGTGTCAATAAAGTTTCCCCTTCCTGGGACAATGAATTCACGGTGTTCTTATTTCAATTTCCAGGAGTGTATGTTCCCTTAGTACAATATCAACCAATTACCACGTAATTTGTTGTGTGTTAATTACATTCAATTGTTCCATCTTTTTACAATAATACCTTAACGAAAATTAAATTGAGATTATTTTTCTTTTCTAGTACTGTACCATAACGAAAATGAAACTCACATTACTTTGTTTCCTGTTACACCAATACCACACTAAGAACGAACTTCCATCATGCTGGAGTAGTTGCGGATCAGCAACTTCTGTTAACCAGTAGAACGAAAAACCAGTCCAAAGTCGCAAATTTTGTTTTTTCATTCACTCGGACTAGTTTCGGGCCGAGTTATCTGTATGCGCTGTAACTGTTCGGTTTCACATCTCTGGAAATGCAATTTTCGACTATGTTACGGTGATTTGGAGATGGGTCTCGGCCCGAAACTAGTCATCCAGTGAATAAAAAGGTAAAACTTCCAACTAGGACAGGTTTTTGGTTCTACTGACCACAGTAAGTTTTCCAAATGCCCACCAATCGATTCGACACGTGCTTCATTACGGCGAACCCACTTTCGGCAGACTCGTTCACACACACACACACACACACACACACACACACACACACACACACTCGAATATTTTGCCTTGATGACACTGGCAGCATCAAAAATACTCTGCGTAAATTCGTACACATTATTAATTTTTCGCTCATATATAAGCCCCTTCATATGGCCCCAAAAGTATACATCCAGTGGATTTAAATCCGGACTGTGTGCTGGCCATCGACATGGACCAAAACATCCTATCCATCGCCCTGGAAATGTATGTTCAAAAATCTTCGTACTCTCTGACCAATGTGAGGTGGAGCACCATTGTGGAGCAACCACATTTATGGCGTACGGGAATCAGAATATTTTCTAATAAAATTGGTAGCATGTTTCCTCTAGAAAGGTTTAGTAATTGTTACCAGTCAATCGTGCAGGTAAAACGTAAGGCCCAACACTGTAATCATCGATTATACCTGTCCCTGCATTTACGGAAATGCGGCGCTGAAAATGTGTTGCTGCTGCTTGGCGCGGACTGTGTACAATGCACGTGTGCATGTTTTGGAAACTGGTTATTCCGTCACAGGTGAAACACACTTCATCCGTGACGAGTATTTTGTTTACTTTACAAAAGCCACTGTGAGCATTCTCGTCGCGGAAAAATATTTTGCTCTTTCAGCGCTTGTACGCGTTAAATGTGGTTTGTATGCAGCACCTCCTCTTTCAAAATGCTATGAACGACAGCATGCGGTATACTCACTTGGCGGGCGCTGCTTCTAGTACTCTGAGTAGGATCTTCGTGTTGCGGTCCAGAATTTTGTCTTCAGCTTCCAGCGTACGTTATTCGCGTTGTGGGCCTTTACTTTCCGCGAGGGGTAATGAAGAATCAGCATCTCTCAATCTTTGCAAATTAAATACGTACTCGTAAGCTGTATTACTTAATAATAAAACGAAAGCATATCAGAACAGGCAATACGTTTTGCATACAGAATTAAAAGTAAAGGTAACTACCGAACTTTGTTACGAATGAGTTGCAAAATAATCGAGTAAAAGTAGAGAATTAAGATGACACAAATTTTGGTGAGCAGCGACAAGTGTCTGTCGTGCTGGAAGACTTCTCAATAAATTCGTGCAGCTGCCCTCGCAACACCTTTTGCCTGGTCATAAACTAAATGAATATCGCAAAGTTCATGGTAAATCTCCCTGTCGTCCTAACTTACAATGACTCAACCACGCAGGTCGTTGTGCGCTACGTGTTGGCCACTCACGCTCGTGATGTCAGTATGCGCAGCGGTAATATCTGCTTTCCCAAAAACGTTGTCCCGAGATGAACTGTTTTTTTTTCCTGGGTCAACCGTAACAGATAGTCAAATATGTTACAGGATGTTTTTAATCAGTTATTTGTGTTCTACTAATAGTATTTTTTCGCAGCTTACGCCATTTACACCTTCTATATGGTTCTTTAACGAAAACGCTCATCGGCACAAAACAAACGAACATATTGTTTGCCATTGTAATTTTGAATCATGGGCCGCCGCAAGTTATCGATGTGGGAGCAGCTGTGTGCTCACGCGGTAGTACGAGGGCTATTTGGGAAGTAAGGATCGATAGGTCGCGAAATGGAAACCACAGTGAAAATCAAAACTGTTTTATTTGCAACGGTTGGCTACGCCTTCCAGCCACACTCAGACTTAGACAGTTGTCAAAGTGTTGAACCAACTTTTTAATTCACTCGTTATAGAAGACAGCCGCCCGTGCATTTCGGCAATTTTCTACTCTGGACTGCAGCTCCTTGTCTTTGTCAAATTATTGTTTCGTAGCTAGCGGTTTATTTGAGCAGAGATGAACCTCAGGGGTAGTCAATTATGGGCTGTATTGTGGGTGCTCAAACAATTCCCATCGAAAACGCTGCAGGAGCATCTTCATTTCTCCTTTCAGAGTGCGGTCGAGAATTTTGAGGAACGAACTGCAAGACAGTTACGTTATGTGGAGTGCACAGCTTCAGGCGAAATCTTTCGCCAGGCCCTCATACTCGGCGGGAGACGCTAATTTCTAGCCATCTTTACGTTCTCACTGTGAACTCATAATTGAAAAGAGGGACATGTTGCGATCGACGGGCGTATTACACACAGTGCCCAACACATATATGCACTGTATTCTCTATTTCGCCACCGATCCTTGCTTACTTTCCGAATAACCCTCGTACTCGTATACTTTCAAGATAATGTTGAGTTGTGCCACTATCTAATCCCTCTGCTTGATACCTTGACGACGCTTCATCCAGTCCCAAACATGCTCAATGGGGGACAGATCCGGAGATCTTGCTGGCCAGGGTAGTTGACTTACACCTTCTAGAGCACGTTGGGGGGGGCACGGGATACATGCAGACGTGCATTGTCCTGTTGGAACAGCAAGTTCCCTTTCCGGTCTAGGAATGGTAGAATGATGGGTTCGATGACGGTTTGGATGTACCATGCACTATTCAGTGTCCCCTCGACGATCACCAGAGGTGTACGGCCAGTGTAGGAGATCGCTCCCCACACCATGATGCCGGGTGTTGGCCCTGTGTGCCTCGGTCGTATGCAGTCCTGATTGTGGCGCTCACCTGCACGGCGGCAAACACGCATACGACCATCATTGGCACCAAGGCAGAAGCGACTCTCATCGCTGAAGACGACACGTCTCCATTCGTCCCTCCATTCACGCCTGTCGCGACACCACTGGAGGCGGGCTGCACGATGTTGGGGCGTAAGCGGAAGACGGCCTAACGGTGTGCGGGACCGTAGCCCAGCTTCATGGAGACGGTTGCGAATGGTCCTCGCCGATACCCCAGGAGCAACAGTGTCCCTCATTTGCTGGGAAGTGGCGGTGCGGTGCCCTACGGCACTGCGTAGGATCCTACGGTCTTGGCGTACATCCGTGCGTCGCTGCGGTCCGGTCCCAGGTGGACGGGCACGTGCACTTTCCGCCGACCACTGGCGACAACATCGATGTACTGTGGAGACCTCACGCCCCACGTGTTGAGCAATTCGGCGGTACGTCCACCCGGCCTCCCGCATGCCCACTATACGCCCTCGCTCAAAGTCCGTCAACTACACATACGGTTCACGTCCACGCTGTCGTGGCATGCTACCAGTGTTAAAGACTGCGATGGAGCTCCGTATGCCACGGCAAACTGGCTGACACTGACGGCGGCGGTGCACAAATGCTGCGCAGCTAGCGCCATTCGACGGCCAACACCGCGGTACTTGGTGTGTCCGCTGTGCCGTGCGTGTGATCATTGCTTGTACAGCCCTCTCGCAGTGTCCGGAGCAAGTATGGTGGGTCTGACACACCGGTGTCAATGTGTTCTTTTTTCCATTTCCAGGAGTGTATTTGAAAGCTACCTGCATGATAATAAAATATTTAGAAACCTCACACAAAATATTCACTCTCAAATAAAATGTAAATGGTGGTTACGTATTATGATGTGAGAGCATAATTATGTTTTCGTGATTAAGAGACATATTTTTTCAATAGTTTAGAGGTTAACTAGTAAGAAATTGTGCTTCGTTCCTCCGTCTCTTCCCTTTCCAAGTTACTGCAAGGTATTGGCCCTCTGTAGGTTAGAAGTTGATGTCACTCTTGATGGAGTAAACGCGTGGCTGTATGTTGCAGATCTTGAAGTACTTGCTAGAATGTCTTTATCTTTATTTGGGAGCGGCTCAGAATAGTTCATTGCTTATGATGAATATAATACATGCGTACTTACTGGTACAGACTGGGAAGAATAACAGTGAAATGAGAAAGGACTTATAATTTGTATCCATACTCCAAACAGCGCAACATATTTCAGTGTCGAGGGTCTTCTTTGTGATAAAGACACAATTATGTCCCAACTGCACACATGACGATACGAGTAATAAAATTTTGAGGAAATACGAGGAGGAACTGAGAAGCAAACAGATCATAAACTTCCGAAAGTGTTATCAGAAACAGAACTTTTGCTGGTTGTCTCGTTGCCTTTTCAGTCAAGATCTACATGGAATGTCTGGTAGTTCGTAGGTCTCCCAAAAAATTGTCTAAAAAAATTTATACGTCCATAATTAGCTGCAGGCCTTTCAAGACCGAAGCACAAACTGAATTACCAGTTTGTAACAGTACCGTAGTTCATGCCCCGGAATTTTTTTATGCCTCCATGTGACCTAATGGCTTTGAATAACACGCTCAATATTCAAAAGTCCGGAGTTCGTGGTCTAGTGGCTAGCCTTGCTCCCTCTGGATCACGGAGTTCCGGGTTCGATCCCCGGGGGTTAGGGATTTTCTCTGCCCGGAGACTGGGTATTTATGTTGTCCTCCTTCTCATCATCATCATTTGTGTGAGTGGCTAGATTGGACTGTGTGAGAATTCGGACTTTGTACGGGCGCTTATGACCGTGTAGTTGTTCGCCTCACGCACCAATCATCATCATCAACATTCAAAACATCAAAAGTAAAATTACATAAATTCATATTGTAAGGGTATCGGCTGCTGTGAAATGCTTTATTATAGCTTTTTATTGATACCGTTTTCGACTGTGATCACCATGAGGAACATAGATACATTCATGATCAACCTCACTAAAAATGAGGTCTCTTTCTATACACTATGTGATTACAAGTATCCAGAGACCCCTGCGTGATGGACAATTGACCACTCGATGTCACGACAGCTGGTCGTGTCCGGGTAAAAGGAGGCGGGCGTGTGTGGTGTATCCAGTAGAGAGACACTACCGGCAGAGAGGGTTCAGGGCAGCTCCGTGACTTCGGACGTGCACTAAGCACTGGATGTCTCCTGAGGAACAAATACATCAGGGACATTCCAATCCTAAAGCTGCCGAAGTCGACTGTCGGCGATGTTATTGCGAAGTGGAAACGCGAACGGACAACAAAAACTAAAAAGAGGTCATGGACTGTCATGCACTGAAGGACAAAGGCCTTCGAACATTGCGGAGGATGGCTGTGAAAATCGCATGAAATAAGCCGAAGGAATCAACCTTGAGTTCCAAAGTCATACCAGCTGTTCAGTTTAAAAGCATAATGTACGGAGGTCAAGCAGCTCTTCATGAGGCACACGTTTCTGTAGTCAAGCTAGGCGACGCTGGAGGTGGTATAGAGAGCGACACCACCACACTATGAGTGACCCGGGAACGTTTTATTCGGAGTTACGGCAGTTCGATGTTAGTTTTGTGTTTTGCGAATGCCTGGAAGATGTTACTGACCATCGTGCGTAGTGCCAACAGTGAAGTATAGAGGTGATGGTGGTACGGTATGGGGATGTTTTCAGTAGTTAGAAAGTGGTCATCGTATTACGCGTAAGAAAATGCTTAATGAACATTTCACAGCAATGTGTACTGTGTACAGTATGTAAGCGTACTGTCGTATCGGTGGCTTGGTTGCGGAATATCTTTGCGACCGGTTACATTTTTTGCAGAGTCGAGCATGGGGCACGGAGCTATGTTATGGGTGGCTCTATGTGGGAAAGGCATTATTATGGAAGTTCAAGAGTTGCTACACGTGCTATTACAGTGAAGTCATGAGAATGGAGGAGGATTCAGAGAAAACTGCGTAAAGAAGTAATTAAATATAAGCAGTGCCACTGATAACGCATTTGAGTATTTATATACTTACATGGATATGGATTGATGACCTGTAGCTGTCTGGAATGTAATTAGAATTCTATTGATACCTTCATCTGCTGACGGTCTAACATTCTGGGTAGTGTCTGTTTGTTCTATATCGTGTCTCGCTACCACTTTCGCGCAACGACGCTCTGAGCGTGTTTTTTTAGGGAATTAACTAGTTTGAACCTGGGACCTGTTGCTGGTAAGGAGCCGCTAGACCACACATGAGATGTAGGATTCAGAAGAGTTCAGTGAGAATAGCGATGATATAACCAAATACTTAATGATTTCAGCGTCAGCTCCACTGCACTCCCTGTAAAAGAATCTTAATACTAACTAAATTTAGTGGAAGGGGTTCAAGGCTTTCATATTTTTAGTTAGCTGGTAAAATAACGTCGAAAAATCAGTTAAGTTTACCATTGGAAATTTTATTCTACTCACAAAACATTGTTTATAAATTGCACTATTGATAAAAGGAAGTGTTTTAATACAGGATGGCAAAAACCAACTGCGTTTAACAAAATGTGAACGAATATTCCCTGAATGGGTTTCCAAGCTCTACAATGGATCGAAGGATAACCTATGCCATATCACATCTATAAGAGAAAGGTATCAAAATGGTCTACAGTGACCCTCAATTATCTTTAATTACTTATGTAACTTGTCGTAAATTACAGTGGCTGATGTGGCTTCTCAATAACTACATAACAGAAAAATCATCGCGTTTCAAATTTTTACTTCAAGTGGCAAATGTGAACACCATGAGCTTTAATTGACGATCGACACTAGTATTACGCAAAAAGGGGGTGTAACAGATGTGACTTCTGCAGTTCTGAGTGAAGCTTTATGCGCTGTTACACGGCATCGCGTGCGTTCATTACCTTATTGGTGTTCGTCAGGGGGCGGCGGCCGGCGCAGCAGCCATCCAGCTCGCCGTCTCGGAACTAACTAACTTCTCCTTACTACCATTTACCGAAGTTGGTTAAAAAAAAAACTATCTGGCTGTGTTTTCATCTGACCAATCAGGGTTTCAATGTTAACCTTAATCTCCGCCTACAAAAATTCTGTCTATCCAATGGGAAACGTTATACTTTTCGTGGTGGGACAATGTTTTTAAAGTTTGCAACGTAACAGAGACGCGAAAAAGTCACACGCTAAAACTTGCGGGTGGTGTGGCACTTTTTGTGTTATCGTAAGATCTATACTGTTTTTCTGAAGGGCTCTAGCTTTTAACATGGACTGGGGGGTGGTCCTTGACGTGACAGAGACGCGAAAAAGTCTCATGCTAAAACTTGCAGCTGGCGTTGTCCTAGTGGTTAGCTGGCGACATGGGTGTCCAGTCCGTCCCTTATCGTAGGGCCTTTTAGCTTAACACGGTTCTGCTCTCAGCTTCTGTTCTCGTTTCTCCCACTCGGAACTGCGTCTGTCTCACGGTGGGAAGGTATGACATGCATTTAGGCATCCTTATGTTAGCCTGTGGCATTCCATTTGCTCACTCGTTACTCGTATTACTTTGGTTAATTTAATGTCACGATTTATTCGGAGCTATGTGACATTCTACTGGATTTGCTTATCATGTCAGGGTTTTCGTAGAAGGTGTTTGATTTGCCTGACATCTTACAAAGGGAGTTGATATATATCAATGGGGACAGGTGGAAATGTGTGTCCCAACCGGGACTCGAACCAGGGATCTCCTACTTTCATGGCAGACGCTCTATCCATCTGAGCCACCGAAAGCACAGAGGATAGTGCGACTTCAGGGGCTATCTCGCGCACGCCTCCCGCGAGACATTCTCACCTTGTATGTTCACACACTACATCGTAGTGTCCCACCCCAACACACACAAAAGAATAAGTTCATGGCTGGTATTGCCAGAACTATATAGTTATATGGATATCGTGTATGTTCTTACGGGACTCGGTAAGATTGTCTGCCTCTTGTAATGAGTGTAATGGGCAGGGGCACTACGAATGTAGTGTGTGGACATTAAGTTGGCAATGTGGGTCTCACGGGGAGCCAGCAAGGAATAAGTCCCTTCAGTTGCAACCAGCCCTGTGCCCTCGGCGGCTCGGACAGATAGAGCGTCGGCCGTATAAGCAGGAGATCCCGTGTTCGAGTCCTGGTCGGGGCACACATTTTCACCTGTCCCCGTTGATATATATCAACGCCCATCAGCAGCTGAAGGTATCAGTAGAATTCTAATTATATTTGAGTGTAGGCCTGTTTGCGTGTCGTACCGTATAACATAAATCATCCACGCCGTGTTCGGCCTACCGGAATGAACGACAGAGCTAAGCACTATCTGTCGGCGAATTAAGGGAGTTATAAAGTTTCATTTAGTTGTACATTTGTTCGCTTGAGGCGCTGTTGACTAGGCGTCAGCGTCAGTTGATGCTAAGATGGCGACCACTCAACAGAAAGCTTTTTGTGTTATTGAGTACGGCAGAAGTGAATCGACGACAGTTGTTCAGCGTGCATTTCGAACGAAGTATGGCGTTAAACCTCCTGATAGGTGGTGTATTAAACGTTGGTATAAACAGTTTACAGAGAATGGGTGTTTGTGCAAAGGGAAAAGTTCTGGACGGCCGAGAACGAGTGATGAAAATGTAGCACGCATCCAGCAAGCATTTGTTTGCAGCCCAGGAAAATCGACTCGCAGAGCTAGCAGAGAGCTGCAAATTCCACAATCAACTGTATGGAGAGTCCTACGAAAAAGGTTAGTTACGAAACCTTATCGTCTGAAATTGGTTCAAGCACTGTCTGCAGCTGATAAGATTAAAAGAATCGATTTCTGTGATTTCATCCCTGCTTCGTTTCAAAGATTGTGTTTAGTGATGAAGCAACTTTCCACACTAACGGGAAAGTCAACCGTCACAATGTCTGTATATGGGGCACTGAGAATCCGCGGGAAACAACTCAGTATGAACGTGACTCGCCTAAGGTGAACGTTTTCTGTGCCATTTCAGCCAATAAAGTTTTTGGTCCCTTTTTCTTCGAAGGTGCTACTGTAACTGGACTACAGTATCTGGAGATGTTAGAGAATTGGCTGTTCCCTCAGCTCGAACAAGAAGCACAACAATTCATATTTCAGCAGGATGGAGCGCCACCACATTGGCACTTATCTGTCCGTAACTACCTGAACGTCAACTACCCGAGGCGATGGATCGGCCGCCAGGCAGCCCGTGACAGAGCACTTCATCACTGGCCTCCAAGAAGCCCTGATCTTACCCCCTGCGATTTTTTTCTTATGGGGGTATGTTAAGGATATGTTGTTTCGGCCACCTCTCCCAGCCACCATTGATGATTTGAAACGAGAAATAACAGTTACGCCTGATATGCTACAGAGAGTGTGGAACGAGTTGGAGTATCGGGTTGATATTGCTCGAGTGTATGGAGGGGGCCATATTGAACATCTCTGAACTTGTTTTTGAGTGTAAAAAAACCTTTTTAAATACTCTTTGTAACGATGTATAACAGAAGGTTATATTATGTTTCTTTCAATAAATACACATTTTTAAAGTTGTGGTATTCTTTTTGAATCACCCTGTAGTTTACCATGAAAGAGAGCATTCAAGAGCCAGTGTCTTGCAGCGAGCATGAGAAGATGCGTTCGGTCATCGCATTTCTGCATCATCATCAATCAGCCGCGTCGCGACGGTTACGCGCACGCTTTGTACAAGTGAGAACTGAGAACTGTAAATTAACTTTATGAACAGTGTTATATTATTACAAGTGTCAAGGAGAACTGGTACCAGATATATATGTATACGTGACGAACGTAACCACCTTCGTTCGATCTTTCGGCTTCTGCATCATCAACAATCACCCGCGCCGTGTCAGTTACGCGTACGGTGGTCCAAGTGATATTGTGGACAGATAATCATCATCATTGCCTGTTTATCTATCGCCGGAGGTTCGGCCAGAGTAAGACTGTGAAATACGTGTGACGGCCTAAGGTACAATGGTGACAGACATGAACACCGTCATGAATACTGTGCAGTAACATGGGAATGATAACTGTGGACAGTAATCATCAAGAATGTTAATTGGTAGCAACACGTACGACTTAGATTGTAAACAGCGCAACCTGCAATTTTCGTATCGTCTCAGAATATGGTTGTCCGTACCAGACGTAGGACAGTCTTGTATTTAATATTGAGTGACTCACCTAAACTCCCTTGCATATTTAGATAATTTCAGCCAAGCCAGCAGCAGTGTGGATCAGAAATAATACGACCGCCTCGAGAGTACCAGGTACGTGGCGTGGATAGGGCGCACGGTCGAAGCTACTGTATAAGGGTCCCCCATCAGTTGTACCGTCGGGCGTGTTACAATTAAAGAATAGTTAGAACATGATTGTCAGTGTCAACGTGGACAATGCAAGACGTGTGAGGCCATGGTTTATGGGCAGTAAATTACCCGGAATAACTGGCGTGCCGGGAGTCCTGCCCTGAATCCAATGGAACACCATTGTGATGAGTTAGCACGAAGAAATCGCTCCAGATTCCATCATTCAACATCACCACCTTCTCTGCTTTTGGCTGTTGAAGGAGAATGAAATGCCATTCCTCGACAGCCATACACACACCTCATAGAAAGTGGTCCAGCAGAGTTCAAGACTTCACAAAGGCGAAAGGAGCACACTCCACACATCAGTGTTCACTAGTACGTCTCTGGATACATTTAATCAAATAGTGTATGTGTATGGGGGACTGATGACCAGTCATAGTCGATTCAGATAGCAACATCATATATTTTCGTAGTCATTAATAGTGTTACAATACGATTTTCTATAAATATTTGCAAGCTATGAGGCACAAACCACAAAATACTAAAGTTATTTCAAAATTATGTATTGGCAACAAAATACTGTATCCGCAAGGAAGCTGTAATCAATGATCTTGTTATTACGCGGCAAAAAGGAAATTTTACCGTTACAGTTCTTTCTCAAGAAACTGTTTTGCACCTTGTAGGAAATAAGTAGGTACTGACTTACCGACGTTTTCAAAATGGCTCTGAGCACTATGGGACTTAACATCTGAGGTCATCACTCTCCTAGACTTAGAGCTACTTACACCTAACTAACCTAAGAACACCACACACATGCATGCCCGAGGCAGGATTCGAACCTGCGACCGTAGAAGCAGCGGGTTTCCGGACTGAAGCGCCTAGAACCGCTCGGCCACAACGGGCGGCATTACCGACATTTTCACTGAAGAGTGCTCTTACTTTGCAGAGTATGCAGTACCACCTCGCTTCGTTTCAATAAAAGTTTATTTCTTTGGCATACATGAAGGCTGGAAGGGAATAGTTCTCTAGCTGTACATGATATATCTCTGTAGTTTCGCATTTAACAGGTTGTAGAATCTCCTCCTCAAATCGAGGAATTTAAAGTCAGTGCTAGCTTCTCTTCTATTTATTCATGTTGGAAATTATTCGACATTCACGACGAGCAGACGCCGAAAATTATAAACTTTTAACTATTTCACTCTTCTGGTCTACATAGCTCATACAATATCGCGGAGCGTAATCTCCTTTGCAGGAAATAGAGCTTTTTAGATAGTTTTATTGGTGTTTAATGCAATTGTACAAGGCAATCTGCTGTGTAAGTGTCTCATTGTTTCGAGGGCAGTGATGGCAGTTCGCTTCACGACGTGATGTAAACAGAAAAGGACGGAGATCAAATAACTGCAAGGACTAATGTGACGACAGAGGCAACTGAGGTTTCATAACAAGGATCCTTCCATGACGACAACGAAGTGAATGAAACTGTACCACCTGGCTGTTACAGACTCTCTAACAAATTTGTAATACAAGGGCTTCCAATTACTATGTCCTTTTAGTCTTTCATCTATTCTTACGTCCCATGATTAATGAAGGTAACCTGCCGCTATATCGCGTTACGTGTCAAAGATGTAGAAAATTACATTCTCGTCTGCCTCAGGTCGTGGCGCATTTAGGAAGGCTTGAGTGCCATTTGATTTAATTATTGCTGTCTAGTGTATGTCACTGTACTGACTACGTGGATAATGTAGTATTGTGACAATGTCGTTATTAGTGATAACAGTAAGACGATGGGATAAAGGAAATGGTGAAACTGGAGCCGGCGCGATATCAACAAACCAAAAAAGTTTTGCATCACCTCGGTTCCGAGAGTTCCAGAACCCGTACAGAAAAGTGGAATAGAGATTAACATAAACATTATTTCCTCCCTTTTTATTGCTCATGAAAACCACACATTGCATGTTGTACCACCATAGGGTGCTGACCCTGATTACTGTATACACCGGTACCTCTAATACCCAGTAGCACGTCCTCATGCATTGATGCATGCCTGCATTCGTTGTGGCATACTATCCACAAGGCACTATTGTTCCACATTGTCCGACTCCTCAACGGCGATTCGGCGTAGATCCCTCAGAGTGGTTGGTGGGTCACGTCGTCCATAAACAGCTCTTTTCAATATATCCCAGGCAAGTTCGATAGGGTTCATGTCTAAATAACATTCTGGCCATTCTAGTCGAGCGATGTCGTTATACTGAAGGAAGTCATTCACAAGATGTTCACGATGGGGGCGCGAATTGTCGCCCATGAAGACGAATGTCTCGCCAATAGGCTGTCGATGTGGTTGCACTGTCGGGACAGCATTCACATATCGTACCGCCGTTACAGCGCCTTTTGTAACCACCAGCGGCGTACGTCGCTCCCACATAAAGCCACCCCAAAACAGAAGGGAACCTCCACCTTACTGCACTTGCTGGACAGCGTTTCTAAGGCGTTCAGCCTGATCGGGTTGCCTCCAAACACGTCTCCGACAATTGTCAGGTTGAAGGCATATGTGGCACTCATCGGTGAAGAGAACGTGATGCCAATCCTGGGTGGCCCATTCAGCATGTTGATGGGCCCATCTGCACTGCACTGCATGGTGTCGTGGTTGCAAAGGTGGACTTCGCCATGAACGTTGGGAGTGAAGTTGCGCATCGCCGGCCGGAGTGGCCGTGCGGTTCTAGGCGCTACAGTCTGGAACTGAGCGACCGCTACGGTCGCAGGTTCGAATCCTGCCTCGAGCATGGATGTGTGTGATGTCCTTAGGTTAGTTAGGTTTAATTAGTTCTAAGTTCTAGGCGACTAATGACCTCAGAAGTGTTCAGTGCCATTTGTACCAAGTTGCGCATCATGCAGCCTATTGCGCACAGTTTGAGTCGTAATACTACGTCCTGTGGCTGCACGAAAAACATTATTCAACATGGTGGCGTTGCTGTCAGGGTTTCTCCAAGCCATAATCCGTGGGTAGAGGTCATCCACTGCAGTAGTAGCCATTGGAAGGCCTGAGCGAGACTTGTCATCGAGAGTTCCTACCTGTATCTCTTCCATGTCCGAATAACATCGTTTTAGTTAACTCCTAGACGCCTGGGCACTTCCCCTGTTGAGAGCCGTTCCTGGCACAAAATAACAACGCGGACACGATCGAACAGCGGTATTGACCATCTAGGCAACTACAGAAAACACGAGCCGTGTACCTCCTTCCTGGTTGAATGACTGGAACTGATCGGCCGTCGGACCCCGTCCGTCTAATAGGCGATGCTCATGCATGGTTGTTTACGAGTACATCTCTGAACAGTCAAATGACTGTGTCTGTGATACAATCTTCAGGAGTCGTCGGAAGCGGGGTGATGCAAAACTTTTTTGATGTGAGTGTTTTCTCACTGAAAATACGGCTATATGCTGGACGTTTGCGTGAGTGGTTTCAAATCACATTTACATATTACTCGATACATGTTAAAACGGAGTACGGAGTAAATGACTGTTTTATTCTACGACCTCTTCTCACTATCTCACACACACAAACACACAGACACACATACACACCACACACACACACACACACAAACACACACACACACACACACACACAACACAATATTCCTTGTGATGTAAATGATGTAAAATTCGTTAAGCAAAAATCATCGCGTTTTTAAACTTGGTCTTATTATCTATCAGTGGTATGTTTCAACAACGAATATTAAAATTTTATCAAATATTATTTCTTAACGCAATATTCAAGAGATACGTAGTCTTGTGAAATTGTAAGATAAACCTATAATGACAACTACAGTCAGAAATTTGTAGTGGTGAGATAAATACCAAAATACATACGCAAATAGTGCATATCATACATGAAAATGCTTGAATTTTTACAACACCGAGCTTTTACTTCACGAAACGTTTGAAAAGCTTCTTAGTTCATGTATTACAATCACTTAGGTCCTCTTTCCCTCGCTTGTTGTTTCTTATCACTCCTTATTTCGTAATTTGACTACGTAATTTTTGACATAATTTCAGTTACTACAAATTTATTTTTCTCTGGTCTTACCATTTCCACATTTCATTTTCGTTGAGTTATGGGCGGGCACGTAAAATTAAGAGTTCCATTTATTAACAACAGATATATTTTGTTGAAGGAAGCCTTCAACTTTCTGTCTACTTTGTGTCAGCCATATCGTCAAGCCTCAACACGCTTGGTAGTTAATGTATAAATCCTCGTCATGATCTGACTGTGAGGTCTCCAGTTTTGATTAGTAGCTTTTTCGCTTTTCTATTAAATTGCCTTGATTCCTTCTTAGTTCTGTTTATTCTTTAGTCATACTTACTGCGACGTACTCGAGGTATAAAATAAAAGAGCAGTGCATTGGCGAAAGTGTCATTTGTACTCGAGGTATTCAAATGGAAAGGAGTCCGACGTGATTATGGCCGCACGATGGGAATAAACAGACTCTGAACGCGGAATGGTAGTTGGATTTCGGAAATCGTTAAGAAATTCAGTATTCCGATATCCAAGATGTCAAGAGTGTACTGAGAATACTAGGTTTCAGGCGTTACCTCTCACCACGGTTAACGCAGTGGCCGACGGCCTTTACTTAAAGGCCGAGAGCAGCGGCGTTTGCGTAGAGTTGTCAGTGCTAACAGACAAGCTACACTAGGTGAAATAATCGCAGAAATCAATGTGGGAAGTACAGCGAACGTATATTTAGGGCGGTGAGGCGAAATTTGGCCATAACCCGATGCAGTCATTTATCGACTTCATGTTCACTACCAAGGATGGAATTTTTATGGATGACAATGAGCCATGTCACCGTGTCAGATCTGTTCACGGTGGTTTGAAAAACATTCTGGACAGTTCGAGCAAATGATATGGTCACCCACATCGCCCACATGAATAATTTCGAACATTTATGGGGCATTATCAACAGGTCAGTTCGTACAAGATTATGGACGGCTATAGTGGCAGCATGGGTCAATATTTCTCCTGGTGACCTCCAAAGACTTGTTGAGTCCATGCCACGCCGAGTTGGTGCACTGCTCCGGGTAAAAGTAAGTGGTTTCCCGTGACTTTCGTCACATCAGTGTAAACTATAGGCGAAGTAAATGTATTTCTTTTAAACGACGTCTTAGTCAGCTGATGTAGTGTTTCTGCCGCATTGTAGTCCAACAATAAATTTTAAACAAATATCTTCGCGTCATTTTGCAGGATCCATAAGGCAAGTATTGCCTCATAGCTACTGCCGAAAAAATCACCGGAAGCAGGAAGGTGCTGGTCGTGCATTCTGATCATGGTCTCTAATGCCGAACTCTGCTTATCGATGTGGAGAATGAGAAACTGGACTCAGAGTTTCCTTGTAATTATCGAATAGCTTGTTGATCATGTGAGACGAAACCGAAAGAAATGTGTGCTTCCTAACACATGGCGGACTTTGTCCACAGGTAGAGAAAACACTGGTAACGAAAAAATTTTCAAATGTGTGTGAAATCTTATGGGACTTAACTGCTGAGGTTACATACTATTTAACCTCAATTATCCTAAGGACAGACACACACACCCATGCCCGAGGGAGGACTCGAACCTCCGTCGGGACCAGCCGCACAGTCCATGACTGTAGCGCCTTATACCCACTGGTAACGGCTTACGCCTTTATTAACATTGTTATGTTTTATTTTACATTTAAATAAGGTGCGGTAAGGAAGCGCTACATCGCCGGATCTAGTAAAAAAATGTTTTTCAGCAGATGCTAGGATATTCTTTCTTTGAATCTCTCTCAGGGAACCGTTCGGCATTCGCAGAACCTACGCCTCTGACAAATAAAGTGTAGTTGGATGTTGTAGATACCTTGATATCTGCCAAATGATTTAGTGCTTAAATCTTACATCCTTGGAGCGCTGCAGTTGTACTTGATAAAGGACTTGTACACCATGGCCTTCGCTTCAGAAGTAAACTATGTCATCAGAAGTATCCGGACACCCCCAAAAACATAAGTTTTTCATATTAGGTGCTTTGTGCTGCTACCTACTGCCAGGTACTCCATATCATCGACCTCAGTAGTCATTAGACATCGTGAGAGAGCAGAATGTGGCGCTCCGCGGAGTTCACGCACTTCGAACATGGCCAGGTGATTGGGTGTCACTTGTGTCATACGTCTGTACAGGAGATTTACACACTCCTAAACACTCCTAGGTCCACTGTTCCCAATGTGATAGTGAAGTGGAAACGTGAAGGGACACGTGTAGCACAAAAGCGTACAGTCTGACCTCGTGTGTTGACTGACAGAGACCGCCGACAGTTGAAGAGCGTCGAAATGAGTAATAGGCAGACATCTATCGAGACCATCACACGGGAATAGGAAACTGCATCAGGATCCACTGCAGGTGCTATGGCAGTTATGTGGGACGTGAGAAAACTTTGATTTCATGGTCGAGCGGCTGCTCGTAAGCCACACATCACGCCGGAAAATGCTAAACGACGCCTCGCTTTGTGTAAGGAGCGTAAACATTGGACGAATTAACAGTGGAAAAAACGTTGTGTGGTGTGACTAATCACGGTACACAATGTGGCGACCCGATGGCAGGGTGTGGGTTTGGCGAATGCCCGGTGAACGTCATCTGCCAGCGTGTGTTGTGCCAAACGTGAAGATTCGGAGGCGATGGTGTTATGGTGTGGTCGTGTTTTTCATGGAGGGGCCTTGCACCCCTTGTTGGTTTGCGTGGCACTATCACAGCACGGCCTACATTGATGTTTTAAGCACCTTCTTGCTTCCCACTGTTGAAGAGCATTCGGGGATGGCGATTGCATCTTTCAACATGATCGAGCATCTTTTCATAATGCATGGCCTGTGGCGGAGTTGTTACACGACAATAACATCCCTGTAATGGACTGGCCTGCATAGACTCCTGACCAGAATTCTATAGAACACCTTTGGGATGTTTTGAAACGCCGACTTCGTGCCAGGCCTCACCGACTGACATCGATACCTCTCCTCAGTGCAGCTTGCTGTGAAGAATCGGCTGCCATTCCCCAAGAAACCTTCCGGAACCTAACTGAACGTTTGCATGCGAGAGTGGAAGCTGTCAACAAGTCTGAGTGCGGGCCAACACCATACTGAATTCCAGCATTACCGATGGAGGGGGCCACCAACTTGTAGGTCATTTTCAGCCGGATGTCCGGATACTTTTGATCACATAGTATATGTGTTTATCAGAGAGGTTTTCGGCCATTATAGCCCATCATTTTCATTATCTCTTTGTAAACAGAAAACGTCTGAACTCTACGGCATGTACGCATCACAAAACTGTAAAACTCTGAACTAAATCGCATAATTTTTGTCTCTTTATTCTTAAATACTATTTACCCACACGTAGTGCTCAGTACACATAATGAATGCAAGCCACAGATCTAACTACGGGTGGCTTCAGAGGTAACAAGAAACCTGCACTCTGAAACTGCATTGACCAGGTGTTCCATGTTTTTGTTCTTCTGACTGTATCGTCCGATACGACTAGGAAGTGTGGCTGAGACAAGTGACATTATACATGAAACACAACTAATACAAAAAAGTGGTGATCGTGGTTACCTGTATTTTAAAGAGGTGGTCGTTCTGATTCAGTTCAGCTTACTGTAGTATTTGTAATAGGTACACGCGACGATTTGTGCACCGCAGAGGTAAGACACATTAAAATGTTTCAAATGGCTCTGAGCAGTATGGGACTTAACTTCTGAGGTCATCAGTCCCCTAGAACTTAGAACTACTTAAACCTAACTAACGTAAGGGCATCACACACATCCATGCCCGAGGCAGGATTCTAACCTGCGACCGTAGCGGTCGCGCGGTTCCAGACTGTAGCGCCTAGAATCCTTCGGCTAAGACACATTATTTTTACCACGAGATAACGGACCGTCCCGTGATGGCATAAGCATTGTTGTAGTTGGATTTTAAATATTCAGAAGCTTTGATGGTTTTGTGGATCGATATCATTTATTATCACCCTAAAAATTTTTTACTTGAAAGGAGCGTCGTTTGATACAGACGTACACAATTCGTATGTAATCTTAACTGTCTACTTAAATGTGGACGGCTGTTCATTTACTGACACAGGTATCCATATATTTATTATTTATCACCTGCGACAGACGCCTCTGGTGATACCAGTTAGGTAAATAACTACTTTAGTAGTTAACAACAAGACATTCTTTATCATCAGAATGAACCATTTTTATCGACTGTCGGATAAAGGTCTCCTATAGACTCGCTGCTCATCACGGTGTTCCGCTATACACGTGCATTTTGGTACTGAATACCTTCTAATGTTACCCATACACCTTCCACCATGTGATCGCCAATGAGCGAGGCTGATCAAGTTCCCGTGTGGCCACCCAGAATCCATTTTTCCTTGGTTTCCGTAGGTAGCTTAAAGCAAATGTCAGGATGGTTCACCTGAAAATAACGCAGTCGATTTCTGTCCACGGTCTTCCATAATTCGAGCTTGTGATCCGTCTGTAATGAAGCTGACTGGACGGTAAATGCTAATATCAGTCGTTCCTTACTGATTAAATATGAAGAGTCTGCTTGTCTGAACGTTCATTATGTTGCCCACGGACTGTGAAAACAGTTCATTACGAAAAATGTAGCACAAACAAAATTCACACAAATAAGCTAAAGGACTAAGAGACGCGAAGGTGACCGACGTTTGCTAATATGTGTTTTAAGGAGCCAGAGTGCGGTAACAGAGAATATGGCTCTTTGGGCGGCAAGGTGTTTTCATCGAGCACTGTGCCGTGACGTTCCCAGAATGAGATTTTCACTCTTCAGCCGAGTGTGCGCTGATATGAAACTTCCTAGCAGATTAAAACTGTGTGCCGGACCGAGACTCGAACTCGGAACCTTTGCCTTTCGCGGGCAAGTGCTCTACCAACTGAGCTACCCAAGTACGACTCACGCCCCGTCCTCACAGTTTTAATCTGCCAGGAAGTTTCATATCAGCGCACACTACGCTGCAGGGTGAAAATCTCATTCTGGAAACATCCCCCAGGTTGTGGCTAAGCCATGTCTCAGCAATATCCTTTCTTTCTGGAGAGCTAGTTCTGCAAGGTTCGCAGGAAAGCTTCTGTAAAGTTTGGAAGGTAGAAGACGAGGTACTGGCAGAAGTAAAGCTGTGAGGACGGGTCGTGAGTCGTGCTTAGGTAGCTTAGTTGTACGCCGGCACGGCAGCTCAGCGTGTTCGGTCAGAGGGTTACATGCCCTCTGTAATAAAAAAAAATGAGTTAATTGATCAACAACGAACTTCAATGGATGTCTTACGACGTCCGCCCCGAGCAGATGCAACGAAAAAATGCGAACAAAATGAGAGTTAAAAAAAAGTTGTTAGAGCACTTGCCCGCGAAAGCAATGGTCCCGAGTTCGAATCTTGATCCGAAACACAGTTTTAATCTGCCTGGAAGTTTAAGGTACTTTGTTATTTTACTTTACCTCAAGAATTTGTACATATAGCCACCACACTGATGATTTGGATGTTCCACAGACTTCCTTAATATTTCAAAATTCCACATTATTAAGGTGGATTCTTCGATATAAAATGCGTCATCATCAACATCATCATCATCATCACCACCAGCAGCTACAATTAAATTTTCACTCTCCAGCGGAGTGTGCGCTGATATGAAACATCCTGGCACATTAAAACTGTGTGCTGGGCCGAGACTCGAACTCGGGACATTTGCCTAACGCGGGCAAGTGCTCTACAATCTTTTTCCTATGTTTTTTGTCTTTTGTTCAAATAATTTTTTTTCTTTAATCGACAAGAGAGAGGTTTTGTGTGCTTTATGGCAAAAACAATTATTTACTGCTTTTCTTCTACCTCTTGCATATGGAAACGGATCAATAAATTAAGAACAAATTCATCGCCCTGAAAATGACCAGGGTTGCAGACCAAATCTCTCTCTCTCTCTCTCTCTCTCTCTCTCTCTTTTCTTCAGTAGGGCTAGTAGCACAGTCGGCGGCAAGAGTGGAATTCCGAGGCGTAGCCACTATGTCTCTCTCCTCCCATCTCTTAAGTGCGACAGCACATTTTTTTTAGAAAAAAATTATTCGTTTCATGTGTGAATTAACAAAAGCATGGGAGCCATACGCCAAAAATCATGCCGAAAATGTGAACTAAAAGGGCCATCTAGCCCGCCGGGATCATCTTATGGAAGAGCGCGGCCAGTAACAGGCAGTCGTCATTGCAATGCACATCACGAGTCATCAATCGTCGGAGCGTCCGGGGCCGCTGCACATAGTCAGAGACTGGTTCTGTTACAGTAGGGGAATCGTGGAAACATTATGTCTGCAAGTCAATTTTTTCTGCCACCCGGCACACCCCAGCTGGTCGGTGGGTCCATGACTGACGATCCCTGATAGTTGGTAAAAAGGTTCCGGTATTCCGTTATGTCCGTTAGGACCAGGAACTCGTCGATCAAGTACTGCCACAAGTCGAGGACTTCCTTTTCGCCGTCGTGGTACATGGTGTGTATCGCTATTCCTCGTAGCCAATTGACCATACATTCATCCGGGTCACCGGGAAATAGACAGCGTCAGGATGAAAGAGGTCCAAGGGCACAATCGAAACATAGGGACCGCGTAGCAGGAAAGCCAGTATCTGGCGGATCAGTTTCCAGCACTCGCGTGCGGGGCCACAGTTCAGTCTGTGTTCGTCCGTGTCTACCGTCGCGCAACGGGGGCACATAGGGTCGTCAGTTCGGTGAATTGCATGTAGCCTTCGTCGGGTCGGAAATTTCTCGTTAGTGACCAGATACCACGTCGACCGCTCCAAAGTTGACATGAAGGGCGCGTGGATGGCTCGCTAAAACCGCGTCCAGTCGACCGTGGGGTGGCGTCGTTCGATGTCGTTAGCCAGCTTCCAGCATTGGAGAACGCTGTAATAAGTCTTTATTGTCGGATGACGTGTCTCCGATATAATCCTCAACATGTAGCTGTGCCCCACGAAAAACGTCCTAATATGTGATAGAGAGCGATAAATGTCCAATAGGTACCTGTGGGCACAGCGTGTGTGGGGCCACCTCTGCTATCTGGAGGCAATTAAGACTGTCTGTTGGTGAAAGCCAGAGTCGCCACATTGAGCGAAGGTACAGCGCCAAAGCTCTGTGCTTGACGTGAGTCCAACACCTTTTTTGCGGAAGGGTAAAGTAAGAGTAACTAAACGGCTCCAGCGTTCACCACCGGTAATAAGTGGGCCTAATGGTTAAGGTGAGAAGCCATGTACACATTGACGTATCGAGCGCGTTGAAAAATGTCCAACTGTCTGAATTTATTGAGGTGAGCCTCTATGCTGAGTCGTCGTAAGACCTTACGATTCGTAAAGGCCGCCGTGCGTTGTATTTGTCGATGGAGCGATATCCCTAAACATTTGAGCATTGGGACCTTTGTCAGGGATAAATCCTGTTCTACAGGCATGCCTCGTCCCACCTCCATGTAGCGTGATTTCCGGAGGTTTATCGTACTGCCTGTCAACGCCCCATACTGATGGAGTCGTTTATATTTCGTCACCAGGCCGTGCTAAAACATCACATCATCGGCTTAAGTACCACATCGAAAGGTCACGGAGCGGAGGCGAAGTCCTTCCAAGCGTCTCCGCAGTCCGTGAAGAGCTGGTTCGAGGGCAATGGCGAATAACATGGCGGAAAGAGGACAACCCTGTCTGACCGACCTGTTGACGCGGACGGGGGCGAACCTATAGCCATTTAGCATAATCCTCGTGACCGCCCCATGGACCAAAAGAAGCACAACAAATGTCGTCTTGCGCGGAATACCGATGTGTCATAACTGCACGCAGGAAGCCATGTTCAAAGCGATCGAAAGTATGATCAGTCCAGTGCCACAAGAGCGCCGTGAAGGCGGTTTGTTTGCATGAGCGCCACCACGTCTCTATGGGTGCTTATAGTCGAGGAAGGTTTGGTCAGTGTGAATGGCCGCCATTACCGTAGCTTTGAGCCCCTCGCGGAGGATGCGTGCCAACAGCTTGTAGTCGGTGTTTAGCATTGTCAATGGGCGAAAATCAACTCTTCCGGGTTTGGTCACCGGAATCGAGAGACTCTCAGTGAATTCAGATGGTACCTGAAATTCGAGGTTCAGGAATTCTCTGTACATCCTGATCCACACTGGGCGCAAGAAATCAAAAAACCTTTTGTAAAATTCAAGAGGGAGTCCGTCAGGGCCTGTCGTTTTGTTGGGAGCCTGATAGCCTCTCGTAGTTCTTGCAAAGTCACCTCCGACAAGAGCGTAGCATCATCTTCTGGGTTCCGAGAGACGGGTAGGTCAGATAGGACTTCCCTGACTCCTATATACATCTTGTATTCTCGCTCATAGAGAAGTGTATATGACTGTGTGAACGATCGGACAATGTCCATTTGCGTGTCAACACGTCGTCCATCCTCCGTCTCGACCTCTGTGATGAGCTGCCTCTTGCATCTTCTTCTATCTCTAACGATATGGTGGAGGGAAGGTCGTTCTCCACTAACATCATCAGTTGTCATCGCTCGCACCCTGACACCCGCGAGACGTACGGCGGTGATACGTAGCAACTGCGCCTTGGCGTGGTGTTCTGCCGATTGTCGTTCCGGCGACGGCGGTTGCACAGCCAGTTCGCGGAGCGGTGTAGTAGAAATCAGTGGTCGCAGTATACCAGCCCGCTCTATCTCGTCCACAGCTGGCTATTGTTCGGCACAAGGAGGGTCTGACACACCCTAACCCCCAATGAAGTACGGAACCGTAGGCGGGTAATCACTGGGAGCATTTGCTCCATGTGGACACAACTTCGCGTCTGTAATTTACCTCATCAAGAAGACATTGAGGCCCCACAGACCTCTACTTCGTCGGACGCGTTGGCGGAGGAGGGTGGAGTACACACATACGCTAGGTGGTCCGTGAACGGTGCCGGCTATATCGCAGCGTCGACAACTGCCGACCGCAGGCCGCGTGTGATGTAGACGCGATCCAAGCGGCTCGCGGAATGACTAGTAAAGTAGGTGTATGCCTTTCGGCCGCCGTGTTGTATGACCCAAGTGCCCAAAAAAGCCTTGTCCTTTACAAGTGCCTGAAGTGCTTGGCAGGTGGTACAGTGCGGCACCTGGTTGGATGGTCTTAGCACACAACTAAATCTCCGCCTAGTACCAAGTGGTCGGCATTGCACTGGAAGAGCAAAAAGGGTGCGGCGTTCTCTTCTTCTGTCGGTGCCGGAGGGATCATACAGGTTCACCAGATGAACTGTACCAATCGTGAGTGCAACGCCCCGGGGCAACGGTAAATAGGAGACATCACTTGCCATAATCCCTTCCCTGAGTAGAATTGCCGTATCTCTGCCGCCCACATCTGAAGCCGTAGTGTAGGTGTCATATCCGTAGGTATCGATACAGAGTCCTGATCGGACTTCTTGAAGGGAAACGACATCCAGACCGGCAGCTCGTAACGTATCTTGCAGCATACGGGTTTTGACAGAAGAAGTAACGCCGTCGACACTGATCGTGGCGAGACGGCATGCCTGTTCCATCAAGTCGCGGAGGGTGCGCTTGGTATTACAGGCGGGCAGTAGTCGTGGTGTGGTGCGTCGTTATGGTGTAGTGATAGGCAGCGACGGGTGTGGGACATGTCGGCCTAGGCGTCTGTCACCGGCAACGTAGACACTGCCAGCGGCATCGGTGTATCGTCAGGGTCCTGAAACGCATCCTGCATCTCCATCTCCTGCGTCCAAACTCCCAGGCGATACCACTGGATGTCGAGAGGCAGACGTAGTCGTGGGTGCATCCCCGGGGTCGGGGATTCGGTGATCTCTCAACCCCACAGTGCTTAGACCCACCGGTAGCCGGAGAAGACGTCGAGTCGTGTGGTACGTTAGTATTGCCCGTGTCGGATCGGTTTATCGGCTGACGCACCTCATCAGCCATCGTCGACGTCTCGGACTATTCTCAAAATGGCTCTGAACACTATGGGACGTAACGTCTGAGGTCAACAGTCCACTAGAACTTAGAACTACTTAAACCTAACTAAGCTAAGGACATCACACACATCCATGCCCGCGGCAGGATTCAAACGTGCGACCGTAGCGGTCGCGCGGTTCCAGACTCGGACTGTTCTGTTGCGTCGTTTGTTGTGCGCCGTTTCTTATGGCGCTTGGGCGATTTATGTTTACGCTGTCTCGCCTCTGGTTCAAATGGCTCTGAGCACTATGGGACTCAACTGCTGTGGTCATCAGTCCCCTAGAACTTAGAACTACTTAAACCTAACTAACCTAGGACATCACACACATCCATGCCCGAGGCAGGATTCGAACCTGCGCGCCTAGAACCGCGAGACCACCGCGGCCGGCTGTCTCGCCTCTGTTTCCGGCGTAGGGCAGGGTGAGAAAGCTGCATCCTGTTCTTCAACTTCAACCGCACCGTCGGCTTGTCGTTGTACCATTGCGCCTGGGCTCGACGAGAGGGCAACAGAACCATTGGCGCTGGAACATCCTGGGGGCTCCTGATGAACTATTGCAGGGACCTCCAAAGCTTGCACCAATACAGAAGGGTCGTCATAGACAGCTTGCGTCTACAGTCTCTCTGTCCAAACATACGTAATCGGCATAGAGGTCGCTGTCGACGGTTGAATCTGATCGGCTGAGGGTGTCTGCGCGAGACGGTGATGTAAGCATTCGGTACGCATGTGTCCTACCTGTCCACATCCGGTGCAGGTCCTCGGCTCACAGAAGTACATAATTATCACCCTGCAACCCGTGATAGTGAGATACGAAGGTATATGGCGGTGCAATTCAATACGGACCTGACACACCCCGTTAAGGACGGGATAAGTTTCGAAGGTCCTCCTTTTTTTTCGGCCGTATGACCGAGGACTGTGCCATAGTCTGGAGGAGCAAGGGTGACCAAATCCGGTGGAACTTCAAATGGTAGCTTAAACACGCACACATTTTGTACTCCCAATCCAGAAAGCTCGTGCGTCACCACACCCACATCTCCGTCAGAGTGGCAGAACCGATAACTTTCCGTCGAGCGTGTGAAAAGTTTGTCACAGGCCTCATCGTCAGTGAACTTACGATATACAGCGCTGGAGACAATAGATAAGTGGATACCTAGCAGCTCGTTCGGGTCAACATGTATCGCGTCGCATAAAAATCTCTCTACTTCGTGGGCCTTGGGTCTACTGCACGTAGTGTCGAATTGCACCTTGATCGTGGCTTTCCGATACGGAAAGAGCCACCGGATCTCAGGAACGCAGCTACAACACTGAACACTAGTGCGGTGACGCGGTAAACAACAACACACACGGAAATGCGACACGGGGCGTACCGCACCGCTCCACAGCCTAAGGCCAACTGCCCTTCTGAGCTCTCCAAGCACGACTTACGCCCCTTCCTCACAGCAGTAGTTTGACGACCACCACTGGACAGAGGTCGGTCTTTTTGTATATGTCTTGGAATAAGGCGAAGAACTTTCTTAGTCCCTGTGGCATCCATTTGTAGTGCAACGACGTAAGTTTTGAATAAATGATTTTCTTTTGACATATGACCATGTGCAGACTTCGTCACCAAAATCAGTTACAAAACACTTCAAAATTATTTAAACTCTTTTTAAAGTTGTCGCTGAATGGTTCTTGAACGAAACTGTAATTAAAACATCATCATTTGAGTCGTATGCGCAGAATTACGCCACTCAGTCCAGTTGGTTTGCGCAAACTTTTTTCAATTAAGATGTCGTTTGTTTCTTCTCAGAAATTATATTAATGCAAGTTATCTGCTTTAATAAATATTAAAACCACATTGAATAAACTTTCAAGACTCAAACTCGCGATTAACGTTGTCAAAAATTAATAATCTTGCCAAATAAATTAGTAATACTTCTTCCTTAACATAATTCTTCATAAATAACTTCTCGGAACACGTATTTAAACTTTTGTAGTATACACTAGTTTATTATCTTCCTATACACTAGTTTATTATCTTCCTATATACTACATATAGACGTGAACCTGAGCCTTGACAAGATAGCATTGAATATTTACAACATGATTAAACTTTCTATGACGTCATTGTTGCAGAAACATTACAAATTCTTATTTTTTCAGTTTTTAGAAGCACGACGCAACAACTCGGTTTCAGGATCTTCTGTTGCTCTTTGGCTGTCTACCCGCGACGTATAGTGGCCAACAATTTTCTCTCTGGTCCCGGCAGTGAAGATGCTGTCTCCGTTCGTTGCGCCGCCCTCTCCGTACATGAAACATAAAAATAAATACAAAGCTTTAGATAATTCACAACCATTACAAATATTACAAAATAAATAAACAAATACACTAAATTAAACTTACATTCACCTGCAAACTGGGCTGGGTGGGCGACGCTTCAATTTCGCGCCCCACTACACATTCGCCTAGGTACATGTCGCCCATCGCCGTTTCAGTTCCAGCGATAATCACATCTTCCATTCCCGTCTGTTTCCAAATGAATTTCTTTGTTTTAAGTTCCTCTAAATACGCAACTCTCAGTGTTGCAACGGATTTCGAAATAAAAGTCCTCATTTTACGTAGTGATGGAGAAGATAATACATGGTGTAATGAGTTTAAGTGCAGATATTTCTATTGGTCACTGACCAACATTTCATAAGTGTTTACGTCATCTGCAGCCTAATTCTTTTAGCTATTACAAGGTGTTCGGCTTTGGGTTGGGTAATACCTTGAAGTATATGTGGCAAGAGCAAGCTGCTAATTGTTACTTTCCCCTGGGCAGCAGGTCAAGTGTTGAAGTGGGGACACATGGATGCTAAACAGTTAGTTTGTACTGACGGGCGTAGTCCACCTAGTGGTGCAGTTACGACTGTGCACATGAAACATCAGACAGCGCATTTGCAAAGAATGCACGACACAAACAAAAAATAATCAACACAGTGATGTGAGGACGTATTATGGTTCCACATACAAAAAAATCTGCACTTATATCCGTTACACCCCGTATATATAGATACAAAAACTCAGCGAACGTATTAAGAAACATTCGCGTATAATTTGACGAGCAGAAGAATGAAAACATCATGAAATGTTTACAATTTACTATGGGGGTGATTCTGGGAGATTAGGAGCGTCGATATTCGAACTTAGATGAAAGCCGACAACATGGCTGAGAAAGTGCAAAGCTGCAGAAAGCAATGGCTCTCGCATTTCCAAAACACAAAGGGCGACTGGCTCCTTTTGCAGTCTTATTTTGTCCCCGACTGAAGAGAAAACGAGATGTCAGCCGATCGCAGGCAAGATGGAGTCAGCAGATCTATTACGTACGGGACGAGATTTCATACCACCTTTTCCCGGACACGGGAGAAGGAAGAATAGAAGGAAGAACATGAGATATATATGCGAACTACCAGACGTACTAAAGGAAAGACGCTTTCAGGTCCACAACTAGATCGAGAAATATGGTAGTCAAAAATACATTTCCAAATCGCCGTATTTGCAACAGTAGGAGAAATGATTTTCCTACGTTTATTTAAAGCATTCAGAAATAACATAGGTAATAATCCGGTGGGTTACTCTGAGGAAAATCAGACCACCATCTATAAAGCGCTCCGCAATATTACGTTGGTGAAAAACGAAGCTGTCATTTTTTTTCTTTACGAACAGAGCAGTGAATAAAAAAAATGTTTTCATCAGAGATGGCAAACGTAGTAGTACAGTCGGAAAACTGACACATTTTTACCTACTGTTTCCAGAAGAAAAAACTTCCACCCACTTCAAACTGTTGCACACGGCTGAAGAATGACGATCTACTTCCGCAACAGCTTACACTGAGGTGACAGAAGTCATGGGATAGCGATATGCACATATACAGATGGCCGTAGTGTCGCTGAAACGAGGTATAAAAAGGGAGATGCATTGACGGAGCTGTCATTTGTAATGAAACGATTCTTGAGGAAAGGTTTCTGACCCGGTTAAGTCCGCACGTCAGGAATTAACAGATTTTGAACGCACATGGGACATTCCATTTCGGAAATTTTTAGGGAATTCAGCATTCTGAAAACACAGCAGCAAGAGCGTGCCGTGAATACCAAATTTCAGACATTACCTCTCACCATAGACAACGCTGTGTCCAACGGCCTTCACTTAACGACTAAGAGCAGCGGCGTTTGCGTAAAGATGTCAGTGCTAACAGACAAGCAACACTAAGTGACATAACGTGTCCGTCTGGACAGGGCGGTGATATTTGGTGTTTAAGGGCCATAGCGGCCGACGACCGACAAGAGTGCCTTTGCTAACAGTACGGAATAGCCTGCGGCGCTTGCCTTGGGTTTGTGACCATATCAGTTAGACCCTAGACGACTGGAAAACCGTGGTCTGGTCAGAACAGTGTCGATTTCAATTGGTAAAAGCTGATGGTAGGGTTCGAGTGTGGCTCAGACACCATGAAGAAATAGACTCAGGTTGTCAACAACGCACTAGCCGTCCGCGGTAGTCTCGCGGTTCTAGGCGCGCAGTCCGGAACCGTGCGAGCGCTACGGTCGCAGGTTCGAATCCTGCCTCGGGCATGGATGTGTGTGATGTCCTTAGGTTGGTTAGGTTTCAGTAGTTCTAAGTTCTAGGGGACTGATGACCACAGCAGTTGAGTCCCATAGTGCTCAAAGCCATTTGAACCATTTGAACCAACAAGGCACTATGCAAGCTGGTAGTGTATTCGTAATGGTACGGGCTGTATTTATATGGAATGTATTAGATCCTCTGGTCCATCTGACTCGATAATTCACTGTAAATGGTTATGTTTGGCTACTTGGAGACCATTCTCAGCCATTCATGGACTTTACGTTCCCTACAACGATGAAATTTTTATAGATGAAAGTGCACCATGTCACGGTGCCAAAGTTGTTTGCGATTTGTTTGAAGAACGTTCTGGACAGTTGTAACGAATGATTTGGGCACCCAGATCGCCCGACATGAATCCCATGAAACATTTATGGGACGTAATCGAGAGGTCAGTTCGTGCAGAAAATCCTGCACCGGCAAGACTTTCGCAATTATGGACGGCTACGGAGGCAGCATAGCTCAGTATTTCTGCAGGGTACTTAGAAGAACTTGTGTCCATCCCACGCCGAGGTGCTGAACTACGCCTGCCAAAAGGAGGTCCGACACTATATTAGGGGGTATCCCAAGACTTTTGTCACCTCAGTGTGTTATGTAGAACTGAATATGAATTAGTCTGCCGGAGGTGAAATGTGTACGAAGACAAAAAGTGATAACATGCTTTTGAAATATAGTGCTACACAGGAATGTTGAAAACTAGCTACGTGGAACGTATAAGTAATGCGGTGGCACTGAATCGAACTGGAGGAAAAAGACATTCGTGGCTTGACTAAAAGAAGAGGTCGGATGATAGGAAACTTCCTGAGGCATGAAGTAATAGTCAGTTTGGTAATGGATGCAAGTTTGACGAGGAAAAATTGTAGGAGACCAAGGCTTGGATGCAGTAAGCGGAACCAGACGTACAGAAGTTGAAACAACCCAGTCTTACAACTGAAGACGACAACGACAGCGTCTGCTGTGATCCACACAAATCAGACATATACCATGCACTGCTTCTTAATTAACAATGGCTTCTTCGCCATTTAACTTGTAGACTTATTTTCTCAGCCATTACTGAGCTCTTTAAGCAAATATTTTAAGGCGTAACCAGGAGTAGATATAAACCTAGATCACAATTTAGTAAAAGAATCGAACGGAATAACCAGGGTAGAAGGAAATGGGATACTACAGTACTGAGGAATAATGAGACGCGTGTGAAGATCGCCAAAGATATGGATTCTGCGATAAAGAATACCGCACTAGGCGATTCAGTTGAAGAGGAATGGATATCTTTAGAAAGAGCACTCATAGATATTGGAAAGACAAATATAGGTGTTGGGAAGTTAACTGCGAAGGAACTTTACGTACCAGATGAAATACTTCAATCTATCGACAAAAGAATGAAGTACAATAATCCACAATGAAATTTTCACTCTGCAGCGGATTGTATGCTGATATGAAACTTACTGGCAGATTAAAACTGTGTGGCAGACCGAGACTCAAACTCAGGACCTTTGCCTTACGTGTGAAGTGCTCTAACAACCAAGGTACTCAAGCACGACTCACGACCCGTCGTCACAGCTCTAATTCAACCTCGTCTCCTACCTTCCAAAGTAGAATTTTGTAAGTCCGGAAGGTAGGAGACGAGGTACTGGCGGAATTAGAGCTGTGACGACGAGTCGTGAGTCGTGCTTGGGTAGCTTAGTTGGTAGAGCACTTGCCCGCGAAAGGTAAAGGTCCCGAGTTCGTGTCTCGGTCCGGCACACAGTTCTAATCTGCCAGGAAGTTTCATATCAGCGCACACTCCGCTGTAGAGTGAGAATTTCATTCTCCAAACATCCGCCAGGCTGTGGCTAAGCCATGTCTCTGCAATATCCTTCCTTCGAGGACCGATAGTTCTGGAAGGTCGCCGGAGAGCTTCTGTGAAGTTTGGAAGATGGGAGACGAGGTACTGGTGGAATTACAGCTATGAGGAAGGGTCCTGAGTCGCGCTTGGGTATCTCAGTTGGTGGAGCAAAGGTCCGAGAAAGGCAAAGTTCCCGCGTTCGAGTCTCCGTCCGACAGAGAGTTTTAATTTGCCAGGAAGTTTCAATAATAATAATGTTCGGGGAAGGACAGGAAACAGCAATAAGAACCATTCAGAAATGAAATAATTAGGAAGTGTGGAAAACCAAGTGGAAATGGCTGTAGAAAAAATGAGAAGAAATCGAAAAAGAAATGATCATTGGAGAGATCGATCCAGCCTACAGAAAAATCGAAACAACCTTCGGTGAAATTAAAATCTAGACCGTCAAAATTAAGAGCGTACTTGGAACTTCTCTGTTACGTGTAGAGGAGAGAACGGGGAGGTGGAAAGACTACACTGAAGGCCTCTATGAGGGGGAGGAATTTAATGATGACATGATGGAAGAAGAAAGAGGAGGCTATAGGGAAGAGATAGGGAATAAAGTATTGGTGTGAGCATGTAGAAGAACTTTGTAAGCAATAAGATTAAAGAGGAAAGAAGCGACGGATAATATTGCATCGCTGTTTCTATGGTAAGTGAGGGAAGTGGCAACAAAAGTACTATTTAAGTTGGTGTTGGAAACCTATGAGGTTTCAGAAGATAGCAAGAGCAGGTAAGTGCGAGAAATGTCACACAATCATCATAAGAGCTGAAGAGTCCATGTAGTTGACAAGAATACCATACAGAAGAATGGAAAAGAAAATTGAGGATCTGTTAGATGGCTATCAGTTTTGTTTCAGGAAACGTGAGGCGCGAGAGACAGTTCTGACGTTACAATTTATAATGGAAGTAAGACTTGAGTAAAATCAAGACACGTTCATCGGATTTGTCGATCTAGAAAAAGCGTGCGAGAATGTAAAACCGTGCGAGTGGCTAGAAATTTTGATAAAAGAAGGAGTGAGCTGTAGGGAAAGATAAATAATATGTACAACAACCTAGAGGGAATGATATGAATGGAAGACCAAGGAAGAAGTGCTCGCATTAAAAGCGTATGAAAGAATCCTTAAATCTTAATGTTGAACTATGCCCCGAAGAAGCAATGACGAAAATAAAGGTTTCGAGTTCGATTAAAAAGGAAAGCGAGTGGATAATATTCGCTAATGACATTGGTGATCTAAGTGAAAGTGAAGAGGAATTACTGGATCTATAACTGCTCACTGTGGTTCAAAAATGGCTCTGAGCACTATGGGACTCAACTGCTGTGGTCATCAGTCCCCTAGAACTTAGAACTACTTAAACTTAACTAACCTAAGGACATCACTCACATCCATGCCCGAGGCAGGATTCGAACCTGCGACCGTAGCAGTCGCACTGTTCCGGACTGCGCGTCTAGAGCTCACTGTGGTTAAACGTTTATTTACAAACAAATGTAATCCCGAAACTCGCTACACTCTCGTATGCGCCGTCACAAAAACTATCAGTCGTTTCAGGTCTTCCAAACAGAGCCACCTTGGGGAAAAAAAAAAAATTTGGCTATGGGCGAAACTGACAGAATACATGCCTCTTACAACTCGCTCGTTTACTAAAGGAAACAAAAAAGTATATGATCGAGCAGCGAATTACAAAATGTGCCACGAAAGGGAATAAATAATTACACGACTGTTTGCGATACGCCTAGCACGGAAAAGATAATAATAATATTGACGTGTGTCGAGAGCCAGAAATCTACTGTAATTCGTCTCTATAAGCAACGTTCCGAAACTTCTTGTTCTCTGCGTAGATGTAGAGATTTCTGGCTCTCGATATACGGGAGCAGCCAACGTATATCCGCCTGAGCGAAAGAACATTGCGTGCCCAGATGAATACCAGCCGGTTTTAATGTTTATATGAAGATGGTATCTGTTCTTGGAGCTCACGAAGAGTAAAATTAAAATGAATTTCAGACTATTGCTTATTACGCGCGGAAATCAATCTACCGAATCCTGTAAGAGTTCGAGCAATATGTGTTCATTTGCACTGAAGAAGATCATCGGCCGGTAAGCCTTATCTACACTCCTGGAAATTGAAATAAGAACACCGTGAATTAATTGTCCCAGGAAGGGGAAACTTTATTGACACATTCCTGGGGTCAGATACATCACATGATCACACTGACAGAACCACAGGCACATAGACACAGGCAACAGAGCATGCACAATGTCGGCACTAGTACAGGGTATATCCACCTTTCGCAGCAATGCAGGCTGCTATTCTCCCATGGAGACGATCGTAGAGATGCTGGATGTAGTCCTGTGGAACGACTTGCCATGCCATTTCCACCTGGCGCCTCAGTTGGACCAGCGTTCGTGCTGGACGTGCAGACCGCGTGAGACGACGCTTCATCCAGTCCCAAACATGCTCAATGGGGGACAGATCCGGAGATCTTGCTGGCCAGGGTAGTTGACTTACACCTTCTAGAGCACGTTGGGTGGCACAGGATACATGCGGACGTGCATTGTCCTGTTGGAACAGCAAGTTCCCTTGCCGGTCTAGGAATGGTAAAACGATGGGTTCGATGACGGTTTGGATGTACCGTGCACTATTCAGTGTCCCCTCGACGATCACCGGAGGTGTACGGCCAGTGTAGGAGATCGCTCCTCACACCATTATGCCCTGCGTGCCTCGGTTGCATGCAGTCCTCCATTCACGCCTGTCGCGACACCACTGGAGGCGGGCTGCACGATGTTGGGGTGTGAGCGGAAGACGGCCTAACGGTGTGCGGGACCGTAGCCCAGCTTCATGGAGACGGTTGCGAATGGTCCTCGCCGATACCCCAGGAGCAACAGTGTCCCTAATTTGCTGGGAAGTGGCGGTGCGGTCCCCTACGGCACTGCGTAGGATCCTACGGTTTTGGCGTGCATCCGTGCGTCGCTGCGGTCCGGTCCCAGGTCGACGGGCACGTGCACCTTCCGCCAACCACTGGCGACAACATCGATGTACTGTGGAGACCTCATGCCCCACGTGTTGAGCAATTCGGCGGTACGTCCACCCGGCCTCCCGCATGCCCACTATACGCCATCGCTCAAAGTCCGTCAACTGCACATACGGTTCACGTCCACGCTGTCGTGGCATGCTACCAGTGTTAAAGATTGCGATGGAGCTCCGTATGCCACGGCAAACTGGCTGACACCGACGGCGGCGGTGCACAAATGCTGCGCAGCTGGCGCCATTCGACGGCCAACACCGCCGTACTTGGTGTCTCCGCTGTGCCGTGCTTGTGATCATTGCTTGTACAGCCCTCTCGCAGTGTCCGGAGCAAGTATGGTGGGTCTGACACACCGGTGTCAATGTGTTCTTTCTTCCATTTCGAGGAGTGTCTATGAAGATGGTATCTGTTCTTTCGAAAGAAAGAAATGATCTTCATCGGTGCGGATGCACCCACATTGCTCAAACTCGGTAGATTGATTGCCTCGAGTAATGAGTATGGTAGGCAGAGGCACTACAAATGTAGTGTGTGAAGAGTAAGTTGAAAATGTGGGTTTCACCGGGAGCGTGCCAGTCACATCATTCTCAGTGTTCTCGATGGCTCAGTCGGGTAGAGGGTCTGCAATGTAAGCAGGAGATCCCGGGTTCGAGTGCCGAGCATCATTCCTGCTTCGCGCGTCGGGCGACTAGGTTGTGCTATTAGTTAAGCCTCTACCGTAGCGCTGCGTGGTTTCCTCGTGTCCGTTTAGTGTCGTGTTGGTCTCCGTGCGCTTCGCATTGCTGGTTGTCGGCTAGTGTTTGGTGTTCGTGCGGCCCTTCCTGTCACGGCGTCGTCTCGCGCCGTGATGTCCACCATGGTTACCACGAAAATTCCGCGTACAGGTTGTGTCAGCTTCACCTTCGACAAATACACGGGTCACGTCCAGCCTGGTTCTTTGGAGATACATGACAGGTTAGTCGATACAATTAAAGTCACTACTGATGAGGTGCATACTGCATATTTTGACAGCGAATTATATGTGTATTTTGTTAACTTTCTTGACTCGCTCCAGGTTGATAGGGTATTTTCTCGTCACGGTTCTCAAAATGGCTCTGAGCACTATGCGACTTAATTGCTGAGGTCATCAGTCGCCTAGAAGTTAGAACTAATTGAACCTAACTAACCTAAGGACATCACACACATCCATGCCAGAGGCAGGATTCGAACCTGCGACAGTAGCGGTCGCTCGGCTCCAGACTGTAACGCCCAGAACCGCACGGCCACGCACGCACCGTGATGGTTCCACTAGTATGGTTCTCTTGGCAAATGCAGAAGTGATATATAGAAATGTCCGGGTGTTTAACCTTCGGCCCGAGGTAGATGACTGATTTCTGAGGCCCGTTTTGCTTCCTTATGGGGAAATATGTCACATTCGAAAGAAACGCTGGTCTGCTCAGCACCGCTTACAGGTCTATAATGATATTCGGTCGGTGGAAATGGTGGTTAAAAACATATACCTTTTCATCTATAGGTATGTGGTTATAGGGTCCATCTTACGTATAGTAGCCAAGAAGGAACATGTTATTATTGTAATCAAACCGGTCATTTCCGTACTAATTCTCCGCGGCGTGTGATGATATTAAAACATACATACGAACAGAGTAAAAAATTTACTTCAACTGATCTCCTGCAGCGATTTCAGACTGAATCGCTACCTGTTACTGAGGGACGCAGTGATCCGTTGACCGACAACGCCCGTGATTTTCTCCCGCTGTCCTTGCGTAGGGCCGGCCGAGGTGGCCGAGCGGTTCTAGGCGCTACAGTCTGGATCCGCGCGACAGCTACGGTCGCAGGTTCGAATCCTGCTCGGGCATGGATGTGTGTGATGTCCTTAGGGTAGTTAGGTTTAAGTAGTTCTAGGGGACTGATGACCTCAGACGTTAAGTCCCATAGTACTATGAGCCATTTGAACCAGTTGAACCTTGCGTAGGGATGTTGATGCCGTTAATCTATAAAAAGATTTTCAAATGGCTCTGAGCACTATGGGACTTAACATCTTAGGTCATCAGTACCCTAGAACTTAGAACTACTTAAAACTAACTAACCTAAGGACATCGCACAACACCCAGACATCACAAGGCAGAGAAAATCCCTGACCCCGTCGGGAATCGAACCCGGGAACCCGGGCTCGGGATCGAGAACGCTACCGCACGACCACGAGATGCGGGCCGTTAATCTATATCTACATCCGAGGTGTCCGCCATGATTTCTCACAACAAGCGTCGCCGTATACAGGATGATGCGGCAGATGAACCTTCCCTACTGGCTCGCCCTTTCGATGGGCCTCCAGTGAAGCACCTCCTTTCTCAGCCTGAAATCGTGGATGAGAAGGCCACAGGTGCTTTCACGCCTGCGCAGGAGATCCCTGAGACCTTACCTGGCGTTGTTCCTGTTGTCGCAGCCGCCCCTTCGGAGAAACCAGTGAAGGAATCAGCTTCCGGTTCCCACGTGTCTTCTCCGGTTCTCTCGGACACTTCTCCTGTCCACTCTGTTTCCCATCCCCCTTCTGCAACTTCTGTCGACCCCTCTGGGTCACAGCCTTTTCCCATGAAACAACTGACTGATTCTCAAGAGCCAGTGGCTACCGTTGTTATTCATCAACTGCCCCTCCATGAACCCATTTCTGCGGAGGAGTGGGATGTAGAGGCCTCTCCCTCGCAATCTGAAACGGAATCCCACATGATGCTCCCACGCGACTGAACGCGGCAGCGTCGGCGCCGCAGAGCCGCAGTAGAATCCGTAAACAGCCACAGAGATCCGCGTCACGGCCGAAGTAAAAGCAGTGGGAACATGAGGGTTCTGTTTCGTAATTCTTTTCTCTCTGGTTCAGCGATTGATTCTGGTATGGTTACTTGTATGTTTCTCCGTCAACTTACGCATCTATACTGTTCTTTGTTCTTCTTTCTGGGTTGAAGTTCCATGCAAGCATACACATTTAGTTCTCTGAATATTAACAGATTGCCGGCAGCGGTGGTCTCGCGGTTCTAGGCGCGCAGTCCGGAACCGTGCGGCTGCTACGGTCGCAGGTTCGAATCCTGCCTCGGGCATGGGTGTGTGTGATGTCCTTAGGTTTAAGTAGTTCTAAGTTCTAGGGGACTAATGACCACAGCAGTTGAGTCCCATAGTGCTCAGAGCCATTTGAACCATTTTTATTAACAGATTATGTTCGGAGCTTCGGCTCGCCGCTTTGCGACAATTTATATATCAGTCTGGGGCAGATTTTGTTTTCTTTACAGGCCGGCCGCGGTGGTCTAGCGGTTCTAGGCGCGCAGTCCGGAACCGCGCGACTGCTACGGTCGCAGGTTCGAATCCTGCCTCGGGCATGGATGTGTATGAGTTCCTTAGGTTAGTTAGGTTTAAGTAGTTCGAAGTTCTAGGGGACTGATGACCAGAGTAGTTAAGTCCCGTAGTGCTCAGAGCCATTTGAACCATTTGTTTTTTTACAGGAAGTCTTATTCGACCAGGTTCTCAACCTTTTTTAATGTAGTTTCCGAACTTTCTACGGGCACTGCCCTGTTTTATAGGGAAGGCATTCCGTTGATGGATTTCGAAATACTCTACAGTGGAAGGGGGATCGGGTGCACTTTCTGTGATTTCAGTTTATTCCTTCTTTAGTTCCCTTCTGGCACAGGTCGTACTAATGCACATTCGAGTTTCTATAAAGAAGAAATCATTTACCTACTTCGTAAATGTCCTACAACGATTTTCTTACGTGGGGACTTCAATTGTGTTCTACGGCCTGTGGATCAGTCTCCTAATTTTAATGTCAGTAAAGAACTCGGCGACCTGGTGCGCTCCTTGCTCCTGTATGACGTGTGGGTTTCTCGCTATCCTACACTTGTGCGACATACACACTTTACTCCCACGACTAGCACTCGCCTCGATCGCTTTTACCTTTCCGATTTCTTTTACGGGCAACTTATGCATGTTGTTGTGATACCAGCCTGTTTTACTGATAATTGGGCCGTAGCCGTCGCGTTTACTTACGAGCAGCAACCGTTAAAATTTTTCGTCCTCCCTGGATGCTCAGTATAGCCTATTTGCAAGATACCTCTCTTGGTGTCGTCCTGGAGGACGTATGGGTTCGTTGTTCTCGTACTATGGACCGGTACTTGTCTATTGTGGCATGGTGGACAGTGCATGCTAAACCACAAATTCGTAGGATTCTCATACGTTATGGAGCTGCGAAGTTGGCAGACGATTGACGCACACAAGAATTTTACTACTCCGCCTTAAGTCAACTGTACGATAGTGCTACGTATGCTCCCCTACTGATATCCAGCTCATCAAAGCCAAATTTCTGCAGCTCAAACGCATTTAAATGGAGGGACTGCGGACGAGGTCTCAACCACGTTTCCTTTTACAAGACGAATTGAAATCACTATACCATCTAGTCCGTTTACGGGCGCGCCGGAAACGTGTGTGCCTTGCCTCCCTCACAACCGCTGACGGCCGCGTGTACATCTCTCACCGTGACATTTCCGACTTTATTTCTACCTATTTTAGTGATCTGTAACATACCCATGTTCCGGCTGAAAACTCTGTCGATTACTTTACATCCTTGCTACATCGCGTCGTCACTCCTCAATTAAATGACTCGTTTCTGCATCCCTTTCACAAGGATGATATATGTGTTGTTGCTTCAGGATCTCAGTCCCGCAAGTAGACTGGATTAGACGTTATTCCTAAGGAGTTTTGTGATCAATTTAGGCCACTCATTGGTGAAATCTTAACGTCAATGTTAAGTGATTAGGAAGTCTTATTTGCTGCTCCTTTTCAGTAAAGTGAACTGGTCCTCCTCCCGAAATCTATTGATCGCCCTGCGATTGATTCCCTCCGTCCTATTAATCCCTCTAACTTCGATTATAAAATTAGCTCTCTATGCTGCTCGATACCTGTATTGCCGCCCACCAAAGCTCTGTGCCTGGATGCACGATACTGACTTCTGTTCTCGCATGTCGCGACGTAATTTCGGTGGCAGCTGCGGCTAATATTCCAGGGGCTTTGCTTTTTCTTGATTTCCAAAAAGCGTTTGATCGTGTCAGCCATGATTTTTTTAACGAGAGTGCTCACCGCTGTCGGCTTTAATAATAATGCTCGACAGGCCTTAACTCGCCTTTTTAACGGTACCAGAGTCTATGTGATTGTGAACGATCACCCGAACCCCCGGATATCGATCAGACTGGGGTTAGCTCAGGGAAGCCCTTTATCCATGTCACTTTTTTTCTTGTTCTTAGAGTCTTTACTTCACCGCCTCGCTATGCCGTTACGTGGCTGGACTATGTTGGGGGAACTTTTTTAGGTCCGTGCATACGCCGATGACGTCATGGTTTTAGTACGACATGTCGAGGACACTCACGCTTAAGGATGCCTTTGATTTGGTGGTGCTCGCGTCAATGAAAGTAAATGCACGTTTCTACCGCTGAGAGGCTTCTATCATGTCGTCATTCCTTGGGCGACGGTCGTCAATCGCCATAAGACCTTAGGGATCTTAGTGGATAGCATTCCGATGAAAATGGCGACACTAAATTGGCGTGAAGTTACGAGTGGCGTTCACGGGGCCGTCCTTGAACATGACCGCCTTTCCCGTAGCCTCCTACACAAGGTACGGGTCTTAGAGACCTATGTATTCAGTAAAGTATACTACGCTGCGCAGGTCTTCCTGCTTCCCGTGATGACGACCCGCAGACTGAAACAGCTGTTTGGTCGATTCCTGGGGTGCCGCCATATCTTTCGTGTCCGATATGAAGTCGTGGTCAGACCTTGAAAGCTTCGAGGATTGGGTTTTTCGATATCACCTATATCAAAATGAAGACATCCATTTTATTTGGCCGGCCGAGGTGGCCGAGCGGTTCTAGGCGCTACAGTCTGGAACCGCGCGACTGCTACGGTCGCAGGTTCGAATCGTGCCTCGGGCATGGGTGTGTGTGATGTCCTTTAGGTTAGTTAGGTTTAAGTAGTTCTAAGTTCTAGGGGGCTGATGACCTCAAAAGTTAAGTCCCATAGAGGTCAGAGCCATTTGAACCATTTTACACTCCTGGAAATGGAAAAAAGAACACATTGACACCGGTGTGTCAGACCCACCATACTTGCTCCGGACACTGCGAGAGGGCTGTACAAGCAATGATCACACGCACGGCACAGCGGACACACCAGGAACCGCGGTGTTGGCCGTCGAATGGCGCTAGCTGCGCAGCATTTGTGCACCGCCGCCGTCAGTGTCAGCCAGTTTGCCGTGGCATACGGAGCTCCATCGCAGTCTTTAACACTGGTAGCATGCCGCGACAGCGTGGACGTGAACCGTATGTGCAGTTGACGGACTTTGAGCGAGGGCGTATAGTGGGCATGCGGGAGGCCGGGTGGACGTACCGCCGAATTGCTCAACACGTGGGGCGTGAGGTCTCCACAGTACATCGATGTTGTCGCCAGTGGTTGGCGGAAGGTGCACGTGCCCGTCCACCTGGGACCGGACCGCAGCGACGCACGGATGCACGCCAAAACCGTAGGATCCTACGCAGTGCCGTAGGGGACCGCACCGCCACTTCCCAGCACATTAGGGACACTGTTGCTCCTGGGGTATCGGCGAGGACCGTTCGCAACCGTCTCCATGAAGCTGGGCTACGGTCCCGCACACCGTTAGGCCGTCTTCCGCTCACGCCCCAACATCGTGCAGCCCGCCTCCAGTGGTGTCGCGACAGGCGTGAATGGAGGGACGAATGGAGACGTGTCGTCTTCAGCGATGAGAGTCGCTTCTGCCTTGGTGCCAATGATGGTCGTATGCGTGTTTGGCGCCGTGCAGGTGAGCGCCACAATCAGGACTGCATGCAACCGAGGCACACAGGGCATAATGGTGTGAGGAGCGATCTCCTACACTGGCCGTACACCTCCGGTGATCGTCGAGGGGACACTGAATAGTGCACGGTACATCCAAACCGTCATCGAACCCATCGTTCTACCATTCGTAGACCGGCAAGAGAACTTGCTGTTCCAACAGGACAATGCACGTCCGCATGTATCTCGTGCCACCCAACGTGCTCTAGAAGGTGTAAGTCAACTACCCTGGCCAGCAAGATCTCCGGATCTATCCCCCATTGAGCATGTTTGGGACTGGATGAAGCGTCGTCTCACGCGGTCTGCACGTCCAGCACGAACGCTGGTCCAACTGAAGCGCCAGGTGGAAATGTCATGGCAAGCCGTTCCACAGGACTACATCCAGCATCTCTACGATCGTCTCCATGGGAGAATAGCAGCCTGCATTGCTGCGAAAGGTGGATATACACTGTACTAGTGCCGACATTGTGCAAGCTCTGTTGCCTGTGTCTATGTGCCTGTGGTTCTGTCAGTGTGATCATGTGATGTATCTGACCCCAGGAATGTGTCAATAAAGTTTCCCCTTCCTGGGACAATGAATTCACGGTGTTCTTATTTCAATTTCCAGGAGTGTATTTGCCCGCCGCAATGTTTTATCTTTGAGTGCCTCAACTGCGAGTGTGGCAGCGGTATCGACAGAGACGTCCAGCTGTGCAGCGAGGTGTTTGGGTTTGATCCGTCTATGAGCTCGAATGAGAGTGTCCGCACGTTCTAACATTGCGGGAGTCACAGCTGTGTGCTACCGAGCGGCAAATGGGAGATCGGACAGATTGGCGCGACCGTGTTGCGATGATGACAGACGCCTCGCCCAATGACTCATCGTGCTTTTATTCAGTGCTAGGTCTCCGCAAAGTTCTGCAACCTCCTATGAATATCTGAGATGTTCTGGTTTTCCGCTAAAGGAACTCAATGATAGCTCTCTGCTCGGAACGCGCCTCCGTTACACACGCCACTTTGAAGGCTACGTATAGCGCCACCACCTTTCGGAATTTCATGAAACTATAGGGGCTGACGCGGGCAGATCCCACCATGTCCCACAACAAATTCAGTGATAAATTTAACATTAAAATTGATAGCCGCGAAGTAGAAGGGTAAGGCATTCTGCTACGTCGAAGCAAGTAACACATGACGGAAAAACAAGTAGGACGTAAAAATCAGACTAGAACAGGAAAAAAAGAATATTCTTAGTCAAATGGCATCAAACTTCGACCTAAATTTGAGGAGAATTTTCTGAGAATGTATGTTTGGAGCACGCCGGGAACGAAGAGAATCTGTGCTTTTGAGATATTGTGCTATAGAAGGAATTTGGAAATTAGATAGACTGAGAAAGAATGAGTTGGTTCTCTACAGAAATGGCTAAGAAAGGAACATATGGAAAACACTAACAAGAAGAAGGGGCAGGTGTTAAAACATCAAGGAACAACTTCCATGATACCAGCAGAAACTGTAGAGAGTGAAGAGTGTATGGGGAAGACCGAGACTGGAATACATCTTACGAATAACCAAGATTGTAGGGTGCAAGCGCTGCTCTGAGATTAAGAGTTTGACACAAAGTGTAGAATTCGTGGCGGCTGTGTAAGAACAGTCACTAGACCAATGGCATAAAAATATATATAAAAAACAGATCTCAAGACCATATTGATTTCTTTCAACTGATCTTCCAACTTGCTTGTCGTCTGCGACATGATTATAAAGTTATCGACAAACTTTATTTTTTATTGTTTCTCACTGAGTCCCATCGCAGATGTCTCATTTCCCTTCCTCCTTCGTCAGTGTGCAACTCGAATAACATGGGGCACAGGTTACAAGCTGTCTCACTCTTCATCTCCAGTCTGCCCATAATTGCACTCGACTCTTGTAATTGCAGTCTGCTTTCTGATCTAGCTGTAGATAACTTTTCGCTTCCTTTATTTTATCCCTGGTATCTTCAGAGTTTCAAAGAATTTATTGCAGCCAACATTATTAAGTGATTTGTGTAGCTCTACAAAATCTAATAAAAAATACGCTGTCTTTCCTCAATAGATCTTTTAATATCTACGTCAGTATTACTTCGCGTGCTTCAATATTTCTTACAAAATCAAACTGATCACTGCTCAGGTCAGATTCTACCTGTTGTTCATTTCTTTTGCAGATAATACGTGTTATTATTTTTGAACCACCACTCATTAAACTGATGGTTCGGATTCTCATACCTGCCAACAGCTTTCTTAATTGATATAGGGATTGAACTGGCAATGAAGTTGATGGAATTATTTCTAAATGAGGTCTGGTGGTGTGAGAATGTAACTACGAATGTGCTGTTAAACACAATTAATGGTACATGATTTTCTTATACATGACTGTCAGCTGTGAAAGACTGTATTATGTGAATCAGTAGGTAGCCTTACTACACTCCTGGAAATTGAAATAAGAACACCGTGAATTCATTGTCCCAGGAAGGGGAAACTTTATTGACACATTCCTGGGGTCAGATACATAACCTGATCACACTGACAGAACCACAGGCACATAGACACAGGCAACAGAGCATGCACAATGTCGGCACTAGTACAGTGTATATCCACCTTTCGCAGCAATGCAGGCTGCTATTCTCCCATGGAGACGATCGTAGAGATGCTGGATGTAGTCCTGTGGAACGGCTTGCCATGCCATTTCCACCTGGCGCCTCAGTTGGACCAGCGTTCGTGCTGGACGTGCAGACCGCGTGAGACGACGCTTCATCCAGTCCCAAACATACTCAATGGGGGATAGATCCGGAGATCTTGCTGGCCAGGGTAGTTGACTTACACCTTCTAGAGCACGTTGGGTGGCACGGGATACATGCGGACGTTCCCTTGCCGGTCTAGGAATGGTAGAACGATGGGTTCGATGACGGTTTGGATGTACCGTGCACTATTCAGTGTCCCCTCGAAGATCACCAGAGGTGTACGGCCAGTGTAGGAGATCGCTTCCCACACCATGATGCCGGGTGTTGGCCCTGTGTGCCTCGGTTGCATGCAGTCCTGATTGTGGCGCTCACCTGCACGGCGCCAAATACGCATACGACCATCATTGGCACCAAGGCAAAAGCGACTCTCATCGCTGAAGACGACACGTCTCCATTCGTCCCTCCATTCACGCCTGTCGCGACACCACTGGAGGCGGGCTGCACGATGTTGGGGTGTGAGCGGAAGACGGCCTAACGGTGTGCGGGACCGTAGTCCAGCTTCAGGGAGACGGTTGCGAATGGTCCTCGCCGATACCCCAGGAGCAACAGTGTCCCTAATTTGCTGGGAAGTGGCGGTGCGGTCCCCTACGGCACTGCGTAGGATCCTACGGTCTTGGCGTGCATCCGTGCGTCGCTGCGGTCCGGTCCCAGGTGGACGGGCACGTGCACATTCCGCCGACACTGGCGACAACATCGATGTACTGTGGAGACCTCACGCCCCACGTGTTGAGCAATTCGGCGGTACGTCCACCCGGCCTCCCGCATGCCCACTATATGCCCTCGCTCAAAGTCCGTCAACTGCACATACGGTTCACGTCCACGCTGTCGCGGCATGCTACCAGTGTTAAAGACTGCGATGGAGCTCCGTATGCCACGGCAAACTGGCTGACACTGACGGCGGCGGTGCACAAATGCTGCGCAGCTAGCGCCATTCGACGGCCAACACCGCGGTTCCTGGTGTGTCCGCTGTGCCGTGCGTGTGATCGTTGCTTGTACAGCCCTCTCGCAGTGTCCGGAGCAAGTATGGTGGGTCTGACACACCGGTGTCAATGTGTTCTTTTTTCCATTTCCAGGAGTGTATATCTCCTGTGGTTTATAATTTCTTCTTTGGTTCAAAAAAGTTATATTCTTAAAATTTGTAGCACATTTCATTATATCAAAACGCGAAGATATCACGACCGAATCCTATAGTGACCAACGGACTAGTGAAAGCATGCGCTTTAGCCAACTACGATCCTTGCTTGCTGTTGGCAGCCTATTTCGACAGGATAAACTCATGTCACTGTTCTAATATAAGTTAAGGTTTGTTACTGCTTTATTAAAGTTTGAGTGATAACTAGTGACCACAGGTGGTCGGTTTTCTTATATCCAACGCAAAACAGTGTTCTGCTGTCTCCAAGTTTCGTATCAGGATAAGTACACCTTCCAGTATGATTGGGATAGGCGAGGAGGGGGAGGGGTCAGGAGGCGGGGGGCGTACCAAAATTAATAAGAATTTCTTTCTGCGCATCTAGAAACTAGGAAAAATGGAAGGTTAGACTTTAACCTCCTGTCGACGTCGGCAGATTCTGTAGCTAGGTCTCCTCACTACACAGAACTTCCCCGGATGGGGCGTCCCGGCCAACGATGCCTTATGATGATTTCCATTCACTACACAGCTGATCAACTGCTATCCATGGGTAAGCTTCAGCTGGGCAGAAGAACATTTGTTTGTAGACAATGTTTCACGTGTTCTATGATGAAGTGACAGAATATTATGGCACCACCAAGTTATTTGTCAGGAGTCATTTATAGAAACGAAACATCTTGTTACGGCCAAAGTCGAGCCAGTGGATGAGCATTTCATCACGATTATTATGTTTTGCTTTATACTCTTTGTGGTTCTTTAATGGGTGGGGAACAGATGCTATTCATAAAGAGAGAATTCAGATGTTAATTAATTGTACATCTAATATCAAATAAAAAAAAGCTCTCCGTCTTCAGACCAAGAGTGGCCTACCGGGACCATCCGACCGCCGTGTCATCCTCAGGGCAGGATGCGGATAGGAGTGGCGTGGGGTCAGCACACCGCTCTCCCTGTCGTTACTATGATATGCTTGACCGAAGCCGCTACTATTCGGTCGCGTAGCTCCTCAATTGGCATCACGGGGCTGAGTGCACCCCGAAAACTGGCAACAGCGCATGGCGGTGGGATGGTCACCGATCCAAGTGTCGGCCACGCCCAACAGCGCTTAACTTCGGCGATCTCACGGGAGCCGGTGTATCCACTGCGGCAAGGCCGTTGCCTCCTAATATCAAATAGTGAAAATAATATATAACTTTGTTGCTGCCGTAGGTGCAGCGTCAGTTGCTAGTAGTAGATTTGAATGTTGAAACATATACAGGTACCGCAGATTTACAAACCAGTCAGTCATCAATACAATCACTATTCAGTAGATCACGCAGCCTGGCCACTGTGTAAGTCTGTAAATGTTATTCTATTGGCAAACAGACAAAATTAGATCAGTACATGAATATTCGAACTTAAGTACTTCCGCCGCTGGAGCGGCGGAGAGGGAATGCTTCTTACTCATCGGCACCGGCGCAGTCGTTCATGGCTGCATTTGCGTGCAGCAATGGCAGCGCTAGGAAACGCGGCGGCGTAACTGGCGGCGCGCGTATTTGAAATTGCGGCCGACCGGAACGCGGGCGATGCCACAACGGCGGCCATGGGAAGCTAAAGAAACGGGTGAGAACCAGCATGAAAGTAACATTGTTTTCTTGTTATCAAAATAACAGTTTTATCACCAGTTACTTCCACTAAATACTATGTTACTACTTTCCATCCCTAATTGAGAGAGGCACTGCAGGAAGAACCGAATGGTTATGGTACACAAAAGTTCACTCCTCCACTAACAATGACGCGACAGGAAGTGTGTGGCTCTTTGGCCAGACACAAAATGGCAACGGCTTTGTACCCAATCTACTCATTGTATCTGTCTCTCTGTGACCTCTGTCCCTGAGAAAGAAAATTGTTCTAAAAGGGAAGCCTTCATAAGAGGGTCACTCCAAAAGAAATGCACACTATTTAAAAAAAATACATCTATTGTTCTACATGTTTTAAACGTTTTACAGTGTGTAGATACATCCTTTAGATTTCTCCACATAATTTCCATCCCTCTCAACTGCCTTACGCCATCTTGGAACCAGAGCCTGTATACGCTCTCGCAAAAATTCTGGACCAACCTGTTGGAGCCACTGTTTGGTAGCGTGCATAAGGGAGTCATCATCTTCAAACCTTGTTCCACGGTTCTAGGCGCTTCAGTCTGGAACCGCGCGATCTCTACGGTCGCAGGTTCGAATCCTGCCTCGGGCATGGATGTGTGTGCTGTCCTTAGGTTAGTTAGGTTTAAGTAGTTCTAAGTTTTAGGGGACTGATGACCACACATGTTAAGTCCCATAGTGCTCAGAGCCATTTGAACCATTTTGAACCTTGTTCCACGAAGAGAGTCTTTCAGTTTGCCAAAGAGATGATAGTCACACGGAGCCAGGTCAGGACTGTAAGGCGGGAGTTTCACTGTTGTCCATCCGAGTTTTGTGATCGTCGCGCATTGTCGTGCGGCAGCAAAACATCCTGCTTTTGCCGATGTGGTCGAACACGACTCGGTCGAGCTTGAAGTTTCTTCAGTGTCGGCAAACATGCATCAGAATTTTTGGTGTTTCCACTTGGCATGATGTCCACAAGCAAGAGTCGTTCGGAATCGAAAAACGCCGTAGCCATAATTTTTCCAGCAGAAGGTGTGGTTTTGAACATGTTTTTCTTGGGTGAATTTGCATGATGCCACCCCATTGAATGCCTCTTCGCCTCTGGTGACAAATGATGGAGCCAGTGAAGCATCCCCAACTTTCTTGTGATTCCCTTTTTAGGTAATCCACGTCGACGTCTGCTCGTAGATCCGTATCGTCGGTAGTTTTCCGGGATTACTTCTCGACGTGACAGCGACGACTCTTCGATGAGGTGCGGCCTTGTGTTTTGTTATTACTGCGAGTCTTTTAAATATCGCTTTTGTTTAGTAATTTCCCCGGCAAAAACTCTCCCCTTTCACGATTACGACAGCCTGCGCCACCTTTCGGAGGGAGTGGGGACGTCAAAGAGTCACAAAAGTTCATATTAAGCAGTCCGTAAAACACGCAAACGTTCACTTCAGTTAGCGTCTTAGTTAATGCCTACGCTTTCCGCTAGATGGTGCTGACTTACTGCTGAATAGCTCTGGTTCCGTAAATACTTTACTGATTAGTACTAGGTAAATGAAATAAGTACAAAAGTCTTGTATTTCACTTTCACTCTATATTCAAGGATTAAGATGGTGATGGATGATGGTCTATTTAATAGGTTTCTAGCCTGGATGAATGTAAATAGTCCGCAAATGCCGGTATGCATGCGCTCTAGTCCAGATTCGCAACTAACGGCACGCGACACTTTCAAAAGTCCACACGTTAATATGTGAATACCGGTACCTCTGATTTCACTCGTATCAGCAGATAATTTGAGTTTCTGTCTTCTATATGTCCGTAAAGTTCCAATCTAGCACAAAAGTCCTAAAATCCCCTTAATACTCCGTTCCTACGAACAGTCAGAGATCGTACACTACATCACTTTTAATCTCCGTAATATTCTAACATTTTATCGTGAATCTTAACACGATAAAGTTCAATCTAATTATTGTCTCACTGACTGACAGGGGTTCCCCGCCCTTTAACGAAACAATCAACGAATAAAGGCGGCAATAATGACGATCAGGCCTTTTTATAGGTTTTTCATCACAAGAGTTTAACCTCACTGCCTTCTCCAAGACGGAGCTTCCGTGGCTTTGCTGTACTTAGACGATAAACTACTTGCTGATACACTATAATTTTGATCTGCAACCGAACTCTGATTCTACACTATTTTCCGCTCTAAAAATTCTATTCTTAATTTTAAATTATTCTTTCTACAGCTTTTATCACTGTAAACGGAACCGAGGTGTTACATTCCATGTTTCATCACCTGTCACAATTCTTCCAAGAAATTCATCTCCATCATTCTTCTACTGTTCCAAACGTTCGCTGCATACCGTTTTTCTTGTTTCAATGTGAGCCACTGTCAACATCCTGGGAACCCACCTGGCACAAACCTTTTTTAACGCCAACACTTTCAGTATTCTATGAACACTTCCTTCCCCTATCCCAACGTAGCGTGACAATTCGTTCACTGTGATGCGTCTGTCAGCAGTCACCAATTCGTTAACACTCTGCACATTGTCTGGAGTGTGTGCAGTACGAGGCCTGCCGGTGCAAGGACAATCCTCAATATTGCCGTGCCCGCTTTCATGACGTAACCTGCTTGCCCTGCGATCGACAGCAGCCTCTCTATACAACTTTTTCAAACTCTTGTGGATGTTTCCCACTGTCTCGTTTTCACAGCACAGGAATTCTATGACAGCACGTTGCTTCTGACGAACGTCTAGTGCCAGCCGGAGTGGCAGAGCAGTTCTAGGCGCTGCAGTCTGGAACCGCGCGATCTCTACGGTCGCAGGTTCGAATCCTGCCTCGGGCATGGAAGTGTGTGATGTCCTTAGGTTAGTTAGGTTTAAGTAGTTCTAAGTTCTAGGGGACTGATGACCTCAGAAGTTAAGTCCCATAGTGCTCAGAGCCATTTGCACCATTTTTTTGAACGTCAAGTGTAGCAGCCACCCCGCGACATGCTGTGACGGCGCCACTCACGGGAGCAGGTTGAACTAAGTTTGTAAACAAGCGGAAAGGATGTATCTACACACTGTAAAACTTTCACACATGCAGAATGAATACTGTATTTTTACAAAAATAGTGTGCATTTCTTTTGGGGTGACCCTCGTAGAACCTAGAAGATACGCAACGAATATCTCTGGGATCACTTCAACCGTAGCTTCAGACAACGTTAAAAACAGATTTCATTAATGAATAGGAACGTTAATATCCTTCAGCGATTCGGTTACCCCCCCAGCCCGAGTTTGTATGAAGGTAAGTTCCAAGATATTCCGGCTTCATGCACTATCGTAGGTCGTTCCCATGGAGAGCTCCGCTGCTGCAGTGGGCGTCTTGTAGGCTCGTCCACTGAACGAGAGTGTCTGTAAATACCACAGCCCTGCAGTTTTCCGGCACGTCTTGCTATTCTCAGTAGCCTTAGACATTTGCCATTTATTCTTCGTTCATTGTCTTGCCTTTGTTTACGTTTTCAGATTCAGGTCACTCCCTGTACAGTTCGCTCACGTTTATGACGTCGCTTTTAGCTACCGTTCACTTTCTGATCACAGGAACCACCTGTCTGGTCTGGTCCATCAGTCACTGAGTCACTGCCAGAGCAAGTGGTCATAAATTGCGTTCTACCTACGCAGAGCATGATGTAAAAGTGGCGATGAGGATTTTATCACCGTGCAAGCATTCAGGGTGAGGCATGGATCCTGAGCTTTTAAAACAGTGGCAGCAGCAGTAGCAACTACAACAGCAACAAGAATAGCGGCGGGAATTTTAACGGCAACAGCGGAAATTGCTGTTAGAACTACCGTGAAATTAACAACAGTCTTCAGCTGCAGCATCATCACCTTACCCTCTTATTTGTCTCAAACAGACAAACGGCTGTTCGGTGATCAAATTACGTCATTTTATTCTTCAAATGGTTCAAATAGCTCTGAGCACTATGGGACTTAACATCTGAGGTCATCAGTCCCCTAGAACTTCGAAATACTTAGACCTAACTAACCTAAAGACATCACACACATCCATGCTCGAGGCAGGATTCGAACCTGCGACCGTAGCGATCTCGCGGTTCCAGACTGAAGCGCCTAGAACCGCTGGGCCACACCGGCCGGCATTTTATTCTTCACTGTAAGGCAAGTCAAGTAACTGATACTCGGAGTGCACTCTTAATGTCTTCTAGTAACAAATTGTGCGAAGTTGTTCAAAAACTATGCCCTCTATCTGGCCCCAGTAGTTGCGTTCTTTTATGTTTGTGGTTTGCTCACTGACTGTTAGGTCATTAGACCAACGTATTTGCAAGTATGCTCAATATTAATCAGCGTCAGGAAACGTATGCAGCATGGATCACAGACGTGCAAGCTTTAGCAAACAAGTGAGACTTTTCCGTAAAGAGAGTAATGCATGTATGCAGTATCATTAATCTGTGATATTGTTATAGGCCTAGATCCTTACAGAGAAATTAGTGCAAAAGTTCCAGAGTTGTCTGGTCCAATCCTGGCGACCTGTTACAAATTGCCGATGTGCATTAAGTGACAGTATCAGTGTGTAACACCGAAAATGCAGGGTGCATGGCACCTGCTACCAATATATAATTTTTTTGAGTTGTATGTAAATATTTGTAATTTAAATGCTTTCTTTTAATAAGTAAGGACATTGCTTCACAGTATGTGTACATTTAGGTAGAAGTCTGTTGACGTTTCATTGAATTTATTTGTGTTTTACTGTGAAACTTATAAGCTCTGGGAAAAAACCAAAGGCATTATTTGCATCGACTAGCAACGATTATAGCTGTGCTTGTGCGTTGTAAAATCTTTGGGTAGGGAGTTGTTGCGCGAAGCTCGCGGAGAGAGAGAGAGAGAGAGAGAGAGAGAGAGAGAGAGAGAGGAGAGAGAGACGGATTCCAGCGCTTGTAGTGTGCGGAAGTGTGGTGTTAACGCTCTCGCAGCAGAGAGTACCATGTCGGCGGCCTCATGTACGCGCGCCGGCCAGATGACTGGCAGCAGGAGTGCGGACATAGGACGGGCGGAAGAGGCTGTATTAATTACGATCGCCCCTTCCTATAATTAGCTGGGGCTGCACAATATGGTACCGTCTTCAACAACAGCAGCAGTGCCAGCAACGCAGATCGGTCGTCGGCTCCGAGTTTCGTCCTACGCACATCGCTGAAGAAAGACTGTTCATTGGTAGAAAATACTAACGGCTAACCCAGCAGCACAACTGAATGTGATTTGATTCATAAGATTTATTTAAATAATAATCAGTTAAACTCAGGGCGATTGTGTCCTCATTGCCCCCAGACATTGTTACCAAGCAGGATCCTTGTCCCTTTTTTTTCTAATATGCTAACTGAGTGCCATAAGAAACAAATTGAATAGTTACAGCTAGTTTATTAATGAATGATTTCTATTTTAAGAATTTTAGCTTCAGTCTTCATTCAATTAACTGTCGTACAACAGAGGCTTCAATAATGACTAAAGTAAAGCAATTTTATTTTTCAAGTTTGAGAAACGATCACTGGAAAAAATCTAAATCTAAACAAATGCACAAATTAAGAGTTCGGAAGTTTTATTTGTTTTACATATAGCTTCGAGCACATGGCTGTTTGGTTTGGTACGTATTCTAGTATTTAATTCTGTTCAAGTCAGTAAAAAAAGGCTTAGTTGTTCAGACAAAAACATGAAATCCAATTTGCAATATAAGTAACAGCGAAGTAAAATGTCCTTGCTTTTTTTCTAAATTTCTTTTACATTAAGCTGAAGTCACTAAAAGTCATTGTTCACGTAACGAAGTTCAGTACCAACATACAGTTTAATTGCATATTTTCAAATCATTACAGATTGGCTTTTTCAAAATTTAATGCCAAGCATAGCTAAGAGTGACTTCTCAGTTTTCTTTATCACTACATCCTCACTTAAAATTAGTATAAAAAAATCCGTGTCAACCTTTAGTTGCCACGTCAGTGTTTAATAATACATGTCTTTCTTTCCCATCATCTTGTACAGGATTTTGGATGTAAATTGCCCAAGTGGGCTGGCGACCATTAATTAATGCCTTTTGGTTCATTAGTGTAACTTTTGGATTCATGATCAGTGGTACCCCTTTCTGTCCAGTGTTGTTCGTGAGTGAATACACAAAATAACTTTCATTTGCCAAATTATAGCCCTGTTCGGTTTAATTACTTTTAATTTTAGTAGAATTTCCACCATTAGGGTCGGTTGTACACTTTCCTCCTACTTATCGGTGTCACTTCTTCGGGAAAGATAGCCTTATACAATTAGAAAAAAATCTATTAGGCATACACGTGATCCACGGTCGTATTTTAGATCGCAAGCAGGTTCAAATGGCTCTGAGCACTATGGGACTTAACATCTCAGGTCATCAGTCCCCTAGAACTTAGAATTACTTAAACCTAACTAACCTAAGGACATCACACAACACCCAGCCATCACGAGGCAGAGAAAATCCCTGACCCCGCCGGGAATCGAACCCGGGAACCCGTGCGTGGGAAGCGAGAACGCTACCGCACTATCTCGAGATGCGGGCTCAGTAATTAGAGCAGTATATAACGAACAATGTTACTTCAAATTGCTTGTAATGTGATTTCACTGATTTAAGAATATTTAATGATGTTTATATGGGAATACATATGATCAACACGTTGTGACTCGATATTGCGGATTTATCTATTGTTGTAGCCTTATGTTTATAAAGGAACACTAAATGTAAATGAACTGAGCTAATCATGAAGGTAGTTTAACTAATCATTACAGCAAAAGAACTGTGGAACTATGGGATCCATTAGGCATGATGACGGTCAAGCCGCTCTCTTTGTCGTTCCGTTCTGAAACACCTTTTCTAAAAGGGCAGTTGTGTAGTAGGTTGATCCCTTGGACAGTGCCGAGAAACAGTGGCAGCTGTGCCTTTTAATTTACCATTTTGGGAGCGCCTATTATCCAGTAAGAGATAATATGCCACGGGCAGGCTGGACTGTGGAAAATAGCCTACCGACAGTGACAGCGGGAGGTCATGTTTTGTGGCACTCTGGAAGATACTGAGTACAGTAGAACTCCAATTATCCGAACTCTGGGTATCCGAATCGGTGATTATTCTAATCGTAAAATAATGATTCTGCCTACGCGCGCTATTGTCCGTTCCTTAGTGAAGCTAAACCTGATGTAAACATTATACCACGTATTTTTCAGAGTTTGCTTGAATCTCATTCGTTTCAAGTGGAGAGAAAGCCAAGTTCTGCCAAGTACAGTCAAGTATGATCATAAGGTCATGTTTTATGGTTACACGGACATGGACTGAGCGATAATGCGGGGTCATAACTTTACAGGCGCATTTAACAGAGAGCACTGGCCAGCCATCTGGTCCAACCAACCTGAAATGATGGGAGCACTTACTGCGCAGGCATAGAAAGAGATAAGCAGAGAAACGATATAGCTTCCTATGTCATTTAATCTTTAAAGAGAATTGAAATAATGTTCGGTTTAACTCTAGCACTTCCGCGCGCTTCTTAGGTAAAAATGGAATTGAGCGTTTGGCGTCATTGGCCGGGAGGCCCCTTACGGGGCAGGTCCGGCCGCCTTGGTTCACATCTTATGGCATTCGGCACCACATTGGGCGACGTGCGCGCCGGATGGAGATGAAATGATGATGAAGACAACACAACATTCAGTGCCTGAGCGGAGAAAATCCCCGACCCTGCCGGGAATCGATCCCGATTCCCTTAGGACGGCAGTCCGTCACGCTGACTATTTTTTTTTTCCATTTTGTTCGATATAGTTCGTTGCAATTGCTGCGTGGACGTCACAAGACATCCTTTCAAGTTGATCGTTGATTCTTTGACTCAGTTTTTTATTACAGAGAGCATGAAGCCCTTTGACCGAACACGCTGAGCTACCGTGCCGGCATCCATTCAGGTATCGGGGTGGACGCTTCTTAGGTGACCAGACGGAAATAACAAAATACTCTTTTCTCACCTAGCATAGTACTATAATTACAAACAAGAGTGATGAGAATTCTCAGCTTAAACACAGGGTAAGTTTTCTGAGCGAGCTATGATTGATGCAAAAGCATACTGCATGGATTTCACCGTATTCTCGAATACTGAATCCACTGAAGGTGTTAATTACAGTCAGTCGTTTGGTAATCTCTTAGTTCCGTCCTTAGCCGAATATCAGCAATTCATTTGAGTTCTGAAACTGTCATCTGTTCTAGTACGTTTGGCAGCTTCACAGTATTATTATTTCACGCTACTGATCCCTTAACATGGCCCCAGATCACTCCTGTAGGGTTCATACTGAAATGGTACAGTGGCAAATGTAAAAATGTGGCATTTGTATGGTGTGCTCGACGTTGTGAAAATGATTATTTTTCTTGTTTCCACGACAGTCATCTCTCTGATTCTCTGAGACTGTGATATAAAACAATCGACAGTGCAAATGAAGAGAGTTTCGTTTTTCATTTTTGTCCTGAAAATTAAACTCTTATGTTTTCTTATTTATGCAACCTTTATTAACGATCTTTCATAAAATATCGATAAGATATATTTGAAATGAAAACATGAATTTCACATGTAATATGTAATTAGAAACAAGAAGATGTGCATGATTGATAAAAATGATGAATTTCACAAGTATGAGATATAGGTATTTCAGGTGCGACGAAAAAAAGGATGATCAAAATGATACTTGAACCAGCGATTCATGACCTGTGACAGATCATCAACATACGACACTACCGATTCCGCTAAACATCCAGTGCTTATTTATATATCACCTATATTGAATACAGTCCCTTGGAGTATCCCAAAGCCGACTTTTTCTCTAAATTTATGAAAAACATGAAGAACAACCTATTTCTCAGCATGTTTCAACCGTGTTCCACAGACGTGTTGCACTACGGAGCAAGAAGCTACCTCAGCCATTTTCACACTGCGCATTAACAGAGCGACAATCAGAGCACAACAGTACAGGGACGGTGTCTGTACACGATTTTTAAAATAAAAACTACATAGGTACATCGTGATAAAGATAAATGTTGATGGCTGCTGATGCACACATGAAGAAAAGTTTTGCATCACCCCATTTTCCAGAACTCCTGAAGATAAATGTTGACTGTGGATATTGTATCACAGGCACAGTCCCTTTGACTGTTCAGATAAGTCACTAAACCCGCCCAAAGATGTTAACAACCATACATGAGCAACTCCTATTAAACGGATGGGGTTCGACAGCCGATCAGTTCCAATTATTCCACCAGGAAGGAGGAACACGGCTCGTGTTGTCTGTAGATCAGCCCTGCCTAGACGGCCAACACCGCTGTTCGATTGCGTTCGCATTGTTACTTTGTGTCAGAAAGGCTCTCAGCAATGGAAGTGTCCAGGCGTTTAAGATTGAACCCAGGCGATGTTGTTCGGATATAGGGGAGATACAGATATACAGGAACTGTCGATGACATGCCTCTCTCAGGCCGCCTGAGGGCTACTACTGCTGTGGATGACCGCTACCTAATGATTATCGCCCGGAATAACGCAGAGAGCAACGCCACCATCCAGAAAGAGATTTTCACTCTGCAGCGGAGTGTGCGCTGATATGAAACTTCCTGGCAGATTAAAACTGTGTGCCAGGCCGAGACTCGAACTCGGGACCTTTGCTTTTGCGGGCAAGTGCTCGAGACTCGGCCTGGGACACAGTTTTAATCTGCCAGAAAGTTCCACCGCCACCATGTTGAATAATGCCTTTTCATGAAGCCACAGGACGTCATATTACGACTCAAACTGGGCGCAATATGCTGCATGATGCGCAAACTTCACTCTCGAAGTCCATGGCGAGGTCCATCTTTGCAGCCACGAGACCATGCAGCGCGGTACACATGGTCTCAACAACATGCCGTATAGACCGCTCAGAATTGGCATCACGTTCTCTTCACCGATGAGTGTCGCATATGCCTACAACCAGACAATCGTCGGAGACGTGTTTGGAGGCAATCCGGTCAGGCTGGACGCCTGAGACACACTGCCCAGCAAATGCAGCAAGGTGGGCACGGAGGGGTATCCGTTGAGAGGCCAGACAAACATGTGGTTCCTGAAGAGGGGCAGCAGCCTTTTCAAGAGTTGCAGGGGCAACAGTCTGGATGATTTACTGATCTGGCCTTGCAACATTAACCAAAACGGCCTAGCCGTGCTGGTACTGCGAACGGCTGAAAGCAAGGGGAAACTACAGCCGTAATTTATCCCGAGGACATGCAGCTTTACTGTATGATTAAATGACGATGACGTCCTCTTGGGTAAAATATTCCGGAGGTAAAATAGTCCCCCATTCGGATCTCCGGTCGGGGACTACTCAGGAGGACGTCGTTATCAGGAGAAAGAAAACTGGCATTCTACAGATCGGAGCGTGGAATGTCAGATCCCTTAATCGGGCAGGTAGGTTAGAAAATTTAAAAAGGGAAATGGATAGGTTAAAGTTAGATATAGTGGGAATTAGTGAAGTTCGGTGGCAGGAGGAACAAGACTTTTGGTCAGGTGAATACAGGGTTATAAATACAAAATCAAATAGGGGTAATGCAGGAGTAGGTTTAATAATGAATAGGAAAATAGGAATGCAGGTAAGCTACTACAAACAGCATAGTGAACGCATTATTGTGGCCAAGATAGACACAAAGCACATACCTACGACAGTAGTACAAGTTTATATCCCAACTAGCTCTGCAGATGATGAAGAAATTGATGAAATGTATGATGAGATAAAAGAAATTATTCAGGTAGTGAAGGGAGACGAAAATTTAATAGTCATGGGTGACTGGAATTCGTCAGTAGGACAAGGGAGAGAAGGAAACATAGTAGGTGATTACGGATTGGGGCTAAGAAATGAAAGAGGAAGCCGTCTGGTAGAATTTTGCACAGAGCATAACTTAATCATAGCTAGCACTTGGTTCAAGAATCATAAAAGAAGGTTGTATACATGGAAGAATCCTGGAGATACTAAAAGGTATCAGATAGATTATATAATGGTAAGACAGAGATTTAGGAATCAAGTTTTAAATTGTAGGACATTTCCAGGGGCAGATGTGGACTCTGACCACAATCTATTGGTTATGACCTGTAGGTTAAAACTGAAGAAACTGCAAAAAGGTGGGAATTTAAGGACATGGGATCTGGATAAGCTGAAAGAACCAGAGGTTGTACAGAGTTTCAAGGAGAGCATAAGGGAACAATTGGCAGCAATGGGGGAAAGAAACACAGTTGAAGAAGAATTGGTAGCTCTGAGGGATGAAGTAGTGAAGGCAGCAGCGGATGAAGTAGGTAAAAAGACGAGGGTTGCTACAAATCCTTGGGTAACAGGAGAAATATTGAATTTAATTGATGAAAGGAGAAAATATAAAAATGCAGTAAATGAAGCAGGCAAAAAGGAATACAAACGTCTCAAAAATATCTAAGCAGGGGTGGCTAGAAGACAAATGTAAGGATGTAGAAGCTTATCTCACTAGGGGTAAGATAGATACTGCCTACAGGAAAATTAAAGAGACCTTTAGAGAGAAGAGAACCACGTGTATGAATATCAAGAGCTCAGATGGCAATCCAGTTCTAAGCAAAGAAGGGAAGGCAGAAAGGTGGAAGGAGTATATAGAAGCTTTATACAAGGGCGAAGTACTTGAGGACAATATTATGGAAATGGAAGAGGATGTAGATGAAGACGAAATGGGAGGTAAGATACTGCGTGAAGAGTTTGACAGAGCACTGAAAGACCTGAGTCGAAACAAGGCCCCTGGAGTAGACAACATTCCATTAGAACTACTGACGGCCTTGGGAGAGCCAGTCATGACTAAACTCTACCAGCTGGTGAGTAAGATGTATGAGACAGGTGAAATACCCTCAGACTTCAAGAAGAATATAATAATTCCAATCCCAAAGAAAGCAGGTGCTGACAGATGTGAAAATTACCGAACTATCAGTTTAATAAGTCACAGCTGCAAAATACTAACGCGAATTCTTTACAGACGAATGGAAAAACTGGTAGATGCGGACCTCGGGGAGGATCAGTTTGGATTCCGTCGAAATGTTGGAACACGTGAGGCAATACTGACCTTACGACTTATCTTAGAAGAAAGATTAAGAAAAGGCAAACCTATGTTTCTAGCATTTGTAGACTTAGAGAAAGCTTTTGACAATGTTGACTGGAATACTCTCTTTCAAATTCTGAAGGTGGCAGGGGTAAAATACAGGGAGCGAAAGGCTATTTACAATTTGTACAGAAACCAGATGGCAGTCATAAGAGTCGAGGGGCATGAAAGGGAAGCAGTGGTTGGGAAAGGAGTGAGACAGGTTTGTAGCCTCTCCCCGATGTTATTCAATTTGTATATTGAGCAAGCAGTAAAGGACACAAAAGAAAAATTTGGAGTAGGTATTAAAATCCATGGAGAAGAAATAAAAACTTTGAGGTTCGCCGATGACATTGTAATTCTGTCAGAGACGGCAAAGGACTTGGAAGAGCAGTTGAACGGAATGGACAGTGTCTTGAAAAGAGGATATAAGATGAACATCAACAAAAGCAAAACGAGGATAATGGAATGTAGTCAAATTAAATCGGGTGATGCTCAGGGAATTAGATTAGGAAATGAGACACTTAAAGTAGTAAAGGAGTTTTGCTATTTAGGAAGTAAAATAACTGATGATGGTCGAAGTAGATAGAATATAAAATGTAGACTAGCAATGGCAAGGAAAGCGTTTCTCAAGAAGAGAAATTTGTTAACATCGAATATAGATTTATGTATCAGGAAGTCGTTTATGAAAGTATTTGTTTGGAGTGTAGCCATGTATGGAAGGGAAACATGGACGATAACTAGTTTAGAGTAGCATGGAGAGCTGCATCAAACCAGTCTCAAGACTGAAGACAGCAACAAAACAATACGTGGGGCCGACGTACGCCGCTGGTGGTCATTGAAGGCGCCGTAACAGCTGTACGATACGTGAATGCCATCCTCCGAACGATATTGGCGAGGCTGTCGTAGTCATGGACGAAAATCCGCGCCCCCATCGTGCATATCTTGTGGATGACTTCCTTCAGGATGACGACACCGCTCGATTAAAGAGGCCAGCATGTTCTCCAGACATGAACCCTGTCGAACATGCTTGGGATAGATTGAAAAGGGCTGTTTATAGACGATGTTAGCCACCAAACACTCTGAGGGATCTACGACGAATCGCCGTTGAGAAATGCGACAATCTGGACCAACAGTGCTTGATGAACTTGTGGATAGTATGGCACGATGAATACAGGCGTGCATCAATGCAAGACAACGTGCTACTGGGTATTAGAGGTACCGATGTGTACAGCAATCTGGACCAGTACCTCTGAAGGTCTCGCTGTATGGTGGTGCAACATGCAGTGTGTGATTTTAATGAGCAATATAAAGAGCGGAAATGATGTTTATGTTGATCTCCATTCCAATTTTCTGTACAGGTTCCGGAACTCTCAGAACTGAGGTGATGCAAACTTTTTTTTGATGTAAGTTTCATTTGACTTAAGTAAGTGATGGCACATCTATTACATAAGCAGGACATACTTCCAAGAGCGTAACAACACCAGAGTACGTGTGGTACGGCTTCTGACCAATCATCGCGTTTGGGTTTGTTTACGTCTGGTTTATTCTTCCGATACAGAGGGTATAGTGTAGGCGCAGCGCGAACGAATCACGGTCGCTAGGTGGCTGGCCCGAACCACCTGTTACTGTTCCTTTTGTTTACCAGTTGTCAGTGTGTCCCGGGTCTGCTGACGGTACACGTTGTTTTATTTGTGAGTGCGTTTCGTCTTTCAGCATGTCTTCCCAAAGAAAACGTGTTGCGTTATCATAAACTAAAAATTATAGGGCAATCAGATAAAGGAGTTATGGGTAAACAGTTGGCTGAGATGGACAGTGTTGGACAAGCAGCGGTTTCCGTCATTAAAAGGAGCAAACCTCCACTTTTAAACTTTGTGTTATTGCTTGAAAACGAAGATGGAAGTTCTTCAAGAAAAACAATGAAGGAAGCAACAAATAAAAATTTTTGAAGATGCTGTTTTCAAGCGGTTTTGGAGAAACTTTCTATGGGAAACCCAATTTCGGGTCAGATTCTTTGTGAAAAAGCTATAGTCTTAGCTCAGAAGCTTGGTTGTTCATCCTTTACAGCAAGTAAGGGGTGGCTAAGAAATTTTAAGTGGAGACACAGTGTCCTTGTATTAGATTCATGTGGTGAGAAGTTATCAGAAGACTCCAAAGCTGTAGAGGAGTTTACTGAAAAATTTAAAGTTGTAACAGATTCCTACGATCCTGAGCTTTGGTACAACGCTGGTAAAACCGGTCTTGTTTGCAAAGCTCAGCCTAAAACTACTTTAGCACCTAAGAGGGAGTGTAGTGCTAAACTATATAAAGATAGTAAAGACCGTGTTACGGTGCTTGCGTGTTAGAACTCTATAGGAAACCGTAAAACACCCCTTTCTGTTGATAGGGGAGTCTAAAAGCCCAAGAGCATTTCAAAATGTGAGAATGCTTCCCCTCTTTTATAAAAACCAACTCAAGGGTTGGATGACTGCAACATTGTTTATCGACTGGTACGACGAAATTTTCATCCCTGAAGTGAAAAAGCAACAAAAATCGCTTGGAAAAGAAGACAGTAAAGTGTTTTTGATTGTTTACAATACAAAAAAAAGCCCCCACCGGAGAATTGCTGGAAAGAGCGAATAGTCGGTTTACAACAATCTTTTTCCTGCCAAACGTCACCAGCTTGTTGCAATCACTGGAACAGTCTGTTATCGAAACCATGAAACGCCACTGTGGAAGGCAACTTTGGTAGAGAGCGAAGATGAAGAACATGTATTGGGTAAACACAAGATAATAAATTTGCAACATTGCCGTTACATGGTGGCGGAAGCTTTGAGTTGGTTAAGGCAGCGACATTAAATCGTATGTGAAACAAGTTGAAAGGTAAATCAACTGAAGAAGAGAAGGAAAAGGAAAAAGGAGCCCATGAAAGGAAAATGAAAAACACAGGAGAAGATGAGGATGGCGTCACTTGAGGTATTGAGAAACATTCTTTTAAAATTCCTTTATGTTCAGAAGCTAGTGCTGAAGATAGGTAGAATGAATGGTGTGTGATTCGTTAGGCCCTGGGTTTCAAATACTAAATGATGACGAACGTATTGAAAGTGTGAGAGAAGGTAACAAGAAGATGACAATGTTGAAGCTGAAGCAAATACGGAACCATCAGCTAGTGAAGCGTTTGCCGGCCTTGAAACTGCGTTGAAGTGGATGGAGGGTCAGCCTGAGTGTGACCACAAACAACTTCTCATTGTCAAGCGGATGCGCTACTTGGATGCCCGAAAACGGATGAAGACAGTCAAACAGTTTACTTTGTCCGAGACGTTCAGCAAGCAATGTCTTTCTGCATCTGTACTGCACAGTTTGCCATATAACATGTACATAAAAGTGTTGTATTTTCATTATAATTAATTAAAGCATCTTTTTCTTTAAACACATTTTTTCTCCCTTTTTCAACATACTGTAGTGTACATATAGTACGTAATTACTGTAATTAAAATACGTGGAGAGTCCAGTACCAGTTAATTTGGACAATTGGAGTTCTACGCTAACTTTGGCACAGTTAAAGGCAACGAGTAATAACTAGCTCTTCAGCAAATGAAATTCGTATCTATTATATCGTTGCCATTTATGCAAGAGATTTACCGGAATTATTAGGTGTTACAAATATTCCACCACATATTTCAAATATGCTTCCCAGTGGTAGACACCACGGTATTTCTGGCGACCGAGTTTGTTAAAGGCGTGAACATGGAGGATGATGTAAGTACTATGTCCTTTACTGCACTGCATCAGCCACGGCAAGCTACAGATATTTTTACTGTTGTAACGAGTGTTATAATTTCATTTCAAGCACCTATTTTAGTATAGTGTATGACCTATTTTAATGACAATAATTTCTGGTTGGAAACTGGGACCATTTAAAACAATGGTGGTGTTGTGTATTAATGGAAGATATCAAGTCCCATCACTTCGATAGGTCGCATTTTTTAAGTCTTTGTTTGACTTTTATTGGCTTAAATCGATTCACTCCCAGTTCAAGGTTAAAGTAACAATTGCTTAAAGACCAGTACTAACTTCAGTTTTAAGTAGCAGTTTCTTAAAGTAGTGCTTCAATGCGAAGTAGTTTAAAGCATGTAGCTTTCATTCAAGTTTAGAAGACACTAATCAGATTCAGGAAGAAATAAATAAAGTAACTGTTCTAAGTTGAGCGAACAATTTTCCTAAATTCGTCCCTTTGCTCTGATTTCTCTTATTTTATTGTGATGATCATTTCTCCCTGTTTAGGTGGATGCAAACAAAATATTTTCACAATCGGAGGAGAGTACAAAATTTTTTTTCAATGTGTTTATATTGTTGGTTTGGTTTCAAGTTGCAAGTTACGAAAGACTGCCAAAGTGGTGGCAAGGTCACGATGATTGGCGGGCGCTAATAAAAACTCGTAACGTTAAGACCATGTTAGAGCTCATTTTAGTTTCTTCCAGCTACGCTCAATGGAGCACGCTATCATGATTTCATACGGGATACTCTACCTGTGCTGCTAGAACACGTGGCTTTACAAGTCCGACACAACATGTGGTTCATGCACGATGGAGCTCCTGCACATTTCAGTCGACGTGTTCGTACGCTTCTGAACAACAGATTCGGTGACCGATGGATTGGTAGAGGCGGACCAATTCCATGGTCTCCACGCTCTCCTGACCTCAACCCCCTTTCATTTATGGGGGCATTTGAAAGCTCTTGTCTACGCAACCCCGGTACCAAATGTAGAGACTCTTCGTGCTCGTATTGTGGACGGCTGTGATACAATTCGCCATTCTCCAGGGCTGCATCAGCGCATCAGGGATTCCATGCGACGGAGGGTGGATGCATGCATCCTCGCTAACGGAGGACATTATGAACATTTCCTGCAACAAAGTGTTTGAAGTCACGCTGGTACGTTCTGTTGATGAGTGTTTCCATTCCATGATTAATGTGATTTGAAGAGAAGTAATAAAATAAGCTCTAACATAGAAAGTACGCGTTTCCGGACACATGTCCACATAACATAATTTCTTTCTTTGTGTGTGAGGAATGTTTCCTGAAAGTTTGGCCGTACCTTTTTGTAACGCCCTGTAGAACGCTATATTTGACGAATAAGAAACACGATGACCGTTTGTTGCAAGTAGTAAACCGTTTCTAAGGAGAATTGTTCGCAAGGTGAGTATTGATCCTTACCTAGGAGTTTATGCTGTCAGTTAGCTATTCATCTACATCTACACGATAACTCTCCAATTTACAATCAAGTGCCTGGAAGAGGGTCCATAGAACCACTTTCATGCTGTTTCTCTACCGTTCCAGTCTAGTACGGCGCTTGGAAAAAACAAGCACTTCAATTTTTCCGTGCTTGCTCTGATTTCTCTTATTTTATTATGATGACCATTTTTCCCTGGGTATATGAGCCCAAGAAAATATTTCCACAATCGGAGGACAAATTTGGTGACTGAAATTTCATTACGAGACCCTGTCACAACAAGAAATGCCCTTGTTTTAACGATTGATGCGCCGTTTGGAGTATCATGTCCGTGGCACTTTCCGTTATAATACAAAATGAGCTGCCCTTTTTTTGCACTTATTTGATGTTTTCCGTCTGTCCCATATGATGCGGATCCTACACCTTGCACCAATAGTCTAGAAGAGAGCGGACAAGCGTAGAAGATATCATCTACGATATATTCATGTAAGAAATGAAGTGCATGACTTACAACGACCCCCTAGACTGACCACTAAATGCTTCAGGCAAAGTAAAATTGTCTATTTGATTTTCGAAGAGTTACAAACGTGGTTCTGTAGCAGGAGTGCGCAGATTACGAAAACGTAGAGTTCAGTGTGCTAATGTTGTTGGTTTAACTGCAAGTCGCAAGTTACGAAAGATTGCCAAAGTGGTGTCAAGGTCAGGCTGATTTTCAGGCGTCACCAAAAACTCGTAACATAAGACGATTATAGAACGTTAAATTTCACGAACAGGAAAGAGGATGATAAGGTGGTTATACGTTGTTAGCAATCCATCACCCTCATCGTTGGTATATACGCACAAACTGGAGAATTTTGTTTTGCTACCGGCATGTCGCAAAGCCTGGGGACGCTCATAAAAATGTGTCTCCATGTCTTTGTTAAAGAGCCCCAGAAAAGTTAGGTCAATAAAATCGTGTTCAGACCGGAGTCCAAGCCTTAGCGACATCCCTGCTCATTCCGTGACGTCACCTGTTTTGATTCCGCAACCCGGGGCATTCAGTAAGCATCTGTCTTTGGCGGCACGCCAAAACAATATCTACCAGTGCGCTGCATTTTACTTCTCGCTGCCAGTATCAGAATCGGGATGGAAAAGCTCATGCTGGAGCTGGAAATTAACCGAGCAACGGCGGAATTCCAGTTGAACACAGACACGGCGGTGTCCCTGGTGAATGTGGACACATTCCGGTGTATTAGCTTCCAAAAATGGCAGCACCCATCTGCCCAGAGTGCTAACGTAGCAGACTGCGGAGTCAGATCGTAGCCCAAGATAAATATAAAAGGTAAATCTTGGACTACTATCAGCATTTTTGGCATAGATGCTTTTGCGCTTTTTGGTTTCCACATTCAAGACGAAGGGTTAGTTTCAATCGCAATTCTTCAAGGAATTTTACACATCATGTGTGCAATATAAGCAACTGTTTGAACCTGCATTACTTTGTGCCCACATATCCTTAAAGCAATCAGCAACTCTTAATTTCTATAGACCACATCCAGTTCCTTTTGACATATGCGATCAAGTTGAAGTTGAACTAGAAAGATTTCTAAGTATGAGAGTAATGCCTCAGTAGCGTACAGCCACTGGGCAACACCCATGGTAGTTGTTGAAAAGCCACTTACAATCTGTGACATTCAAAGTCTACCAATGATGCTCAACCTAAGGCATATACGTGTTCAATTCGCAGGCCAGAGGAAATGTTGGAAATACTGAGTAATGGTCATTATCCTTTCAAGGCAGATCTCGCTGACGCCCTTCTACAGATAGCTGTAGATGATCTACATCTATTCTCTGCATGCCATCTTACGATGTGTGTGTAGAGTACTTTGGTGAAGCGTACTTTGGAATAACACTGTTACTTCCCCCTTTTCCTGTTGCAGTCGCCAATGGTTCAGAGGAAGAATGACTGCTGCTAAGCCTCTGTGTGAGCTTGAATCTCACTAATTTTATCTTCAACTTTTCCAAGATCTACGCAGGAGGAAGCAATATATTTGTTGACTCTTCTTGGAATGTATGCTCTCGGAACTTTGACAGTAAACCATATCGTGATGCAGACGCCTCTCCTACAGTGTCTTATACTGTTGTTGGCTGAGCATCTCGGTGACACTTCTGTGCTTACTAAATGAAACTGAAACATAACGTGCTGCTCTTCTTTGAATCTGCTCTGTTTCCTCTATCAGTTCTATCTGGTACAATATCACAAACATACAAACAATTGCACAGGCAATCCTTAAAAGAGATGGGGAGGGGGGACAGGGCTGATGGGGTGGGAGAGAGGGAAACAGGGGAGAGAGGGGCAGATGGTCAGGGGCAGGTGGGGGGGGGGGGGGAGAGGAACAGATGATGCAGGGGAGAGGGGCAGATGGGATGGGGGAGAGGAACAAATGGGCAGGTGGGGGGAGAGGAGCAGATAGGGTGGGGGAGAGGGGCAGACAGGGGGGTGAGCAGCAGATGTGACAGGGGAGAGGAGCAGATGGGAGGGGGGGAGAGGGGCAGATGGGGGGAGAGTGGCAAGTGGGGGGGGGGAAGGAGCAGATGGGGCAGGGAAAAGGGGCAGATGAGAGGGACAGATGGAGGGAGAGAGGCAGGTTTGGGGGGGGGGGGGAAGAGGAGCAGACAGGGCAGAGGAGAGGGATAGACGTGGGTGGGTTCAAAATGGCTCTGAGCACTATGGGACTCAACTGCTGTGGTTATCAGTCCCCTAGAACTTAGAACTACTTAAACCTAACTAAACTAAGGACATCACATACATCCATGCCCGAGGCAGGATTCGAACCTGCGACCGTAGCAGTCGCACGGTTCCGGACTGCGCGCCTAGAACCGCGAGACCACCGCGGCCGGCTGACGTGGGTGGGGATAAGGGGCAGACTGTAGAGTAATATTTAATTACTGTTCGAATGAGCTTCTTTGTTGATGGCCTTTGTTTCCTGAGGATTCTGCCAGTGAATCTTAATGCGACATCTGTCTAACGTCTTTCCACTTCAGTTCGGTCCTAGGTATTTTATGCAAGTAACATCTTCCAGTGATTGTTCCAAAATAGGGTAATCATTCAGTAAAGGCTCTTCCTGTCGATGTATTCGTAATACACTATATTTCTTTGTATTGAGGTTCAATTGCCATTCACTGTACCCAGCGTCGATCCTCCGCAAGTCCTCCTGTACACCACTACAATTTCTTGATGTTATGACTTCTTTCTATACAAAAGCGTCATCCGCGAAAAGCCTCATGGAACTTGCAAACTTATGTACTAGGTAATTTATAGACGAACAAATTTTTAGTGATTAGTTTGCCATTCGACATGTATCGTTATAAAAGACTACGATTCGGGGTCACAAGCGCTCCCACAATATTTCCAAGTATCTTAACTCATCCCAGGTATCTCCAATTGTGTTAATTACACTACTGGCCATTAAAATTGCTACACCGAGAAGAAATGCAGATGATAAACGGGTATTCATTGAACAAATATATTATACTAGAACTGACATGTGATTACACTTTCACGCAATTTGGGTGCATAGATCCTGAGAAATCAGTACCCAGAACAACCACCTCTGGCAGTAATAACGGCCTTGATACGCCTGGGAATTGAGTCAAACAGAGCTTGGATGGCGTGTACAGGTACAGCTGCCCATGCAGCTTCAACACGATACCACAGTTCATCAAGAGTAGTGACTGGCGTATTGTGACGAGCCAGTTGCTCAGCCACCATTGACCAGACGTTTTCAATTGGTGAGAGATCTGGAGAATGTGCTGACCAGAGCAGCAGTCGAACATTTTCTGTATCCAGAAAGGCCTGTACAGGACTTGCAACATGCGGTCGCGCATTATCCTGCTGAAATGTAGGGTTTCCCAGGGATCGAATGAAGGGTAGAGCCATAGGTCGTAACACATCTGAAATGTGAGGTCCACAGTGCAAAGTGCCGTAAGTGCGAACAAAAGGTGACCGAGACGTGCAACCAATGGCATCCCATACCATCACGCTGGGTGATACGCCAGTATGGCTATCAGGAATACACGCTTCCAATGTGCGTTCACCGCAATGTCGCCAAACACGGATGCGACCATCATGATGCTGTAAACAGAACCTGGATTCATCCGAAAAAATGACGTATTGACATTCGTGCGTCCAGTACGTCGCTGAGTACACCATCCTAAGTGCTCCTGTCTGTGATGTAGCGTCAAGGGTAACCGCAGCCATGGTCTTCGAGCTGATAGTCCATGCTGCTGCAAACATCGTCGAACTATTCGTGCAGGTGGTTGTTGTCTTGGAAACGTCCCCATCTGTTGACTCAGGGATCGAGACGTAGCTGCACGATCCGTTACATCCATGTGGATAAGATGCCTGTCATCTCGACTGCCAGTGATACGAGGCCGCTGGGATCCAGCACGGCGTTCCGTATGACCCTCCTGAACCCACCGATTGCATATTCTGCTAACAGTCATTGGATCTCGACCAACGCGAGCAGCAATGTCGCGATACGATAAACCGCAATCGCGAAAGGCTACAATCCGACCTTTATCACAGTCAAAAACGTGATAGTATGCATTTCTCCTCCTTACACGAGGTATCACAACAACGTTTCACCAGGCAACGCCGGTCAACTGCTGTTTGTGTATGAGAAATCGGATGGAAACTCTCCTCATGTCAGCACGCTGTAGGTGTCACCACCGGCGCCAACTTTGTGGGAATGCTCTGAAAACTCTATCATTTGCATATCGCAACATCTTCTTGCTATCGGTTAAATTTCGCGTCTTCGTCGTGTAGCAATTTTAATGGCCAGTAATGTATTTAGACGATTTTAGTGTCTGGAGCCACGTGGAAAGAACGACTGCGTAATCTGGAGACGTTGTTTGAGTGGTTTCAAGCCCTTGACTTGCGTCGTTGACTTGGCATATGTCATTTCTTTGAACCAAGGATAAACAAATTATGGCATATGTTACTTAAAGAAGGGCTCACGTCCACACAGGGTCGTGTGGATGCAATTAGTAACTTACCAGCTTCTAAGGACGTCAAGTAACTGCAGTCGTTCTTGGGTAAGGTTAACTGTTATGTGAAATTAATTCCCAATACGGTCCAGATATCCCACCTGTTAAATCAATTATGTGTCAAAAGAGTTAAATTCGTCGATCAGAGGCGTGCCAGTAAAGGTTTTATTGCAACTTAAAATGTTCCTTAGGTCGGTGACTTTCTTTACAACGTTCAGCTTGCACAAACATTTGCCCCCAATGCATCAGAATGCGACAATGGTGCAGCAATGTCCCACAAATACGCAAACGGCATAGAGTAGCCCTTTCTATTTGCATCTAAAACATTAAATGTAGCGCAGCTACATTACTCAGAAGTGCCGAAATAGGCTTTGGGTGCGTACAAATTACATTTATATTGCTACGTATGTTTCAGCTGATCACCGATCATGATCCTCTCGTTTCACTATTCCGTCCCCACCTGTAACTTTCCGACAAGACGGTACCGTGACTGCAGTGGTGGGCGTTGCTCGTTAGTAGCTGTAACGAGATCCATTATTGACCCACCATACACCGTTCAAAGACAGATGCCCACTAGCGCTACGGCTCATACGCCGAGTTTGACAGGCACTAAAGTGCTGTGTTTTGCCTGAAGCACCAGTCAGTGAAACACTGTCGACGAATTTCTAATTACGGTGCACCAAGTAGCAACAGAAACAACCTGCGATTCCCTAGTCCACAGTGTGTTGCCTGCTGTATGGCAGGTTGTCCAGAGCCCTAGTGCACAGACCTAGAATGGCCCACATGTTTGTCGCTATGACACCAGCTTAACACAACTGATGGTATCTGATTGTCAGCCATAGATAAATCTGAATACCAGCTGGAACCTCTACCTACGCTTCCCCCGTGCGTGCTCCAGATCTTCGACACTGAACGTCGTGGAATGTGCAGAATGAAGGCAATAGGCACTGCCACGTGCACTGACTTGGTGTTGATGTCACCATAGAACCAACGGTGCGGATGTGCCATGTTGTGCCCACATAAGATCATCCCCAGCCCAAGAGTTTCAACCCTGGGCGTGCTCTGACGACCCCTCGCAAAAAGTACATGTTGGTTACACCAGACTACTCCGCCAAGTATTGTTCTTGCACTTCGTCAACACTCTATTTTCATTAGTGGCATGGATCTCAGCCACCACCACAGCAGTTACGATCCATGGTCCCTCCATCAAATTTGCAACAGAGGGGGCACCTCACACAGTGGTTCCCGACAACAGCTGTCAATTCAAGTTTCAAGACATCTGTAAAGGCATCAGTGTTGAGAAACTGACCACTGCCCCTTTTCATCCTGCATCCAATGCGGAAGCTGAGTGGATGATCAGAACATTCAAAATGCAGATTTACGCGATAATGACGACGGCCGACAACGGGGAAGCACTCAGTAGCTTCCTTGCAACTTATTGTATTGCTGCATGGGCATCCACAGAAGAATTCGCATCTTCGGATTGAACCCTGGGTGGGTCCAAGGGTCGTCGTCGGCGTGAGGGAGACTGTTGTTTGAGGATGTACATAGTCACGCATCGTGAACAGCTCTGTCCTCAATGTGTCGTGGCTCCCCCTCCTTCGCCTCGGCAGAAGACTGGGCATGACTCGCACAACGACGTTTGGTACAAGCCCGTCCACTACTTGCCTATCACTGCTACAACATCTGCCCTAATTTTAGGAGTCAGCATGGGGGCAAAAGCTATCAGCGATGGGAGGCGACGGAGCTGGAACCTCTTATACTCCTTAAGCCCCTTTCAACTCCCACGAAGAGATCTCTCACGTAACCATTGTCGAAATCTATACTATGTATAGTACCCCCTCACTTGCAGTTATGACCAAGCAGCATCTAAGAAATGAACCGGCAATTTCACAGACAGTGCTCACATTTGGCATGGCTATTACAGTGAGGGAAGACTGCAGGTGCATTTGGTGGGAATTCCAGCGCCGCTCTTTCCCCCTACAATATGAAATCAGCGTAGGCTGGACCATTTCCCTTTTTTTTGTCATCAGTCTACTGGCTGGTTTGATGCGGCCCGCCACGAATTCCTTTCCTGTGCTAACCTCTTCATCTCAGAGTAGCACTTGCAACCTACGTCCTCAATTATTTGCTTGACGTCTTCCAATCTCTGTTTTCCTCTACAGTTTTTGCCCTCTACAGTTCCCTCTAGTACCATGGAAGTCATTCCCCTGTGTCTTAGCAGATGTCCTATCATCCTGTCCCTTCTCCTTATCAGTGTTTTCCACATATTCCTTTCCTCTCCGATTCTGCGTAGAATCTCCTCATTCCTTACCTTATCAGTCCTCCTAATTTTCAACATTCGTCTATAACACCACATCTCAAATGCTTCGATTCTCTTCTGTTCCGGTTTTACCCCAAGTCAATGTTTCGCTACCATACAATGCTGTACTCCATACGTACATTCTCAGAAATTTCTTCCTCAAATTCAGGCCGGAATTTGATATTAGTAGACTTCTCTTGGCCAGAAATGCCTTTTTGCCATAGCGAGTCTGCTTTTGCTGTCTTCCTTGCTCCGTCCGTCATTGGTTATTTTACTGACTAGGTAGCAGAATTCCTTAACTTCATTGACTTCGTGACCATCAATCCTGATTTTAAGTTCCTCGTTGTTCTCATTTCTACTACTTTTCAGTACCTTCGTCTTCCTCCTATTTACTCTGAAACCATACTGTGTACTCATTAAACTGTTCATTCCGTTCAGCAGATCATTTCATTCTTCTTCACTTTCACTCAGGATAGCAATGTCATCAGCGAATCGTATCATTGATATCCTTTCACCTTGTATTCTAATTCCACTCCTGAACCTTTCTTTTATTTCCATCATTGCTTCCTCGATGTACAGATTGAAGAGTAGGGGCGAAAGGCTACAGCCTTGTCTTACACCCTTCTTAATACGAGCACTTCGTTCTTGATCGTCCACTCTTATTATTCCCTCTTGGTTGTTGTACATATTGTATATGACCCGTCTCTCCCCTATAGCTTACCCCTACTTTTTTCAGTATCTCGAACAGCTTGCACCATTTTATATTGTCGAACGCTTTTTCCAGGTCGACAAATCCTATGATCGTGTCTTGATTTTTCTTTAGCCTTGCTTCCATTATTAGCCGTAACGTCAGAATTGCCTCTGTTGTGTCTTTACTTTTCCTAAAGCCAAACTGATCGTCACCTAGCGCATTCTCAGTTTTCTTTTCCATTCTTCTGTATATTATTCTTGAAAGCCGTTTCGATGCATGAGCTGTTAAGCTGATTGTGCGATAATTCTCGCACTTGTCAGCTCTTGCCGTCTTCGGAATTGTGTGGATGATGCTTTTCCGAAAGTCAGATGGTATGTCGCCAGACTCATATATTCTACACACCAACGTCAATAGTCGTTTTGTTGCCACTTCCCCTAATGATTTTAGAAATTATGATGGAATGTTATCTATCTCTTCTGCCTTATTTGACCGTAAGTCCTCCAAAGCTCTTTTAAATTCCGATTCTAATACTGGATCCCCTATCTCTTGTAAATCGACTCCTGTTTCTTCTTCTATCACATCAGACAAATCTTCACCCTCATAGAGGCTTTCAATGTATTCCTTCCACCTATCTGCTCTCTCCTCTGTATTTAACAGTGGAATCCCCGTTGCACTCTTAATGTTACCACCGTTGCTTGTAATGTCACCAAAGGTTGTTTTGACTTTCCTGTATGCTGAGTCTGTCCTTCCGACAAACATATCTTTTTCGATGTCTTCACATTTTTTCTGCAGACATTTCGTCTTAGCTTCCCTGCACTTCCTATTTATTTCATTTCTCAGCGACTTGTATTTCTGTATTCCTGATTTTCCCGGAACATGTTTGTACTTCCTCCTTTCATCAATCAACTGAAGTATTTCTTCTGTTACCCATGGTTTCTTCGCAGCTACCTTCTTTGTACCTATGTTTTCGTTCCCAACTTCTGTGATGGCCCTTTTTAGAGATGTCCATTCCTCTTCAACTGTACTACCTACTGCGCTATTCCTTATTGCTGTATGCATAGAGTTAGAGAACTTCAAACATATCTCATCATTCCTTAGAACTTCCGTATCCCAATTCTTTGCGTATTGATTCTTCCTGACTAATGTCTTGAACTTCAGCTTACTCTTCATCACTACTATATTCTGATCTGAGTCTATATCTGCTCCTGGGTACGCCTTACAATCCAATATCTGATTTCGGAATCTCTGTCTGAGCATGATGTAATCTAATGGAAATTTTCCCATATCTCCCGACCTTTTCCAAGTATACCTCCTCCTCTTGTGATTCTTACTAGCTGAAACTTGTTACAAAACTCAATTAGTCTTTCTCCTCTTTCATTCCTTGTCCAAAGCTCATATTCTCCGGTAACCTTTTCTTCTACTCCTTCCCCTACAACTGCATTCCAGTCACCCATGACTATTAGATTTTCGTCCCCCTTTAAATACTGCATTACCCTTTCAATATCCTAATACACTTTCTCTATCTGTTCATCTTCAGCTTGCGACGTCGGCATGTATACCTGAACTACCGTAGTTGGTGTTGGTCTGCTGTCGATTCGATTTAGAACAACCCGGTCACTGAACTGTTCACAGTAACACACTCTCTGCCCTACCTTCCTATTCATAACGAATCCTACACCTGTTATACCATTTTCTGCTGCTGTTGATATTACTCGATACTCCAGAAATCCTTGTCTTCCTTCCACTTCACTTCACTGACTCCTACTATATCTAGATTGAGCCTTTGCATTTCCCTTGTCAGATTTTCTAGTTTCCCTACCACGTTCAAGCTTCTGACATTCCACGCCCCGACTCGTAGAACGTTATCCTTTCGTTGATTATTCAATCCTTTTCTCATGGTAATCTCCCCCTTGGCAGTCCCCTCCCGGAGATCCGAATGGGGGACTATTCCGGAATCTTTTGCCAATGGAGAGATCATCATGACACTTCTTCAACTACAGGCCACATGTCCTGTGGATACACGTTACGTGTCTTTAATGCAGTGGTTTCCATTGCCTTCTGCATCCTCATGTCGTTGATCATTGCTGATTCTTCCGCCTTTAGGAGCAATTTCCCACCCCTAGGACAAGAGAGTGCCCTGAACCTCTATCCGCTCCTCCGCCCTCTTTGACAAGGCCGTTGGCAGAGTGAGGCTGATTTCTTATGCCTGAAGTCTTTCGACTGCCAATGCTGATTATTTATCAAAATTTAGGCAGTGGCGGGGATCGAACCCGGGGCTGAAGACGTTTTGATTATGAATCAAAGACGCTACCCCTAGACCACGGGTACTCCCTACAGGTCCATTAAAGGGGAGGAAGGTTTCGTCTCTCCAACACACTGGATATCGATGTGGAGGAAACGTCAGGGATACTCTGGTCTCATACAAGCTAGAACTGGCTCCTGGAGAGGCTGCTGCCACCAATCGCCTGTACACATGCACGTCCCATGGTTGTTTGGTTGATCTGGGGGAGGGGACCGAACAGCGAGGTCATCGATCCCATCGGATTAGGGAAGGAAGTCGGCTGTGCCCTTTCAGAGGATCCATTCCGGTATTTGCGCAAAGCGATTTAGGGAAATCGCAGAAAATCTAAATTAGGATTGCCGGACGCGGGTTTGAACAGTCGTCCTCCCGAATGCGAGTCCAGTGCGCTAACCACTGCGCCACCTCGCTCGTTCATCCCCTGGCTCGAGCGTGTCTGCATGCACCATGGCCATGCAGTTGTGTAGCACTTCTTGCTATTCTTTGGGGCCTTTGATATGTGTCACTGACAATGCTGTTATTGACCTTGTCCTCATGATTTGGATTCGGATCGCACCCTAGATTGTCTCACATACCTATGACTACATTAGCTAAGTTCTGGACTTTATTTTGGGCTAGTCATTCACTTTGTGAACTGTGCTCTCATCGATCACAGGAGTCGCCTGTTTAAACCACCTGTTTCTGCATAACTTCAAGTGTGAGTGATCACAAACCGATTCTACTTACACAGAGCAGGATAGAAAAAGTACGGTCAAGTGGATTATATTCTATGTACACCGTTTTCAGGTGTTTCACTTTTTCGTGCATGATTGACCCACGCCAGCACATCTCTGCCAATCGATATTGGAGAGGCTCTCCGCAAGTGCGCTGTGGCACTTGTTATCTCTGGCCGAGACAGAAGTGAAGCAGCGTTGGTTGGTGTGTTTGCTCAGTCACGGAGCTGTCTGCGGACGAGGAAGGGAAAACACGAATCGCTGGAGTGCCTTGGGTAGCAGCCACCATCTACATCTGCATCTACATGACTACTCTGCAATTCACATTTAAGTGCTTGGCAGAGGGTTCATCGAACCACAATCATACTATCTCTCTACCATTCCACTCCGTAACAGCGCGCGGGAAAAACGAACACCTAAACCTTTCTGTTCGAGCTCTGATTTCTCGTATTTTATTTTGATGATCATTCCTACCTATGTAGGTTGGGCTCAACAAAATATTTTCGCATTCGGAAGAGAAAGTTGGTGACTGAAATTTCGTAAAAAGTTCTCGCAGCTACGAAAAACGTCTTTGCTGGAATGACTTCCATCCCAATTCGCGTATCATATCTGCCAAACTCTCTCCCCTATTACGTGATAATACAAAACGAGCTGCCATTTTTTGCACCCTTTCGATGTCCGCCGTCAATCCTACCTGTCTCTTTAGTGGACTTGTTGCATCTTTTAAGTGTCCTGCCAATGAAACGCAACCTTTGGCTCGCCTTCCTCACAATATTATCTATGTGGTCTTTTCAACTGAAGTTGTTCGTAATTTTAACACCTAGGTACTTAGTTGAATTGAGAGCCTTGAGGAGTGTACTATTTATCGAGCAATCGAATTCCAACGGATTTCTTTGGGAACTCATGTGGATCACCTCACACTTTTCGTTATTTAGTGTCAACTGCCACCTGCCACACCAAACAGAAATCATTTCTGAATCGTTTTGCAACTGATACTGGTCTTCGGATGACCCTACTAGACGGTAAATTACAGCATCATCTGCGAACAACCTAAAAGAACTGCTCAGATTGTCACCCAGGTCATTTATACAGATCAGGAACAGCAGAGGTCCCAGGACGCTTCCCTGGGGAACACCTGATATCACTTCAGTTTTACTCGATGATTTGCCGTCTATTACTACGAACTGCGACCTTCCCGACAGGAAATCACGAATCCAGTCGCGCAACTGAGACGATACCCCATAGGCCCGCAGCTTGATTAGAAGTGTATTAGAGTTGGAGCTGCTACCGTTGAGCACGGAAGGCAGACCTGAGCTGTGTGTAGGCTGCATGTTTGTGTGCCACGTTTTCGATGTCGTGCATGGAGGACGGCGCCCGCATGGATGTCGTGGAGTAATGAGCACCTGGTGTAGACTAATGGTCTTTCATTACCTCAGTGCCGTGTATGGAATACGGCACCCAGCAACTAGTGTAACCTGTCGGCTTGCCATTTTCTCGCTTCTGTGTGTGTGTGTGTGTGTGTGTGTGTGTGTGTGTGTGTGTGTGTGCAATACATCTGGGGCTGCTAGAGGTTGATCATGTGTGTGATGAACGTTGTTCTGTCGGGTTTCTTAGGGTATTTTGATGTCTTACGTCATGTTCGTACCGTTTTTTGAGTTAGTATTGCCTGCCGTACGTGAGCTAGTGTCTTTGTTAAACCGTACGTCTCCGTTCAGTGGTCTCTCATACTGCTGAGAAGGTCTATTATGCGATGTCAAGCTTCTCTGTCGTTCGCTCCCATTTCCTAAAACTAGTGTTAAATGTCAGTCGTCGTTTGTTTACCTTGTAAGTAGGCTGTTTATGTTTTCTTATTGGTAACGCCACGTAGCGCTCTGTATGAAAATCGCTGCCTGTGCTGTGTGCAGTCTGTGGCTGGTTTGCATTGTTGTCTGCCATTGTAGTGTTGGGCAGCGGCAGCTGGATGTGAACAGCGCGTAGCGTTGTGCAGTTGGAGGTGAGCCGCCAGCAGTGGTGGACATGGGGAGAGAGATGGCGGAGTTTTGAAATTTGTAAGAACTGATGTCATGAACTGATATATATATTATGATTATTAAGGCAAATACATTGTTTATTCTCTATCAAAATTTTTCATTTGCTAACTATCCCTATCAGTAGTTAGTGCCTTCCGTAGTTTGAATCTTTTATTTAGCTGGCAGTAGTGGCGCTCGCTGTATTGCAGTAGTTCGAGTAACCAAGATTTTTGTGAGGTAAGTGATTTGTGAAACGTATAGGTTAGTGTTAGTCAGGCCCATTCTTTTGTAGGGATTTTTGAAAGTCAGATTGCGTTGCGCTAAAAATATTGTGTGTCAGTTTAAGCACAGCCTTGTATAATTTTTCTAAGGGGACGTTTCAACTTATATCTGTAGCCGTTTGTTTTAAGTGGTGCAAAGGACTGTCATGTTTTATGCTCACAAGGACTGTCATGTTTTATTGAGATGTTTAGCTGCTATTCCAGCACCTTTCAGTATTTATTACGCTGGTAGTGCAGAGGTTGTGTATCAGATGATTTTGTAAAGTTTAGTGCGCCATATTTCTGTGTGTACTGATGTACGTGCCCTCTATGTTCTTTTGAGTAGAGTTTTTGCCTGAATATTTATTTTAAATAATTTGCTGATTGCTAGTAAATGTCTTTCACAATTCACAAGGAAAGGAACCTCTGGTTGCAAGTTTCTGTTATTGTATATTTAGATATTCGTCATAATATTTGCAGTTTTAATATTTATCTTTAGCACTCAGTTTGTTATGCCCTTTTGTGAATCATTGTGTTTTAATAATATACTATGCATACCAGGTAAGGTAAGAAATTAGAAGGTTCTTCGGAGAATCGTCGAGGAACGGAATGTACGTTAAACATTGATAAGAAGAAGGGAGGGGATATTAGGAATTACGGGCTGCATCAAACCGGTTAAAAGACTGGTGGTAAAGAAAAAAAGTGTGCCTTTGCTTTTTTTTTAAGGCGATGTGCATGAGAGTTTACAGGTATGCTTTTAATAATTTTCGCAACAAAACTGTCTCGAAGTCCGGCACAAAACCCAAAGAGTTTCTCGTCATACATAAAGCACACCAGTGGTAAGACGTAATCAATACCTCCACTGCGCGATAACAACGGTGAAGTCACTGATGACAGTACCGCAAAAGCAGTTTCCTATACTCCTTCACCAAAGAAGACGAAGTAAATATTCCTTAATCCCAGTCAAGAACAACTGCCAAGATGAGAAACATAGAAGTAGATATCCTAGGTGTAGCAAAGCAGCTTAAATCACTTAATAAAGGCAAGGCCTGCGTTCCAGATTACATAACAGTCAGGCTCCTTTCCGAATATGCTGATGCAATAGCTCCATATTCAGCAATTACATGCAACCGCTCGCTCATAGGAAGATCCGTAGCTAAAGACTGGAAAATTGCTAAAGTCACGCCAATATCCAAAAAGAGAAATAGGAGTAATCCGCTAAATTACAGGCCCATATAACTAATGTAGATTTGCTGTATTGTTTTGGAACATAACGTCTTCGAACATTAAGAGTTACCTCCAATAAAAATATTTATTGACACATAGCACGGATTCAGAAAATATCGTTCTTGTGAAATACAACTTGCTGTTTATACTCATGAAGTAATGAGTGCTATCGCCAGGGGATGTCAAACTGATTCCATATTTTTAGGTTTCCAGAAGGCTTTCGACACCGTTCCTCACAAGCGTCTTCTAACCAAACTGTGTGCCTATGGAATATCGCCTCAGCTGTGCCATTGGATTCATGATTTCCTGTCAGAAAGGTCACAGTTCATAGTAATAGACGGAAAGTCATCAACTAAAACAGATGTAATATCCGGGGTTCCACAAGAAAGTGTTACAGGCCCTCTATTGTACCTGATCTATATCAACGACATAGGAGGCAATCTGAGTAGTCGTCTGCGATTGGTTGCAGATGATGCTATCATTTACCATTTTGTAAAGTCATCAGATGATCAAAACGAATTGCAAAATGATTCAGGTAAGATATCTGTATGGTGCAAAAAATGACTATTGACCCTGAATAAAGAAAAGTGTGAAGTTATTCACATGAGTACTAAAAGAAATCCACTGAATTTCGATTAAGCGGTAAGTCACCCAGATCTGAAGGCTGTAAATTCAACTAAATACTTAGGGATTAGAATTACAAATAACCTTAATTGAAACGAACACATAGATAATGTTGTGGCTAGAGCAAACCAAAGACTGCGATTCATCGGCAGAACACTTAGGAGGTGCAACATGTCCACTAAAGAGACTGCTTACTCCACGCTTGTCCGCCCTATTCTGGAGCATTGTTGTGCGGTGAGGGATCCGCATCAGGTGGGACCTACGACTGACATCGAAAAAGTTCAAAGAAGGGCAGCTCGTTTTGTATTATCGCGAAATAGGGGAGGTAGTGCTACAGACATGATACGTGAATTGGAGTGGCAATCATTAAAACATAGGCTTTTTTGTAGTGACGGGATCTTCTCAGGGAATTTCAAAGACCAATTTTCTCCTCCGATTGCGAAAAAACTTCTGTTGGCACCCACCTACAGGGGGAGAAATGATCATCATGATAAAATAAGAGAAATCAGGGCTCGCACAGAAAAATTTGTGCTCGTTTTTTTCGCGCGCATTTCTAAAGTGGAACGGTTGAGAGACAGCTTGAAGGTGGTTCACTGAACCTCTGCCAGGCACTTTATTGTGAATAGCAAAGTAATGACGTAGATGTAGATATTTTTCTACCAGTTGTGAGGCCAAATGTGATCAGATATATTTCTAGATGAGAGTGTTGTTATCAGGGAGATTCATATCGCTTTTACAGAGCCGTACGAATTTCGGATTTGATTTCTATCAATAAATGATGAACTGAAATCTGTTCAGTAAAACCGTCAACAGTTTCCACTCGTCCACTCTCACGTTCCTTGCCGTTACAGTGATGTTTCAGATGTTTAGCTATCTGAATCTAATGCTATGTTTTTGTTGTTATAGGACAACATAGTTTGAAATAAAATGAATAAGTGAAGTCCCCTGACGTTTCAGTGGTCCGGTCTTTGACCTCCTCCTCCTTCCCGTTCTTCCCCTCCCCTACGCCCCACACGATATCGGATTACAAGCAGCGGCATCTCATGTCCACATTCCGTAGCACACTGCGACCACGTCTGGAATTTATCTCAAGATATTGGTAGACTGCTTTACGACCCCGTCTTTCCTTGCTTTCAGGATGAATTCTTCCATCCATAAATTCGTAATGAGTAGGTTTGCATCTAATGTTCAGCGCATTATTACGGAACAAAATAATTGACAACTGTGTTTTCATTCGGCATATGATTTACTCGTATTACCACTTATCTACAGCATTAAAAACTATAAACTGCTGAAACTGGTTCAGTAACCTGAAACAGATCCATTACTAACTATACGTTGTTGAGGAGATTTTTCGATCGCGGTGTTGTAGCACTTGGTGGTATCAACATCCACATATACAGGAGAATGTGGGTCAGGATGGTAAGCTAACATTAAACTGACCACATATCAATTAAAATGACAACGAAAGGTTAAAAAAATTCAGGGTGACGTTTACACAATGAAACGGAGAAATCTGCTATAAAGGAACATAAACGAACACTATAAAAATAGGTCCATTGCATCCCAGGTCTGGGGTAGAAAACGCATCCCATTCGTAACTCTAAATAGTGTAAGAGCTGAGCGTTTTTTTGTGAAAATGAAACACTAATTTTGTATTGAAAAGTAAAAACATTTTATTCAAAGTATTGACCATTGGTTCAAATGGCACTGAGCACTATGGGACTTAACACATCAGGTCATCAGTCCCCTAGAACTTAGAACTACTTAAACCTAACTAATCTATGGGCATCACACACATCCATGCCCGAGGCAGGCTTCGAACCTGCGACCGTAGCGGTCGCGCGGTTCCAGGCTGAAGCGCCTAGAACGATTCGGCCACAGGCGGCCGGCACTGACCCTTGCTTTCTATACATTTTGACCACCTTTCTGGCAATTTGTGGACACCACGCCAATAGAAATGTTCGTCTTTCGAAGCAAATCAATCAGACACCCAATTTTCTACTTCTTGGTTGGAATCGAAGTGTTACTCATCCGATGCGTGTCCCATTGATGAAAAGAAATGGTAGTCGGAAGGGACCAAGTCTGTTGAATACGGCGGGTGGGGTAGCAGCTCCCAACCAAGTGCTCTGATTGCATCCTGAACCAGTTTTGCTTTGTGTGCAGGTGCATTGTCGATTAAAAAAATTACTTTCCCATGTCTTCTGGCCCATTCTAGTCTTTTTTAGATCAACGCATAGTTCACATTGATCATTTGATCTCTGTAGCGATTAGTATTCAGTTTCACTGGGTTTTAAAAGCTCATGATAAACGACACCTTCCTGATCCCACCAAACACCGAGCGTTGTCTTCTTGCCGAATCGATCTGGTTTTGCAGTCGATGTGTGGTTGTCCCGGATTAACCCATAATTTTTCCCGTTCAGGATTCTTAAATAAATTCATTTTTCATCGCCAGTAACAATTAGATGCAAAGTTGATTTTCTTTCATGTCTTTGAAGCAAAATTGGAAAAATGGTTTTTCGGTTTTCCATCTGTCTTTCATTCAATTCATGTGGCACCAATTTTCCACACTTTTGGATCTTTCCCATGAAACCTTCCCGTCTAATATTGGATGAACGTTTGCTTGCTGACTGAACGCTGCGTCTCTTAAAATCTTTTAACTGCTGCTCTGTCAAGACTACCTGCTGATTATTACGACGAAACATGAAATGTGTTGTCGCCGTGGCCCTCAGTCGTTACCTGAAATTATTAAGACTGATTCTTACCTTTAATTATTTATACTGGATCGCCATCTGACTGCTACAGCAAACTGTGGAATGAATATATTTACTTCTCTTTAACATAATTATAAGCTGCTGGTGGAGTTTCATAATACTTTGTGACTGGAATTCTTTAAGTTGAAGTTAATTTAGATTTGATAAAAGCTGAACCTCAGTTTAGACTTTTCTTTTAAGATAACAATAAATTCCGTAAAGCATTTACGTGAATGATTTTGGGATAGAAAATTCTTAATGCATTTAGTCTGGTAGAAGTTAACTATATTCTGAGAACGATCTTGACAAACAATTACAAGGGGTATAGTTCTTTACAAAAATTCTTAAAAACTAGCATTGCGCTACATATAGCGAGTGGCTGGCGAGCACACCGCTTCTTTCAAAGTGTTAATTCAAGAACTATGCCCCTTGTAATTGTTTGTCAAGATCGTTCTCAGAATATAGTTATGTAATTTTGATGGAAAATTAGGTATGTAGCGCAACGCTACTTTTTAAGAATTTTTGTAAAGAACTATACCCCTTGTAATTGTTTGTCAAGATCGTTCTCAGAATATAGTTAACTTCTACCAGATTAAATGCATTAAGAATTTTCTATCCCAAAATCATTCACGTAAATGCTTTACGGAATTTATTGTTATCTTAAAAGAAAAGTCTAAACTGAGGTTCAGCTTTTATCAAATCTAAATTAACTTCAACTTAAAGAATTCCAGTCACAAAGTATTATGAAACTCCACCAGCAGCTTATAATTATGTTAAAGAGAAGTAAGTATATTCATTCCACAGTTTGCTGTAGCAGTCAGATGGCGATCCAGTATAAATAATTAAAGGTAAGAATCAGTCTTAATAATTTCAGGTAACGACTGAGGGCCACGGCGACAACACATTTTATGTTTCGTCGTAATAATCAGCAGGTAGTCTTGACAGAGCAGCAGTTAAAAGATTTTAAGAGACGCAGCGTTCAGTCAGCAAGCAAACGTTCATCCAATATTAGACGGGAAGGTTTCACCCATAGCTTTCAAACGGTCAGAAATTGTTTGTTGTGTAACATTTAGCATTGCTGCCATTTTCTTCTGACTCAAAGTATCATCCTCATCCAATATTGCTTGCAATTCGGCGTCTTCGAATTTTTTGGTGGTCTTCCACGTTCTTCATTTATTACAACAAAATCATTATTTCTGAACCGTTGAAACCATCTTTTGCATGTTGCGTGTGATAGAGCATGATCACCATATGCCTCGACAAGCGTTCGATGAGACTCTGCAGCAATTTTTTTCAAGTGAAAACAATAAATTAATGCAATCCGCAAATCATCACTTTCTGGTACAAAATTGCATATTGTTAACACGATGAAAACATATGATGTTGTTTGTTCCATGACTTGATGTATACTAAATATCTTTGAGAGATGTCATAACAACCAAACGGGCCGGGCGCGGTGGTCTCGCGGTTAAGGCGCTCAGTCCGGAACCGCGTGACTGCTACGGTCGCAGGTTCGAATCCTGCCTCGGGCATGGATGTGTGTGATGTTCTTAGGTTAGTTAGGTTTAAGTAGTTCTAAGTTCTAGGGGACTGATGACCACAGATGTTAAGTCCCATAGTGCTCAGAGCCATTTGAACCATTCTTTCGAACCAACCAAACAAAAAAAGTTAAGGCTCGTTCACAACAAATATTCCCTATCGACACATTTGTATCTTAACGCTCATTTCCTACCGGTCCACCTGGTATTACTAATACAGATTACCTAACAAGTTTCAGTTAAAAATATAATCACATTTCCTAAAATAGATGAAAACACAATCAGCTTATGAGTTTACAAGTGCTAGAATGTTAGTAACTTTGGGCACAAAATTCACAGACGTGTTCAGTGTTATCGTTATCACTGCCCGTTACTGTACAGCAGTTGTGTGCCAATTTATGACACGAAACGCAAGCAACCCAGTCTTCGGTCGACAAGGAACATAACTCGTTGCAATACAGAAACTCATAGTCAGTCCCAGCTGCTCCACTTTCGCCGTCTGTTTAATTTTTACTTGAATTTTTCATGTTCCTTTTCCTTTTCTCGTTGATGAATTTCTCTTCGGTTTTTGCATCGAACTCCTGCTCTTTTTGGGTAGGACTTTCAACAGCTGTCCGAAGTACATTCTTGTAGGGAGACGAAGTCAGAATCACAGCACGACATTTCTTTTGTTTTTGTACCACTCCTTACTTTCGCATCCACTTTTGGAATGGCAGCATGGGTAAATGATGTGTAAATTGAAGAGGGAGCACTTTCTGCAACGGGCCTACTTCTATCGGATGCAGTCTGTTTCGGCAAATTGTCAGAGAAAGGAGTCGCTGACAGGAGTCTATGACAGGGTCAGACGAAGTTGATAGGCTTGGTGTCTCTTCTTCCATAGGTCGATCAATTGGTGCTAACGATAAGAGGTGTGCATCAACAATCCTGTAGCCTCATATACTTTGACAGTAGATCTTACGGTCGCAGCGTTTAGAAATCGTGATAGAAAAGCTGACTACTTGCCATAGAAGCCCGCATCTCGTGGTCGTACGGTAGCGTTCTCGCTTCCCACGCCCTGGTTCCTGGGTTCGATTCCCGGCGGGGTCAGGGATTTTCTCTGCCTTGTGATGGCTGGGTGTTGTGTGATGTCCTTAGGTTAGTTAGGTTTAAGTAGTTTTAAGTTCTAGGGGGCTGATGACCATAGATGTTCAGTCCCATAGTGCTCAGAGCCATTTGAACCATTTGCCATAGAAAGGTAACTCATTCAGGATGTGTTATGAGCCACTTTCGAATCACTCGCCTTTAGTATGAACTAAGAGCCTTCTTCAGGGGTACATAAAGAGACTGCAGTCTATGAGGAGAATGGGGCGGAAGACACGTTGTTCTCTCGCCAAGCGAGTGACACCGAAATTGCTTGTGTGCGTTTACCACTTGGTAAAAATCTCCGTGTTCACTCAGCCTGTTTCACTGCATTTTGCCCAACCACCTGCAGTAAGACGCAACTAGAACTTCCTGTGAATCCAACTTCTGGAGACGATCAGCGTAGGAGGCAAGTAGGCGCTGGCAGCTGAAACCCATATTGCTGCTGTTACGGTTTCCCGTTTCCCTTATGAGGTAAGAACGCGTACCTGACTCTTTCCTCGTGGAGAAATAACCATCGAGTGCCCCTTTGTGTTGCCACATAGCCCTGTCTCGTCGCAATTATAAATGCGATCTGTACTTGTCAGCAACCCCTACCAAAAGCTCAAGAAACTTGAAAACGCTTGCACGATTGAAGCCCATTGCCCGAGCACCAGAGCAAGCCTTCAGCTAGCACGTCTGAGTATTAGTCATGTTCGGATGCCTCAGAAGAAACTGAGTCATCCAATCTTCACCAGCAATTTTCAATTCCCTATCAAACGAGTGCTTGTTTGTTTTTTCTCTACAAATTGAAAATCTAAAGCTCTTATTTACGTCACTGTGATTCAAAACAATCTGCCTGCGTCTTTTAAATAAATGACAAGCTAAACTTGCCACATTCGAGAAAAAACAAAATTTTCCCTTCGACTTGTCAATATGCAAAGTTTATTCTAAAATGTTCTTTGAAGGGCTGTTTTAGGAATGTTGGAATAGTTAATGACTCTCCTAAATTCCCTTTCGTTTTTCACAGCAGCCACTGCTTTTGCCTTGTTTTCTGTAGACCAGTTTTGATTACTAGTTTTGCTTTGTATCTTCTAACCATCTATGGAAAAAGAACTGCTACTAGCAACAATATGAAAATCCTCAAAATGCAGTATTGTATCTTAGAAATGTTAGAATAAATACGAATTCTAAAAATTAAACACTAGACAATAGTCGTACTCTACGTGGAGGCAGAACAGAGCCTCGGTCCGTTCCGCCCCAGTAAGTTCTGCGTCCACATGAGATTACATAGTTCAGAACCCATAAAGCTCTTTTGAAAAATAAACGCACTGAAATAAAGGGCCTAGCATGCGTTTTGAGATTTTAAGGAAGAGGGAACAAGAATGAGATTTTCACTCTGCAGCGGAGTGTGCGCTGATATGAAACTTCCTGGCAGATTAAAACTGTGTGCCCGACCGAGACTCGAACTCGGGACCTTTGCCTTTCGCGGGCAAGTGCTCTACCATCTGAGCTACCGAAGCACACCTCACGCCCGGTACTCACAGCTTTACTTCTGCCAGTATCTCGTCTCCTACCTTCCAAACTTTACAGAAGCTCTTCTGCGAAACTTGCAGAACTAGCACTCCTGAAAGAAAGGATATAGCGGAGACATGGCTTAGCCACAGCCTGGGGGATGTTTCCAGAATGAGATTTTCACTCTGCAGCGGAGTGTGCGCTGATATGAAACTTCCTGGCAGATTAAAACTGTGTGCCCGACCGAGACTCGAACTCGGGACCTTTGCCTTTCGCGGGCAAGTGCTCTACCATCTGAGCTACCGAAGCACGACTCACGCCCGGTAAAGTTTGGAAGGTAGGAGACGAGATACTGGCAGAAGTAAAGCTGTGAGTACCGGGCGTGAGTCGTGCTTCGGTAGCTCAGATGGTAGAGCACTTGCCCGCGAAAGGCAAAGGTCCCGAGTTCGAGTCTCGGTCGGGCACACAGTTTTAATCTGCCAGGAAGTTTCATATCAGCGCACACTCCGCTGCAGAGTGAAAATCTCATTCTGGAAACATCCCCCAGGCTGTGGCTAAGCCATGTCTCCGCTATATCCTTTCTTTCAGGAGTGCTAGTTCTGCAAGTTTCGCAGAAGAGCTTCTGTAAAGTTTGGAAGGTAGGAGACGAGATACTGGCAGAAGTAAAGCTGTGAATACCGGGCGTGAGTCGTGCTTCGGTAGCTCAGATGGTAGAGCACTTGCCTGCGAAAGGCAAAGGTCCCGAGTTCGAGTCTCGGTCGGGCACACAGTTTTAGTCTGCCAGGAAGTTTCATATCAGCGCACACTCCGCTGCAGAGTGAAAATCTCATTCTGGAAACATCCCCCAGGCTGTGGCTAAGCCATGTCTCCGCTATATCCTTTCTTTCAGGAGTGCTAGTTCTGCAAGTTTCGCAGAAGAGCTTCTGTAAAGTTTGGAAGGTAGGAGACGAGATACTGGCAGAAGTAAAGCTGTGAGTACCGGGCGTGAGTCGTGCTTCGGTAGCTCAGATGGTAGAGCACTTGCCTGCGAAAGGCAAAGGTCCCGAGTTCGAGTCTCGGTCGGGCACACAGTTTTAATCTGCCAGGAAGTTTCATATCAGCGCACACTCCGCTGCAGATTGAAAATCTCATTCTGGAAACATCCCCCAGGCTGTGGCTAAGCCATGTCTCCGCTATATCCTTTCTTTCAGGAGTGCTAGTTCTGCAAGTTTCGCAGAAGAGCTTCTGTAAAGTTTGGAAGGTAGGAGACGAGATACTGGCAGAAGTAAAGCTGTGAGTACCGGGCGTGAGTCGTGCTTCGGTAGCTCAGATGGTAGAGCACTTGCCCGCGAAAGGCAAAGGTCTCGAGTTCGAGTCTCGGTCGGGCACACAGTTTTAGTCTGCCAGGAAGTTTCATATCAGCGCACACTCCGCTGCAGAGTGAAAATCTCATTCTGGAAACATCCCCCAGGCTGTGGCTAAGCCATGTCTCCGCTATATCCTTTCTTTCAGGAGTGCTATTTCTGCAAGTTTCGCAGAAGAGCTTCTGTAAAGTGTGGAAGGTAGGAGACGAGATACTGGCAGAAGTAAAGCTGTGAGTACCGGGCGTGAGTCGTGCTTCGGTAGCTCAGATGGTAGAGCACTTGCCCGCGAAAGGCAAAGGTCCCGAGTTCGAGTCTCGGTCGGGCACACAGTTTTAATCTGCCAGGAAGTTTCATATCAGCGCACACTCCGCTGCAGAGTGAAAATCTCATTCTGGAAACATCCCCCAGGCTGTGGCTAAGCCATGTCTCCGCTATATCCTTTCTTTCAGGAGTGCTAGTTCTGCAAGTTTCGCAGAAGAGCCTCTGTAAAGTTTGGAAGGTAGGAGACGAGATACTGGCAGAAGTAAAGCTGTGAGTACCGGGCGTGAGTCGTGCTTCGGTAACTCAGATGGTAGAGCACTTGCCCGCGAAAGGCAAAGGTCCCGAGTGCGAGTCTCGGTCGGGCACACAGTTTTAATCTGCCAGGAAGTTTCAAGAGGGAACTAGTTTACCTACTAGTCTTTGCTTATGATGGAGAGTTACTTGTATTACAATATGTTCACGAAAACAAGCGCAAACACGTTACTGGCACGAACTATTGACTCTTCTACAATGCCATTCTACCATGCTTTTCGCTTGAATGATAGTTCCTGAAAGTAATTCTCGGGTGCACTACTTCGCCGCTAAAATAAACCCCTAGTTTTCGTTCTGCCCCGTGGTTTCGCCGCGCCCCGGCTTCTCCTAAATCCACATAACTACTGTGTGGACCACTGAACTGCAATGTACTTAGCACTGAGCCGTAAATTAAGATTTCTTTCCGTTCCAATCACTTATGAAGCCCGAAGTATAACAGTTCAGACGCATCTGTGCGGGCTGTAATTTATCTTGCCTCTGCAGTTCCTTCGAGAGCGGTAAGCAGGCTTTCGCGAGATAATTGGCGTGCAGCTTCAAGCGTAGCTCAAGCCTTTAAGCTTTTCTGTGTCAAACAAAACTGTGACATTTCCTAGTAGGCATTCCATTGGCTCGCCTGAAGTTACGTCTGTCGATTAATCAAGATAACATACTGCATTCTCCCTATCAACATATCTGATTCAAATGGTTCAAATTGCTCTGAGCACTATTGGACTTAACTTCTGAGGTCATCAGTCCCCTAGAACTTAGAACTACTTAAATCTGACTAACCTAAGGACATCACACACACCCATGCCCGAGGCAGGTTTCGAACCTGCGACCGTTCCAGACTGTAGCGCCTAGAACCTCTCGGCTACTCTAGCCGGCCCAACATATCTGGGGCCTTGCTTAAATTTAGCTTTTTCAGTTGTTTGTCAACGCCAATGATGCATCTGTAATATTAGAGCATAGGAGAAAAATGTAAACAACGACACTAACCTGTAGAGTTGGCTTTATGTCTGACAAATGAAGGGGAAAGGAAGCGACTCTTAGAATCTATAGAAACAGAAATTTTATTTAGTATCCCGCATATTCATATTTCGAAATAAACATTGACATGGTAAGGACTCAAACGTTTTTAGAAAGTAAGAAATACTGAACGTGCCTCATTGTCTTGATTCGTGTCTTCCATGATATGTATGTAACAAACACGAATTTTCGTTATCAGTACTGGTAGGTGTGGAGGTGACAATTATCTTCGGGATTCCTGTTTATGTCGGAGTTCAGGGTTTGCTCTAGGATTCTACAACAGCTGGGCGTCAGTGAGACTGAGCGGTAGTTTTGCGGATCGCTTCTACTACTCTGGTTGTAGGCGGGTGGCACCTGCGCGTTCTTCCAAACATTAAGTGCAGTTTTTTTGTTTGTTTGTTGGAGGAGCTAATGTACATTGTGGTTACAATGGGAATTAAGTCGGAGTAAAATCGTGTGTTGACTCTGACAGGCATTCCACCGAGCTCTGGGGCCTTGCTTAAGTTTAGCTTTCTCAAGTGTTTCTCAAGGCCAATGACGCATCTGTAATATTAGAGCAAAGGAGAAAAATGTAAACAGCGACACTTATACAGTAAATTGTAGAATTGACTTCATTTCTGAAAAATGAAGATTGAAAGGAAGCGACTCCTAGAATGTTACATGTTGTGTGTTGTCTATAAAATTACATAGTTGACTTCGAAGGTAAGTATTGACTTACTACTGTTTACTTGCTGGGCAGACTTACGAACCTTTCTACCTCTACATGTACATGACTGTTCTGCCTGGTGGAGGATTCACACTATTTCTCTACCATTTCGCTCTCGACCAGCGCGAGGGGAAAATGAAAACTTAACCTTCCCGTATGAGCTCTGATTTCGCTTATTTTATTACGGTGATCATTTCTCCATATGTAGGTGAGCGTCGACAAAATATTTCCAATCTCTGGTTCACCTTCCCCACAACATTATCTTTGTGATCGTTCCAATTTAAGTTCTTCATAATTTTTATCCCTGGGTATCCGAGAGGTCACCCTCGGTTCAGGATTTTTAGTAGGTATGAAAGGTGACGCTCTTGGTTGGGTGTCACAGACCGTAAAGTGGTATAGAAACAGCTTTGTCTGGAATCACATTTATGACTTGTAATTGACAGTGTAGATTCTCCTCTCCGGTGCCGTGGAATGCACCCTGGTTCGTACATTCTGGTGCTTCATGGAACGCGGACATAGCACTTCGTTGGCAAGCCGTTGCGCTCGCCAGAACAAGCACCCAGCGGCGGTGTCGTGCAGGTAGCCGAGGCAGGAGGCTGTAGGCGCAAGCCTCCCACGGTTCTCTGGCAGCTATTCTCCCCCCCCCCCCCCTCCCCCCCCCCCCGCCCATCCTCGATCAGGATTCTCGAAGATGGACGAAGCGGGTGCCAACAGCATATCACGGACGACAGGTGTCGGATGTCATAAAGGTGGAAGCCCATGACCCAAATCAGCAAAACAGCATACAGCCAGGGAGGCAGTACTACGTACAACCAGGGTGCGGTATTCAGGTATCTTGAATGTGGACGATGTATTTGTTATATGCCCACACGGCGAAGAAGAACTTCATGTGTTCCACAATTTCTTAAATGAAACTCACCCCAAAATCAAATTCACCTTAAGGTTGAGAGTGAGGTCGGTCTCCTGTTCCTAGATGTGTTCGTATACCGGAGATCTAATAACACTCGTGGTCACAGAGTGTACAGGAAGCCGACTAACACAAACAGGTATTTAGATGCCACTTCGCACCTCCACCCAGCCCAGAAGCAAGCAGTACTCAACACACTGTCTTGACGTGCCTTCCGTATCAGCGATGACGACAACTTGCATTCGAAGTTGAAATTTTTAAACAGGACGTTGAAGGCAAATTGGTATGATAGTTATTCAATCGACAGGGCTTTTAGGCGAAATATTTATACCGCTAAGAAGAATGAAAAGGAACCGCCTTCTCACTCCGTCAGGTTACCGTTCGTTTCTGGGATCACTGACCGCATAAGCAGAATTTTAAAGAAAAACGGTATTCAGACATCTTTCTTTAGTCAAAACAAAATAAGACTGTTTCCGACGGAAAACGGATGCATCTGATTTCCTCCACAATGCAGGCGTCTATCAAGTGTCATGTGGCTGCGGCAAAGTGTATATAGGAGAAACGGAAAGAACTGTTAAAGAACGTATTAAGGAACACGAACGGCACATGGGGCTGAAACAAAGTGCAAAATCGGCAGTAGCGGAACGTCAAGAGAACGGTGGCTCTGACATCGATTTTAATAACGTACGTGTACTGGCTGAAGAAACAAACGTTTATAGAAGAAAGTTCCGAGAAGCGGTTGAAATTTCTAAGAATGCATCTAATTTCAATAGAGAGGACGGTTATAGGCTTCCGGCATCGTGGCTCCCCGCCGTGAAGGAAGTACACTCCTGGAAATTGAAATAAGAACACCGTGAATTCATTGTCCCAGGAAGGGGAAACTTTATTGACACATTCCTGTGGTCAGATACATCACATGTTCACACTGACAGAACCACAGGCACATAGACACAGGCAACAGAGCATGCACAATGTCGGCACTAGTACAGTGTATATCCACCTTTCGCAGAAATGCAGGCTGCTATTCTCCCATGGAGACGATCGTAGAGATGCTGGATGTAGTCCTGTGGAACGGCTTGCCATGCCTTTTCCACCTGGCGCCTCAGTTGGACCAGCGTTCGTGCTGGACGTGCAGACCGCGTGAGACGACGCTTCATTCAGTCCCAAACATACTCAATGGGGGGACAGATCCGGAGATCTTGCTGGCCAGGGTAGTTGACTTACACCTTCTAGATCACGTTGGGTGGCACGGGATACATGCGGACGTGCATTGTCCTGTAGGAACAGCAAGTTCCCTTGCCGGTCTAGGAATGGTAGAACGATGGGTTCGATGACGGTTTGGATGTACCGTGCACTATTCAGTGTCCCCTCGACGATCACCAGAGGTGTACGGCCAGTGTAGGAGATCGCTCCCCGCACCATGATGCCGGGTGTTGGCCCTGTGTGCCTCGGTCGTATGCAGTCCTGATTGTGGCGCTCACCTGCACGGCGCCAAACACGCATACGACCATCATTGGCACCAAGGCAGAAGCGACTCTCATCGCTGAAGACGACACGTCTCCATTCGTCCCTCCATTCACGCCTGTCGTGACACCACTGGAGGCGGGCTGCACGATGTTGGGGCGTGGGCGGAAGACGGCCTAACGGTGTGCGGGACCGTAGCCCAGCTTCATGGAGACGGTTGCGAATGGTCCTCGCTGATACCCCAGGAGCAAGAGTGTCCCTAATTTGCTGGGAAGTGGCGGTACGGTCCCCTACGGCACTGCGTAGGATCCTACGGTCTTGGCGTGCATCCGTGCGTCGCTGCGGTCCGGTCCCAGGTCGACGGGCACGTGCACCTTCCGCCGACCACTGGCGACAACATCGATGTACTGTGGAGACCTCACGCCCCACGTGTTGAGCAATTCGGCGGTACGTCCACCCGGCCTCCCGCATGCCCACTATTCGCCCTCGCTCAAAGTCCGTCAACTGCACATACGGTTCACGTCCACGCTGTCGCGGCATGCTACCAGTGTTAAAGACTGCGATGGAGCTCCGTATGCCATGGCAAACTGGCTGACACTGACGGCGGCGGTGCACAAATGCTGTGCAGCTATCGCCATTCGACGGCCAACATCGCGGTTCCTGGTGTGTCCGCTGTGCCGTGCGTGTGATCATTGCTTGTACAGCCCTCTCGCAGTGTCCGGAGCAAGTATGGTGGGTCTGACACACCGGTGTCAATGTGTTCTTTTTTCCATTTCCAGGAGTGTATATACGCGGCCGCGGTGTGTGAGCGGCATAAACAATGCGCTGCACGTCACCCTATATTTTGGGTAAACACTGCTCTGTCCGTTTTGAATCTAGCCACTGATGATGACCAACCAACACCGGTAGCAGGCATTTCATCCAATAACCCTTCTCCAGCATGTGTGGAATAGTGCTTTTCTAACCATTGACGATGGACCGCCAAGGTCCACAGGAGATAAGCTGCCAACGCCAATTCTTCTGCATCAGAGCGGGAATATTAGCCAATGATTATGGCCCACCAGTGGTAGCTATATGAATTGTAACCGATACTATCACTTCTCCAGCACGAATACCAGAAAACTCCTCCTCTATAAGTGGACGCGACACTCGTCTTTGACAGTGTTCCAGCAGTAGTGGGCAACAAAAGATCCGGAGGAAGATCCCAGCAGAGGGGTCGAAACGTCGAACATTTTAGAAGAAACATGACGCGGCCTAAAAACCCAGAAGATTTTAACTTCAGTGACAACGGCCACGAAAGCCTCCAGACTTACATTCAGGTATCTTGTCCAAGAGAGTGTAGGCGGTAGTTTGATGTACTTGGTGCTGCGCTTCACCAGGGGAAGGTCCAGGCCCGTCCAAACATCGGTGGTAGCTTGCAGCTACAGCGACTGGCTGTGGTCTCAGCGATTAAGTCTTCTTGCCGCAGTAGGCAGCACACTACAATTAGCTAGCGAGACTATCATTCTGTCGGATTCAAAGATGCAGATGGGATGACTAGACACAGACCGAGGCTTCTGAAGGGGCCGTATTTAAGATGGACATAACGTCATCGTGGTCATCGATTCGGTCATTTTCTCTCATTATCTGGAGGCGTCAGCAGACGTGTTCCCACTATGGAGTCTCAGATATCGTCGATTCCCCTAGTTTTCGCACTTTCTATTAGTACTAGGACGCCAGGATTGGCTGAGCTCGGAGCTTACATGTCATGGTTTCGTAGTGAAAGGCTCAAAGAATGACACATTAGGTGCTGCCATACTGCACCGTTTGCGCTTGCTGGTTACCTGTCTGCTCGGTGTGGGAATGTATTACAAGGGGATCCGGATCTGAATCTTTGGTCTATACCAAGTAAAAACTTTAAAAATTTATATGCGTACCTGGCAATTGAATTTTCTGAGCAAAAATATTTATCTGAATTAACAGCCCTTAGATTTGCGTGATTTATCGTGTGGCCCAAATTCAAAGGATTCCTTTTAATACTCATGTGGACGACCTTAAACTTTGCTTAATTGAGCGTCGACCGCCACTTTTCGCACCACACGGATATCTTGTTTAAATAATTTTGCAGCTAGTTTTGATCTTCTGATGACTTAACTAGACAATAAACGACAGCATTAACTGAAGACAGTCTCCTGAATCATTTATATAGCCTAGAAACAGCAGAGGGCTAGAACACTTCCGTGGGAAGCACCACAAATGACTCTACTCGACTACTTGCCGTCAGCTACTACGAACTATGCGTTCCTGACACGAAATCACAAGTCCTGTCGCAAAACTGAGATGATACTCCATAGGCAAGGAATTGGATTAGAAGCCGCTTGTGAGGAATGGTATTAAAAGGCTCCAGGAAATCTAAAAAAAGGTGTCAATTCGAGATTCCCTGTGGATGGTACGCGTTGCTTCGTAAGAATAAAGAGCTGTTGTGTTTCACAAGAACGATATTTTCTGAATCAGTGCTATGTGTAAATAGACCATTTTCTTTGAAGTAAATGCTCGAACACAGTATAATTTCCAAAATCCTGCAACAAATTAAGATCTGTGATACAAGTATGTAATTCAGTGGATTACTCCTATTTCCTTCCTTGAGTGTTGGTGTGATTCGTGCAATTTTCCAGTCTTTAGGTACGTATCTTTCGTCCAGTGAGTTGTTGTATATGATTGCTAAATATGGAGACAGAGCTATTTATAAGCATGCTCTGAAAGGAACCTAACTGGTATTCAATCCGTAGCGTAAGACTTCCTTTATTAAGTGATTACAGTGAAGATATCAACTTCTAAGTTACCCTTGTTGGCAACAGTTCTTGATTCGAATTGTGGAGTATTGTCTCTCTTCTTTGGTGAAGGAATTTCGGAATTCGTATTTAGTTACTCTGCTTTAGTGACACTGTCATCGTCGCTATCATGCATTGAAGCTATTGTTTGCGTCTTGCCGCTGGTGTACTTTATAAATGACCAGAATCTGTTTGAATTCTCCCCCAGATTTCGAGGCTGAGTTTCGTTGTGGAAATTATGAGAATAGTCCTGGTTTGAAATCAGTGGTAAATTTCGAATTTCCGTGATATTTTACCCACCTTGGGGATTTTGCGACCTTTTCTAAGAAACCTCTCAAAAACACAAATTGAAAAGGACCAAAAGATTTGTTTTTATATATTCAGATTTGCAGTAAAATTTTTTTAAAATTATGATGTATAACAACTCAAAAAAATTAATCTATGATTCAGCAAAATATAAAAAATTAATTATAGTAAGCAGCTTACGGAAGCACGTAAACAACGTACCAATGATCAGCAACACTTTTGAAGCACATTTGCGTTCGAGAACATACTCAGGAGCTTTGAGTGTTAGTTATCGACATCATTCTCAGACTCGTAAAAATCGCGCCTTAAAGGCATTTACGCCCTACGAACATCACAAGTGTTACTGCTACTACTGGCAGCAATGTTTCTTGAATTTGGCACTATTTGCATGCACACATCCGGACAAAGTTGCCATTAGCGAGAATCTTAACTTAGAGCTGCCATTTCTCAGTTTATATAGTAGAAGCCGACCTCGGGGAAGATCAGTTTGGATTCCGTAGGAATGTTGGAACACGTAAGGCAATACTGACCCTACGACTTATCTTAGAAGCTAGATTAAGGAAGGGCAAACCTACGTTTCTAGCATTTGTAGACTTAGAGAAACCTTTTGACAATGTTGACTGGAATACTCTCTTTCAAATTCTGAAGGTGGCAGGGGTACAATACAGGGAGCGAAAGGCTATTTACAATTTGTACAGAAACCAGATGGCACTTATAAGAGTCGAGGGACATGAAAGGGAAGCAGTGGTTGGGAAGGGAGTGAGACAGGGTTGTAGCCTCTCCCCGATGTTATTCAATCTGTATATTGAGCAAGCAGTAAAGGAAACAAAAGACAAATTCGGTGAAGGTATTAATGTCCATGGAGAAGAAATAAAAACTTTGAGGTTCGCCGATGACATCGTAATTCTGTCAGAGACAGCAAAGGACTTGGAAGGAAGATCAGTTGAATGGAATGGACAGTGTCTTGAGAGGAGTATATAAGATGAACATCAACAAAAACAAAACGAGGATAATGGAATGTAGTCGAATTAAGTCGGGTGATGCTGAGGGAATTAGATTAGGAAGTGAGACACTTAAAGTAGTAAAGGAGTTTTGCTATTGGGGAGCAAAATAACTGATGATGGTCGAAGTAGAGAGGATATAAAATGTAGACTGGCAATGGCAAGGAAAGCGTTTCTGAAGAAGAGAAGTTTGTTTACATCGAGTATAGATTTAAGTGTCAGGAAGTCATTTCTGAAAGTATTTGTATGGAGTGTAGCCATGTATGGAAGTGAAACATGGACGATAAATAGTTTGGACAAGAAGAGAATAGAAGCTTTCGAAATGTGGTGCTACAGAAGAATGCTGAAGATTAGATGGGTAGATCACATAACTAATGAGGAAGTATTGAATCGGATTGGGGAGAAGATAAGTTTGTGGCACAACTTGACCAGAAGAAGGGATCGGTTGGTAGGACGTTTTCTGAGGCATCAAGGGATCACCAATTTAGTATTGGAGGGCAGTGTGGAGGGTAAAAATCGTAGAGGGAGACCAAGAGATGACTACACTAAGCAGATTCAGAAGGATGTTGGTTGCAGTACGTACTGGGAGATGAAGAAGCTTGCACAGGATAGAGTAGCATGGAGAGCTGCATCAAACCAGTTTCAGGACTGAAGACCACAACAACAACAACATAGAATAACTTGCATGTAGTAACTCTATTTCTCGTCGATCGTTTCTTAACACTGTTTAAAGCCGAGGTCTTCATACAATTAAACGGATTCCATAGCGAGGACGGAAACAAAAAATTTTAAATTCAAGGAGACCAAAAAACATACATACTGAATTACTTATGTAATAGGTCACATTCAGCTTCGGTGTTCTTTGAATTTTCTATAGAGGGAACTTATAAGAGCTTAAACTTTAGACGTTTGTGTGTCTATCGTGTGTTTATGAATGTCTCATTAGTGCCTCTTTAACCGTAATACTACGCACACCTCATCAAAAGAGGAAGAAAAGACATGTAGATACGTGAAGGAAATCGAACGAACTATTCATCGGATAGAGCCCATATTGCCAAAAAATCCGACGCCACTGCAAGCAGTCTAACAGTTATGCGATACTTACAAAGAAGTAAATAAGAACGTCCAGAAATTCCTTTGGACTCAATTATATTATTTTATTGAAATATTTATTACTTCCACTGTACCCAGATTCGCAGTGCAGCAACACAGGTTTAGCATCGGGGTGGAAATAAATAATCGTAAGTTGCATGAAGAAGTATCCTTTATTTATTGTAGGTGATTAGTTTCGGACATAGTGTGCATTCTCAAACCATCCTAGAAAAACAAAGTTTCAGCAGGTGTTATAGTAATTATTCCAATGGGCTGTAGTTCCTGTTAAAATATGTTTCATGAAAGGTTACATACCGTTGTCGTAAGTGACTGAAATATAATCAGATATGCATGTCTGGAACAGCCACAGCAGACAACCCAAGTGACAATACAGATAGTTAGTTTAACATACAAGACGAAAGTTGCGTTGAAGAGAAACGATGCTGGAAATCACCAGTAGTTACCAAGTGACAGCGCCAGAGGCCGCTAGTAATGGTGTGCGCAAAGGACAAAAATATTTATTATTCAGTTCAAAAGTTCTAATACTCTAATGTTTACAAACTACACAGTGACAAAATAGAATAAACTGTAGACAGCTATTAATCGTAATCGATCCAAACTCCATTAAAATAATAACAAACTGCATGATATATAGCGAAACAAACGGCATGATTCACAAGTACGTAGCCAGATTACAATGCAAGTCGTCAACAGGTGATACAAATTTTGAAATTATATAAATAAATAAAAAATAATACAATACTTCCACAGAATTCGCAAAGATCCTCTTGGCATCATCTTTGTATATAATTTACTCACATATAATAAACTGAGTTTAGGTGAAGTTATTGAACTGATCGAACTGCTAGATGTGTCGTTCCCCTGCAACTATTCTACTTTTAATGGTAAAATTTATCGTCAGAAGGATTTTTTATTAGTTTAGTGGCTTTTGAGTTCGTGCCCATTCAGGTATACGATACAACAGCATACCGGAGACGACTTACTTGTCAGTTAGGACAATATGAACATAAGAACACAACACCCAGTCCCCGAGTGGAAAAATAATCTCCGACCCGCCCATGAGAACTAAACCCAGGCTCCTTTAGTTAGCAATCTGCCTCGCTGACAGCGCAGCCACTTTTATCTTGAGGCGGGCGTCAGAAAGATGGGCTTGCAACAAACAGTAGCTTTACTGCGATCTTAGAGGATCATCGATCTTGAAAATATAATCTTCCAAAACACTGCATTAGAAGGGAAACAATAAAACAGTATACAACAAGCTATAAGTAAATGTTTTTATTTAATGGAAAAGAGGCTGACATTAATAACTTTGCACCATTAACGAATACTATGCTTCTAAAAATCAATTTCACACTGTAAATAAAAAAGGATTGTTCATACAGTTACCTAAGATGAGAAGAAATCGTAAAACTAAAGTTAAATTTACAGCTATGAGCAATAATAATCATGTCTCAAAAGACTGAGCAATGTTTTCGCAAGACGGATCTTACGACAGGTATGCAACTATTAATTCGCTTAAGGCACGCATGTGACACCTAATTGGCTCAAAGTCCAGTAAGTTCCATAAATCTGATGTTCACCAGACTAATTGCAACTACTGCGACAGTTACTATATTGGGTAGACAGACCACTCTTTTGATATACGTTGTAGGGGCCATAATTATTCTCAAAATAAAACAGCTTTTGGCTCTCACATTGCCACTGAAAGACACGAGGTGCAGGACAGTGATTCAGGATTAGAAATTTTACGACACAAAGGAATTACAGATATTGGCTGGGAGTGGGCTTTGATTTAAATCAATGGGGAAAGTTGAAAACTTATGCTGGGCCGGGATTCGAACCCAGATATCCTACTTACTAGGCAGAAGCGCCGACCGCTGCGCCAACCGGACACGGTGATTATTGAGACTGCACGGACTACCCTAGCACCCCTCCCATTACACTCAAATTCTCAACTTATCCACACACTGCTAATGTAGTGCTCCTTGCCCGTTATCTTCGTTATTAGCGACATTTCACCGATTGCCGTAAGAGTTCGAGCATGATGTGCATCTCCACTGGAGATCATTGGCCGACCTTCCCTTAATCATATACGGATATGTGGTGTTTATTCTTTCGCACATAATCCAAAGCGAAGAAGGATTTAAATATTTATTCCAGTACGAAAAAGGCCCCTTATAGGATTTTGAATGAGAAGAAGGAGTTCAGCCAGAATTATTTTTGAGTGTTTTCGGTGAAAAGTTATAGAGATTAATCGGCGACCGCACATCTTCCGGCCTCGACAGTGAGTGCATTGCAACCACCCACCATCTAACGGCGCCTGCCTACAACTCTGACAGCAGAACATCTTCTGCTTCAAATGAGGTGCCGCCCGTCACCATCATCTGTCCTCTCATCCCGACGGATATTTATACCTTTCATTGTACAATTTGTATTGAGAGTAATATTGTAATTCCTGCTATTTATAGCGATAATACGATGTGGATACTTTATTTATGACGATTAGATCTCTGGTCGCTTTTTATAATTAATCCCATGTGCTTTTTCATTTGGTATTAATTAAACATTACTTCATTTGCAGCAATCATTACGATAAACTTTATTAATATTTATGGGTTGCAACCTTTGTAAGTGCAAGCGCTCCCACACCATCTCTGGGTCTTGTTGGCTATTTTGGTTGGCCATATGATCACATTCCATAAGTCAGTTTCTCTTACAGAGGGTCCCTTGAATGCGAGGTCACACGTGCGATCTTTAGTAAGGCTCATTTTAAAGTGTTGTGTTAACAGTTACGGCAGGAAAAATATTAACTATTAATGACTCACCATGTGCATCAGGAGGGCGACAGGAAATGGGTGTTCGGGAGTTGCAGGGATCAACCTTCTATGTTTAAATGTGTTTGTATTCCTAAGGGACCAAACTGCTGAGGTCATCGGTCCCTAGACTTACACACTACTTAAACTAACTTAAATTAACTTATGCTAAGAACAGTACACACACCCATGCCCGAGGGAGGACTCGAACCTCCGGCGGGGAGGGCTGCGCAGTCCGAGACATGGCGCCTCAAACCGCGCTGCCAACCTTCTATGGTATGTATGTACTACACTTCAGAATATGGACATCACCTACATTCATTAAATGCTCAAAACAAACCACTAGCTTACAGCATTAACATGGAGTGAAAAATAGCGCGCCACATTGATGACAAAGATTCGTAACATCAAAGTCGAAGGCGAACTCCTTGGAAGTTACAAACTGTGCAGAGCGCTGAGCTAGGTATCCGCTCTTACGGAGTGCGAATAGAATCACATCGCTCTAACCGGATGATGAGAACTCATGGTATGTAATGGCCTACAACCGAATGTGAAACAGTATGTCGTGGATGTAAACGTAGGCTTCTGCGGCCGTTGTCACAGTCAATAAACTCCTTCTGGGTTTCAGGCCGCTTTGACATCTGTAAAATTCCGACGTTTCGGAGACTGTTGCAAGGCGCCTTCCTCAGGGTATGTTGCTAACTGCTGAATGAGCCCTAGTGTGGATATTTATACAGGGTGGTTCATTGATAGTGACCAGGCAAAATATCTCACGAAATAAGCATCAAACGAAAAAACTATAAAGAACGAAACTCGTCTAACTTGATGGGGGAAACCAGATGGCGCTATGGTTGGCCCCCTAGATGGCGCTGCCATAGGTCAAACGGATATCAACTGCGTTTTTTAAAAATAGGAACCCCCCCATTTTTTTACATATTCGTGTAGTACGTAAAGAAATATGAATGTTTTAGTTGGACCACTTTTTTCGCTTTGTAATAGATGGTGCAGTAATAGTCACAAACGTATAAGTATATGGTATCACGTAACATTCCGCCAGTACTGACGGTATTTGCTTCGTGATGCATTACCCGTGTTAAAATTGACAGTTTACCAATTGCGGAAAAAGGTCGATATCGTGTTGATGTATGGCTATTGTGATCAAAATGCCCAACGGGCGTGTGCTATGTATGCTGCTCAGTATCCTGGACAACATCATCCAAGTGTCCGGACCGTTCGTCGGATAGTTACGTTATTTAAGGAAACAGGAAGTGTTCAGCCACGTGCGAAACGTCAACCACGACCTGCAACAAATGATGATGCCCGAGTAGGTGTTTCTGCTGCTATCGCGGCTAATCCGCACATCAGTAGCAAACAATTTGGGCTAGAATCAGGAATCTCAAAAACGTCGGTGCTGAGAATACTATATCAACATCGATTGCACCCAGTTGCTTTGCGCGAGCTGTCCTTCCGCAAAGCTGTCACTGCTCGCAGCCAAGACGCTGGAAGTCGGTACCCGTGTCCCCTATTCATATTGCCGGGTCGCTAGGCTATTTCTATAGCCTCTCTAATCTTCCTCCTCAAACTTGCGGTGGCCACAGCGGTGGAGGGTACACAGAGCGCTGACGCGGCCTAGTCGATACTAGGCATTTAGTAAACAACGCTACGCTACAGTCGCCGCTTAGTCTCCTATTTGCCGATTTCCACCAATGGCAAGCAGTAAAGGAAACCCAATGGAAAACGCCTATTTCCGCCAATAACAACATGCAATGCAAAGACCAATAAATGAACTCCTAATACCCATTCTCCTCAACCTCACATCCAATGACAGCACTCCTCCACAGGAAGAATCCACACTAGATCTCATTCAACAGTTAGCAACACACCCTGAGGAAGACGCCTTGTAACAGCCGCCGAAACGTCGCAATTTTTGCAGATGACAACGCGGCCTCAAAGCCAGAAGAATTGTATTGACTGAGTATGTCGTGGAGTTTATCGTGGAAGTGGCTATCCTTTGCGGCGTAACTTCAGATAGTGCGATAATATATTATATAGGCACGGAAAGAAACAGATATCCGGAGGGTAAGTTTGCCCAATGCTCCCAGGTGGTATGAACTGGAGTGGCACACACTTTTCAGGACGGATAGTTTGCTGTAAAGGAGAATGATTTTTATACGCAGACCAGGAATCAAGCAAAAGCAAGTAATTTTGACCATGTATTGGCCAAATGTAGTGCTCATACCATAGATGCAGTTCTCTTTCACCCATTTTCCCCTCTTGATTACTGTGGCGTAAGTATTCTCTACTGGCCTTTCATGATGATTGTATAGGAATGCGAGCCGGCCGCGGTGACCGAGCGGTTCTAGGTGCTTCAGTCTGGAACCGCGAAACTGCTACGGTCGCAGGTTCGAATCCTGCATCGGGCATGGATGTGTGGACGTCCTTAGGTTAGGCAACCGCATGTAGCTTTCAGCTACACAACAGCATTGGAGTGTTTTGCTATGCATAGATTGTGTTATGCTATGCATAAAGAAGTGTTTTAAAGATTTACATAGCACTGGCCGCTCAATTGCTGTCGACCGGAAGTGTGATAAGCGCGCGCTATATAAGTGGTGTTTCCGGTAAGATGGAGTCATTCGTCGCGCGGCTGCTGCATCAGGCAACTGCATTGAACGGCTCACCGAGATGCCTCGTTATAGGAGAAGAATGAGACGGTCTCGTCTGCCCGTGTACAAAGCAGTTTCTACTGTTGAATTTAAACCGGGTGAGGATGGAGTTAATGGAACTGCCAAGCTGGATGTTTTACATGGTCCGATTACTTTTGTGGGGGCCAGATTTGATTTTAGTATTAAGAGTACTGAAGTTTTCGGTGGTTCTGGTTGGCTAACAGTGGCCTTTGTTCTCTAAGAGAGAGAGAGAGAGAGAGAGAGAGAGCGACACAGGAAGTGCGACAGGAAGTGCCACTGATAAGCTCTCGAGCCGCTGGAAAGCTAAAGATCACGAACATTAAAAGTTGCGCAATACTTCCATAAGAATAACACAGGCGGAAGTGCCCTTATTTCGAGGAATTGAGCGGCTGGGGCTAAGTAAAGTATATAGACGGTACATCTCCTATGGTGAGTTAAAGTCTCCAGAACAGAAAATGAGATAAAAACACCATCTTAAAGATAAGAAAAAGACAACTCTATACATACCTATAACGATATACTTTAAACAAAAAACAAATACAAAATATACTGACGTACATATACCTAATGGCCCTATTTCCCTATACAGCGGCGGGGCTTTTGTAAATCTAAACGCACCGCGCCGCTAGCGCTCCCTCTTTTAACGATGGTTAGGTTATATGGAACATAGCATAGTATACTAAAGAACATATATATAACATGTCGAAGATATATATACATAATGTTACAGAAGCAATCCAGCATATATATATAAAGAAGCGCAGAAGGCGGGGTCTCAACCCCCACAGAGCTGTTGCCCCCCCCTCCCCCCACCCCCAGATAATGTATCCGTGTATTGCTAGTGAATCAGTATCTGGGGACTGATGACCTCAGATGTTAAGTCTCATAGTGCTCAGAGCCATTTGAAGCATTCAGGAATGCGATAAGACATTGATCTTAGTTGATCTCGATACAATTATCGGTACCTCTGATTTCCAGGGTTCCTTTCATATGCATTTCATCTTCAAATCCCGGTTGGTCGAAGTTGAAAACAAATTCCTTACTGAACGACTGAATAACTTTTTTTGTCTGATCTACAAATTTTAGAGCTGATTCTGCAGTATGCTGTCCATCGTCAAGTTGACGTTTTGTTTGAAATTTCGCTAGCTTACGTGTTTCAATTCTCTAGCACTTTTAGAATTTATACCATTCACTGCTTCTTTTGAAATCGCTGCAATATATGGCGCACGCAATTTTATGTGGATTACACATTAGGTTACTATGATGCATATCCTGTACGTTGTATCGAGCAACATTGAAAAGCACAGTCACCAGTTTTTTTGTTAAAGTACGCCTTGTCCTCTCTCGACTATTCGTAGTTTTTCTTATGCTCTATACGGTCATGTTACTGAGGACTTATTCTAAATCTGCCAGACAGGGATGATGAGCTAAATGGCTCGACACCTGTTCCAGTATCACTTTCACTTGTTACGCATGTATAGTCTTCATTGTATTCCTCATGTTCATTGTCCGCACCGTAGAGCGTATACGACACCACACATTCCACTGACTCGTCTTGCAGAAATACCAATATTTCATCTGCCACTTCGTTCTCACTCTGCGAAATTCCGTGGGTTCCTTTCTGACGAAATGACAACTTCAATAACTGTTGTTGTAGACAATGTAATATTTGCTTTGTTTATCGTTGCCATTGCGCTGCTTTGTATCAACACCACTAGCGTTGTGAGACAGTTTCAGCTACGCTCCGTAGCCTCATGGTGTGCTCACCATTGCATGCTTTCAGTCCCGCCTCCTGTTGCCATTAGCAGTCAATATTATGGCAGCGCGGTGGACTATACGTGGGGTGTCGAATGCCGTAAACACCAATGGCATTTTGGAGAGGTTCTTTGATATTTTTGGCATGTCTTGCAACGCTAACTGCGATTATGGCATTTTACTTTTAATCTTCAACTTATGCACGTTTTGTAAGAATGATGTTTGCCATTTAGCCATGTAAGACTGCTTCGCTCTCTTGTGATTTTAACTTCATTCCCTTGTCATTTTTATAGTTTTAAAATTACTGGGTTTGAGTATAAGCTTTTTAAGATTTTTTTGTCTTGAACTTTGCAAACTGGGTTGCTCTCGATGATATTCTTGACTACTGTCCTGATATTGCTGGCCCATAATACGAATGCATTTCATTCCATGACTGTTGCTAATGATGAGGTTTTACAACGAATATTCAACTCTCTATTAGAATTTGAACGGTAGCTCATCTTAAACGCAGCAACATATTACCTGCACAACACTGTTCGGTGGATTTGTTACACGTCGTCCCTTTTGTTATTGGAATTCGTTCAGTTGTTATACATTTTCTATGTTCTACTTAACTGCACAAAGTTGTCTTGGGCTGCTTTTCCTCTGCTTATTTATAGATCTAAAGGCGGTTGTTGAAAGCGACCGAGCCGGCCGGAGTGCCCGAGCGGTCCTAGGCGCTACAGTCTGGAACCGCGCGATCGCTACGGTCGCAGGTTCGAATCCGGCCTCTGGCACGGATGTGTGTGATGTCCTTAGGTTAGTTAGGTTTAAGTAGTTCTAAGTTCTAGGGGACTGATGACCTCAGCAGTTAAGTCCCTCAGTGCTCAGAGCCATTTGGAAAGCGACCGAAACTGGTCACTTGCTATAATTACATAATAAATACTGCACACTTGACATTACATTTTTTTATTCAGTAAACAGCCATTTGTGATGTTAAAGGATACACACCTATGAGACGGTACTTCCCTAGTGTGGCGGCTGCTAGTCTAGGACCAATTTGCGTTGGGCGACACAAAATATTGCAAAGAGTCCATTACCTGTTCTTGGAAAGCACGCACAGAAGTTTTCTGGGTGTTTCCCTTTATTGTCAGGTGGTGTACAACTTGACGTGTGTCGTCATTATCATTTAAGAAACACTTGTTATGTGGTTGATTTTAAAGTACGATGTATGACAGACGTGAGTTTTGACTGGAACACAACTAAGTCAGATTTGATGGATTATATGATACACTCTAAAACGGCAATGTAGCCGAAACAGCGAAGTAGTGAAAAAGATAAAGTAGAAGAACATTCTGTTTCAACTTACGAGAGCCCGTGCAACAGATTAGGGTCATACGAGAAATTCCATACTTGTTGCAAGACTGCTGTAAGTGCACCGAGGGTCTCGGAAATAAGTCTCCCAGCAGTGGCGGTATTACTGAGAGCATTATTTATATTCCAAGGACTTTATACACAACACCCAGCTGTCCATTCCTTTTATTTCCTGTTTTAAATATTCGTCCAGTACGTTAAATCGACTGTGACATCCGTTCAGTTTATTAAAGACGACAAACCATTACCCTGTCGATATGAAATAAAGTTTTTGACGATATGTACACATTATGACAAATATCGTTTCCGTCATACATATTATACTACGGAATACACGTCTATCCTTTCCCCACTGTGTGCTAAGAACTCAAAGCAAATGTTGTTCGTACATTTAAATCCAGTAACTGGCTGTATGGCCTTCAGGCCAAAAAGTCAAAATAAACAATTAAAAAATCCAGTAACAAATAGAAAAAAATGGCTCTGAAGACTATGGGACTTAACTACTGAGGTCATCAGGCCTCTAGAACTTAGAACTACTTAAACCTAACTAACGTAAGGGCATCACACACATCCATGCCCGAGGCAGGATTCGAACCTGCGACCGTAGCGATAGCGCGGTTCCAAACTGTAGCGCTTAGAACAAATAGAAAAGTTGGGAAGAAGATAAGTACAGTCAATTTTCTAATGAACTGAAACATTTCGAAACCACCAAATTCCTTAATCGTGACTTATCCTCGTGCCACCAGTGTTTCGCTTCTGACTACCCCTAACAATCAATATTCCACGCCACCAATAGTGTGTGTAGCACTCTATCGATCGTTATTCAATGAATTTCGTCTTGTGCTGTGGTTTGTTTGTGTAGAAATGAACTAATGTGAATGAAAATTGGTTGAAATGGCTATGACCACTATGCGACGTAACTTCAGTCGCCAAGAACTTAGAACTAATTAAACCTAACTAACCTAAGGGCATCACACACATCCACGCCGGAGGGAGGATTCGAGCCTGCGACCTTAGCGGTCGCTCGGCTCCAGACTGTAGCGCCTAGAACCGCACGGGCACTCCGGTCGGCGGGTGAAAATTAACAACGCTTATTCAGTGTAGTACTGAGAGATATGTAATCGTTGTGAACTAAAATTTTTGACTGCCATTGTCGTATATTTTTGCGCGTGTCTGTTTATACCACTGACATGTTCCACGCTCTCGAGGGATTCCTTATACTAGTCTACGGAATGGACGTCCTAAGTGCAAGGTCGCGAAAGAGTCGCGCACTATAGTTCCTTGTCACTGTATTTGCTGTGTTACGGAACTATAGCTTCGTTATTATGCATGCGGTAACTTCGTAAGCCACAAATGCTCGAACTTTCTACTGTCACGTTAAATACACTCCTGGAAATGGAAAAAAGAACACATTGACACCGGTGTGTCAGACCCACCATACTTGCTCCGGACACTGCGAGAGGGCTGTACAAGCAATGATCACACGCACGGCACAGCGGACACACCAGGAACCGCGGTGTTGGCCGTCGAATGGCGCTAACTGCGCAGCATTTGTGAACCCCCACCGTCAGTGTCAGCCAGTTTGCCGTGGCATACGGAGCTCCATCGCAGTCGTTAACACTGGTAGCATGCCGCGACAGCGCGGACGTGAACCGTATGTGCAGTTGACGGACTTTGAGCGAGGGCGTATAGTGGGCATGCGGGAGGCCGGGTGGACGTACCGCCGAATTGCTCAACACGTGGGGCGTGAGGTCTCCACAGTACATCGATGTTGTTGACAGTGGTAGGCGGAAGGTGCACGTGCCCGTCGACCTGGGACCGGACCGCAGCGACGTACGGATGCACGCCAAGACCATAGGATCCTACGCAGTGCCGTAGAGGACCGCACCGCCACTTCCCAGCAAATTAGGGACACTGTTGCTCCTGGGGTATCGGCGAGGACCATTCGCAACCGTCTCCATGAAGCTGGGCTACGGTCCCGCACACCGTTAGGCCGTCTTCGGCTCACGCCCACAACATCGTGCAGCCCGCCTCCAGTGGTGTCGCGACAGGCGTGAATGGAGGGTCGAATGGAGACGTGTCGTCTTCAGCGATGAGAGTCGCTTCTGCCTTGGTGCCAATGATAGTCGTATGCGTGTTTGGCGCCGTGCAGGTGAGCGCCACAATCAGGACTGCATACGACCGAGGCACACAGGGCCAACACCCGGCATCATGGTGTGGGGAGCGATCTCCTACACTGGCCGTACACCTCTGGTGATCGTCGAGGGGACACTGAATAGTGCACGGTACATCTAAACCGTCATCGAACCCATCGTTCTACCATTCCTAGACCATCAAGGGAACTTGCTGTTCCAACAGGACAATGCACGTCCGCATGTATCCCGTGCCACCCAACGTGCTCTAGAAGGTGTAAGTCAACTACCCTGGCCAGCAAGATCTCCGGATCTGTCCCCCATTGAGTATGTTTGGGATTGGATGAAGCGTCGTCTCACGTGGTCTGCACGTCCAGCACGAACGCTGGTCCAACTGAGGCGCCAGGTGGAAATGGCATGGCAAGCCGTTCCACAGGACTACATCCAGCATCTCTACGATCGTCTCCATGGGAGAATAGCAGCCTGCATTTCTGCGAAAGGTGGATATACACTGTACTACTGCCGACATTGTGCATTCTCTGTTGCCTGTGTCTATGTGCCTGTGGTTCTGTCAGTGTGACCATGTGATGTATCTGACCACAGGAATATGTCAATAAAGTGTCCCCTTTCTGGGACAATGAATTCACGGTGTTCTTATTTCAATTTCCAGGAGTGTATGTTACATTTTCCCCTAATGACTCCTGTTTCAGCCACTCTTTTCGTAGTTTATTGAGACTAATGCACATGCAATGGAAAGAAACTAGAGAGAGAAGAAACAAGGAAATTATGTTTACGTGGAGGGTACTCTTAAAATTTTGGTCACCACCTCGAAAAACTCAAGCTACGAGCATGAAAATTAGTCATATGTAAATTGAAGGTGGAGAGCGGAAGAAAGGAGAGATGAGGGAAAGGATCACTGCTGTCAGCTGTATCGGGACCTGACGCGGTATCGGTGTCGACGAGTGAAAATGTTTGCCGGACCGGCATTCGAACCCGGGATCTCCTGCTTGCTGTATTTTTTTATTTTTATTGTTCTCATTTTGTTCGTAGCATTTGTTCGGTGCTGATGTCTCATGACACCCGTTCAAGTTCAGTATTGAGCCATTGACTCAGTTTTTTATTACAGAGGGCAGCTAACCCTCTTACCGAGCACGCTGAGCTACCGTGCCGGCAATTGCTAGGCAGGCACGTTAACCACAGCGCCATCCGAAACGTAACGTTAGCGCGTCGGCGTGGACTAGTATTTTGGCACGCCTCAAGGCCGACCTACATTCACATCGAGCGCCACCTATCTGCAGTCCCTGCCCATTTCCTCCATGCTCGCTCTCTGAGATTCCCACGGGAGGTCGGACGTATTTGTGCATTCCCACATATAATGAAAGTTGGTGCCATTCCTTCTCGATATATTCGGCCTTCAATGCAACATGTTTTTCGTAATTTTGGATGGGCAGGCTGTGACTGCTTATAAAAGCTGGGGTATTGTCGTGAAGCGAAAATATCCCATTGAACAGTTCCCTGCGACGCTTCCTTTTATAAGCCTCTCGTATTCTGGTTAGGATATTTCTATAGTAAGTTTCTGTGATGATTTGCGCGTAATCTGTCGACTTCTCCTTGCCAGATGATTTTTGGGTCTTCTCCTTTTTCGGCTGTGTTGCATCTTCATGTCCTCCCCTCTTTTGTTCACATAAGGCTTTGATACACCCAGCACTCGTCCACAGTCACTAGGTAACTAAAACGTTGTTTGGATCGACGTGACATGGCTGCAGCCTCGCTTCGGTGAGTCTTCAAACGGGTGTGAGCAGTTGCGACCTTTGCCATGTTCAAATATCGGGCAAAAAAATGAAAACTACTTTTAAGTTTTTCGACAAACGCGTAGACTGTGTTAGCCGGTCTTCGAGCTTCAGAGCCTGCACTTTTCTTGCAATATCCGGTTCTTCTCAGAGACATGATGTGGCTGGCCCAGCTGTTCTAGGCGCTACAGTCTGGAACCGCGTGATCGCTACGGTCGCAGGTTCGAATCCTGCCTATGAAATAGATGTGTGTGATGTCCTTAGGATAGTCCGGTTTAAGTAGTTCTAAGTTCTAGGGGACTGATGACCTCACATGTTGAGTCCCATAGTGCTCAGAGCCATTTGAACCATTTTGCAGAGACATGATGTGTCACTTTGTTTTCCGTCATTCAGACTTGTCTGACCGTAATGGAAGCATATGTGTCACCTAACCAGTGTAACGTATGGTGGAACATTGCTGCTGTGCGCTTTTGGCAACTCAAGATGGATTCTTGCAGCGTTGATATTCCTCAACTGTAGAAAACGAAACACAATATAATCCACTTCATCAGTCGGTTGCAACATAGTTTTAAGTTATGTAATGGTGTCAGTGGTGCCCAGTGACCGTTCAGGTCACCGAAGCAATGTATATTATAATTATATTATTAATTATACTATTGTAATATGTTGATAATAATTATACTATTTATTGTTTGATTTTTCATGTCAGTATTGTAATTTTAAGTAACCAATATTAAATCAAGGGACAGGCTCTTACCTTTAACTCATAACTGATATTTTAAATTGAAAGAATACATATTAAAGATTAAAATCGCGATTAGTATCAGCTTAAATTGAAAGAATAGATACTGAAATAATTAAACCCAATGTCAAATTATATTACTATAAGCAAACTTTTATGGAAAATAACTAATTTCTGGCGTTAATCTCTATCTTGATACTTTGATAGGCCACCTCTGCAAAAGCAACCGAATTGAAATTCCATTCTTCTCTCCTCGGAAGTAAATTTGGTGGCTATCTTCTCAAAGAAATGTTCCTTCTTCCTGAGTTCCTGAGTTCACCAAGTAAGCGTGCTTCAGTGGAAAATTTTGAGAGTGGCTTTTTATTCTCTTCACAACTGAAAATGACCTTTTTACCGACGACACAGGGCTTGTATACAGTAATGACGCTAACATATTATACTACTGAAAACTTTTCTTTGGGATTCAATTAGTGCTCACCAATTTTGCAAGTTCATTTGTGGTCTTATTTCTAAACTATTCTGTTCTGTCCATTACAGTCCGCTCATTTTTCAATCGTATGGCTTAAAAGAACTTTCCACATGCATCTATGGAACTTTGGAGCTGGTTTCGGGGACCTGGTTAGAGTGTTGTCCATAGTTATTATGCGACAAACTTAAAAATTTCAATTTAGAATAAATTTGAAATCTTACATCAAGCAGGTATCAGTGTTATCAGAAACTTCGCAATAGATGCATTTATAATCGATATTTTTTTCTCTTCGATGGTTTTTCTACATGAGACAAGGTTTCTTGGAAAACTTGTTCACACTCTTTGTATAACACGAGTATGGAGCGGCGAATTTATTTGATTTCTTTCTTCACAGTAGAAAATATCACCTGCATAGTTCTGCAGGACGTTGTACAGCATATAACTGAAAGTAAATATTTTGTCTAATGCGTTCAAAAGAAAAATAAATTTCAGTTCCTCTAAAAGTGCCAAAAAACCCTTTATTGGTGCTAAAATATCTGAATCAATTCCTGAGGGTGTTCTAGAGTGGTACTAAATACATTACATACTTTGGTTGTGTTCCTGGACACAGTGTTCACCAATCTTGATGCACTGAAATGTGGAATATAAAGTTGCAAAAACGTATCCAAAAAGTAATACCTTTAGGAGATCTGGAAAGGAAGTTATAAGTCCATCAAGCGAATTAAAAAGTGTGTTAGACGCTGGTGTTCGACTGGTTCTTCGGACAAAACGAGGTTTAGTACATGGGCATAACAGTGAAAAAGTGTGGATTCAGGCTATGTGAATTTAATTAATTGTTGAACTCCATTCAGATTTCCCGCCATAGTCGCCGCACCTTCAAAAGTTTCTGCAATAAGTTTTTTATTACACTCGAATTACGATAAAAAGAGCTGGATGCGTTCTGCAATATCCTGGGCATTTGCGACACTAGCTATATCACAGAACTCAAAGAATCTTTCCTTTATCTCAAATTCACATACCTGACACAGGACAACAGAAAACTTCTTTGTTTGGCACATCAAAGGTTTTGTAAATCATGGCGGCTACAAAAGAACATCCACAATAACCCGCGTTATAGCTGATAGGACGTTGAACCTACGGCATCTGTTGGACCACTCTGAATTCGATTAGGAATTACTTTAAATACAGTAGAGGTTTCTGTGTCTCCGTTGAAAGCTGATCATACGCTACAGTTTTCTACAATAATTATTCCTAATTTCGCTCGTTAATACACTCCTGGAAATTGAAATAAGAACACCGTGAATTCATTGTCCCAGGAAGGGGAAACTTTATTGACACATTCCTAGGGTCAGATACATCACATGATCACACTGACAGAACCACAGGCACATAGACACAGGCAACAGAGCATGCACAATGTCGGCACTAGTACAGTGTATATCCACCTTTCGCAGCAATGCAGGGTGCTATTCTCCCATGGAGACGATCGTAGAGATGCTGGATGTAGTCCTGTGGAACGGCTTGCCATGCCATTTCCACCTGGCGCCTCAGTTGGACCAGCGTTCGTGCTGGACGTGCAGACCGCGTGAGACGACGCTTCATCCAGTCCCAAACATGCTCAATGGGGGACAGATCCGGAGAGCTTGCTGGCCAGGGTAGTTGACTTACACCTTCTAGAGCACTTTGGGTGGCACGGGATACATGCGGACGTGCATTGTCCTGTTGGAACAGCAAGTTCCCTTGCCGGTCTAGGAATGGTAGAACGATGGGTTCGATGACGGTTTGGATGTACCGTGCACTATTCAGTGTCCCCTCGACGATCACCAGAGGTGTACGGCCAGTGTAGGAGATCGCTCCCCACACCATGATGCCGGGTGTTGGCCCTGTGTGCCTTGGTCGTATGCAGTCCTGATTGTGGCGCTCACCTGCACGGCGCCAAACACGCATACGACCATCATTGGCACCAAGGCAGAAGCGACTCTCATCGCTGAAGACGACACGTCTCCATTCGTCCCTCCATTCACGCCAGTCGCGACACCACTGGAGGCGGGCTGCAAGATGTTGGGGCGTGAGCGGAAGACGGCCTAACGGTGTGCGGGACCGTAGCCCAGCTTCATGGAGACGGTTGCGAATGGTCCTCGCCAATACCCCAGGAGCAACAGTGTCCCTAATTTGCTGGGAAGTGGCGGTGCGGTCCCCTACGGCACTGCGTAGGATCCTACGGTCTTGGCGTGCATCCGTGCGTCGCTGCGGTCCGGTCCCAGGTCGACGGGCACGTGCACCTTCCGCCGACCACTGGCGACAACATCGATGTACTGTGGAGACCTCACGCGCCACGTGTTGAGCAATTAGGCGGTACGTCCACCCGGCCTCCCGCATGCCCACTATACGCCCTCGCTCAAAGTCCGTCAACTGCACATACGGTTCACGTGCACGCTGTCGCGGCATGCTACCAGTGTTAAAGACTGCGATGGAGCTCCGTATGCCACGGCAAACTGGCTGACACTGACGGTGGCGGTGCACAAATGCTGCGCAACTAGCGCCATTCGACGGCCAACACCGCGGTTCCTGGTGTGTCCGCTGTGCCGTGCGTGTGATCATTGCTTGTACAGCCCTCTCGCAGTGTCCGGAGCAAGTATGGTGTTCTTTTTTCCATTTCCAGGAGTGTAGAATCTGTCATTTTACCGTGTCATCGAAAGGCAAACTCTTGTTTTTCCAGAAAAGACAGTGCTGTAATAAGCCTTTTATGAACGTCTCTGTTCCGCCTTACCTTTTCGTTGTGTAGAGATATTTCATTTTTCAACTGGTCATCAGACGCAGTTTTTATTCTGTTTTCCCGAAAAGGAGCTATAGCTATAGACGATCGTAGACGGTTAACAGACGGTCGTTGTTTGGTTATCGACTTCACTAAATTTCCCAAATGCTTGTATCCAGTTCTGGTCCAAATGCATGTCTATCATTTCCAAACAATAGTCAATACCAACAAAGCACCGTATTTACGTTACCGCTACCGGCAACCCACTCACATTGGGTATAAATATTACACTGAAAACGTCTAGTGAATGTATTGGTCTTTTGAACCAAGTTTGGTAGTTCTGATGTTGGCCGTCAATTTTTGTCTCCTTTTTTCTGTATCAGAATGTGTACAAAATGGCTTAGACAAAAGCTCTTTTACAAGAAACTCAGACGTAGTTCTGTATTATATTACTAGAGACCAGGTGGCACCCAGGTGCCTTGACACATGTTCATACAGACTGGCAAACTCGCAGACTGAGTATTACAGGATCGCCCCCCCCCCCCCCCTTCCCAAACCTGGATTTTCCGCTTAACGTGAGCAGTCGCCTTAATCACTTGGGTTGTATTTGCACGACTCCAGGACAGACGTACACCTCCATCTATCACCTTGTGCCCACACCTGCACGCACACTTGCTGTGAATCCCGCACAGGGGGAGACTTTATTATTACTGTCGTGGCCTGTCTAGGTGTGTAATACTATTTTCTGGATCTTTATTTTACAGTGCACTACGAGATGTCCTTCAGACAAGAATGTTTCTGTACTTTATGGTGTACTATGCAGTGTCGCTGAGACATGCAAGCACTTGCTCGTGCAGGATTTGGACACACGGTGGCAAATGGAGACTTGCGTCGGTCTGCGGGCGGGTATGGATAGCCGAAGTGGTTAAGTTGATCGATCGCGTTAAGCGGTAAATTCGGATTCGAGTTTCGATCCGGCTCAGATTTTCATATATCACAAAGAAACTGTACAGCTAAAGTCTAATCAAATTTGCAATCTGCGAACACATCTTTATGCTAACCGTCTTACAGATAAAGCGACGTACAAAATCCAGCCCCACTACAAACATCCGCATCTGTTTTTCCTTAGTACGTAAGTCTTTAAATCAGCCAGTTGTGTTTGAGCTCCGTCGGAGATAGACAAATTATGACAAATGAGAGTGAATTGGTGTAGTGTATGGACAGCATCAGGCAGCTACACAATCTACGGTGCAATATTTTGAGGACGGACTTTGGCTTTCAGTGCAGATGAGTAACAGAGCTACGCGCTCCCTTGTCCGATGTAACTCCAGCAGACGCATCGGATATGTAAATGACCTTGCTCGAACGGACGTGTAAAAGAGAAATATGCGATGTCCCGCGATATGTGGGTCACCCGACGTAAGCCAGTGGTGGAGGGCAGTGAGAGAACCACCGCCCAGTATAAATCAAACATTAGTTTGCTTTTTCACCCGTGCGTCTAAATTATGAACTTAATTCGCTTTCAAGCTTGCGGCGTGTTGACACTAGTAAAATTATTTTTACTGCAGCTTTCATCTGGAGAGTAAATTTACAGAAGTGCTGGATATTTTGGTATACGGAATGTATAACGCGAGGCCAGCTGATAAGGGGACGTAAGCAGTCCACTGGCGAGTAGGTGTAAACGTTCGGCGCGAGCGAAATGGCTAAAAAGTTTTGACTGATTTCAGTTTCAGTCTTTCGATTTTAGATGTATTCTTTTTTCACGTACCTGCTCATATAGCATAAGGTGCCGGCTGTGACTTTAGTGCTCGGTTGCGTGGAGCGATCTACTGTTAAACTAGTGATCTTAATCTGCATTTCTGGCTAAAAATAAGCAAAGAAATATGGCAGTAATCCTATTGTGGTCATCTTCAGACCAATGAGTAAGAACCTCCTTCTGGTGGTAAAAAGTAGTGATTTACCACCAGAAGGAGGTTCTTACTCATTGGTCTGAAGATGACCACCGTAGTGGTCGAAACCGGTCACCATAATAATTAAATTGTGATCAAGACTGTTTTTGATAGTAAATATTTATAACACGTTGATCACTGTTCACTCCCACAATGTATTCAAAAGTAATCAGCATAAATATTAAAACATTTATCACACTGGGAGACGAGAGGATCAATGTCTGTTTCGTAGAGCTTGGCCGGCAGCCGACGGATCCACAACCTCACCCACTCTTGCACTTCTTCGTCCGACTGAAGTCGACGTCCGCTCATGTCTTTTCTCAGGTTGTTGAAGAAGTGAAAATCACACAATGAAAAGTTCATGCTGTACGGATGATGTTGCAGTCTTTCCTAACCAAATCAATGGAGAGTAGGCTTTCTCCGATTGACAATGTAGGGGTCGGCTTTATCGTGCAACAGGATGATTTCGTCCTGGGCGTTTTGACTTTATGGCTACTCATTGACTGCGGTTTCACGCTCGAGGAACTCTACGAGCAGAGGGCCCTGCAGTCTAAGAGAACGTCATCGTGACGTTACCAGAACTTGAGTGAACAACTCTGGATTCCTTTAGAGAGGAGATAAGAAATGTTTGCGCTGTTACCCTTGGCTTTGCCCTTCGGTTGTAAGATGGAATCATCCTGTAGAATGATAACGCCCTCCACCACACTACCAATCAAATGAAGATTATGCTTCCGTGATTTGATTGGGAAACACTGCAACAACCTCCGTACAGTCTGGACGTTTCACTGTGTGGTTTCCACATCTTGGGCGGCTCGAATAAAATATGCGTGAACGTCTGTTTCAGTTGGACGAGGTGTACTTGGCTTTTAAAATTAAAAGTGTATGCATAATTATTAAGTGTCTTTATTCACAGTTATGATAAAAATGTTTTAATCTGCCAGGAAGTTTCATATCAGCGCACACTCCCCTGCAGAGCGAAAATCTCATTCTGGAAACATCCCCCAGGCTGTGGCTAAGCCATGTCTCCGCAATATCCTTTCTTTCAGGAGTGCTAGTTCTGCAAGGTTCGCAGGAGAGCTTCTGTAAGGTTTGGAAGGTAGGAGAAGAGATACTGACAGAAGTAAAGCTGTGAATACCGGGCGTGAGTCGTGCTTCGGTAGCTCAGATGGTAGAGCCCTTGCCCGCGAAAGGCAAAGGTCCTGAGTTCGAGTCTCGGTCGCGCACACAGTTTCAATCTGCCAGGAAGTTTCATAATAGCGCACACTCTGCTGCAGAGTGAAAATCTCATTCTGGAAACATCCCTCAGCCTGTGGCTAAGCCATGTCTCCGCAATATCCTTTGTTTCAGGAGTGCTAATTCTGAAAGGTTCGCAGGAGAGCTTCTGTAAGGTTTGGAAGGTAGTAGACGGATACTGGCAGAAGTAAAGCTGTGAGTAGCGGGCGTGAGTCGTGCTTCGGTAGCTCAGATGGTAGAGCACTTGCCCGCGAAAGGCAAAGGTCCCGAGTTCGTGTCTCGGTCGGGCACACAGTTTTAATCTGCCAGGAAGTTTCATAACAGTATGAATTGTGACGAAAACATACCTATCACTGAACTGTTAACAGTAACTCACTCTCTATCCTCCATTTCTATTCATAATGAGTCCTACTCTCGTTACACAATTTTCCGATGCTGTTGACATTACCGTAGACTCCTCTGACCAGAAATCCTTGTCTTCTTCTCACTTCACTTCACTGATTCCGCCTGTATCTAGATTCAGCCTTGGCGTTTCTCTTTTCAAACTTTCTTGCCTCCTTGCCACGTTCAAACTTCTGATATTCCACGGCCCGACTCGTAGAACGTTATCCCTTCATTGATTATTGAGTCTTTTTCTCATGGTCACCTCCCTTTTGGCATTCTCCTCCCTGAGATCAGAACGGGGGACCATTCCGGAATCTTTTGCCAGTGGAGAGATCATCATGACACTTTTTCAGTTACAGGCCAAATATTCCGTGGATCCACATTATGATAATGCAGTGGTTTCTGTTGTTTCTACATCATCATGCCGTTGATTATTGCTGATTCTTCAACCTTTCAGCGTCAGTTTCGCACCCCAAGGACAAGAGAGCGCACTGTAACTACCTGCTCCTCCCCCTGTTTGATAAGGCCGTTAGCAGAACGAGGGTGACTTCTTATGTCGGAAGTCTTCTGCCGCCGTTGCTGATGATTTTTATTCAAAATTTGAGTAGTGGCGGGGCTAGAGCCCGGGACTGACGACGTTTTGATTACTAATCAAAGACACTATTCCCAGACCAGTACAAAAAATAATAGTTCAGTTTACACTCACTTACATGAGATCGCCTTGACTGTGCCACAGTTTCCCTACAAAATCATTGTTTTACAACTTACAAAGTTGAAGTGAAGTGACCGATTTCTTCTGCTATATATTGCATTATATCTTTAAGTCCATCGATATATCCAGCAACAATCATTAACATTGTATCCTAACGTCTACATACTGCTCCTCCTATTCGATTGTTTAGACGTTTATCAAGTTACCTGTCGCGCATCATGGCAAATCATTCTGAATATCTCTATAGCTATTATTCGGTGACATTTCGTGCACACGCTAGTGTCAGGAAATAATCCGAATGTGGTGCCCACACGATTACAATCAGAGTGTTTTAAATTGATAGTGACTGCTATCCAAGTTCACGTATACATCCACATCATACTCCGCAAGCTACCTTATGGTGTGTTTTGGAGGGTACTTTTTGTACCACTAACAGAGCCCTCCAACCCTGTTCGCGAACAGCGCGTGGAAAGAATGACTGTCGGTAAGCCCCCGTATTGACTCTAATTTCTAGAATTTTCTCCTCGTGGTCATTAAGCGAGACGTATGTGGGCTAAGTACTATGTTGTCCTACTCTTCCAGGAAAGTTATCTCTCGAAATCTCAATAGTCTCTCCGTGATGTACAACGCCTCTCTTGTAACGTCTGCCAATGGAGTTTGTTGAGCACTTCCGTAATGCTCTCTTGCAGGCTAAACGATCCCGTGACGAAACGTGCCTCTCTTCGTTTGATCTTCTCTATCTCTTCTCTCAGTCCTACCTGGTAGGAATACCAGATAGATGAACAATACTCAAGATTCGGTCGAACAAGCGCCTTATAAGCCACTTCCTTTGTTGATCAGTTACATTTCCTTATTCTTCCTATGATTCTGAATCTGTCATCAGCATTTCCCACTATTTGTTTCTTATCGTCATTCCAATTAAGGTCGCTCTGGATAGTTACTCCCAGTTATTTTCTGGCAGATACTGTTCCGAACGGTTTGTCATCAATAGTGTAGCTGTACAGTGGTGGATTCCCTTTCCTATGTATGCGCAGTATGTCTTATTTATTTGCGTTCAGGGTCAACTGTCAGAGCCTGCACCATTCATCTATTCTCTGGAGGTCATTCTGGAAGTCGTTACTATCTCCTGGCATTTCTACTTTGTTATAGACAACCGCATCATCTGCACTCAGAGTTAATTACTCTGGAAATTACCTTTACGTCAGTCGACTTTTTCCGTTAAGAGCGACGAGTTGATTTCCATCTGCAAGGAAGCCTTGAATACAGTGGCAAATCTGTTCCGATACACGATAAGCTCGCATTTTACTACACGACAGACAGGTCGGCGCCAAATGCCTTCCTGAAGTCAAGGAACACAACATCAACGTGTAAGCCGTTGTCTACTGCTCTGTGGATTTCATGGAGGAACAGAGCAAGCTGAGCTTCGCAGGACTTCTCTTTGCGGAATCCATGTCGATTTCTATAGAGGAGATTTTCATTCTCCAAAAACATCATAATTCTTGAGCGTAAAACATATTCCTCAATTCTACAACAGATGGATGCCAACGTTGTAAGTCTATAATTGTGTCCGTCTGTCCTACTGTCCTTCTTAAAAACGTTAATGAGTTGCTCTTTCTTCCAGTCGCTAGGTACCCTCCGATGCTCAAGCGATGTATGACAAATTACTTCTAGAAGGGGAGCAAGTTCTTTTGCATAATCTTTGTAGAATCCTGTAGATATCTCATGTGGTCCTGACACCCATCCTCTATTAAGCCATTGTGGTTATTTTTCTATTCCGCGATCTGTTGTTTCAGTATCTTTCATTTCAACGTTTGTACGATGGTTGAAACAAGGGACAGTGTTACGATTTTCCGTGGTGAGACAATTTTGGAAGACCCAATTCGGTATTTCAGCCATCTCTCTGCTATCTTCCATTTTGGTGACAGTATGGTCACTGACTAAACGAGTAATGATTTCGACCCATTTACTGGTTTTAGATTCGACCAAAACCTCTTAGGATTTTCAGATTGGTTGACAAAGTTTTACTTTTAGTGTCATTGTACATTTCTCTCTTTGTTCTCTTCACGCTCATTTTCGATTCGTTCAGGTTTTGTTTGTCAACTAAGTTTTTACTTCTCTTGAGTTTGAGATGGAGTTCTCTTTGTTTATGTAGCAGTTTCCTAACACGGCTTTTAAACCATGGTGGATCTTTCCCATCCATTAACACTTTACTCGGAATATAGAGCACTAGGGCATATTGCACGACGCTTTTGCATTTTTTCCGTTTGTTCTCCACATCTTCTTCCTTATCACCGAATATCTGGTGCTGAGTGCTCTATTACTCTGAAATTTGTATCCTATCACTCCTACTAAGCAAAAATATCTTCCGTCCTTTCTTAATATTATTTGTAAGGCCCGTTGTCATAGATGCTATCACAGTCTTATGATCACTGATACCTTCCTCTATGTTAACTGATTCTATAAGTTCTTAACAGCGTAGTCAGAAAGCAGTAGCTCCTGATCGTACTTCGTTGCACGTCATTTATATGTATTGACTGTAATGAATTTCCCTTAACAAATAATACATCTGCCATTTTTAGTGTTATATTTCTTCTTTTACAAACTATACTTGTCATTTATTCAAGAATGAATGTTAGTTATTTCTGTACTGACAGTGGTTTCTGCACGTCTGCATAGCATTAGATGAATATCATTCAGTGCTACTTCACTATAGTCTTTGTTGTAATTGAAAAATTTATTATTACGTAATAAAAATGTCCTACCCATAAATATACGAATGTGAAGCGAAGTTACGTAAATTTGTGTAGTAAATGTCATCGTAATGCTGTGATTTCCTGGGAAAACGTCATATAACCTGCCGACATCCAGACTGCAGACTGGAGACGACAGCTTTTCTATTGGTTGACTGTTCCATCGATTCTTGGAAGAATATTGTAAACATTTTGAACGAAAACACACGCAACACTGCTGTAATATTCTGCAATATCTGTTATTTATTTTACACACTAGTTTTCGGCTGTTACGCCATCACCAGGTACAAAGATAAGTTTGTGGTGCAGTGAAATTTTCTTGCATCAGAGATTTTGAGCTAGTGCATCTACAGAGTATCTCCTTTTCAAAATGGCTCAAATGGCTCTAAGCACTATGGGACTTAACATCTGAGGTCATCAGTCCCCTAGAACTTAGAACTACTTAAACCTAACTAACCTAAAGACATCACACACATCCATGCCCGAGGCAGGATTCGAACCTGCGACCGTAGCAGTCGCACGGTTCCGGACTGCGCGCCTAGAACCGCGAGACCACCGCGGCCGGCGTCTGCGAAAGTTTTCTTTTCTAACGTGCCCACTTTTGTGGTGTTCCTTCAAGTGGGTGCATATTTCCCTGCCAGAACGGCCTATATGAACTTTACCAAGGGAAATGCTGTTGTCTCAGTGAACAAATGTGACTTTGTTAACAAAGTGAAAGGTTTCCTAAACTTCACCAACTTCCAAGAGATACAGACAAGGCCACACAATTCTATAACGACAAAATTAAAAGTGTTGTTAAACTGTGTAAGTTGGAAACTTAGAAAAGAAAACTCTGCAAAAGTAGACCAGCTGCTTAAAGAGCTCCATAGTTACAATGTGAAACATGAACCGTTACATCACACCCGTAAAGGGAGAAGGTGAAGTATCTTGAAATAATGGAAATGAATAAATACATGTCCACCAACCAAAGCTTACTACTATACTATACTATGCTTAGTACGTTACTCGCCACTTGAAACTGCAGATATTACTCATAATCCTATTCAGGCCATGTTATAGATTAGCCCTCTTACTCTGTGGGCTTTCAAATAAAAAATGATAAATGAAATGGTGTATTGTTGGCCCTCAAGTGCGTATTCTCTGACTCAGAGTTGAAATATTAAAAGTTTTGGTTGGTTTCGTTGTATAGGGGCTGGGATATGTAGTTGCCGCATTAAAAGCCAAATACTATTGAGTCTACAGCATACAATATGAATATACACATGAATCGCATGGTCGAAAGTTGGTATCATTCGACAATTGCGAATGTAATGCAGAAATTTATTAAAAGATTGCAATTAAATAAAATCTGCAGGTACTATCTTAACGACTTTAAATGATGAATACGGTAGTAGAAGTATTTTCGAGAACGTGGTATATTTCTGCAAAACACTTATTGGTGTCGATGGTCCAGCAATAAAATAAAATATAAGTTGAATAACAGGGAAACAATAGATTACTACTGCACGTAATTAGTTATGAACAACAACATAGCTCGCGAGATTTTCACTTCTAAAGGCACACAATGTCTTCACTGTAGAAGCCACGGAAATCTCACAAGTGCACAAGTCAGCATTCCGAAGTATTTCTATCAGCTGCGACCATGAGCAAAACTGCTCCACTCCGAGTCTTTCCCGCGACCGTGGGTCCATCTCGCCATCACGTCCAGCACCTCTCGTGTCCTGTCCTCCTCCCACACTTGCATACAGTCTCTCCATTAACGAACACTGTGACTGGCTAGAGCGCTCTCGCCATGTCTTCAAGCCAACACATACTCACAAACATATGAAAACATGTTCGAAATATTGGACTTACATTTAAATAACTTGAAATTAAATAAATATTCCTATGGCTGTACCATAAACACGCTCTAACACACATTATTAAATACATAAAAAAATTAACGAAACATATATAAAAGGAATAGTAAGCAAAAGTAGGCCAGTAGCCTAATGTCTCTGTGCTTTCTAAAAAACAGTAAATATTTGACCAATTTCTTCACGAATAGTATATATCGGATATAAAGACATAGATGAATAAATATATTTATAAGTATGTTGCTACCGTTTTTTCATGTAACTGTGGAGTACTAATGGCCTGACGCGATCGATAGTAGTCGGCCACTTTGACGTTCAATAACTCATGACTATTAATCTTACATGCCTGTAATTTATACCAATTTGGGTTCACACTAATGGCTTTCTAAAGACAAGTCGATCGACGAAATCGGATGAACTGTTTCGATTTTGGAAATTCGTTTCTGGGTATTACGCGTGTAATTTACAGTCAGATACTAAATTTTAAACTAATGAAGATATTGAAAATCTGAATACACCATCAGAATCGTCGTGCAAATAATAGCAATGTACATATTTATTTTCGAGATATCATGATTCATCCAGCTACTATTTATTTCTATACGAACTGTTAAATGTCTGCCATGATGGTTCCACAAAGTCCGCCATCTTTGGCACTTTCGGCATACAAGTCTCTTTCATCGACACAGCGTCACCATGGAATTCCCATCCACGTGGCTGGACCATGCGCTGGGGCTACCTGTTACGCTCAGCTAACGTTTGGCACCAAGTGGTTGCTGCCTGGCTGTGGCCCGTTGAGAGACCACTTGTGGCCACGCCAACTCCAGAGTTAGAATATTTCCTGGGCTGCCCATTACCTCACAACTTGTATGCGCTTTTTCCTTTATTTCAGCATGCGTAATTTGTCTTGTTGTATTAAAAAAATTACTTCGTGTGATCACAGCTGCTTTCTACCATTTACTGTGGTGTCTATTTGTTCTATATTGTGTCTCCCTATCACTTTCGCGCAACGACGCTCTGAGCGTGTTTTTTAGGGAATTGACTAGTTTGAACCTGGGACCTGTTGCTGGTAAGGAGACGCCAGACCACACATGATATGTAGAATTCAGAAGAGTTCAGTGAGACTAGCGATGATATATCCAAATACTTAATGATTTCAGCGTCAGTTCCACTGCACTCCCTGTAAAATAATCTTAATACTAACTAAATTTAGTGGAAGGGGTTCAAGGCTTTCCTATTTTTAGTTAGCTGGTAAAATAACGTCGAAAAAGCAGTTAAGTTTACCATTGGAAATTTTATTCTACTCACAAAACAATGTTTATAAATTGCACTATTGATAAAAGGAAGTGTTTCAATACAGGATGGTAAAAAACCAACTGCGTTCAACAAAATTGTGAACTAATATTCCATGAGTGGGTTTCCAAGTTCTACAATGGATCGAAGGATGACCTATGCCATATCACATCTATAATCTAGCTTTAAATTAAGTTTCACAAGAGAGAAAACTATCAAAATGGTCTACAGTGACCCTCAATTATCTTTAATTACTTATCTAACTTGTCGTAAATTACAGTGGCTCATGTGGCTTCTCAATAACTATATAACAGAAAAATCATCGCGTTTCAGATTTTTACTTCAAGTGGCAAATGTGAACACCACCAGCTTTAATTGACGATCGATACTAGTATTACGCAAAAAGGGGGTGCAACAGATGAGACTTCTTCAGTTCTGAGTGAAGCTTTATGCGCTGTTATGCGCCATCGCGTGCGTTCATTACCTTGTCGATGTTCGTCAGGGGGGCGGCGGCCGGCGCACCTCCGTCCAGCTCGCCCTCTCGGAAACAACTCTTCTCCTAACTTCTCCTTACTACCATTTACCGAAGTTGGTTTAAAAAAACTATATGGCTGTGTTTTCATCTGACCAATCAGGGTCTCAATGTTAAGCTCCGGCTACAAAAATTCTGTCTATCGAATTAAAAACGTTATAATTTTCGTGGTGGTTCAATGTTTTTAAAGTTTGCAACGTAACAGAGACGCGAAAAAGTCTCACGCTAAAACTTGCGGGTGGTGTGGCCCTTTTTGTGTTATCGTAAGATCTATATTTTTTTTTCTGGAGGGCTGTAGCTTTTAACATAGGCTGGGGTGTGGTCCTTGACGTAACAGAGACGCGAAAATGTCTCACGCTAAAACTTGCGGGTGGTGTGGCCCTAGTGGTTAGCTGGCGACGTGGGTGTCCAGTCCGTCCCTTATCGTAGGGCCTTCTAGCTTAACACGGTTCTGCTCTCGGCTTCTGTTCTCGTATCTCCCCTCGGAACTGCGTATGTCTCATGGTGGGAAGGTATGATATGCATTTAGTCATTCTTGTGTTAGTCTGTGGTATTCCAATTGCTCACTCGTTACTCATATTACTTTGTTTAATTTAATGTCACGATTTATTCGAAGCTATGTGACATACTACTGATTTGCTTATCATGTCAGGGTGTTCATTGAAGGTGCTGGATTTGCCTGACACCTTACAGCTTCACATACCTGCTTAATCTCACTAGCATACCTTATCTGTTTGTAATTTACAACGTAATAAAGACAAAAGAATTTTGTTCAGCCACACCTTTGAAAGATGTCACCAAAGTTTATTATTCAGTTTATTTTCTTTATCACCAACTGTTGTAATTTTTATGTACTTTATTTATTAGTTAATGTGTGACATATTTTATGTTAATTAAATAATCTTACATTGCATTTACACTGAAATAATACGTATTATATTATTCCTAAAGCTAATGTTAACATTTTTCATCTCTGTAAATGGAGATACTCTCTGGATACACTAGTTTAAGATCTTTTATTTAACAAAATTTCATTACACCACAACCTTATCTTTGTACCTGGTCATGGCGTAACAGCCGAAACCCGGTTTGTAAAATAAATAATGAATACTGCAGAATATTACATCACTGTTGTATGTTTTCGTTCATAACGATATCTTTTCTTAGCTCCAGGGTGAGATGTCTACATTCGTGCTTGAATCTCTCAGCAATTTATAGACCACAGTCAGGGAAGAGTGAAAGTTCTGCACATTAGTCGGTGCCCACGAGGAACTCAGCTCCATAAACAGAGGCGGACAACGCGGCGACCGCGAACAGCTGGCCCCGGTAGGGTCCTAATGGAGGCTCTGGCCGGCCATCACTTCCTTCCGCGCTGTTAACCGGATTACCTGACCTCCGCGGCTGCCCGCAGATCTCCCGGCACACCGCAGTAACGCGAGGACCGCCCGTCTCCAGAATAGTAGCGGGGGCACCGAACTGCAGCGCCCTGGTGGGAGGTGTTGCTCTTACACTCGAAAATGTAGGTGCTTAAAAAGTGTACCTTAGGTGTTACATGTTTTCTGAAAATAGCTCTGCATTTTACGTAACAACGAACTTTTGTAACTGGTTACACTACTTTAACAATGAAAGAGAGGCAAACACCAAAAATAATTTTTCATCTAGAATTACTCGGTTGTTGTTGTGTACATAGTTCCGCGTAGTCAGCGCGTACACAACTTTCCCACTAGAGCGCGCCCCACAAAGCACAACAGCGCAGGCGCAGCGCTCGTCCATCTCCGTACTACGAGATGGAGGTGCCTTAGAGACGGACCAAATTCTGCTTCCGCCGATCCGCGTATTAATATGTAACGCACCCAGTGAGATTGCTGCTAACGTAGAACCTTTTCTCCTTGCGGATCACAAATCACGCAGTGTGACCTGAACGCGCGAGGTATTATAGCGAGTGTACAGACCTCCGATTAGTCAGTCTGCACCAGTCTGTACCAGTCTGCATTTGTCTGTACCAGTCTGCATTTGTTTGTACCAGTCTATAGTCAAGTTTCAGTCTGCGCCTAATAAGCTTACCATAATCCTGTACTTAGCCATGAAGATAAATGTATAGACACTTTGTCAAGTATCAGAGATATGTGAGAATAAGATTAACGTACCAAGACCAAAGGAACTTCAGATTGTCAGTTGCAAACAGCATCCAGAATCAAGTTACGTAATGTCTATGCTTTTTATTATTTTAATAAATGTGTGTGAAAATTAATCAAGTTCTGTTTAAAGTTGGTCACCGTCAATCTGCTACTCTAAGTGTGCAAGTGGCATTTCTATCGTCTGACCTAACGGCAGAAGATAAACACGCCACGATAAGATCCCGAGACATATTGCTGACAGTCGCCTACTTCGTTAGAGCGACAAGTCAAATAATCTGATGGTGTGTGTACCGAAGGTCTTACAGTACGCCCATGACAGTTGTATAACATGGGCTACATCGGAACTGAACCTTTTACACTGTTTGCATGTATTCTCTACTTTCCAACGTCCCCAGCTTTCTACTAGTTCGATATCTTTCTTCGTTGCCGTCTATCCTGAACCTGTCTCTTCATCCGAATACACTTATCACACGTTTCGTTCGCAACCATCTATTCTACATTTCGCAGTGTTTTTCTCCCAGATCTGTTCATTATTGTCGAAAGTCACAGTGAAGTTTATTGACAGACTGAACAGCTTTGGTGCGAATGATCTGATTGAGCTGTTGCCCTTTTTCTTGATTGGGATTAAATCCGGGAAGTTTCACGGCCTGGGGAGTACGGTGAAGTCATTCTGGTGCTCTTCAAAACACGCACGTACTCTGCGAGCTGTGTGACACGTTGCATTGTCCTACTGGTAGATACCATTCAACCGAGGAGAAACAAACTGCATGTAGGGGTGGACGTGGTCTCAAAGGATAGATGCATACATATGCTGATCCATTGTGCCTTCCAGAATGACGAGATCCCCCAGAGAATGACACGAAAACATTCATCAGGCCATAACACTCCGTCGTCTGGCCTGGACCGTTCAGATTATTGTTGCAGCGATTTTTGCTTTCTTTCCGATGGGGCATAAGACGTGATTCATTTGAATTGGTTGCCTGTCGTCACTCAGTGAACGTCCAGTTCAGGTACTGACATCCAAATCCCAGCGTCAGTCGCCGATGAACAACAATCAGCATTGGTGCGTGAACCACGTGTCTGCTGCAGCGGCCCATGAGCAGCATAGTTTGCTGAACGGTCGTTGAGGAGACACCGATGGTGGCCCTTGGGTTCATCTGGGCGATCAGTTGCTCAACAGTTGCACGTCTGTTCGCCAGTATACATCTCCGCAGCCGTCATTCAAGTATATTACTGGCCATTAAAATTGCTACACCACGAAGATGACGTGCTACAGACGCCAAATGTAACCGACAGGAAGAAGGTGCTGTGATATGCAAATGATTAGCTTTTCAGAGCATTCACAAAATGCTGGCGCCTGTGGCGACACCTACAACGTACTGAGGCAACCGATTTCTCATACACAAACAGCAGTTGACCGGCATTGCTTGGTGAAACGTTATTGCGATGCCTCGTGTAAGGAGGAGAAATGTGTACCATCACGTTTCCGACTTGTAGCCTATCGCGATTGCGCTTTATCGTATCGCTACATTGTTGCTCGCGTTGGTCGAGATCCAATGACTGTTAGCAGAATGTGAAATCGGTGGGTTCAGGAGGGTAATACAGAACACCGTGCTGGATCTCAACGGCCTCGTATCACTAGCAGTCGAGATGACGGGCATCTTATCCGCATGGCTGTAACGGATCGTGCAGCCACGTCTCGATCCCTGAGCCAACAGATGGGGACGTTTGCGAACAGTTCGACGACATTTGCAGCAGCATGGACTATCAGTTCGGAGACCATGGCTGCGGTTACCCGTGACGCTACATCACACACAGGAGCGCCTGCGATGGTGTACTCAACGGCGAACCTGGGTGCACAAATGGCAAAACGTCATTTTTTTCGCATGCAAAAATGTTCGACTGCTGCCCTGGCCAGCATAATGATGGTCGCATCCGTGTTTGGCGACATCGCGGTGAACGCACATTGGAAGCGTAAGTTCGTCATCGCCATACTGGCGTATCACCCGGATTGATGGTATGGGGTGCCATTGGTTACACGTCTCGGTCACCTCTTGTTCGCAGTGGCGGCACTTTGAACACTGGACGTTACATTTCAGATGTGTTACGACCCGTGGCTCTACCCTTCATTCGATCCCTGCGAGTGCCCATATTTCAGCAGGATAATGCACGACCGCATGTTGCAGGTCCTCTACGGGTCTTTCTGGATACAAAAAATGTTCGACTGCTGCCCTGGCCAGCACATTCTCCAGATCTCTCACCAACTGAACACGTCTGGTCAATGGTGGCCGAGCAACTGGTTCGTCACAATACGCTAGTCACCACTCTTGATGAACTGTGGTATCGTGTTGAAGCTGCATGGGCAAGCTGTACCTGCACATGCCATCCAAGCTCTATTTGACTCAATGCGCAGGCGTATCAAGGCCGTTATTACTGCCAGAGGTGTTTGTTCTGGGTACTGATTTCTCAGGATCTATGCACCCAAACTGCGTGAAAATGTGATCACTTGTCAGTTATAGTAAAATATATTTGTCAAATGAATACCCATTTATTATCTGCATTTCTTCTTGGTGTGGTAATTTTAATGGCCAGTAGTGTATGTCTTCTATGACACGTAGTGCTCCACAGTTGCCCTAGCGCCGGTTTTGGATGGCGCCATTTTACCATGCACAATATATTTTAATCACGCCAGCATGCGAATGGTTTACAAACTTAGCCGTTTCGGAAATGCTCCCACCCTTGGTATAGTCAATGACTATACCCTTTTGAACAAATCGCCGTTTCCGCAAATCGACTACTACTGCACTGTTTTCCGGGTCCTCCCGACTTCCTTTATACACTCTACACCGCTAGTGCTGCCACCTGCCGTGTGTTAGTGATTATTGCACGCTGACGCTGATCATAGGCAGTGCTCACGTTAGTGTGACTGGACCGTCTAGTACTGTTAACCTGATTCCAAGCAAACAAGTAGATTCATTGAATCATCCCAAGGCTGTGGTACTTGTAAGAGCCCAGTACGCTGACGGCAGTGATCTAACAACGCCGCTACGTCGGATGTAGAAACCATTCCCGCTTCGAGGGGTAGCCGCGCGATCTGAGGCGTCTTACCACGGTACCCGCGGCTCCCCCCTCCCCCCACCCCCATACGAGATTCGTGTCCTTCCTCGGCCATGGGTGGGTGTGTTGTCCTTAGGGTAAGTTAGTTTAAGTTAAATTACGTAGTGTGTAAGCTTAGGGACCGATGACCTCAGTAATTTGGTTCCATAGAAACTTACCACAAATTTCAAATTTCAGACCATTCCGGTTCATTCCTGGCTGGGATACAAGTATTATTACTCGTCACTTCTTCTGTTTAGGGTATTGGATATGTTTCTTCTATAGTGGCCATTTTTAGCAGTCTTCTGTAGCAAAAGACATTCATTTCAGTTTCAGAAACTTTGATCGAGATGAACCGACGAACAAATGTTATTTTGCCCATGGATATCTGCTGTTCATTTAATCTGTGAAATCTGAGCATAGTCTCTTCATTTAGCCTTTTGCCTTCTACCCGCTGTTCCGTACATATCTGTGCCTGCAATGCTAATATTACCGATTCTAAATACACCTCTATTTGTATCAGGTTCATTGTCTACGGTTTAATAATAAATGTTATCACGAATATTTATCTATACCCGAAACGTTTGACACTGACAGATTAGGTAGTTGAAAAAAAAAACGTCCATTGCAACGAACTGCTGTTTTGCACAAAATTTAACAGATTTGCCAATTCAGCTTAGAGCTACGATAACTCAGTCGACTTCAAATTTCTGGCATGAAGCAGAAATGTCAGTGATTGTATTTAACATAAATAAAAAGTATCAATCAAAGCCGCTTTAATTTGGATGGTGACTACACTTTTACTTCTATAGAATGATTCCGTGATGTTACACTTTTTCTGGGATGATGGAGAAGACGAAATGTATCAATTTGAAGTAAGGAACGCCGGTCCTGAAACGAATGATCGACAGTTCTCTGACAGTGGACCTCTTCTACTGCAAGCTCTTTCGGTTCAGTATTCTGAGAGGACGATTTATGGACCAAAACAAGAAGGAATTTTCCAGTAAACATGGGCTGTAAAATGCCTATCTTAAGAGCTGCGAGCACTTGTTCAGTAGAAGAGATAGTTCCACAGTAGCAAAGACCAAAATCTGCTCATAGCTCTTATAGTATGCATTTCAAAGCCCGTGTTCAGCAAATAATTTTTTATTTTCTGGTGCACACTACCACCTGTCAAAATAAGGAAAGCAAGTAGATTGCAGTAGAGCAGGGGCACTGTCAGAGGTTATCAGAAAGATTTTCGCTCATATCTCACGGCTCGTTGTTTCCGGACCACGGTCCTCTACCTCTTATTGATACATCCGCCCTTCTCCACCACCTATGGAAGTTTATAACATTATCAAGGAATCACCAGGTATAGTAACTAATATCATACAAATTTCAAGGCCACATCAGGATTCTGTGCTCGGAGACGTTATGTTAACATCAAGTAGTACTGACACCGTTTCCGAAAAATCATAGAAGAACAGAGGTACAGAAACTACAGACTATCATTCCTAACGTCGAACTGTTGTGGGTTCATGGAGTATTTCTTAGGCTCGAGCAGTACGCCAGTCCTAGGAGAAAGGTGCTTCTACAAAAGATTAGCACTTGTGATAATTAGGAGACTATTGTGTGAAATACGTTCACACATATGACGGGCTTTAAGATGTTTTGGTTGAGAGAGAATGGGACGATGAGTACACGATTTAAATAAAAGTTATTCTTTATATAGATGAACAAGTTGTCATAGAAGCATTCTGAGTTCAGTAACACTTAGAGGGCCAACTGGTCAATGCTGGATTACTAATCGTGGTATATTACTCCTTCGCTTTACCTCCTGATATCTCAGTAGTGCTTTCTTTTGTTGGTAGTTCAGGAAGCGGTCAACGAATGATTTAGTTGATAACAGTTATTGGCTGATCACAGATTGTACGATTTATTACTGAAGTTGCCAGGGCGAGCTGATAAGTAAAGATTTTTAAAGAAAACAAACTTTGTTAACATTCTACATCTTCGTTCTTCATGTCTACATGTTTTTGAAGCTATCTGTCACTAGAGGCCTCAGAATTGAGGCGTGTAACCAGGCGATGTGTAACCTAACTACGTCGGTGAGTGATAAACAGCGTACTTAACAGAATTTAGAATTTGAAAAGTTCGTCCACACATAAAGCGTCCTGTCCTTCTGCGTGACAACGCCAGACCACACACGAGTGCTGTGACATCGGCAATAATCCGACGCCTTGGGTTCCCTTCTTGTCGTCGATCATCTTCCGTACAGTAGGGATGGTGGTTATCGCTGAAACAACAGTTTAACCTTACTTTTAAAACGCTCAAAACAACTGGTATTCTACTACTGATTGTAATTAAATGTTATAATCGAGCATCGTACACTACTTGGTCATTACGAATGGTCGATACTGTACGGTAAAAAAAAAGAAGATTTGCGGTATGTTGTCCATTTTCAAGGGCTCCAAGTACATAAAGGCTAATGTAATCACAAGTAGCAGATCAGCTACTTTACATTTTTGTTATAAACTGTTGTGTTAATTTATTACTGTTACCATACTTTTTTCTGCTATCATTTCGTAGGAATGGCAGACAAATAACAAGCTTTTGTGTAAAACTGCGTTCTTCGTCTGTCACTGTTCTGAATGAAAAATCCTTTTTATACATATTTATTTACTTTTTAACTGGAATTTGAATAAGACTAATTTTTTCCATACAAAACTGAAAATGCTCTTTCAAAATTCGAATGACCGATTTAGATAGTAGGCAAAATATAACACGTACCAAGAACATATACTCGAGAATAGTTAAAATTTCAATAATGAATTAATCTTTGGTGCAATATTTATTGCACAGTCTTTTAAAGCAAGTGGGCCGTTGTACTTTATTGCTATCGCACTTTGAAAGATACATGCAGACTTAGAATCGCGCCATTCTGCAAGTCAGCCGATGTCCGACGCCGACAGCGAGAAACCACCGGATAGGTCAGATGGGGCAAGACTTGTACACTGCTTGTACACGCGTACCGCATAATAGGCCACGCCAAACAGCAACAGGTACAGCATTGTCACACTAATTTTGGGCCGATTTTTATGTAATATTCTAGTTGCATGTGTCGGCGTTATTCTTTAAACAGGACTGACAGCTTTTCTCATTTTCTACACACATAAAAAAAAAATTCCGTCAACCCGGTTCCCAGAACTCCTGATGATAGACGTTGACTGTAGCTATTGTATCACAGTCCCTTTGATTGTTCAGAGATGTCACTAAACCAGCCCAAAGATGTAAACAACGATTCATGAGCAGCGCCTGTTAGACGGAGGGGGTCCGACAGCAGTTCAGTTCCACTCATTCCACCGGCAAGGAGGTACACGGCTAGTGTTGTCTGTAGTTCAACCATGCCTATACTGTCAATACCGCGGTTCGATCGCATCCGCATTGTTACTTTGCCACAGGAAGGGCTCTCTGAGTGAACGAAAGCGATGTTATTCGGACATGGAGGAGATACACAGAAACAGGAAGTGTCGATGACATGCCTCGATCAGGCCGCCCAAAAGCTATTGCTTTAGTGGATGACAGCTACCTACGGTTTAGGGCTCGGCAGAACCCTGACAGCAACGCCACCATGTTGAATAATGGTTTTCATGAAGCCACAGGACGTCGTGTTACGACCCAAACTGTGCCAAATAGGCTGCATGATGCGCAATTTCACTCCAGACGGCCATGGCGAGGACCATCTTTGCAGTCGCGATACTATGCAGCGCGGTACAAAAGGGGCCCATCAACAAGCCGAATGGACCACTCAGGATTGGCACCACGTTCTCTTCACCGGCCAGTGTCACGCATGCCTTCAACCAGACGATTATTGGAGACGTGTTTGGAGGCAACCGGGTCAGGCTAAACGCCTTAGACACACTGTCCAGCGAATACAGCGAGGTGGAGGTTTCCTGCTGTTTTGGCGTGGCTTTATGTGGGGCCGACGTACGCCGCTGGTGCGTCGTAACGGCTGTACGACACGTGGATGCCGTCCTCTGACCGATAGTGCAAACATATTGGCAGAATATTCGCAAGGCATTCGTCTTCATGGACGCGATTGGCGCCCCCATCGTGCACATCTTGTGAATGACTTCATTCAGGATAACGATATCGCTCGACTAGAGTGGCCAGCATGTTCTCCAGACGTGTACCCTATCGAATATGCCTGGGATAGATTGTAAAGGGCTGTTAATGGACGACCTGCCCCACCAACCACTCTGAGGGATCTACGCCGAATCGCCATTAAGGAATACGACAATCTGGAAAATGGTTCAAATGGCTCTAAGCACTATGGGACTTAACATCTGTGGTTATCAGTCCCCTAGAACTTAGAACTACTTAAACCTAACTAACCTAAGGACATCACACACATCCATGCCCGAGGCAGGATTAGAAACTACGACCGTAGCGGTCGCGCGGTTCCAGACTGTAGCGCGTAGAGCCAATCTGGACCAACAGTGCTTGATGAACTTGTGGTTAGCATGCCACGACGAATACAGGCATGCATCAATGCTAGAGGAGGTGCTACTGGGTATTAGATGTACCGGTGTGTACAGCAGTGTGGACCACCAACTCTGAACGTCTCGCTGTATGATGGTACAACAGGCAATGTGTGGTTTTCATGAGCAATAAAAGAGCGGAAATGTAGTTTACATTGATCTCTATTCCAGTTTTTCTTATAGGTTCCAGAACTCTAGGAACCGAGGTGATTCAAAACTTTTTTTTGATGGTGTATAATAATCCAATATTTTAAAGTAATGGAAATATTACGAATAAATATTACTAGTTTTAGTCTAAAGCAAAAATTTTACCAAGCTGCTATCGCAAATTAATATATTATTTTTTACTCAGTCGCTACGAAAAAATTTAAAAAATCCTTTTATAACCGAGACAAAGCAAACACGGAGAAAAATACCGGTTACTGAGAACTAAAATACGGCTATAGGTTTTAACGATCAGTATTTCCGATCCCAAACGTACAGTCCCGATTTGGCCCTACACGATTTTCATCTGTTTCCAAAACTTCACATGGACAGTGATGAAGCGGTGCAAGTATAGGTGAGGCTCTGTGGCTGCGTCGAAACAAGAGTCAAACATTCTACAGTGACGGTATCATCAAATTGGTTTCTCGTTGGGAGATATGTGTCCGTCGCCAGAGTGACGATGTTGAGAAATAAATATGTTGACTAGAAGAATAAAGATGTTAATAACGTCGTTTTATTAAAAAAATTAGGAGTTTTCACATAAATTCGGAGGAATTAATTTTCAGCATGCCCTCGTTTTATTCGTTTCAAACCGGTTTAATTATAAACAGTTTTACGAATATCCTGTGTGTCACAACACAAAATTAATCACTTAGACTCGTACTTTATTTCAAAACCTAAATGCCAAATTCTTATTGCGGATACACAGTGACGAATGAAAATTCACGAAAGATGATAATTTATGGCTGAGTTCAGGCAGCAAAGACATGTACACTCTTGAATTCGCTAACTGTTGTTATAGCGAGAGAACTGTGAATGACCAGGGAACTGTGGTCGTCTTTCCAGCACAGTGCTCGCTTTAAGGCTTTGTTAAAAACTGTAGCTAATATTTGGTTGTTTTTACAGCATATTTTTTCATTTGTGACCATATAGCGCTCTCCAGAAATTTATCTCTGCATTCATCCTCACGGTGTTTTTTTGCTGTTTCTATGGAGACTTATAACAGACACCAATTCAATTCATTAACAGGAAACGCACGTGGGATAAATCCTTATGTGCGAAATTGCGGCTACATTATTAGATGAACGTTTAAATATTGCATACATATGGTGAATAATGAATGAAAACACTCGATAAAGCAGACTGCGAATTTACCGAGGCAAAGAAAGTTTAGTTATTCTCATGAAGAATCTAGAGTGATAGTGAGATATTTTTTAACAACTGTGTCCAATTGAAAAGTCAGCGCTAAAATTTCCTTTCCTTTTACAGAATTTATGGTGATAGCGTGTCGGAAAAATGTGTGACTCAAACTGAATGCTAGAAGCTTTTGTTACATAGGCTAGTTTCAGAGAACCATGCGCATCAGTAAAATTTTTAGGGAGATAAGCGTTGAAAAATGACAGTCATTGAAACAAAAAAGGCAGAAAACATTAAAGGTGACTGCGCAGTTAATACTTGCATTCACACATTCGTACAAACTAATGAGCATTACCTGTGTGAGTCAACTAAAAACTGCATCACTTGCGAAAAGATTAATGTTACACGCCAAAAGGAAAGGAAAAATTTGAAAAGGAATATGTTGTTAGATTTCGTGTGTGTCACCATAATCTTCTGATTTGCGGGAACAAATCTCTTCTTTTGGATTCGTACTCAGATCATAAGACTTTTTAACCATTGTTAGCTGCTTTCCGAAATTATGCTGACAGAGAAATATAGTTACATCAGATTCCACCTAGCGCTTCCACTGTTCGCTGTTTGTCAATGAAAAATATGCTACGGATCATTAATGGAGGAAATCATTTTGGACAGATCAGTGTTGTCCACCAACGAGATAATAATTTTTGAGTCGTAATCACTTCCTCCGCTTAGCTTTGAAAATATAATAAATATGATCGGCACTTCTCAAAATACACCGATAACAGTCCTTATTCTTTCTGAACTTCCAATTTTATCTAAAAACTTGTTAATTGTCATTTCACATTACTGTCAAATATTGTCCTAAATTTATATAAACGGTGCACAAATAATGTACGTTTGGAGCATTGTATCAGTGTTCAAACTTTTGAGCATTTAGAGGAATTAAAAGCTGATGTTTTGGAAATCTGGTGTTTAAATACGTTTGCTGCTCACCAGTCTGGAAAGAGTCAGGGTAAAAGTCAAGCTTTATTTTTCAATGGATAGCAATATCCTGATCTCTTTCAAACGGAATCAAAGGATGCAAAGAGAAAAGATTCCTTAGCCACGCGGCGCAAGAATTCAGTGCTGGAGATGAGGCAGTCGAAAGCGCGGAATCCGCTTTATAAAAATTTCTAGCAGCTTCATGTCGACAGCCGAAATTTTGGCTATGGTAAACTAGAAAAGTGACAAAAAGAAAACAGGTTTGGACATGACAAGTTTCACTATTGATTTATTAGCAATAGGTACGGTGTCAAAATAGTGTTGCTACCCCTTTGCTGGACTAACGTATAACGAGATTTGTTTTCTTGCCTGCTTTCTCTTTCAGTGGGGTGGTATGTTTACGTGACACCTAGTCTTGCTCCGGAAATTGAGGATCATAACGTAACGGCGTTTTATTAGTTCTATAAAAAACAAAAGTCATATTATTTGGTTGTTGGGCATTTACTACTCAGGTGCAAGGCTGGTAAGATTTCAGGCGACCCTCCTAGTGTTTCGGGATTTGCTTGCCTTGCAACCAGGTAACAAGCTGTGCTCCGTGGGGTGGAAAGTTGCAGCGCTCCAGGTGCCGTCGCTAGCTGCTGAAGGGGGAGGGCGAGGTAGCTGGCCAACTTCGTGAAGCGTGCAGTCTGTAGAAAATGGCTCTCCGCTGGAAAGAGCAAGACCGTGTCGTGCCTCGGAGCGGGAACTTCATTTGTTTCTCAGTTTCCAGCATAACATTTCTTTTACTCATTCTTGCAACTAATTTGATTTCTACTATTACCTAATTCTCTCTCTTCATCGTCGTAACACTCAACGCTCTGGATGGATGCAATTAAACTTTCGCTACAAGGCCATTGTAGTCGGAAAACTATTTACCGTATGGGCACCCAACTTTGTAGGAACGATATTGCGGCTGTTTAGCACAGACTTTACGAACGCAACACCAACACATGTTAGAGTTTGAAGAGGAGGGTGTCGAGGGAGGTAGCCAACATCCCACTTGAGATGTCTCGGGCAGCACCAGAGCAGCCTCTAGTGCGGTTCCAGGATGTCGTGGGTGCAGACGGTCGCCACATCGAGCAGCGTGTGTAACTTGGAACGTAAAAGTAGTACGCAGCTAACAAATGTTACCCTCTCGTCTAGTAATTGAAATCTGTTTCATTCAATAGTTTAGTCATTATCAACTTGTTCTTACAAATGTTTCCACAAAATTTCAGTGTCTTACGATCACTAGTTATCCGTGGGGGTCCTCAAGTAAGTAGCGAAAGTTAAATTATAACCACCCTGTATACACGATTGATGTTTTTTTTTCTTCAAGATCCGGACCAAGAATTTAAAACCGAAGTAGAAATCCGATAAAGCTGATCGCAGAAGTGTTGCTCAGTGTATCCAGTCTGACCGTCGAACGCAAGTCGCACTTTTAAGTACCGAGCACACATTGAACACTTAACGATACCTAGAACGATAGATACGGGAATGACATTCGCATTTGCAAAAATGGGTAAATTTGCACTGCACTACGCATTGGTGACAATAAAAATTTGTGCCGTTCCGGGAATCGATCGCGAGCAGTCGCCTTGCCCTCCTTTTTTTTATCTCATTTTGATTGTTGTTGGTCGTTGTTTAAGTTCATTGTTGTTCCATTAACTCTTTTTTTTATTACAGACTGTAGCTATCCCTCTGACAGAACACGCTGAGCCGGCCCGTGTGGCCGAGCAGCTCTAGGCGCCTCAGTTTGATACCACGCAACCGCTACGGTCACAGGTTCAAATCCTGCCTCGACCAAGGATGTGTGTGATGTCCTTAGGTTAGTTAGGTTTAAGTAGCTCTAAGTTCTAGGGGACTGATGACCGCAGATGTTAAGTCCCACAGTGCTCAGAGCCATTTGAACCATTTGAAAACCCTGATTTAGTGTGCTGGCTGCCTGGGCCACCGAAGGACGCTTCCCGGACCGATCCAAACTACTGCATGTCACTGCTTTCGTCTATGTCCTATACTCGCAGAGATACTGCGAGTCTTATACAGGGACTGATGTATGATTAAAGTCGAAGTCCAGTTATTAGGCATGAAATACTAAATTTCAGTGCCTCTGTCGTCAAATGAATTTACAGTGTCCTTCATACATGCACGCTTACACGCCTGAAGGGCATTGCAAAGTACATTGGAACAACACAGTCACTGAACTTCAGTTTTAGTAGAACAATACAGTCTCAGGCCAAGTGTGGAATGTGTGCTGACATTAAATTTTTTCATGGTGAGGGGTTCTGTATAATTTCAGGCAGCCCACATAACGCGCTGCTGTCATGCATGTCAGCAAATTGCGATAATGGTGCAGGAAGTTTGAAGCAGGACCAACAGATGTCCATGATGCAGGCTGTCAGGGAAGGAAGCCATTGTCAATAGATGATCTTGTTCAGCTAGTGGATCAGAAAATTCGAGAAAATGGTCTACGAAGGCAATTCAGAACAAGCTCAGAGGAATATTGTCATCAGGCAATTGTGCTTCATGACAACGCTCGGCTGTACAATGCAGCTCCAAAAGTAAGCTCCTAATAAAGCATTTTTTTTTGGAAGTGTTTGATCGCCCACCATACAGCCCGGACTTGACTACCTCTGATTTTCATCCATTTGCTAACATTAGCCGCTAGCTATGAGAAAAGCATTTGGCACAGACAACGAGCTGTACACCGGCTTAGAGAATTGGCAAAAAGCTTAGGCGGCAGCCTTCCATGACGAGGGTATAAGAAAGTTGATACCACGCTACGAGGACCGACGACTGTGCAGAGAAGTAGCTGGAAGGTTTAGCTGAATGTTGCAAATGAAATAGACTCCTGGAAATTGAAATAAGAACCGTGAATTCATTGTCCCAGGAAGGGGAAACTTTATTGACACATTCCTGGGGTCAGATACATCACATGATCACACTGACAGAACCACAGGCACATAGACTCAGGCAACAGAGCATGCACAATGTCGGCACTTGTACAGTGTATATCCACCTTTCGCAGCAATGCAGGCTGCTATTCTCCCATGGAGACGATCGTAGAGATGCTGGATGTAGTCCTGTGGAACGGCTTGCCATGCCATTTCCACCTGGAGCCTCAGTTGGACCAGCGTTCGTGCTGGACGTGCAGACCGCGTGAGACGACGCTTCATCCAGTCCCAAACATGCTCAATGGGGGACAGATCCGGAGATCTTGCTGGCCAGGGTAGTTGACTTACACCTTCTAGAGCACGTTGGGTGGCACGGGATACATACGGACGTGCATTGTCCTGTTGGAACAGCAAGTTCCCTTGCCGGTCTAGGAATGGTAGAACGATGGGTTCGATGACAGTTTCTATGTACCGTGCAGTATTCAGTGTCCCCTCGACGATCAACAGAGGTGTACGGCCAGTGTAGGAGATCGCTCCCAACACCATGATGCCGGGTGTAGGCCCTGTGTGCCTCGGTCGTATGCAGTCCTGATTGTGGCGCTCACCTGCACGGCGCCAAACACGCACACGACCATCATTGTCACCAAGGCAGAAGCGACTCTCATCGCTGAAGACGACACGTCTCCATTCGTCCCTCCATTCACGCCTGTCGCGACACCACTGGAGGCGGGCTGCACGATGTTGGGCCGTGAGGGGAAGACGGCCTAACGGTGTGGGGGACCGTAGCCCAGCTTCATGGAGACGGTTGCGAATGGTCCTCGCCGATACCCCAGGAACAACAGTGTCCCTAATTTGCTGGGAAGTGGCGGTGCGGTCCCCTACGGCACTGCGTAGGATCCTACGGTCTTGGCGTGCATCCGTGCGTCGCTGCGGTCCGGTCCCAGGTGGACGGGCACGTGCACCTTCCGCCGACCACTGGCGACAACATCGATGTACTGTGGAGACCTCACGCCCCACGTGTTGAGCAATTCGACGGTACGTCCACCCGGCCTCCCGCATGCCCACTATACGCCCTCGCTCAAAGTCCGTCAACTGCACATACGGTTCACGTCCACGCTGTCGCGGCATGCTACCAGTGTTAAAGACTGCGATGGAGCTCCGTATGCCACGGCAAACTGGCTGACACTGACGGCGGCGATGCACAAATGCTGCGCAGCTAGCGCCATTCGACGGCCAACACCGCGGTTCCTGGTGTGTCCGCTGTGCCGTGCGTGTGATCATTGGTTGTACAGCCCTCTCGCAATGTCCGGAGCAAGTATGGTGGGTCTGACACACCAGTGTCAATGTGTTCTTTTCTCCATTTCCAGGAGTGTACTTTAACTGTGGTTTCCATTTCGCAACAAATCGAACCTAGAAAGAAAATAAAAAAAATAGCCCTCATATTCCAATCTTAGTCATTTCCTGCATTTTATATCGTCTCTCAGTGTCGCATGCATAACAGTAACGCCTCTATGTCTTTGGTTTCCTAAGAAACACATTCTACGTAGTTCATCAGCATTGCCTCAATTTGTGCCCTTAAAGTTGAGTGTTCTTCCATCGAATCACATCTAAAGCACACAAGTCTAGAAATCTATAATTTCTTTAAGTAAGACGTTTCTGCGATATTCTGCTTTGCTCTTGAAAATGAGGCATTTTACAGTAGGCACAGTACGGCGGACGTTCGCGATACCTCCTTCTCTTGATGGTGAGACTGTGGCTTGCGGAGCTGTTACTTGTCACTATTTGACAAAGTGTTACATCTTTGAAATTCTCTCGTATGCGCTGTACAATGCCACAGAGGAAAGGGAACCGTGTGATTCTTTAACTTCTGAGCCAGGTTATCTGAAATTTTGCCCGTATATGAAGTTTCGCAACAGCATACTTGCTTTTTACAATATCAAGAGAATATCAAAAAATATGTTCAGTAGCAAAGATAGACCGGAACTCTTGTCACATAGTGGTGTGTAATAAATCACATCTAAATACTGCGGAAAAATATACGTTGGTCAGTCATCTAGAGCTCTCACAGAACATGAGAGAAGCTGAATACTAAGAAACAAAGATTCAACCATTGATGATCAACTTTTAACAGAGAATCACTAGCATGATGTGAAATGTGAAAATTTACATGCTATTAAGAAAAGCAGAAAAATGATATTATTCGTATTACTGAAAATAAACAGACATATGTCACCGAATTACAGCTCACAAGAGGAATTCACCATTGGTCGCTCTCTGAAACAGTCGAGACTCGTTTTTGGTGAAAAAAAGGGTAAAAATAAAGGTACACCTCATTCGGCTTAGATGCTAGCACTGGACAGTTTTCTAGAAAATGAAGGTAAAACTTCCGACGCGACTTCGTAAGTCCACTCGCTTATCGTGAAACCAAGTGAGTTGGTAGCACAGTGGCTAAGAGCTCAGTTTCGCAATTTCGCGTCCCATCGTAACATCCAATCTTACGTTTTTTTTCTTTTTCTGCCGCGAATCTATGCCACATCAATGCTTTTTGTGACATCTTAAAATATAATGGAATCATTGAAAAAAGAAATAGCTTTTCATATCTTATTAAAATTAGATTGATTCATCACAAATCTTATACATTATTATTTAATTAACAGTGACTGAGGATGAAAAACATTAAAATCCTAATATTTCAATTTTTGATTTGTATTTTACTTTTATGTTTCAAGAGACTCCGTGCAGACACAGAAACGTTCAAAGCAGAGAAGTTCGGAGCAGCAAAAGCAGCGTGCGAAGGCACATATACCTCAGTCACGTTTGTGTGAATACCGCTACGAAAAGAACCTCGCGTATTGAAGCATTTTCTCGAAAGCTGGAGGCTGCAGTTGGTTATGCTTCACGGTGTGTATTTCAATTGCGTCGCTTCTACTTATGATTTCCTTTGCTGTGTCTTGATGGTGGGGACATTCCGTAATCGACGAATGTAATTCTAGGCCTGTCATTAAAGGTATATGTCGCAGAGTTTACTTAACGGCGAACACTTTTACGGACTTACTTTTAATGAACATTTCGGTGTTCCGAATTCATCAACAAAGGACTCAAGTATAAGGGAGGGATCGTTTTTCCCGACCCACTAAACAATAACGTACACAAACGGCATCATTCTTACCTTAAGGTCCCAATACGTTGACCACAAAAAGATAGGTTTATTGTGAGCTTTCTAGAATTTGTGGCTGTTCCGTGCTCATTTTGATGTTGTTCGTTAACTGGTTTTCGTCTTGAGGGACTCGAGGCCCAAATTTGTCACTAACGTCTTGGCGAAAAACTGTTGGGAGCAGTTTTCTGGAAGATGTTATTCCTTGTCAGTTCTAATGATAAAGTGTGTTTTCAAGATGATTTGAAATCTTTATTTCTTTTGTCATTAATTTCATTGCATTTCACGATGTCATAAAAAATAATGATCTCACTTACTTCCGGAACAACAAGAGAGAAAAAAAGCGACACGATTGGATTTGAACACGGGCCACATTATTTCGAACCCGTGCTCTTAGCCATTGCACTACCAACACAGTTGTTTTCATGCCGCGCGAGTAGGCCAATGAAATTGCCTCGAAACTTACTCTCGTTTTCTACAAAGCTATTGCGTGATGGGGCCTAACCCAAAATAAGTGTCCTCTATTTTAACATTTCTGTCAATATGCCAAGTTTTGACTGTATAGAGCGACCTGTTAAACGGACAAACGCAGTTTTTTTTCTCTTGTGTTAATTTAAGTTGTAATTACATATGTTAGATTTAAATGGTAAATTCTACTTATTTCTTTATCAATACTTAAATTTATCACCGCACAATTTATTTTCTTTTTCAGTTAATGCAACTGTTTCTGAGTGGGAAAAAGGTCATGTTTTCCAATGTAAACACTCTACATGTCTTTGCGGTATTTTCCGTGTAAATAGTATCTGTGTAAGTCGCACGTCATTTTATCTGTGTTTGGGGGATTCTGTCGTGACTTAAAGAAGCTGACGTAGGAAACCGTAAACCCGTTCGTCACCAACTCCAAATAACTTTGTGGAACATTAGGAAACGCTTTCCATTTAATGTTATAACTTTCTGCCAAGCAAATTAGTTAATTAAGTGTAATTCATCCACGAAAGAAGTAGCTTAAAATAATTGTTCGATCGATTCTTGACTTTTGCTCAGGAGTTTGTACTCTTACTAGGTTGGATTAATAGGAGAAAGACAGAAGATCCGTCTAAGATCAGATTGTTTCGTTACTAGGTTGCGCAGTCGGGGTGGGAGCAAAAGGGCGGCTTTCAACGAACGCTACAAGAGAGGCATAATGCGTCACGGAGTGGGTTCCACGGAAATTCCGAGTGCGCGCATTTCAAGAAGAATCGACAAAAACATTGCTTGCTCCTGCATACGTATCACGAAATCAGAGAGACCCAGAAGTGTACCGAAATCTTTCCTCTTATCGACCATTCATGAATGCAAAAGGGATGCGACTATACATGTAGATATAGATGTTGAAATAAGGAACTCCGTTGTTCACCAGGTGAGGTTGTGCCGTGTTTAGAACACTGGACTTGCATTCTGGAAGACGACGGTTTAGGTTCCAGTCATCCCGGTTTAGGTTTCCAGTGATTTCCCCAAATCGCTCCACGCAAATGCCGGCACGATTTCTCTGAAAACGGCCGGCCAATTTTCTTCCCCATTCTTTCGAAATTCGAGATTGTGCCCCCGCTCCAATGACCATACTGTGGACGGGACGTCAATTTTCAATCTTTCTTCCTTCGGATTGTATTCTCCATGTGCTCTTAAATCAGTCCAAGCCAATGACGAGATCATGATTGCGCGATGCAAGGTACAAGGGGTAATACCAAAAGTAAGGTCCCTATTTTTTTATAAGTACATAGACCTGTTTATTTCTACAATGGTCTAAATCTGTTTACAGCTTGAACATTTAGCTATTTTTCGACATAATCACCATTTCTGTCGATGCATTTTTGTAGACGCTGTGGCAGTTTTTGTATGCCCATGTCATACCAGCTCGTCGCCATGCTGTTCAGAAAGTTATGAACCTCTTCTCTCACCTCATCGTCGGAGCTGAATCGCTTTCCGGGAAAAGGTCCTTTAAAAGGTGATAGTCACTGGGCGCCAAGTCAGGACTTTAGGGTGGGTGATTATGTTCCACTGACACTATTACAGGAGAGCAACGGTTTGCCGAGCGATGTGTGGGCGAGCGTTGACATGGAGAATGTGTACGCCCTTGCTCAACATTCCTCTTCTCCGATTCTGAATTGCCCGTTTGAGTTTTTTCAAAGACTCACAGTACATGTCAGCGTTGCCGGCCGCGGTGGTCTAGCGGTTCTAGGCGCTCAGTCCGGAACCGCGCGACTGCTACGGTCGCAGGTTCGAATCCTGCCTCGGGCATGGATGTTTGTGATGTCCTTAGGTTAGTTAGGTTTAAGTAGTTCTAAGTTATAGGGGACTGATGACTATAGATGTTAAGTCCCATAGTGCTCAGACCGATTTGAACCATTTGAACATGTCAGCGTTATTTGTGGTCCCAGTGGGCATAAAGTCGACCAACGATATCCCTCTCTGATCCCAACAAATGGTTGTCATGACTTTACCTGCAGACTGTGTTTGTTTGAATTTCCGCGGCTTTGGCCAAGAAGGATGCCGCCACTGGCGTGATTGTTGCTTGGTCTCAGGTGTAAATTGGTCTGCCCAGGTTTCGTCACCCGTGGCAACTGAGTCCAGAAAGTTGTCCTGTTTGGATGCAAGGTGGTGAAGAAATGCGCGGGAAGCATCAATTCGTTGCCAAATGTGGTGCTCAAGCAGCGTGCGAGGCCCCATCTTGCGCACACCTTCCGGTAGTTCAATGTTTCCGTTAAAATTCTGTCAGCGGCGCTTCGGGAAACCTCAGGAACCAACGTGCAGAGATCATCCGGGGTGATCCGCCGACCTTCACGCATGCTTTTCTCAACCTTCAACACTGTCTCCTCAGAAACCGACGGTCTCCCGCTCCTTTGCTCGTGATTTTCTGTTCGACCAGCTGCAAACTCTCTGTACCCCTTACGAACATTTTTGACATCCATGCACACTTTCGTCAATTGGCGATGGATTTCAATCGGCGCAGTGCCCTTTGCGTTCAAAACCGAATAACTGCCCGCAATTCGCGCTTGGCGGAACATCGAACAGGAGCTCCGTTCTCAACAGCTGCCAAGCCATGACTGAACGCCTCAGCGCGTGAAGCACTCTTCATAACAGTGTGACAAACTGCCACACAAACAGAGCTCTGTACTTAGGAGACCTTACTTTTGAGATTACCCTCGTACATTCAACTATCCAGGTCTGTCTGTTACGACCACATAGAGGCAAGTGTGGAACGCAAAAATTATACTTATACACTACACTTACTTGTCCTAAGATTTCTACTTGAAAATACTTACATTCTCAGAAGGAAGGGATGATGCAACACCTTTCTGAAGACTTGCTTGGCGAGGAGTCACTGGTCGTCCGTTAAATCCAGGTTATGTTAATTAAAAACACGGAATAAAGTCAATGACTGCTGAGATCTAAAGCTTGATTCCGGTAAATAATTATTATTGTAAACTTTTGTACGAACTCGAAAGACAAGTCCAACTGAACTTATCCATATTAATCCTAGGGTGAGCGTGAAGCGACTACCATGCTAATGATTTTGTAACTATGAATCTGACATGAAAAGAATAATTCAGAATATTATTATTGCGGCCTAGCCATATTAAAAAATATTAGAGATCGCGGCGTCGATACACCACGTTCAGCACGCAAAGGCAGGCAGAGTAAAAATAGCAGCACTCAGAGTGCTCGAAGCGATGTTCAGGAAACAAGTGCGTGCGCTCGTGAAAACTGTACCTGTCGTTAACTTGGCCGGAAAACTTAAGTGATACGTCACGTGAAACCAAGCGCAATAATATCGTGGTCGGGCAACAGACAAGAGCTAACGCCATGGTGGAAAAGATGTAAACATAACAAGAACTACAGCCATCTCTCACGGCATGTGCTTCATTGACTACTGCGGTCCTATTTGATGGCTGCGGCAGTAGTGAGTTATGTTACTATCTTCGAGGTCCCACTTCCTTCCTTTGTAACGGAAATCTTGTGCTGATACGGACGAGAACAGCGGTTTTACAGTGCACTCCGGTACTGGTGTCATTACCAGTTATACAACGCCGGCACTATGATTGCTAATTTTCACTCCCACTGGGCGGCGTCCCATTTCAGCTACTGTTTCTATCGTTATACTGATTGTAGGTATGACTGCCTTTAAGTCTTATGTTTGTCCGCCATAAACTCGTGAGTGGATAACTAGGTGGATTGTGCGCAAGCACATCAAGTAATTTTACTGACCATCACTTCTTGTAGCTTTGTTAGTTTGGTAATTTGTTTCATTTTTTTTTATTTTTCGATCTATGTAGCTATGGCCCACTCCGTGGAGCTACTGATTGAAATGGCACTTAGTCTAAATTGGTCAATGGTGAAAAATAATGATTACAGTCAAAGTGTGTAGCGTTTACTGATGAAAGCTGGTTCTGCCTCGGTGCCAGTGCTCTCCGAGTGTAGATCAGAAGGAGGATAGCTGAGTACCTGCAACAAACCTGTCACCATGTTAGACACCCTGGACGTTCACCTGGAGTTATGGTCTGGTGTGGGATTTCTTACGACAGCAGGAGCACTCTCGTGTTTATGCCACACATCTTGACTGCAAATTTTGTACGTCAGTCAGGTGATTCGATCTGTTGTGCTGCCGTTCATGAACAGCATTCCAGGTTGTGTTTTCCAACAGGGCAACGCTCTCCTGCCTACCACTATTGTAGCCCAGCATACTATAAAGAGTGTAGACATGTTGCTTTGGCCTGCTCGGTCACGAGATCTGTCTCCAATTGAGCGCATATGGGACATCACCGGACAACAACTCCAGCATCATCTACAAAGAGCGTTAACCGTCTCTGTATTGAGCGACCAAGTGCAGCATGTATAGAACTTCATGCCATGAATTGACACCCAGCACCTTTACCACACAGTGCATGCATGTTTTGCATGTTTCCATTCAACATTCTGGCGGTAACACTAATTATTAACGTAGCAGCACTTTACATTTCCAATGGATTATCTCGCGCTTACATTAACCTGTGGTCTTGCAATTTAAATCATTTAAATACGGCGTTGGGTTGTTTGGGGAAGGAGAGCAGACAGCGAGATCATCGGTCTCATTGGATTAGGGAAGGATGGGGAAGGAAATCGGCAGTGCCCTTTCAAAGGAACCATCCCGGCATTTGCCTGGAGCGATTTAGGGAAATGACGGAAAACCTAAATCAGGATGGCCGGACGCGGGATTGAACCGTCGTCCCCCCGAATGCGAGTCCAGTGTCTAACCACTGCGCAACTTCGCTCGGTCATTTAAATACACTCCTGGAAATGGAAAAAGAACACATTGACACCGGTGTGTCAGACCCAGGTGGAAATGGTATGGCAAGCCGTTCCACAGGACTACATCCAGCATCTCTACGATCGTCTCCTTGGGAGAATAGCAGCCTGCATTGCTGCGAAAGGTGGATATACACTGTACTAGTGCCGACATTGTGCATGCTCTGTTGCCTGTGTCTATGTGGCTGTGATCATGTGGTGTATCTGACCCCAGGAATGTGTCAATAAAGTTTACCCTTCCTGGGACAATGAATTCACGGTGTTCTTATTTCAATTTCCAGGAGTGTATGTTGTCTACGCAAATGTATTCCTGAAAGTTCTTAATTTTTACCTTTTCGTCCGTTAGTATATTTGTTGTCCTCTCACAAACATTGTAAGGCAGCAGTACTACCGAGCAGCGACATTATTGCACCTGGCCTCCTGTGGCCGTTATTGGAAACATATTGTGACGTTACAGTAAACAAAAGGCCTCAGTTTCTTAGACTTTCATACGACCTGTGGAAGTCTGAACAACTCCACGAGCGAGTTGTCTGTCCGTTGGAACAGCACAGCACATTCTGATCGGCTTCAAGCGCACAGGTAGACACATGAGCCGACCGAAGCGCTCTCACTCACAGCTTCAAATAATACTGTGGTCGACTAATACCTGCCTGAAGAGATGTAACTTGTACCGTATCTGATACGCCTGTGACATGCTTCTACATTCTCGTCTTTCTGTGATCAAGCGTATTTTTAAAACTACTGAGAAATCATCCAGCTTCGCCTAATCCCCTGATTAAGCATTCCAATTTTAGCAGCCCACGTGCTACGGCGGTTCCTATTTTTACTGATTTAGCCATCTGCCCGAAGTGGACGCTGCGACGCGTGGAGCGGACGAGTGCAGCCGTGCGTTTTACGTGGCGGGGGCAGAGCAAACACTCGTCGTCCTCGTGTCCCTTTCGTATCTGTAGCCAGGGAGCGCGCAGGCCACGGTCGGCGCCGGTCGATGCGAGCCATCGGACCGGACGGGTCCTATCCTAATGAACCTAATGAACAGCGGCCACACGAGCTGTGATGAGCCGTGATGAGCTGTCCGATCCTTCAACGTTTACTTACTCACTTACTCATCATATTCGAAGTTCTTCAAAAACTGCGCGTTGTCATTTAAGATGTATTCGAAGCAAATGCCGTAGCTGAATTCCGGTGGTTACAACGGGGTTCCTCAGCACAACTGACTACTCTCTCTACTTTCTTGCCAGCCGATGTGACCGAGGCGTTCTAGGCGCTCCAATCTGGAACCGCGTGACCGTTACGGTTGCAGGTTCGAATCCTGCCTCGGGCATGGATGTGTGTGATGTCCTTACGCTAGTAAGGTTTAAGTAGTTCTAAGTTCTAGGGGACTGATGACCTCAGATGTGAAGTCCCATAGTGCTCAGAGCGATTTCTACTTTCTTGGTAATGCGTCGTGCGCTGCTAGAGGGGCAATGAGAACAGTAAAGAATAATTCTATCCGAATATTAAAGAACATAAACAGAATCCCCTTCGTGAAGTAACATATTTACAATAAAAAACAAGTAATGATTAAGTAACTAACGTTGGACTTGTGTAAAGTGCAGTGCTAGTAGTTCCTTGGAAATTTTCTAAGGTTAATCACAAGATTCCTTACCGAGCGTCTGGTTGAAAAAATTGGAAATTTGTGGTAAGGTCTATGGGACCAAACTGCTGAGGTCATCGGTCCTTAGACTTACGCACTATTTAATTTAATTTTTAATTAACAACAGCCTCAGTTGCAATGTTTACCTAGACTTACCTAGGTTTCAGTTGGGATAACCCATCCTTCTTTAGGACAATGTCAAAAACTAAAAAGTATAATATAGTAATACACCGTCATATTGCAATAACTGATCTCTGAAACAGCCTTGGCCCCACTTCGCCACCGCAGTACGGCAGCAACGGATGTTATACTGGAACTGGCTATAGCCTCTTAATCTAACCTAAACTAACTTACGCTAACGACAGCACACACGCACCCATGCCCGTGGGAGGACTAGAACGTCTGATAGGAGGGGGGGGGGGGGGGGGGGGGGACCGGCTTCTGGTTGATACAGCCAGTGCTTGGGCCAGTGATCACGAAAGAATAACTGGTTCGATAGCTGGGACCGAATTGCCGATTGGCGCTTGAGCGCCGGACTAAATACTGCCGCGGCTTACGGATACGGCCCGAGCTGGTGGTGAGCACACGACATGTGTTAAGAAAATAGTGGCCGCGATCGCAGCGCTGTGGTCGTCGAAGAGTTCTCTGCTGGAAGCGGACTTCGTGCCTCTCGCGGCAGAAGCCAGAGATTCGATGGACAACAAATCAGCGTGTTGATGTTGTTGTTGTTATTGTTGTTGTTGATGTCGATGTCGATGTCCGACATTCCGACATGCCGCACGAGTGCCGATAGTTGTTTGCTTGCAGACACTTGTGCAAGTCGTTGCGAACGATGCCCGAAACCTGGCCACCCGCTGGACGCGAGTGTGTAGCAGGTTGCGTCTTGCAGAAGGCATTCAGTACTTGGTCTCTGACAGTTTTTACATAGGGCGTTTCAACAATTCATTTTACACACTTCTAGAGGTTATAGAGGGGACTTAGTAGATCACATTTTACGTAGAAACCCTTTACAGGCGCCTGCGCCTGTAAATGTATGTGTACAGAAGGTGAATTTCTGATAATGTTACAAACGTTTTACGATGATGGAGAAGGCTAAATGTATCAATTTGAGGCAAAGGACCCTGTGCTGGATACGAACGAGACGAAAGTAGTGAGTGAAAATCGTTATGAATCCTCTGACAGTCCACTACATGTACTAGTTCTGTTATTGCTAAGAAGGGTAGGCAACTTTCGAAGGTGGTGGTAGTATGGACCACAACGAGAAAAAAAATCTAGTAAACATTTGCTCTAAAATACATATCTCAAGAGCTGTGAGCACTTGCTCAATAGAAGAGATGTGTTTGACGATAGCGAAATTGAACAAGGGCTCATAGATACTCAGGTATGCAGTTCTGAATTTTTTTCCTTGTTTTGGCCCGTGCTACCAACTCTGAAAGTTGTCCACCCTTTAATCGTAACAACAACACCAGTACATGTGTTCCACTGTCAGAGATGTCAGAATAGTATTCGCTTAGAACTTTCGATTCGTTTGTTTCCGGTACAGGGACTCTATACCTCAAATTGATACATTTAGCCTCCTCCATCAACCTAAAAAGTTTGTAACATCATCGTGGAATCACCCTGTCAGTACATACATATTCAGGCGTCGGCGCCTATAACTTTGCAGCTCCGTAGCGTCATTGATGACGTTTCCAGATATGAATTCAAATGGTTCAAATGGCTCTAAGCATTATGGGACTTAACATCTATCAGTCCCCTAGAACTTAGAACTACTTAAACCTAAATAACCAAAGGACATCAGACACTTCCATGCCCCAGGCAGGATTCGAACCTGCGACCGTAGCAGCAGCGTGGTTCCGGACTGAAGCACCTAGAACCGCTCGGCCATAGCGGACGGCCGGACATGGATTCCCGTGTAAAACTTGATCAACTAAGTCCATTCTACAACCTCTAGAAGTGTGTAACATGAATTGTGAAACACCCTGTGCATGAAATGGATGCACAACTACGAGTATGGACAACCATCAGCTGTGTAACGAAATGACTACAATGAAAATTTATGTCCGATCGGACTGGAACCAGGATATCCAGCTTTAGAAGAGCGGTCGCCTTAACAGCTCTGGCTATGCGTGCACGACTCACGGCCAGAATCAAACTCCCATAGGTCTTTGTTCATGCGTCAGAACATGTATTCGTACACATTATGTAATTCTCGTACAGGGAAAAGGCATTTTAACTGAAAGTCACTGCCTGGTATCTGCGGATAAATACGATATTGCATTGCCTGTGTTAAGAAGTACGATGATGCAATGTTCCTTCGTAAATGTGTGCATGACGGAAGGAGCTTTACGTCGTTCTTCTTAAGAACAAAGGGGATGCAATATCATATCGTGTTAAAATTTTGTTTGTTTTCTAATGTTTTTACTCGAACAGCACTTTACTAACGTGTATTACTTGTTTTTAGTTATTAAATTTATTACAAGTTCGATTTAGTCGTGTTATGTATTATATTCTTCGGAATTAAAACTGAGAATTAACATTACTTGAGAAAATACTGCAACCATCCACTTTTTATAGCGATATTTTCTTCAGGCAATTGTCAGTGGCTGTATATGTTTCAGGAAAATCATGGCACTTGGCTGCATTAGAACAGTTTGTTTTATGTGCTACCCGTTTCGTTCAATGACCATCATATGGCATCTGAATCAACTTAAAAAAAAGGAAATGACAACGAAACTTCAATGTCAAAACGTCATTAATAGAGAAGAAAACACAAAACGTAACTTACGAAGAATTGACTAATACAAGTCACATATCAATCATGTTGAGTATCTGACATATTTTTACATTTTATACTGACCCCCCTTGGGAAAGTATTCCATATAATTCCTGTTTCAGTGTAAGCTTTATTTCAGGAGCTACAATGCTTCATTGACAGATTCTCTGCATATTGTCATTAAGGTACCTTTTAGTAAGCTATTGAGCTTTTTAATATTGTATACTTGGTGATGTTTAACCCTCATTAATTTATTTCTTATATCCATGACGATTTAGCTTCTCAGTAAAATACTGGGAACTTCAACCTTAATCATTTGTTCCTGAGTCCCTGTGCTGGGACATGTGATACACTAATTTTTATATTGTACCCGGAAATTACATATAAAAATTGCCGCCTTCGTTTTTAATTATATTTCAGAGGTATTCGTCACAGGTTACTTCATTGTTATTTTATGCATGCTAGACAGATAGTAAATTGTGATGTGCATACAACATTTACTGTAATAGAAAACAAGAACTGAAAATGTAATTTTTTTTGATAATAGATGTTTGGCAGTAAGTGAACAACCATTACCCTCTTTTCTAGAAATATTACTTATGCTTTTACTGTAAAAGTTGTTACTTTCGAGGCTACGACCACTTGGTTACTCATACTACTACCAGACTACATTTATCCAATTTCCTGTTGTGCGTGCTTAATAAAAGTACCTTATGTGGGGAAATCACTGTTCTTTTGTGTTACTATTCATGATTTTGACAACTAATACGACTTTATGGTTCGACTTGATTGACGTATATCCTGTTTTAGTCATTTCTTCTAAAGTTACGTTTTGTATTTCGCGTCTTTATGACTTTCTGTACACTGAGGCTATGTTGTAATTTTTGTTTTTTTAACATTTATTCTGGTGCTAGATATTGTTATTTGTAAGGTGTCAGGCAAATCCAACACCTTCCATTAAAACCCTGACATGATAAGCAAATCCAGTAGTGTGTCACATAGCTGCGAATAAATCGTGACATTGAATTAACCAACGTAATACGAGTAACGAGTGAGCAAATGGAATACCATAGGCTAACACAAGAATGCCTAAATGCATGTCATAAGGGACGGACACCCACGTCGCCATCGAACCGCTAGGACCCCCCCCCCCCCCCAAGCCCATGTTAAAAGCTAGAGCCCTCCAGAAATACAGTATAGATCTTACGGTAACACAAAAAGAGCCACCCAGCCGCAAGTTTTAGCGTGAGACTTTTTCGCGTCTCTGTTACGTTGCAAACTTTAAAAACGTTGCCCCACCACGAAAAGTATAACGTTTCTCATTGGATAGACAGAATTTTTGTAGGCGGAGCTTAAGGTTAACATTGAGACCCTGAGTGGTCAGATGAAAACACAGTCAGATAGTTTCTTTTAAACCAACTTCAGTAAATGGTGGTAAGGAGAAGTTAGTTCCGAGACGGCGAGCTGGATGGCTGCTGCGCCGGCCGCCGTCCCCTGACGAACACCAAGAAGGTAATGAACGCACGCGATGCCGCGTAACAGCGCATAAAGCTTCACTCAGAACTGCAGAAGTCTCATCTGTTACACCCCCTATTTGCATAATACTAGTGTCGATCGTCAATTAAAGATCATGGTGTTCACATTTGCCACTTGAAGTAAAAACCTGAAACGCGATGATTTTTCTGTTATATAGTTATTGAGAAGTCACATCAGCCCCTGTAATTTACGACAAGTTAGATAAGTAATTAAAGATAATTGAGGGTCACTGTAGACCATTTTGATAGCTTTTCTCTTTTGTGAAACTTAATTTAAACCTAGATTATAGATGTGATATGGCATAGGTCATCCTTCTATCCATTGTAGAACTTGGACACCCATTCAGGGAATATTAGTTCACATTTTTGTTGAGAGCAGTTCGTTTTTACCATCCTGTATTAAAACAGTTCCTTTTATCAATAGTGCAACTTATAAACAATGTTTTGTGAGTAGAATAAAATTTCCAATGGTAAACTTGACTGCTTTTTCGACGTTATTTTACCAGCTAACTAAAAATAGGAAAGCCTTGAACCCCTTCCACTAAATTTACAGGGATTGCAGTGGAGATGACGCTGAAATCATTAAGTACTTGGTTATATCATCGCTAGTCTCACTGAACTCTTCTGAACTCTACATGTCATGTGTGGTCTGGCGTCTCCTTACCAGCAACAAGTCCCAGCTTCAAACTAGTCAATTCCCTAAAAAACACGCTCAGAGCGTCGTTGCGCGAAAGTCGTAGGGAGACACGATATAGAACAAACAGACACCACGCAGAATGTTAGATATTGACTGAAACCGATAGCAAATACATACAGTTCGAATGCAGTCAAGTGTTATGAGTTCCCTGAAACTCTTTCTACAGCTTTACTTATGCCAAGAGGCGTTTGATGTGTTTACCACCTCCTTAGAGGCCGCTTGGTCCAACTACGGAACGCAATACAGCAGCGTTTTTGCGTACCACGGATTCGACAGTTTCTTGGTGGTTGGTACGGAGTTACGAGTACCAGACTTACTCGACCAGGTCACGCAATTTCATTAAATTATGGGCTAGCACTCTGTGTGTGCGGAGATGAAGCCGGATGGCGTACCAGGTGTGCTTCATCGCGTTCGTGTCATTGGAATTTGGTAGGGAAGACATCAACGTTAGTTCACTATTGTTGTTGTTGTTGTTGTTGTTGTTGTTGTCTTCAGTCCTGAGACTGGTTTGATGCAGCTCTCCATGCTACTCTATCCTGTGCAAGCTTCTTCATCTCCCAGTACCTACTGCAACCTACATCCTTCTGAATCTGCTTAGTGTATTCATCTCTTGGTCTCCCTCTACAATTTTTACCCTCCACGCTGCCCTCCAATGCTAAATTTGTGATCCTTGATGCCTCAAAACATGTCCTACTAGCCGATCCCTTCTTCTAGTCAAGTTGTGCCACAAACTTCTTTTCTCCCCAATCCTATTCAATACCTCCTCATTAGTTACGTGATCTATCCACCTTGTCTTCAGCATTCTTCTGTAGCACCACATTTCAAAAGCTTCTATTCTCTTCTTGTCCAAACTAGTTATCGTCCATGTTTCACTTCCATACATGGCTACACTCCAAACATATACTTTCAGAAACGACTTCCTGACACTTAAATCTATACTCGATGTTAACAAATTTCTCTTCTTCAGAAACGCTTTCCTTGCCATTGCCAATCTACATTTTATATCCTCTCTACTTCGACCATCATCAGTTATTTTACTCCCCAAATAGCAAAACTCCTTTACTACTTTAAGTGTCTCATTTCCTAATCTAATTCCCTCAGCATCACCCGATTTAATTTGACTACATTCCATTATCCTCGTTTTGCTTTTGTTGATGTTCATCTTATATACTCCTTTCAAGACACTGTCCATTCCGTTCAACTGCTCTTCCAGGTTCTTTGCCGTCGCTGACAGAATTAGAATGTCATCGGCGAACCTCAAAGTTTTTATTTCTTCTCCATGAATTTTAATACCTACTCCAATTTTTTTTTTGTTTCCTTTACTGCTTGCTCAATATACAGATTGAATAACATCGGGGAGAGGCTACAACCCTGTCTCACTCCTTTCCCAACCACTGCTTCCCTTTCATGCCAGTCGACTCTAAAACTGCCATCTGGTTTCTGTACAAATTGTAAATAGCCTTTCGCTCCCTGTATTTTACCCTGCCACTTTCAGAAAGTGAAAGACAATATTCCAGTCAACATTGTCAAAAGGTTTCTCTAAGTCTACAAATGCTAGAAACGTAGGTTTGCCTTTTCTTAATCTTTCCTCTAAAATAAGTCGTAAGGTCAGTATTGCCTCACGTGTTCCAACATTTCTACGGAATACAAACTGATCTTCCCCGAGGTCGGCTTCTACTAGTTTTTCCATTCGTCTGTAAAGAATTCGTGTTAGTATTTTGCAACTGTGACTTATTAAACTGATAGTTCGGTAATTTTCACATCTGTCAACACCTGCTTTCTTTGGGATTGGAATTATTATATTCTTCTTGAAGTCTGAGGGTATTTCGCCTGTCTCATACATCTTGCTTACCAGCTGGTAGAGTTTTGTCATGACTGGCTCTCCCAAGGCCATCAGTAGTTCTAATGGAATGTTGTCTACTCCGGGCGCCTTGTTTCGACTCATGTCTTTCAGTGCTCTGTCAAACTCTTCACGCAGTATCTTATCTCCCATTTCGTCTTCATCTACATCCTCTTCCATTTCCATAAAATTGTCCTCAAGTACATCGCCCTTGTATAAACCTTCTATATACTCCTTCCACCTTTCTGCCTTCCCTTCTTTGCTTAGAACTGGGTTGCCATCTGAGCTCTTGATATTCATACACGTGATTCTCTTCTCTCCAAAGGTCTCTTTAATTTTCCTGTAGACAGTATCTATCTTACCCCTAGTGAGATAAGCTTCTACATCCTTACATTTGTCCTCTAGCCATCTCTGCTTAGCCATTTTGCTCTTCCTGTCGATCTCATTTTTGAGACGTTTGTATTCCTTTTTGCCTGCTTCATTTACTGCATTTTTATATTTTCTCCTTTCATCAATTAAATTCAATATTTCTTCTGTTACCCAAGGATTTCTAGCAGCCCTAATCTTTGTACCTACTTTATCCTCTGCTGCCTTCACTACTTCATCCCTCAAAGCTACCCATTCTTCTTCTACTATGTTTCTTTCACCTATTCCTGTCAATTGTTCCCTTATGCTCTCCTTGAAACTCTGTACAACCTCTGGTTCTTTCAGCTTATCCAGATCCCATGTCCTTAAATTCCCACCTTTTTGCAGTTTCTTCAGTTTTAACCTAGAGGTCATAACCAATAGATTGTGGTCAGAGTCCACATCTGCCCCTGGAAATGTCTTACAATTTAAAACCTGATTCCTAAATCTCTGTCTTACCATTATATAATCTATCTGATACCTTCTAGTATGTCCAGGATTCTTCCATGTATACAACCTTCTTTTATGATTCTTGAACCAAGTTTTAGCTATGATTAAGTTATGCTCTGTGCAAAATTCTACCAGACGGCTTCCTCTTTCATTTCTTAGCCCCAATCCATAATCACCTACTATGTTTCCTTCTCTCCCTCTTCCTACTGACGAATTCCAGTCACCCGTGACTATTAAATTTTCGTCTCTCTTCACTACCTGAATAATTTATTTTATCTCATAATACATTTCATCAATTTCTTCATCATCTGCCGAGCTAGTTGGCATATAAACTTGTACTACTGTAGTAGGTGTGGGCTTCGTATCTATCTTGGCCACAATAATGCGTTCACTTTGCTGTTTGTAGTAGCTTACCCGCACTCCTATTTTTATTCATTATTAAACCTACTCCTGCATTACCCCTATTTGATTTTGTATTTGTAACCCTGTATTCACCTGACCAAAAGTCTTGTTCCTCCTGCCACCGAACTTCACTAATTCCCACTATATCTAACTTTAACCTATCCGTTTCCCTTTTTAAATTTTCTAACCTACCTGCCCGATTAAGGGATCTGACATTCCACGCTCCGATCCGTAGAACGCCAGTTTTCTTTCTCCTGATAACGACGTCCTCCTGAGTAGTCCCCGCCCGGAGGTCCGAATGGGAGACTATTTTACCTCCGGAATATTTTACCCAAGAGGACGCCATCATCATTTAATCATTCAGTAAAGCTGCATGTCCTCGGGAAAATTTACGGCTGTAGTTTCCCCTTGCTTTCAGCCGTTCGCAGTACCAGCACAGCAAGGCCGTTTTGGTTAATGTTGCAAGGCCAGATCAGTCAATCATCCAGACTGTTGCCCCTGCAACTACTGAAAAGGCTGCTGCCCCTCTTCAGGAACCACACGTTTGTCTGGCCTCTCAACAGATACCCCTCCGTTGTAGTTGCACCTACGGTACGGCTATCTGTATCGCTGAGGCACGTAAGCCTCCCCACCAACGGTAAGGTCCATGGTTCATGGGGGGGGGGGGGGAGTTCACTATTATGTTCCTCAAACCACTGTGCCACGATTCCAGCCTTCTGACACGGACAGCTAACCCACTGGAAAACGCATCGATGCTGAGAAAGATATCAAGGATGAAGGGATGCCGATGGCTCGGAGTAATACATACGTAGTCCAAGGTAGTGGTGGCTTCCGTTGCTACCACATGTCCCACGGAATGTTCCCATGCCATAACACTTCCCCAAAGCTCTGTGTCCGTGGCTCACGCTGTTAGCGAAAGTCTTCGCCGTTTAGAAGATGCACTGGACTATAACAATCTGCCTTTTGTCAAAGTCGATTATGTCAGTGGATATCCGCTTTGGCGGTACGCGGCGTCGCTAGAATACTTCCCCATTCGTCTCAGTTCCTCTTGCACGCATTTCTTAGCGCGAGACGTGCCCACAACACCACCTGGAGGCATTGTCCCGCGGTGGGCAGTGGTCATAATGTTTCGACTTATCGGTGTACATGTACAGTAGTACAACACTTTTATCGAGTGCATTTTGAACAATGCAGCTGCAATTGACAAACACGTTCCATTGGCGAAGCGAAATACGGGGTGTTACAAAAAGGTACGAGCCAAACTTTCAAGAAAGATTCCTCACACATAAAGAAAGAAGATATGTTATGTGGACACGTATCCGGAAACGCTTACTTTCCATGTTAGAGCGTATTTTATTACATCTCTTCAAATCACATTAATCATGGAATGGAAACACACAGCAACGGAACGTACCAGCGTGACTTCAAACACTTTGTTACAGGAAATGTTCAAAATGTCCTCCGTTAGCGAGGATACATGCATCCACCCTCCGTCGCATGGAATCCCTGATGCGCTGATGCAGCCCTGGAGAATGTCGTATTGTATCACAGCCGTCCACAATACGAGCACGAAGAGTCTCTACATTTGGTAGCGGGGTTGCGTAGACAAGAGCTTTCAAATGCCCCCATAAATGAAAGTCAAGAGGGTTGAGGTCAGGAGAGCGTGGAGGCCATGGAATTGGTCCGCCTATACCAAATCATCGGTCACCGAATATGTTGTTGAGAAGCGTACGAACACTTCGACTAAAATGTGCAAGAGCTCCATCGTGCATGAACCACATGTTGTGTCGTACTTGTAAAGGCACATGTTGTAGCAGCACAGGTAGAGTATCCCGTATGAAATCATGATAACGTGCTCCATTGAGCGTAGGTGGAAGAACATGGGGCCAAATCAAGACATCACCAACAATGCCTGCCCAAACGTTCACAGAAAATCGGTGTTGATGACGTGATTGCGTGCGGATTCTCGTCAGCCCATACAATTGCCTCGTCCATTGCAGGTGTCCTCGTCCTCCTAGGTCTTCCCCAGTCGCGAGTCATAGGCTGGAATGTTCCGTGCTCCCTAAGACGCCGATCAATTGCTTCGAACATATTCCTGTCGGGACACCTTCGTTCTGGAAATCTGTCTCGATACAAACGTACGGCGCCACGGCTATTGCCCCATACATCAAATGGGCATCTGCCAACTCTGCATTTGTAAGCATTGCACTGACTGCAAAACCACGTTCGTCATGAACACTAACCTGTTGACGCTACGTACTAATGTTCTTGATGCTAGTACTGTAGAGCAATTAGTCGAATGTCAACACAAGCACCGAAGTCAACATTACCGCCCTTCAATTGGACCAACTGGCTGTGAATCGAGGAGTTACCGTACATAACGACGAAACTAAAATGAGCTATAACATGGAAATTAAGCGTTTCCGACACATGTCAACGTAACATCTTTTCTTTGTTTGTGAGTGAGGAATGTTTCCTGAAAGTTTGGCCGTACCGTTTTGTAACACCCTGTATACACTGAAAAGCCAAGGAAACTGGTACACCTGCCTAAAGCCATGTAGGGTCCCCGCGAGCACACAGATGTGCCGCAACACGACGTGGCATGGACTCGACTAATGTCTGAAGTAGTTGTGGAGGGAACTAACACCATGAGTTGTTCAGGGCTGTCCATAAATCCGTAAGAGTACGAGATGGTGGAGATCTCTTCTGAACAGCACATTTCAAGGCATCTAAGATAAGCTCAATAATGTTCATGTATGGGGAGTTTGGTGGCCAGCCGAAGTGTTTAAACTCAGAAGAGTGTTCCTGGAGCTGCTCTGTAGCAATTACAGACGTGTGGGATGTCGCATTGTCCTGCTGGAATTTCCCAAGTCCGTCGGAATGGACATGAATGGATGCAGGTGATCTGACGGGATGCTTACATACTTGTCACTTACGTAGTGACAAAGTCGTATCTAGAGGTATCAGGGGTCCCATATCACTCCAACTGCACACGCTCCCTGCTGACATGCAGGGTCCATGGATTAATGAGGTTGTCTCCATACCCGCACACTTTTTTCCGCTCGATACAATTTTAAACGAAACTTGTCCGACCAGGCAACATTTTTCCATTCATCAACAGTCTAGTATCGGTGTTGACGGGCACAGGCGAGGCGTGAAGCTTTGTGTCGTGTAGTCACCAAGGGTACACGACTGGGCCTCCGGTTCTGCCTGTATCTATGATGTTTCGTTGAATGTTTCGCACGCTCACCGTTGTTGATGGGCCAGCACTGAAATCTGCAGCAGTTTGAGGAACGGTAGCAGTCACGTCGAACGACTCTCTTCAGTCGCCATTGGTCCTGTTCTTGCAGAATCTTTTTCCAGCCGCAGCTATCTCAGAGATTTGATGTTTTAACGGATTCCTGATATTTACGGTACACTCGTGAAAATGAAATCCCCACTTCAGCGTTACCTCGGAGACGCTGTGTCCCATCGCTCGTGCGCCGACGAGAACACCACTTTCAAACTCACTTGCATCTGTCATTGTAGCAGCAGTAACCGGTCTAACAACGGTGCCAGTAACCGATCAAACAACTGTGTCAGACACTTGTTGTCTTATATAGGCGTTGCAGGCATACAGTGACGCACAAAAGTGTTCGGTCACCAGTGCTATTTTTTTAATTTCATTTTATACAGGCATCACATATTACAGGAGTAGTCTCGGCACAAAACGGTATAGGACTATGTAATAAATAACAGAACAGCATTTTCGTATTTGAAATTTTACTCAAACTACACAAACAATAATACAGAAAGAAACATGTCCTCTATCACAGCCACAAAAGTTTTCGGGAGGCAAGTATCACAATCACAATGTAGTACATTTTAATACCTTGTATGCAGTTCTTTTTGCTTAATCACTTGTTCCAAGCATGCTGTGAACGAGCTTTCGCATACAACTCGGACTTATTTGTAGCCATTCTTCCACTATTCGTCCCTTTGAAGCTTGTTTTGATATCACTGGCGTTTGTCGAACGTTTCACTTTAATTCACTGCAAAGAGTTTGTATTGGGTTCAAGTCTGGGCTCTGAGGAGAGGTATCCAAACCTTAGGGCAATTATACGGCATCAATCGTCTCACAGTTTCCGCTTTATTCTTCGGATTATTGTCTTGATACAATTTGAACGTCATCGAAAGCCCGTAACTTGTAAAATTTTGCGACAAGTTCTCTTTGAGAATGTTCAGATACTTATGCTTGTCCATTGTACCAACAATGAACGCTAATTCGTCTACCCCAGATGACGATATGTAATCCCAAATCATGACACCTCCATCACCATGTTTAACTGTGGGTTGCAAATGCTTCGACTGAAGCTCTTCACGTAGTATTCTCCAAGTAATAGGTCTTACGTTTGAGGAACACATCTGCTCTTGACATTCATCGACAAAAATTACTTCGTCCCACCAACCGACACTTTTTTTTACGTGCTGCTGCGCGAAGTCCAGTCGTTTCTTTCTATTCCTCTCATGTGTCATAGGTTTCTTCCTGCTTACTCGACCAGTATACCCCTCTCGTCTGATAATTCATCGGACTGTTTCAGGGCGCAAGTTCTTTCCATAATCTTGCTGCACTGCGGCAGCAATTTTCGTTGCCGACAACATTTTTAAAATGATTCTTATTACTCCTGTCTCCTCTCTTCTACTCAGCTTCTCTGGTCGCCCTGGTTTGGTTCGTCTTCAATTCCATCTTCTCTGATGAACCTTCGCATGTCACCTGCAGTACTCTTACTCATTTGTAACAATGGCTGCAATTTGTCTTTCCGAACGTCCTTTAGTGTGATGGAAAATAACAAGTTGTCTCTTTTCAAATGATGTGTTGTTTCCTTTCCGCCCCATCGTACTGTGCGCCACGCGTGTTAACAACACGGAAATGCAGCACGGAATGAGTGTACTCGGTCTAGAGCTAGCACCACCGCCGGCTATACGACATGTGCCCGAATAGTAAAGTGACTGCATGTTGTAGTGTCTCACAATGCAAATATACATTGCACATTATACATCAACCAGCTTGTGGTACATTGTCAGCAAATATTCACACTAAAGAATTGACCGGCAATTGCTTCTCGTGGGCCTCAAATGTTCGAAGAGAACTGCACATTTTAAGATGAGGGTGGGTGAATACTTTTGTGATACACTGTATCTGTATTTGAATACCCCTACCTATAGCAGTTTCTTCGGCGCTTCGGTGTATATTACGCCAGTTAAAGAAGGGTGAATGCTCGAAAAGCGCCTTGATATAAGATAAAACTCTGCAGAAAGTGTCTGGTTGACGTATTTTTCAACTCATTTAATTCACAGTCGCAGAGGTGGCCCACCATTAACATGGATATTTTAATGTACAAATTAAAACGAAAGGGAAAGGATGATTTCCTTTCATGCCGTGTCGACAACGAAGTTACCAGAATCGGAGCTCAGTGCTGGATTAGTGTTGGATAGATAGGAAATCCCTTTTGAAAGAAGAATACCGGCAGTTGCATGAATTTGTAAGCTCACGTTTAACTTGAATCTCGATGGCCAGACATGGTTTTGAACCCACTCCTTGTGCGATCAGATCCTCAGCGAGTGGCTTAATCTGGATTCGACGTACCTGCACAACTCTGAGGACTCACTTCCTAACCGAATCCAGGCGATTATAACTCGAGACACGGAATTACACGATGTTAAACAACGCTTGCAATGATTTCTCTATTGCTGATTAATTTTTTGTCCTACGATCTTATGTCGCGAGTGTTCTGCACAATGCTCTGCAGCAGTGCGAATAGGAAAATGCTGCCACTCACAGCAGGAATTCGAAGACCTACGCTGTCTTCAGTGGGGTGTAAGAAACCTCGCATCTTGGAGGACGGTCCCAGTGTTGCTCTCAGCCCATGTTCCCTCAGCACCCGCCCTGTCTTGTAGCCGATGCTCCGCAATATGAAAGGAATGAAGCAGCTTTGGCCTGTTTTCAAGAGGTGCCTTTCGCCATTGGCACGTGGAAGCTATTTGCAACTTAGTTCCTTCCGTAATGTGGAGCATCGGCTAGCAAGACAGGACTCGTGCTGAGGAAACATGGACTGAGACCAGTAAAGTGATCCGCCTCTTAGACACGAGACTTGTTACATCCCATAAACGACAGCGAAGGCCTCCGAATCTCTGCCGTGGTTGGTGTCACCTGTGATGGTCAACGTTTTCCTACTCGCATTGTTGCAGGCTACTGTCCGCAGCACTCACGACGTAAGTTCACCGTACAAATAATTGGACTGCCCTAGAGATATCATCACAATCATTTAAGATCGTGTAATTCCTCCCCTGGACTTGATGTCATCCTGGATTCGGTTAGGAAGTGAGTCGTCAAGGTTCTGCAGGTACGTCCAATCCAGATTAAGCCACTCGCTGAGGATCTGATCGCACAGTTGCACCAAATTGCGATGATGCTCATGTGGGTGCTTTACCCATTGTTTGAACTTATTCTACAGATTTTCTATGGCGTTCAATTCAGGTGGTTTTACAGGCCAGTCGAGATGTAACAGGCTGAGAGGGTGTTCTGAAAACCAGTCACGTATTTTTCTAACCCCAACTTTGCTGTTATGTCTTTATTTGCCCTTATGCACAATGTTCTCTTGCGAGGTGATCGACTCTAAATCTTCATTGTATGTAGTTCCCGTCGCATTGCTCTCTCGCTGTCAGGTTGGGATTGACCCTCATTCACTGCCTGCAGTGATCCCGTCTGTTTGGAAGCGATTTAATTCGCAAGCCGTGAAACGCTTGTCCGGTCCCTCTGTCATATTTTTCCGACCACAGTTCTGACGTCGTGTTTCGTGACCACGTGCGTTACACCCCTGATTGTAGACGCAAGGAACAGTCTGCAGCGAAACACCAATAAATCCTACTTCACTCACCATATGATCATGGGCACTGCCAAGCAGGTTTGCCCTCTTTGCAACTCTGTCACGTTCCTCATTTACCCATGTTTACATACAACGTCCGCTTGAAACATAAATGCCTTATCGTAACGTAAAGGCCGTGGGCTCGAGGTTAAGCAAATGACTCGATCCCTGAGCCATCTGTATTGGCTTTTCATTTGTGTGTACATATTAGAGTGACTAATACTTTGTCCGATGAGTTCATTAAACAAAGGGAACCTGAGAAGTCGATCGTGACTGAACATTGCCTATAAGACCAACGTAAAATACAATTTGGAATGACGAGAGTCTTGGCTGAAGCATCACCATAATTAGGATTCTGCTAAAAAAAAAACAATAAACAGCAACAGTTTCAACAGAGACCAGGGGTACACACGTAGGGCGCGGGGGCAGGCTTTGAACATCGAGCGTAAGCAAAGACGGAGGTTTGACGCTTTTAGGGAGGCGAGAGCTGCAGTTTAAAACATGGCGCCAACCGCCACCACTCGGTACCGTCTAGGGTCGGAGCTGCTATGAGCTGCCCAACTTGCCTCCCACGGATGTGTCACTTCGGCCCTATCTGGGTTCGAGATGCTGCTATTCATCTATACAGGGTGATAAGAAAAATTCTCAAAAGCTTTTAGAGTGGTGCAGGGTAGGTTGTGCTGGGAAACACTTGTTAAGAAAAAGCTCGATACATTCCGCCGTTTGCGAATTAGATTAGATTAGGTTAGTACTTGTTCCATAGATCATGAATGCGACACTTCGTAATGATGTGGAACGTGTCAGGTTAATAAAAGGTGTAAATACAAGATATCACATTACACAAAATATTAAATGACAATATATTTTTTCGTGTGTGTGTGTGTGGGGGGGGGGGGGGAGGAGGGGGAGATTTACCCAATTACTGTATACAAAAATTCATCTAATTAATAGAAGGAGTTCCCATTCAGAAATTCTTTTAAATGCTATATGGCTAGCATTCAAGTTAGCCAGTCAGAATCAACTAGTATCAGTTTTTCTCGTAGCGTTGATTATAGCGCACGAGACTACCCAGCCTTTGGCTCGAGTTCGATCCATACCTGCGCTCCATGTCAAATTTTTGTATCACATATAGCGACGACGTTTCTCATTGCCCCCGATTGAATTTCAGCGTGCAACGGCCTGATTGGCTAACTTCAGTGCTAATTAACTCGGAAACGGCGCAACTTATCTAGTGTTTTCTTAACAATTATTTCTCAGCACAACTTATCCTGCAACACCCTTACAAGCTTTACACACTATTTGTGATCAAATAACGTTCAAATAACTTACGAGTTTGCTGCCGGGTGACGTCGTCGACCACCGCCGATATTTCGACAGGAGCACACCCTGCCATTGTCAAGGCACAAATGCAAAAAGGAAGCAATGTGCAAGGAAATTTAATACCTCGGTTCACCGAGGAGAAACAAGGAAGATACCACACACAGTAACCGCAAAGTAAACAAATCAAAGATAACCACCATCAGAAATGTCGATAGTTACTATTATTCAACAGGTGAGGTAGCCATAATTCTGTCCCTCTGTTTTTTTATGAGAGACAGAGCCGGATTCCAAGCATTTAGACAAAATCCACTATCTCTGTTTATAAGGTTGCTTGATAGTTTGATTTTAACCGCTTCCTTAATGACACTATCCCAATAGCTGGACGTGCAAGCCAGAATCTCCGTGTTGTTGTAATCCATAGGATGACCGGTGTCGAGGCAATGTTCTGCAATAGCGGATTTGCTCGGCTGTTGTAAGCGTGTGTGACGCTTATGTTCAGTACACCGGTCTTCCACAGCCCTGATTGTCTGACCAATATATGACATGCCACAACTTCAAGGAATCCGATAGACACCAGCCTTACGCAAACCGAGATCATCTTTTACGGACGCCAACAGGGCCTTAATCTTAGAAGGTGGTCGAAAAACACATTTCACATCAAATTTCCGCAAAATACGTCCAATCCTGTTAGAAATGCTTCCTGCGTAAGGCAAAAAGGCACCTTTCGTCAGAATGGTTTTAGTGAGAGGCAGATCAAACGTGCGTTGCGCTATCAGCCTTCTGTGCAACGGGTGAGTGATGATAGCAACGAAGTGGCACCTAAGTCTACGGCCTTTTTGCCTTACGCAGGAAGCATATCGATTGAACCCTAGACGAATAGAAAACTATAGCCTGGTCAGCTAAGTCCCAATTTCAGGTGTTAAGACCTGATGGGTAGGGCTTGACTGTGGTGCAGACGTCACGAAAGCAAGGATCCAGGTTGCCATCAAGGCACAGTGTAAGCTGCTGGTGGCTCCATAATGGTATGCGCTGTCTTTTTACAGGGAATAGACTGGGTCATTGCCTGAAAATTGTTATTTTCGGCTGTTTGGAGACCATTTGCAGCCATTCATGGTCTTCATATTCCCGAACAACGAACTTTAATGGATAACAGTGCGCCCTGTCAGAGGGCCACAGTTGTTCGGAATTGGATTCAAGAACATTCTGGACAATTCGAGCGAATAATTTGGCCACCCAGATGTCCCGACTTGAAACACATCGAATATTTACGGGACATCGAGAGATTAGTTCGTGGAAAAATTCCTGCACTGGCAACACTTTCGCAAATATGGACATTGTAGAGACAGCATGGCTCAGTATTTCTGGACGGGAGTTCCGACTTGTTGAGTCCATGCCACGAGCTGGTGCAGTACGGCGGGCAAAAGGTGGTCCGACACGATATTAGAAGGAATCCCATGAATTCCATCACCTCAGTGTATTTTATAATGTTAACTCATTGTTTCTATCAAATTTGAATAAAATGTACTTTTACGACTTCTTTCCACATCACACAGCTTCCATCGATAGAACACGACTGATGCAATCTGATTTAGGGAGTTGTTTGGTTTCATATTAGACCAAATTGTGAAAGAAGCCATTTTGGTTGTAGAAGGGGCACGATGGTTGCCCTAGAAGTTAAGCGAATATGTTGATTCAAAATACAGTCTGTTTCAGGCAGATTCGTCTCACTTCACAAATGTGCATCAACATATATAGAAACTTGAGGTAAATTTTAACTTACAGAGTTGGCTATTGGCACAAGCTGTAAGTTTTTGACTCATGTGGTTGCCGGTACGTGCCTCGCTGTTGTGGATGGTTCGCACCTTCTCTACGCAAAGTTCCTCGAGATGGCGGTAAAAGAGAAATGAAAGAATTTTTGTGTTCTCTGTTTCAACAGGCGCATTTTTGTTATGATAATGCAGAGTGATTTTAGTCGAGAGAATGGTGCTGCAGATGCGACAGCGTAAGAAGCGAACGGATCTCCCATTGCAATATTGGTCTCATGGTACCTATTTCCAGTTTCCTTTTGCTGAGGTTCGCGAAAGACTCCATCTATGTGCCGCCCTTTCCAAGAACTTTGGGCCACGTGGCAACGATGGAGAAAACACGAAGGCGTGCTTAAAAGTAATGATACGGAATTTTCTGTGTGAAAACTCTTCAAACTTTTAAAATAAAACAAACGTTGTTAAGATTCTACATCTTTATTCTTCGTGTCTACATATTTGCAGTCGTCTACCGCTAGAAGGCTCCGAAATGTAGCGTGAAATATGGCGGAATGTAACGGAACTATGTCGGATTGTGAGAAACAGAGTTCAGTAATCTAGTCCCGAATTCGAAAGGTTTTACAACACTGCCAGACCACACACGCCCTCTGTGACACCTGCAGAATTCCGACTTCTTGGGTCAGGACTCTGTGCAGGCCAGTCCATTACAAGAATGTTATTGTCGAGTAACCACTCCGCCACAGGCCGTGAATTATGAACAGGTGCTCGATCGTGTTGAAAGATGAAATCACAATTCCCGAATTTCTCTTCAACAGTGGGAAGCAAGAAAGTGTAGGCCTGTGCTGTGATAGCGCCACGCAAAACAACAAGGGGTGCAAGCCCCCTCGATGAAAAATACGACCACACCACCGCCCTCGACCATGAAATCCAGGTGTTCTCACCTAACTGTCATAATACTTGCAGTTTGAAAAATTCCTGTGTGATGGTCTGGATAGATGTCTGCCTATTACACATTACGACTCTCTTCTATTGTCGGCGGTCTGTCAGTCAACAGACGCCTTTGTGCTGTACGTGTCCCTTCACGTTTTCACTTCACTATAACAGCGTGAACAGTGGACCTAAGGATGTTTAAGAGTCTGTAAACTTCGCGTACAGACGTATGACACAAGTGACACCCAATCACCTAACCACGTTCGAAGTCCGTGAGTTTCACGGAGCGCCCCATCTGCTCTCTCACGATGTCTAATCACTACTGAGGTCGCTGATATGGAAGTACCTGGCAGTAGGTGGCAAACATTGCACCTAATATGAAAAACGTATGCTTTTGGGGGTGTCCGGATACTTTTGATCCCATAATGTAGGCGAAGTCTGGCTATAGTCTGGATGTTTGTCTTCCTTCTAGTGGACGGCACATTTAATGCTTGCGAAAGGTAAATAAAAATTTTGTTTTCAGTTGATGTCGAAGATGAGTAATGTAGCCATTTTAGGCGAAATAATAACCTACCGAAAGTAAAGAAAGCCCGCAGGAAGAGGTCGTATGGCACTGTTGGCTGGGAGATCCTGAGCGGACGTCAGCGATGTATCTGGAAGTTTTGTTTTCCTTCGCTCACAGTGGCTCCTTGTCAGGTAGTTACGAGAGTTGTACCTTAATGTTTAGTGCAGGTGACGGGAATGGAAGTGTGGATAGTGTGCTATCGTGTTTGTTTTGCGTTTTGAGAGAGGGTAGAACCGGGTGTCAGCAGGTTGCATACTCCTCTCGAATGGCAGCAAGGGGACCTCCAGGCTTACGTCCCCATCCAACGGACGGGGCGCTGTCAACAGAGTAACATGCCATCTCTTCAGGAGACAGGCGGAGAAGGTTTGGTGCTGAACACTGATGCAAATCTTGTGTTCGGAAAATGAACCTGTTGTCAGAAGCATACAGCAATTCGTGTGAGACCCAACTCGCTTTATTTGTTCACGAGACCCAGAAAATATTAGATACAGGCTCCCATTTAGATGCTATTTTCCTAGACTTCCGGAAGGCGTTCGATACAGTTCCGCACTGTCGCCTGATAAACAAAGTAAGAGCCTATGGAATATCAGACCAGCTGTGTGGCTGGATTGAAGAGTTTTTAGCAAACAGAAGACAGCATGTTGTTATCAATGGAGAGACGTCTACAGACGTTAAAGTAACCTCTTGCGTGCCACAGGGAAGTGTTATGGGACCATTGCTTTTCACAATATATATAAATGACCTAGTAGATGGTGTCGGAAGTTGCATGCGGCTTTTCGCGGATGATGCTGTAGTATACAGAGAAGTTGCGGCATTAGAAAATTGTAGCGAAATGCAGGAAGATCTGCAGCGGATAGGCACTTGGTGTAGGGAGTGGCAACTGACCCTTAACATAGACAAATGTAATGTATTGTGAGTACATAGAAAGAAGGATCCTTTATTGTATGATTATATGATAGCGTAACAAACACTGGTAGCAGTTACTTCTATAAAATATCTGGGAGTATGCGTGCGGAACGATTTGAAAAGGAATGATCATATAAAATTAGTTGTTGGTAAGGCGGGTACCAGGTTGAGATTCATTGGGAGAGTCCTTAGAAAATGTAGTCCATCAACAAAGGAGGTGGCTTACAAAACACTCGTTCGACCTATACTTGAGTATTGCACATCAGTGTGGGATCCAAAGAAGAGCGGCGCGTTTCGTCACAGGGTTATTTGGTAGCCGTGATAGCGTTACGGAGATGTGGCAGACTCTGCAAGAGAGGCGCTCTGCATCGTGGTGTAGCTTGCTCGCCAGGTTTCTGGATGATGTATCGAATATACTGCTGCCCTCTACTCATACCTCACGCGGAGATCACGAATGTAAAATTAGAGACATTCGAGCGCGCACGGAGGCTTTCAGACAGTCGTTCTTCCCGCGAACCATACGCGACTTGAACAGAAAAGGGAGGTAATGACAGTGGCACGTAAAGTGCCCTCCGCCACACACCGTTGGGTGGCTTGCGGAGTATAAATGTAGACTTAGATGTAGAATTGTTTGAGAACTGGAGATCCATCAAGTATAAGCTTTCATACATGAAACTTCATTCCTCGCTTCGTAAATGGTTTCCATTGTGAATATGAATGGCAAACAACAGTCGTAAAGTGAATGAGCGCAGAACAGATCAGCCACATTAAATTCCGTTGACTTGTTCGCTTATGAATTCATAAAAACAGAGGTTCATTTCGCAGCCAATTGAAAGAATTACAAGTTCACTGGCCATGTCCTCATGATCTTGAGGAACCGGAGAATTAACTCCCCCATTCAGAAGCTTAAGAAATTACTTAAGATCCTGGATACTGGTTTCAGAAGGTTTGTCTTTCTTTGCTGGACCAAGGTATACCCGAAACCATCGTTGACAGAAGGGATGGTTTTTGGTAAAGAGGTTGGTGCGGAGATAACCCCCCACCACCCAGGATCTTTGCCAATTCTCTGACCCGGTCTATTTTCTTGATGTGCACCTAGCTCGAAAAGCATGCCTCTCTCCCACAACCCTTCCCCAAATCGCCCCCACCCTATAGAAATTAAAAGGAATGGTCCCATTTTGACTCCGAAGTTCTGTTGGCATCAGACACGCTGGTGGGGATGACTTCTTATGTCACTTCTTAGGAGTAAAATCATAAGAGGAAGAATCTAATCTGACCACCCGTTTCTTGCGTTTCGGGTCACCTTGCGCGCATCACTTAGGATCTGCTGACTGAGAAACCATTAATATTCTGATAAGCCCTTAGGGTTTGGAAATAGCAACAGTAGCTAGTAGCGACCGACGGTTTTAAGTCGGAATGGTTTCTGGATTTAGCACGCACACCCTCCACTGTATGCCGCTCCAGAGAAAGTACGCCAGACTTTCGCAACCGTATCTTAGGTCTTATCATTGGAATCTTCATGAAGTCTTTCTTCTGTTATCTGATTCATTTGTTTTCGTAATTATGTCTTAGCAGGCTTTTGGCAACGATAATTCCCTTTGTTTTGTGGCTAGTCATTTTCTTTTTCTGGGAATTGCTCCTGTTGCTCAGCATGGATGTCAGGGGCAGTCCAAAGAAAACGAGACAGATGTAAAAAGTAAGTAAATCTTATCTCTAAAGTAATCCACATAATTGTTAATACATGTGCCCCACTGTGAGACAAGACCGTGAAGGCCTTCGATTTTTAACTGTCCGAGGGCAAAGATAGTATAAAAACCAAAAGATAGGATTCTAGTTGTCGTGATACTGGCTCCACACATGTCGCATATGATTGTTCACCACTGTTTGAAATGGAGAAAGAGCACGTTTCACAACAGATCGCCGGCCAGTGCGGCCTAGCGGTTCTAAGCGCTTCAGTCTTGAACCGGGCGACCACTACGGTCGCTGGTTCGAATCCTGCCTCGGGCATGGATGTGCGTCATGTCCTTAGGTTAGTTAGGTGTAAGTAATTCTAAGTCTAGGGGACTGATGACCTCACATGTTAAGTCCCATAGTGCTTGGAGCCATTTGATTTGATTAGAGTAACCGGATCCCTGCTCCTTCTAGTTTTAAGATCAATAGCAAGAAGATCAAGCTAGTTTTCTCACTCTCGCATTCGAGAGAACCTATCATCGGAAACTGTGGAAAGACATTACTTCCAGTGGCCTTTCATACAGCAAGCGCCGTGTTGTGAACGGGGCTGCAGTTCCCTGTTACGCGCCCCGTTTGGAAGGCGCGGTTTTATCTCGACAGTAGATGGAATCGGCAGCGGCCATTCGAACCGATCATAACTTCTAACGATCTTCCGTTTGTCCCGCGACGAACTGCAGAAGTGGGCGCGGAAAGACCTTTCACTCTCTGAGTAAACACTGTGTGACCTGGATGGACTTATTGGTCCCGAATGGAGACCCTTTCCAAGAAACGGAAATTATTTCTGTATGAAGTTTTCCATCATTATGACTCAAATTATTTGATATTGTTAATGAAAAATTGAACAGACAGAAATTTCTCCAACAGTTAAAATGAAGAGATTAGCTATAATAAACACCGGTCCTGAGTTTTCTGCACTGCCTGGCAAATAGCTAGCGATTGAAACGAAAAGCCTAGCAATAATCAACTGTTTACCAAGGTTGTAGTATTTGTATATACGTAATACTGCTTAAGCAAATATTTCTTCGATTACTCACAGTCGATTTTCTACTGTACATAGTAGCGTAACATTTCCGTAGAATGAATGCAAAAATAAAAAATAAAAATAAAAATAAAAATAAAAAACTAAAAAATTAAAAGAAATACAAAAATAAAAAATAAAGAAACATTGATGATAGTATGTGTAGAACTGTAGAACATATTAAAAATGCGCTTCTTGAGTCTGTATATGTTGATATTTGTCACGACAATCCCTCGTTTCAGTGGAAGAGTATCAGAACAAACATAATTCAACGTCAGATAATTCAAGTCATTCCATGTCCGATGCATTGATCCTTGAGCCGCTTAGCTCTACACAGGTTACTCAAAACGCTAGTTCATATCTTAAAGGAATATTTCTTTCAAAAGAACCTAGTGTTTCTCGGATTTTCCGTTAGTTGTCAAATCTTCGCTTACTCATTATCTGAAAAATGGTTAATTTTGGTACCACATAAACAGACCCTTTATAATATACCGAAAATGAAATAAATTGGTTAGGTGCGAGTAGGACTCACGCATTGGGATTTTCTTACAAAATTGTGTTTATAGACAATGATTCATTCCAGGAATCGAGAATACTGACGATTTTTGCCTGTTGTCGACACTGACGCTGGTAAGATATCGGTTCCAGGGGTTCCAAGACTTACGAGAATGTGTTAATTTCAAGTTTAGAGTCGGATAACAAGTGACAAAAGAAATATTTGTTTCGTGGGATATAATGACAAATTAACAATGTTCTGATTCTTTTCCTTTACTCGTACAGTGAAACATTTCTTCTTGCCAAATTTAGTGATTATATGTCAAGGGAAAATACCGTATACACAGATGAGTTACAACATTATGACAACTGCCCACCGCAATGTTGAATGACTCCTGGTGGTGTTGTGAGTTCTTGACTCTACCCACTGGAACACACATCGTGCGCCAGCTGCGTGCCCGTAAACCATCATCCGCAATTTGCGCGAATTGCTTGAACTGTGTGTAGTAATCTACTGCCATATATTTCCAGAACCATGTCAAGGATTTACAGCATCCACCAAGCAGAATATCTGTTTTGGTTAAAATGGACAGTCGAGATCGCAACAGTATTTGTTTATTCACCCGTTTCGGCTTATGTTAAAGCTTATGTGAAAGCCATCTTCGGAATGTTTGGCCCTTTATGGCTGGCGGCACCTCGGTTTTTTCGTGATACAACGATCGTGTACTAATCGAGGAGCCGTCAGCAGCAATCATAGTGGACCAAAAACTCTGAAGATGCCTTTAACATTGACCGAAACCGGTAAATAAACAAACATTATTGCGATCTCGACTGCTGAGTTTAACATAAATATAGTATCAGGACGCTTTACTCCATAGACAATGTTGTCTAAATTTAAGAATCTCTGCTGTACTGTGTTAACTTACTAATTTATGTGGTATATATCTCTCAACTGTTGTCGATACTATATCTTTGAAAACATTCTACAACTTTTCTACACTTACATGATCAGATCGGAAGGAGTCGAGACTGTCTCTTAAAAAGGCGTTAAGAGCATTTTATCAGCTTTTTTTTTAAAAGTAGATATACTTTGCGTTTCTTTTTGATGGTCGTAGGTGTTACGATATTCAACCTAGCACCAACTGCCTTGTGGTCGCTAATCCCTGTATTCGTGACAATACTCACTATTTGTCCAGGATTATTTGTTGCTAAAAGGTCACGTATGATTCCGCAACCATTTACGCTTCGAGTGGGCTCATGAACTAATTGTTCAAAATAATTTTCTGAGAAAGCATTCAGTAGAATTTCAGACGACGTTTTATGCCTGCCGCCGGCTTTAAACGTAGAAATTTTCCAGCATATCGAGGGTAGATTGAAGTCACCACTGACTACAATTACATGAGCGGGGTACTTATTTGAAATGAGACTCATGTTTTCTTTGAACTGTTCAGCAACTATATGTTCTGAGTCGGGGGGTCGGTAAAACGATCCAATGAATAGTTTAGTCCGATTGTCAGGTATAACCTCTACCCATACTATTTCACACGAACTACCTACTTCAATTTCGCTTCAAGACAACCTACCTCTGACAGCAATAAATACTCCACCACCAACTGTATTTAATCTACCCCCTCTAAACACTTCGATCGTTTCAAAAAATTTCGGCTGAACTTATTTCCGGCTTTAGCCAGCTCTCTGTACCTACAACTATTTGAGCTTCAGTGCTTTCTATTAGGGCTTGGAGCTCTGGTTCTTTCCCAACACAGCTACGACAATTTACAACTACAATACCAATCGTTTCTACAACTACGTTACTGTGTTTTATCATCCCACTTTTAGACCGACGTTCCTTCTGTGGTTTCCTGATACCCTCTAACCTATAAAAACCGTCCAGTCACTTCTACACAGCCCCCGCTACCCGTGTAGCCGACTTCTGTGTGTAGTGGACTCCTGACATATTAAGCGAAACCAGGAAACCCCACCCGATGGCGCAAGTCAAGGAATCTGTAGCCTACACGGTCACAGAACCGCCTGAGCCTCTGATTCAGAGCCTCCACTCGGCTCTGCACCAAAGGACCACAGTCGGTTCTATCGAAGATACTGGAGATGGTGAGCTCCGCCTTAATCTCAGAAGCAAGACTGGCAGTCTTTTCCATTTCCGCTAGCCGCCCGAAGGGAGACATAATCTGCTCCGATCTAAAGCGACACACGTCGATGGTGCCGACATGAGCCACGACCTGCAGTTGGCTGCACCCTGTACTCTTCACACAATATGTGACGCAAATGGTTGTACCTTTGTTTGCATTGACTTAGGAGCTAACGTTTATTATAACGTCAAGGAACCGTAGACCTTAGTATGTGATACAAATTTCAACTTGTCACATTTACCTGTTCTTGAGAAAATGGGGACTTAACAATCGGATGGGTAGATAGTCAGCCTGAAAACAAAAGACAAAAAAGAATCTTTTCTTATGACATAATTACAAATTCATAATTTTCGGATTTTTTTCTTTGGCTGTAGTGTGAAACCTTACTTCTTGCCAAATCTCGTGACTCTATGCCAATGGAAGCTACCCTAGAGGTGTTGGTGAGTGAGATTACGAGTATCAAAATATGTGACATAAAGGGCTCTATCTCAAGACTGCATTGAGATAGAAGCTTCACTTTTTTGCGTCCCCAAGGAACCGTTGATCTTTAAGTGTTACATAAATTTCAGCATGATACGTCTTCCCACTCCTGAGAAAAAGGTTGTCGTACAGTCGGACAGACAGACAGACATAAGACTGACAATGAAGTCATCCTATAAGGGTTCCCCTTTCGCAGACTGAGGTAGGGAACCCTAAAACCCAGAAGACATAACTGTAGTGTGAGTGTAGACTACAGAAATTATTCACCACAATCTGTCCGTTTATTCAGAGAATGTTCATTGAAATTATTATTAGCTGCCTGACTAAAATGTAACGTCGTTCCGTTGTGAATAAGCCGAACCGTCGTCTAATATTAAGGGGAAGGTCGTGTAACTAGTATCTTAAATCTTGTCGCAGTAATCACCTGCTTCAAGCGTACCAAGCAATGTAGTTCCATATACATTGGTGGCTCCTTTCCAAACTCAACTACTGATGCTAAATTTTGTGTTTCGATGACACCAAGGAGTCAGATTTGAATTTTATACATCCTAGTTATGCGTGTTATTGGTCCAAGCGGCACTCCGTTTATGTGCCTGCTACACATCACAAACTGTTCTGAAAGCGAAACAACGTATCCAAAGACAATAGCATACGATTTTTTTCGTCATTATATTCAAACAAGACGCGTGACTGAACTGATTTAGCTGACAAATTTTGTTTCATTCCTCCCTCAAAATCTGTTCAATTACTCGCTGAAGTTCTTCTGTCCAGGTTATTTTGGTTTCAGTTGTTGTCGTGTCTGAAACTTAATGACTTCCGACAATTGTTCTAAATGCGCCTCTATCCTGCACTATGCCAGTTGTTGTTGTTGTGGTCTTCAGTCCTGAGACTGGTTTGATGCTGCTCCCCTTGCTACTCTATCCTGTACAAGCTTCTTCATCTCCAAGAACCCACTGCAACCCACATCCTTCTGAATCTGCTTAGTGTAGTCATCTCTTGGCCCCCCTCTACGATTTTTACCCTCTACGCTGCCCTCCAATACTAAATTGGTGATCCCTTGATCCTCAGAACATGTCCTACCAACCTATCCCTTCTTCTGGTCAAGTTGTGCCACAAACTTCTCCCCAATCCTATTCAATACTTCCTCATTAGTTATGTGATCTACCCATCTAATCTTCAGCATTCTTCTGTAGCACCACATTTCGAAAGCTTCTATTCTCTTCTTGTCCAAACTATTTATCGTCCATGTTTCACTTCCATACATGGCTACACTCCATGCAAATACTTTCAGAAACGAGTTACTGACACTTAAATCTATACTCGATGTTAACACATTTCTCTTCTTCAGAAACGCTTTCCTTGCCATTGCCAGTCTACATTTTATATCCTCTCTACTTCGACCATCATCAGTTATTTTACTCCCCAAATAGCAAAACTCCTTTACTACTTTAAGTGTCTCATTTCCTAATATTATTCCCTCAGCATCACCTGACTTAACTCGACTACATTCCATTATCCTCGTTTTGCTTTTGTTGATGTTCATCTTATATCCTCCTTTCAAGACACTATCCATTCCGTTCAACTGCTCTTCCAAGTCCTTTGCTGTCTCTGACAGAATTACGATGTCATCGGCGAACCTCAAAGTTTTTATTTCTTCTCCATGGATTTTAATACCTACTCCAAATTTTTCTTTTGTTTCCTTTACTGCTTGCTCAATATAAAGATTGAATAACATCGGGGAAAGGCTACAACCGTCTTACTCCCTTCCCACCCACTGCTTCCCTTTCATGTCCCTGGACTCTAATAACTGCCATCTGGTTTCTGTACAAATTGTAAATAGCCTTTCGCTCCTTATATTTGACCCCTGCCACCTTCAGAATTTGAAAGAGAGTATTCCAGTCAACATTGTCAAAAGGTTTCTCTAAGTCTACAAATGCTAGAAACGTAGGTTTGCCCTTCCATTAATTTAGCTTCTGAGATAAGTCGTAGGGTCAGTATTGCCTCACGTGTTCCAACATTTCTACGGAATACAAACTGATCTTCCCCGAGGTCGGCTTCTACTAGTTTTTCCATTCGTCTGTAAAGAATTCGTTTTAGTATTTTGCAGCTGTGACTTATTAAACTGATACTTCGGTAGTTTTCACATCTGTCAACACCTGCTTTCTTTGGGATTGGAATTATTTTATTCTTCTTGAAGTCTGAGGGTATTTCGCCTGTCTCATACATCTTGCTCACCAGATGGTTGAGTTTTGTCAGAACTGGCTCTCCCAAGGCTGTCAGTAGTTCCAATGGAATGTTGTCTACTCCGGGGGCCTTGTTTCGACTCAGGTCTTTCAGTGCTCTGTCAAACTCTACACGCAGTATCGTATCTCCCATTTCATTTTCATCTACATCCTCTTCAATTTCCATAATGTTGTCCTCAAGTACATCGCCCTTGTATAGACCCTCTATATACTCCTTCCACCTTTCTGCTTTCCCTTCTTTGCTTAGAACTGGGTTTCCATCTGAGCTCTTGATGTTCATACAAGTGGTTCTCTTATCTCTAAAGATCTCTTTAATTTTCCTGTAGGCTTATCTCACCCCTAGTGAGATAAGCCTCTACATCCTTACATTTGTCCTCTAGCCATCCCTGCTTAGCCATTTTGCACTTCCTGTCGATCTCATTTTTCAGACGTCTGTATTCCTTTTTGCCTGCCTCATTTACTGCATTTTTATATTTTCTCCTTTCATCAATTAAATTAAATATTTCTTCAGTTACCCAAGGATTTTTACTAGCCCTCGTCTTTTTACTAGCCCTCGCCATTTTACCTACTTGATCCTCTGCTGCATTCACTACTTCATCCCTCAAAGCTACCCATTCTTCTTCTACTGTATTTCTTTCCCCCGTTCCTGTCAATTGCTCTCTTATGCTCTCCCTGAAACTCTGAACAACCTCTGGTTCTTTTATTTTATCCATGTCCCATCTCCTTAAATTCCCACCTTTTTGCAGTTTCTTCAGTTTTAATCTACAGGTCATAACCAATAGATTGTGGTCAGAGTCCACATCTGCCCCTGGAAATGTCTTACAATTTAAAACCTGTTTCCTAAATCTCTGTCTTATCATTATATAATCTATCTGAAACCTGTCAGTATCTCCAGGCTTCTTCCATGTATACAGCCTTCTTTTATGATTCTTGAACCAAGTGTTACCTATGATTAAGTTGTACTATGTGCAAAATTCTACCAGGCGGCTTCTTCTATCATTTCTTTGCCCCAGTCCATATTCGCCTACTACGTTTCCTTCTCTCCCTTTTCCTGCTACCGAATTCGAGTCACCCATGACTATTAAATTTTCATCTCTCTTCACTATCTGAATAATTTCTTTTAATTGATCATACATTTCTTGAATTTCTTCGTCATCTGCAGAAGTAGTTGGGATATAAACTTGTACTACTGTAGTAGGTGTGGGCTTCGTATCTATCTTGGCCACAATAATGCGTTCACTATGCTGTTCGTAGTAGCTTACCCACATTCCTATTTTCCTATTCTTTATTAAACCTACTCCTGCATTACCCCTATTTGATTTTGTGTTTATAACCCTGTAGTCACCTGACCAGAAGTCTTGTTCCTCCTGCCACCGAACTTCACTAATTCCCACTATATCTAACTTTAACCTATCCATTTCCCTTTTTAAATATTCTAACCTACCTGCCCGATTAAGGGATCTGACTTTCCATGCTCCGATCCGTAGAACGCCAGTTTTCTTTCTCCTGATAACGACATCCTCCTGAGTAGTTCCCGCCTGGAGATCCGAATGGGGGACTATTTTACCTCCGGAATATTTTACCCAAGAGGACGCCATCATCATTTAATCATACAGTAAAGCTGCATGCCCTCGGGAATAATTACGGCTGTAGTTTCCCCTTGCTTTCAGCCGTTCTCAGTACCAGCACTGCAAGGCCGTTTTGGTTATTGTTACAAGGCCAGATCAGTCAATCATCCAGACTGTTGCCCCTCCAACTACTGAAAAGGCTGCTGCCCCTCTTCAGGAACCACACATTTGTCTGGCCTCTCAACAGATACCCCTCCGTTGTGGTTACACCTACGGCACGGCTATCTGTATCGCTAAGGCACGTAAGCCTCCCCAGCAACGGCAATGTCCATGGTTCACGTGGGGAGGCTATGCCAGTTATGATGCCAATTTCCTCATGATCTCTTTCAGTTTGAAGCAGCCAATTGTTCTTAACTTTCACTGATATGATGGATAATTACTTACACCAGCCTGTCAAAAGCCATTCTGAGAATGTGGCCGTAAAGTTCCTGTCATCTTCCTGGAACTGTCGGGGATATTTTCAGTATGTCTATAAAATATCTGTGAATTCCTTTTTATCCAAATTTCACCTAAGCGAAATGGACCATATACGTTCTTAAAAATTGTTCTTTCATTCTTTGTTAAGGTTTCAGATGCATTTAATGCTTGAGATTTGTTACTTTTTTGCTGTTTTTCAGTTTCCGAGGCAGTGAAATTTTGTTATGCCATTTGATATTTTTGTTCTAAATTTCTGATAATTCAGAGACAGCTGATTTGATATCATACGTGTCGTTATTTGGGAACGTTCCTTTATTCCTAAAATGTATCGTTAGAATCAAATTAATCTACTGACAAAAATTGTGAATTTCTCACGCTGTCACTTACACGCTGAAGGCTGATTAAGTTTTCGTCACTCAGCGCTCGCCGAAAACACTTTCACATCACATTTATAGTTCTAGTTCTAATTACTAACAGTTTTGACACAGAAGAGTATGACTGATGTTTTTTCAGTGGTAAGGCAGCTGAAATCAATAAAGTGGATTACTTTTTCTCGTATTTCGCTACTATGACGAAACTCGTGGTTACATTGTGCAAAGGTATGTATACGATTACTGCAGCATATTATTTTACACTCTGTCATCATTACTCTACCGTGGCCATGTTTCCCTGCACGACGAGGAGGGACGGCGAGGTAGCAGAATTCTCATTATGGCAGGCAGAAACAAAGCAGCTACGCTCGCGTGACTATAAATCCCTCGGGAACAACAGCGCGCCCTGCACAATGAGGAGCGCGCGGTGTTTCATAGAGATGCAGCTAAATCTGGGACGCGCTCTAGCAGACAGTTCTGGTCAGCTTGTGAGTGTTGTATTGACTGCTCCGTGAGTATCCACGCCAAATGACCTGTCTACAGGATGGTAGTAATTGGCTGCTGATTGGTGGAAATTGTGGAAATTTCTCATGGAAATCGTGCACATCCTTATCAGTGTTCCTTGATAAGTAATAACAAGAGTCTACTTGTTGTTAAAATGTTATTTCTGTGCTTCGCACATAGCCCATCGTAAGAATATCAGAGAAAGGAACTTAATACAGAGTATCGTGTGAACTGATATCTGTCGTAGTTGAGCATCAGAATTACGATGGATATGCTCTGTATAAAGCATTTTTCTCTGATGTTCTGATGAAGAGCAGTTACTGAAACTCGAATACAAAGTTCTAAAAACAAGTAGGCCGTTCAGTAGTTTTTATTTTAGGGCGCTATACCATGTCCCAAGACATACTTCTACATGTGCTTCTACATAATACACCGCAAGCCACCTAATGGTGTGTGGCGGAGGGTACTTTTTGTACCATTAACTGAGCCTTCCAACCCTGTCCCACTCGCGAATAGCACGTGGGAAGAATGACTGTCGGCGAGCCTCTGATTTGGCTCTAATTTCTCAAATCTTCTCCTCGTGGTCATTACGCGAGACGTATGTAGGGGGAAGTAATATGTTGTCCGACTCTTCCCGGAAAGTGCTGGCTCGAAATTTCAATAGTAAATCTCTCAATGATGCATGACGCCTCTCTTGTAACATCTTCCAATGGAGTTTGTTCAGCATCTCCACAACGCTCGCGCTCCGACTAAATGATTCCGTGACGAAGCGTGCCGCTCTTCGTTGGATCTTCTCCATCTCTTCTATCAGCCCTATCTGGTAGGGATCCCAGATAGGTGAACAATACTTAAGAATGAGTCAAACAATAGTCTCATAAGCAACTTACTTCGTGAATGAGTTACATTTCCTTCTTAAGATTCTTGCTATGAATCTGAGTCTGGTATGTGCTTTTCCCACTGCTTGTTTTACATGGTCATTACACTTGAGGTCGCTCCGAATAGATACTCCTACATATTTTGCTGCTGATACTGTTTCCAGCGGTCTGTCATCAATGGTGTAGCTATACAATAGTGAATTTCTTTTTCTATGTATGCGCAAGAATTCACATTTATTTATTTTCAAGGTCAACTATCAGCGACTGCGCCATTCATCAATTCTCTGGATGTCATTCTAAAAGTCGTTACTATCTTTTGGCGGTGATACTTTGCTATAGACAACCTCATCATCTGCGAACTGCGTTAAAGAGCACCCGACGCTTCCTACTAAATCATTTATGTGAATTGTAAACAGTAACGGTGCTATCACAGTTCCTAGGGGTACACTGGAAATTACCTTTACATCTGTCCCATTTTGTCCCATTAAGAGCGAGTTGTTGAGTTATCGCTGCAAGGAACTCTTGAATCCAGTCGCAAATATGCTCCGATACTCGATAACCTTGTATTTTGTAAGTAAACGGCAGTGCGGGGCGGTTTCAAATGCATTCTTGAAGTCGAGAAACACAGCATCAACCTGAGTGCCATTGTCAACGGCTCTGTGGATCTCATAGAGGAACAGAGTGAGCCGAGTTTCGCATGATTTTTGTTTGCGGAATCCATGTTGTTTTTTATAGAGGACTTCTTCCTTCTTCAAGAATGTCATAATGCTTGAGCATAAAACATGTTCCATAATTCTAAGACAGATTGACGTCGACTATAAAGGTATATAATAGTGTGCACCTGTCCTACTGCCCTTCTTGAGAACGGGAATGGCCTGCGCTTTCTTCCATTCGCTAAATACCCTTCGTTTGCTCAAGTGATCTACTATAAATTACTGCTAGAGGGAGAGACTATCACCCGTGGCCTAGGGGTAGCCGGCACGGTAGCTCAGCGTGTTCGGTCAGAGGCTTAGCTGCCCTCTGTAATAAAAAAACTGAGTTAATAGATCAACGACGAACTTAAAAGGGGTAGCGTCTTTGATTCATAATCAAAACGTCTTCGGTCCCAAGTTCGATCACCGCCTCTGCTTAAATTTTGATAAATAGTCAGCATTGGCGGCCGAAGACTTCCGGCATAAGAAGTCAGCCTCATTCTGCCAACTGCCTTGTCAAAGAGGGCGGAGGAGCGGATAGAGATTCAGGACATTCTCTTGTCCTAGGGGTGGGAAAATTGCCCCTAAAGGCGGAAGAATCAGCATTGTTCAACGACATGAGATGCAGAAGGCAATGGAAGCCACTGCATTAAAGACACGTAACTTGTATCCACAGGACGTGTGGCCTGTAGTTGAAGAAGTGTCATGATGATCTCTCCATTGACAAAAGATTCCGGAATAGTCCCCCATTCGGATTTCCGGGAGGGGACTGCCAAGGGGGAGGTTACCATGAGAAAAAGATTGAATAATCAACGAAAGGGTAACGTTCTACGAGTCGGGGCGTGGAATGTCAGAAGCTTGAACGTGGTAGGGAAACTAGAGAATCTGAAAAGGGAAATGCAAAGGCTCAATCTAGATACAGTAGGGGTCAGTGAAGTGAAGTGGAAGGAAGACAAGGATTTCTGGTCAGATGAGTATCGGGTAATATCAACAGCAGCAGAAAATGGTATAACAGGTGTAGGATTCGTTATGAATGGAAAGGTAGGGCAGTTCAGTGACCGGGTTGTTCTAATCAGAATCGACAGCAGACCCACACCGACAACGATAGTTTAGGTATACATGCCGACGTCGCAGGCTGAAAATGAACAGATAGAGAAAGTGTATGAGGATATGGAAAGGGTAATGCAGTATGTAAAGGGGGACGAAAATCTAATAGTCATGGGCGACTGGAATGCAGTTGTAGGGGAAGGAGTAGAAGAAAAGGTTACAGGAGAATATGTGCTTGGGACAAGGAATGAAAGAGGAGAAAGACTAATTGAGTTCTGTAACAAGTTTCAGCTAGTAACAGCGAATACCCTGTTCAAGAATCACAAGAGGAGGAGGTATACTTGGAAAAGGCCGGGAGATACGGGAAGATTTCAACTAGATTACATCATGGTCAGACAGAGATTCCGAAATCAGATACTGGATTGTAAGGCGTACCCAGGAGCAGATATAGACTCAGATCACAATATAGTAGTGATGAAGAGTAGGCTGAAGTTCAAGACATTAGTCAGGAAGAATCAATACTCAAAGAAGTGGGATACGGAAGTTCTAAGGAATGACGAGATACGTTTGAAGTTCTCTAACGCTATAGATACAGCAATAAAGAATAGCGCAGTAGACATTACAGTTGAAGAGGAATGGACGTCTCTAAAAAGGGCCATCACAGAAGTTGGGAAGGAAAACATAGGTACAAAGAGGGTAGCTGCGAAGAAACCATGGGTAACAGAAGAAATACTTCAGTTGATTGATGAAAGGAGGAAGTACAAACATGAAAATCAGGAATACAGAAATACAAGTCGCTGAGAAATGAAATAAATAGGAAGTGCAGGGAAGCTAAGACGAAATGTCTGTAGAAAAAGTGTGAAGACATCGAAAAAGATATGTTTGTCGGAAGGACAGACTCAGCATACAGGAAAGTCAAAACAACCTTTGGTGACATTAAAAGCAACGGTGGTAATATTAAGAGTGCAACGGGGATTCCACTGTTAAATGCAGAGGAGAGAGCAGATAGGTGGAAAGAATACATTGAAAGCCTCTATGAGGGTGAAGATTTGTCTGATGTGATAGAAGAACAAACATGAGTCGATTTAGAAGATATAGGGGATCCAGTATTAGAATCGGAATTTAAAAGAGCTTTGGAGAACTTACGGTCAAATAAGGCAGAAGGGATAGATAACATATCCATCAGAATTTCTAAAATCATTAGGGGAAATGGCAACAAAACGACTATTCCCGTTAGTGTGTAGAATATATGAGTCTGGCGACATACCATCTGACTTTCGGAAAAGCATCATCCACACAATTCCGAAGACGACAAGAGCTGACAAGTGCGAGAATTATCGCACAATCAGCTTAACAGCTCATACATCGAAGCTGCTTACAAGAATAATATACAGAAGAATGGAAAAGAAAATTGAGAATGCGCTAGGTGACGATCAATTTGGCTTTAGGAAAAGTAAAGGCACGAGAGAGGCAATTCTGACGTTACGGCTAATAAGGGAAGCAAGGCTAAAGAAAAATCAAGACACGTTCATAGGGCTTGTCGACCTGGAAAAAGCGTTCGACAATATAAATTGGTGCAAGCTGTTCGAGATTCTAAAAAAGGTAGGGTCATATGCAATATGTACAACAACCAAGAGGGAATAATAAGAGTGGACGATCAAGAACGAAGTGCTCGTATTAAGATGAGTGTAAGACAAGGCTGTAGCCTTTCGCCCCTACTCTTCAATCTGTACATCGAGGAAGCAATGATGTAAAGGTTCAGGAGTGGAATTAAAATACAAGGTGAAAGGATATCAATGATACGATTCGCTGATGACATTGCTATCCTGAGTGAAAGTGAAGAAGAATTAAATGATTTGCTGAACGAAATGAACAGTTTAATGAGTACACAGTATGGTTTGAGAGTAAATTGGAGAAAGACGAAGGTAATGAGAAGTAGTAGAAATGAGAACAGCGAGAAACTTAACAACAGGATTCACGGTCACGAAGTCAATGAAGTTAAGGAATTCTGCTACCTAGGCAGTAAAATAACCAATGACGGACGGAGCAAGGAGGACATCAAAAGTAGACTCGTTATGACAGAAAAGGCATTTCTGGCCAAGAGAAGTCTACTAATATCAAATACCGGCCTTAATTTGAGGAAGAAATTTCTGAGGATGTACGTCTGGAGTACAGCATTGTATGGTAGTGAAACATGGATTGTGGGAATACCGGAACAGAAGAGAATAGAAGCATTTGAGATGTGGTGCTATAGACGAATGTTGAAAATTAGGTGGACTGATAAGATAAGGAATGAGGAGGTTCTACGCAGAATCGGAGAGGAAAGAAATATGTGGAAAACACTGATAAGGAGAAGGGACAGGATGATAGGACATCTGCTAGGACATGAGGGAATGACTTCCATGGTACTAGAGGGAGCTGTAGAGGGCAAAAACTGTAGAGGAAGACAGAGATTGGAATACGTCAACCAAATAATTGTGGACGTAGGTTGCAAGTGCTACTCTGAGATGAAGAGGTTAGCACAGGAAAGGAATTCGTGGCGGGCCGCATCAAACCGCAACCTTTATCAAAGTCGGAAATGTGATGGTACGCATTTCTCCTCCTTACACGAGGCATCACAACGTTTCACCAGGCAACGCCGTTCAACTGCTGTTTGTGTATGAGAAATCGGTAGGAAACTTTCCTGATATCAGCACGTGGTAGGTGTCGCCACCGGCGCCAACCTTGTGTGAATGCTCTGAAAAGCTAATCATTTCCATATCACAGCATTTTCTTCCTGTCGGTTAAATTTCGCGTCTATAGCACGTCATCTTTGTGATGTGGTCAGTAGTGTAGGTACAGTGATATAGCTGTTACGGTCTACACAGCGTGTTACTTTACTTTATATGGATATTTAAATAAAATACGGCCTGAACTGACCACTGAACTGTTGACAAGGAGTAAGGAAAACATTATCTAAATATGTTCAGTAGTTTTCGTGTGTCTGTGGGGCAGACACGGATAAGAAGTTACGGTTTTATTTGTAAGAATTAATCGTATTCATATGAATAAAACACGTATTAGGAATGTGTACATTGTTAGAGCTGTCAATTGATAGCAAATACGACATGTTTATCTACATTTTACATTTTTGGAGAAGTGAAGTTTAATTTATATAACCCGTCTTATTGAATGTGGTGGGATGACATTGTACACCCTAAGACACCGGATGAGTATAACTGTGGCGCTGATGAATACGTACAAAGACTACTAAAATCATACTATAGAACCTCTGTCGGCTTTGCCGTAGTTGAATAAGAACACGTTTTATTAAGAAAGTGTATTAAACACTGTTTTTAACACGTGATTTAAAACATATTAAACATTTTTTATATTTTGTATTTACATATTTTACTTACATAACAATGGTCTGCAAAACACTTAACACACGAGAGGATAAAATGGAGTACAAAGCAGTGGAGTTGCTGTAATTAAAAATACGGAACTGTCGTCGGCTACATGTAGCGTTGGGCCAGGAGGGGCATAGGTTAATTTATCTGCTTAAATAGAAGGAGCCGGCAGCAGATTATCAAGAGATTCAAGCAACTTCATTCAGCTCTCCTTCTGTAAAGCATTACGTTTACCCGAAAAGAAACAGGAAAACTTTTCTTTAGTACTCTAGACTTGCCCGGAGTTGAATGAATTGCGTAGCAGCCTGCAACGAATTGGAGCGCTTCCTTTTTAGAGCTACCTGTAATTCGGGAAGCATTCGCATTGTTTCTTTTAGCCATTCTTTTGTTTCACCAGCTCGCAAATTAAACTGTTGATAAATGATCGCGCCGTACTTTTTTCTCCATGCGTTGTATAAATGTAAAACTCTTTTTCCCTTTAAATAACAGAAACAAGGATTAAAATCTCCAATTCATTTAACTTTCACAATCCCTGTAAAATATTTTGTAAAACATCTAAGTAATTAATGACTCTGTGAGGTATTAAAAACAATGTAGGAACATGCTGTTCAACTGTATAAATCCTCTGGGAAGAGAAAATAATTTAGATTCGTGGTACTGTGTGATGCAGTAAGTAATTACTATTGGAATTTCGCGAGTATCGGCGTGTCGCCTCAGGGACGTTCGATAAAGGTACGTTATTTTGTGCACATTGAAGTTTTAGTCATTACCTGCAGTCTTTGACTTGGTAGATATGTGTCAAATAACAACAATCTTAAGGTTCCGAACTGAATCCCCAGGTGAATGATGAACCCTGCTCTAAGTACACGGTGAAGTGTAGGATCTCTTATAAATGCCTGGGTGAGTCGGTTCAAATGTCGGAGGAAACCTCCAATAAGACCAGGCCTAGTAAAGCACTCTGGCTTTCAAACAAATCTTCTGGTTGATGACAGCTTGTTTTACCACAATAAAATCTTCTCGGTTTACAAGCCGTGTCGACTTTAGCTATCAGCAGATATGAAGTTTATGTTTTGCCGTTGTTTGTTATTACCAAAAGAATCTTTCAAATTCATTAGGGTCTGGATGTTTAAGTTATGAAGTATTGTTTTACGTTTACTATTTCAGCATTTATGGGGTTTTGTCGTGTTTTTCAAAGCGAAGAATATATTTCCGATTCCGTAAACATTATTGTCCTTTACACATAGATTACTCATCATGTCTTCCTAAAGTTGCCTCTTCCTTCAACGTTTCTTAGCAATCTCAACTGACGTTTATGTTTTGTTATGAAATGTACACACAAAATTGCCTTTCTGTTTAACGAAATTCGCCAATGTGTGGAATTTTAACTTATTTCTGAGATAACGGGTAGCAATTCTTTTGAACTCTTAAGACTGTGTCTCATAATTAAAGTATATTCTACGTTGTTTTGTTAAAGACCCAATCCTCCATCTTGTCTCACTTGCTGTGGTTATGAAATTTTGTTATAAGCATAGTTGAATAATTTCTAAACACTTCTATTCTATTTAATTGACTGCTTATGACACACTATTCAAAATAATATATCGAATATTCTTAGTCGAACAAATATAACTACCTAACAATTTTTTCAGCTTTATTTAACCGAATTACAAAACTAGCATTTGGTGTTACATGTCTTCAAGTTATTTAGTCTGAAGCCTTACTCAATCACTGTCATCCAGGATAAAATGTTTTTGAATAATCTTTCACTACAGGTATTCATGAAAATATTACTGTTTAATAGTACCTCTATGGAAGAAGCCAGGAGATACGTTATTGCTGCCAGATTATTTATTACCATTTATCAAAATTAAATTATGGTACAAAGTTATAGAATAAAACATATCAACGTTTTATTTGCGCTTCACTCTTTTTCTCTTGCAGAGAATTTTGTTAAAAGTCGAATTAGTTGGTGGAAGATGAGGTATGAAACACTTATTCTGTCGAGATTTGATACTGCCGTGTATACTTGAACAATGTGGTGACTAGAAATAATGAAGTTTTCCGTTCCTCAGGTGAATAATTTATACAATTTAAATTGGCTCTAATATTTGTAAGTGCCATCAATAAATTGTGCAGCTGAATAATAAAAGTGATGGAAAGTACTCTGTGATTGATACTTCCTGGCACATTAAAAGTGTGTGCCGGACCGAGACTCGAACTCGGGACCTTTACCTTTCGCGGGCAAGTGCTCTACCATCTGAGCTACCCAAGCACGACTCACAACCAGTCCTCACAGCTTCAGTTCTGCCAGTACCTCATACACTGTACACTGTGATTGCTTGCCATTAACAACTGAATAAAAATAACGCTGCACTCGATAAGGAAGCTATGTCAGTTATTAAAGGAAGTAATCTAGCTAAATAAGTAGCTTGAAAAAACGTTGCATATGAGCTTCTCTTTATGATGTATAACAGCTATGTAGAAGCGTAGATTCGTAATAGCCATAATATCATAGTTCCTCTAAACACAATATCACTGAAGTTAATTCCCTCTATCAACTTACAACTATACTATCAAGATTGCCCTCAGACAGCCATTGATAAGATTTAAGATCTCTATAGGCAAATGTGAGGAACAAAACTATATTGCAAAACGAACCGTCAGTTGCCTGTCAGACAGTGACATGCAGTTTCTTACTGATCAAGATGCAAAGCCTGCTAAATCTGCTTCACGAGAGTGGTCAATATTCCAAAAATCAGTTGTTTTAGGAATTACTCAAAGACAACTGGGGTGATGCGTACAGTGCTCATAATATTTAACGGAATGTACAACAGAGTTGTTAATATAGTCGTCATTTTCTTTGAAAACTCTTTCACGTAAAAGTAATTCAAATCACACCAACGTATACAAACACCCATGGATTACTGGAGCAACAAATTAATATTGCACAGCAAACAGGAAACTGCATCTGTCAATGAGAAACAGCTCAGTGGAAACTATCTCCGGATCAGGTTCTACATCAAGTACAGCCTGTAATTGCCAGCTCCAGTACTGACCTCCATCAACAGCGTCTGAATTGGTCAGTCTACGCACTGCCATTACTTTGTAAGGATACCATTTGAGCTTACGCAGAGCTCTGTGTGCAATCGTAAGCGTTAATTGGTGTAACAATTCCCTAGAATTTATTTCCAAGGTGGCTCCTAACTTGTCTAGTTCAATTCTCGACTAAAAGCAGCATACCACGTGACCTACTGAGCGTCTTGCGATAACCAGGACCTACCTGCCTGCAGGTGTATCGTTACCTGCGAAGCACCTGGGGCAACGCTTGCGTCATACGTCTAACACCCTACACAAGAGATAACATAAAAAGAGTATACTTTACAGGAAAGAAGATGGAAAAGGGGCGTTACATCCCTATAGGCAAAGGTGCCCTCTGGCAACCTTGGTGTCAACAGTCCAAACAGCTACGAGTGTGGTCTGGTAGATAAAAAAGGTACCAAAGGAGCAAATATCTCGAAACCAGAGAAGTCAGATCCTTGTAACAGAGCTGTGCGATACCGAAAGAGGAAAAGAGAAAGTAAGAGTTGTTCCGACTTCTCCCAGGTTTGGAGAAAATGGAAAAAGCATTGCCAACAGTCAGCCAAAGCAATACCAAAATCAACCATGTAATAGCGCAATTCCGACATAAAATTATGACTCATTGCAATTTTGAAGTTTGCGTATTTATACATGTTCTAAATGTTAACATAGTTCGTATTTAGTTGTCTTAACTAACCTAAAAAGGATTAGTGACGATTGCGGGTGATCTAGCTCAAATTTGAAATGTCAGCATTTTCAAATGTGTGTGATTTTCTAAGAGACCAAAGTGCTGTGGTCATCGGTCCCTAGACTTACACCCTAATTAAGCTAACTTAAATTAGCTTATGCTAAGAACAACACACACACCCATAACCGAAGGAGCACTCGAACCTCCGGCGGGAGATGCCGCGCAGTCCGTGACATGACGCCTCTAACCGCGCGGCCACTCCGCGCGGCATCAGCATTTTTCAGGCTCACAGTCTTTAAGTTGTAAAGTAATATTAGAAAAAAACTACTGCACAACACTTTCATATTCTTTGGCTGTGACGTCATATATCGGTGACTAAAAAATGAAACCATCTTGAAGGACGTACGAACTTACAATTTAAATGAAAAGCATAAAACCTTGTAGACAGGGCAACCACAGCAGTGACTAGTGGTCTTGCAGATGAGGAAAGCCGCTTCTGCAGTTTGTAATCTCTTTATTATCACATCACAACCGACTTTGGGGGACAGAAAACCACATCCAACAGACCAAACTAATAAACTGCTAAATGGTGGAACGTTAATGGATCAAAATTAACGGAACATGGGGATCGAAGTCCAAAATGGTCGCTGGAATTGGATTCGTATGTCCTGCTGATTTTGATTCATTGACGTACCGCCGTTTAGCGGTTTGTCAGTTTGGTCTGATAACTAATGTTGAATTCTGTGTTGCGGTCTACGTAATTCTTATAACTTAGCTATGTGTCACCTGAGGTTTCGGTTCAAAAATGGTTCAAACGGCTCTAAGCTCTATGGGACTTAACATCTGTGGTCATCAGTCACCTAGAACTTCGAACTACTTAAACAAAACTAACCTAAGGACATCACACACATCCATGCCCGAGGCAGGATTCCAACCTGCGACCGTAGCAGTCACGCGGTTCCGGACTGAGCGCCTAGAACCGCTAGACCCCCGCGGCCGGCTGAGGTTTCGGTTTTCAGTGCAACGAAGCCGATTGTGATCTGATGATAAAAAGATTGACTACAGCTTAATTGGCTTTGTAGTCACCAAGATGATTACATGAAAAGTTTAAGGAATACAGAAAAGAATGGGAAGAACATACAGAAAGAATGGACGGCGAACGTATTGCAAAACAACTCTTGAAGTACATCCATGAAGGAAGAAGGAACATTGGTAGACCCAAGAGAAGATGTATGGCTCGAGAAGTCGCAACGGAGCAACTGGTCTAATGTTTGACGGAGAACAAGAAAAATAAGAAGGAAACGAAGACCTTTGTGGATATAATGGATATAATGGCTCCCTAGTTTTGAGCAAGCTCATAAAATAGTATTGGGTAAAAATGTGGTGATTCTGTTGATTTTCATTTATGAATGAACATGTGATGTTAGAAAGTGAATGGTAATAAGAAATGATGGTAGTATTTTTTCCAGTAAAAAGTCAATAATTAAAAATTAGTATGTGTGTCATCCGCAGAGCGTTCCTGCTCAAAATTAGCAATGGAACATTAGGTGGAGCCTTCACTGATTAGATTATGGTAATATCCAACTACCTATACCGACAACATAGGCTGGCCAAGGCACCCCATATTTGAAGCCAACTGAAAACTTAGCTACCTTGTTTTGTAGCGTCATGTTAAGTGATGTAGCCATTTGCTAGCACGGAATCTTAAGGTTTTGTTTGTCATACAGTAACGTTTGCTACTGCCAGTCGCGATTTTTTCTTTATTTATTGCCTGTACGACGCGTTTCGGGGAAATAATTCCCAAATATGAACATTTTTATCGTGTTATACGGCATTTCAAACGTGATGTTTGCGATGTGCGATCTGCTGAAGTATTCTGATGATTTTAATGTGAACACTCGCATTTGTGTAATTGTCGATGTATCCTACGCTACACATACCGACGAATTTCGCTGTAGCTCCTACTTACAGTCATTGCGCCTCTGACTAAGATGAAGTTTAGCGAGTTTCACCCCATGAAGTTCTGTCTTACGTATCTATTACAGAAGTATATTTACAGAGGTCGTAAACAAACGTTTCAATACGTGACTCGAAGGCTTAAATAACGTTGCTGTTGAGGACTGTTCCAGATACATGGACTACAGTTTTTTTGTTCTACCTTCAGGTTTTTTGTCTGTCCTGCAGCAGTTCTAATGGAAGATAGGACTGTCATGTTTCGTCTTATATTGCTTCAGGATTTTTGTTTCTCTGGAAAGAGCATATGCCAGAGGCCCCAAGATGAGAAGAGCATATGTAATTATACAGAGTAGGTTGCCACTTGTTACTGCCTGCTGTGGTTATATATATATATATATATATATATATATATATATATATATATATATATATATATATATATATATATATATATATATATGTACTGTTGTAGTTATCGTTTAATCCGTAGTTTTGCTCTGGACAAAGAGATGTATTAACGGTACACTAAGATACACTAAATGTAGTAAAGTGTACTTTATTAAATTCGTCTGCCTGACATTCCAAATGACACTAAAGTTCCAGAAAATACGATGTAGAAATCTGGCAAATACGACAGCTAAGTATAAGAAACGTTACAAGTGAATACGTGGTCGTACCTAGCTAAAATACGACGTTCCAAGTGTATCAATATCTCTATCACAAGAACATATGATTTTTCAGCATCTGCTGCATCTGCCCAGCTGAAAATTTCGGTGGGTGTGACTTTATAAAATATGGCGGCTAGTGTTACTTGTTGCTGCCACTCAGAGCGCTGTAAAGCATCGACAGCATCTCTATTTTGACTATATACCTCTTTAGTTCGTCTCCATGTGGGTTACAGAAAGTTAAGTGTTTATTACCTAGATATACCGGGTTATCAAAAGGTCAGTATAAATTTGAAAACTGAATAAATCACGGAATAATGTAGATAGAGAGGCACTAATTGACACACATGCTTGGAATGACATGGGGTTTTATTAGAACCAAAAAAATACAAAAGTTCAAAAAATGTGCGACAGATAGCGCTTCATTTGATCAGAATAGCAATAATTAGCATAACAAATTAAGACAAAGCAAAGACGACGTTCTTTACAGGAAATGCTCAATATGTCCAACATCATTCCTCAACAATAGCTGTAGTCGAGGAATAATGTTGGGAACACCACTGTAAAGCATGTCCGGAGTTATGATGGAGCATTGGCGTCGGATGTTGTCTTTCAGCATCCCTAGAGATGTTGGTCGATCACGATACACGTGCGACTTCAGGTAACCCCAAAGCCAATAATCGCACGGACTGAGTTCTGGGGATCTGGTAGGCCAAGCATGACGAAAGTGGCGCTTGAGCACACGATCGTCACCAAAAGACGCGCGCAAGAGATCTTTCAGGCGTCTAGCAATATGGGGTGTTTTTTTGTTTTAATAAAACCCCATGACATTCCAAGCATGTGTGTCAATTTTTTCCTCTCTATCTACATTATTCCGTGGTTTATTAAGTTTTCAAATTTATACTGACTTTTTGATCACCCGGTAAGTGTGTAAGTTTTGTTCCACATAAGTGGATGACTGTGTTGTGTTACCATCATCATTTCATCCCCGCGACACGCAAGTCGCAGAAGTGACATCAACTGAAGAGACTTGTACCAGACCGAAGGGTTCTCTGCAGGTTGAGCTCCAGACCTAACCACACGCATTGTGGTTGTGGTTGTATCCAACAACGTTTCTTACTCAAAACATTAAGCATACCTCTCGTGCATTCTGAAATGTGCTGTAAGGAAAAAAAAGTGTTATAATAGTGCGAAATACATTGTCTGCTCACGTTCCCTCAGTAGCTTTACATTTCATGTATGAAGCAGAGACAGCTTTAAAATGGGCGCCATATAAACAGAATCGACTTACCAGTACACGTTCAGTAGACTCGTGCAAATGCTGATCTTCTCCATTGTGAACCACTGTCCACAATCGCGACCTGCTTACGTGCTACCGCGCATGTTGGTGAGCTTGAAACAGCAGACTGTAGCTTACTGTGCGGCTTCTACAAATTGGACAAACAGAGCTCGCCTGGTCCTTACAGGACAGCTACTCCTTCTAGCTTTATCAACACTGATTATTTAATAAAGTCGCAAGAACTGAGGGCGGGTGGAGCAATTTCCATGCCGGACAGTTTATTACAGCTCGTTGTGCGGCGTCTCCAGTAGTAGCGGCTGTGAGACAGACATTATCCGGTCCCAGCAGGCATTTTTCCTCTTCTGCTCCAACTGCTTCCCAGGTTTTTCATTTAGGCTGCCAGCAATGCAGGAAGACAATTAATAATTCTGAAATGAAAGTGTCGGTGTGATTATATTACAGAATTTCAAAAAGCGTTTAGAATGGAAGTACACGAACTGTAATGAAAAGACTTGTTGTCAACAAAAAAATAATAATAACAAAATAAAATTAAGAAAAAAGGATTAATGTAATTGGAATTGATGTAATGAAATATTTCACAAAGAATAATTAAACTGCCACTAACCAAGAGAAGTATTATTCAACGAAGTTAGTGAGATTTTGTATTAGTGGGGATCCACAGCCCCCAGATGCTTAATAAACGTAAACATGGTCCTTATAAGGCTGTATTGTGGTTTTTATTTAATCGTGTGATTAGCTAATTTCGACTACTTGTCACTGTCAAGCACTACACAGTTAAATAAATCGCACGATTACACAAAAATCACGCTACAGCCTGCTGCGGACCATGTTTACGTTTTTGAAACGTCAGTGACGTTATTACGACCGCTGTTTCGTGACTTTGTGGTCCTTCGTATCTCTAAGCGCTTTGTTATTGACCCAGTCACCGGTAACAATTTTTTAGTGAAATATTCATATTTCTTTTACACAACATTACTCGCGATATTTGCAAAAGATTCATTCGATTTCATAAGACTGTGAGACATTACAGTATGATCACATGCATTTTAGTTTATGCGGACCTATAATTATAGCGTGGAGAATATGATTCTGAGATTATTCTTCGTGTGGGGTACCACAGTCATATACCTGTTGAAGGACACTGTGATGGCTTGTATTTGACTTGCTGACACAACAAATAACATTTTAATGGAACGTTCTGAAATTCGTACCTGAATTTCTAACAACACGCCGTTATACTGAAAATTATTTAGCAGCGGACATGGCAGGTACGAAAGCGAGAACATTCACGTGCAGTCCTCATATTTAATACTGAATAGAGTAAAGTATATCGCTCAACTATTGTTATTTTCTTAGACTCTGCATGTGCTCACTTTCGGTAAATGGTTCAAATGGCTCTGAGCACTATGGGACTCAACTGCTGTGGTCATCAGTCCCCTAGAACTTAGAACTACTTAAACCTAACTAACCTAAGGACATCACACACACCCATGCCCGAGGCAGGATTCGAACCTGCGACCGTAGCAGTCGCACGGTTCCGGACTGCGCGCCTAGAACCGCGAGACCACCGCGGCCGGCACTTTCGGTAACTACGAAGTGTTGTTGAGATAACAAATTAATACTGGGAGGCGTCGTCTTGGGGCTGGGCCACCTATTCTAATTTTTAAATCATTTTTTCGTGTTGAAAAGCCAAATTGAAAACCAACTGCATCGTACTTGTGATGTTAAACTGATCCACTGGAATCGGTTAATGGTTACGTGAGCATTCCACAGTTACCACTACGTCTCTGTCTTCTTTTAGATTCAAGTGCATATAGTGAATTCTTTTAGCAACGCCAACTACATGGTAGTTTCGTGGGTCCGTGTGAGGTGTGGAAAAAAGTGGAAGTTGGAAGGAGTTCGTGATGTACCTGGCAGCCATGCAAAACTGGAAATTCCTAATGCAACATGGGTTCGCCGGCCTAGAGTCAAGCGCTGCATTATCAGGTGCGAGGATGAGACTGTCAGCGAGTTAACATAGGTATGGGGCCCTCTGAAGAAATATAGAGACAATGAATGTGTTTCTTCTGGGCCATATAATGTTTTCCAGAGGACGTTATCTGGCTGCAGAAAACACAAAACTGTTTTCAGGTTGGTATCCCATTGCTGTCTGAGGCGTCTGCAGACCTGGAATGTCATTGACTGAAGTAGAATTGTATTCAGTGAGCCCTAAGGACCAGCAGAGACGCGTCCGGATACGCCGCGTACAGTGGTGGGACGCTGAGTGATGGTCTGGGCGCCATTTAACATCATAGCAAGACCTCTTTGGTTGTCATCCATGGCGTAGTGGGGCGTCGACGATATTCTACGCCCTGTTCTTCATGGCAAGCTATCGTGGGCTTACATTTCAGCAAGATAACGCCCGCACACACATGGTGAGAGTTACTACTGCTTGTCCTCGTACTTGTCAAACCATATCGTGGCCAGAAAGGTCTCCGGATCTCGTGCCAATTGAGATCATTTGAAACATTCTCCGCAGGGTCCTCCAACCAGCTTGCGATTTTGACGATGTAACGCGCCAGTTGGACAGAATTTGGCACGATGTCCCTCAGAAGACCATCCAGCAACTCTATCAATCGGTGATAAGCCGAGTAACTATTCGGATAAGGGCCAGAAGTGGACCAACGCGTTATTGACACTCTTAATTTGCGACGCTCTTTCTCTAGAATAAATAATCCAAGTTTTCTAATATTGTAATCATTTTTTGTCTGTACATGTACATCAGCCCTAGCGATTTCTTTCCCATTTGGATAATTTCTTCGTGGTACGTCGTTTTTTAGTGTCATAGACGAACATTGTACAACTGAAATGGCGTCTCGTTGGAGAAGAACTTCCCCCACCACTATCTTCTCCCACCACTGTGCTCTAAGTACTCCACAGTTCAAATTCGTCCGTCTTCCGTGTGCCACCCTGTATGCATGTGGTGTCACAGGTCACACACACCAACTCCACAGGTCGTGGTCTCGTTCTCGCTTCCCGAGCGCGGGGACCCGGCTTCGATTCCTGGCGGGGGTCAGGGATTTTTTCCCGTGCCTCGAGATGATTGGGTGTTTGTCTTGTCCTCACCACTTCATCATCATTAATGAAAGTGGCGAAACTGGGCTGAGCAATGGTTGGGAATTTGTACGGGCGCTGATAACCGCGCTATTGAGCGCCCCACGTACCAAACATCGTAATCATCAGGTCACACACACACACACACACACACACAAATATAAATAATGTTTTTCCCAGCAGGATGGCGGTACATTACAGACAGTGGGCCCTTCGATGTCATTTCTTCCAGTTCTGTTTCCTGGAAAGGTTACCTCACGTTTCTGCAATGTTCCTGGGGTTCCCAGACCTCCAGAGTTGTCACAGGTCTGACCTTTTCTCTGCGGGGGGAGGGCGGTGGGTGCATCAATAGCTGTGTCTGTAATCACAAACTGCGAAATTGCGACCAGTTGAAGAATGCAGTCATTCAAGAAATTGCTGCCTTCCCCGCAGACACATTGGTCCATGAGATGGGGAATTCGGAGAAGAGATCTGAATCGTGCATGTGTTTTCACAAGTAAATGTGGGCTACATTAAACTAGAAGTAATGACCGCTAATGTAATGTCAATAAACATTTCAAAACTGACGTAGTAGTCTTCATTTAAAAACCGTCAGTTTCCTGTGTATGACTCTGTATATACACTCTAAGACGTACCACCAAAATTCAGAAAAACTGGGTGACTTAGTCTAGAGAAACAGCGTCAGAAATTAAGTGTGTCAATAACGCGTTAATCCACCTCTGGGCCTTATGCAAGCAGTTATTCGGGTTGCCACTGATTGACAAAGCTGTTGGATGTCGTCCTGAGGAATACTGTGAAAAATTGTATCCAATTGGAGCGATAGATCGTCAAAATCTCGAATTGGTTTGAGGGCCCTGACCAAAATGTTCCAAACTTTCTCAGTTGGAGATGCATCTGGCGACCTTGCTGGCCAAGGTAGGGGATGGCAAGCACGAAGATAAGCAGCAGAAACTCTCTCTATGTTCGGGCGGGCATTATCTTACTGAAATTAAAAAAAAAAGGTTCAAATGGTTCTGAGCACTATAGGACTCAACATCTGAGGTCATCAGTCCCATAGAACTTAGAACTACTTAAACTTAACAAACCTAAGGACATCACACACATCTATACCTGAGGCAGGATTCGAACCTGTGACCGTTGCAGTCACGCGGTGCCGGACTGAAGTGCCTAGAACCGCACGGCCACCGCGGCCGGCACTGAAATAAAAGCCCAGGAATATCGTCTCCGTAGGAAGTCGCGGATGACACCCAACATGGTCCTGCAATGAAATGAAGTGGCACTCATAGTGGCGGGGATGCTATGCGATTAACAAGAAAGGGTGTTATACTAAAACTGCAAAAAGTCAATAACGTAAAAAACCTTCTGTTAAGACACAAGTATGGATGCATAAAACTGTAAAGTGAGGACAAAATAGTAGATTATAAAAGTGGAAATGTAGTAGGGAAAACTGAATTAGTATCTTTAGACATTAAAATTGTGAAACTGTGAAATAAAATAAAATTGTATAAATATTGTTTCGTTAAAATATTAAAAGTGTAGGGCTAGAACAGTGGATATGCAAATAGTGAAGAAAATAAAGATAGTAAAATTACGGAAGTGGGGTTATGTCAAGGATCTAGAACTGGATGAAGTGTTATTAAATATTATGAATTTAAAAATTAACATTGAAAGTATAAATTCACAAAAAATATAAAACAATAAACTATAAAAGTGCAGCTATGTGCAGTTACTAAAGTTATAGGGAACAGGGTGTGACAGTTGTTAATTGCATTTGCTTCTGTTTGGTGGCGTTGTCGGTGCGCAGTTTTACAGGTTGAACGGAAGCTAGTCTGCACGCCGGCCTGCTGCTAGTATTGTGTGTGGTGAGAGATGATACGCTGTTGCTGCCGCCGTCTCTTCTCGGTGAGTAGGGCTGTCGATCACACATGCGCTGCGGTGAGGTGGAAGGTTGAAAGAGGATTTCAAAGTTTGTAAAAAATGCATTGTTGATAAAGTCGTTTCGCTGATTTAATGTGCTGCCGGGCTCTTGCAGACGGAGCGTAAATATCTCTATTTCTTCCAACAGAACCAGATAATGTTCGTCCGCAGCTCGTGGTCGTGCGGTAGCGTTCTCGCTTCTCACGCCCGGGTTCCCGGGTTCGATTCCCGGCGGGGTCAGGCATTTTCTCTGCCTCGTGATGAGTGGGTGTTGTGTGATGTCCTTAGGTTAGTTAGGTTTAAGTAGTTCTAAGTTCTAGAGGACTGATGAACGTAGCAGTTAAGTCCCATAGTGCTCAGAGCCAGATAATGTTCCTTAGGTTCATTGTGCAACACTTCCAAATGCGTATTAATAGGTCAATCAGCATGGATTCAATGTTAGAAGACGTTCACCGAACGCTGTTTTATTACTACGAAATGATGCCTGCTCTTTGATGCGTATTTCAAACTCCCTGCCTATTAGACCTACGTAAACTTTTGGACGGGTTCCACACTTTATATACACCTGCTGAATTTCGAGACCTTTCTATTCACATATGGTGCCTCAGTCTGAAGCTAATAATGTCATTAGTTTTAAACGCTATATGCAAACTTGATTTGTGAAATTGTCGAGCGATAAGTCTTGATAATTCACAGGCAGCTTCACTTCATATTCCCTTCCCCATCTGCTGACCCCATTCCCCCCCCCCCCCCCCCCCCCTACGTCCGACATCTACCTACTTAGAACAATGACCGCAGTGAAAAGAATAACAGCGCCAATAGCATAGGAATGCCGAAAAACTGGTTTCGAGATTCACCTATTGAGTAATTTCACACTGTGGATCAGTCGTGTTGTGAGAGCTTTCAGGAAGTAACACCCAAACTATGTTTCATATTTATAGCATTACGGAGTTGCACCAAGTAATTCATTTTCTTTCTCAGTGTTCTGAGCTTTAAATAATGATAAGCTACAATAAAGTTTTATTCAGAAGAACTATGATTCCAGCTGAGGCTGAAACGCAATCCGTGCAGTCTTGTTGCCTGTTGCATTGCTAGTGTGCGACCATGAGTGTCGCAAGATTAATCACTGCGTCGCACTTTCCTTAAGGAAACAATTATTGCACATTCTGTTGGCTCACTGAGAACCACGGCCTACAGCTTCCAGCAAAGATTGCCAAGTAGTAATGATAGCAATCTCATATTTCGATTGGGGAGATTCGATGTAAGTTGCATTTTAATCATCTCCTTAACGATACTGTTCCAGAAATCACTCACTGGGCAGATAACAGGCGTGTTTCCGAAATTGAAAGTGTGGTTCTCCAGTCAACTGTTCTCAGGTAGTGCCGATTTTCCTTTCTGGCTGAGTCTTATGTAGCATGTGCGTCTTGTGTAAGGTACAGACACGCAGCACTTTCTCTGTCCTTTATATGACTTGCCGCATTCGCAAAGGATTTGTTTACATACTCGAAGGTTATGTTATCATTCACACCGCCCAAAAAATTTCATATTTTTGAAGGAAGTTCCCACCTGAATTCCTTCCTCGTTTGGAGTTCGGTCGATTCCTGTGGAGGCTTTCTTTGCTCTTGTTTATGCGTCGATGCCCTTAGAGTATACTTAATATATTATAGCCGTTTGAAGCAGACGTCTTTTTCAGACGATCTATCTCTTATAGACAGGATTTCTGCATCACGTGTAAGCAACGCCCTCACAAGAAAGAAAAAAAATCAACAATATACGTCAGAAATAATGTCCTGCGACACAAATGAATTCATATCACGGTCACCGTAAAAGGAGGGCAATTGATTATTATGTATTTTCAACCACTCAAGTCAAGAAATGTGAGAAGAGGCGTCGATCTGAAAATTAAAGAAAGTATATATTCATCAGAAAAATATGCAGGCCACAAAAAATGCCTCGCAACGGAAAAATTGATAGATCTGAAGTAAGGTTGAGACATCCACCCCGTTCCTAATTCGACAGTTTGTCACTTCATGTTAGTGCCACACTGAAATAACACTTCAGCCCTGTGAACGAATAATGGCAGTCATAAGTCATTACTTTATAGACCTTCCTGAAATGCTTGTATAGAATATACGCAACCTCAAAAACGTTCAGCTAAGTTCGGTGATTTCATAACGTGCCTATTCTGTTTTTATGTTTGGTAGCGTTGAGTGATCTGACTGTAAATTACTGACCTTAATCTGTATTTCTGGCAAAAATGTGAAAGTAAACCCGTAATCAATGCTTCTTATTGTTCTTTTAACACATCCACTGATGATGGTGTCGCACCCCGTAAGTACAATGGGCACACTGTGGTTAATTAAAGTCGGAAGAGTTTATCACCTGAAAACAAACAGTTTCTTGGTACTGACGCAAGGGAACCAGGCAGCACAGAATGGAGACGAACTCAGTGTTTAGCCGTATCTCATATACACACATCAAAAAACGTTTTGCATCACCTCGGTTCCGAGAGTTCCAGAACGTGTACAGAAAATTGGAATAGAGATCAACATACACACCATTTACGTCCTTTTTATTGCTCATAAAAACCACACATTGCAAGTAGTACCACCACACAGTGAAACCATCAGAGGTGGTGTTCCAGATTGCTGTGCGGGCAGCGGTCGTCTCGCGGTTCTGGCGCTGCAGTCCGGAACCGCGGGACTGCTACGGTCGCAGGTTCGAATCCTGCCTCGGGCATGGGTGTGTGTGATGTCCTTAGGTTAGTTAGGTTTAAGTAGTTATAAGTTCTAGGGGACTTGTGACCTAAGATGTTGAGTCCCATAGTGTTCAGAGCCATTTGAACCATTTTGAACCAGATTGCTGCACACACCGGTGTACCCAGTAGCACGTCCTCCTGAACTGATATATGTCGGTATTTGTCGTGGCATACTAGTCACAAGTTCATCAAGACACTGTTGCTCCAGATTGTTCCATTGCTCAACGGCAATTCGGCATAGATTCCTTAGAGTGGTTGGTGGGTCACGTCGTCCATAAAAAGCCTCTAGTCGAGTGATGTCGTTATCACGAATGAAGTCATTCACAATATGTGCACGATGGGGGCGCGTTTTGTCGTCCATGAAGACGAATGCCTTTCCAATATGCTGGCGATATGGTTACACTATCGGTCGGAGGATGATATTCACGTATAGTACAGCCATTACGGCGCCTTCCATGACCACCAGCGGCGTAATCAGCCCCCCATACGGCGACCCCAAAACAGCAGGGAACCTCCACATTGCTGCACTCGCTGGACAGCGTGTCTAAGGCGTTTAGCCTGACCGGGTTGCCTCCAAACACGTCTCCGACGATTCTCTGGTTGAAGGTGTATGCGATACTCGTCGGTGAAGAGAATGTGGTGCCAATCCTGAGCGGTCCATTCGGCATGTTTCTGGGCCCATCTGTACTGCATGGTGTCGTGGTTGCAAAGATGGACCTCGCCATGGACGTCGGGAGTGAAGTTGGGCATCATTCAGCCTATATGCAGCCCATTCCGCAAAGTATGAGACGTAACACGACGTCCTGTGGCTGCACTAAAAGCATTATTCAACATGGTGGCGTTGCTGTCAGGGTCGCTCCGAGCCATAATTCGTAGATAGGGACCATACACTGCAGTAGTATCCCTTGGGTGGCCTGAGCGAGGCATGTCATCGACAGTTCCTGTCTCTCTGTATCTCGTACATGTCCAAACAACATCGCTTGGGTTCACTCCGAGACGCCTGGACACTTACCTTGTCGAGAGCCCTTTCTGCCACAAAGTAACAATGCGGTATTGACCGTATAGACATGGTTGAACTACAGACAACAGGAACCGTGTACCTCCTTCTTGATGGAATGACTGGAACTGATCGGCTGTCAGACCCCTTCCGGCTAATAGGCAATCCTCATGCATCGTTGCCGCGCGGAGTGGCCTCGGTGTTATGTCACGGACTGCTTGGCCCCTCCCGCCCTTCGGGCGTGTGTGTGTGTGTGTGTGTGTGTGTGTGTGTGTGTGTGTGTGTGTGTTGTTCTTAGCATAAGTTAGTTTAAGTAGCGTGTAAGTCTAGGGACTGATGACCTAAGCAGTTTGGCCCTTAGGAATTCACACACACTTGAAGATTTGAACATGCGTGGTTGTTTACATCTTTGGGCGGGTTTAGTGACACCTCTGAACAGTGAAATGGACTGTGTCTGTGATACAATGTCCACTGTCAACGTCTATCATCAGGAGTTCTGGGAACCAAGGTGATGTAAAACTTTTTTTGATTTGTGTATTTTTTAATCTATTGCCTAATGCATCTGAAAATGACCTGCGGGGCGTGAAGTATAAGATTGAATTCAAAGCTTTGGATGTATCACCAGTTACTTTTACTTTAAGGAAATTTGAAGTGCGTAACAACCATTGTTCTTAGATGCTACTGTCTCTTACGAAATGAAGGTTTGACCAAAGCTCACAGACAAAGTGATTAGCATGGAAGAGCCTCTATGGGAACGGGGAAAGGATTTTTAAAGTTTGTGCATGATCCAACATGCTGCAACCGAGATAAGCGTTGCTGACGGCAAATAACAAGAGAGAAAGTTGCTATTACTAGTACACAGTGATTTGCGGGGGGCGATAAGCTTACAATTTCGCCAACCAATTCGCACGGGACATGAGGAGAGTAAGAAAAAAATGAATATTACTTATTGTTATTGAAGAACGAACAGACGGGTTAACCTAAAACAGGGAGGTGTAAAGAATTTAGCTTACCAGCACGACACACTTTTGGTACAGAGAACTGTGACTACGAACAAACCCCGATCGCGAACTAGCCAGCAGTACGCCAGCAAGCAACTGCATTGTGTCTCACCGTCATTGTCTCGTGGTACAGCTGCACAGTGTGTCCCCACCTGCCAACAGTATCTCCAACACGTTCAGACTGTAGCTCGTCCCGTCTTCAACTGCCTAACCTTAATACTTTAACACCCCCGAGAAGACGCACTTTTGGCACACTTTCTGGTTAATCACGGGTCTAGCTTTCCGGCGCAACCCGACGGCCCAATCGGCTCTTCTCAAAAGCGCGTTCTGGGGATACCTTTTTCGCCCGTTTTAACTAACAGATTTTCTCTGAAAATCTCGAAGCTTCTATCGTGAACTTCCACAACCCATGAAAACACTCGCCCACTAATTTGGCGGGAAAGATCGTTTCGCCTACGCTCCCCAAGACAGAGAGGGCTGTTCGCTGCCGCCATTTCTCTCACTGTTCTTCGATTCTGCCTCATCCCCGTCCCCCATGACACTGTTCCGAGCATGACAACAGTTCAGCCCTCCGTTCCTAAGCTCTAACAGAGCAGAAAATTCGCCTTAGCCCATTGGCAAACTAGCAGAATATATTTAATGCAGGGCAGAAAGTGTTCACGATATAGAGGCTGTGGATCTAAAGGGAAAGTTAGGATTAAATAAAACACGTGCCCCACACCACTTCCTGTAGGTACTGGTCTGAGTAGAATACAATAAAGATGACGTATAAAAGTGATAAAATACAATTCCTAGTTGATATGAAGTACTCTACTGCATGATCTACTCATATAAACATGCGTCTGGCAACCTAAAAGTGGGCTACGTTGAATAAAATACCTTTATATGTGTAATCATAATCCTTGCATCGTTGTTGTTGTTGTAGTCTTCAGTCCTGAGACTAGTTTGATGCAACTCGCCATTCTACTGTATCCTGTGTAAGCTTCTGCATCTCCCAGTACCTACTGCAACCTACATCCTTCTGTATCTGTTTAGTGTATTCATCTCTTCGTCTCCGATTTTTACCCTCCACGCTGCCTTCCAATAATAAATTGGTGATCCCTTGATGCCTCAGAATATATCCTACCAATCGATCCCTTCTTCTAGTCAAGTTGTGCCACAAACTTCTCTTCTCCCCAATCCTATTCAATACTTCCTCATTAGTTATATGATCTACTCAACTAATCTTCAGCATTCTTGTGTAGCACCACATTTCAAAAGCTTCTATTCTCTTCTTGTCCAAACTATTTATCGTCCATGTTTCACTTCCATACATGGCTACATTCCATACAAATACTTTCAGAAACGATTACCTAACACTTAAATCAATACTCGATGTTAACAAATTTCTCTTCTTCAGAAGCGCTTTCCTGGCCGTTGCCAGTCTACATTTTATATAGTCTCTACTTCGACCATCATCAGTTATTTTGCTCCCCAAATAGCAAAACTCCTTTACTACTTTAAGTGATTCATTTCCTAATCTAATTCCCTCAGCATCACCCGACTTAATTCGACTGCATTCCATTATCCTTGTTTTGCTTTTGTTGATGTTCATCTTATACCCTCTTTTCAAGACACTGTCCATTCCGTTCAACTGCTCTTCCAAGTTCTTTGCTGTCTCTGACAGAATTACAATGTCATCGGCAAACTTCAAAGTTTTTATTTCTTCTCCTTGAATTTTAATACCCACTCCGAACTTTTCTTTTGTTTCCTTCACTGCTTGCTCAATATACAGATTCAGTAACATCGGGGAAAGGCTACAACCCTGTCTCACACCCTTCCCAACCACAGCTTCCCTTTCATGCCCCTCGACTCTTATAACTGCCATCTGGTTTCTGAACAAATTGCAAATAGCCTTTCGCTCCCTCTATTTTACCCCTGCCACCTTCAGAATTTGAAAATGAGTATTCCAGTCAACATTGTCAAAAGCTTTCTCTAAGTCTACAAATGCTAGAAACGTAGGTTTGCCTTTCCTTAATCTAGCTTCCAAGGTAAGTCGTAGGGTCAGTATTGCCTCACGTGTTCCATCATTTCTGCGGAATCCAAACTGATCTTCCCCGAGGTCCGCGTCTACCAGTTTTTCCATTCGTCTGTAAAGAATTCGCGTTAGTATTTTGCATCCGTGACTTATTAAACTGATACTTCGGTAATTCTCACATCTGTCAACCCCTGCTTTTTATTGGATTGTAATTATTATATTCTTCTTGAAGTCTGAGGGTACTTCGCCTGTCTGATACATCTTGCTCCCCAGATGTTAGAGTTTTGTCAGGACTGGCTCTCCCAAGGTCGTCAGTAGTTCTAATGGAATGTTGTCTACTCCCGGGGTCTTGTTTCGACTCAGGTCTTTCAGTGCTCTATCAAACTCTTCACGCAGTATCGTATCTCCCATTTCATCTTCATCTACATCTTCTTCCATTTCCATAATAATGTCCTCAAGTACATCGCCCTTGAATTGACCCTCTATACACTCCTTCCACCTTTCTGCTTTCCCTTCTTTGCTTTGAACTGGGTTTCCATCATTGGTTCATATGATTTAAGATGCTTCCGTTTGCAACATTTGGAACATGATGTATAAGGTTATTAGTTATTAACGGTATTTATACCGAGCGTGTAGCGCAGTGGTTAGTACACTGGACTCGCGTTCGGGAGGACGACGGTTCAAACCTGAATCCAGCCATCCTGATTCCCTAAATCGCTTAAGTCAAATTCCGGGATAGTTCCTTTGAAAGGGCACCATCCTTTCCTGATCCGCGCTTGTGCTCGTCTCTAATGAACTCGTTGTCGGCGGGACGTTAAACACTAATCTCCTCTTCCTCCTCCTGTGGTACTTGTGAGTAATCAGGAACAGGTATTTATGTAGAAACGATAATGAAAAGGAGAGGGTAATTTTCCGGTTTGTCGAAACGATTGACCTTTTCTTCAGAGGAGGATGGTGCGGGGTCGAGTGGGGCAGGCGTAGCCAAGGAGGGTGACAAAACGATTTCCGCAAGGGACGAAGTCGACACCTCGGGACGGAAGATTCCAATTACAGCGGAACATTTCAATTACCGGAGGCCCGAGGCAGTTACTGTGGCCAATCGGAACGCGACGGATGGCCTTTGCCTGATGGCAGCCAAGGTAAGGGGCAGTAGAGGCGGCAAGAAGCTGACGCGGAGACTCCTATGTGCTCCAAGGTGGAAGATTTGTGATGACAAATTTTAAATCATTACGGAGTTGTAATGAAAAAAGTAAACAAAGCTAAAAGAAACCGGAGGTGCGTAACGGAAAAGAAATTTGAAACCAAATGGAGATGATGGTTTAACTGTTGACGACACCTTTGGCACACTTGTTTTGTGTATCTCGACTGCAGGATGTGATTTTAGTGTATTTTACTTCTGATGAAGGTATATTATATATTATAATCTTCCTTAAATCCCAAAGGAGCTCAATTCCCTTTTTATCGAGACACTTCCGTACCTCGACCAGATCCCCGTTGACGTATGGAAGTGTCTCGGTAAAAAGGGAATTGAGCTCCTTTGGGATTTAATGAAGAAGATTTGGCGACAGGAGGAGATGCCAGGCGAGTGGAGAACTAGTGTACTGATCGCAATATGTAAGGGGAAAGGTGATGTGCAGGACTGCAGTAATTATAGAGATATTAAACTGGTGGTACACACAATGAAAATTTGGGAAAGAGTTACAAAAGCAAGATTACGCAAGGAGGTTGTGGTGTGTGAAGAACAGTTTGGGTTCATGCCTGGAAGAGGAACGACTGATGCAATACATGTTTTAAGGCGGATAGTGGAGAGACACGGGGAAGTGCAAGCCGATCTACATATGGCTTTAATTGATTTGGAAAAAGCATATGACAGAGTCCCAAGGGACGAAATATGGAGAAGCATGAGAGAGCAGTGTGTGCCAGAGAAGTATGTGAGGTTGGTGAAGGCAATGTACAGAGGAGCAATGACACAGGTGAGAAGTAGTATGGGCATGATAAAGGAGTTTCCAATAAAAGTAGGGTTACATCAAGGGTCTGCGCTTAGTCCCTACCTCTTTGACCTGATTAAGGATGTGATGGTGAAAGATGTGAAGAAGTAAGCACCTTGGAATATGATTTTTGCGGATGATGTGGTTCTTTGTGAACAGAGCATCGACAGACTTGAGGAAAAGCTGGAGGATTGGAGGAAGGCACTAGACGGAAAAGGGATGAAAATTAGCAGAACAAAGAATATTTAGCACTGAAGGATGTGCAGATGAGATCTTGCAAGATCCAGGATGATGAGCTGAAATCGGTCTGCTAATTTAAATACCTAGGATCGTGCATACAGAGCGGTGGAGGACTGGAAAGCGAGATACAACACCGAATAAATTGCGGTTGGAACGACTGGAGGAAAATGAGTGGACTGTTGTGTGACAAGAAGGTGAGCATTGGGTTGAAAGGGAAAGTATATAAGTCGGTGATAAGGTCAGCTATGATATATGAGGCAGAGATATGGCCAATCACAGTAGCCCAGGAGAGGAAGATGGAAGTGGCGGAAATGAGGATGCTGAGGTGGATGTATGGGGTAACAAGGAAGGACAGGATTAGAAATGAATTTATTCGAGGAGCTGTGAAAGTGTGACCCATGGGGCAAAAGATACAAGGGAGCAGACTAAGGTGGTACGGACACTTACAGAGAAAAGGGGAAGAGTATATCGGAAACGAAGATACACTCCTGGAAATTGAAATTAGAACACCGTGAATTCATTGTCCCAGGAAGGGGAAACTTTATTGACACATTCCTGGGGTCAGATACATCACATGATCACACTGACAGAACCACAGCCACATAGACACAGGCAACAGAGCATGCACAATGTCGGCACTAGTACAGTGTATATCCACCTTTCGCAGCAATGCAGGCTGCTATTCTCCCATGGAGACGATCGTAGAGATGCTGGATGTAGTCCTGTGGAACGGCTTGCCATGCCATTTCCACCTGGCGCCTCAGTTGGACCACCGTTCGTGCTGGACGTGCAGACTGCGTGAAACGACGCTTCATCCAGTCCCAAACATGCTCAATGGGGGACAGATCCGGAGATCTTGCTGGCCAGGGTAGTTGACTTACACCTTCTAGAGCACGTTGGGTGGCACGGGATACATGCGGACGTGCATTGTCCTGTTGGAACAGCAAGTTCCCTTGCCGGTCTAGGAATGGTAGAACGATGGGTTCGATGACGGTTTGGATGTACCGTGCACCATTCAGTGTCCCCTCGACGAGTACCAGAGGTGCACGGCCAGTGTAGGAGATCGCTCCCCACACCATGATGCCGGGTGTTGGCCCTGTGTGCCTTGGTCGTATGCAGTCCTGATTGTGGCGCTCACCTGCAGGGCGCCAAACACGCATACGACCATCATTGGCACCAAGGCAGAAGTGACTCTCATCGCTAAAGACGACACGTCTCCATTCGTCCCTCCATTTACGCCTGTCGCGGCACCACTGGAGGCGGGCTGCACGATGTTGGCGCGTGAGCGGAAGACGGCCTAACGGTGTGCGGGACCGTAGCCCAGCTTCATGGAGACGGTTGCGAATGGTCCTCGCCGATACCCCAGGAGCAACAGTGTCCCTAATTTGCTGGGAAGTGGCGGTGCGGTCCCCTACGGCACTGAGTAGGATGCTACGGTCTTGGCGTGCATCCGTGCGTCGCTGAGGTCCGGTGCACGTGCATGTGCACCTTCCGCCGACCACTGGCGACAACATCGATGTACTGTGGAGACCTCACGCCCCACGTGTTGAGCAATTCGGCGGTACGTCCACCCGGCCTCCCGCATGACCACTATACGCCCTCGCTCAAAGTCCGTCAACTGCACATACGGTTCACGTCCACGCTGTCGCGGCATGCTACCAGTGTTAAAGACTGCGATGGAGCTCCGTATGCCACGGCAAACGGGCTGACACTGACGGCGGCGGTGCACAAATGCTGCGCAGCTACCGCCATTCGACGGCCAACACCGCGGTTCCTGGTGTGTCCGCTGTGCCGTGCGTGTGATCATTGCTTGTACAGCCCTCTCGCAGTGTCCGGAGCAAGTATGGTGGGTCTGACACACCGGTGTCAACGTGTTCTTTTTTCCATTTCCAGGAGTGTATAAAGATTGAAGGAGCGAGAAGGAGAGGAAGGCCGGTGGAAGGATAAGATATCCGGTGACCTAAGGGAGAAAGTATGGAAGAAGGAAGAGGTAATGGATAGAGAACTATGGAGGAGAAGGATCCAGAAGAGCAACGCTGACCCTACGTGACGTGGGACAAGGCTACTATAAAGAAAAAAAGAAGAAAAAAAGAAGAAAAAAAGAAAGAAGGTATATTTAGATATACCGAAACCGTAGTCAAGAATTTTAATAAATTTTTAACCTGCAACTGTTTGGCTGATATCATTTACTGTGAGAAAAATCAACGTGAATGAAATGAGGCAGACATCAGAATCAAATGTGTGAAAACAATTAATCTACTACAACAAAAGAAAGTTACTAGTGTTAAAACCTGTTCTTTAAGCGAGACATTTTGATCATATCATTTTATTGACAGCAAGAAAGGATGGAAGAAAGAAAGCTTAAGCTTTCACGACGAGGTCACGGGAAACGGAGCGCAGGCTCGCACTAGGGAAGGATAAGGATGGAATTTGACGGTTTCCATCTTAGAGCAATCATTGTGGGATTTGCCATAAAATATTTATAGAAACATTGAAAACAAGTGTGTGGATGGTTGGATTGGAATATGAATCGTTGCACTGCAAACTGCGAGTCATACGAACTAACCACACCGCCTCCCTGGTGGTTGGATTAGGCACCCACACTGAGGTGACAAAAATCGTGGGATAGCGATATGCACATACACAGATGACGTCAGTACCGCGTACATAAGGTATAAAAATACAGTAGATTTGCGGAGATGTCATTTGTACTCAGTTGATTCACGTAAAAAGGTTTCCGACATGTTTATAGCAGCACGGCTGGAATTAACAGATTTTGAACACGAAATCGTAGTTGCAGCTAGACACACGACATATTCCATTTCGAAAATCGTTCGAAAATTCAGTATTCTGAGATACACAGTCCAAGTGTGTGTCGAGCATACCAAATTTCAGGCATTACCTCTCACCACAGACAATCTAGTGCGCGACTGCCTTCATTTGACGACTGGAAACAGCGACGTTTGAGTAGAGTTATCAGTTCTAACAGACAAACGGCACTGCGTGAAATAACCGCCAAATCAATGTGGGACGTACGACGAAGGTGTCTGTTGGGAGAATGCGGAGAAACGTGGCGTTAGTGGGTTATGACAGCAGACGATCGACGCCAGTGCCTTTGCCAACAGAACGACATCACCTGCTGCGCCTCTCCTGGGCTTGTGACTGTACCGGTTGGGCTCCAGACTTCTGAAAAACAGTGGATTGATCAGATGGGTTCCGATTTCAGTTGGTAAGAGCTGACGGTAGGTTCGGGCGTGGCGCAGAGCCTTCAAAGCCGCGGCTCAGGTTGTCAACAAGGTACTGTGCAAGTTGGTGCTGACTCCATAATGGTGCGGCCTTGTTTACATGGATTGACTGGGCCCTCTGGACCAACTGAACCGGTCATTGACTTGAAATCGTTGTGTTCTGCTACTTGTAGACTGTTTGCAGCCGTTCCTAAACAACGATGGAATTTTTATGCATGACAGTGCGTCTTGTCACTGCGCCACAATTGTTTGCGGTTGGTTTGAAGAACATTTTGGACAGTTCGGGCAAATGATTTGGCTACCCGTCGAACATTTATGGGACGTAATCAAGAGGTCACTCCGTGCAGAAAATCCTGCTCCAGCAACAATTCCCAATTATGGACGGATGTAGAGGCAGCGTGGCTCAATATTTGTGTTGGTGCTTCCAACGACTTGTTGAGAAAATTGCCACATCAAGTTGGCACACTACGCCGGACAAAACGAGGACGAAAGCGACTGTCGGAGGTATCCCATGACTTTTTTCGCCTCAGTCGGTAGTCAAGGACATATGTTGGCCCCAGCCTCCATTTGGTGGACGCCAGAACTCTCTCTCTCTCTCTCTCTCTGCCACTCTCTCTCTCTCTGCCTCTCTCTCTCTGCCTCTCTGTCCTTGTCCCTCCCCTTCTTCTTTTCCTACTTGAAACTAGTCTTTTTGTGATTTTGAGTGTTCCACTAATGTTAATTTTCTGCATTAATTCCTAACGTGGCCAGTCTATGTCCCTCCTTCGTTCGCTCAGATTAGTGAACAATCTTAAATGGCTAAGTAGATGACTGGCCGTATTGTTTCTCCTAGCTGTTACTGACCTACGTATTTTCCTGTTCTCTCTTGCTCTCCTCAGTTCTTCTTCATTAGGGACACTCTCCAGAGCATATTTCCTCTTCAAGTGCTACAGCTCAGGATGTTGCAGTCTTTACTTTTGTGCCTTCCTTTAAATCCCTCTTTTATGGTCCATTCGTTCGCACTATCAAAAAGTAAGTTTAGCAATTGCTGGCATCACCGGCAGGGGTGATATTGACAGTTACAAACTAACGTACTTATCAACCGCTAGATTTCGGGTATTAATTGCTTTGTTATTAGTTTAGCTCTTCACACGACAGAATCTGCAGACACATTGCCCTGATGGCCGTTATCTGAACATGATCTCATCTGAATAGATAAACTAGTAATAAAGAAATTAATACTCCTCCTGCGGGGGTTTGTTTGTGCATTAATATGCAAGTCCTGGAACTATGTACACACAGACTGATGTCCGTAGAGTCCTTTCCATATATAAATTGATATTTCCCCTGGATTATTCATGCAACTACATCCACTGTACTTCTTTCTTTAGCGCTGATACAGGTACTTGAACGTAAGCCAGTTTTCGAACTTCTAAGTGTAGAATTCATTTAATAGTCAATCTGTTACTCACTTCTATATTGCTCTCTATCAGTCTACAAACCGTACGTTCTTCCTTGAAAACAGGTGACGTATAGACGCAAACGTTGAGCGTAAAATATTGCGCAATCAATTAAAAACTTATTCACTGTAGGTGTGTGAGGTCCATAATTTCCTAGTCGACTGACTATTTTTAAAGCTAAGTCGATAATGATCTTTGATCCTAACGTAAATCTATATTACGTAATTTTTTTTTACTGTACGTAAGACATGTTCGTATCAAAAGCACAACATTACAGATTGCTTTCTGATAACGAAGATAACGTGCTGCCCTTCTGAAACTATATTTTAGATTTCATGTAAGAAGTCCAGATATCGAATGTTGAAACCAGTTAAATTAAGCACCCCACATTCTGCTGCGGCTAAATATCATAGTAGGATGATAGCTTTCATGGGAATAATTTCAAAATTGGGTCAAGTATCAAAGAAAGAATTGATTATGCAATACTGAAATTCAATTAAACTACTGTTTTCGAAAGTAACATTCACTGTAACATTCACTCAAGTGATGCTGGAGAACGAAACTATAATCCAAATGTATCAGTGAAGTAATATTAATAAAATTTAATCATAATATTACATTCTCCATAATTTCGGAAATATTAGAGACTCGCAAAACCTAAGGCCAAAAAGTCCTTTAAGATGAGAAATTTTACACAACATTTCACTGTCGTCTTAAAATTTATAAAAATTACGATTATTTCATTTTGCTAAAATTACAGAACGAAAGATGGAAGGAATAGTCCACTCATATATTGTTGAATTAATGAACATTATCATTAATATCATAAACAATGAGAAGATTCTTCTATGTAAAAAGTTATTAAAATGGAAATAGTGTTAACAATAACGCAGCTTAATTCTACAACGAAGTATGTATTTGTGCCTCATTTTTGTGACCTCACATGTATTAAACTGGTTAGGAGAGGCTGTCTATATGTAGCTTTTTAAGAGACGCAACAAGCAGTTCCGTGTGATTTGACGCTGAGGTTTGAGCTCAACTCTTAATTTTCTGTAATTGTATACCAAAATCTCGTTAGCAGCGTTGGAAAAACGTAGCTGATGGCTATTGACATTTGTGACTGTGTATGTGAACTGTGTTTACATAATAAGTGGAATTATTTGGAGACATGTTATGACTTATTACTTGGTGTATGGAACACAGCACGTTTAGGAGAAGTGAATACTGAGACCAACCTCCTGGAATGGACTGCATCCTTTTTTTATGTAATCCATGAAGATGGATTAGTGACGTAATAGTTGACGTAATAGTATCAGAACTCGTAGTTTAATTGTTTATTAATCTCGAGATTAGAGAACGCCACAGGTGTCTCATTTGCAGACAGTCTGACACAGGCATTCTTGGTTGAGAACGCTGCCTCTTCTACAGCAGTTCATAACTTGAACCTTATGCGCCCTGACTCATTTGCAGGTTGCTATGTAAAGGATTGGTGGAGCAACAAATTTTGATTTTGAGTATTTCGCGTGATTATTGATCGAATTTAAAAATTTAAAATGGTTTCGCAATCTACTCATTAAGAGGCATAATCTTACATTAAAAGCGTAACACAGTAAGACATGTGTTACTGTGTGTTTGTATCGAGGCAACGAAGCTTGCAGATCACGGTGTCCTGGATTCGATTCCAGGCCGGGGCTGGGTGTTTGTGTTGTCCTCATCATCTCATCATGATAGGGGAAGTGGCGAGATTGGAACTGGAAAGATTGGGAACTTGTAAGGGCGCTGATGACCTCGATGTTGAGCTCACCACAAACCATCATCATCATAATCATCATAATTATGACCATCATCATCATCATCACGAAGCTGGCACTGCGCAGATGACCGGAGTTTATTAATAGTATTTGAGAATGAGAGGACTTAGCGACTTCTAACAAACTTTACACAAAATTTGAAACATTTTCGGAACTTTTTCTTGTTGACGCCCCTTACTAAATATTTAAAGGATGTGTGGAAAACTAGCTTTCGCTGAAAATGGATCGCAGTAAAACTTCAACATGATGAATGACGTTTAGATTTATATCAATGAATGTGCCCGAAAATTTACACTCCTGGAAATGGAAAAAAGAACACATTGACACCGGTGTGTCAGACCCACCATCCTTACTCCGGACACTGCGAGAGGGCTGTACAAGCAATGATCACACGCACGGCACAGCGGACGCACCAGGAACCGCGGTGTTGGCCGTGGAATGGCGCTAGCTGCGCAGCATTTGTGCACCGCCGCCGTCAGTGTCAGCCAGTTTGCCGTGGCATACGGAGCTCCATTGCAGTCTTTGACACTGGTAGCATGCCGCGATAGTGTGGACGTGAACTGTATGTGCAGTTGACGGACTTTGAGCGAGGGCGTATAGTGGGCATGCGGGAGGCCGGGTAGACGTACCGCCGAATTGCTCAACACGTGGGGCGTGAGGTCTCCACAGTACATCGATGTTGTCGCCAGTGGTCGGCGGAAGGTGCACGCGCCCGTCGACCTGGGACCGGACCGCAGCGACGCACGGATGCACGCCAAGACCGTAGGATCCTACGCAGTGCCGTAGGGGGCCGCACCGCCACTTCCTAGCAAATTAGGGACACTGTTGCTCCTGGGGTATCGGCGAGGACCATTCGCAACCGTCTCCATGAAGCTGGGCTGCGGTCCCGCACACCTTTAGGCCGTCTTCCGCTCACGCCCCAACATCGTGCAGCCGGCCTCCAGTGGTGTCGCGACAGGCGTGAATGGAGGGACGAATGGAGACGTGTCGTCTTCAGCGATGAGAGTCGCTTCTGCCTTGGTGCCAATGATGGTCTTATGCGTGTTTGGCGCCGTGCAGGTGAGCGCCACAATCAGGACTGCATACGACCGAGGCACACAGGGCCAACACCCGGCATCATGGTGTGGGGAGCGATCTCCTACACTGGCCGTACACCTCTGGTGATCGTCGAGGGGACACTGAATAGTGCACGGTACATCCAAACCGTCATCGAACCCTTCGTTCTACCATTCCTAGACCGGCAAGGGAACTTGCTGTTCCAACAGGACAATGCACGTCCGCATGTATCCCGTGCCACCCAACGTGCTCTAGAATGTGTAAATCAACTACCCTGGCCAGCAAGATCTCCGGATCTGTCCCCCATTGAGCATGTTTGGGACTGGAAGAAGCGTGGTCTTACGCGGTCTGCACGTCCAGCACGAACGCTGGTCCAACTGAGGCGCCCGGTGGAAATGGCATGGCAAGCCGTTCCACTGGACTACATCCAGCATCTGTACGATCGTCTCCATGGGAGAATAGCAGCCTGCATTGCTGCGAAATGTGGATATACACTGTACTAGTGCCGACATTGTGCATGCTATGTTGCCTGTGTCTATGTGCCTGTGGTTCTGTCAGTGTGATCATGTGATGTATCTGACCCCAGGAATGTGTCAATAAAGTTTCCCCTTCCTGGGACAATGAATTCACGGTGTTCTTATTTCAATGTCCAGGAGTGTATTTCATTGTATGACGGATACGAGGAGATATGAAGTTATTAATATTGAGAAGCGCGATTGACCAGCTTCTCTTAACAGTGCAGCGGAAATTGCCCAGTTTATAATCATCCATTGTTTCATCACGACAGCACTTAGCGACTTCCAATAAACTTTAAGCATAATTTGAAACCTTCACTAAACTTTTTATCGCCTCCAAGCCGAAAGCAAATATTTAACACATTAACGCATTTGTAATTAGACATTCGTAGCTAATTTATACATGGGAGCTCGGTTCTTTAAATAATCAGGGGCTGATGGTAAATTACTAGTTTACTTCCAGGCCCATTAACAAACGACATTAACAGAATGAATGTATACACTGAAGTCAAACATATCTAGTGATCTTACAAGCTTATCGCACATGATACGAGGGTACCATAAACGAAGCCACACAAGCCGTCCCACGGATAATTATAGCACGGTGTAGTCAGAAGAGAGTAAAATGTTCTAGACTTCCTGGATGCAAAATTTTGCTGAGGTATGGACATTACAGTGCAAGTGAAGTGCTATGCCACTGGAAACATCCTCCAATGCTGGAGAATGCGTGACAGTAAGATTCTTGTAAACTGCCGACAGACTCATCATGAAATTTTGGCGGTACAAGGATCTGCAATGTCATGTCCAGTCGTAGTGAAATAGTGCCAGCAATTTCACTGATGTCACAAAGACCTGGGTCCTGTTGATCAGGAAGGAAGGCCAGCGACACTGACCACAGACGACAGCGTGCAGGTGGTCGAGGAACTGATTTGTAGCAATCACAGATTTTCCAACGATGAATACGTTGGCACAGTGGTTTTAGAATGGCTCCGTAATCAAAGAGTGGTTTTCTATCGCCCAGGAATCGGGCAATTCATGGGATGTTCCGGCTATCGTTTACAGAGGCTTGATGACTTTGTTAAAAGATTGTGTCATACCCGTGTCACTTTAAATTGTAGTGCAGCTTCAACGTCAGTTCGTTAGTTGGCCACATTAATGTGTAACCTACATTTTGAAGTTCCCTTGTATCATTACACATTATGTGTCGAATAATTTCAGAAGTACTAATACTCATCGAAACAAGAAATATAAATCCAATGAATGTGGCCTGGAAATGCATACTTTCTGAGATAATTCAAATAAATATTGGTCCGGAAAGGCATAATTTCTGCGATAAACAGATGTTTGCAGGAGTTGTTCAACGTGGCGTCCATTCATGACAATGCACCCATCTGCCCTGCGGCTGTACGCGCTGGCCCGCATTGGAGATGCGACCCTGTAGTGACCCCCCCCCCCACCCCCCACCCCCCACCCCCACTTCCCCCGGCCAATTCAACGGTCTTGAAATGTCTGCGTCAGGTGTTCGCGCACATTCTGACGAGAGTGTGCTGGTGCGCCATCATGCATGAACCACATTTGTATTCGCTACTGTAGTGGCACAGGTAGGCAATATATTAATGAGAAGGTCCAAATAATGCGTCCCAGTTAACTTGTCTGGTAGCACATATGGCTCTATTAATCTATCGCCAAGTACGCCTGTCCATACGCTGATTCAGAATGCCCTCTTTGCTGAATTTCTTGGGGATTTACATCTGCCCATACATGTTGGTTATGAAATTCACAACACCATACCTTGAGAACCCTGACCCATAGGTAAATAAAATCTTGGGTATGAACAGAGGATCTGCGGCACACTTCTGCAACAGCCATTGACAGAACAACCGTCTGCCATGATGAACCTGTGGCCTTAGTGCCTCAGTCCGCTGTGGATCATATGAGCACAGCAGTTGTTCATGAAGTATCCCCCAGCCTTCCGATGCTGCTAATCGTCGCACACTCGCTCGAGGGGTTTCTTCCACCGAATGCAGCACACGCTCCTCCATATCAGGCATGCGGACTTGTGAGGCTTCCCACTGTCAGTCTTGAAAGGAGCGAGGGTACCTGTGTCACTCACTCGCTGCAAAAGTCTGCAGAACAGCTATCAGAGGCCACTCTGCGCGGTGGATATTTTTCAGCATGCAGGGCACAGGCTACATGTACTTGCTAAACCACAGCAGAATATCATATCCGACATTTCACTTTACGAGCAGTAGGCCTCCATTGCTAACAAATGGGCGAAGAGAGAAAATGTAAATGTCCTACACCATTTGTACGTACAAAGAGCGCAATAACAGTGAACACATAAGTGGATCCGCGTTTGGAAGAAGGTAAAACACCATGATACGTACTCAGGGTTGACAGTACTGTACAATAAGGTACACAAACACGACGAAACCTAACGTAGCTTACAACCCGACTCCAACCACACAACTGACTGCCTGACCACTTAATTTTAGGTAGAGTACTGTGAGTAAGACATCATAATACCCTGCCGATACATTTGCGGAACGTCCATGCAACGACTGTGCTAATATCCGCAGCCAGGCGTCGCAGAGTCCATCTTATAGACAAGTGTTTATCTCGGTGCTGCTGATCCCGGTGGAGGTTCGAGTCCTCCCTCGGGCATTGGTGTGTGTGTTTGTCCTTAGGATAAGTTAGGTTAAGTAGTTGTAAGCTTAGGGACTGATGACCTTAGCAGTTAAGACCTATAAGATTTCACACACGTTTTTTGAACGTTTATCTCGGAAGATTTGCGTTTTCAGCCCCATGTTTATTGAACTTATTTTTCTTGTTTCTATGAGTACTACCACCTCTCATATTCGACACTTTTTCTGAACATCCTATATGTAAAAGTTACAGTTTTTAATTTAGTTTCCTATGATAATCATTCACTGCCCAAGAAAAACGAGCACCAAAAAGTTTACACCTGTGTGTGAATACGGCAATTATGGTTCTGGGCTCTGTTATACATGGCTTAGTTGTTCAGTGCACTTCGGGTATTAAAGCACCAATAATTGTGACATGTATTGTTAGGATACTGTACAGCCATTATATAATATGATGATTAGATTTTGCACCATAAATTCATTGTAATAAAGACTTGATAATGAGTGTGCCGGGTGAGACTAACCACTTCCAAGTCATTAAAAGGGATCACTGTTGCTGAGGTAATCTTTCAGCCAGAGTTGCCTAAATCAAACTGCTCAGTGATGCTACATCATCTTGATATCTCCAAGTACTTGTAAGTGCAAGGAAGTTGTAAAATAATTTAGTCACCACGACAATACCATATCCTCTATTGTTTATAGTGTTTTATGCGAGGATTGGAACTTAAATAGTGGCATCTATTTATTCACAACCGATACAAAAGAGTTACATGTTTGCACCTGTTACTGTCCTTCAAAGTAGTCACCAGCGTTGTGTAGAGCCCGTTGCCAGCGATGTGGAAGGCCTAGTATACCGTTAGCAAAGCCTGTTCTGTTGATGGTGCGGATGGAGCGGTCTACTGCCTATCGAATCTCTGGAACAGTTCTGAAGCGAATGCCACGAAGTGGTTCCTTCATCTTCGGAATCAAATCAAAGTCACAAGGACTTAAGTCGTATTACTTTTCGTTTTTGGAGCATCACATGCGACCAGCTTTGCGAAAGAAGCGGCGACACTTTCTGCGCAGTCCACCCACCATTTTATAGGACAATGCGCTGGGCGAATACAGCGCGAACTGTGGCTGCTCTGTTCAGTCGATGCGACTGGGAAGTACTGCGCCATCCACCATACTCCCCGGACTTAAGTCCTTGTGACTTTGATTTGATTCCGAAGATGATGGAACCACTTCGTGATATTCGCTTCAGAACTGTTCCAGAGATTCGACAGGCATTAGGCCCTCCATTCGCACCATTCAGAGAACAGGCTCTGCTATGCCTTCCACATCGCTGGCAACGGGTTCTACACCTCTATGGTGACTACTTTGAAGGACAGTAACAGGTTCAAACATGTAACTCTTCTATATCGGTTGTAAATAAATAGTTGCCACTATTTAAGTTCCAACCCTGGTATTTAGTCGCAGGTTGGCGCTATTGATTAGTTATGGAATTTCTGGTCTGTTTATCGTAGATGTTCATCTTATGAACCTGCAAATTTATGAAATACTGGTAAGTGCTTCGTTTGTTTAGTGTTTATGTACAACTGCTTTGTACGCCGTCCACAAGGCGTTCCTGGTTTCTAATGAAGTTCAAAGTAGTAATAAGCGAATAAAACAATTCACTAACATACACGTTCTTCTACAATATCATATGGTTAGAAACCATATGACTCTTTTATTATCTTTAAATATATTAGTACTGCATGAGTCTTTAGTGGGCTGTGAGAATGCCATTTAGAAAGCCGACATACGTTTGGCGACATACATACAAACTGTATTTGGTGATGCTTTTATCTCTCGCAAACACCAGCTCGATACAATACCAAATGGTTGGATAGTAGTTATACATGTTTGTTAGTGTAACACACCGGGGTAAAGAGGTAGGGTTCCATTTTCTCAATGCAGTATTTCAATACTGTATTTGTGACGCGTGATTGCTTGTAACAAACATGTTTGCGTTTTTTAAATATATTGAAAGCAAAGGACAAGATAAAACTCACACTTCTACCTGGCTTGTGTCTGTTCATCTCGATCAGTACAAAAGCAATCTGAGTTTACTGTCCTCATTCTTTGGAGGAGCACCAGTCTGCGATGTAACGAGGCCTGAGGCACTAAGGACGGGTTTTCATTTTTAATAAGGTTACTGGCACCATTCTGCTGGCCAGGAAGTGCACCATTTATCTTTGCCAGATAAATACTAGTGACGAAATGTTTACCTCTACATTAATATTATGTGATTTGAACATCTCACGAACACTTGTACGATCTGTCAAAACGTCTTTGCTTGGGCACTCGTGAAAGTGATCGTGCACTTGCAAAAGACAGTGACGTCGAAGTTCTACAATAGACAAGTATACATATTTTACTTCATTGAATTACATCGTTACAGGGAAAAAATCTTTTCAGAAAATAATGATGGCCATGCGAAAAGGAAGATATTCCTGCAAAGTTCTTTGTGAATTGTTAAAAATATTATTTTTCATCTGGCAGAGGAAAAATAATTAACACATAGAAATTAACGATAGAGTAAAACCATTACATAATCGTAGCGTTTTTCGAAAATCACAGGAAATAAAGCGTATCCCCATTTGAACAAACGGTATTGTTTCAAATGACTGCCGGCCGCGGTGGTCTCGAGGTTCTAGGCGCGCAGTCCGGAACCGTGCGACTGCTACGGTCGCAGGTTCAAATCCTGCCACGGGCATGGATGTGAGTGATGTCCTTAGGTTCGTTAGGTTTAAGTAGTTCTAAGTTCTATGGGACTGATGACCACAGCAGTTGAGTCCCATAGTCTCAGAGCCATTTGAACCATTCAAATGACTATTGACATCACTCTAGAGAATAATAACGTCGCATCCTCCGGCACTCTGTATAGGCAGTCACTTGCCTTTGATCGTTACTGCAGACTGGTTTGAAAAGTGAAGCTGTTCATATAGGAACGAACGTGAACTTAACTTGGATTCTGCCTGACGATACTTAATCTGCATCAGCCATGGAGTGTAAACCATTTTGCGACAGTCAGAAATTTTTCTAAGGACTTTTTTTGCGAGACATTGTCGCTCGGTGAAGCGACACCATCCAATGTTCAATTTGCCAGTCGTATCTCGGCTGTAAATACAATGTAAATAGAAAAGGGCGGCCGCCCGTTATCTCCCTCTTAGTAAACGGGAAGGGTGAATTTTATTACTTCGGGTGGGAGGATGTGTTTTATGTAATGATTTATGACCTGCGTATTTGTCTGGCGGCTGACAATGGGATTTTGGGACACCTGGTGTCCTCTTCTGTGGGGTGAGATATTGATTGAGCTCTACTTTACTGTGGCTAATATTCTACCGGTGCGTTTATTTAGTTAATGCTTAACTGAGTCAAATATCAAGTGAGAATGGCAAATGTGCACAACATTTTTACTTTCTGGTATACGATGTTACCTATATCTACATCTATATTCACATTACGGTGTTCGGCGGAGGGTACTTGTGGTACTACTATCTGTTCGATTCGTGAATTGCTTATGGGAAGGATGATGGTCGCGTAAACCTAAGAAATACTTCTAATTTCTCTGATTTTGTCGTCGTGATCGTTCAGCGTAGGAAGCAGTAGTTTCCCGATTTGCTCCTCAATGTACTCTCAGGATTTTAATACGTAACATGCACAACGCTTATCTTGTAGCGTCTGCCAGTGAAGTTTGTTGGACATCTCTGTAACATTCTCAAGCTTACTAACCGATGCCGGATCCGTATCTCTTGTGTTAATACAACTATCTCATACTGATGAGCAGCACTAAAGAATCGTCCTGACAAGTAATTTGCAAACCACTTCTTTTGCGAATGAATTATACATCGTTCACAATCTCCAAGTGATTCAAAGGGTGCAGTTTACTTTCCCTGTAGTTACTTTTAACTGGCCATTCCACAGTAGTTTCCTCCGAACGGTTACTCGTAGGCATTTTGTTGTTTTTACTGTCTCCAAAATATTTTGATTCAGTAGAATGATGGAATAAGTGAGGGGCGTAGTGAAAGGCGAAGCACACAGTTACTAAGTAGTGCTGGTAGGGAGCCTCTCAAGAAGGTCAGATATTTATAGATGTTTACCTAGCCGTTCCCAGTAGCGTAAAATGCTGGCTCGTGTGTCAACGAATAATGTTAAGTGTCGATAGACGTGTCATTAGGCGTCAAATATTTTCTTTCCTTAGATATTGAAGAAATCCAGTTGACAACCGGTATCATGATTAAGGGGGGGTGCCCACTTTGAACGAATGAAAAATAAGTGTTTTTCGTTTCTTTCAGATAAAACAAAAAGTAATACTAAATCCGATGACAAAGTTTTATTCCTTACACTTTTGTCTTTAAGAAGTCATTTTCTATTCACGTCACAGACTCCCTGTAACTGCTGCACGAGGTGCAGGGACTCGTTGCAGCCAAACATTGGTGGTTGGCGGGAATTCTCGAAGCCCTCCAATTCGGCCCGTAGCAAAATAAATATGTTTATTGCCACTTTCTACATAGTTTCTATCAACATACACAGGATAATTGAAAAACATAAGTTGCAACAAAGTGGTGAAGTCCTGAAATAAATGTTATTTTCTTTGCCCACAAAATCTAGACAAAAGTGAGCACCAAAAACAGACTTCTCCTGGACCATACAGCAGTCCTGCCAGATCCAGAAGGACGTCCCCAACATCTCGTTCGTGGCCATGGTGGTCTTGCAGACCAGTCTGACGCCTTCTGACATCGGCTGCTCTCCTCGCTCGATACTCTTTTCGTCCGCTTTTGTGCAGAAGTTGTAACAGGCTAGCCCGATGTCAAGTTCGAGCACGTTCGTTATTTCCATAATGCCTGTTAGGCTTCTGTTGAATTTACATATGTACTATTTTTTCCCGCTATGAATCGTTTTCGGAAACACTTTCGCAGATCGTCTTATAACTCGAGAACGAAGCTTCTGACTAAAGTGGGATGAGCACTACAATGTAGCAGACTACCCAGAGAACATTTTAAGCAAATAAATAAATAAATAAATAAATAAAAACAAGTAAATAAATAAATAAAAATCAGAATTTTCGAAGACGATTACTCCGTTAATAAGGCCTGCCTCTAAACATATTTTCACAGATTACGCAGTAAATGAACTGCAGAAGGGGTCGTGTTACCTATGCCATGCACTGCCGTGGCCAATTGTTGGTATACACTCAACGAAGCGCATCAGCAGCCTCCACCTGATGGTGGCTGAATGACTGTCAGTCGAAATATCATGGGAAAAGTGTCGACTTGAGGCGGCTGCAATCACGAAACATTATGAAATAATACTGAATATTTTCATAGTTTAAAAGTGGATTAAAACAGTCTTCTGCATCTGTATGACTACTCTGCAAATCACACTTAAGTGACTGCCAGAGGGTTCATCTTGATAGAAAAAAAAAAGATTTGCTGTGGTTATAGGTTTCGGTCAGAATGTGATAATCTTCAGACCACTTATACATTCGTGGAGTCGCAACACCTGCTCCGTTCACCGCCACCGCCTACTATCATGGTATAAATTGTCTGAAGATTGTTACATGTTCTCAGAAATTACTGTTGCATTGTTGGCTATCTGCAGCAGAATGCGCGCTCGGACTGTAATATGTTTTCTCGAGGGGGGGGGGGGGTAGGCATAAGAAAAAGGAGGGAGGCGGGGAGAAGAATAGGGTTTAGCCCCCCCCCCCCCTACCACTCCCCCAACCCCTGCCCCTCGGATAGTGTGGTCACACAACGAAGTTAGAAGGGAGTTACCCACAAACCCCCTGCGTTACGTAACGGTCGCGTGGCCGCCAGATGGCTAATTTTCGGATGGTCCGCGTCTACAGGAGGCATCTAATTGCGCGTTTTATCTTCCCCCGCGCGGGCCGTGGCTCTAATATTAGAGTGGCCATCCTGCACGTGGCGTGCTTTGACCGAGCTACCGCCGCCTCGTGTCCGCGCGAACGCAGTCCAGCCGCTACTCCGCTGTCGGCCTCGGTTAGCGACAGGCGTCTCGTTTCTGAACTGCTACGGACTTCGTGCACGAAGACATCTGCGACGATCGCTGGTGTCTTCCTGTCCATACAGGTACGTTTTCTAAGCGAAGCCACTGCAGTAATACACCGCCTCACAAAAAAATGAAGCACCCAGAAGACATGGCCGGATGTTAATGTAACTACGAGCGGCCACATACCACCAGCGGATGTGTATAAGTGACTAGAGTTGCAGTTATATGTGACAGGAAGAACGACCAGCTGGTATAGGGGGTATACCTTCCTGATACCTCTGACAATGGAATACATATACTGGTACTGTTGTTGCTAAGATTAGGGGTCAGACAACTGTCAGAGAGGGTAGTATGGATCAAAACAAGGAAAAAAGTGCCCAGTAAACGTGAGCTGCAAACTGCATACCTGAAGAGCTATGCTAACTTTTTCGTCTTCTTTACTGTGAAATACATCTCCTCCATTGAATAAGCGCTCATAACTCTCAACGTATTCAGTTTAGAGCCAAAGATTTACCAGACATTTTGCTCTTTATGGTGAAAAGTACTACCTCTGGAAGTTGGCAACCATAAGCTCCTAGCAAAGACAGTAGCAGTACATGTTTCCACCGTCAGAGGTTTCATAACGATTTTCGCTTATAGGTTTAGACTGATTCGTTTCCGGAACAGGGACCCTTACCATAAATAGATCAGTTATTCTTCTCCATATCCTAGAAATCCTGTAACATCATCACAGAATCAACCAGTACATACACACATTTACAGGGGCCGGTGCCTATATCTGACGCTCTGCAGCGTCTCTGGGTGCGTTTCTGGACGTGGGTTCCCACGTAAAACATGATCTACTAAGTATCCTCTACATCTAGAAGTATCTAGAAGTCTGTAACATTTATTGTGAAATACTCTGTATAAGAGGGGTAACAGCTTCAGATATAGAGTGATATCTGTGAAGGACACGAAGATAGCGTGTAGTCGTGTGAGGATGCGCTATCAGAACCTGACACAGTTCGTGCCATGCTGCACCAAAGGATGGAGATTAACAGCAGCTACACTAGTGAATTACTGCCTCATGCACAAGCTGCCGTTAACATCACTGCACAGATATCTCGGAATGAGCTGGTTTTGTGATCTGGAAACATGGACTGCTAATGAGTGGCGTCTCATTGTGTTCAGTGATGAATCGCATTTCTGCATCAACCCGGATGAGCACCATTTCATGGTGAGGTGGCGATGTGGAAAGAGGTCTCATTCTTCCAACATTTTTGAGCGGAACATCGAAGTTACCACACGGCGTCATGGCATGGGGAGCCATCAGCTATGATTTCAGGCCTAGCAGCGCACTCCACAGTGGTACGCTACCTCTGTCCTCATGTGTTACCTCTCATGCTACCTTATCATGGTGCCATTTTTCAACAGGACAATGTTCCTGTATACATAGCACTTGTCCTTATGAACTGCGTGCATGATTCCGAGGGTACTCCTGCAGCCTGAAAGAGCACCAGATGTGTGTTCAAACAGAACACGTGTGGAACCAGCTCAGACGTTAACTTCGTTCTGATGCCAGTATCTTGGATATCAAGGACCAGTTACAACAGCTGTGGACCAGATTTTCTCTGGAGAGGAAACAGAATCAATGCTCACAAACCAGAAGAGGTAAGACATACTGAAGAGTGGGCTGATACTGACAAGTTCTTTGTAAATTTGACTCGATAACGTAATCACTGAAATGATATAACATACCGTCTCAACCCGTGAAAATTTCATTTATTTCCAACTTTCTTTGTAGGAGCTTCACTTTTTTCACCGGCAGTATATACGTAATTCAGAAATAGCATTATTTCAGACGTAATGATGTGCAAGTGATGCCATTTGTAATAATGGTGAACGAAGTTAGTGTTTTGCACCCGAGTCTGTGGACTTTCGATCATGATTTGAACAATGTGATAAGGCTATACAGGTAGAGAAAAAATGTTGATGATATCAGAGCGGGATAGCAAACGTCGAATCGAGCAAAACTTCGCTGATAACCGTAGGTCGGAAATGAACCGCTGTGGAGCTGTATCCATAAAACAGCAGCCAATCAACGACGTGCGTACGGAAGTTTGTCTGATATCAGACGTACTGGACGTGTCTTGCAATGCGGTATTGTGTGACCAAGCTGTTGCTGTCTTGTGATGAGGTTGTTGTTCTCAGCACTTTGAGGTACGAATTTCCACGTTGCTATAAATTAATTTTTCATTCGAGAAAGAATGACTTGAACATTTAACACCTTTTTCTTTTTGTCCACTCTTTATTTACACCTAATTAATGTGGTGGCAACAAGAAGAGCACCCGGCCACCACTTAAACTAACCACAACCAATTCGTTGATAACCATACCAGCTCTGCAGGACAAAGGCGCAAGAAAAAGAACAAGAAAACAGAAGAGTTTCTATTCTCTGTAAAAGCCAGAATGGCCACCATAGTACATCACTCTTTCTTTCCCTTTTTATTTCGTTTTTCAGTCTAGTCTGATGCGGCAGATCATGAATGATGGATGTGTTCCAGACTCTGTCTGTCCCTACAGTATTTACCCTATAAGGCTCCATCTAGAACCACAAAAGTTATTCCCAGATGTCTTAACAGATCTGCTATCATCTTGCCCCTTCTTCTTCCCAGTGTTTTGCAAACGTCGCTTTACTCTCCGATTCTGCGCAAAACCTCTTCATTCCTTACCTTAACAGTCCACCAAATTTTCAACATTTGTCTGTAGCACCACATCTCAAATGCTTCAATTGCCTTCTGTTCGTTTTTCACACAGTCCATGTTTCACTATCATACAATGCTCTGCTCCAAATTTACATTCTCAGAAATTTCTTCCTGATATTAAGGCCGATCTCTGATACTAATAGACTTCTCTTGGCCCGGCATGTCTTTTTCGTGAGTGCTATTCTGCTTTTTTATGTCCTTCTTGCTCCGTACGTAATTGTTTATTTTACTGCCTAGGTGGCAGAATTTCTTATCATCTACTTCATTACTTTATGTCCTGGCGTTAAGTTGCTCGCCGTTGCTATTTCTCCGGCTTCGCATTACTTTCGTCTTTCTTCGGTTTACTCTCAGTCCATATTATACGCCCATTATACTGTTCCTTCCATTCCACAGAGCCAGTAATTGTTCTTTACTTTCACTGAGGATACCTATGTCATCAGCGAATCTTATCATAGATATCCTTTTACCTTGATTTCTAATGATACTCTTGAGCCTTTCTTCTATTTCCGCCAGTCCTTTTTCGATGTACAGATAGAACGGTAGGGGCGAAAGTCTACATTCCTGTCTTACACGCTTTTTAATCTGAGCGCATCGTTCTTGGTCGTCCACTCTTATTCTTCTCTCTTTATGCTTGTACATATCGATACTATTCGTTTTTCACTATAGCTTACCCCAGCTTTTCTCAAACTTCGAATATTTTGCACCGTCTTACAGATGTCCATTCCTTTTCAACTGAACTGATTATTGACCTATTCCTTATCGCAATATCCATAGCCTTAGGTAACTCAAGCATACCTCTTCATCCCTTTGTACTCCCGTATCCTACTTATTTGCGTATTGATACTTCCTGATTTGTCTCTTTAAACTTTAGCCTACTCCTCATCTCTACTCAGTTGTGATCTGAGACTACGTCTGTTCCTAGATAATCCTTACAATTCCATATCTGATTTCGAAATCTTTGCCTGACCATGATGGAATCTAACTGAAATCTTCCCATATCTCCAGGGCTTTTCCAAGTATACCTGCTCTACGTGTGATTTTTGTACAGAGTATTAGCTATTGTTAGTTGAAATTTATCGCAGAACTCAATTAGTCTTTCCACTCTCTTATTCTTGTCCCGTAAGCCTTTCAATTTCTTCCCCTACAAACGCATTCCAGCCTCACATGACTATTAGATTTTCATCTCTCTGTACATACTTCGAAATGGCTCTGAGCACTATGGGACTTAACATCTGAAGGCATCATTCCCCTAGAACTTAGAACTACACAAATCTAACGAAACTAAGGACATCACACATATCCATGCCCGAGGCAGGATTCGAACCTGCGCCTAGAATCGCCTAGAATCGCTCGGCTAGACCGGCCGGCTCTTTATATACTGAACCACCCATTCAGTGTCCTCATATACTTCCTCCATTTCTTCATCTTCTGGTTGCGACGTCGATATGCACACCTGAACTACCTTAGTCGGCGTTGGTTTGTTCTCTATTCTGACGAGAACAAAACTATCACTGAACTGTTCACAGTAACATACTCTCTGCTGCACCTTCCTATTCGTAATGAATCCCACTCTCGTTATACTATTTTTCTGCTGCTGTTGATAATATCTGACCATAAATCTTTGTCCTGCTTCTATTTCACTTCGCTGATACTCATTATATCTAGACTGAGCCTTAGCATTCCATTTTCAGATCTTCTAGCATTCCTACAACTTTCAAACTTCTGATATTCCACTCCACAGCTCGTAGAACGTCATTCATTCATTGGTTATTCAGTCTTCCACTCACGGTCACCTTCCCCTTGAAAGTCCCCTCCCTGAGATCCGAATCTGGGGCTAGCCGGAATCTTTTGCCAATGGAGAGATCATCATGTCACTTTCTCAATTAGAGGCCACTTGTTTGGTTGATTTTCGGGAGTGGACAAAACAGCGAGGTCATCGGTCCCCTCGTTTTAGAGAAGAAAGGGGAAGGAAGTCGGCAGTGCCCTTTTAAATGAACCATCCCATCATTTGCTTGAAGCGATTTGGGGAAATCATGGAAAACCTAAATGAGGACGGCCGGACGCGGGTGAGCCGTGGTAAAAATTGCTGTTCTGAAAAGCGCGCCGCAGCTCGTAGTGTGAAGCAGTCGCCCTCCGTTTCTGGCGGTGGCGCCGCTCTGGCAATCGCAGCTTTGGTGTCTCCCTCTGGTGGGAAAGGGAAAAGGTTGCCTGTTCACGTGTATTTAAGGGGCGCTATGAGCTCGCTAGATGGCGAGTCTGGGCAGTTGGTCAGCCGGGTCAGTGTGGGGCAGTCAGTGTCTGTCTGTCGTCCGGAGTACTACTATGTGTTAGGCCGCCAGTCTGCTCGAGTTTGTTCAGGCAGTTGGTCAGTGGGGGTGAGGCTGGGTCAGTCTCGCGTCACCAGTTGCTGGTCTGTCTCTCGTTCGCATTTGTGCGGCCGTTGGTGTCTGTCTGTCATCGGAGTGCTAGTATGTCTGTTGTTTGGATCAAGCTTTAAAGCCAGGAAATGAGAGTCTTGCCACTCCGCCAGTAACAGAACTCAGCTAGTGGTCGGGCGGTCGGGGCTGAGTTCCTGCATCTGAGTCTGCGCGTTAGGCTGCCATTTTGCTCGAGTTGCTCGGGCAACGGCGTCATTGGCGGTTGGATCGATCGGTTGGTCGGTCGCGCACTGAGACACAAGATGACTTGTCAGCCTTGAGCATCGGCGCATGTGAGGTCGCCACGTGAGTCCAGTGGGCCGCGGTGTATAGAAGTGGTAGTGACTTCGCGGTCGACACAAGAGCAACAGGAGTCAACCCACGACATCGGGCTGGCTGGTGCGAGCTGCGACGCCGTGGGACGGGAGATCGGCGCGCCTTCCTGCTTCCGCTGAAGCGGCTGGCAGCGGACGGTTCGAGAGAGCGATTTGGGGGTGCTTCGCCAGGCCTTCTCGAGAAATCGTAGTTTATTAGAAGTTAAGAGATTGGTGATATGTTGTTTGATTTACTCTTGTTAAATTCCACTTGTTTTTTTGGTGAGGTCACCAGTCGTTTTGCTTTGGGGTCGTCCCACCATTCTTCTCCGTTTGCCCACCCGCGGGAAGGTGGTTGTCTCTAAATTGGGTGGCCCGTTTTTCCCTTGTGCAGTAGGGGCGGGTCAGAGTAATCTGCGGTTCGGGAAGTTCAGTAATCCCCCTGTCAGTCTGCCATACGTTGATAGCTGCCTGTGTCATGTTTCTCGGATTCGGTGTTAACGAATTTATTGCTTAAAGTGTAAAGGCCTTATTCCTGAAATATGTTTTGATCTTGCCTATCGTCTTGAGAGGCGGTATATGTGTAATGTAGAGCATGTTTGTACATTTTTTGTAAGATGGCATTTTAAGGGTTTTTATTTAAATGGTCATTTTAGTATATAAAGCTGCCACCATTCCACTGTAAGAGTTTTCTTTTAAAAACAAGTTGCCCTTTCGGTGGCAAGTAATTTTTTTTTAATGTGAGTGTTTTGTACAATTTCCATCCCTCCTACGGGGTGCATAGTTTACATGTGTGTGTGAGTTGTTAAAATTTTTAGTTTAAAGTGATCTGGTGTGTTGCAGATTTGTACCAGTGTAGTCTTTGAGACGTTGTTGTGAACGGTAGTGACTACGGCCGGGTTAAAAGGCTGGTTCAAATGGCTCTGAGCACTATCGGACTCCACGTCTGAGGTCATCAGTCCCCTAGAACTAAGAACTACTTAAACCTAACTAACCTAAGGACATCACACACATCCATGCCGGAGGCAGGATTCGAACCTACGACCGTAGCTTTCTCGCGGTTCCAGACTGTAGCGCCTAGAACCGCAAGGCCACTCCGGCCGGCACCGGTGTTAAAAGGGAGCGGCAAGGTTCTCAGCTCATACTGTCAAAAAAAAGTTATTTCTGCCTCTGAATAAATTGTAACTTGATATTTAGAGGGTGCTTTCTGATTATAATTTTAATCTGTTTTTCTTTTTTTTTTTTTAAGAAAGGGTTTTTAGAAATAAAATTTCTGTTGAAAGAAATTTGTTTTCATCAGTTACCCACTGGCAACTATTTCCACGCTCACATAGTGTGATTAAATGTGTTAATATTCTTGATGAACCGCTAGTAAATAAAGAAAATTCTTTAAGAAAAGATTTTGAAAGTAAAACTACGGTTCAGCGGGTTTGAACCGTCATCCTCCCTAGTGCGAGACCAGTGTGCCAACTACAGCACCACCTTGTTCGATCATGACCTATCGATACACATTATGTATTTTTAATGCAGTCGTTTACATAGCTTTCTGTATCCTCTTGTCGTTTGTCATTGCTGATTCTTCCGCCTTTAGGGGCAGTATCCACCCAGGGGCAACACAGTGCACTGAACGTCTGTCAGCTCCTCCGCCCTTTTTAAAATGGGCGTTGCCCGAAGAAGGGTGACTTCTTACGCCGGAAGTCTTCGAGTGCCAATGCTGATGATTTTTATTCAAAATATAAGTGGTTACTGTATGAATGCAGAGTCTCGCGGCGATAACATTGAATAAAATGCTCTCGGGTTTCCAACCGCGTGAATTGGTTAAAACTACACGAGCTTTCGGCCAAGCACTTCTCGGCCATTGTCAAGTGTTATGACTGCCAGTGGGCTGTTGGTGCGCCCTTATGTACGCTAGCTGCCGGCTGTGACGTCAGTGGTGCCCGTGACATTGCCATATATGGGCATGTTTTGAGTCGGCGTTCGATGTGCCCTCTTCAACCGCGCGATTGCTGGACGTCGAGGAAGTTCATTTGGCCACACAGACGTGAGAAATTAGACGAGCTTTTGGAACACCTAAATGGCATCAACACTAATATCCAGTTCACCATGGAGGTGGAAAAAGATAGTGCATTGAACTTCCTCGACGTCCTTGTCCACCGTAAACGAAATGGGTGCCTTGGCCACAGCGTCTACAGAAAACCCACCCACACAAACCTGTACCTGCACGCCACCAGCCGTCATCATCCATCATAGAAGCGCACAGTATTGCAAACATTGGTACATCGTGCAAGAGTAATATCAGACGACGACAACCTGCCCCACGAACTGAGCCACCTACGCAAGGATTTCAGGAATATCGGCTACAGCACCCGAGTGAAAGAAATGATTTCTGGGAAATATCAGAATAAGACCATCTACGAAGAGCAGGAAAAGAAACTTGCTTTGCTGCCATTCTGTGGCTCTGTGTCGGGCAAGATAAGCCGCCTGTTGAAAAGACGCAAGATCAAATCAATCTTCAGGCCTCCAACGAAAATCCGTCAATTACTGAGACCAGTTAAAGACGCTGCAGGTCTCAGAACACCTGGAGTTTACGAAATACCTTGTGAGTGTGGCCAGAAGTACATCGGACAAACAGTGCGCATTGTGTAACAACGTAGGAAAGAACATGAGAGGTATTATCGCCTACGCTATCCAGAGAAATCTGCATTAGCTGAGAATGCGTTAGAAAACGCTCACCACATAAAATTTGACGATACCTCTGCCGTGGCTCGCACTAACGGCTTCTGGGACAGTTTAATACATGAAGCTATTAAAATAAAAAAAATTCCACAAACACCCTGAATAGAGTCGCTGGCTTACAGCTCAGCAGACGGTGTTCAGGAAAGATAGATTAGGCAGAATTGGTGGTGGAGTGTTGGTGTCTGTCAGTAGTGGTTTATCTTGTAGTGAAGTCGAAGTAGATACTCTGTGCGAATTGGTGTGGGTGGAGGTTATACTTAACAGCCGAATTAAGTTAATAATTGGCTCCTTCTACCGACCCCCAGACTCCGATGATACAGTTGCGGAACAGTTCAGAGAAAGTTTGAGTCTCGTAACAAATAAATACCCCACTCATACGGTTATAGTTGGTGGGGACTTCAACCTACCCTCGGTATGTTGGCAAAAATACTTGTTCAAAACCGGTGGTAGGCACAAAACGTCTTCCGAGATTGTCCTAAATGCATTCTCCGAAAATTATTTAGAGCAGTTAGTCCACGAACCCACGCGAATTGTAAATGGTTGCGAAAACACACTTGACCTCTTGGCCACAAACAATCCAGAGCTGATAGAGAGCATCATGACTGATACAGGGATTAGTGATCACAAGGTCATTGTAGCTAGGCTCAATACCATTTCTTCCAAATCCATCAGAAACAAACGCAAAATAATTTTATTTAAAAAAGCGGATAAAGTACCACTAGAAGCCTTCCTAAAAGACAATTTCCATTCCTTCCGAACTGACTATGCGAATGTAGACGAGATGTGGCTCAAATTCAAAGATATAGTAGCAACAGCAATTGAGATATTCATACCTCATAAATTGGTAAGAGATGGAACGGATCCCCCGTGGTACACAAAAAAGGTCCGAACGCTGTTGCAGAGGCAACGGAAAAAGCATGCGAAGTTCAGAAGAACGCGAAATCCTGAAGATGGGCTAAAATTTACAGACGCGCGAAATTTGGCACGTACTTCGATGCGAGATGCCTTTAATAGGTTCCACAACGAAACATTGTCTCGAAATTTGGTAGAAAATCCGAAGAAATTCTGGTCGTATGTAAAGTACACAAGCGGCAAGACGCAGTCAATACCTTCGCTGCGCAGTGCCGATGGTACTGTTATCGACGACTGCGCCGCTAAAGCGGAGTTATTGAACGCAGTTTTCCGAAATTCCTTCACCAGGGAAGACGAATGGAATATTCCAGAATTTGAAACACGAACATCTGCTAGCATGAGTTTCTTAGAAGTAGATACCTTAGGGGTTGCGAAGCAACTCAAATCGCTTGATACGGGCAAGTCTTCAGGTCCAGATTGTATACCGATTAGGTTCCTTTCAGATTACGCTGATACTATAGCTCCCTACTTAGCACTCATATACAACCGCTCGCTCACCGATAGATCCGTACCTACAGATTGGAAAATTGCGCAGGTCGCACCAGTGTTCAAGAAGGGTAGTAGGAGTAATCCATTTAACTACAGACCTATATCATTGACGTCGGTTTGCAGTAGGGTTTTGGAGCATATACTGTATTCAAACATTATGAATCACCTCGAAGGGAACGATCTACTGACACGTAATCAGCATGGCTTCAGAAAACATCGCTCTTGTGCAACGCAGCTAGCTCTTTATTCGCACGAAGTAATGGCCGCTATCGACAGGGGATCTCAAGTTGATTCCGTATTTCTAGATTTCCGGAAAGCTTTTGACACCGTTCCTCACAAGCGACTTCTAATCAAGCTGCGGAGCTATGGGGTATCGTCTCAGTTGTGCGACTGGATTCGTGATTTCCTGTCAGGAAGGTCGCAGTTCGTAGTAATAGACGGCAAATCATCGAGTAAAACTGAAGTGATATCAGGTGTTCCCCAGGGAAGCGTCCTGGGACCTCTACTGTTCCTGATCTATATAAATGACCTGGGTGACAATCTGAGCAGTTCTCTTAGACTGTTCGCAGATGATGCTGTAATTTACCGTCTAGTAAGGTCATCCGAAGACCAGTATCAGCTGCAAAGCGATTTAGAAAAGATTGCTGTATGGTGTGTCAGGTGGCAGTTGACGCTAAATAACGAAAAGTGTGAGATGATCCACATGAGTTCCAAAAGAAATCCGTTGGAATTCGATTACTCGATAAATAGTACAATTCTCAAGGCTGTCAATTCAACTAAGTACCTGGGTGTTAAAATTACAAACAACTTCAGTTGGAAGGACCACATAGATAATATTGTCGGGAAGGCGAGCCAAAGGTTGCGTTTCATTGGCAGGACACTTAGAAGATGCAACAAGTCCACTAAAGAGACAGCTTACACTACACTCGTTCGTCCTCTGTTAGAATATTGCTGCGCGGTGTGGGATCCTTACCAGGTGGGATTGACGGAGGACATCGAGAGGGTGCAAAGAAGGGCAGCTCGTTTTGTATTATCGCGTTATAGGGGAGAGAGTGTGGCAGATATGGTACACGAGTTGGGATGGAAGTCATTACAGCATAGACGTTTTTCGTCGCGGCGAGACCTTTTTACGAAATTTCAGTCACCAACTTTCTCTTCCGAATGCGAAAATATTTTGTTGAGCCCAACCTACATAGGTAGGAATGATCATCAAAATAAAATAAGAGAAATCAGAGCTCGAACAGAAAGGTTTAGGTGTTCGTTTTTCCCGCTCGCTGTTCGGGAGTGGAATAGTAGAGAGATAGTATGATTGTGGTTCGATGAACCCTCTGCCAAGCACTTAAATGTGAATTGCAGAGTAGTCATGTAGATGTAGATGTAGATGTAGATGTAGCGCTGCGTGGTATCCAGCGATCGCGCGGTTGAAGAGGGCACATCGAACGCCGACTCAAAACATGCCCATATATGGCAATGTCACGGGCACCAGTGACGTCAAAGCTGGCAGATAGCGTACATAAGGGCGCACCAACAGCCCACTGGCAGTCATAACACTTGACAATGGCCGAGGAGTGATTGGCGAAAGCTCGTGTAGTTTTAACCAATTGACGCGGTTGGAAACCCAAGAACTTTTTATTCATAAGTGGTTACTATTGTTATCATCCTCAGTGTAGGGCCTCACTGTGTCTCCATTTGGCTGGTTGATTAAATTGTGCAATACCCAGATTTGTGGGGCATTCAGATGTGACCGTGGCCTGATGTAGCGTTCTACGGGAACGTAAGGGCAGCCGGTGGGTCCTCAAGGTTCCGGTCGACAATGGCTTTCAACCAGAGAGGACCGCTTGTACTGTACTCCAAGGGCATGGTAACTTCTTTACATCTGTGCCAAGTGTTTGACTACCTACAACATTCTGTGTCAGCCGCACCTTTGGTCGGAGACGAGAAGCAATTGGACTAGGTCACCACCGTCCCATGAGTGGGCTGCCGTTAACACCTAAACAGAAAGGGTTGCTTTTGGGTTGGTGCAGTGATCTGTAAGCATGGGCTGGCTGCTATGTGGGAGACATTCCATACTTCCAGTGTACTGTAGAGGCGATGCGCTGTTATTCCTCGCGTCATGGTATGAGGAGCCACTGGCTAGGACTTCTGGCCACGCCTAATAGTGACTGAGGGATCTTTGCCGGCATAACGGTTCGTCACGTGCATCCCACTTCCTCATGTGTTACCTCTCAAGCACAAGTATCGGGATGTCATTTGTCAACTAGACAATGCTCGTTCTGCGTACGTCTCTCTATGAACTGAATGTGTGATGTCGAGATGTTCTCGTAGCAAGAAAAATCCCCAGATTTGTTGCCGATAGAGGATATGTGGGACCAACTCGGATATCAGTCCTGTCCCAATGCCAGTATCCAGAATATCAGTGACCACTTATATTTGAGGGCCAGCTTGCCTCAGAGGAGTGTACAACTGGCTTAAGTCACCCTTCACAAACCGAACCAGTGCATGCTTGCAGGCTAGAGAGAAGCACAACAACTGATAAATGGCCCCAAATTGCCAAGTCGTTTCTGTAATCACTGAAATAACATCAGATACCGGCTCATTCACTCGAAAAAGAACTGTAGCTGCCGGCCGCGCTGGTCTCGCGGTTCTACCTTGCCCAGTCCGGAACCGTGCGACTGCTACGGTCACAGGTTCGAATCCTGACTCGGGCTTGGATGTGCGTGATGTCCTTAGGTTAGTTAGGTTTAAGTAGTTCTAAGTTCTAGGGGACTGATGACCACAGCAGTTGAGTCCCATAGTGCTCAGAGCCATTTTTGAAGAACTGTAGCTGAGCCATATTTCCGCAATCTCATTTCTTACAGGTGTGCTAGTCTTGCAAGGTTTGCAGGGGAGCTTCTGCGATGTTTGAAAGGCAGGAGATTAGGTACCTGAGGAATCAGAGCTGTGAGGACTAGTTGTGAGTCGTAGAATATAAACACGGGCACCTGTACATTTGATTTTCAGTGGAATTTGTTTTAAGGATTCCCACCGGTACGACACACACCAAAGTTGGCCACGTATGTTTTAATTTTCACAACTGCTAAGAATATTGCGGGTTGGCGTCTACCATTACACCTTGTCAATGGTGAACTACAATAGCAAAATGTAATAGCTATAAATGCACTAGAAGATGCGGAGCAGGAGGAAGTTAGTGTTTAACGTCCCGCGGACAACGAGATCATGAAAGACGGACCAGAAGCTTGTTTTAGGGAAGGATGGAGCAGGAAAGCGGCCGTCCTCTCTCGAAGGAACCATCCCGACGTTTGCCTTGACCGATTTAGGGAAGTCACAGTAGAAGATGGAACAAAAATGTTGAGAAACCGGTAGTACGAGTCCACGACGACTTCAGTAAATACAACTTTAGTGGGTTAACGAGCTTCCACTCATCAGCTTTACCCTTTTTAACATCTGGAGTTTACTGCTTGGAAGATTCTCTCTAAAAATCCCCTGTCGTAGATGAGCCTTAGACAAATAATGTAATATAAGACACACGGGGCTCCCAAGCCCCAAAGATAGATGACAATTTTGAGTATGTGACGTCATCAGATCATCCCAACTCAAGTATTCACTTTGGTGTTGCTGGGGCTTACGAGTGCAACTTCAGCGCGTGCCACTTAGGGTTCGAATCTTGTGCCGTGGCAAGCAGTATTCTTTTTTCATTTCGTTCACAATCATGTTATATTGATATAAGGCATATTATTTTAATTACAGGCCCCGCGGTCTCCTGTGATTTATTGCAAAGTACAGCACAACAAAAATGTACCGTATTGAGTCACAAGTAAATTAATACAGTATAAACTTCCGAATCGCGTCGTTACTAGTAAACCAACTACATTTTCGTTTCTAAATACCGTCCGTAAACAAAAAAAAAAAAATGGACAAAAGGAAGAAAATACAAAATAAGAGCAGCTTTTGTTTGGCTACAGCGAGGACAGTAAGTCTGTAACTTCTACGTTTAAGACCGATCATGTTTCCTTGCATTGTTCCCTCATCCCTTCACGCACTCGCTCGAAAATACCCCGTATTTTATACGACGCCACACCAAAGATATGTAGCTGATGTAAGTCTTGGGACCTTGATGGCCAGCAAATTGGTCCGCGTCGTTAAATGTAAATCAGTTCATCGTAGTCTTGTATCATGACTTTAGCGAGCACTACCCTATTACATCGGATAATGCAGGAACGAAGAAAAGAGTAACCTAGAGGAGCGACGTGTATCGCTGCCCCCTACCGCCGAGCGTAGGATCTACAGACACAACCGATCCATGTGCAGCGAGGTGCGTCACCTCTGGCGACATCACATGTTCAATATCTGTCTTCCACTTTCGTGGTATTTACCTACATTTCTCCGCCCCATGTGTCTTGTATCAAATTACATGCCTCAGCGTCGGGGAGTTTTAAACGTCAATAAGAATCACCCGTACAAAACAGAAGTCAAAATACTGAACCTAAAATTTATATATTTAAATGAAAGACGTACATGCTCATTTACTCTTTTACTTAATTACTTTAAAATATAACATAGCTGAAATCAGCTGACAGTTTGAAATAAATGACTATGATCGTAATGCAGCCAACGTGGCATTTAACGTACGCAGCTTTGTGGAAATGCTGATCATTTACATATCAACATATGTGGTACACTTCACGCCAGATTCACGTTGTTGCAGGCGACCTTCACGGTACTGCAGTTTTTTACGGTCATCAGGTGTATTTTAGACTCTAAACACGTGTCCAAACATGTAATTCATTTACCTGCATGTCTTTTTGTCCCTTGAACAAATAGTTTGTAAGAATAGCCATATATTTATATACCCCTTTTGTAACAGAAATATAGGTTTTGGAAACATTGTGTGGCTCCAGAAACAGGCAAAATGTGTAAATAAATTAACCGCAAATGCAAATATACCACACTGCCCGATATGCGTTGTGTAACACAATAAAATTACTATTAGATGTGGTTGCATATAGTAATTTCTTGTATCTTTTCTGCTTACAAAATACAGGCACAATGACACCAGAAAGAATTTTCTGGTAGACTTTTTCAAAATCTGAATTAGTTTTTTTTACCAAAACTCCCATTTATTCATATTTTTCAAGGAGGTTTGTATTGTATATCTTTCCGACGTCTTTATGTAAAAGATGGAGCTTAGTTTCGACACTACCGTTAACCTTTTCATAAGTTTTTTTCATTATGTTTCATTTCCCTGCAATGTTAAGTGGCTATTACATCCATCACCTTTCATATACTGTACTTTCCATTTTGTGTTCAATTCTTCCAAATTTCTATCTTCTTATATTCAATGATAATAATAATATGAAATAGAGGAATTATTGTATGAAAAATTTGACCATTTCTGGACAGCTTTGAACCGAAGTTTAAGGTGTAGTGTTTTAACGTCTTTCCTTTCCAGACATTTGTCCTTTACTGGGTAAGGGATATCCTACGTTCTGAGGTATCACTCCATTAGCGTGGGACTTTTTTTTGTGAACTCAGATCTTATCAATGTTTTCCTTTCCTCTTATTCCAGATTATTTTTTCTTGTTGACCAATTTTGTTGAGATATGTGGACCCATAACATCGTACCTCGGCTTTATTTGATGCTGCATAATATCTGTTTTCGGTAGGGAAAGCTATAGATCTTTTGTTGTATTGGTTTTGTGTGAAAATGTACAGCATTTCAACTTTTTGTAATCTAGTTCCACTTCCTGTGTTGTAATCCATTTGTTGTGACTTGTTCTCATGAGTATGTAACTCTTACGGTTTTTGCGTGAAGTGTTATTTTTTACTATGCTCACAGCGTATGACTTTAATGTTTGGTTCAAATGCTTCAAATGGCTCTGAGCACTATGGGACTCAACTGCTGTGGTCATCAGTCCCCTAGAACTTAGAACTACTTAAACCTAACTAACCTAAGGACATCACACACATCCATGCCCGAGGCAGGATTTGAACCTGCGACCGTAGCAGCCGCACGGTTCCGGACTGCGCGCCTAGAACCGCGCGACCACCGCGGCCGGCCTTTTTTATTATTGAAGCAGTCTTCAATGTTTGTTTTGGTTTTTTAAATGACTATTCAATTTTAGCTGCTGTTTGACAAAGTTTTTCCATCATCATCTTTTTATCAGCATTGCTTTCAGAACATTATTTGAAATAGTGGGTGATTTTACATTAAATCTTCTTCATTATTGTCCTTAATGGAATCTTTTAACGTTCCTCCCTTCACTATATTTGTTCCCATCTTAAATAATTTTGAATTCAAGACGATAGGTGAGACACTGTCGCCTCCTAGAACTCCTACTTAATTTCCAATTTATTATGTAATTCTTTTGCTGACTATACGTGTTTATGATAGTCATCTAGACTGTTTACTTTTGTAGGACACAATACATCTCTCGAACATCCTTGAAATCTTTTAATCTACATGTTACAATCACCAACGCTGCGTTAATAAGCTGAATCATTTTATGTTCTTACTGTGTTTTTACAGAAATAAATATTTGCTGCGAAACAAGATACAAAAATATCTAAGAATTTAAAACGCTATACGTCCCGTGCATTATTTTTCCTTTGTATTCATTATAATAGGCATGATCTTTATGTACCGTAACTTCATTTCTCCGAGGCATACATAATCAACAGATAACTTCATCGGTGGGGAAAGTTAACAACTTCTTGAAGCCATTTGTTCGCTCACATATAGCGAGTACATAGGAGGATAGGAATGCGAACTTCTGAAGAAAGAGTCTTAAATAGTAAAATCAGTAAGGCCGACTGCGCTGTGGATCGAGACTGACGTACGGACTGTAGATGCAGACTACAGAGGAAACCACGACGGAACTGGAGTGGCAGCACCATAAACACTTTTCATGTGTTACAAAGATCAAAGTAAAGAGTATTTGGACTGCACTGTAGCTGTTGATGAATCACAGGTGCCCTCTGAGAGATACACAAAGAAATCTGATGCTATTATTTCCCACCAGTTGCTGGCGTAGGCAGAACACTTTGAGTAACGCTGCAGCCAAGTAATTATTTCATTGGAACACGGAGTGGTGTGTAGTCTGTATAAGTCTCTGGCAAACTGTGTTGTATCTAAAAATCCGTCCACGACTAGCTTATGTTTCCACTCACAATCACATAGTGACACCTGATAACCCCTAATTTGCCATGTAGGGCCAAACAGGGCCAGTCAGTGGGGTGATATTATAATTACTCTAATGATACATTTACAGAGCTACTCCCGAGTGTGAGACCTTTATCTTAACTTGGAAACTGCAATTGCTGACAATGAGCTGCTGTGGACGACTACATCTACCTTATTACGTCACAGGTTACCACGGCTTGTAGAGCTGCGTAATTTCATTCACGGGACACTTTGAGATGAAGCAGTGCTTAAAACACTGGACTCGCACTCGGGATGATCGTGGTTTAATTCCTCGTCCGGCCACCCAGATTTTCATTTTACGCCGTTTCTCTAAATCGCTTATGGAAAATGCCACTTTGCTTGAAAAGGACACGCTCGACTTCCTGTCCCGGTAATTTGCTGTGTTTGGTGATGACCTGATTGTTGACGGGACGATATACTCCTGTCTTCTTTTCCTCATTCATTCACGAAAGTTCCACATAATGGGGGGTTGTTAATTACTCTCATATGTGAAGAACTATTTCTAATTGTGTCATTGTTATATTTATTCGTTGTTTACAAAGCGCATAATGTGTTATTTTGTGATCCCTTCCACCAAATAGCTTCTAAATAAATATAATACATGGATGCTTGGTTTGTCCGTGGATGCTGCTGTAACTCCACAACCGACCGCTGCAGCCCCATGAAAGTTATATGGTACGGTGGTCATTCGTACTGCATCCATGAAGAAACGCGCTGATGACCTCGACGTTGAGCGTCCATAAGCCCCCTCCGTGTAGGAAGTTTCGGTTTGGAACTGGATAAGAATATACGCTTGTCAAAAGAGGACATTACACACTGAGCCACACGAAATTATTATTATTATCAGTGATCCTCTCAGTGGAAGTGGTGAAGTAGCTGGGAATCGGGTGGCTAAGTGGCGAAACTGGTCAAAATGGTCCTTCTAGAATGTTCGAGAATGGTGCAGAGTATTCCAGAATGTTACAGAATTTTCTAAAAAGTTCGAGAATGTTGTGAAAAGTTCCGAAGTATTATAGAAGCTTCCTCAACGTTCGAGAATGTTCTAGAAACGGCAGGAATATATGATGATCTAATTTAGCTCTAAAATTTTATGTACTTCAATGCTAAGTTATTAAATTCACATTTGACTGGAGCTATCTAGCTTTGACTGAGCGAAGCATGGGTAATTCCGCCTAAATCTATATAAATTAACGTGTTGATGGAAGAATTTTACGATACCTCCAAATCCAGCCATCACCAATCACTGGTTTGTGTCTGGTGCTTCCCTTGGTTGCCGTATTGTCTTCTATAGGGGTATGCGGTGTTAGCTGTTGCGGTTGTGGAGATATGACTGTTTGAAATGATCGCTGTCACGTTTTTGTGGTCACCAAGACATCTTTCGTCTCTTTCGCATCGAAGTGTGTTTCAAGGGAAAAAATCTAATTCACTAGCTTTTTCGAATATTCTTGAATTTTAATGAATATTTTCCAATCTTCTAAAACATCCTTCAATGCTGAAGATTATCCCGGAGTGTTCTAGAATGTTCTACAAAGTTTTAAATTTCCTTTAACGTTCTCGGATATTTGTGAATGTTTTGGAGTGTCCTCGCTGTTCTATAAAGGAATGAATAAGTCAATAAAAGAGTACTTTATTTCAAATTAGTATACTGCTTAATACCTGAGAGTACTTAATAGTATTTTTGAGAACGAAAAACTAATATTTTCTTTGAATGTTCGTTTTTACGTTCCTGTTGAATAACATTAAAGACAAAACGAAGAGCGTCTTTTTCAGCTAGTAGCTCCTAAAGATGAACCTGTATTATAAGCTATACAGATACACTTACGCAAATGTAAAAAGGTACCGATCTGTAACCTATGGGCACTGATTTTTTCATTATTGCTGACGTTGCATTTCTGTTCCATTAATCTTTCTTTTAGATTGCGTAACCACGTTAAACATGCTTGAAACAACCAAAATGTAATCTATTGTTAAGTAATAGGCTGACACTCACATAACTAAATTGCTGAAATCAGTTTTGTACCAACTGCATATCTTTAAACTTGTGCTCGCTTAGATTCACGGGGAAGAGGGAATGAAAAAAAAGATTAATAGCACAAAACTATAACTACAATGATATGGCGTTCGTTACAGCTCTGCACTGTCGCCTGATAAACAAAGAGCCTACGGAATGTCAGACCAGCTGTGTGGCTGGATTGAAGAGTTTTTAACAGAACACAGCATGTTGTTATCAATGGAGAGACGTCCTCAGACGTTAAAGTAACCTCTGGCGTGCCACAGGGGAGTGTTATGGGGCCATTGCTTTTCGCAATATATATAAATGACCTAGTAGATAGTGTCGGAAGTTCCATGCGGCTTTTCGCTGATGATGGTGTAGTATACAGAGAAGTTGCAGCATTAGAAAATTGTAGCGAAATGCAGGAAGATCTGCAGCGGATAGGCACTTGGTGCAGGGATTGGCAACTGACCCTTAACATAGACAAATGTAATTGTATTGCGAATACATAGAAAGAAGGATCCTTTATTGTATGATTATATGATAGCGGAACAAACACTGGTAGCAGTTACTTCTGTAAAATATCTGGGAGTATGTGTGCGGAACGATTTGAAGTGGAATTGTCATATAAAATTAATTGTTGGTAAGGCGGATACCAGGTTGAGATTCATTGGGAGAGTCCTTAGAAAATGTAGTCCATCAACAAAGGAGGTGGCTTACAAAACACTCGTTCGACCTATACTTGAGTATTGCTCATCAGTGTGGGATCCGTACCAGATCGGGTTGACGGAGGAGATAGAGAAGATCCAAAGAAGAGCGGCGCTTTTCGTCACAGGGTTATTTGGTAACCATGATAGCGTTACGGAGATGTTTAGCAAACTCAAGTGGCAGACTCTGCAAGAGAGGCGCTCTGCGTCGCGGTGTAGCTTGCTCACTAGGTTTCGAGAGGGTGCGTTTCTGGATGAGGTATCGAATATATTGCTTCCCCCTACTTATACCTCCCGAGGAGATCACGAATGTAAAATTAGAGAGATTCGAGCGCGCACGGAGGCTTTCAGACAGTCGTTCTTTTCGCGAACCATACGCGACTGGAACAGAAAAGGGAGGTAATGACAGTGGCACGTAAAGTGCCCTCCACCACACACCGTTGGGTGGCTTGCGGAGTAGAAATGTAGATGTACATCTAGATGATATTCAACAAAAAATTAATCAGGAAACACCAATTTACGGAAGTGAAATGCGGACGTTAAGGGCAAAGAGACATAATTAATAAATTGACGGTTGAGGAATGGAAAGATGCAAGTTGTGTATAGCACGAAGGGACAGAAGAAAATCGTTTAGAAAGCAGTAGTTGAGCACGTCAGAGTGACTGTTTTGAACCTAAAATGGAGCTGAAAATTAGTATATATATATATATATACTATCTGATAAAAATATTCAAACACATATTAGTGGATATTAATAGGGGTGTGTTCACCTGTTCACCCATCACGTTTATGACAGTTTGATGACGGCTGGGGCACTTAGGTATCTGCGTGTTTGTGGAGTAATGTTAGCCCATTCTTCCTCTAGTGCTAAAACCAGAGAAGGTTGGAGCCTGGCTGGAATCTGGAGCGATGTCATCCCAAAGGTGGTCGATTGAATTCAGGTCTGGGACTCTTGGCGTGCTAGTCCATTTCCGGAATGTGACTCGACGAAAAATTGCTCGCAGATGCTGCTTTATGACGCGGCGCATTGTCATGTTGATAGAAACAATCATTGTCTCCGAAATGTTCCTCTACTGTGGGCAGTTTAAATGCTGTGAAATATGTTAATACCCTCCTCCTTTTGGCGTTTACTTAAGCACAATAAGATGGCGACACCATACCTCCGTAAAACATCCCAATACCGTAGCAGGAACTTCTTCGAACTTCACTGTCGGCTCTACACATGAAGCAGGCAACGTTCTCTAGGCATAACCAAAACCCAAACCATTCTTTCGGATTGGCGGAGCGTGTAGAGTGATTCATAACTCCAAATCAGTCATTTCCAATCTGCCACTATCCTGTGACGTCGCTCTTTAGTCCACCACAAGCTTAATTAGAAATGACCACAGAAATGTGTAACTTACAATGAACTACTCGACCAACGTACAGTATTTTCTTAAGTACCTACGTAGTCATTGTGCTAGCTGGATTGCTAGTAGGACTTTATAGCTTACGAGTGATTCCTTCTGCTGTTTTATTTTTATTTTTACAACCACCCTACCCAATCCTCGATTGTACTTGGCGGTCTGCCTGGTTTTCATTTAGCTCTGGTTGTCTCCTTAAGAGTTTCCACTTCACAGACACATCCGGATTAATCGACTGGTGGTGGTTTAGAAGGACTGAAATGTCCCTGATGGTTTTGTTACATGACGTCCAGTGATTAGTTCTTGCTGGAAGTCGCTGAGCTGACCTGACAGACACATTTCGCTGTTACTGCTTCAGTACCGACGACAAAATACTCCTCGCCTCCTTTCATACTGAATGGCCCGCCTCTCGTGACATCTAGCGGTCAGTTCCGTATTACACAGTAGTTTATCGAAGCTTTTTATCAGATAGTGTCGAGAGACGATGCGATGGGAGATATGTATATAAGAAAATTCCTATAGGAAGACAGATAGTCAACTTAGGGAAACAGTCAGCATGCACTTGAGGGAAAAAAGGTAGATGTTCGGAGAAATCGCGAAGAGATCGATATCCAGCAGTGGAGGATGAAAGGCTGATGATGACGAACGGAAATAAAAATTATGTTCAGAAGTGTGCATCTTTGACCAACTGTGAAATCTAGACCTGCTGTCAGACAGGGCTCAGTACCGTGTGGCTCCCCACCGAACAGTGTTCCACCTTGGCTTTTAGAGCGGTGCCATACTGAGGTCATCCGGGGAATTGCAAGGCTCAAATGGTCACAAGCAATCGGGTCCTTGTCAGAAGATACCGCAGGCCCTTGTCTAAGGTTGGTACATGCCTCATGCAGGATGGTGGTCTTAGTTTAGGAATGGTGTGCTCGTACATTACCAACCACTTTGGTTTTCCATCATATCCTCATCTGAAACCCAACCCATATTCTCGTCGCATGACATACTGGAAGAGATGAAGCAAGACAGTCAGGTAGATGCAGTGCCTCTTCACTTCTGATATGTGTTTCTCCCATTACCACACGTAAACTTATGATTGGAAGTACGGTGACACGGAGGATCAAGCTTGACTTGTGACTGGCTTGAGGATTTCTTGTGGAGAGCACACAGCAATTTATCTCGGATGGAGAATACTAGAGAAATGCAATGTCTACAACGGAGGCTGCATACAAAACACTCGTGGAACACTTCTTAGAATATTGCCCACGTGTGTGGGATCTGCTCCAAAGAGGACTAACAGGGAGATTGAACAGTTACAAACAAGGGCAGTATGAATAGTCGCAGGCTGTTTTGGCTGATGGCACAGTGTCAAGAAGAGCTGAAAGAAGTGAAGTGACAGACTACTGAAAGCCTGGAGGCCTACTTAGAAAGTATTTGAAACCAACCTGAAGTGATGAATCTAGGTATATACTACGACCGCCTCCGTATCACTCCTATTAGTATCACGGAGACAAGTTTAGAATACACTATGAGGTAAAAAGTATTCGAACACCCCCCCCCCCCAGAACTTCCGTTTTTTTACATTAGATGCATTGTGCTGCCACCTACTGCCAGATAATCCATATCAGAGACCTCAGTAGTCATTAGACATTATGAGAGAACAGAATGGGGCGCTCCGGGGTATTCACGGCTTCGAACGTGGTCAGGTGATTAGGTGTCACTTGGGTCATACGTGTGTTCGCCAGATTTCCACACTCCTAAACATCCCTAGCCCCACTGTTTCCTATGTAATAGTGAAGTGGAAACATGAAGGGACACGTACAGCACAAAAGCGTACAGGCCGACCTCGTCTGCTGACTGACAGAACCTGCCGACAGAAATGTGTAACAGGCAGACATCTCTCCAGACAAGCACACAGGAATTCCTAACTGCATCAAGATCTACTGCAAGTACTACGACAGTTAGGCGGAAGGTGAGAAAACATGAATTTTATGGTCGAGCGACTGCTCAGAAGCCCCACTTCACGCCGGTAAATGCCAAACGACACCTCGCTTGGTGTCAGGAGGACGATTGGACGATTGAACAGTGGAAAAACGTTGTGTGGAGTGACGAATCACACTACACAATGTGGCGATCCGATGGCAGGGTGTGGGTATGGCGAATGCCCGGTGAACGTCATTTGCCAGCTTGTGTAGTGCCAACAGTAAAATTCGGAGGCGGTGGTTTTATGGTGTGGTCGTGTTTTTCAAATGGTTCAAATGGCTCTAAGCACTATGGGACTTAACATCTATGGTCATCAGTCCCCTAGAACTTAGAACTACTTAAACCTAACTAACCTACGGACATCACACAACACCCAGCCATCGCGAGGCAGAGAAAATCCCTGACCCCGCCGGGAATCGAACCCGGGAACCCGGGCGTGGGAAGCGAGAACGCTACCGCACGACCACGAGATGCAGGCCGGTCGTGTTTTTCATGGAGGCGGCTTGCACCCCCTGTTGTTTTGCATGGCACTATCACAGCACAGGCCTACATTGATGTTTTAAGCACTTTCTTGTTTCCCACTCTTGAGGAGCAATTCGGAGACGGCGACTGCTTCTTTCAACACGATAGAGCTTATGTTCATAATGCACGGCCTATGAATGAGTGGTTACACGACAATAACATCTCTGTAATGGACTGGCCTGCACAGAGTCCCGACGCGAATCCTATAGAACACGTTTGGGACGGTTTGGAACGCCGACTTCGCGCCAGGCATCACCGACCGACATCCATATCTCACCTTAGTGGAGCACTGTTTGAAGAATGGTGTGCCATTCCTCAAGAAACCTTGCAGCATCTGATTGAACGTATACCTGAGAGAGTGGAAGCTGTCATGAAGGCTACGGGTGGGCCAACACCTTACTTAATTCCAGTATTATCTGTGGAGGGCGCCACGAACTTGTAAGTCATTTTCAGCCAGGTGTCACTTATGATCAGATAGTGTAATTACAGTGCATACAGAGCCTTCCGCACTCCATACATTATTGCGATAGGAAAAGCCCTAATAACTGATACAATGGGTCATACCCTATGAGGTGCACTTCACTGCAGTTTGCGGAGAAATAGAGATTAACATGTTTAAAGACGAATGTACTGTCAAAATGACTGGAGAATAGGCTGGAGGATCGTGTTCCGAATAGAGATGGGTGAAACCATACTTTTCAGACTTCAGATCAGAACTACTCACTCATTGGAATGAACTATCTCTTTTTCATGACTCAATATCACCATCTCCTCACACAAATAAATAAAAGGAAGCGACCTGAACTTTTAAATTAGGTCGTTATCTCTATATTTTCATCTGATTTGGTCCTATTTTGAAACAACATAGAAATAGGAGTAATAAGTTTAAGCTGTGTGTTTATAGTAGTTTTGAGATTTAAAAAAAATCTACATTTTGTCTGCTGTAAAAATTAAAAACATTGTAACAAAATCCTCTATAATTTCAATCAAGTAGCAAAATTTTAAAAATTATATTTTCATACTTTTATTGGACGCAGAATACAATATGAAAATTATAACTGTAATTGAATTAAGTACCTGCAGTCATCATTTACAAGAAGCGCCACAATAAATGTACGCAAAAAGGAAAAAATTAATCATTATTCTGATTTATGTATAAAATTTGACTTAATTTACTCAAAGTGGGTTGGTTTCTTCTCTAGGTGCATATTTGTCCTGATTTTGAAAAGGTACACCCACAAGGCACTCGTGTAGCTGCCTCTGACATGTAAAGTGAGTCACGGACTGTACGAAAAATAAATGAACAAAGAGTACACGGACTGAATAACAGATTCCTAAGAAAAGTACTGGGAGGATGAATGCTGACATAAAAAGAGGAAGAGATTAAATGGGGGATTAAGGAATACGAGAACAACAATGTAAGATGACAGACCACCAAAATTAATAACAAATTGTTGCCCAGTGGGCAGGAGATGCTTAGGAAGACCGAGGAGAAGGCGTAAAAATTAGTAATTTAATAATAGGAAAATGCCTAGTAAATGTACAAGAAAATTTGTCATGTTAACAATATTATGATTTTTTAAGTAACTCTAAAGTAATAAGTTCCATAATTACATATACAGACCGAACTTGCTGTCACACGGAAGAGCACGCGACTCCATTCCTCGTTAGTCCAGTCGCTGTGCCCTTGGCAAGATCGGAAATGGTGCCGCCGATGTGTGTCAGTCAACGGAATACAACTTATGCGTCATTGGTGGTGGAGACCACACACATGCCGTCGTTGTGCCACTAAGACGGTGAGGCAGCGTGCCTTTCAGTCCTGTTAAAAATAGTTTCAGTTGTGTCTGCTGTGTGGCGTGAGTCCTTTCTTGCCAGGTGCACAATGCAGCGGTTATCTGCAGCTGTAGTTGACTGTGGTCGAGCACCACTTCTCTGGAGCCCTGCCTACTTGTCTAATATAGGGTGCCTAAGGGTTGCTAGTGGCTTACCCTTGGCCTAGGAGTAGCGTCTTTGGTTCATAATCAATGCATCTTCGGTCCCGTGTTCAAATCCCGCTGCTGCTTATATTTTTACTAAAAATAGCATTGGCGGCCGAAGGCTTCCGGCATAAGAAGTCACCCCTCATTCTCCCAACGGCCTCGTCAAAGAGAGCGGAGGAGCAGACAGTTGCAGGGCACTCTCTTGTCCTTGGGGTGGGATGCAGATGGCAATAGAAACCACTGCATTAAAGACACATAATGTGCATCCACAGAGCATTTGGCCCGTATTGAAAAAGTGTAGTGATGATCTCTCCATTGGCAAAATATTCCGGAATAGTCCTCCATTCCGATCTTATGGAGGGGAATGCCAAAGGAGAAGTGACCATGAGAAAAAGAGTGAATATTCAACGAAAGGATAAAATTCTAAGAATCCGGGCGTAGAATGTCAGAAGCTTGAACGTGGTACGGAAACTAGAAAATCTGAAAAGGGAAATGCGAAGGCTCAAACTAGACATAGTAGGGGCCAGTGAAGTGAAGTGGAAGGAAGACAAGGATTTCTGGTCAGATGAGTATCGGGTAATATCAACAGCAGCAGAAAATGGTATAACAGGTGTAGGATTCGTTATGAATAGGAAGGTAGGCCAGAGGGTGTGTTACTGTGAACAGTTCTGTGATAGGGTTGTTCTAATCAGAATCGACAGAAACCAACACCGACGACGATAGTTCAGGTATACAAGCTGACGTCACAAGCTGAAGATGAAGAGATAGAGAAAGTGTATGAGAATATTGAAAGGGTAACACAATATGTAAAGAGACATGAAAATCTAATAGTCATGGAAGACTGGAATGTAGTTGTAGGGGTTGGACTAGAAGAAAAGGTTACAGGAGAATATGCGCTTGGGACAAGGAATGAGAGAAGAACAAGACTAATTGAGTTCTGTAACAAGTTTCAGCTAGTAATAGCAAATACTCTGTTCAGGAATCACAAGAGGAGGAGGTATACTTGAAAATGGCCGGGTGATACGGGAAGATTTCAGTTAGGTTCCAGCATGGTCAGACAATTCCGAAATCAGATACCGGTTGTAAGGCGTACACAGGAGCAGATATAGACTCAGGTCACAATATAGTGGTGATGAAGAGTGGCTGAAGTTACGACATTAGTCAGGAAGAAGCAATACGCAATGAAGTGGGATACGGAAATACTAAGAAATGACGAGATGTGGTTGAAGTTCTGTAAGACTATAGATACAGCAATAAGGAATAGCTCAGTAGGCAGTACAGTCGAAGAGGAATGGACATCTCTAAAAAGAGCCATCATTGAAGCTGGGAAGGAAAACACAGGTACAAAGTAGGTAACTGTGAAGAAACCATGGGTAACAGAAGAAATGCTTCAGTTGATTGATGTAAGAAGGAAGTACAAGCATGTTCCGGGAAAATCAGGAATACAGAAATACAAGTCGCTGAGGAATGAAATAAATAGGAAGTGCAGGGAAGCTAAGACGAAATGTCTGCAGGAAAAATGTGAAGACATCGAAAAAGGTAAGGTTGTCGGAAGGACAGACTCAGCATACAGGAAAGTCAACGGTGGTAACATTAAGAGTGCAACGGGGATTCCACTGTTAAATGCAGAGGAGAGAGCAGATAGGTGGAAAGAATACATTGAAAGCCTCTATGAGGGTGAAGATTTGTCTGGTGTGATATAAGAAGAAACAGGAGTCGATTTAGAAGAAATTGGGGGCCCAGTATTAGAATCAGAATTTAAAAGAGCTTTGGAGGACTTAAGATCAAATAAGGCAGAAGGGATGGATAACATTCCATAAGAATTTATAAAATCTTTGGGTGGCAACAAAACGACTATTCAAGTTGGTGTGTAGAATGTATGAATGGCGACATACCATCTGACTTTCGGAAAAGCATCATCCACACAATTCCGAAGACGGCAAGAGCTGACAGGTGCGAGAATTATCGCACAATCAGCTGAACAGCTCATACATCCAAGTTGCTTACGAGAATAATATGGAGAAGAGTGGAAAAGAAAATTGAGGGTGCGCTGGATGAGGATAAGTTTGGCTTTAGAAAAGATAAAGGCACGAGAGAGGCAGTTCTGACATTGCAGTTAACGGTGGAAGGAAGACTAAAGATAAATCAGGAAATGTTCATAGGATTTGTCGACCTGGAAAAAGCGTTCGATAATGTAAAATGGTGCAATACGTTCGAAATTCTCACAAAAGTAGGGGTAAGCTATAGGGCGAGATGGGTCATGTACAATATATACAACAGCCAAGAGGGAATAATAAGAGTGGACGACCAAGCATGAAGTGCTCGTATTAGAAAGGGTGTAAGAGAAGGATGTTGCCTTTCGTCCCTACTGTTCAATCTGTACATCGAGGAAGCATCGATGGAAAAAAAGAAAGGTTCAGTACTGGAATTAAAATTCAGGGTGAAAGGATATGAATGATACAATTCACCGATGACATTTCTATCCGAGTGAAAGTGAAGAACAATTACATGATCTGCTGAACGGAATGCACAATCTAATGAGTTCATAGTATGGATTGAAAGTACATCGAAGAAAGACGAAGTTAATGAGTAGTAATAGAAATGGAAACAGCGAGACACTTCAGGACTGATTTTTGGAAATTTGTGGTACGTTCTTATGAATCCAAACTGCCGAGGTCATCAGTCCCTAGGCTTACACACTAATTAACCTAACTTAAACTAGCTTACGCTAACGACAACACACACGCTCATGCCCGAGGGAGGACGCGAACCTCCGACGTGGTGAGCCGCGCGAACCGTGGCAAGGCGCCGTAGACCGCACGTCTACTCCGTGCTGCTTCAGGATTGATGGTCACGAAGTAGATGAAGGAATTCAGCTACCTATGCAGTAAAATAACTGATGACGGACGAAGTAAGGAGGACACCAAAAGCGACTAGCAATGGCAAAATGGGGGCAGTCCTGGCCAAGAGAAGCTTACTAATATTAATTTGAGGAAGAAATCTCTGAGGATGTACGTCTGGAGTACAGCATTGTATGGTAGTGAAACATGAACTGTGGGAAACCGTAAAGGAAGAGAATCAAAGCATTTAAGATGTGATGCTACAGACGAATATTGAACATTAGGTGGACTGATAAGGTAAGGAATGAGGAGGTTCTGCGCAGAATCGGAAAGGAAAGTAATGTGTGGAAAACACTAATAAGCAGAAGACACAGGATGATATGACATCTGTTAAGACATGAGGGCATGACTTTCGTGGTACTAGAGGGAGCTGTGGAGGGCAAAAACTGTAGAGGAAGACAGAGATTGGAATACATCCGGCAAATAATTGATGACGTAGTGTAACACGCCCAGGTGTAGATATGGGTGGGGTGGTACCTTTTGAACTGTTGTTGTTTCGTGACCGTTTCTTGACCGTGCGCCCTGTCCATACCACGTACCTTATAATCCCGCGGCGGTCGTATTGTTCTGCTCCACACAGCTGCTGGTTTGGCTGAAATTATCTTTCGAATTATGCAAGCGGGTTTAGGGGAGCCACCCAACGTTAAAACACAACGCTGTTCGACGTCTGGTATGAACAACTATATTCTGAGACGATTAAAGGAAAATCTCAGGTTGCACTGTTTACATTCTAATTCAGAAGTGTTATCCCAATTAATGGATGATTACCAGTCCACAATATCATTCACAATATTATACGTGTAACCGACACGACGCGGGTGATTGTTGATTATGCGGAAGCCGAATGATCGCGCGAGAGTTCTTACGCTCGTCACGCATACACAGATATTTGGTACCAGTCCTCTTTGACACTAGTAATGATATTTTCACACTGTTCGTAAAGTTAATTTTTCAGTTCTCAATTCTCACTTGTAGGAACGTGCGCGTAACCGGCGCGGCTGATTTTTGATAATGTGGAAACGCGATGACCGAACGCACGTTTTCACGCTCGCTAGAAATCACTGGCACTTGACTGCACTCTTTCATGGTAACTAATTTCTACTGATTCACATCAGTTCATTCTGGGAGACTGGACACGGCGCGGATGACGGATACTGTACGGTACGACACGCAACGAGAGGATACACAAATACGTTATCAGCAGCACTGCTCATTTGTGCATTACTTCCGACGCATTTTCCTCTGAATTATTTACTTATTTTATCACTTTACTGTAATAGCACTTGTAGCAACACTTCAACTTCCATGCTAACAATGCCTCTCACATGCAGACCTACACACTACACAACATAACAGTTCCGTGTCCAGCGCTCAACTCCCTACACGTGGCTGACTGCAAAGATACTCCACGACTAAAGCTGTGATATGACATTACACTTATAGTAGGTTGCAAGTGGTGCTCTGAGATAAAGAGGTTAGCACAGGAGAGGAATTCGTGGCGGGCCACAGCAAACCAGTCAGAAGACTGATTACCAAAAGATAAAAAAAAGGGATGCTGCTTTCTCGGAAAGCTATACAACAATTCAAGCATATCACATTAATGGTTTTTATTACAATAACGTATATGACAATACTAAACTATGGTTTACAAGAACGTGTTTCAAGCGATTGGCGACATGAAGTCAGTGTCCTTCTCTATATACGATGCCCATGCACGTTTTCCACACAGGTTGTGGATCACTAATAACGGCTACTGTAGGGCTCTCTTCTAAGGCGTGGTTTCTTCTGGTGTCCGTCTTCTTTGCCCTGCCGAGGCTGGCAGGAGCGGCGCTTATATTCTCTTTTTGTAGAGGCCACTCCTGTCGTGGTTTGGTCCTAGGCGGCAAACTATTGGCTGACGTCGTCTCCCAGCCTTCTCTGTTCTCGCATTCTTCATCTTTACGCCGGAACACCCTCTCCTTCGCACATCAGTGAATGTGGTTCGGAACGCTCCCCATGCATGTGAAATGATTCTGTAAGTAACACCAAACTCTAGGGCTACATCCATCACACGTTGTGCTTCTTCCAGTTTCCTGATGATTCTTCCCCATATGAAGTCATCCGCATGCTGTGTCCGGGCCACGTCGCAATTAAGCGCACCACCACAGCGCACCTTAACTGATTGCTGGTTGACACAGTGTTTTTGCCCTCCGCTGCCTCGCACTGCGGGGCTAGTCCAATTTGGCGCTGTTGTCGTGTTGACCTCACGTCACGTGACGTCCAGCTTTGTGTACACGACTTGCAGACCGCAGCAACATTCCGCCATTTCATTCGGTTCCATCGAGTAGTTAATAGTTACGTTACCTTAGTTAGCTCGCCCTGAAGTGTTGCAGGGCAGTGTATTTCCATTCCAGCTTTTGTCTGACGCCATCTTGTGCACACTGCAAGACATCCCCTTTATTCCGCTAATGAATGGATATGGTGCAAATGATGACATCAATTTCACGAAACTTCTCCGCAATAATACTAACAAATACCTTGTTCCTCGCAAGAAATTTTTAAAAATGACATTTGTCAATATGTCTGTGATTGCTGAATGCAGAAATTATGTGCTAGAATTTCTACATTGTTTGTGCATGTTCCACGAAATAACTTGCACTACGCATTGCATTGCCTCGTTCAGTGATCCGTAGTGCTTCTTATAAATTCAGTTCTTTCAAACCACGTCATTAACTAAATAACTGCCGGCCGCGGTGGTCTAGCGGTTCTAGGCGCTCAGTCCGGATCCGCGCGACTGCTACGGTCGCAGGTTCGAATCCTGCCTCGGGCATGGATGTGTGTGATGTCCTTAGGTTAGTTAGGTTTACGTAGTTCTAAGTTCTATGGGACTGATGACCACAAATGTTAAGTCCCATAGTGCTCAGAGCCATTTGAACCATTTTTTTTGAACTAAATAACTCGGAGAAACACCAATTAATAGTCATCCTTCTCATATATAAGTAGAGCGATAACAAGGTGAGACCAAGACCCTCATTGCACTGTGATTCAACTAAGTTGGTTACTATCACACTCTTGCAGTTTCATACAATGTTACAAGTGATTCTACAAGATTAAAACAGACCATGGAGGCCCAACAGTACTGAGCGCCGCCGTGTCATCCTCAGCCTACAGGCGTCAATGGATGCAGATATGGAGGGGCATGTGATCAGCACACTGCTCTCCCGACCATATGTCAGTTTACGTGACCTAAGCCCCTACTTCTCAATGAAGTAGTTGCTCAGTTTGCCTCACAAAGGTTGAGTGGCTGAGTGCATTCCGCTTGCCAACAGCTCTCGGCAGACGGTATGGTCACCCATCCAAGTCATAGCCCAGCCCGACACCGCGTAGCTTCGGTGACCTTATGGGAACCACTGTTACCACTGCGGCTAGGCCGTTGGCTACTGATAGCGGTTTATGTTTAGCTATAGAAGCTATACAGGCCTTTATTTGTTATACGACTTCTTTTTGGTTCACATGGCTCTGAGGACTATGGGATTAGCCGAGCGTCCTAGGGCGCTGCAGTCATGAACTGTGTGGCTGGTCACGGCCGAGGTTCGAGTCCTCCCTCGGGCATGGGTGTGTGTGTTTGTCCTTTGGATAATTTAGGTTTAGTAGTGTGTAGGCTTGGGGACTGCTGACCTTAGCAGTTAAGACCCATAAGATTTCACATACATTTGAACATTTTGAACTTAACTTCTCAGGTCATCAGTCCCCTAGAACTGAGAACTACTTAAACCTAACTAACCTAAGGAAATCACACACATCCATGCTCGAGGCAGGATTCGAACCTGCGACCGTAGCGGTCGCGCGGTTCCAGACTGTAGCGCCTAGAACCGCTCGGCCACCCCGGCCGGCTCGACTTCTTATTATTTTTCAAAATCAGATTTGGTTACGAAGTTGTTTATTGGGTCATTAATTTGTTTATTACAAGGCACAGCCTCACTAAATCAAGCTCTAGAGATACGGCTTACAGTAATCTGGGACTCCTGTCTTCTAAAACGTAGCCGGCTTACAGAATGTAATAGATTTAATATCTGCACTCTCGTCCTTTTTAGACTCACATAGCTTTTTTTTCTCGGAATCATGCTGCATCTGAATGATCCTTTATCCTCGTAGGCTAACCAACAGTGTTTCCACGTCCCTTGCTGCAAATTGCAAGTGGATCACAGAGTTGCCAAGATTTATGGACACCCGTAGTACAGATGTAGAGGACGATATTAAGAGGAATGAGTGTCGGTTCGTGCCACCACAACACTCTCTGCACTCGTCTACTCACTCACTCACTCACTCACACACACACACACACACACACACACACACACACACACACACACAGAGAGAGAGAGAGAGAGAGAGAGAGAGAGAGAGAGAGAGAGAAACACACGCAGACGCTCACGCTCACACTCACACATACAATACACAGAGTGGCGACTGCGCTACGTCAGCCATGGCGGCAGACGAGTGCTCCGCTGTTTTACGAGGGACCCAGAGGCCGCGGCCGTGATGGAGTGCACGCTGTGCGGGGTGCGAGTGGATAGCGGCATAAAAGAATAAAGAGAAATAAAGTCGCAGGGCACGTTCTTGCGCCGTGAACACGCTCCCGGAAGACGTTCAGCGTTGCTACAGACCGTATGACTTGCTTCTTTATTTCCGCTCACTGCGTCACAGAGTGGGATCAAGTTCCAGAGTAAGTTGCGCAGAGGATAAATGGATGTCTCAAATTTGTAGCAGCTCTGGAAAACTTTGAGTTATGCACAAACGAGATCATATGTAAGACTCTAGCGCGAGTATTTTTTGAATAGTGTTCGAGTTCAGATATTAAGGTTCTCACCATCTCGAGCTACAGTAAAACACTGAAAAAATTCCCAGCCCTGCAGTTACTATTGTAACTCGGTAGTCCCTACAATACCGTTAGAGACACGTGTAAGGATTTTACTTGAGAGCTATTGGCTTAACACCTTGACAGGTCTGTTCCTTGTGCCCCTATCTGTTCCCGTACCTCGCGGCACTTTTTTGCAGCGCTTTCGGTGCACTTTTCTCAAATCAAGTGATTGTTGTGATTGTAAGTTGTCAACAATACATAATTTTTGGCAACAGGAATGTGTACTACGAAAAGAAGAACGCTACAATATTCATTTATTTTGACAGCCTCATGAAGGTCTTTATTGGAGGAGTGAACGCATACACAATACTTTTAGGAAAATAGATGTTTCAAGAGTCTTTCTTTGAGTAATACATTTCAAAATAGCCTTGTAGGGATAAAAGTACGAACAAAGAATATAATTCTTAGTTGTCTGTTGGTACCCATTTGTGCAGAAGCGATCGTTGTTGTAGTGTACAGACTTGAGAATTTACAACCGTTCAGCACATTTGTTCGTCTCATTAAGTATTGTTGCTCACAACGTGTCATCACTATTGTGGCTGGTGTAAAACCCTGAGTACACTTTGTAGAGCCTTCCACTTGTTGCCAAATGCAGGTTCGAGCGCCGTTCGTCGAGCACGCAACGCAACTCGGCCAGGCTGCCCGAACTCAGTTCGTTGAGCATGCTCGAGGGGTTAGGAAAAATTAAGAACCAAGAAGGAATTATCCAAATGGGACGGAAATCGGTATACGAGATTGGACTGATTTTCTTTGTAAGATGTGGCAGCTCTGCAGGTTTGCGTAGGCACAATATCTTTGACCTTAGTCTATAAGCTGCTTCTAGTCTAAGTGGCACATCGATGCAACTGCTCAGTCGTGCTGTAATAAGTTAAGACATATTTGTGTTTCTCATCACGGAAATGGAACCTCATAGTATTGCGCAACGGTATGCCATTTCTTTTTGCATTAAATTGGGTGAAAACGCGACGACAACTTACGGTAAGCTTGGTTCAAATGGCTCTGAGCACTATGGGACTTAATATCTGTGGTCATCAGTCCCCTAGAACTTAGAACTACTTAAACCTAACAAACCTAAGGACATCACACACATCCATGCCCGAGGCAGGATTCGAACCTGCGACCGTAGCAGTCGCGCGGTTCCGGACTGAGCGCCTTAACTGCGAGACCACCGCGGCCGGCGGTAAGCTTCAGAAGGCTTTTGCAGAGGAGTTTATGTCAAGAGGTCAAGTTCTTCGTTGGCATAAAATGTTTAGTGAACGCAGAACGAATGTTGAAGATGAAGACCGCAGTCATGCCTGTGTGCTTCTTTGATTCGAAGGTTATTATTGTTAGCCAATCAGCAGATTATAATAATAATAGGAAAGTGTATTTCTAGTGCCAACGTATACTTTTATAAATGGAAGAATGGCTCTTGTCATCAACTACAAGTATATTTAAGTAAAACGTCAGTTGTGTTTGTTCAAGGATTTTAGTGCGAGTCGTTTACGAGAGACGGCATTTTTTAAAAAAGTTTTAAACCTACACTTGTACTATACGTGCGGCAGCACACACTGAAGGATAACACAAGTCCATAAAGTCGTTATTTGAATTCTGACTAGTTACGAGACAACTGCCTATCACAGATTGTTTTCAAAATGACCACCGGCAGCGGCAATACACGCTTCCAGTCTGGTATGGGACGACTGCTGTACATGTGCTAGCATTTCAGAGAATATGTCCAACCAATCTGTAGTAAAACGTCATTGCATATCATCGTTTGTAGTTGGTATGTCCTTGCAGATAGCGTCCTTCAGCTTTCCCAAAAGAGAAAAGTGTATAGGCGTCAAATCTAGGGAACGGGCGGACCTACGTACAAGTCCTCTGCATCCAGTCCAGCGATATAGGATCAATTCGTGAAGACATGCTGCAGTACTTCGTGAACTTGGGCTGGAGAGCAATCATGTTGGTACCACAGGTTCCTCCTAGTCTGCAGAGGAACGTCTTCCAACATCTTTGGATAATGGTCTATGCTCATTCAGTGTTCCGTCCATAAAAAACGGTCGTTTTAGGTGATGGTTCACTATCTCGCACCACACGTTTATACTCAATGGACACTGACTTTCCACCTGATGAAGCCAATGGGCATTGTCATCAGACCAACAGTGCATCTTTCGCCGGTTTTCCTGGCTGTGAGTGGTAAATATGGTATTATCACTAAATCCTAATGCTCGTGTACAGGAGTTAACAAAATTCTCATAACCCTTTTCCATGCAGTTCTTGATGGAGAGAGACGCGATAGGGATGGAACCTATGTTAATGGAGAATGGGTAGGACACTTGCCTGAGTCATGCCACTTCCTCGTGCGATTGCAGGGGTGCTAATATGCGGATCGACTACAACAACATCAAGAACATTTATTTCCCCCTCTTCTGCCGTCACTATTTTCCTATTGTTATCTTGTATGGATGTTACACTACTACTTTTACGTGACTGGCTGAAGAGATTGATAAATAGTCACCTAGGAGTTGACGTCTGTGGGGATACCTTGCTTCATACACCGTACAAAATCGAACTGTGTTCTTCCTGGGCTTCCCACGCACCATGCGCATGCTGACTTGTTGTGTATTTGCAAATCATATCGTGCACTCACCTACTCCTTGGACTGTCACATGCCAACTGACAAACAAGCCGTAATGCACTCAATAGGACACTATAAGGAAAAGTAACAACATTGTACCTAGCGACTATGAAGGTTGAATGGCTTACAACTAGATCACGCAATTGTGGTGTTACTTAGTGTGTGTTGCCCCAGATATTGTACACTCCTGGAAATGGAAAAAAGAACACATTGACACCGGTGTGTCAGACCCACCATACTTGCTCCGGACACTGCGAGAGGGCTGTACAAGCAATGATCACACGCACGGCACAGCGGACACACCAGGAACCGCGGTGTTGGCCGTCGAATGGCGCTAGCTGCGCAGCATTTGTGCACCGCCGCCGTCAGTGTCAGCCAGTTTGCCGTGGCATACGGAGCTCCATCGCAGTCTTTCACACTGGTAGCATGCTCCGACAGCGTGAACGTGAACCGTATGTGCAGTTGACGGACTTTGAGCGAGGGCGTATAGTGGGCATGCGGGAGGCCGGGTGGACGTACCGCCGAATTGCTCAACACGTGTGGCGTGAGGTCTCCACAGTACATCGATGTTGTCGCCAGTGGTCGGCGGAAGGTGCACGTGCCCGTCGACCTGGGACCGGACCGCAGCGACGCACGGATGCACGCCAAGACCGTAGGATCCTACGCAGTGCCGTAGGGGACCGCACCGCTACTTCCCAGCAAATTAGGGACACTGTTGCTCCTGGGGTATCGGCGAGGACCATTCGCAACCGTCTCCATGAAGCTGGGCTACGGTCCCGCACACCGTTAGGCCGTCTTCCGCTCACGCCCCAACATCGTGCAGCCCGCCTCCAGTGGTGTCGCGACAGGCGTGAATGGAGGGACGAATGGAGACGTGTCGTCTTCAACGATGAGAGTCGCTTCTGCCTTGGTGCCAATGATGGTCGTATGCGTGTTTGGCGCCGTGCAGGTGAGCGCCACAATCAGGACTGCATACGACCGAGGCACACAGGGTCAACACCTGGCATCATGGTGTGGGGAGCGATCTCCTACACTGGCCGTACACCGCTGGTGATCGTCGAGGGGACACTGCATAGTGCACGGTACATCCAAACCGTCATCGAACCCATAGTTCTACCATTCCTAGACCGGCAAGGGAACTTGCTGTTCCAACAGGACAATGCACGTCCGCATGTATCCCGTGCCACCCAACGTGCTCTAGAAGGTGTAAGTCAACTACCCTGGCCAGCAAGATCTCCGGATCTGTCGCCCATTGAGCATGTTTGGGACTGGATGAAGCGACGTCTCACGCGGTCTGCACGTCCAGCACGAACGCTGGTCCAACTGAGGCGGCAGGTGGAAATGGCATGGCAAGCCGTTCCACAGGACTACATCCAGCATCTCTACGATCGTCTCCATGGGAGAATAGCAGCCTGCATTGCTGCGAAAGCTGGATATACACTGTACTAGTGCCGACATTGTGCATGCTCTGTTGCCTGTGGCTATGTGCCTGTGGTTCTGTCAGTGTGATCATGTGATGTATCTGACCCCAGGAATGTGTCAATAAAGTTTCCCCTTCCTGGGACAATGAATTCACGGTGTTCTTATTTCAAGTTCCAGGAGTGTACAAGTGTCAGTGTGGCATCTCGTAAACGACCATCACCAGAATCCTGCAACTGCATGTTTGCACAAAAAGTACTCTTCCTAAGTATTATTACAGTTTGTTGATTGAATAACAACACGAGCTCCTGACAGTAGTAGAGCAATAAGGATGCCACGACACTCTCCATTGCTGCCAAATTTATTCAAGATGTCGGATCTAAGATGGCGGCGGTAGATACAGGCGGGAAGTTCACATTTTGGCGGCTACGTACACTAACCTAACCCCATCCCATCCCCTCTCCCCTCCACTTCCTCAGAAAATTGCGGGAAGTTCAAATTCCAGCAGGACAATGCAACATACCATGGCTGCCTCCACTAACCTAAGAAAATGGCGAGAAAAAAGGTTACTTGGGCTACCTCCACTAACCTAAGTCATTCGACCGCCACCTCTTCCTAGGAATTGGCTGGGAAAGGACTCAGTCTGTGCTGGACTGCTGGATATGATGGACGTCATTATTTTGCATTCAGTGTTTATTTAAACAATTTTGAGGCAGTAGCTCCATCCAGTGTCTTCACCATGAGGTCTGGAGTCCAACTGACCAAGTATACAGTACCACCACCAGAGGACGCTGTCGTCCCTTCCATGAAATAATCCAGGATGGTGGTCTGTGGGAAAAATGGCGGGAAAAGGACTGAGCCTGTTCTGGGCTGCTGGAGAGAGGAAGGACTGTCCTTTATTTATTTTGGAACAATTTATTTATGGACAGAGTTCACGTAGTTTTATTGTTCACTGATACAAAACACTGGCATGCTTAGGAGGAGGAGGAGGAGATTACTGTTTAACGTCCCGTCGACAACGAGGTCATTAGAGACGGAGCACAACCTCGGATTAGGGAAGGAAATCGGCCGTGCCCTTTCTAAGGAACCATCCCGGCATTTGCCTGACGCGATTTAGGGAAATCACGGAAAACCTAAATCAGGATGGCCGGACGCGGGATTGAACCGTCGTCGTCCAGTGTGCTAACCACTGCGCCACCTCGCTCGGTGGGCATGCTTAGGGTAAATAGTCTACAGACCTGTAAACTACTCGTAAATCACAGAAATAATAAAGTACGCTGCTGTACAGGTCGCAAACAACTTGTAAATTACAGAAATAATGGGTAGCACATCCTATGAACCTGCAAATTACTCGTAGATCACCAAAAAATACATGTGAAACGCTTTGCAGACACGCTTGCTAATTTTAAACGGTCTAATAATGTATTGCACAGCCTACAGACGTGCCAACTACCGGTAAATCACCAAAATAATGCAGATCACTGATGTGCAGACACAAAAGCAACTAGAAAATTGTCAAAATAATGCATGTAAAACGCTCTGCAGACACGCTCACTAATTATAAGTTGTCTAAATAATTGATTGCACATCTAACAGATCTGCACACTAACCACAAATTACTTAAATAATGCACTGCACAGCCTATTGGCCCTTTTCGCAAAAGAATGTACCAACCACGCAAACGACTATAAATTGTTAAAAAATAATGCATGAGTAACGCAATGCAAATGCTCATCACAAGTGGTCGTCCATTGAGACCATCCTTCGAGACATGCAGTTTGTTTTTACTCCTCCCGATGGCATCTGCCAGCAGGACAATGCAATGTGTCGCACAGCTCACACTGTACGTCCCTGCCAGAGATGGATGGTCTGCTTCAACTTGTCTTTGAACACTTGCTTTCTCAGAACTCTATTTAGATACCTTGCCTCCATCTTGTTTGAATCAGTTTGTAGATGCTCATAAGCCGCAGCATGACAGATGTCTTGTGAATGAATGGAGCATTGTGATTGGATCTTACTAAATTTACCCTCCAAATTACTGATGCTGCCAGTGTAGAAGCACTGTCCAACTTTTTTTTTCTTTCTGCAGATGAGACTTTCAGCGGCAAAAGAGTATTTCGTTCAGATCACCATATTGCACTGACAAATAGAGCCTGCAAAGTGGAATACAGGTCGTCAAATATGGAAAGACTCTTACTCAATTACACGGCTATGCCACTGAGATTGGAAGCTTGACTATTTGAGCGTGAAACCAATCTGCAACCTGACAATATATCACTATGTACTATGTTGATGTAGTAATCATACAATTCGTATCCTGCCCAATACAAAATCACCCCTTTTGCATCATGCATATAGCTATCGACCGCCAGACACTTGTACATATATTGCATAGACAGACAGCATAAGCACATGCACCTTAGGTATACTCCTCACTGCTGCACTAGATATTTCCCATGAGATCATGCGTTCATTCACCCCCCCCCCCCCCCCCCCCCCGTCGACGTAACAGCAGAGTGCACTCAGCGTACCGAAGTCACTCTCAGAACTGTTGTATAAAGGCTGGGTCGGTTTCACTCGGGCACAAAGACGTCACCGTTTCCGATCCCAACCTGCTCGCTTGCTTGCTTTCTACACCAATCTCCAGACTGTGGGATTACAAGAACACATTATTTTCACATGGTTTGCCTGAATAATGTACCATTTACGTGATACTTCTCGATATCAAGCAATGTAGCAATATCTCTCGCATAGCAGTACTACTCGCGCATTGTAATTCCGAAGATACAACCTGCAAATTATTTCTCTAGAAACCCGAAACTATAGCGAGGTGGAGAGTGCTGTAAATCACTGAGTAACTGGAAACTTACACCGCTTATGTGAGAACTCGAAAAAAATAAATAAATAGAGGAAACTAATATTTCCAGTCACAAATGCCGATGTCGGTGATGCAACAGATTCCAAATCATCCCTATAATTTACAAAGTCACCTAAGGTGTTTCTCATGTCTAGAGAAGCAGCAAAGGTGTCTTCCACCTGGCTTTCACCTGTTAGATGCACACACCACAATCAATGTTCCCTCAACTAAATAAAAACAGGAAATGTGCAGAAGCAGTCAGCCAGACAATTTACATGGGAGGGAATAATGGTCCAGTGCAAACATACGTCCAAACTGAATCCACTAAAATTTACACGCGATCATGAAAGCTGTCCAACACATATTAAGTATTAGTTCGCTATTCGGCCGTCTAGAGGACGACAGGTTTAAGTCAGTTACATTTGTACACCCCAACACGCCTCTCCATTCGGGCAACTCCTATCTTTAGCTGGAAACGTGAATCATTCCCACCACAGGTAACCAGCACTTCATGCCAAGCACTCATAGAGAGAACCATCCTAGGAAAACCGGCCACATATATATATTATTCCTGTACTTACAAATGGCTCTGAGCACTATGCGACTTAACTTCTGAGGTCATCAGTCGCCAAGAACTTAGAACTAATTAAACCTAACTAACCTAAGGACATCACACACATCGATGCCCGAGGCAGGATTCGAACCTGCGACCGTAGCGGTCGCTCGGCTCCAGACTGTAGCGCCTAGAACCGCACCCTGTACTTACAATTACATATTATCATAGCGGTCTGAAATGGACGAAATTCGACAATGAGCGAAGCATCGGAAATACACCCTGCTGATGGCTGTCACTCTAGAAATATAAGTATCTGTATAATTCTTATGACTTGACATACTCTTCCCTTTGCTGTCACAGTATTCGACATGAAACCCGTATCTTCCTTACGACAGGACATAGTCATTTCCTTTGCACATGCCAGAACACAAACACATAATTTACAAGTCTGATGCTCAAGGTGAACCTATCACACATCCCCTACTACTAAGTATAATACTTGCCAATAACTGATAGCTCGCGACTCGAAATAATACTGAGGGAAAATCAGCATGGTTGGACACCTACGTTTTTCCTATGAGCGTGAAAACTGTGTCTTAGTAAGAGAGGCGTAATCGTCTCACAAAACTCCAGATGTTACAAAACACGATTGCAACGTCCGTATTAGTATTACAAGCGGCCCTGGGACTAAAAGTGCACACAGGTATCCATTCTGTGTGGGCCTTAGAGCAGTGCCTACTTGTGACCGTTAATGGTGAATCTCTCGGCCATCAGATGACTTCCATCTCATGTGTGATGAAATGTGACACATTCCTCTAAACGAACGAAGATTTATTCGATGTACTCCATTGCCAATTCGCATCTTGGGTATAAAATCGAGACTCCAGTTTCATAACAAAGATGATTCTAAGTTAGCGATATGTGAAGCACTGCAATCCCCGTGTATACATTTGCTTGACAGATCCCCTGTTTACATAGTGGCAGCATGACATATAATTTCACATGTCAAACACCGCTGCTATGCGTTTATTTGTGTCCTTCTAAGAGGTTTTCTCCGTTACTAACGATCATTTTATATAGGAAGGATGCAGGCATAGTATAATTTCTGGACTGTGATTGGATGTGAACAATGGAAGCTATACATCGCTGGAAACCTAAACTGTACACGTATGACACAGAATAGATATTTTAAGGAAGCAGTTTTTTCATTTTACGGTTTGTTACCATAGTTTATCGTAGAGAAACGGGCAAGAAGGATGTATGTCATGCGCTGGAAACATATTTCTTACATTGGAATATTAACAGCGTTACACTCCATACGACTAATAGCTCGGAAACTGGAGCAAATTAATATTATAACCTGTCTTAAGTGCGGAACCTTGTAGCCTTATGAGTGCGTGTGTTTATGTTCTCTCTTACCAATACCTTCCAAGTATTGTTCCCACCCACTGGAACAATACTTTAAAGTTGATAGCGTGGCTGATTTACGTAAAAATGGTTTGAAATCTATCGTTATGGAGCTCGATCATATGTAAAAATCTCACATTTATTGTTCCTCTTAACCGTCTGCTATTACATCACATCACTTTCAAATCTGTATTATACATCAATGCACAAAAACCAGCCATTTCTTGTTCTTCTTAACCGCCTGTTATTACATTACAACACTTTCAAATATGTTACTGTACACCGACAATGGGTGCTAACCTTCTCGACATGGGTCCATCTGAAGAGATGTGTGTACAGGGATGGGCAAAGACTTGGCTATCTTCACACATTCACGAGAAGCGGAATGTACCTGTCTACTTCTCGTAAACTGCAGATTAAATGGGTAATGATGCTACAGGATGGGCTGGTCAAAGACAGTGCGAGGGAATATTTCAGTCTCTAATTTTATCCTAAGACTGCAATAATGCTCTGTGACTCCCACCCACATAGAGATAGATCGTAAATTATATAGAGACCAATGTCTGGTATACTTTGATGATGTGTATGTACAAGAATTAACAATGAATGAACATATTGCACAGTCGTCTATCTACATTCGCAACAATACTCGCAAAGTAGAGAAGTGGCGGTTTAGCTATGATACTGAAATTGGGAAACATATGATCGCATCATTGGTCGGTGTTGAAATTACTGTAAAGTTGCTAAATTGTTCGCTCTATCAACTGTGATGCTTATTATTGCAGTACATCGAGGGTGCCTTTTCCATCCCATCTATCCACTGGTACACTGTTTCTTACCACATAATGATTGACTGACTTCACTTGTTTGAGTTGGTGAAAGAGTTTTGGTTGAGGGGCAGCAGCTTCTGGGGATGGATAGCACTGTAACAGTGATAGTGAACACGACTGTAATATGAGGAATCAGTCGAAATGGAACGCAGAGCTATCAGCTATTCGATCACTGTGACAAATGAGTTTAAATATAGAGATTGTCGATCACCTTGGGACTGCAGTTTGGAAACTCTCCATATCGCCACCACTCTTTTCCAGTTTCCTGACTGTAGTCTTTTCTTGAATGACTCCAGAACTGTCACATTGGAATCGGGTGGCAGTGAAAACATCCAAAAATTAAGTCAGTTTCACAAAAACCTCTTACATATGGCCATATAACTTCACTGTCCCACTCAACTCTCAATAGAGATAATATTTTTGTCAACTGCTTTGCACATCCCCGTCGTATGGCTTCTAATCAGTCTTTCCGATGAACATTGCATGACTTGCTGAGGCACTCAGAGCTTTCCACTTCGTGTTTCATCCAGTTCTCAGTCCCAAAAATAATTTGAATGCGAAAACGTTCCCGCAGGGCAGTAAATTCGGTAACTTTGCTACGAATAAAATTTTGGCAGTGGAAGTGTCTTTACTCTGAACGTGGTCTGACCTCCTGTGCCGCGAGTGTTCGTCGGAATTCCTCAAACTACCATCTAGCCTGAAAAACCATGTGTACTCCAGAAGTACTCTGCTTGCCGAGTAGCCGCTTCCTTTGTGTAATGCACCCCTGAGCTAAGAAGTGAAGTCCAGCAAATTCCCAAGGATGAAGCCGCTCTGCCAGCAGCTTGTATGAAAGGAGGGCCTCAGAACTCATGCGACAGGCATCGTTGGTGCCGATGTGAACCACAACCTGCAGGAGATTGCACCTGTGTGCTGGATAGCCACAGGCAAGGCCGCCTTCAGATCTCAGATGAGGCCACCTGTGAGGCATACCGATTGAACATTAGCTTTCTTTCCAGCCCTGAAAGCTGTCCGTCTAAGGGGCTCCGTAAAGCGCCTAATGGTGGAGCTCCCGATAAATAGTAAACCCCTCCCCTCCCTCCGTCCTCCCTCCCTCCCTCCTCACCCCTCCCTCCTCCTCCCCCCTCCCCCCCCCCCCCCGCCCAGTGCCTGTGCCTGCTTGGACCATGCTGAAGAAATGGTCACCTGTCCACTCACAGGGTGAATGACTCAGGCCAGATGGCCAGTCTCCACATTGGCCCTCTACCGTGAGCAATGCGGACGCATTACCACCTTGCTGTGAGGGACGATCCAAAGCGTTGGGTACACAGGGAGGTGCCTCAGCAGCAGAGACCGTGGGTGAAACAAGCGACACCTGAAGTACCTCATGCAACACGCCGGATTCTCCGCTACTTCTACACCCCAAGGCAGCAACCTGAAGGTGACTAACCATAGCCAAAAGCGCTTTAAACTGTTAGCGAACTACGGCCAGCTCTTCCTGCATCCGCACAAAGCATGCACACAATCTACCTATTCTAATAATACAAACTGAAGAAGTAAACTGTAAAAGCAGACAGAATCCTGGATATACAATTTGCCACCCTCCTGATGTTTCACCAATGGACATTGATGGATGATGATTCCACAGGTAGTATTTCTGTCACGAGTAGTTGAGCAGAGCTCAGGTATTTTTTTCTCTTACAAATTTCACCAATTCTGTTTGAAGGCATTAGACGAGAAATGACTTAAGGAAAACAATTAACGGAAACTGCATATGAAGCAGCAGGTTGGCGCAAGCCGGAAGGGATTAGCATAAATTTCTTTTTGTCGTCAAGATGTCGATGTGTCTGGAATGGCTCAAAATTTTCCCGAGACACATGTTTTAAGCTTCAAATTTCCATATAGTAACACACTTACGTTTTTTGTTTCCGGAAGGTCTTAAGCCGATTATGAAGATTCATGGTTTAGAAAATACATGTAAATTTTGTTATGCAAATTATCTTTTGCATTTATAAACTTAAAATATTAAGGCTCTAATTATGTGTGTTCTCTCTTTATAGGTAGGTGAGCGGTAGCATTCACAGTTTATACCTGGAAAGCAGCTGCGTAATCCCCAGATCCTTGTGCACTGCATGAGGTAAGACACTCCATCTTTACTCACACAGAAATATACCACAAAAATATAATAATTTAGCACCGGCATCTTTTATGAGCATTTCCCATCTTCGTCACAGCACACAGCAAAAATAAATCCACCCAAATAATGAAACAAGATTTACACAATCTTTATGAAAGTGTTCTTAATCATTATTAAATTCGTTTTATGCCCTACGCTAACGAACATCAACAGTTGAAAAGCAGAAGGCAAATGACATAGCATTTTAGCCATTAGACTGACCTAGTGTCTGATAAGTCATCACAGAAACTGTCATTTGGAACATAGGAGTATTATTTTTAACAATACTCATATTCTGGATGTTTGCAATTAACTTAAGACATTTGTGCACAATTTTCTATAAAATTTAAGTGCTACTTTATATTTAGGGCGCACTGTCGTACTTGAATGCACTCACGTATCTACTTCCTTTGCACACACACACACACACAAACACACACACACACACACACACACACACACACACACAAGACACAGCAAATGTACTTACGTCTTTTTCCCCTTTCTAAGCTAGAGTAAGTAGTAAGTAGTCAAAGTTATAGATTGAAAAGTCGCGGGAAGCAAAGCGACACAAACCAATCGCCCACTATTGAATCCTGAGACCTCCACTTGCTCGTACATAGTAACTGCTCGACGTGACTTCCGATCGTAAAACACTTGCGGTCGTCCTGAGTGGCGGTTTACGTGTGTGAAAAACGTCTGCTCTATTGACCTCGAAACCCAGTATTCTTGTGTTACCTCCGATGCGCTACGATCAATGCGTCTGGCATTAATTATCATACCACATTCAGAGCTGGTTAATACGTGATATTCGCTACATGTCTGTCTGCAACACACTGCGCAGGTTTTGCGTCATACACCGCTTCTGATTTCATCATTCAGGCAACATACACATCTTAAGATGGAACATCCATCCTCGCGAATTTGCCAGTCTGTTTGTCTTCCTTTTACTTTCAATATGTTTATGAATGCTGCTTTTTCAAAATGTAGCCCCGTGTCTATGACGGAGTTTGTAATGGAGGCATTAGTTCGAAATTTTGTACCTGACGTCTTCAAAACAATTGAATAATTTTCGCGTAATTTTTTGTTACAATATTTTACACTTTTATGTAGTATATAATGAAATATATATTAATTTAATGACGTGAAACACGGCAAATTGTTAGTACTTGAGTAGAGTTAGGTTTCTTGAGTCAATGGGCTTCTTGCTAGCTTGATGTGGCCCTCTACGAACTTCTGCCCTGCGTCAACTTCTTCATGTCAGAATAGCAGTCTCTGTCTTTCCCTTCAGATTTTACCCTCTACAGCTCTCTCGAGTGCTAACGAAGTTGTTCCCTGATGTCTTAAGACATGTCCTATCATCCTGTCCTTTTTATTGTCAAAGTTTTGGGTACATCTCTCTCTTTGCCGATTCTGCAGAGAACGTCCTCATTTCTTATGAGTCTACCTAATTTAAAATATTTGTGCAGCACCACATCTCAAATGATTGTGCTCCAAACGTACAGAAATTCCTTCCTAAAATTTAGGCCCATGTTTGATACTAGTAGACTTGTTTTGGTCCGGAATGCCTTCTTTGCCTATGCTACCCTGTTCTTATTTCCTCCTTGTTTCATCAATCATATATTATCACTAGTATCATCTGTGCTATTCCACATTACTTTCGTCTTTTTCGATATACTTTCAGTCTACTTTCCGTTCTCGATATATTTATCATTTCATTTAATATGTTCCGCAATTCATCCTCACTATCACTGAGTGTAGCAATATCACCAAAGAATGTTATCATTGATATTATTTCACCTTAACTTTTAATCTCACACTCAAAACACCCTGTTATTTCAGTCATTGTTTATTTGATGTAAAGATTGACAGTAGTGAGGAAATAATGCGTTCCTATCTTACACCCTTTTTAATCCAATCATTTCGTTCTTGGTTTCCATCCTTATGTTTCTTTCTTGGTTCTTGTATGAATTGTCCATTACCCGTATTTCCTTATAGCTTACAACTACGTATATACGAATTTCGAACACCTTGCACCATTTTACGTTGTCGAACGCATAGTCTAGGTCGACAGTACCTACGAAGGGATATCGAGTTTTCTTAATTGTCGCTTGCATTATCAAGCGCAACGTCGCAGCTGCCTCTTTGGTGCCCTTATCTTTCCTCTTTAGATTATTCTTGTCACTTGGGAGCACAAGCCAATAAGCTGACTGTGCAATAGTTTTCGCAGTATATACCCTTAATATCTTCGGAATTGCATGGACGATGTTTTCCCGGACTTTTGGTGGACCGGGTGGTTATAATTAAAATGCAGCTACTCACCGAGGTCCAGTGCGGGCTGTGATTATCGTATGTCAGCGAAAATTAATAGATATGCTAATGCGTTTAAGTGGAACCGATTTACGCTGGAAAACCAATTAGTTTCAATTTTGGCCAACAAGTGAAAATTTGGCGCGGTACACTGTTTGTATTACGGTACGTCATCCATCTAGCGTTTGATAAGCCATAGCGTGAGCGAAGAGTATGGCTATCGAGAAGGGAGACGGTGAGTTGTCAGTGAAACTGTTTTATGTGAACGGCAGCAATTACAGTGCTGCATCGAGAGAGTATCGCCGACAGAAAGGTCTGTGGGGAGGCCGAATGTTGTTACATAGTTTAAAGATGACACGTGGAGGAGGAATGCGTCCTACCAGGTTGAAGTTATAGCTATAACTGACCATACCACACGTGTCCCGGGTAGTACTAGTTTTCGTGCAGTGTCAAGAGGATTGTCCATCCCATGGTCAACAGTATGGATCGTTTAGCAGCTTGTTTTACACTGGTACGCATATATAATCCAGTCATTGCAGCAACTGAAACATCATGATCCGCGGCAACGTTCTGAATTTGCTCTTCGGGTTCTGGGATGGATCGAAGTTGTTGATACGTGGCAGGGCAACATTCTATGGAGTGACGAAGTACAGTTCACACTACAGGATGCAGTGAATACACAGAACTGTCGAATTTGTGGTACTCTTAAACCACGTGGTCTGCACGAAGAGCCACTGCAATTACCGTATGTATCTGTGTGGTGTAGATTCAGAAGCGCCTATATTCTCGGCCCGTTCTTTTTAGAAGCGAACACACGTAGAGGACTTCCCAGGTGTAAAGTGACGTCTGCACGTTATCGAGACCTCCTCGTACAGCAAATGATTCCTCCTTTGGAAGGGCACAGCTTTGTTGAAACCACTGTTTACATGCAAGTTGGGGCAACAAGTCAAGTCATATCGCTTGCCCAGTCAAACATCATCTAAGCCAACCTTCAACGAACAGTTTATCTCCAGATGCTTTCCAGATCACCTGACCGGAATCCACTTGACTTTCGGCTCTCGAAATATCTACAAGAACGCCGTTTAAAGGGACACGTTCGGCCTCTAGCCGATCTGAAGGCCAATATACAGGAACATTTTGCTCAGATTCCACCGGAACTGCTGCAAGCAACGTTTTACGGATGATGCACCTCTTAGACGTCTCTGGAGCTCATACTGAACGAACTGTGTAAGCGGCGGAAGGTGATAAAGTCAACATTATGCCTTTCTCATTTGTTTGACCTTTTCTGTCCATCTCCCGTTCCGGAGCCATTCCATTTGCAGACATTTGTATATGTCTTACTAGCATTGAAGAGCCATATTTGCATCTGGAGACCAAAATTGGAACTATTTTCTCCAGAGTAAATCGTTTCCGCATTAACGCATTAACATATCTACCAAGTTTCGGTGCTACGTGGTAATTACATCTCACAAAAGAAAAAGGTTCAAATGGCTCTGAGTACTATGGCACTTACATTCTCAGGTCATCAGTCCCCTAGAACTTAGAATAAACCTAACTAACCTAAGGACATCAGTCCCCTAGAACTTAGAACAAACCTAACTAACCTAAGGACATCACACACATCCATTCCCGAGGCAGTATTCGAACCTGCGACCGTAGAGGCCGCGCGATCCAGACTGTAGCGCCTAGAACCACTCGGCCACCCCGGCCGGCACAGCTCACACTAGACCGCTCTGAGTAGCTGCACTTTAATTATAGCCACCCGGTATGTCTCTAGTTTTATTAAATTTTACACACCAACTTGAATACTAGTTTGGTTGCAACTTCATCCAATTTAAATTTCCATTAAGTTTCAAAATAGCACACACATCGTTACGAAGTGAAGGATTCACTATAGAAACAAGCACCTGGAGTGTGGCAATTCCCCCACGATAGCCATTCTTCAGAGAGAGCTACTCCCGTAAGGAATGCAACCCAGCTAAATCACTTATGGGATGCATCCGTAGTTCAAAAAATTGCTAGTAACTTAACATTTAACTTACACAGTGAGCTTTGTTTTATACTCGTGTTTATTCTGTACAATAGGTATTGTAAGTCAACCATTTACGAGTTAATATGCAGCAGAATATCACATAATCGTAATATTTCGTAGAACAGGTGTCGATAAATAATCTGTCTGTGCTAAAAAAATCGTGAGAATGGACAAGTGTGTAAATTGCTACAGAGTAACAGAAAATGGTCGACAGGGTGAAGACTGCCCACTCTTTCTTCATGTTAGATACTGTGATGCAGTCAGCGCGAGGGAGGTTCTATCCAGCTTTTGGCGATGCCGTAGTTGTCTTTACCACTGCACAGTGATGGAAAGGATCAGCTGTTACTGAAGGCGATCTGGCAATAGCTGAGGCAGAATTAGAATGGTCAAGAGCTGGATACGGCGGCAGTAAGGTTAAGGAAAGTGTAAATGGCTAAACTGCAGTCAAATCTGACAAATCTGTAAGATGTTTAAGAGACTCTACATGTGTACTGCCTTTATTCTAGATGTCTCCCACAGCGTTACATCTCTGGAGACTATGGACAAAAACACGCGGTATACCCAAGGACTTCAGGAGCACTAACAAGTCAGTGAAAAAAATAAGAAGCTAAGGATAGAAGTAGACGGGGACTGAAAAAACGAAGATGGTCCCTCCCTTTGGAGTCAGTTGTGGGAGCGTTATGTCCGCGTCAGCATAGAATTCTCTGGGGAGGCAATATCAGAGAGCAAGTATCTCCAGTTAAAGTGCAGGGCTCAGTAGCTTCACCTATTATTTCGCTTCTCTGATGAAAGAAGATGGAGTAAGCCAGGGGGAAGCACTATCCTGCCTTCTGTTTAATGTAACCTTAGAAAAGTTTATAAGAGGGGCGGGCGTCAATGAAAGAGGGACTGTATAAATCAGCTCAGGTACTGGCATATTTGGATGATACTGATATAACTGCAAGGACGCCAAGAGCAATGAAAGAAGCCTTACAAGTCTTGAACGAGTTGCTAGAAAGTTGAAACCCCAGGTAAATGAAGGTGAAACTAAATCTATGCCTATTACTGAGAAAGATAGTCCAATTGAGACCCCATCCATAGACATTAGTTAATATAAATTTATGTGGTGCATAGTTTCAATTACCTTGGATCAGAAGTAAACAGTAAGGACTACGTCAGCTATGAAATCCAAAAACGAATATTGACACCATCAATTGCTTCCACAGCCTCAGAAAATATTAGGAATGTAAGCTGCTGATTAGGAAAACTAAAGTTATGATGTATAAACTTTTGGTAAGGCCGGGTCTAACCGATGGTGCTGAAACATTGTCATTAACAAAATTTAATGGAAGGCTGGCCAACAGCTTCGGATGGATGAGCCAACAAGAGAAGGGCACTCTTTGCCCTGGAGTCGGGAAACTGGCTCCGAAGGCGGATGAACTGTAGAATGTGGTCAACAGCATAAGGATGAGGAAGTAGACTGGACACTCACCTCATGAAAGAACCAGAATGGATACGTCCTAGTAATCACTATGGTTATGTTGGAATAGCCATGACTATCGCCAACGTCTGAAGCGGACAGGCACGCTAAGAAGAAGAGGATGGAAGGCAACTAGGCGTATTTGAGAGCAAGATCTTGAGACAAATTCCTGAACAAGTGGAGGAAAATAGCATCCGGAGGAGGTGATTCAACTATGAATTATATAATATGTATTCTGAACCAGGCATTGTCAGCTACATTAAGATCAAAAGGCTGGAATGGGCAGGACATGTACTGAGAGCAAACGGCAGAATGATTAAGAAGCTATTCAGTGCAGTAACTCAAGGAACCAGGAGAATAGGATGATCAAAGATAAGATCGGCGAATGGTGTCAGAGAGGACATAAGGAAAACTGGAATTCAAAATTGGGAGAATTCGACACTAAACAGGGAAGAATTGAATAATCTTCCACAGAAGACTAAGGCTCACAGAGGGCTGTTACGCCAGTGAAGATGATGGAAGATTCTGGTGCAGAAGATGATGTAGTGATAACTCCGGGTGCTGGAAACGTCAGCTACGCAGATGAAGATGGCATCAGGCACATCGCTGGGAACGCTCCTCACAAAAATGTGAATACTGTCTCACTATTTAAAGCAAGGGCCTCTACAACATGAAGCGTTCTGCTGAACGATGAAATGCCATGCCAAATGATTCCATCAAAAGAATATGCCGATCACAATTGGGTGTGGTTGATACTTCGCCGCTCATACCGTCGTATCACACATAAAATGGTTTACATTTGAATGTTTCTAGAGCGAGGGTACTTGAACAACAAATTGTCAGAAACTTTCGTTGTAATCAGAGTTCTGTCCCCCCAACCTCTGTATTTTGCAATATTTCCACTTTGCCTTTTTCAGACTGTTTTCTCTTGTTGAATAACTATAATCACAGTTGTAAGCATCAGTGGAGGTACGAAAATCAACGACTTGGACAGCACAAAGTGTAATAATCACAATCCATTCGGAACATACGAAGAAAGTTAAATGAGAAAGATGGGTTTATCATATCACTGCAAGAAGCTGAAAAATCCCAAAGTGTTTCTCTAGCAACTACTTCATAGCCACAGAATTTGATCAGTTGAACCTAGATGAGTATCACGTAACTGTAGGCATAACATAAAGAAAATTGGGATGCGCGATGGAAAAATGCACACAAAGTGTGTCGCTTTTTTCTTATTTAACGGAACCGGAATAATCGCCTGCAACTGCTAACTGATTCTACCTCCCGTCCACGGGCGCTTCCTACATAAAAAAAAGTCTGGCTCAGGTGACACGTCCGTCAAACAGGTACCTAACATCCAAAATCTCCGATAACTGTTTAAAAGTCTTTTTGGTGGTCCTAAAAATTCACGATACTGCGTACAACACGTAATTCTTTACTACGAGAAACTTTCAAAGTCAAGATATTCGTAGTTCTTTTTCTACTGCGGTAATCTTTCCCACTTCACATTATATTCATCACATTAATGATAAGTTGCACTTCAGCATGAATTAAAAGATTGAGCATCACATTAAACATTATCACCAAAAGATTCTTGTAAAAGAAAAGTCATATCTTAGACCAAAACTTGAATATATATTCTGAAAGTCAACGCTACAAATAGTGCACTTCCTAATCTATGACTACAAGTAACTCATTCAACATTAATAACAATTTCATTCAAATATCTGGCCTGGTGCAAACGACAGTATTCCACCAGTCGGATGCGAATACAGTTCGGACTGGTGTATACGTTGTTTAAATCTTTGAACTACAACAACCTCCAAACATTCTTTACTTGCTATCCGATCGCCTGGTTGCCATAATCGCTCACGCTCTCTACGACCAGGTACTACGTTCCTCGACTAGTCGAATTATTGTGTGGCGGCCCGTAACTTTACCAGAACAATTTTCCAAACAGGTTAGTACAAGGATTATCCTGCGCTTGCAGCTTTAATTATATCTCTTGGCAAATGTTTTTTCTGACATCGACCTAGCAATATTACTTTACAGGAGGAAAATAAAAAAAGCAGCCTATATGGCCGATGTACTCGGTCCGTCGTAAGTGGAATATAGTCCCGGGCCACAGACATGAGTAAGTGCTGTATTGAACAGCTAGTGAGTTTATTTTTAGGGCAACATATTCTGCTACAGTCAAGACTTTCTTTTTAGTTATATTTTGCACGATGCCTTTCGGAAAAAAGTGCATTTTTCGTATGTGACGCCATTTTCTCGTGATGTTTTCGATGTGTGTGGTGCTGCATTGTTCTGTTGTCATTACTGTAATATATAAAACACTCTCAATTTTTAATTAACGCTCGATATTTATAGCGTTAGTGACGAATTTGGATTAAGCGTCTACTTCGTGTTTTCTCGTGGTCCACTTGTGTCGAAACTAACACGTATTAAACATCACACAAAATTTTCTCTGCACCGTAGCGAATGGCAATAGAAAACGTACAAAAACAAAACAGGCCCAAAGATATTGTTAAATATCATCAACAGACATAGTGCAATAGGTGTTCCACAGAGTAAGCCTATAATATATTATTCTTTCCCACAAAAGTTATGTATCTTAATAACATCGATCTTCATTTGATTACGTATATTTACAAAGGAATTTATATCAATGTATCACCATTTTTTAATTAAGTATACTCTCGAAGCATCTGAACAAATTCTCTGAATCATTTTCCACGAGTCCATTTTTGTGATATAAATATATCTGCACTTCTTCTAACAGATCCCCTTTAAAGGTTCATTTAGTCGGTGGAGTAAGTAGAAATCCCTCATCCCTGGGTTCGAGTATACTTTAGAAACTCGTGAGGGCATTTTTGCAGTGATCTCATCAATGATCGTGCATGCCTGATGTTATCAATGACCCTGAAATATGGCGTCATAAAGTTGGAAAATGGTGGGAAATTTGAAAATTGGGAATGGCAGATGGCATGAAATTCAAAAATTAAAGAGGGAAGATGATAGGAAATTTCAAATTAAGAAAGGCAGGTTGCCGCAAGTTTAAAAATTAAAGATACCAGATGGCAGTAAATATAACAATTAAAGACGAAAGAAATTTAAAAAAATTCTAGATGGTGGAACTAGACAATTTGTGCTTTGTAAAATCACCCCCTCCCTTACCTTCCCTATCCACCTGCCACAGACTAGTAATTCATAGCACATTAAAATAAAACACCACAAACTAGTACTCGTACTTCACAACACATTAAAATAAAATCACAATGCAGCTGTCTTTATGCTCAAAACTATTTGAAAGTTCTGAAATTGGCTAAATTTTTGCACCACGTTCTAAAGTGTTCATCCAAAGAAAAAAAAATATGGAAAGGGTGTTTCTTAAATATATCCACATCTAAAGTACATTACAGACCATTAAAATGAAACAGCTAATCGCAATGTAATTACAAACTTCTGCGGCATGCTCTTAAGTAGTTAACAAATAATAATAATAATAATAATAATAATGTGAGGCAGCACTGGGGGGGAGGGGGGATGTACATGCTAAATTTAGTTTATGTACCACAGGTGGTGTAAGATACAATGGAACCTGAAATTAATTATTTTCCACATCTAAGTTGTTCTATAATGCTTGTTAATTGTGACGAGGCTCCCAGGCAGGCAGGTATCTGCAACACTGGAGTGATCATTTTGCTTGTTTCGACAGATATTGCTGGCATTCAATGCATTTGATTCTTGATTCAGTAGCATATGACACACGCCACATTGCAAAACCCACATGATCACTATCGCTAATGCAAGTTACAGATTGTAGTGTACTTCTCGATGAGGATTCTCAAAGCAAATATTCGTACTCCCACTTCTAATTTAGTCGACAACTAGTGCTAAAATCGATACCAGAGTAAGGTAAATATTATAGTGAGCCGATGCTAGGGTGTTGAGCTTCTCCTGCAGTACAAAACGCTTGTCATCCTCTGCCGATAATCAAAAATCATACTATCACACAAAGGATACTTCACAGGAATGTGGTTGGTGTCTGTAAGGGTAGTTTCTCTGGTACAGCCGTTCTGCCTCTAGACCATTTCCATCTTTTTGGCCATACATAAACACCTTCTCGGCTTGTTCTCGATATGAATACCATACCATTTTCCTGCTTGCTGTACGCTATGTCCATCACACAGCCCGCAACACACCAGGAACACTCACGGCCCGTGGTCAGAGGCTTTTTCAGTCGTCAGTGAAGTCTACCGTGGCAACGATCTTTTTCAGACACAAGTTGATAGGATCTTTTTTCTTCCATTTATACTCAATCCGTCCGTGCAGTTCGTTGCTTCTATTAATGTTCACCCTCTATATCTGGTGTTGTAAGATTATGTTTACTATTTTTTTATCTGTGTAAGCAATTCCTCTTCCACACCACGTACCTCTAATCTCACTTTTCCTCCATTTTGTTTAATCCCTAATGACCTCCCTGGTCTAGTTGCCTCATCTTGCATTTTTAAAATTTCATTTAGCTATTTTTAATTTTTAAATTTCCCTAAAACCGCCAACTGAAATTTCTGAATTTTCTGCTGTAATATCTTGATGATGACAGGCAGTGAATTTATTTTTTGACATCATGTGTTGAAGGTCATTCCCGACATCGTAGCGAAAATGCCCTCGCCAGGACCTCTAAAGGCGAACCAAGGGCTGAGCGGTGGACTGGAAGCCTCATAGGATTCCCTCTGGTGTACTTTACTCTACTTTTTCGAATGGATGTTTTGTGCATGTGTGTAGCTGTTGCCGATGTGTGTCTGTTGTGTTTGTAGGCTTTAAGTGCTCTGTAGTCAGGTGGGGAAATCTCGGCCTGCTTGCCCGAGGCTGAATATGGAACATTTCTGATACGCTTTTAGGGAATCCATAATCTGAATGTGGGTCATGATTTTACTTCGTTATCATTTAGTTCCTGTCTCAGCTTTTCCGTTTGTGGTTTCTGAGGGTATTTTCAATCGTTAGCGATATATTGTCAATAGATATGATACTAGATATGCACTTGTTTTTATCATTATCTTCTGTGGTGTGTTTTGTGTCTGGGTCTTTCTTTACTTTTCGTAGTACTGACAAGTAACGCTACGCAAGCGCCTCTCGCCGATTCCGATACACCTGGAATATGAGACACGTATTTTTTCATACGTGCCCATATGGCCGTTGAAGTGGTGAAAACTTTCGCGAAGAAAACACAGTTGTTATCATTCGGACTACATATCGTCGAAACAGTAGAAGATATGACAAAAGTGTTGAAACATCATTTCCATGGGTGATACTGTAGTTTACAAATGTGCAATCACATCTGCAAATAATATCTTCAAATGTTTTGATGTATTTCGAAATCCTCCCCTTACCTCAAAATTTGAAACGGTAAAAAGGTTAGGTGCAGGAAATCTAAAAACGTAATTAACAACAAAGTCAACCATATATGATAAACTTACTTCATGAAGTCGCAATAGTGTTATTTACAAACGAGTCCAGGTATCCTATGAAGCAAGGTGATAATTATGTCCATGTGTGGAGCCTTGTGGTGAGTGGTACTCGCCAAATGTTGTCCAGAAAATCGACAGATTTCATAGGCTCTTTGATATTGTGGGGAGGCTTCAGACCTTGTGGTTGTCCGTGGTCGCCTCGCCCCCAGGCAACAGATCCTGTTCGACCTCATGGAGGCTGCTGTATCTGAAGTTGACACTGAATTCCTTCTAATGGGTGAGCCTGTAAGGCGGGTGTCAGCAGAGATGTCTTTGCAAAGAATGGGCGTTTAAGTTATCAATGGCCAGCTGTGAGACCCGACCTAAACCGCACCGTGCATGTATGTGACATTCTTAACAGACATATTCGTGGTCGTACTTTTCCAACACAGACTCTCCAAGAACTGTCACGGGGTGTCGTTGAAGATTGGGAACTGGCCTCTGTAGGCTTATACGGAGCATACCATGCAGTTGACAGGTGGAGATAAACGCTTACAGAGGTCATACACGTTACTGAAGCTCTCAAACGTCCAATGTAAAGCACCCCAGATGAATGATTGCTTCCACTTCTGTTGTCGACACCTGTCGGAGATTTCAGTTCTTTTCATGTAAACGATCGCGGTTGTAATGATAGTTTGTTGTGTACTCAATTTGTGAAACATAAAGGCATAATTTGGTAACACATCCTGTCCCCAGTTGGCAACGGCCTTGCCGCAGTGGTTACACCGGTTCCCGTGAGATCACCGAAGTTAAGCGCTGTCGGAGCATTGGCACTTGGATGGGTGACCATGCATGCCACCATGCGCTGTTGCCATTTTTAGGGGTGCACTGATCCTCGTGATGCCAATTGAGGAGCTACTCGACCGAATAGTAGCGGGTTCGGTCAAGAATACCATCATAATGACCGGGAGAGCGGTGTGCTGACCACACGTCCCTCCTATCCGGATCCTCCACGGAGGATGACATGGCGGTCGGATGGTGGCGGTAGGCCACTCGTGGCCTGCAGACGGAGTGCTTTTTTTTATCCTGCCCCTAGATGCTTAGTGGCTGCTTATTTATTTCCAACTGGTCATGGAAAGTGCCATGTAATAGGAAAGCCATTAGCCCACAAGCGAGCGAAGTAGCCCCTATCCATGACCCATTTTGTGTTACCGAGAGACTGGGCGGTCATCTGCAGTCTGTACAGTGTACCTTTCCATGTGACTCCGGAATGCGACACTGGTGTCCACGACATCCCACAGGAGAGGCGAGAAATGACACGTTCCAAGTATAAGGACACTGACAGGATCACTAGACTACCTATGCTGGTGAGGTAGCAAGGACTTGAAATGCCAGCTTTATTGCTGGCGTAACAAATAGTTCAGCTCCCGGCTCTAAGGCCAGATTAGTCTACAAGCATGTTTCTGGCAGCTATTGACACCAAACAAGGGCATCGATGATTGACTGCGGGATCTGTAAGCCGTACCCGGTCGGCCAGGAGAAATTAATTAGGCGCGACATTAGGGGAGAGGTCGGCGCACACACAATGGACGCGCGGCTGTTGACGTGGGGGTGTGCGAGACGGTGGAGGCTGAAACCGTCGTAAGAGGCGCCACCGTCGCTCCCCGGGGATGCGGCGGGCGTCTCTTCCATTACTGAGCCGAGAGTCCCGGGAAAATACGGCCGTCCCCGCTGTGGCGCGCCGCGAGGAGACCCAGCTGACGTGGCACGGCGCGCCCTGCAGGGTAGCAGCGGACACACGACAGTGCGGTACGGGTTGTCTAGCGACCAGGGGCAGCACGCGGGGTGGACAGCAAGCAGACAGCCTTCCAGCCGAGCATTATACTACCTGTAGGACTTAAACCTACAACAACAAAGTCGCCATTATGTTCAGTTTGGTTCAGTAATGACTGAACGGGTTCCAAAGATTACATATGCCCAGATACCCATAAAATCACCAACATTTTCAGAAGACAAGGAATAAGAATAGCAGGCCGGCCTTGGTAGCCGAGCGGTTCTAGGAGCTCAGTCCGGAACCGCGCGACTGCTACGGTCGCAGGTTCGAATCCTGCCTCGGGCATGGATGTGTGTGATGTCCTCAGGTTAGTTAGTTTTAAGTAGTTCTAAGTTCTAGGGGACTGATGACCACAGATGTTAAGTCCCATAGTGCTCAGAGCCATTTGAACCATTTTTTTTGAATAAACATAGCATACACAACAGACAATACTATACAAAAATACACCCCAAAACTGACAAAAAACAGAGACATATACCAGAAAGCACATACATAGGGCAAACAGGGAGAACATATGATGTCAGTTACATGGAACACATGAAAGCATGGAAATATGGGACGAACCACTCCACATTTGAAGAACACCACAAACCAACCACTAGAGAAGATGACATGAGAATAATTAGAATCAACAATAAGAAGCACCTTCTGACCATGCAAGAAAATTACCACATACATACAACCAAAGCAGAGGGGAAAATCCTGTTGAATGACCAAATACACATGCCAAGCAATTCATTATTTACATTAATAGATAAAATAATAGAATAACGTTCACTCCGGCCGGTGTGGCCAAGCGGTTCTAGGCGCTTCAGTCTGGGACCGCACGACCGCAACGGTCGCAGGTTCGAATCCTACCTCGGGGAATGGATGTGTGTGATGTCCTTAGGTTAGTTAGGTTTAAGTAGTTCTAAGTTCTAGGGGACTGATAACCTCAAATATTAAGTCACATAGTGCTCAGAGCCATTTGAACTATGTAATAATGTTCACAAAAAGGATAAATATAATAATACTCTCCAATGTAATAATAATAGAACCCAACACCTTTACACTCACTCATCCATGAGCCCTCCCCAGAATATTGAAACGGGAAGTCGAAACAGCTGTCGTCAAAGTTTTCAGCCACTCGCTAACAGCTATACTTCGTTAGGTTGGCAACAAATAGGTAAACATACCAAAGAAGATAAAACACGTAATAGAGTCGCAATATTTACGCTGTGAAAAGAAGTGAATGACGAAATAGTTGTATCGAGTGACAAAAGAACGATAGTCCACCACTAAAAAAGTGAGAAACATTGTGAACAGTGTGTGGATGGCGGGAACACAAAGATGTGAATATATGGCAGTGATAAAAGTGATAGTGCGACCTCCAGACCAGATGTGAGGAACTGTTTGATAATCTATAACTAACATAACTGTACCGTTATAGATCCCACTGATGGTGCCTTAGAACAGGAGAAGGCGAAACGCGTATGGCATAAATAAAGTAACTAGCAGGAGGAAAAGGCAGTTTGATTTGCGAAACAAGTATCATTACATATTCATTCAAGAACTTAAACATTGACCTGTGCAGTTGAAGCAAACACTGCATTTCCCTCCCTGTGACTCTCACTATAGCACAGCACTATTTGCCACCGTAATTCAAGTCGCTGGCATGAAGTGGATGGGTTGAATCAAATGCATTGACGGCAAATGAAGACGGTGAATTACATACAGAAAATGCACAAATCCATTGCAATGAATAGGTCACGTAAAATGAAATTCTGCTGTAGCCTTATGTTCCACTCATTTGGGTTTACTGATCTAATTTATCTGCTGTCGAGTTCTAGGGAACTATGACATCTTTAACCATTTTTGCGCTGTGGTCGATGTCACGTATCACTGCAACTATAAGCCTTTAATGTACTCCATCGTATACTGCAGTGCTTCCCGACGTGGGCATAAAATGAAATTTTCGAGGAATAGAAACGAAAAGGTTTCGACAGAGTTTGTCGAGAAACTAAATTATTTTTAGAAGATCATTATTGTTATTACCACAGTTTTCTAAGACTCTATTGCTGTATATACATGTCTACAGCAATAACACTTTTTCTTAATTACTAACATTAATTATTCTTTGAAACATTGTCCTTAGCAAAACAGCGATCGATGAAGTTATATTAAAATTACACTATGTGATCAAAAGTATCCGGACACCTGGCTGAAAATGACAAGTTCGTGGAGCCCTCCATCGGTAATGCTGGAATTCAGTATGGTGTTGGCGCACCCTTATTGATGACAGCTTCCACTCTCGCAGGCATGCGTTCAGTCAGGTGCTGGAAGGTTTCTTGAGGAATGATAGCCCATTTTTCACGGAGTGCTGCACTGAGGAGGGGTATCGGTGGCGAAGGTCGGTGAGGCCTGGCACGAAGTCGGCGTTACAAAACATCCCAATGGTGTTCTATATAATTCAGTTCAGCACTGTGCACGCCAGTCCATTAGAGGGATGTTATTGTCGTGTAACCACTCCGCCACAGGCCGTGCATTATGAACAGGTGCTCGATCATGTTAAAAGATGCAATAGCCATCCCTGAATTTCTCTTCAACAATGGGAAGCCAGAATCTGCTTAAGATATCAATGTAGGCCAGTGCTATGATAGTGCCACGCGAAACAAGGGGCCCAAGCCCCGTCCATGTAAAATACGACCACATCATAACACCACCGCCTCCGAATATTACTGTTGGCACTACACATGTTGGTAGATGACGTTCACCGGGAATTCGCCATACCCACACCCTGCATCGGATCGCCACATTGTGTACCGTGATTCATCACTCCACAGAACATTTTTAGTCTGATCAATCGTCCAATGTTTACGCTCCTTACACCAGTCCTTACCGGCGTCACAGAAAAAAAGAATAAAAAATGGAGGCACTGATATTAAGAATATACATAATTCACGTACAACACAAACTCTTCTTAAATAGAGCAGAATGTATCGCTCCATATCACTGCTCATCTCAATATATGCTGTTCTCTACAGGTGTTTGTATCAACGTGGATGTATTGACGTGATTGATAGGACGCCGAGAAGACGAATGGGGGCAGTAAGTTCCTCTCTGGGCAAAATATGTGGTGTCCAGTCGGTAGGAATTTGGAAGTCGCAGAACAGAGCTTTCAGTGGAATTATCTGTAGCTGTGTTTTACCAATGGATCTCTGTTTAGTTGTCTTTTCCACAAAAATGGTAAAACGGGTGTAAAATTAAATTTTCCAATGGCACAACATTTTATTTAGAAACGTAATGAGTAACAAATATCTTAACTGCGAATTACCAAGTGCAGCACACATTTTGTGCAGATGAGAAACAAAATATACATCGAGGTTGTAATTGAAGAGTTACAATAAATATTAAAGGGAAAAAACAAGAGGGCAACGCCAGTGTCACAGTCTTAGCCTACAAGCTGTGTGTAATAGTTAAGTACTATCTTCGTGCTACATAAATGCATTAGCGAGAACAGACAGCTAAAATCTATGGTAGGGAATTATTAAATAAAAAGATATGTATGAGGCTTATCAGATCGTTTTTTTAAATGTGAGAATATTTTAATAAGAAGTATCACAAACAGTGAGTACAGAGGTCACGATGATCAACCTGGTTTTAGATAATAGTTCAAATATCTATATGGGTGACGCATACTCAGATGAAGATATATACCACTATCTGCTCTACAAAAGGCACAGCCACTTATGTTAGTAACGCAGTGCGCGTATCCAGTGCCACAGGTGGTACTACGGAGGACTAGAACGTATTCACCTGCCTGCGATAAATGTGCTTGCATTACAGGTTACAAACATGTCCGACCTAGATGCATGTATCGTGGAGTGGGCGGAGCTTTCGTTATAAAACGTGGGCAACTGAGCTTCGCTCAGCAGTGTCCCACACGCCTCCAGAGTGGCCTGCTCCATGCCGCCGGCTCCTGCTCTCACCGAGTGTACGCCACCCGTTTATGTTATTTCACTCCCATTTTTGTATTTATTCCTCGACCACTTCGAAAATGTAATACTCTTGTTTACTGAGGAAGACCGAAACCGGTCAGCAAACGAAATACACTGACGGAAAAAACTGCAACATCAAGAAGGAGTTGTGCGACATAAATGAAAGTTGGTAGCCGTGTTTCTACGTCTAAAAGATTACGTCACTTCCGATTTCAGTCCAGTCGAGAAAACGTGGCGCTAGTAGCGTCACTATGAGAATGCAAATAAGGTTTGCTTTAAACACACGCTGTAACCGTAACGAGTGTTTAGTTACCTTTGAGATCGGACATGGTGAGTTAATGTCAGTGAACAATGATTTTGTGACAAAAACGCCATTATCGCCGCCTCTCTGAGTCTGACCGAGATCGGGTAATCGGGCTGTAAGAAGCTGAATGTTCGTTCTCTGATAATGTAGAATGTAGCTAGCAGTGGTGTACGGTTGTGTAGCGGCACCAAAGTTTAAGAGAGGAAGTTAGATTTGGTGAAGTATTTCGGAGCGCACAAGTTACAGCCGGTTGCGGGCTGGATTGCACTAAGTTAAGCTGACCAGTGGTTGCGAAGTAGGCAACAGGGGCCATCTAGCCGCTGAAAAGCGTAAACGCAGCGGTTCGCATGTCGCAAGCTACGGGAAGAAGGGGACCACTCGCGCAACCGTGGTGTGGGGCGTACATGACTTGGAGCGATGTGTTAGCGAAACAGAGATGTGAATAGGTGTGGTTTTCTAACGAGATTCATCCAAGTGTGGCAGCTCTCCTGGAAGGCGGGGCATGTCACACTACCGACGACACACGGCAACAGATGGGGCGACAGCGTCGCAATCCACGGCGGGTCGTTGGTTCGACCCTCTGAGGCCGATGCGGGGTCTGCAGCCAGCCAGCGGTCAGTCGTCTCGGCTCGCGACACACGCCGAAGACTTACAAGGCGAGGGCCGCAGGTTCGGACGCCGGAATGGGAGCGGTCATTGCCGCCGCATTCCCAGCTACGCCAGCCGACGAAGAAGCAGTGGCGCGGCCAACTGCAGCTCCCGGTGGAGTAGTGCAGAGTCAACGGGGATGGTGGCTGCTGAGTTGGCTGCTAGCGCAGCCATCCTGACGTAATTGGAACTCTGCAGCTGGTGTACAAGGCCGGCTCAACACAGCGTTGCGTTGCACAGGCTGCTGGGGGTACTTCCTCAGCAATACGGGGCCTGTGACGCAGACCGAGGTAAACGAAGCTCTGTAGTAGAAAAAATAAATCATTTGAAAACCTCAGACGAGTTTTAATACTGCACCTGCTGGCACCCACCCACTACAGTTCCAAGAAGACAGGTCTCCGGACGGCCTCGTGGCATTGCTGAAAGGGAAACCCATTGTGTTCGGTGTGTGGCTACGGCGCATTAGACAGCAATTTGAGCAGCAGTTGGCAGCAAAGTCACACAAACAGCTGTTAGAAATCGGCTACCTGAAAGGTAGCTGCTAGCCAGACACCCTGTAGCGTGCAGTCCACTGACCATAAACCACTCGCATTTGACACTTCAGTGGTTTCAAGTGAAGGGCAGGGGGGCTGTGTGTTGGTTAGAAGGAGGCCACGTGAAGGACTACAACCGACTTGTCTGCGTGCTAGACACACTGGACCTACACGTAGAGGTGTGTTCTGGAGTGAGAGTTAAGCTAGAGCACTCTCGTCGGTGTCCCAAACAACCTGACTACAAATTTGTATATCAGTCTGGTGATTCGACCTACAGGGCTGCCATTCATGAGCAGCGTGCGACAGGGTGTTTTCCAACACAATAATGCTCGCCCACATACCGCTGTTGAAAGCCAATATTCTCTACAGAGTATTGACATGTTGCCTTGATCTGCTGGATCACCAGATCTGTCTCCAATAGAGCATATTTGGGACATCATCGGACGACAACTCCAGCGTCATCCACAATCACCATTAATCGTCTCAGTATTGACCGACAAGTGCCACAAGCATGGAACTAAATCCAACAAACTGACATCCGGGAGCTGTACAACACAATGCTTGCATTCAACATTCTGACGATTACACCGGTTATTAATGTACCAGCATTTCGTATTTGCAAACGTTTATCTCGTGCTTACAATAACCTATGGTCTTGCAGAACTGATCACTTAAAAATGTACCTACTGAGATTTTATTTAGATCAATTATTTCTTGGTGTTGCGATTTTTTTTCCGTCAGTGTATATACAGTCATGCTGAAAATATCCGAACGACCTGAATTGCATTTCGCCTGATTTGCATGCAACCCACATAACGCAGCTGTGCAGCAGGTCCTCTAATCGCTCCTTGGTACAGTCGTTTGACGATTGAAAATGGTTCCAACAAGTCACCACTAGAAAACACTGCTCTGTATCGCAATAACTCAAGATGTAAAGTAATACTACGATACTACAAATATCAGGGAACGCCTAGTGACGGGTAAGACTGTTCTTAAGGGTTTTAATCTCACATTTATTACAATAAATGACATACATGAAAAGTTACCACTCACATTATTACGTCAGATAGGTAATGCACGTAGTAAGTTCGTCGTATTCATGATTTCCTCTTCAAAGTAACATACCGTACTTATGATTTAAAACAGAATGACATTAAAAATTTAAGTTATTCACGAGCAGCTAGTTCAGAATATATATGAACTTCAAATGACGCGAAGAACCGTCTCGTTCTGCATATGGATTCAAACCTAGGTGCTGCAGACTAAGCAAAGTTTTCGTGACTGACGGAAACTAACAGTCATTCCTGATTAGGCATACAGAGAGTGATATACCTCGATTTTAGACAGTATCAGTTAGCAAATATCAACTTTAAATTACATAACGCAAACATTTTTAACGGACGCTATTTCCTACCCAGCACCTATTTTCCCCGTTAACGAACTACGAGAGATGTTAAATATTGCTTATTAACAAGTAACGTACTTGAAATGACGTGAGGTAAAGCTTTGTGTTTGACAGGAATTCGAACCCAGAACCTAATAAGATAGATATCGAAGCACAATCAACTGTGACATATCGCATTTTCTGAGCAGTAGCTAGATGTTTTAACTGAAATGACGAGACGAAACACTAATTTTTTCCTTTGCAGAACTCCAACCCGGCAACTATCGCTGTTATATTCTAGAGAAAACGAACGTTAAATATGGGTTTGTTGCACCAGCAGCGACATGTGAGCATTTTTGAACTAGAAATAATATGACGAAGAGTTCAGTGCTGACTGCGAATAGAGCCCCACACATATTGTTGTTGACTACTCGCAAAAAGACGTGAGCTATTAAATTTTTCTCCACCAGCAGCTCGGAATAACATCTTGAACTTACAGTGATCTCGCAAATAGTTCTGTGTTTCATTGGGAGTCAAAAACATCAAATATCGCTAGTGTTGACAACGAATGAAAATACATTAAAAATCGAAATTATTATCCATCAGCACAAAGGTGTTCTCATGCTAGATCTTGATAATACATAATGAATTCTTTAGTGCCGGGCGAGGATTCGAACCCATTCACGCGCCGTATGTAGAGATGTTGAGTAATCTGCAGCTTTGAACAAACAACAAATTGTAGCCGAGCTGTATTGTCACTAAGGGAACAAATTCCGCGTTAAGGGCGGTCTGAGTTGCATTCAGAGTTCAGAACCAATTTGATCGACATATAGAAGCTCAGATAAAAGACGAAATAAGTGTCCTGTGAGCCTACGTAGCGTTTGTTTCGTCACTAGAAATAAATAACTAGTATAAGAAGAGTTAATGGTGATAGAGTCGCCACTCCAGAATTTATTGTGGCTCAACCTAACGTCTACTTGGTAGAGAAGGAATATCATTTTTAATGTGGATGTCAGGCCACAATGTCATTACATCTTCTTCACTGGGTGTAGCCAGCAGAGAATGAAATCTGTCTCTTCCTATTTAAGATCACTGACCGAAGTTGGAATCGAACCCAGACCATAGATATATGAACCTCTCATCAGCCCAACAGACCACCTAATCCTCTTCTCAGTGTCTTGTTTCTCTATCATAGCGCCGTTGTGCCACACTGGCTGAGAATTCTGACACACAGGCTCCCTGTATCAATTTGCAGTATGTTCAGTAAATTCATTTACTTGGTTGGCCGAATCACCATGAACTAGCTGCCTCGGCTACCCAGTGCATACATTCAACTTTATTTTGCAATCACCAAAATAAAATCACGTAACTGCCACCAACACAGAACTGCCAACAGTGTAGAATGCAGAAATTTAAATAGGAAGTGTTCCTTTCCACTTGAGCTACTCTATTGCGCTATCTGTTTGTTGAAAACGTCGTGCAGTGCAAAAGAAAAGGTATAACTGTTTGTCTCTCATAAGTATTGATGTGGCCATATGCATTATCCCACAGCGCTGTGGAATTCAGAAGTTCTGGAGGAATTGTTTTTGACTTCTGGAGCTGCTATAGCTACGTGATGGGTAGTAGCGTAATGGTAAGTGTCGTGCACGGTAGATAAGATGTCGCGAGTTCGAGTACATTCACTGCTATATTTTTTAAAACGCAATTCTGCTGTCTGCTGCCGGACGCGGTGGTCTCGCGGTTCTAGGCTCGCAGTCTGGAACCGTGCGACTGCTACGGTCGCAGGTTCGAATCCTGCCTCGGGCATGGATGTGTGTGATGTCCTTAGGTTAGTTAGGTTTAAGTAGTTCTAAGTTCTAGGGGACTGATGACCACAGCAGTTCAGTCCCATAGTGCTCAGAGCCATTTGAACCATTTTTTTGCTGTCTGCTAAAGTTATCAATCTAATGGAACTTGTAACATAATTCCCTTCACTTCTCAACCCAAAATAGTCGTATGATGAAAAGGGCTAACTTCTGCGACATTTTGTTCATTTCAGGTTTAACAGACAGCCAGAGAGTAGATGCTTCTCGAAAGTTTTGTATTATTGATGGGTACAGCGCATCGTGCCAAAATACGTCGGAAAAGTATTTTCTACATTAGCTGTCGTCTGGTAGTGGCATTTTATTCTTCTTCAAACCTTATTTTAGAGCTTTAACTTAGAACAGGTTTTCTACATGCATGTAATCAATAAACCGCATGTGCAATTTCAGACTGTTATAGATAACATCAGAGAATTCGCATATATCGTTGATGATTAATTTATCTCTCATGTTTACTATTGTTTGAAAACATTAAAGGAAACCTTACGAAAATTGTGAACTGTATTACAAAAAATGAAATAAAACTACCCACGATACCCTTACAACGAAAGTCTGTTTTAATAAAACTGAATATCTGTACAAAAGCGTGCCTCTATCGTCACTTAGATTTTGATTGGTTCTGTGTTTAAATGGTATGCTGTGTCATACTCAAGATGTATGCAAATGTGGCATTTCATAAATAAAATTATGTATCCCTAGAAACCCAAAATTTGCTTGTCAGCAGCGGAAAGAGGCGTTACCTGTTGTGCAGCATTGAGTTTTTCACCATTGCACTATGAGCCGTAAGTATTTCCTTGCGATTTCCTTATCGATGTTTGATCTGACTGTTTGTAGCTCTTTCACAGAAAGGATAAAAACGCTACACTCAGTGAGACTGGAACTGCGAACCATAACAGAAACTGTCTCATTGGTCAGCATGTTGCCACAGAGCTGGCGAAGAAGTATGTCTTACCGTCCTCTTACGAGACCAATAGTGGCCAGAACTCGTAAACTGCTATTTGAAGGACGAGAGAAGTTGCGATTTCCACGTGCAACGACTTTCCTGGGCTGAAAACCGTAAATTTACAATCTTTTGTTACACCTCAAGCGATAATAACTCATATTTTTCAATGGAAATGACAGGTAAAATCAAGTGAACTTTGAGGCTTAATTCCGTGCACACAAGGAAGTAACTCGTCGATCACAGAGTTGCCAAACGTATATTGCCTTGTTACCAAGTCTCAGTTACAATACCAGCACGAAGAAGGCGAACCGATGTGATCTTACAGCGGGCTGGGAAGTGACCATAGCTGGTGCCTCTAAGTCGCGGGTTCTACGGCCTGAAATACGTAATAGTCTGATTCGCATTTCTGTAACTACGTTTAGGGACTGGAGCGTAGTTACTAATAATACTCAGAACTGACTACAAACTACGCATCATAAATCAGTAACTCTCATAGTTGTTTTTATATTTCTTTCGTAAGTGTACTCAAAACTAAGAAACTCATTCACAGGCGCTTGCGTGCCTCGCCGATAGTCGAGCACAACAAACAAATAAAAATAAAAAAAGTGTTAGTGTGTGTGTGTGTGTGTGTGTGTGTGTGTGTGTGTGTGTGACAGAGAGAGGGAGAGGGAGAGAGAGAGAGAGAGAGAGAGAGAGAGAGAGAGAGACAGACAGAGACAGAGAGAGAGATAAAAATCAAAAAGAATGAGAGAGAGAGAGAGTAAAAAATTGTAAAGAAATTTAATCATGGTATGTAAAGAAGTCATTCATTAAAGTGACACGTTCCACATCATTACGTAATATCGTATTCATGATCTATGAAACAAGAATTAATCTAATCTAGTCATATCATACTGATGACTAGCCATGAAGAGTCATGAATTACGGAAATTTTTGCTGATACCAGTAACCAAATCTAAATTTGAAAATAAAAGACGACTTCTTTTGTAATAAACCGGGACTTCTATCAAGACCCTTTCGTCCCTGTTAACTAACCACGAAAGATGTCTGATATACCTCTATTCTGAAGTATCAAAGTGCGTATGCATTTAAAGATGAAGTACATGATGTGAAGTTCTGTGACAGAGATAGGTACCCAACATGGTTCTTTCCTTGTCTACGGAATCCTTTTCATGTTAATATCAAACATCAGTAATTACTCGTAGATTACATTAAAACTAAAGGAATTGATGAAGACGTTACTTCATAACAAAAACGTGCTGCCTTTCGTCATTTACTTGCCCCTAGAAATTGCTATCGAGTAGCTCCAAACCAAAAGGCAAGAGATCTTACTGCCTTCCGATATACGTCGCTGTCAGTTCCTCCATATGATTTGGTCGACATGACCTGTTTCAAGCTGTGTATGACAGACAATGTTTTAGAAATTCAATTGTTTTCCTTTGCAATAAACAGAAAGATTTTCAGTCTAAGTATCCAAGTACAAAATTTTCGCAATATTAGTTAAAATTTAATATTCACTTCTTTATTGTAGGAAAGTATTTCACAGTTGCAAAACTCGCATCCGACTCATTGACCTTACACTTAGTCGCTGACCATAAATTCTAGCTCAGAGTGACGCCACTTAAAGTAACCTAATGTAGCGAAGACTGTTTGCCAGTGCTCTTTCACACCGGAAATTACCCAATTTACTCATTGGGTTCCTAAGTACACTGTGACACTAATTTCTGTCTGTATGCAAAGCATAGGAATTAGAATTTAGTGGTGCCCTTTTTCAGCATTCTACTATTTTGGGTTGAGAAGTGAAGGGAATTATGTTACAAGTTCCATTAGATTGATAACTTTAGCAGATAGCAGATTTGCGTTTTAAAAAATATAGCAGTGAATGTACTCGAACTCGCGACGTCTTACCTACCGTGCACGACACCTACCATTACGCTACTAGCTAACACGTAGCTATAGCACCTCCAGAAGTCAGAAACATTCCTCCAGAACTTCTGAATTCCACAACGCTGTGGGATAATGTATATACCCACGTCAATACTTATGAGAGACAAACAGTAATACATTTTCTTTTGCACTGCACGACGTTTTCAACAAACAGATAGCGCAATAGAGTAGCTCAAGTGGAAAGGAACACTTCCTATTTAAATTTCTGCATTCTACATTGTTGGCAGCTCTGTGTTGGTGGCAGTTACGTGATTTTATTTTGGTGATTACAAAATAAAGTTGAATGTATGCACTGGGTAGCCGAGGCAGCTAGTTCATGGTGATTCGGTCAACCAAGTAAATGAATTTACTGAACACGCTGCAAATTGATACAGGGAGCCTGTGTGTCAGAATTCTCAGCCAGTGTGGCACAACGGCGCTATGATAGAGAAATGAGACACTGAGAAGAGGATTTGGTGGTCTGTTGGGCTGATGAGAGGTTCATATATCTATGGTCTGGGTTCGATTCCAACTTCGGTCAGTGATTTTAAATAGGGAGAGACAGATTCCATTCTCTTCTGGCTACACCGAGTGAAGAAAATATAGTAGCATTGTGGTCTGAAATTCACATTAAAAGTGATATTCTTTCTCTACCAAGCAGACGTTAGGTTGAGCCACAATATATTCTGGAGTGGCGACATGTAGAAACTATATCACCAGTAACCTTTCTTATACTAGTTATTTATTCCTAATGATGAAACAAACGCTACGTGGGCTCACAGGACACTTATTCAATATTTAATCAGAGCTTCTGTATGTCGATAAAATTGGTTATGAACTGTGAATGCAACTCAGACCGCCCTTAACGCGGAATGTCGATAAAATTGGTTCTGAACTGTGAATGCAACTCAGACCGCCCTTAACGCCGAATTTGTTCCCTTCGTGACAATACAGCTCGGCTACAATTTGTTGTTTGTTCAAACCTGCAGATCCCTCAACATCTCCACATAATGTGCGTGAATGGGTTCGAATCCTGGCACGGCGCTAAAGATTTCATTATGTATTATCAAAATCTAGCATGAGAACACCTATGTTCTGGTGGATAATATTTCGATTTTTAATGTATTTTCATTCGTTGTCAACACTTGCGATATTTGACGTTTTTGACTCCCAGTGAGACACAGAACTATTTGCGAGATCACTGTAAGCTCAAGATATTATTCCGAGCTGCTGGTGAAGAAAAATTTAATAGCTCACGTCTTTTTGCGTGTAGTCAACAACGACATGTGTGGGGCTCTATTCGCAGTCAGCACTGAACTCTTCGTCATGTTATTTCAAGTTCAAACATGCTCACATGTCGCTGTTGGTGCAACAAACCCATATTTAATGTTCGTTTTCTCTATAAAATAACAGCGATAGGTGCCAGGCTGGAGTCCTGCGAAGGAAAAAATTAGTGTTTCGTCTCGTCATTTCAGTTAAAACATCTAGCTACTGCCCAGAAAATGCTATATGTCACAGTTAATTGTTCTTCGATATCTACCTTATTAGGTTCTGGGTTCGAATCCCTGTCCAACACGAAGCTTTACCTCACGGCATTTCAAGTACGTTACTTGTTAATAAGCAATATTTAACATCTCTCGTAGTTCGTTAACGGGGACAACAGGTGCTGGGTAGGAAATAGCGTCCGTTAAAAATGTTTGCGTTATGTTATTTAAAGTTGATATTTGCTAATTGGTACTGTCTAAAATCTAGGTACATCACTCTCTGTATGCCTAATCAGGAATGACTGTTAGTTTCCGTCAGTCACGAAAACTTTGCTTAGTCTGCAGCACCTAGGTTTGAATCCATATGCAGAACGAGACGGTTCGTCGTGTCATTTGAAGTTCATACATATTCTCAATTAGCTGCTCGTGAATAACTTAAATTTTTAATGTCATTCTTTGTTAAATAATAAGTACGGTATGTTACTTGGAAGAGGAAATCATGAATACGACCAACTTACTACGTGCATTACCTATCTGACGTAATAATGGGAGTGGTGACATTTCAGGTATGTCATTCATTGTAATAAATGTGACCTTACAAGCCTTAAGGACAGTCTTACCCGTGATGAGGTGTTCCCTGATATTTGTAGTGTCGTAGTATTACATTACATCTTGAGTTATTGCGATACAGGGCAGTGTTTTTTAGTGGTGACCTGTTGTAACCATTTTCAATAGTCAAACGACTGTACCAAGGAGCGATTAGAGGACGTGCTGGACAGCTGCGTTATGTGGGTTGCATGCAAATCAGGCGAAATGCAGTTCAGGTCTTTCGGATACTTTTGAGTATGACTGTACAACTCACTTGGGACCATGGCTGTTTAACTGAAATGATTTTAATACTGACATTCGTGCGTGACCCTACGCGATGGAGGTTACAGCTTATGAAATAAATCTATGAAGTAGAAAATCGACTTGTTGTCTCAACGTTGTACACAGTCCAAAATGTGTCGAGGCGGAATGAACAGAAAAGAGTAATAAGTTTGAGCTTGTAATGCTTCAGGTGTTTTGCATAGTTCCCCCTCCCCCCACTAGAGTACAACGCCCCTAACGTTGCTATAATCATGTAATGAAATCAACATATGGCATTGATGGCCGGGAGTCCCCAATAGGGAAGTACGGCCATTGTGTTGCAGGTCTTTTCAGTTGACGCCACAGGGGGTAACTTGCGTGTCTATGATGATGAAATGATGATGATGACAACACAACACCCAGTCCCCGAGGGCAGAAAATCTCCGACCCGGCGGGAATCGAACCTGGGTCCACTGCATGGGAGCGCTGACCAGCCAGCTAAGTGGGGCGAACATAGAACCTTGTGAAACTGTTGTTGAAGTACTCATTTGTGATATTGTTCAGCTCGCACGTCACATTCGCACTTTCGTCTGATTGCTGGATCATCAGAGGTCCATTCTGCATTATTTCGTTTTCTGGTTGGCTCGTATTTATCTCGGTAAAGCTCATCACACGCTTCTGATGTTGAGAACACCTCCAGTCCATTTAGGGTGGCCCTACAGTTTCCAGCCCTATGACGGGAGTCTAGGAACTCGTTCCCAGCTTCTCACCGAACTTTCGTAGTTATGGTTCCTTGCCTTCTACTCGGCTCAGGACCGAAGGGCCACGAAGAGTTCTAGGAAAACTGCTGCAGATTGTAAGCGTAGTTGAAATTTTGTCAGCAAGACTGGTCTCCTCAAGCTCTTCTACCAAACGCTGGCATGTACCAGGAATGGCCACGGAACCCAGTCGACAAGACACGTCGTTTGTTCACATGTGCGTCACCTTCTGCGGCTCGTAGCACCCTGTTACATCTGTGGCTGCCGGAATAGCTTCCTAGACAAGATACCACGCGAATACGTCAATTTCACAAGATTAACCTTCCATTCCTTTGCTGCCATTTCCCTAAGGGGTACTATTGGTTATTCCCAGTACGTTCGAATTGCCGACCCATCCTTTTGCATTTGCTTCACTCTGGCACGGCTTGTAGCATGCTCTCTTGAATCTGAGGCGTTTAGCACTGCCCCACATTCTGTTTTAGTGTAAGACAACACCTAACCTTGTTGGTAGCGGGGTAAGTTCTTCCTCGTCGCTGCCTGTGTTGTATAGGACACCCAATTACTCGTCATTCATACATTGCCACATAGTATAGTAGTCGAGGAGAGATAGGTCTCATACTTCGTGAAGACAGTATCCATGGAAGACAATAGAAATTGATGCACCTTTGACATTTCTGGTACTTGCACCTTGGTAGGTCATTCAGCACACCCATTCGCAGCAGCTTCCATTTGATTGACAGCCGTCAGGATGATTTCCATCCAGATGCTTAGGAACTGCAACTAATTCATCTTCTGCACGAGAACGTCATTTATAGTGATACTGCATTGTAGCTGTTCCATTTATCTGAAGAGTAAGCAAATAACTACATTAATCAGGCTGATTCTCTTTAATTTCAGGATATGTTGCGTTACACGTGTTGCCAGTACCCATGAAGAATCTAAGCAGCCGCGGCCAAGAAAGGTTTTTGTGTCATAACGAGAAAAATAAATGGGGTAGTTTTAATCATTCTTTGAAGCTAACTTGATGTCTCGAACGTTTGTCGAGATAATTTTTACTAACAGAGTCGCGCAACAATGCCAAAAATAGTTTTAGTTTACGAGAAATGTAGACAATATACATTACTGATTAAGGTGAGAACAAACTGGAACATAATATGATAGTTATTAAGATACGCAAAATACGACGTTACGCTACATGTCCAGCGCAGTGAATCTGTCATGTCTAATGAAATTATATGGTAGCATTTTGTTCCACTCATTTGGATTTACTGATCTCATTTATTTGCTGTCAATTTCTAGGTAACTGCGACATCTTTCAACCACTTTTACACTGTGATCGATGTCATGCATCGCTGAAACAATAAGCCGTTAAGGTACTCTAGCATCCTCTAATGCAGTGCTTCCCAAACAGATGGGAGATAAGTTCACATCACGATTGCAAACCATCAGACACTGACTTCCAACAAACATGTCGCATGATTCTAACATTTCTTCTATTGTCTGGTTCTAACTTGTAATAGAGCTCTCATCTCCAAAAATGGAATTTATATTATAACACACAAATTAGACAAAAACTTTAGAGATTGTCCTCTCCATTTCTGTTTTCACTTAAAATACAATTCATAGCTTACGAGAGAGCTCTTGTTCTCCCTCGCATCATGCTGGGACAGAGATAGTGGGGCACAACCTAGCTGTTGGTTTTCTGTCCTGTGTGTCAGTACAAATGCACTAATTGGTGATGCTTGCTTTGATGTATGCATATGTGGCTCTCGAATGATCACGTGGGAAGAGTCACCAGAAAAAACAACGAAATACATGCTTCATTAAAACTGACACCTTTTCTCATGTGGGACCTTCTAGGCCCCTTACTCATCTGTGTCACATTCTTCATTTGCTAATAAAAGATATACTCGTCTTCATCGACCATTGCCACCTACTACGTACACAAGATCCCAGGTGGCACTGTTACGATCCGAAACAGTTGAATTAATATCTGTTAGTCACAACCATAAAAATTTTCGGAAAAAGCGTACGGAGTGATTTAAAGTAAAAGTAGCCCTTGTATTCGAATCTCTACGATTCACTACGCATTTCTGGTATTCCATGTTTCTCTATAGCTTATAGCAAACATTTTACAGACCCGTAGACTTTTTTCAGGTTTTTCAAACACGTGGTCTGAGAAGTTGACTTGTCTGAATAACATATAATTTTTTAACCTTGTTACAGCATCAATAACAGACGTCGTTTCAGCTGTAATAATTCTCAACACTGCAATTTATAATAAATGTTGTAATGTAAAGGAATTAATCACTTTTTTGACTCTCCTATCTGCATTTTACAGCACAAATTCGCAAATTTCTCAAGGGCGTATACAGATAAAATATATAAACAGAATGAGCCATCCTGGCAAACGTGACGCTCCACAGATAGTAGAAGCACTTTCATTGAGGACGTATATAACGACCATGTGATTGTGAAATACGTCCCTATAAATTATAATAAAAGAGGCTTTTTCACTTCCATATCATTCATAGTACGAGTATTTTGGGTTTTTAATAAAGTAACGATTCTAGAATAATGACAGTTTTGTGGTTCATATCTCTCCCCAACTCCCCACTTCCCCATGACAAATAGATTCTTTTTCCAATAATCACTTACTGCCCCTGACCAGCAGTTAATTATCGTGCAAGCCTTTGATTTTTGCTAATGTTCGTGACTTACAAATAAGAACGACAAGGTGGTGCCGCAGATGCTTTCTCGGGGAGAATAAGAGAGAGAGAGAGAGAGAGAGAGGGAGAGAGAGAGAGAGGAGGAGAGTGCAATACATTAGCCTGATGGACAGTCCATGTAACTGCTGTCTTGCACGTGACATTGCTCTTGATTGTTATTAATGAACTGGAGTTGGGATAGGCTATCTTCTGTAATATTCGTGAGTGTCACTCTTCCCTGCTTCTGTGCGGTATCGCCGAAAAGACTTCTGTCGTACCTTAATTAATTGCCTCATACAGGGCCAAGGTGATCACTGCCTTTTACTTAAATAAGTGGATAGTGTTGATAAAAAGCAAATTGAACTCAGGTTTTACCCTTGCACTGAAACGTCCCCTTAGAAAAAATGTACATGACTGTGCTTAAACTGACAAACAATATTTTTAGCGTAACGGAACCTGACTTTCAATAATCCCTACAAAAGAATGGCCCTGACTAACATTAAACTATACCTTTCACAAATCACTTACCTCACAAAAATCTTCCTTACTCGAGCTACTGCAATACAGCGAGCGCCACTGCTGCCAGCTAAATAAAAGATTCAAACTACTGAAGGCACTAACTACTGATAGGCACAGTTAGCAAATGAAAGATTTTGATAGAGAAAAAACAATGTATTTACCTTAATATTGTTCAAAAGTCATATATATATATATATATATATATATATATATATATATATATATATATATATATATATATATAATATCAGTTCATGACATCCAGTCTTACAAAGTTACTGCCTCTGTCCAGATCATCCACTCTCACAACTACGCCATCTCTCTCCCCACATCCACCACTGCTGGCGGCTCACCTCCAACTGTGCAACGCTATGCACTGTTAACACCCAGCTGCCCAACACTACAATGGTAGACAACAATGCAAACTAGCCACAGACTGCACACAGCACAGCCAGTGATTTTCATACAGAGCGCTATGTGGCGTTACCAATATAAAAACCTAAACAGCCTACTTACATAGCCCCCATGCTGCCCACAAAACATTTTACAAATTGTTTTGGGCAGTGGCCAATACAGATTTGAAAATTATTTTTCATAATTACAATAACAAAGAAATCAATTGCACGCACTTATTGATACAATGTTGGTCAAATGCTAAAATTTTCTCACAGTCCATAAAGACAGTCCTGATCATTCATCACAGTAAAATTGCAGTGTTTTTTTCTAATTGTCTAAGCAGTAAAAGAAACTGCACATGGTAGTAGTGGGTTTCCATGCAGTCTTAAAGAAGTAGTGTTGTCCTTCCAATGGAAAGACAGTGCTGACTCTTGACATGCAGACAGGTAATGGGCCACAGCTGAGCAAACCCACAGCAGAGTCAGTCGAAGTTTTGAAGAATATTGGTAGGTAGGTCATCACAGAGCAGACCCACTGTAGTCCTAGTAGAGAGTATGGTATTGGTGGGCCACCAGAGGTGCAGACCCACTGCAGTCCTTGTAGAAATAACGGTACTGGTGTTTCATCAAAGGTGCAGACCCACTGTAGTCCTTGTAGAGATAGCCAGCAGCCATCTGTTGCGACTGTTCAGGTGCACAATCACTATCGAAGAGTTCTGCGGACAATATACCAAGTTCATGAACCACCACCTGTGCACTCACAAAAAAAAAAAAAAAATTTAAACCTCCTTAGAACCAGCAATGCTGTTAATGAGTCCCTTGCTGAATTATCAACACAAGTGCAAGCACTAACACTCCAAACTTCTCACATACTGTGCTTATATTATGACCAACAGAAATGTGTGCAGTGAAATGAATGCTTACAAATTACTTAATTTGGTGAACTGGTGTCAGTTACAATTTTATAACATGAGAATACAATAACAAAGTACAAAATACATCATTAAGGAACATAATAGTACATATAACATTTGTAATAATATGGGCTTTACAAAAGAATAGAAATAACATATACATCAGTTTTACAGGAATTATGACACAAATTCATACATCAGAATAACTTTTGAAACATCACCTTCACACATGAGCAACAAAACAGAATAAATAATGTTTAAACATCTTTCAAAGTAAATTACATAGTATTAGAAAACTTCTACAACATAAATCTTATTAGCTAAACACATAAATACAGGAAAAACACAAATTCACATAGCATAATAACACATAAGTACAGGACAGGGTTCGTTTCCAATGTGACATTTAGTACTGCAGTCCAACCCAAAACTTCATTCCGTAGATCTTTCCTCTTATTTCGACATTTGTTTCCACCAAAAAAATCCTATCCACGCATACTTTCTGTATCCTGTTCACATCCTCTTTCAAAAATAGTTTTTCTCCACTGTACACTACATTGTTTTGGCCAAACCATTTTCTTATAGCTTCTTAATGCACTTCTTCCAATTCATCACAACTCGTTTTCTCATATAGCCTACCCCATGTTAAGCTAACTTAAATCTACTGACCTCAGATGCTAAACTAAGGGAGGAGGCAATCAGCAGCACAAAACAATTAACACAAACAGCAATGACAAAAAAAAATGGAGATTGGCATAGTAAGCAGCATAAATTAGCATAGCAAATGCAATATTACAACTAATATAATGCAATGCGCAGCAAACAAGAAAAATAAATCCTAGGTAAAACTGGCTTAACAGAGTAATACAAAGTGAAATTTAGTAGCACTATGCCTGGCAAACAGCAGCAGCAAATGCAATAACTTATATCTAACATGACAAAGCTCAAGCAGAAAAAATATTACAGTAAAAATGGCCATATTTAATACCTATGTCACATCTTAACACTAGGGTGATGCATCATCTTGGCTTACTGTTAAAAAATTATTTTTGCAATTCCTGTGAAGGGAAATGTCTTTTTGTGCTCTCTTTTCTACGAAAGTACAGCATAAAATTATTCTTTACTGGGTCTGTAGAAAATAGTGATATTAGTACATCTAATAAGTTTTATTTTAACCAATGCTGCTGCAGCTAGAAACTTGGTGTTAAACAAAATGAGCAAATATATATATATAAAGCAACATATGAAATGTCATTCACCAGGCAAATGGCGTCTCCAAAGGCAAAAAATTCTCTCAAGTAGAAAGACAATAGATGTAAAATGTTTCTCATCATTTCATTAGGCATTTTAGTAAATATCGTAAATTTAGATCTCCACAGTATAATCATATGTTTTCAAGTTTGAACGTGTCGTATTTGCGATGCTTTCTATAATGGAATGTCAATAGCGAGGATAATGGCCTCTTTTTTTCACCTGTGCCTCTGAAAGGCACACACTAATGGCTTTTCTCCAGGCGACTGTCACGCAGCTGGGTGCCCACGACGTGTTACGTGAAGGTGATCACTTAACTTTCTTACCGAAATATTTACGACACCAGTTTGCACTACAGTGACAGTCTCATATAAAAAGTTTCACAGTCAAGAATTTGTGTTGCAAATCCGTAGAAACAAAACATAACAGTGTCCAAAAAATTTTCGCCGGCATTATGATACATTTACACACATTCTTGGTTCCCAACATACTTTTTCACAAGTCAGGGTCCCTAACCACTGCTCATTATGCCTTACTTTATTACACATATACATATTCGTCGACACTTCTTCAATATTACATCAACAGCAAAATACACATGGTCGTCATAATAACATCATAAGACCTCAGTCAAATCTCAAAATCGTCATAGCTTCCTCCAATAATATAAAAAACCTAAAGAAAATTCTCTGCACATTTCAATAGTGCCATGTACCCCAAACGTACTTTAAAAATCATGATCCCATACCAAATACATCATTCAAAGCTCTCATAGTATCACAATGGTTCAGAAAAAATATGAAGAGTTCACAAAGTACATACAAAATACAGTTTCATGTGAAGTTATCCAACTATGTTACTGCTTAAACATGTGTCACTGACGTAGTAATTTATGTGTTAGAGAAATATGGTACCGATGTGTAAAATTGTGTAAGCAAATACCATATTAGCTAGGGCTTCTTGTGCTTGCCAAACACATGATACACAAAGAAAGCGCGTACCCCCTTGAGGATTTATGTAATTATACCCTCAGGTGTTACAGATTACAGTAATGGAATGATATGTATCACGGAAAACCTTTGTATCATTGTACTTCAAATATCTTTCAAAATAAATGTTTTAAGTACAAAATTAATCACTCAAATACGTGTGCTGTAGCGCTAAACTGTGCGTCTTGTTGTAAGATAATCTCTGTGGAAGTGTCGTAGTTATCGTCCTCCGAAAGCTAAGTTCTGCAGAAGTCAATGTACTTACCTCATGATAAACGAAAGTGAAATGCTTTGCGTATAGATATTTTAGTTATTACTCTTATTGCTGTGATGAAGAAGAAAGTACTGTGTTGTAACGTATTGTTGTGCTACGGAAAAGGCTGTCTCCTTGTAGCTATACCACAAAAGTTACTACTAAAACGTGTTTTACTTTCCAGAAGAACTCAGAAAAACTGTGCAGATATAAAACAGATTAACCGCAAAAGCAACATTGTGAATTGTCACTCATTAGTAGCGTCGTGATAAAATCGTGTAGCTGTCACATAAACTAACCACTGTGTCATCTGGTATCTCACAGAAAGTACTTTAAATCCAGAATATATTTTCAAGTAAACAAAAATGTTGCATTAAAATCTCACTAGCAGTACTGGTAAATGTTCTAAGTATGTGAGCCTTATAGTCGTTACGTAATTGTGCAACTAACAAGGAAGAATGTAGACATACAATAACACTGTGTCGTCTGTTCACAATAACAATGCATTCGTAATTTCTGTTTAAATAAGTTCTCTTGGTTCTTGACTGGATATTTAACTTCAAACATTGATGCATGTTAACAGATTCTAAGTCTGACAAAGCATACTAGTAATGTAAAGTGAACAGTTATATGGCAAATACAAAGTTAAAAAACAGATTATCTTTCAATAAACGGTTTTACATGTGATGGTGTAAACCTTTACTCTTACTAGTACGCAGAGTTTCAACTTCAACGGAATTGTCATATGGTATACGTCGGATTCTGTAAGGTCCATTGTAAACTAGAAAGAATTTGTGAATCAAGTGTTTCTTGTTATGTGACAATGAATGAGCTTTAATGAGAACCTTCTGACCAATATATAATTTCTTTGCATTTGCTTTACCGTGTAGTTTTCTCCTTTTGTCTGCTGCAGATTTTATACTTATAATAGCCAAATCAATTATGTCTTTGTGTCGAAGTTTACGTGTATTCGGGAAAGGTACAAGTTCTCTGATTCTGTTCGGTGGTTCTTCATTCTTCAGTACAAGAGTAGGTGGTAAAGCAGTGGAGTCATAAGGCATTTCATTCATCGGCACATTTTGAAATAAGTGTAAATATCTGTCCCAATGCTGATGCTTTCTGTGACAATAAAGTCTGCAAAGCTTATTGATTTCTTTCATAATCCGCTCAGACGGTTTACAATGTGGTGCGTACAATGAAATAAAAACAGGTTTGATTTTATGATTCCGAAGCATGCGTGACCAAACAGCAGATCTGAATTGCGGTCCGTTATCTGAAATGACTTTAGCAACGTGGCCAACTTCACGTAAGAAATTTTTAACAAAGGCGTTGGATACAGACCGTCCAGTGGCTTTACATAACGGAGTGAAAGAAACAAATTTTGAAGTAAGTTCAACAGCGACTAGAAAGTACGAAAATCCATTCGATGTTCTGATAAGGGGTCGCAAGAGATAAACAGCAGCAAATTCTTTTAATTTAGAAGGAATGATAGGAAACAATGTAGCACGATGTGAGATAGTAGATGGTTTCGTCTTTTCACACAGTTTACAAATAGACAAGACTCTTCGAAATCTCTTTTCCATATTGTTAAAATAACAAGTCGTTCGATGAATATGATAACATTTTCGTGGACCAAAATGTGCGTAGTTGAAATGAATGTGCCAAATGAGCTTATTAACAAAATCGTCTGGAATGCAAAGTACCCATAGCTTGTCATCAACAGTGCAGCGTTTGAAGATTATGTTGTCTCTAACAAGATAATAATGCCGAATCTGAGTGTGTGTCTTTTCATGCCATTTACTTTTGATGTCTTTCCAAATCGGATCTTTGTCTTGTTCATGAGCAATGTCCTTTAAAGATGTGGTGATGAAGTTTTCAAAGGCAACTTTCTGAATGTAAAGAATAATGAAATTTTTCTCGAGGTTGCCTTCTGTGTTACTTTCCTCAAGCCCAGTCGGTGCACGTGACAGTGCGTCCGCAACAATGTTTTCCTTGCCGGGAATGTGACTATTGTGAAGTGGAATTCATGCAGAAACAATGGCCAACGTTTTAACCTGTCATGACTTAATTTTGAAGACATAAGAAATTGTAATGCACGATGATCACTGTATACTTTTACGTGCTTACCAGAAAGAAAGAAACGGAATCTGTTAAATGCCCAAACGACAGCTAATGCTTCTAATTCAGTAAGGGAATAATTTTTTTCCAGATTTTTTTAGCACTCGGCTAGCAAAAGCAATGGTTTTCTGAACGGTCATTTTCTATTGCTTCTTGAAATAAGTGGGCACCAAGACCGACTTTAGAAGAATCCGTGCTAAGGCAGAAATCTTGTGACAGATCTGGATGAGCTAGTATTGGCGCGCTAAGTAACGCTTCTTTCAAAGAATTGAATTACAACTGTGCTTGTTCGTCCCAGTTCCATTTAGTATTTTTTCCAGTGAGAGAACAAAGTTTTGATGTAACAAGAATTTGCAGATTCAGAACCCGACGGTAAAAATTTACGAGACCTAGAAAACTGCGGGCTTGTTTTTTTTTGTGGATGGAACTGGAATGGCTCTGATTGCTTCTAACTTTTCAGGATCCGGCTGAATGCTTTCAGAAGAAATAATATGTCCCAAAAGCCTCACCTTAGACCTACCGAATTCAGACTTTTCCAAGTTAACTGTAATTTAAGATTCTGCAAAAATAAGTAACAAACTGTTGAGGATGTGATTATGTTGTTCCCATGAAGCTTCTGCTATTAGAATATCGCCCACAAATAAGATGATGTGATGTTTTAAGAACTCAGGTAATATGGAATTTAGCACGCGAATGAATGCTGCCGAAGAAATGTTCAAACCAAAAGGAAGTTTCCGAAGCTGATAACAAACGCCGAAACAAAGGAAAGCTGTGTATTTTCTGCATTGTGGATGAAGTTCGATCTGATAAAAGCTGGATCTGAGATCAATAGAAGACAACACTTTTACACCATTAGAATTTTGACGTTTGCGGCCTGTCTGTTTCAGGAATGATGATAGTATTGATTTGTCAAGAATCTAAGACAAGCCTGATCGATCCATTTTTCTTCTCAACAACATGCAATGGATTGTTGTATGAACTTACTGCAGGCTCAATAATGCCCTCGTCAAGCATAGATTGTATTTCTGTTCTAACACGGTCCCTATAATGTGCTGGAATTACGTATGGTCTAACACAAAATTTAGTATGCTCACGAACACGAAATTGGTGTTGAAATGCCTTGATTGTTCCTGTTTTGTGAGTAAAAACTATGGAATGTACTTGTAAAATCTCAAAAAGGTCCTGCCTATCAGTGTCATTACAATTCTCAATTGTTTGAATTTTATTCTGAATTAACTCGTTAGTATCAAATGCGCCGTCGATATCAGCGCCGTCAGTACTTGCAGAGTGATTCTTAGTGTCAAGTTCCGTCGAAAATTCCGAACTGTGTCTAACAGGAGGTAAAGCCGATTAATTTCTTCATCATGGTTTGAGAGCCAATCTTCAAATTTTAAAGCTATTTACTTACCTTCCTTCTCTAAACTTATTTCAGCATCGTGAAAGTTTAAGATTGCTTTGTATTCATTCAAAAAGTCTACTCCCAATATAATTTCCATCGACAATAATGGAACAATAAGAAAGTTCATAGAGAAGCTGTGGCTTTGGCAAAAGAATTCTGAGTTGGTTTGTTGGCGTACATCTACACTTTTTCCAAAGATTGCACCTTGTAATTTAATGTTACGTAACGGAAGTGTGGGGCAATCGTTCGATGTGTTGCATTTGCTAAAGGCTGTTTCACTAATTACTGAAATGGGACTACCAGAGTCAAGTACTACCGTAAATTTTACGTCATTTACTGTAATATGAATCACAGGATATGCAATGGTGTTATGTTTTACGTCGTGTTCCTGGAGTAAGATATCCCTAATGTCTTCCATTTTTACGTAATTACTAGCTACGGCAGCTGCATCGTCAGTTTCATAAGTACGTTTTGTGGCTGCCAGCGGTATGAGTCATTGCCTATTGTGTCTTTGTTGGCGCGTGTCGTTATTGGGATTTGGAGACCTAACTTCTACAAATTCACTTTGTCGAGAGGGCCCTGGTCTGTTTGAATCCCGCCAGTTGTGATGCAATTCAGGTCTGTCGTTACGAACATATCGTCTGTCGTCATGTCGGTAGATTCCATAGTTTCTTTCTTGTCGGTCACGTAGTGGAGAATTTCTCCCTCAATCGTAACTGCGCGCTGGACCGTTGCGTCTAAAGTTATTGTCTCCCTTGATAACAATGATTTTGGTTCCCATATGGTTTGTTCCTCTGATTGTCTCTGTGATAGTCACTATCGTGGAGAGGTGATCTTTCCCTGTAATTATTACTACTCTGCCAACGGTTGTCATACGGGTGGTGTCTGTTTTGGTCACGATTTGTGTTGTGAGAATAGCCTTGTCGTGTCCAGTTATTATTTCTTTCATCGCGGAATTGCGACGGATGTGACCTGTAACTGTTATGTTCCTGTTTTCGCGTTCCGCGGTTGTCAGTGTCAATTCCTAATTCTTGAAAGAGTCCCTGAAAAGCTTCAATGTCGTCTTTGCAACGTCCTGCCAAAATAATATGTCGTAAATATTCAGGTAGTTTGATTAAGCAAATGCGGATGAGTTCTGAGGGGCTGTATGTGTTTGACAGGTACTGATTCTTGTGCAACATGTCTTCAAAATATTTCACAGGACTGGAGAATTCAGATTGTTCGAAATGTTTCATCATTATGATGCTATGTTTTACTCGGTCTTGTGTAGCCTGAGACCAATATGCTGAGTGGAAGGCATGATGAAATTCTCCATCACTGTGGCAATCGCGAATGACCGATCGCATTCTTACAGCTGGTTTATTCTCTAAATAGCCACACATAAATTCTAATCTGTGCTCTAATGACAAGTTGGGAGGAGAACAATGAGAGAATTGATGAAGCCACTCTTGCGGATGAATGTCGTTGCCGGAATTCTTAAATGTTTTGAATTTACGTGTAGTAATGAACAGCTTATAGTCAAAATCATCGTGTCGTCGAGTCGCACATCGCTCATTGTTACGTCGTTTCGGCGGTTCCATCTCAAAATTGAATGCGCCTTGCCAATTTCTTTCATAATTTCCGAAGTGTCGTGTGTTATTATTTTGTGGTTGTTCCGTATTTCTATGCCCCTCTTCCCGTACTGGAGCGCGAGTGTCCTCTGAAATATGTAATTCTTGTATTACTGGTGCCAACTGATGTTGTACTTCCCGGATTTCTCTTTTGTACTGTGTATTGATTTGATTTTGATTTTGTTTTTAATTTTCTAATTTGTTCATGCTCTTCAGCGTCAGTGACGGCAACAGGTCTTGTGTCATTCAGATCATCATCTACCTTTGTAGATAAATTATTTAGCTGATCCGAAAGTTCGACTACTTTCTCTGATAATGAACTAATTTCCTCCATGTGTCTTTCTGAACCAATTTTCAATCTACTGTGTCCTTTAAGTTTTCCTGAGTTTTTGCAAGTTGCGTAATCGAATCGGTAGATGCAACTGAGTCAATTTTATCTTGCAAGGCCTCATGATTTTCATAAACAACAGTTTCCAGTTCTCTTATGGCTGCTTCGTGATTCTGTAATGCATTTTCATGTCGCGAAAAAATAGGTTGAAAATGCTCACAAGTTTGTGTTTCTACGTCATTACAGACTTTTTGACATTTCGATTCAATGTTATGTAACTTAGTAGATAAATCTTCACGTGTTCGTTCAAGCGTGGTGTCTAACTTCCGAAGAATTTGTTCCATTGTGTCTAACGTTTGAAGCTTTTGCTGTGTTTGTCTCTGATGTTGTTCCATTGTGTCTAACTTTTGAAGCTTTTGTCCCATTTGTTGCATTAATTGTAATAACAATGCACTGGTGTCTGAAACATGTTCCTCAGTGCTTTCCGGCAGTGAATTTGCACGGGCAACATTCACATTCTGACAAGCGGAAAATGTGTCTTGACTCATTTGAGAAAACGGTGAGTACCCAAAACCTGAGTCTACAGTATTTGCAATATTGTGTTCTGTCATTCGCGATACCTGAGGCGAGCTGTTGCCGACCGATCGTTCGATAATGCTTCCCTGTTCACAAGCTGTTTCAATGTCTACACCATTATTTGACGCCCGCTCCATTTCCTTATGCACAGTTACCAAATTACTACTTTGAATGTCTGTTAATTCATTACACAGTGGTGCTGGTAAGCTACCCTCATCGCCACTATTATTTCTCAGTTTACTTTGGAGCCTAGTGTTACGTTTTTCACACGCCATTATTGTCACAATATTTCACACGATAACACAGAAAAGCACAATTTGAAGAGCAAAAATAAGAGAACACATTAACATAGCGCTGAAAATAATATCTAGTTAATTGCAAGCCAAGCTGCGAAATACTTGGTGCAAATCTACATGCATGCCACAACTGTTTTACTGTACAACAATCAAAGACTGCAACTACAAAGGAGATTCTCTCTACAAATACGCGCTAGCAATGAACAAAAGCTACACTAATTACACAAACTACAAGAAAAAATCAGAAGATTTCAGTGAGGTATCCCCGGCTAAGGGTCGACATATGAAACGTCCTCTTAGAAAAACTATACATGACTGTGCTTAAACTGACAAACAATATTTTTAGCGTAACGGAATCTGACTTTCAATAATCCCTACAAAAGAATGGCCCTGACTAACATTAAACTATACCTTTCACAAATCACTTACCTCACAAAAATCTTCCTTACTCAAGCTACTGCAATACAGCGAGCGCCACTGCTGCCAGCTAAATAGAAGATTCAAACTACTGAAGGCACTAACTACTGATAGGCATAGTTAGCAAATGAAAGATTTTGATAGATAAAAACAATGTATTTACCTTAATATTGTTCAAAAGTCATATATATATATATATATATATATATATATATATATATATATATATATATATATATCAGTTCATGACATCCAGTCTTACAAAGCTACTGCCTCTGTCCAGATCATCCGCTCTCACAACTCCGCCATCTCTCCGCCCACATCCACCAGACTGCACACAGCACAGCCAGTGATTTCCATACAGAGCGCTACGTGGCGTTACCAATATAAAAACCCAAACAGCCTACTTACAGCATTCCAGAGTTACGACTACCGGATTGGACAGCTACATTATTTTGTTTTACGTGGAACCTATTTCTTTTCGGCGTCAGTTGACACCAAGGGCTGTAGTGAGAGAAGTAGGGAAAGGGCGGGGGAGTGAGATGGTTTGAGACCTGATAGATGGGTAGGATGACGAATACTGCAGGCAATAAACGGGTACAACGAAGTTAAAAACAAATTTGTTAATCTCGGCAACCACAAACCAGACAAAAAAAGACAGTTTGGAGACGAAAAATGGAGTTTCAAAAGTTTAAAAAATATTGGCTGTGTCAAATAACTCACTCAAAACTTACACTTTTTTGTACCATGTTTAAGGCAAAACATTCTGAACATCGGTATGCATGAGATGGCATGCGCCACCAATATGTTCCAAAAAGCCGCGCATTGAAACGGAATTTCTTCGGGGATAATACCTCGTGTCCTACTGGTGACAGAAAGGTAGGTTCAAGTATGTTGCATAGCACTTAGGCTAGGCTAGCGGAATGTTCCCGCTTCAGCCCCTTTAGTTTCATGAAGATCCAATAGGTGACGGCGCTATACGCAGCCTTCAAAATGGCGTCTGTAACCGAGATACGTTCGTTTGGCGGAATATGAGATCATCGCAGATATTCACAGGAGACCTGGAACTGCACAAAATCACGATGAATCGTTGGGAGTGGAGTGTATCGTCCTCGCAACAAGACCGCGCAAGCCAGTCCGATCTCTTGCTTGCCGATCGGCTGCACACAGCTATGAGTCCTGCAATGTTGGAAGGTGTGGACACTCTCGTTCGAGGGTGATCGACGAAGCGCAATCAAACACTTCGCTGTATAACTGGACAGCTCTGTTGGTAATGCTGACACAGTCGCCCAACAGTTGGGGTGCTCAAAGATGTGTGGCCGGTGAGTTCCTCGCCATCTATCATACCATAAAGAGTAACGAAGGACAATCTGTGGCGATTTGCCTGCACGTTACGAGACTAACCATGACAGTTTTTTCAACCGGAAATAAATCGACAGTACAGAGAGAGGCACCATATTATCTCTCCTCAGGAGAAAAAGTTCAAAGCTGCACCCTCAGCCGATAAAGTCGTGGCGAGTCTTCTGACACTCTGAAGTGGTTATTCTGTTTGATGTCTTGCCTCATGGTGCAGCCATCAACTGTGTATTGTGTTACACTCAGGAAATTGAAGAAACGACTTCGGTGTGTTCGTCACCACAAAAATGCAAACGAACGTCATCGTCTCCATGACAATGCTAGCCTCACTCAAATCTGTGCTCGCGAGGGAAGCACACAAAAGTTCATTGGATGGTTATTTCTCATCCACTCTACACTGCGGATCTTTCACCTTCTGATTTCCATGTGTTTGGCCGAGTGAAGGTCGTACCACGCAGGAAGCAGTAGTTGGATGATGTAGAGGTCATTGATGCAGCAAGACGTAGGGTGGTACCATGCGGGCATGCAGACCCTTCCAGTAAAGTGGCGTAAGGCAGTCGAATTGGAAGGAGATTATGTTGTATTTATTTTGTAGCCACAAAGTGGAGAATAACACGATTTACGGGAATTTTGAATAAAACTACTCTGCATTCAGAAAAAAAAGTGTTGCATAGCTTCTCGCCGTTCCGCTCACGTAAGGAGTGTAGGAAGTGTAACTGTTTAAATACCTCCGTGCGCGCTGTAGTTACTCTTAGGCTTGCCATCTCTAAGACAGCGTAGATGTTGTGGTACATTCGCAGATTATTCGTTTAAAGCCAGTTCCTGAAAGTTTAAAGTTAGCTTTCTTGGGATACTTTACGTCTGTCTTCAAGAGTGTGCCAGTTCAGTTCCTTCAAGAACGCCGAGACAGTCTCCCACGGGTCTAAGAAAGGGGTCCATTTGTAACTCGTTCAAGTTGTAGTCAAAGGACGCTAAGTGTTTTCATTTTGTGAACTGCACAGTTTTAAATTTCTGAATATTCAAAGCAAGTTGCCAGTCTTTGCATCACTTTGAAATTTTAGCAGGATTCGAATGAACATTTGTGGATCTTTTTTTTTCAGACAGCACTTTATTATAAATAACTGCACTATTAGCGAAAAGTCTGAGGTTGCGATTAATATTGCCTACAAAATCGGTAATATACAACATGGACAGTAATGTTACCAGCACACTTCCCTGGTGAACACTACAAGTTAGTTCTACATCCAATGATGACCTCCATCAAAGGTAACATACTACGGCCTACCTGTCGACATATCCTCAGTCCTGTCATAAATTTCTCTTGGTACACCATACGACCATACTTTTGACAATAAGCGTTTGTGCGACAGTGAGGGAAATGCTTTTGGGAAACTGATAAATACTGCATCTGACTGACTGCCTTGATCCACAACTTTCAGGCTGCCACGTGAAAAAAGCGAGACTTGTGTTTCGTTCGAAGTTTTCGGAATTCCTGCTGGTTGTCATGGTAAAATTCATTCTGTTCCAGTGACCTACTTGCGTTCAGAACACGTTTTAGGGTAAAATGGATGTCAAGGATATTGGACGGTACATTTGAGGATTAATTCCTCTACCCATCTTGTAGAGGGATGTGACTCGTGATTTCATCCTGCTACTGGATACGATTGTTTGTTCCGGAGATCTACGGTTAAAAGAAATAACATGATTTTCTCACAAGCAAACCCCTCTCAAATGCGTATTATGAATGAGAAACAAGCGTAAGCTTTTCATATATGTAAAATGTCGAGGTGGCCGATCGGTTCTAGGCGCTACAGTCTGGAACCGCGTTACCGCTACGGTCGCAGGTTCAAATCCTGCCTCGGGCACGGATGTGTGGGATGTCCTTAGGTTCAAATGGCTCTGTGCACTATGGGACTTTTCTGCTGTGGTCGTAAGTCCCCTAGAACTTAAAACTACTTAAACTTAACTAATCTAAGGACATCACACACATCCATGCCTGAGGCAGGATTCCAACCTGCGACCGCAGCGGTCGGCGGTTCCAAACTGTAACGCCTAGAACCGCTCGGCCACTCCAGCTGGCGAAGTCCTTATGTTAGTTAGGTTTAAGTAGTTCAACAGTTAAGTCCCATAGTGCTCAGAGCCATTTTAACCATATAAAATCTGGATGAATTTTCCTTAGTACGGTCCCGCTGAAATGTTAAAAATTTGTACATCGAAGCATTCTCATGCCATCTTGATGGTGCTTACAATGAGATTTTTGCAGTTTTAAAGGCCAGAAGAGTATTATGTGACTTCGATCCTCTCATAATAAATTGTATATTTATACATAATGCTTCTCCTAATTCGTGTCACTTCCAAGCTACTTTTACGGGTTGTTCAGAAACTGCCTGAAAAGTTGGAGGGTGTTGCAGGGTCCGTCATCCTCTAAAAAAAAATTTTAGAAAAAATTCGATACCTTGCGCCGTTTGCGAGTTAATCAGCATTGAACTTAGCCAGTGAGCCCGCTGGATGCGCAGATTCAAGTGACCCGCCACAGCCGGTATCGCCAAACGTGTTCTTCGTTCGCTTTTCTAAAAGCGAATTAGAGAGCGATACAAAAACGACGTGGGACGATGGTAAGGCTCGAAACCGAGAAAGGTTAAGCAATATCGTATGCTGTCATCTACGCCACTAGAACAACTGCTACTAGTTCATTGTGGCGGGCTAAATTATTCCATCTGGCGGGTCGCTTGAATTTGCACGCAACTGCCTAACTGGCCAACTCCCGTTGTAATTAACACGGAAACGGAGCAATCGATCAAAGTTTTCTCAGCACAACCTACAGGTGGACTGGGAATTTGTTTGCGGATAGTTTCAGAATATTGGAGATTTCATGTTACAGCGAAGCGAAGCAGTGGCATGTGATATCTGTGGAATAGTCGACTTACGGCGGCGTCTGTTGTATCTCTGAGCTTCTGTATCTTTGGCTCAGGTGTAGAGCGGGGAATAGTCGAGAGTTGGAGTAAGCTGGTGGAACTTTTAGCGCAGTGTATATTGGAGGAGGATTTCGCTGAAGAAAATTATTAGGTGCTAATGGTCTGACGAAATGACGTACAGACGCAGAATTTATGTAACAGAGAGAATGGATGTACATTATGGCTGTGTTTTTAATATAATAATTTTTGCTCGTGCGTACTGACTTGTAACAGAACAGTACATCTCCCCGCCTCAGTTTAGATTATTTAAGTTTCATTCACGTCAATTTGCTAAATCGTAAAACGATTTCCTTGTATGACTTTTATAAAGAAAGTAAGGCTTTCGGTTTTCTGTGAGTTTTATGTTCTTGTGAAATAATAGTTTAAAGTATAGCAATGTCATTATAATGAACGGATTAGTATTTTAATTTCAAGAACGAAGTTTTTCTTAGTGTGAGAAATTTATCTCAATCTTTTTCCCAGAAAGTTTTACTATAGCATATTTTAGCTGGCAAGATGTCTTCATGCTGTGCTGCTGCTGCTGATTATGCTGTAATTTTTCAGGTGTGATTCTTTTCATATTTTGTTGTTTTTTTTTAATTTATCATCTCAAGTTATACTGGAAATACTACTGTTCTCATCTGACTGCATAACTACTATGTGTTTGCTCGTAAATTTTTTTATCTGTACAGCATTTCTTAACATAATTTGGAAAGAAAAATTTGGAAAAAAAATATGAGCAATAAATTTAAATCTTCATCAAGATATCCGTACAAACCATTGCGAAAATTCTAAGCATTTTATTTATAATTAATATTTTTAATAGGCCTGTGAGCAATGTGTGTTTCACAGTATTGTTACGTGATTTCAGTGTTTAAATTTTTTTGAGCAGTGCACTGTTTGGTTTTGGTAGTGGTTCTTGAGCAACAGTTTTGATTTAATTTCCTGCACAGCGAACGGCAGTTAGTTTTGCCTTCATGTAAATGTGTGCACAGAGACACACTGATCGCAATAGTTATTTCAGTTCAACCTTTCTGTAACAGAGAACAGTACATTCAATGTTGAGTTTAAAACAGGCAACCACTTTAATGCTCATGAATTAACGAGCGATCGAATCGGAACAAATAACATTCACTACACTGCAACACCCTTACAAGCTTTTCAGATTATTTCTGACCACTCTGTGTAGAGGAATACAATTATAAGTACGCATTTATATATTCGTACTGAATTTTGGTTGAAATATGTAAGTAAAATTCAATATTGTAGAAGTCTTTAACGAGACCAATAGAGACAGCTTAGAAGTTAAGAATTTGTTTCTTATACATTAGGAGCGCGGATTAAATCTCGGACCTCCATGTAGATTTGGATCTTCTCTAGTTTCCACAAGACACTGAGCAAAGGAAGTCATACCACCTTAGAAAGAGTAAGGTAGGTATTTTACCTGAGCATTTGCCTAAAGGCACATGGGGGATTAACGCGATATCGACAACGTAATCCTTTGAGACAGAGCAGATATTCAGTTACGATGAAGGACGAGACGGAAATCGAATCCGTTTTCTTGAAAGGAACCGCTGCTTTGTCTTAAGCGATTCAGGGAAGCCACGACCAAAATGGGGAAGCTCGGACGGCTCTTTGATCCGCCGTTCTCAAATTTCAAACCCAGCGTCTGAAACCAACGCTTCACCTCTCTCAATGTCACTGAATATTGTACCCGCCTGCGTAGTCCGTGTCGCTAATTCACGCCTGTTCTCTGGCGGTCGACTCTGAGGTAAGCTGGTTCGAAGCCTGATGGTAGTTGAAACTTTCACTGTGAGTAGTTGCTCGGCAAGGGTTAGAGAGATAGTGATGCAAAGTTCCTGAACTTTGCTCCATTAGTCTGTGTTAAATTTCAAATTTATTCGCAATGCCTCACGAAATGAAATGTCCTGTGGCTAGGGCGTCCCGTCGGGTAGACCGGTCGCCTGGTGCTAGTCTTTTTAGTTGACGCCTCTTCGGCAACTTGCGCGTCGATGGGGATGATGAGACGATGATGAAGACAACGCAACAACCAGTCGCCAGCGGAGAAAATCTCCGTACCCAGCTTGGAATCGAACCCAGTCCCATTTGCATGGGATTCTGTCTTGCTGACAACTCAGCTATCGAGCCGGCCTGAGTGGCCAAACGGTTAAAGGCGCTACAGTCTGGAACCGCGCGACCGCTACGGTCGCAGGTTCGAATTCTGCCTTGGGCATGGATGTGTGTGATGTCCTTAGGTTAGTTAGGTTTAAGTAGTTCTAAGTTCTAAGGGACTGATGGCCTTAGAAGTTAAGTCCCATAGTGCTCAGAGCCAACTCAGCTATCGAGGCGGACAGTGTCTCATGAAATGAGGTGATGTGACAAGCTGATGGTGTCCCGTCAGAGGGATGGAGACTCGAACCTCGGCGGCCCACTTGGCGCCGGCATTTGGTTTCAGCCTCTCCCTTCCCTCATTCTCATTATACAACATGGACATAACACTGCAATATAAACAAATTCACCACACTCATCTGTTGTTGTTGTTGTTGTTGTCTTCAGTCCTGAGACTGGTTTGATGCAGCTCTCCATGCTACTCTATCCTGTGCAAGCTGCTTCATCTCCTAGTACCTACTGCAACCAACACTCATCTACACTCTACAAATACACACAAGACACAACTAAGAGATACTCGCAAGGAAAGGGACAATGTGCGCGGAGAACAATATCCATTCCGACAGGCGGCTGAAGCCACCACGTGGGCATCAATTGCCATATGACATTTGCAATTATTGCGTAGTCTGAGTTTGTGCTGCTTTTTATGCCTTCACCACAAAATGGACGTTACACCCTACTTTTAGTGCTTTCTTATTACTCATAGGTTATGGTGTAGTGCACGGTTTTTCGTTGTCTTTATTGCGAAACTGAAATGAGCGTAGGGTATTGTTGGCCGGGAGGCCCCATCCGAGGAAGTTCGGCCGCCAAGTGCGAGTCTCATTTCAGTCGACACCACATTGGGTGACTTGCTTGCCGGTGATGAGGATGAAAATGATTAGGACAACACAACAGCCAGTCGACGAGCGGAAAAAATCTCCAGCCCGGACAGGAATCGAACACGGGCCCGTTGGATGTGAGGCAAGCACGGTATAACTCAGCTAAGCGGCCGGCCGTTGTGGCCGATCGGCTCTAGGCGCTTCAGTCTGGAACCACGCGAGCGCTACGGTCGCAGGTTCGAATCCTGCCTTGGGAATGGATGTGTGTCATGTCCTTAGGTTAGTTAGGTTTTAGTAGTTCTTAGTTCTAGGGGACTGATGACCTCCGATGTTAAGTCTCATAGTGCTCAGAGCCATTTGAACCAGCCATTTCAGCTAAGTGGCGGACTATTACGAAACTATTCGAGCCGTACTGTGATCTGTTGCTGTACAGACAGTACAATCCAGGCTCCTACGGAAATCTTGATGAGATTTAAACTTCTTGCTCATATTCTTTTTTCCAACTTCCTCTTTCCCGATTATGTTTAGTACTGGAGTGCCGAAGATTACATTTACGAACATAAATGTAATGGTTATGAATGGAGAGCAGAACCGTAGTATTACAAATGTATCAGGTCGAAGCAAATGGTGAGCACCGATGAAAATTTCCCAGAGTTTCACGAGCCAACAAAACTATTTTCTGTACGTAAGTATATCGGTGTATGAGTTTTTTACAGAATAGCTCTGGAACAATTTTAGCCAAACTTAATATACGTACGATTTGCTATCTGGAATATGTTTTTGTATTACTTTGAGGGTAAGACATTCGTAGCAACCTAAGACTAAATAGTTGGGGGCGGGATCTGTAACGGCTGGAGGTGTTTCACGCATGATTGTTCGAAAAAGTAGTTTGGAATACTTAGTACCCCTAGAAAGAATCTGGACAGAGGATAATGCCAAAAAATTCCCGTGAACCTGTAACGAACAAAACAAGTTACGTCAAGCTTAGCACTCTTATGACATTCTATCTGGAATAAAACTACGGCATGGTTTCATCCTTCATCTTGAGTAAGAGTGGATTGGGTACAGGAATGGTGGTGGCAAGGCGGTGACATGTAAAAAATAACTGAAATCAGTATTACTCTCAACTCTATATTTTTATGAATTACTTAGGCTTACTGGAAAATATTCATAGATATTTTTAACTTCATAAACAAATAACGAAGTGAATCTAATCTTCGTTATTATAATTCGTTATTTTATTCCCTTTACTAAGGTAAATCGAGATATTTGACATTTTTCATATTATACAGGGTGAGTCAGGAGGACAGGTAGATGCTTTGAGGGCTGATAGTGATTCTGAACGAAAAACGTCATATGGAGATATGTCCTATTCTGAATGGTTTCCGAGGTAGAACACATTTAATGTACATTGTTATTTAGTTTCTGTGGTATTAAAATATTGTCATTACTTACAACCTAAGACAGTAGTGTAGAGAAAGTTGAGAGGATCGATTTGATACGGAATACTTGTGGTCTAACAAGTAGGGAAACTACCTAAAACTAGGCAACAAAAACTACTTAAGATACAGCATGTGTGTCTCGCGCGAGATTTTAAGTATTCTCCCGCTCTCTTCGTTCAAACTACGAGAATTAGTCCATGAGTGAAATTGAATAGTTGTTTTTTGCACGAAATTTAATGTGTTTCAGTTTTGCACTGCAATACGTAACCCCGGGAGGGTGCGGTTTTTGATATATTCAAGACAAGCATACAAAAGTGATATTACATGTGTTTATCTCGGAAACCGTTAGGAATAGAGCCTATGTCCAGATGAAGCTTTCTGTCTAAAACCACTAATTGTGTCACTTTTCAAAGCACGTACTTTTCCTCCTGACCCATCCTGTAGACCTCGGTTCGTTTCACTCAAATCTCAGTTAAGAGACAGGGTACTATTTCTGGTAGCAACACTCAAGCAATGCGTCACACTTCTCTCTCAACATTTCCTCGTGCCACGATGTAAACTTTCTCGGAAAAGCGTTGTAGTTGTTTCCGGCGCTTGTGATGTCCAAATTTAGATCGTGCTCATTTTCTGTGAAACAACTGATATGTTTTAAGGCGTAAAGTCCTGTGAGTTGTCAGCCTAGAATCTAGTCTGAAATAGTTACCTCTCAGTCGGTTTGACGGTTCACAACTGTCCCATTAGTTTGGCATTCGGCTTCTTTGTTTATCTAACGTCACAAAAGATTTTGAAGTTCGAGTTATATCTGGCCTCTAGGAACACTAGGCACTGTTGGAAAGTGTTTTTCTGCTGCTGCAGTATAAATAGCCAGAGGAAACTGGAGATATATGGGTGAATAATCAGTGGTTACTGTTGAATCGCGTATGTTGGCGGTTGAAGACTGCATAAAAAGTATATTATGGTTACGAATAAACAAAAATGTGCGTTTGACTAATCAAAATACTGTTTTAGAAAATAATGAGAATTATATTATCGACTGACTCAAAGTTAGATAAGTGTCTCACCGTGCGACGCTTCCAGCTTCACGGTTGTGGACTCAGTAGTTTTTAAGCAGGTGATTGGATATGAAGTAACAATAGGGCCCAGAGCGTGCAATAATAGTCTCCAAAACCAATGGAAATCACGTCAGCGGCCACAACAGACGAAACCTTGTCACACAACGAAAGATACAATGCACCGTTCATCTTGGAAACACAAAATCCTAAGAAAACTGCTTGCGCTACTTCAAAGAACATGAACCAGGTTTACGGATGTATAGAACACATCATCAGTCTGATTAGATGATTCTATAATACTCCAGGTAACCATGAGTTATTTGCACGTGTTGCGCACCAAAACGAAGACACAGTTACACTACTGGCCATCAAAATTGTTACACCACGAAGATGACGTGCTACAGACGCGAAATGTAACAGACAGGAAGATGCTTTTAAGAGCATTCACACAAGGTTGGCGCCGGTGGCGACACCTACAACGTGCCGACATGAGGAAAGTTTCCAACCGATTTCTCATACACAAACAGCAGTTGACCGGCGTTGCCTGGTGAAACGTTGTTGTGATGGCTCGTGTAAGGAGGACAAATGCGTACCATCACGTTTCCGACTTTGATAAAGGTCGGATTTTAGCCTTTGGCGATTGAGGTTTATCGTATCGCGAGATTGTTGCTTGCGTTGGTCGAGATCCAATGACTTTTAGCGGAATATGGAATCGGTGGGTTCAGGAGGGTAATACGGAAGGCCGTGCTGGATCTTAACCGCCTCGTATCACTAGTAGTCGAGATGACAGACATCTTATCCGCATGGCTGTAACGGATCGTGCAGCCACGTCTCGATCCTTGAGTCAACAGATGGGGACGTTTGCAAGACAACAACCATCTGCACGAGCAGTTCGACGACGTTTGCTGCAGCATGGACTATCAGCTCGGAGACCATGGCTGCGGTTGTCTTGACGCTGCATCACAGACAGTAGCACCTGCGATGGTGTACTCAACGACGAAGCTGTTGCTGGTCCGCTTTTGGCCTTTCTGGATACATAAAATGTTCGACTGCTACCCCGGCCAGCAAATTCCCCAGATCTCTCACCAACTGAAAACGTCTGGTCAATGGTGGCGGAGCAACTGGCTCGTCACAGTACGCCAGTCACTAATCTTGATGAACTGTGGTGTCGTGTTGAAGCTGCATGGGCAGCCATCCAAGCTCTGTTTGACTCAATGCCCAGGCGTATGAAGGCGGTTATTACGGCCAGAGGTGGTTGTTCTGGGTACTAATTTCTCAGGATCTTTGCTTTCAAATACCGTGAAAATGTAATCAGATGTCAGTTCTAGTATAATATATTTGTCCAATGAATACATGTTTGTCATCTGTATTTCTTCTTGGTGTAGCAATTTTAATGGCCAGTAGTATACTTTAACGTCACAGGCAGCTGATCATTTTTTGCACGAGCGTAGTTACTTGCTTACAGATATTAAAGACGTCTACGATTTACTGAGACAGGTCTTTACACGCCGGATAGCATTCGTCCTAATACCGTGAAAATGTAATCAGATGTCAGTTCTAGTATAATATATTTGTCCAATGAATACATGTTTGTCATCTGTATTTCTTCTTGGTGTAGCAATTTTAATGGCCAGTAGTATACTTTAACGTCACAGGCAGCTGATCATTTTTTGCACGAGCGTAGTTACTTGCTTACAGATATTAAAGACGTCTACGATTTACTGAGACAGGTTTTTACACGCCGGATAGCATTCGTCCTAGAACAAGTGTACAAAGAATTAGTGGTGGCCCATGGACGATCTTTCTCCGAGGCCACACTAGTCTCATCCAAGTGCTATGCTCATACAGGATATGTTTAGTAGCATCACATTCCTGCAGATCAATGATACACTACGTGATCAAATGTAACCGGACACCTGGCTGAAAATGACTTACAAGTTCGTGGCCTCCTTCATCGGTAATGCTGGAATTCAGAAGGTGTTCTCCCACTCTTAGCCTTGATGACAGCTTCCAGTCTCGCAGGCATTCGATCAGCCAGGTGCTAAAAGGTTTCTTGGGCAATGGCAGCCCATTATTCACGAACTTTTCCACTGAGGAGTGGTATCGATGTCGGTCGAGAAGGCCTAGCACGAAGTCGGCGTTCCGTAACATCCCAAAAGTGGTATGTGGGATTCAGGTTAGGACTCTGTGCAGCCAGACCATTACAGGGATGCTATTGTCTTGTAACCACTCCGCCACAGGCTGTGCATTATGAAAAGGTGCTCGGTCGTGTCGAAAGATGCAAACGCCATCTCCGAATTTCTCTTCAACAGTCGGAAGCAAGAAGGTGCTTAAACATCAGTGTAGGCCTGTGCTGTATGGAACGCTATTACTTAACACCTGCTTTGTTTAATCTTTCAATCTAAAGGGAGTGAAAGGGCTGACGCAATAAAGTGAACATTTTAATTCCAATGTGTTTATTGACTACCAAAAACAATCTCACATAAAAACTGATAGATGCCACTCAGGCAAGATAATTTACGAAACAGTGATTACATAAAATCACAAGAAAAATAAATCATTAGCCAACGCTCTCCCATAAACATTGAGAAACGCCACTGAGGCAAAATATTTAAGAAACTCTCTAATTGCATAAAATCATTGAAAAATGGAATGTCGTGTGACGAGGGCCTCCCGTCGGGCAGACCGTTCGCCTGATGCAAGTCTTTCGATTTGACGCCACTTCGGTGACTTGCGCGTCGATGGGGATGAAATTATGATGATTAGTACAACACAACTCCCAGTCCCTGAGTGGAGAAAATCTCCGACCAATCCGGGAATCGAACCCGGGCCCTTTGGATTGACAGTCTGTCGCGCTGACCACTTTTTTTTTTTTTTTTTTTTTATCGCTGTGTTTGGTCGTTGCGGACGTCTCACGACATCCGTTCAAGTTCGTTTGTTGATCGTTCCACTCAGTTTTTTTATTACAGAGGCCAACCAGCTCTCTGACCGAACACGCTGAGCTACCGTGCCGGATGACTCATTTTGTTCGCTTTTGTTCGTTGCGTCTGTTCGGGGCGGATGTCGGAAGACATCCGTTTAAGTTCATTGATGATAGATTAACTCAGTTTTTTTTTTATTACAGAGGGCGCGTAACCCTCTGACCGAACACGCTGAGCTACCGAGCCGGCGACCACTCAGCTACCGGGGCGGACATAAAATCATTAATAAACTAATAAACCATTAGCAACTGTCTCATATAAAAATTGACAGAAGTCACTAAGGCTGAATTTGACCATAAATTTAACCAAATAATTCTAGTTAAGACACGTTATTTAAGACTCTTTTAATTCCAGTGCTTTAACATTACATGTAAAATAACAGTGGACACACTGCCTCAATTTTAACATGAATACTTAGAAGATATTTATTAAATCGTAACTTGGACAATCTTGCAAATTACTAAACTAGAGATCCCTACAGAGCGAACCCCGAAATTATTCAAATGCTCATTGGCTTTTAGGGGTATAATGTTACATCTTTGTACCATCATAAATGTGTAACAACAGACGTAAGGCCCAAGCTTGTAAGGCCGAAGTTAACCACGATTGGTGGAACCGTCTGAGGGAAGTAAACTTAACTTCGAACCAAGACGTGGCTCCGTTTGCAACCCCAAGTCGAGTAGGCCACCGAACTGTGAACCCAGCAAACGCTACCGAAGTGGAACACACGAGTTCAGGCGAAGTCCACCGCCCATAAGCCAAACTTGTAATCTAAAGTGAAGCTCTGCGTTCGGTTGTCCGACAACAGGAGACCAAAAACTTTTCTTAACTTTAACATTAAAGATTGACCAGTAAGTTAACACTATAAAACCAAGGCTCATCACCAACTAATTTCACTCGCTAGTTCTTTGCTGAAGTACTTGATAACAAACGCTAATCGTGGGAAATGAACTGGCTTCCGAGAACCGACACTCACTAGAACTTAACGACACACATATTGGCCACCTTATGTGGGCCTGAAAAGCTCAACACGGTAACCTTTAGAAATAGTAACTTAGATTGCCTACAGAGGACATATTGACATGGATTAACTGATATCGTAAGCAAATCGAACGCCTACTAATAATAGCTAATGAACTAACATTCTGCGAGTACATCAATATTATGCGGAAGCAGGGCGCACGCTTAGTAAGAGGCATCAAATGGTTCAAATGACTCTGAGCACTATGGGACTCAACTGCTGAGGTCATCAGTCTCCTAGAACTTAGAACTACTTAAACCTAACTAACCTAAGGACATCACACACATCCATGCCCGAGGCAAGATTCGAACCTGCGACCGTAGCATTTGCGCGGTTCCGGACTGTGCGCCCAGAACCGCTAGACCACCGCGGCCGGCAGTAAGAGGCATCAAATGAAATCGAACGCACATAACATCACGCGTCCGGCAACGTCTTACTGTACCAAGAGCGATCACAATCACAGTTAACTAAGCGCTCTTAGTAATCAGAGTACTTAATTGGGTGCTTTGATACTGGGGCGATTTTGTGAAGATGTCAGACCATCACTTCGCAAGACGTTAACAGCGTGTCCCTCCAAGGAAGTGGGCACATCCACAGCTCACGAGGTTGCCGGAGAATGCACAGCGCCGGCCAACTCTCGTCGCCTCCAGTATAACCACGTGACAACCGCCGCCCGCCCTCAGGCACGCCGTCTTCTCTTCTGCCCGCCAGCCAATCGCCACCTCGAGCACCGCCGCCTTCCGTTCTCAAAGCGTTGTTCCCTTTACTCACGGTCGGCACTCGCATATATCCCGAGCTGGCCCAAGCCCCAAGACAAACCTCTGTACTGATAAATCGATCTTACACATGTCAGAGATACTACAGGCCGGCCCTCCACGGCTCACTGTGATATTGTAACAAAACAACAATGGGTGCAAGCCCCCTCCGTGAAAAACACGACCACACCATAGCCCCACCGACTCCGAATTTTACTGTTGGCACTACACAAGCTAGTAGATGACTTTCATCGGGCGTTCGCTATACCCACACCGTGCCATCTGATCGCCACATTATGTACCGTGATTCGTCAATGCACAGAACGTTTTTCCACTGATCAATCGTCCAATTTTTACGCTCCTTACACCAAGCGAGGTGCCTTTTGGCATTTGCCGGAATGATGTGTGGCTTATAAGCAGCCGCTCGACCGTGAAATCCAAGTTTTCTCCCTTTCCGCCTAACTGTCATAGTACTTGCAGTGGATCATGATGAAGTAGGGATTTCCTGTGTGATGATGAGGATAGATGTCTGCCTATTACACATTACGACCCTCTTCAACTGTCGGCGGTGTCTGTCAGTCAACAGACGAGGTCGGCCTGTACGCTTTTGTGCTATATGAGTACCTTCACCTTTCCACTCCAATATCACAACGGAAACAGTGGACCTAGGGATGTGTAGGAGTGTGGAAATCGCGCGCACAGACATATGACATAAGTGACACCCAACCACCTGACCACATTAGAAGTCCGTGAGTTCCGCGGATCGCCTCATTCTAATGACTACTGAGGTCGCTGATGTGGAGTACCTGACAGTAGGTGGCAGCACAATGCACCTAATATGAAAAATGTATTATGTTTTTGGGGATGTCCGGATACTTTTGATCATATAGTGTGTATGTATTGCGCAACAGTTATGAGTGACCAGGGGAACTGGGAATCGATGTTGTGTTATTGCAGGATCCATCTCAGAAATGGAGAACTTCCGCACTTCTCGGCGCAAATGAACACAATAGTTGTGCGTCAAAATGCCAAGGCAACAGTCGTCATTAACAGAAGTTACCTCCACCCAAAGTCACGAAAGTATGGAACGAGCACGCTGTTACAGTAGAGACGTACACCATACACAACAAACTGAAACCCCTGTTCTGTCTTAGCACTGGGCTTGCATTCGGCAATACCGAGGTTCAGGTCTTTCTTCCTGGATGTCTTTTCATCTCGACACTAAATCAGTTTCAACTGATCACTTCTTTCATGCCGGCCGGAATGGTCGAGCGGTTCTAGGCGCTACAGTCTGAAGCCGCGCGACAGCTTCGGTCGCAGTTTCTAATCCTGCCTCATCCATTGATTTGTGTGGTGTCCTTAGGTTAGTTACGTTTAAATAGTGCTAAGTTCTAGAGGACTGATGATCTCAGAAGTTAAGTTCCATAGTGCTCAGAGCCATTTGAACCATTTTTGAACTTCTTTCATTACACTTCTCGTTGTAGAGCGTGTATGTAGAGCAGCTACTGGTTTCAATTAATTCTAATCATCTTTAAAAAACATATGACTGAGATGAAAAGGATTCTATTAAAACTTACACTTCACTCTTCTCTTGCGAACTGTATATGGTGTAGCATAAGAATTAGCTAGGAATAAACATAATCTATCTTTGGGCCTAAACGCTTAATTTGATTTCAACCATGCATTTTACAGAAACTTCCTGGTCTGTACCATACTGGGAATAGAACCTGCGACCTGTACCTTTCGCGGCAAAGTTCTCCAAAGACCGAGCTACCCGACCATTACTTCGACAAGTTCCTCATCACCTTCCTTCCAACTCAGCGCACACTCCACTGCAGAGCGAAAATTCAATCTGGAAACATGTTTTGCTATTCGTATTTGAACCAGGTTTTAAATTGTAAGACATTTCCAGGGGCAGATGTGGACTCTGACTACAATCTGTTGGTTATGAACTGTAGGTTAAAACTGAAGAAACTGCAAAAAGGTGGGAATTTAAGGAGATGGGACCTGGATAAACTGAAAGAACCAGAGGTCGTACAGAGTTTCAGGGAGAGCATAAGGGAACAGTTGACAGAAATGGGGGAAAGAAATACAGTAGAAGAAGAATGGGTAGCTTTGAGGATGAAGTAGTGAAGGCAGCAGAGGATCAAGTAGGTAAAAAGACGAGGGATAGTAGAAATCCTTGGGTAACAGAAGAAATATTGAATTTAATTGATGAAAGGAGAAAATATAAAAATGCAGTAAATGAATCAGGCAAAAAGGAATACAAACGTCTCAAATATGAGAGCGACAGGAAGTGCACAATGGCTAAGCAGGGATGCCTAGAGGACAATTGTAAGGATGTAAGGCTTATCTCACAAGGGGTAAGATAGATAATGCCTACAGGAAAATTAAAGAGACCTTTGGAGAAAAGAGAACTACTTGTATGAATATCAAGAGCTCAGATGGAAAACCAGTTCTAAGCATAGAAGGGAAAGCAGAAAGGTGTAAGGAGTATATAGAGGGTCTATACAATGGCGATGTATTTGAGGACAATATTATGGAAATGGAAGAGGATGTAGATGAAATGGGAGATACGATACTGCGTGAAAGGAGAAAAGACCGGAGTCGAAACAAGGCCCCGGAGTAGACAACATTCCATTGGAACTACTGACGGCCTTGGGAGGGCCAGTCCTGACAAAACTCTACCATCTGGTGAGCAAGATGTATGAAACAGGCGAAATACCCTCAGACTTCAAGAAGAATATAATAATTCCAATCCCGAAGAAAGCAGGTGTTGACAGATGTGAAAATTACCGAACAATCAGTTTAATAAGCCACAGTTGCAAAATACTAAATCGAATTTTTTACAGAAATACTGGAACACGTGAGGCAATACTGATCTTACTACTTATCTTAGAAGAAAGATTATGGAAAGGCAAACTTACGTTTCTAGCATTTGTAGACTCAGAGAAAGCTTTTGACAATGTAGACTGAAATACTCTCTTTCAAATTCTGAAGGTGGCAGGGGTCAAATATAAGGAGCGAAAGGCTATTTACAATTTGTACAGAAACCAGATGGCAGTTATACGAGTCGAGGGACATGAAAGGGAAGCAATGGTTGGGAAGGGAGTAAGACAGGGTTGCAGCCTCTCCCCGATGTTATTCAATCTGTATATTGTGCAAGCAGTAAAGGAAACAAAAGAAAAATTCGGAGTAGGTATTAAAATCCATGGAGAAGAAATAAAAACTTTGAGGTTCGCCGATGACATTGTAATTCTGCCAGAGACAGCTAAGGACTTGGAAGAGCAGTTGAACGGAATGGACAGTGTCTTGAAAGGAGGATATAAGATGAACATCGACAAAAGGAAAACGAGAATAGTGGAATGTAGTCGAATTAAGTCGGGTGATACTGAGGGAATTAGATTAGGAAATGAGACACTTAAAGCAGTAAAGGAGTTTTGCTATTTGGGGAGCAAAATAAGTGATGATGGCCGAAGTAGAGAGAATATAAAATGTAGACTGGCAATGGCAAGGAAAACGTTTCTGAAGAAGAGAAATTTGTTAACATCTAGTACAGATTTAAGAGTCAGGAAGTCATTTCTGAAAGTATTTGTATGGAATGTAGCCATGTATGGAAGTGAAACATGGACGATAAATAGTTTGGACAAGAAGAGAATAGAAGCTTTCGAAATGTGGTGCTACAGAAGAATGCTGAAGATTAGATGGGTAGATCACATAACTAATGAGGAAGTATTGAATAGGATAGGGGAGAAGAGAAGTTTGTGGCACAACTTGACCAGAAGAAGGGATCGGTTGGTAGGACATGTTCTGAGGCATCAAGGGATCACCAATTTAGTATTGGAGGGCAGCGTGGAGGGTAAAAGTCGTAGAGGGAGACCAAGAGATGAATACACTAAGCAGATTCAGAAGGATGTAGGTTGCAGTAGATACTGGGAGATGAAGAAGCTTGCACAGGATAGAGTAGCATGGAGAGCTGCATCAAACCAGTCTCAAGACTGAAGACAACAACAACAACATTTGACCTCATCAGGTATCAACAAAATAAAAAGCTATTGTTTGAAAATGCATAGTTAGTTATGAGAGAAGAAGGGTTTGCTGGCGGTACGTTTTGGTTATCTTACTATTTACAATTTCAAGATTGTGATTTACCACTTCCTCTTTGGTTTGTTGTTCTTTTCGTGCACATTGACTCTAATGTAGCATCCACATGAAACGAATATGAATTGCCAATTGACTGTATGCAAGAATTAGGCATTTCACTAGACTTGAGCTTGCTTGATGTGCACTGAACTTGAACTTGGGTTGTTGTGGGAGGAATAGAGGGTAGGTGCATGGTGTGGTACTGTGGGTATGATCTCTGTTCCTTTTGCCTCATTCTCTTACAACATGTATGTAAATTTTTTACTTATAATCTTTATTTAATTATTCAGTAGTTAGATATAAATTTTTCACACAATTGTTCTTTTGGTATTGCTATCTTGGTCATTATATTTTAACCGGATTCTGTAGTTCTCTGTATGAGATTCTGTTTCTGGAGAGTGAGTGTGCGCTTTATTTTCCTATTATGACTTTATTTTATCGACTGTTATGGCAATTTCAAATCAAATGGCTCTGATCACTATGAACTTAACATCTGAGGTCATCAGTCCTCTATACTTAGAACTATTTAAACCTAACCAACATAAGGACAACACACACATCAGTGCCCGAGGCATGATGTGAACCTGCGACCGTAGCAACAGCGCGGTTCCGGACTGAAGTGCCTAGAACCGCTCGGCCACAACGGCCGTCGTCGTGGTAATTTTCTTCTGTTCAATGCTCTGCATATGTGGAGTGGACTCATTCACGCTTTAGTGGCATCATGTGTTGTTTGACTTGGCATTAACTTTATTGCACTCATCCTAGTAAACACTGCCTGCCAAAATCTTAAACAGAATGGGAGGAGGAAACAAAACGGAACTTCACTACTTGAGAGGGTACGTGATTTTATCTGAGTGATCATAAAATCTACTCAAATTTACACTGAAATTGACAGTATGAGCCCATTTATCAGTATGACGTTGGATCGCCCTGTGACCTGGATGCATGCACGGATTCCATTGGAAAGGATGTTATAAGGCCAATAAATCCTCTTCTGAGAATTAGATGGTCCGTAACTGTTGTAACTCGTCCTTGATACCTTGGGCACTGGAACAGAGACGCAGCTGAAGTCTGAGTTGGTGCGACATACGTTGTATCGGGGAACAGATCTGGTGATCTTTCTGGCCACGGGGTTACTCCTAAATCACGTAAACAATTGACACACGTGCCACGTGTGAAAAAGCATCGTCCTGTTGAAAAACGGCTCCATATTACTGACGCACTGGAGTTAACACAAGAGCACGCAGGATATCCGTGACAAAGTGTTGTGACATCGGAGTTCCCTCTTCACCAGCTGCGAACTGAAGTCATAATCGATGGTTCCCCACACTATACAGGGGGTAACATCCCTACGCCTCTGCAAAAGAAAGTGGGAATGGGACGTCTCCCCTCATCCGTGCCGTAATCAGTGACAACCGTTATCCGTGGTAGTACAGAACCGCAATTCACCGATGAACTCAACACGAACCATTCATCAGCATTTGATGTTTCCTGGTCACGGCACCACTCTAAACGCAGCTATTTGTAATGTCGGTTCAGTGGCAGCCTATTCATGGGATGGTAATTCCCAACTCTTGCTCCTCTCAGTTTCCGACCAATGGTGCGGGACGACACAGAACAATGCAGGCAGTCTTACTTGTTCTTGGATGGGAGGCGCGCAGATGTGAAGCGGTTACAATGTGCTCAGTGCACGTCGTTGTGACTGGTCTGATGTGGTCGGATGGAGCGTTGACGACGTGTATGCCTGCTCTCAAGTTAGCGTGTTGTCCAGTATCGCACTGCTGCCGCATCCAGTGCCCCAAAAGCCTGTATATTAAACAGTTGGTCCTACGAAGAAACCTCTGTCAAATTCTGCCACTTTCCGATAACACAGTCTCACATGCAGTGATCACTCAACATCTTTTTTTCGTGCTCCTTACACACGATAACAGTCCTGCTAACAACGTGAACGATAGTAGCTCCCTCTAGTGGCCGTTCTACCTGTCGCAGAGAAGTGCAACTCTTATCTTGAAAGTCTCTTCGGGTTTGCTACCGGATCCTATATAGGACGTCGATTTGCGGCCTGGCTTCAGTTCACAGCGGGACTCACCAGCAGAAGCAGCGTTCTGCTGAAGATGGCGACCATTGGATCGCCGAAGTACCGAGTCGAGTTGATTTTAGGATCCGCCAGCAAACTTGTAGAGACTTTCAAGTCTTATTACACCGGGAAAGCCTACGAAGTCATTGCAACTCTTATAATTTACGTAGTCGACGATGGTGTATACGTTTGCGACTTTACACTGAAATCCGACCTGGTTTTTGGGGACTTAACGTGCCAGGCAGCTTTTATTCATTATTTTTTTCATTATTTCGAAAAAGGCCGCGCCTCAGCAACGGTTAGAGACGAGTACGTTAATTTAAAGATGCATCAGAAGGTGGTTTTATTCAGCCTTTGACCATGGTTTCGACGAATGTAAACCAATCATCTTCAGAAATACTCGTAAGCTGAAGACAATGTAACAGTAATAAGTACAATCTCCGTAATATACATGTCAAAATTATTCGTCGTACGGAGACTAAATCCTGTCAAAGGGGTGGTAATATCAGATATATTATGAAACATAGCCAAAAAAATAAAAACTAGTAAATACTAAAATTACGCACCAGAAACACACCAAATAATGAAGCGATCTGACATCTGTCCAATGAAAATATGCTGCTAGTGCACATCATTGTATACATTATTAAGTATGCTGACTCCTGTGATCGTGGCTTGTCAAGCAAGAATAGTTAAGTCAGAGACCTGTGATGAATAGATACTGTTAAAGGATGCTGTTGTAAAGTAAAATATGCTTACTTACATTAAAACTCTTGTAAGGCCACAAGTACATAATCGTGCGAACTATAAGAAAGTTTATGCGTGAATTGCTGTGATAAACGTACGTGACGAAAAAAGAAGTTACGCATGGGTTATCGTATAGTGAAAACCATACAGTAACGAGAGAGGGTAAAGTCAATGTTTTCACAATGCATAAAGTGAGGGAAACGAACACATATGCAAAAATAATATATATTAGAATTTCAGAAATGAGCAGCTCGCAGAGGCTAACGGGAAACGTATGAAGATTTTATGCAAAGTATAGGTTTGATACCTTCAAAAAATTGTCTGCAAGCAAGATGCACCTGGTCATTCAGTATATTTCCGTCCCATAATGTTTAAAGATCTCCATTTCTTCCTGAACATTCAACTTACGCCCTTTGACATCTAAAAAGTGTCTTCCAAATTTTTCGGGATGTGGTTAAAAATCAGCGAGTGTTCGGCAAACGTAGAATTATGTATATTGGCTCCTTACTTTTCTAACAGATGCTATTTGTATCTGGTCTTCACAGCTCTGCCTGTTTGACAGACATAATACCATGCGCAATCATTACAGATCGGTTTATAGACATCTGAACTGGAAAACTAATTGCCAGTATTTTCCTCTGTAAGCAGAAGTATTACAGTTAGAATTTTTCACTAGAAGACGCTTTATCCTGTAAGTAACATTTCCCAAGAACGTAACAGATATAAATTTACAATCATCATTGTTATTATTGGAAGGAGTGTTGCTCCTGAAAGTCGAGTATTTCTCAGAGATTTTCTTACTGAAGGTGTAATCTACCGTGCCCTGATCATATTATTTGTTGAGCGTGACGGATTTAATCACATTTAGCTCGTTTCGCTGATAGACAAGCGATAAACGGATATTTACCATACGGTGAATGAAAAACCGCTAGTTTATGCGCTTTTGGATGAGTCGAGCCGGTAGGGATGACATTGCCTGAATATGTTTCCTTACGAAAGATGTTAAAACTAACACTTGTGTGATATGTTGACGATATTTTCACTGCCCCAGCGCCTACGCTGTTTGGTAACTAACGTGTTTCAGCATGTAGATACCCACTGAAGACTGTAAACTATCATTTATTGCGGAAGGATTTTTTTTATTAGTTCTAAATTGTTCCCATACAGACTTCTAATGGATGATGGAATAAAGACATTGTAATTTAATTTCGTCTCCAGGTGAGATACATATGCAATAAAAGTCAGAGTTACCATAAGTTTTATTGTTTATTATAAATCCCGAGTGTAGTAGTTACAGTTAAGTATAACACTAAGATCCTATTCACTGACAAATTGTCACGAGAACATGAAATGGCTATAGGTAACAAAGGTTGGCGGAGATTCAAGCCGGGTTCCAGGGTTCGATTCCCGGCGTGGTTAGGGATTTTCCCTGCCTCGTGATGACTAGGTGTTGCATGATGTCCTTAGGTTAGTTAGGTTTAAGTAGTTCTAAGTTCTATGGGACTGATGACCATAGATCAGTGAATAGGATCTTCTTCGAGAACCAATCCTAGTTTCTCGCGAGCAGTCATCCAATCACAAGACTCATTTCTCGTGGAGCGTTCTCCTACTCCTACTCTACGTCAGACCAGGCTGGCCAATGAAATTCCCGCATTTTCGTGCCCAGAGGGCTACAACTAAGAAATTGAATTTATTTTGGCTCTGTCATGCCTGCCGTGTTATGCCGTGAGGATACAGCCATAAATACCTCTAGCTTTCACAGAGCCTACGTTTTGTCCGCCGTCCTCTCTGCATTCTCTGCCCGCCTTCAGGGACCTTCACTGTGCTTTACAGCGTCCTCGCCGTAGAAAAACGCTTCAGGAACGTGGGAGCGGCGGTACACCTCGTGCTGAATTCCTGCAACGATGTTGCGTGGTGTCACCATTGTGTCGGCTCGCGACGGACGTCCGCTCGCCCTGTCCTGTGCACACAACGGCCTTCGCCGAACGCTTTCCTGCCTGGTGTCGGCGTCACCTTTACAACTCGCGTTAAGCCAATGGTGCCCATCTGCCTGATTTGATCTGCTGACAACCTGTGAAACTGAGAGCCCATCCAAACATAATTCTCAAGAAGTATAAAGCCTGCAAGTACTTGATGTATTGGGAATCACTATCGTACAACCTTGAAGAAACACACACACACACACACACACACACACACACACACACACACACACACACAAAAGTTTTGCATCAGCCCGGTTCCGAGAATTGAAGATACACGTTGATGGTAGATGTTATATTACAGACACAGTCCCTTTCACTGTTCAGAGATGTCACTAAACCCACCTAAGGATGTAAACAACCATGAATGAGCAGCGGCTATTAGACGGAGGTGGTCCGACAGCCGAACAGTTCCAGTCATTGCTGTAGCTCAGGCATGCCTAGACGGTCAATACCGCCCTGTTACTTTGTACCAGGAAGGCAAGTGTCCAGGCGTCTAGGAGTGAACCAAAGCGGTGTTGTTCGGACATGCAGGAGATACAGAGAGACGGAACTGTCCATGACATGCCTCGCTCAGGCCGCCCAAGGGCTACTACTGCAGTGGATAACTGCTATCTACGGATTATGGCTCGGAGGAATCCTGAGAGTAACGACGCCATGTTAAATAATGCTTTTCGTGAAGCCACAGGACGTCGTGTTACAGGACGTCGTGTTACGACTCAAACTGTGCACAATAGGCTGAATGATGCGCAACTTCACTCCCGACATCCATGGCGAGATCCATCTTTTCAACCACGACACCATGCAGTGCGATACATAGGGGCCCAACAACATGCCGAATGGACCGCTCAGGATTGGCATCATGTTCTCTTCACCGATGAGTGTCGTATATATATGCCTTCAACCAGGCAATCGTCGGAGAAGTGGAGGCTAGCGGGTTAGGCTGAACGCCTTAGACACATTGTCCAGAGAGTGCAACAACATGGAGTTTCCCTGATGTTTTGGGGTGGCATTATGTGGGGCCGCTGTATGCCGCTGGTGGACATGGAAAGCGCCGTAACGGCTGTACGAAACGTGAAAGCCGTTCCCCGACGGGTAGTGCAACCTTATGGGCAGCATATGGCGAGGATTTCGTCTTCATGGACGGCAATTCGCGCCTCCATCGTGCACATCTTGTGAATGACTTCCTTCAGGATAACGACAACGCTCGACTAGAATGGCCAGAATGTTCTCCAGACATGCACCCTATCGAACGTGCCTGGGATAGATTGAAAAGTGCTTTTATGGACGACGTGACCCACCAACCACTCGGAGGGATCTACTCCTAATCGCCGTTGAGGAGTGGGACAATCTTCACCAACAGCGCCTTGATTAACTTGTGGACAGTATGCCACGGTGAGTACAGGCATGCATCAATGCGAGAGGACGTGCTACTGGGTATTATAAAAAACCGTCCATTTCGCCATCTTTCATATTGTCGTTGCGTTCGATCTTAAAGGTCACGAGTTTGAGTTTCAGTACAATCAGCGACTTTCGTGATAAAATTTACTTTACGAAAGAACTCCAAAATGAAAAACTTAACTCATTTTTCTTGGTTTAACAGTTTTTAGAGAAAATAATTTTGTCAGTTTTAACATCTGCCGGAAGGAAACATTTTTCAATATGATGTTGTTGTATTTGTGGTGAGCCATTGTGTTTGTTTTGTGGGATCAATTTCATGACGTGAATGTACTTATAGTGTTATATGGATTATTCTTGTCTTTGAATGTTGTTTTAAATTGTGTTGTGTAGCTTATGTATGATCTTGATATTGTATTGTTTTTTACTATGTCAGATAACATTCTTGCAAAAATAGCAATAGAGAAGAGATGAACAAGATGATCAGCATAGCACAAACGATGCCGTATGAACATAAACAAGCTATACTCTTTAGGTCTAACATTCTGTCGTTCATGCAAGGTGGGCCGTGCCCTTTTGCAAAGAAATCCTAGCAGTATTTGCCTTACTAGGATGGTCTTACAGGGAAATGAAGATCGTTCCTTCCATTGGCTGAATAATTGCGCAATGTCGCCCGATTTTGCTAGTTTTCACAAATCATTTCAAAACCTGTAACGTTGTACAACAAATATCAACTTGAAAGGTCAAGGTCGGGTAAATAAAAATGGCCCGGACAAGTGGATACGATTGGGCATGAATATATGCATATAACGACAACCGTCCATACAGACGGCAGAACCTTGGAACACGTTTACACAGCCTTCACACCTGACAGGGCTGTGAGCAGAGGCCCTAGGTGGCCATTCAAGTCACCTGATCTGTCAGTGTGCGATTACTTTGTGACACATGTCACGTGATCTGTCAGAGTGCTATTATTTTCTGTGGGTAGCCCTCAAATCTAAGGTGTACCGCAACAACCCTATAGTCTTCAAGGACTGTAGCAGAAATTTCTGATGAGATTGCAGCACTTCTAGCAGCTTGCTGACCAGGGCCCATAAGTGCCAAGAGATGAATGGTGGTCACTCTGAACATATGCTATAGTCGCGCGGGTTAGCCGTGCGATCTTAGGCACCTTGCCACAGTTCGCACGGCTCCTCCCATCGGATTCGAGTCCTCACTTGGGTATTGGTGTGTGTGTTGTCCTTAGCGTAAGTTACTTTAACTTAAAGTTGTATGTAAGTCTAGGGACAGATGACCTCAGCAATTTGGTCCCATAGAACTTACCACAGTTTTTTTTTTTCTATAGTGAGGTTAGTCTTGTATATCCTTTCCGCTGCTGCGTTTCTGTGTGCCATAGAACTCTGTTCCCCGGGTCATTTTTATTTTCCCTACCATGTATATAGCTGACGTCATTTCTCCAGTTCACATAAGATCCCGGACGATTTGATGTTCTGCTATTCAGTTCGTTAACGGGTTACCAAGGGAATTTCATCCTACAAATTGCAACAGCAATCTCGAGAAACAGGGTTGATATGACATGTATGAGACGTAAAGTATAATATGACCGACAGTGATCTTTTCACAGCGCTCTAGTGCGCTCCAGAAAAGTTCTACTATATCTGTGAACGATTTTTCATCAGTCAAACTTTTACGTCCTGATTGTTAAGAAAACAATCACTAATCCTGTTATAATTCTGGTGCTGTCTTAATTCCTTCGTTAGGCATCGGCTCAGTTCGGAATTACGAGTCTATAAAAGAAAACCTTGTACGAAGTTTATGTTGTGTTTCCAGACCACGAGTTACGCTTCACATGACTGAATTTCATCGAATTCCTGGGTAATTAATTCAGAATGTGGCGATTTCTAAGAGTATTAGTCTGTTTCGGGTCTTTTCTCTGCTTCCTCACTTTTATTTTTTTACATCTTCCATAAGCACACCTCTTAGAACGAAATGCAGTCATTTCTCTGCCAAGGAATACGGTGAGCATACTTGACGAGAGTCGCTTTTGAGCATGAAAATTCCATGGGGTTAGCTACACGCTTTAGTATATTATAAAAACTTGCCACGATCTCTCTTCTATTTGGTACAGCCACCACGTTGCGTTAACAGAAACTTTATGCGGTCGAAACAGATGAAGCGCTAGACACCGACCCAACAGAGTCTGAAACATAATATTCATTATGGGCTATTGCGTCACATGACCCGGCAACCCAAGCCTTATGGAGTTAGGATTATAGCGGTGACGATCGCCTAGGCGCCTATCAGTTCAGGTGTAATCAAGTTTTGGCTGCGGAAGTTCTCAACGTATTGGGTCTCAGCTTTAAGCTTATTATGTTTGCTTACCCAGAACTTGAGAGGTAACTGATAACTTTAAACTGGCTCTCATTAAAACTACAAACTGGCTCGAGTGTTTCACAAACGTAATACTCCCGAACTTGTTCACTATATAATCTTAATCACTATCGTAACTTCAACGCGGTATTCCGCTAATATTTCCACTTTGGTCCTAGCTAATCTGCCTGACAAGAGGAAAATATCTCGTGTTTCTGCTCCTCTCTGGAACTTGCAAAACAGAGCACTGCGGGGAGAGAACGTGTCGATGATTTTTTATAATTTTTGAGAACATTTCTCTCTTTTGGCGCCCGATTTTGCTTCTTCAGATGAATATGTCCTCCAAGAAACCTTTCTTGAATTTCTTTTTTGCATCTACATATGTCCCAGTCGAGTTCACCACAATCATGTTTCGTAAAGAATGAGACAACTTGTGCTTGTGAGTACAGTTCCATAAAGTTGTGACAATGTGGAAACCACAAAAATTGCAGGTGCTAAACTACATGAAAGTATCTGCTATACTGGACGTGACGGACACCTAGGTGAACAACAGTATGCGATTTTTTTTTAAAAAAAAGGAAAAAGAAGGAAAGCATCAGTGATGATGGAACTTCACTGGTACACGTTTGGGCAAAAAAAGAAGCAATTATGTGCGGCCCGTGCAGGATTTTTCAAATTTTTCTAAAATAATTTGGATTTTAGTCACTCAGAACGAGTCGTTAAAATGTTCCAGAGTAAATACCACAGCGAATCATTTACCTTCATGCAAAAGAACGAGTCATTAAAAATGTTCAAGAGTAAATATCACTGCCAATCATTTATCTTCATGCAAAGATTTAATTATTTGAAATCATATTTTTTCGAATTTGTAATGAACATAGTGAATGATTTGGAAGACGAGGGTAGCAGATCTTCTTGTACTCATTTTGTAATCCAAGGTCTTTTCTTGTCCACTTTTGATTTCTTCTATACAAAGGAAACTTTGTCTATGTCTTGTATCCTCTCTACTTCCGCCATCATGATTTTCCTTGCTCCCCAAATAGCGAAATTCATCTACTACATTCAGTATCTTATTTGCTAATCTAATTCCGTTAGCATCACGTGATCGAAATCGAATGCTTTCCATTATCCTAGTATGCCTTTTGTTGATGTTCATCTTATATGCTCATTTCAAGACAGTGTGCTTACCGTTTAACTGCTCTTCCAAGACCTTTGCTCTCTCTGACAGAATGTGAATGTATGGGTACTAAAACAATAAAAGTTGTGTTTACTCAAGGCAGAACCACATTTCCTTATTACAGATCTTGCTGTTGTTATGGTTGTTATTGTTGTCTTCGATATTGCACATACTAAATCTAGACCGTACAAATACTGGGTCATTCAGCTCTCTGCTTGTCCTGGGGTGAGTCTCTTCATTCCAGTTCAGCTCTACCGCAGTCTACCCATTCTTGGACCTGTTTATTACAGTCAAGCCTTGATCTTTGTTACAAGGAGAACTTCCCATCGCACCCCCCCCCCTTCCCCCTCCAGATTTAGTGGTATGTTGGCCCATTGGATGGCCCGTCAAGCGCTGAACAAAGATCAAGCGTGAAAACAGGAAGAAGGTGTATTGGCCGGCCGCGGTGGTCTAGTGGTTCTAGGCGCGCAGTCCGGAACCGCGGGACTGCTACGGTCGCAGGTTCGAATCCTGCCTCGGGCATGGATGTGTGTGAAGTCCTTAGGTTAGTTAGGTTTAAGTAGTTCTTAGTTCTAGGGGACTGATGACCACAGAAGTTAAGTCCCATAGTGCTCAGAGCCATTTGAACCATTTGAAGGTGTATTGAACAGTGGTAAGAAGAAGAAAAGTAGAAACAATGCACGGTAATATTTAATATGTGCATTATGATTTAATGTTAATCACAGTCGTGTCGCAGTGATGGACTGCGAAGGGTGACATCCGGGTTCACATGTTGTTCGTACCCCATATTTTTTTCACAACATTACGAACTGTTCGTCGGGCCATTGACGTGTCTGTATTCAAATTTGTGTTTGTGTCGTAGCGTAATGTCCGTTTGCAACAGCGACGTGTAACGAAGGGACCTCCAGAGATACGTTCCTCCTATTTGTTCTACACAGGTACCACACGCTATGCCTATCGCGTTCCATTTTGGAAGTTTTGACTCTTTAACTCCTTCGTTGTAACATAGCTCACACCCGTTTATTTGTTATTTTCATTTCTATGAGGGGTCTGTACGGCATTTCGCCTGCTCTCACTATTCATCATAGAACATGAGTTATGTGGTTAGAATGTATTGGCACTGCAAGTAAATGTGATGTTCTTGATTTTGGAAACAGGAAAATACTAGGCACAAGGGAGATTTGAACCCGTATCAACCCTTTCGCAGTCTAGCACCATCACCACACAACCACGACGCGATTCTCATTAATGCCACTCGATATTGCACATATTAAATTTGGACCGTACTCTGTTTTTATTTTGCTTCTTTTTTCCATAGTTCAGTACACCTCTTTCCTGTTTTCATGTTTGATCTGTCTTCAGTTTTTGATGGGCTATCCAGGGGGCCGACTTACCACTAAATCTGAGGGGGTGTGATGATTTTCGCTTGTTAGCAATTGCACCTTCTTTCATTACCACATTAATTATTCGTTGATGAAACTGAATGCATTCTGCAAACGATCCTTTCTTCTAGTCAGATTTTGCATACATTACTTGCCTCCTCCCTCCCACTCCCCCTCACACAAATCCCAGTTCGATTCAATCCCTCTGCATTCATCACACACTGACGGTATAGCAGGTACAATCATCAGGAACGCCCTGGATGTGACGCCAATCGCCGACTGGTGAAATATATACACACATCCAAATCGGTTGCGATCTGACTCGCACTAGACTGTCGATAATCGTGCATGGCTATGCGAAAGCAATGTTATCTCCGGTTCATCAAACACTTATTATCAGCCTATGCTGCAGTAAACGCTTTTGGAAATGTTGCGATATTGAAGGACCACTATATGTACAATTCATAAACAATTCCCGTGTAATCTCTTACTTCCTATGACGAATGCGTCTTGCGCGTCTACTCTAGGATTTCGGCAGAATGGGTTTCGGACAGTTCGATAGAATAGAAACACACTTTCACAAAAACAAAGTATTGTTGTAGCCTGTTAAGATCCTTTTGTATGGTTGCAGAAAATCAATACAAAATGTCTTCCATTAAAGAAAAGAAAAAATTCAACCTTTGCACTAATATACGTAACTGGGCAATAACATTGACAACTTAAAATCCTGGCCTTTGGCCACAACCAGTCAACTCAAAAAGAACATCAACAATACAACATAAGATGGCAAAACAACTTTTAAACTTAACTAGTATTGTAAGACGCCACCACACATAGGTCTGCTAGTACTACCATCACCATCACAACAAACTACATACAACTCTGAAACTTCTTGGCAAATTAAAACTGTGTGCCCGACCGAGACTCGAACTCGGGACCTTTGCCTTTCGCGGGCAAGTGCTCTACCAACTGAGCTACCGAAGCACGACTCACACTCGGTCTCACAGCTTTACTTCTGCCAGTATCTCGTCTCCTACCTTCCAAACTTCACAGAAGCTCACCTGCGAACCTAATCTGCCAGGAAGTTTCATATCAGCGCACACTCCGCTGCAGAGTGAAAATCTCATTCTGGAACCATCTCCCAGGCTGTGGCTAAGCCATGTCTCCGCAGTATCCTTTCTTTCAGGAGTGCTAGTTCTGCAAGTTTCGCAGGAGGGCTTCTGTAAAGTTTGGAAGGTAGGAGGCGAGATACTGGCAGAAGTAAAGCTGTGAGTACCGGCCGTGAGTCGTGCTTAGGTAGCTCAGTTGGTAGAGCACTTGCCCGCGAAAGGCAAAGGTCCCGAGTTCGAGTCTCGGTCGGGCACACTGTTTTAATCTCCCCGGAAGTTTCATATCAGCGCACACTCCGCTGCAGAGTGAAAATCTCATTCTGGATACATACAACTCTGTCTCAAACTGACTATGCATAGATCTTAATAAATTCTTGTGTAATAACACAAACAACTGAATATACACATAGAACAAGTAACAGGATAAATTCTCAGCAATAACGCTGACGGTATAGTTCCAACAAAAAATTTATTGGAAGAAGTTTATTCGCTGTTGGGAATACCGTTAGACTTCATCTGCACAACTGATGAGTGACGTATGAAAGTTTGTGCCGGATCAGGACTCGAACCCAGATTTTCTGATTCAGATAAGCGGTCACCTTAACAACTTCGACGATCCAGGCACGCCTCGCAGACCAGCCCAAATCTCCATACGTCATCGTCTGTCCACGCCCGGCACTTGCACATTTGTTGTTATTCCCGTTCAGGGAGAGGCTTAATTATTGCTGTCACGGCGTTTCTAGGCATGTAATACTATTTTGCAGTCTGTGTTTACGGTGTATTATGCGATGTCCTTCAGACATCCATGCTCCTCTTGACACGCATGCATGTGCACAGGTCATTGCATAGTACATCGTGAAACACCCATGCTGCAGAATAGTAAAACCTTAAGTATTAACACACTTCATCACACTCTGAGGGTATGTAAATAACGAGCCTAACTGCTCTGGAGCACAGTGCTCACACCTGTACTCCTGTGTATTACCAATAAACAACCACAACTTGTCAACCGATGTGCATAGGCTCCCATGCAGAATGTTGTCACTGACTAACGCACCCCTGCGCTGCTCGTATATCACACGGTGCAGTGTATCTACCACGAAAGCATCAGCCTGAAACCGTCAGTCACAAATGCACTCGGGTAGTGCTCCTCTTGACATGCAGAAGCCCCTTTCTGCACCTCCACCGCGAGTGTTGTCTGACCGGCGGGGAAAAGATATTAACAGCACCACCAAGCGGTCGCACCCCGTGCAGACGTCGTGTCGTCCGGCTGACAGTACCGCAGCAGACCAATTTCTCGAGGCCCTTAATTTCGCCCCTCGACCAGGCACTGACGAGGCGTTCGCACGCTCCTCTGCGTGCACCTGCTGACTGCTCCACCGCCGTCCTTAACACCAGATCAACCACGGCTTCACTCACGACACTCACGTGTCCTCATTTTTCGTCCTCCCCCGACAGCAACACGATAGTCTATACAAAACTACTCTATGGCCACGGTGAAATCAGCCGTGTCGTTCGAGACGGTACACAGCGATTATCATCCCGCATTCAAAATTGGGTAACTCGCGAGTGCTGCCTTGTTCACATCTGCTTATAACAGACTGCTCAGGCATTGTATTTACACTCGCACCATAGACCACATTTAACCGCAACATTCGGCCGCCACATGCAGTACATCTTCAAATGGCACACCCCTTCCCGTGCCTTTTGGCTACCTGGAAAGAAAGAAAAGGCTTGACGTTAATATACCGCCAATTATAACACCGTCTGTCGTGGGGTGATTAACTACAATTTGCCCTTTTCCTGACCTAGACATCATTCCTGACAGTAATCTTACTAGCTGCAGTCCTGTCCTAGATCCCTCTGTTCAAGGCTCCAAGACCTCACACAGTCATGTGACCCATCCTCGCTCATTCCTGTTCCAGCCTCCATTTCTACATCCCACTTACAGCCCAACATCCTCCCCTCACTTTCAAACATAGCGACCGATTATCTTTAATGCCCTGTTCCCCTCATCTTCCCTTTCTTCCTACCCACACAGTAGTTAATGGAAATAACCTGGAGAGACTCGCTTTTGCATCATCATCGTCGTCGTCGTCGTCTTAGCGCCAGACTCACTATTACTTTCTGTGTTACAGTACTACGCCACCTGACAAAAAAGTTGAAGCACCTAGAAGACAAGGTCAGACGCCAGTTAACTTCATGCACATTTATAAATTATATAAGCAGGTCTGTAAATAATTAGATTAGCAGCTTTGTCACACGTCGAACGGTCACTAGAATGCATTAACATTGTTGGCGTTTTGCGTTGTTACCAGGCCTTGTAGGATATATAACGTACCCGAACAGCGTTAGATGTTTAGAGATCACTAGGTAGGACACGGAGAATTCCTGTGAGACAGCGTTTGTGTCATGTGGTGCCAGAGCCCTTCGCCCATTGAAAACAGATCAATACTCTATCAATCAAAGTCGAGCCCACTCAATACTTGGGTGTGTGGCTGTTCAGCAACATCGCCTGCCGTTGGCTCTGAGACACACAAGTCACAGAAGTGGGATCCAATTCAAACACTTGCGTCAAACGTTATAATTAGCTGCACCTGACAGAGTTTGAAAGGGGGCTCATCGTGCGCCATCAGTTGGTCAGTTGGCCACATAGTTCAATATCCAGATTTACGGGGCATTCGGATGTGACACTGGTCCAATGTTGGTGCATGAAAACGCGAAATCAGGCGTTATCGTCGTTAAGTTTCCAGTCACCACATCTGAAACCTGTTTTGTGCACCGAGAACGTCGTACCCCTTGACTTATGTGCCTTCCATCCGAGAATGTTTTGTGTTTGGAGAGTAGTGGTAGCTGGAAAACGGAATTACCGTCCTGTGCCATTAACAACACAGCTCAAACGGGTGCATTATTAGTAACGCCGTGATTGAGAAGCATGGACTGCTGATAAATTGCGTCGCATTTTAGGCGAGTATGAAAGCGACTTGATGACAGGCCTCATTCTTCCAATGTTTTGGAGGAGTAACAGTAGCGTTACTCTTGGCTTAGTGGTGTTTGAAGGCATCACATATTATTACAAGTCTCAGCTGCAAGTGAATGAGGGACTTGTGACACTACGTCACAAATACCATGTGTGTTTCCCTCATGCGATAGTATCTTGTTGCCATTTTTCAACACGACAACGTTCGTCCACACATGGGACGTGTGTCTATGAACCGTCTCCGTGATGTTAAGGTACTTCCATGTTCAATAAGAGCCCCAACTGTGCCTCCTGCAGAATACTTGTCGGACCACTTCGGACGTCAACTGTGTATCTGGGAAGTCAAAGACCAGTTACGACAGTTGTGACTCAACTTGCCTCAGGAAACGTTTTCCAACCATACCAGTGCTCGCATCCAGGCATGAGAGGCTGGAACGTCCTACTGATAAGTAGGCTCATACTGCCAAATTCTTTGTAACTGTCATTCGGTTTTGTAAAAAAAATTACATACCCTCTGAAATCGAGAAGTTTAATTTCGTTTCCTCTTCTACTTTTGGGTGCTTTACCTTTTCTTGTCAGGCAGTGTAGACACTGAATGTGCCGGAAACGCTTTTGCTCTCTGTATCTTACAACACCTTTTTAACTGATAAGATCTGATACTGCTGTTGACAATTAACGTTACTGCGTCAGAGTGCTGCTGTCTTCTGCAATCGTCTCGTGCGTCAGTCACGAACTCACTTCTCTGTTCAGCTGAGCTCTAAGGCGTAAGTCAGTACAGAGGCATTCGAAACGGATGTGGCCAAATGGAGTTCTTTGTCTGGGAGGACTTATTTTTTATCCCAGTTACTTGGCTGTCGGATGGAATAAACGTGGTGCCTTGAAGCTAAGGTTTAGGAACCAACGTCGGGGTTAACTCATATATACTTCTGTGGGAACATGGAGTGACGGCGTACGAAACTACCTGTGATTCGTCTATCGGATGGAAAGGCTATATTCGATGCCTGGCCCCTCCCCCCTCCCCCTCCCGCAGTAGACTATTTCAAGTATATTCTTCGGCACGAAGTTCCATTATCTCTCTCTCTCTCATTTTCACCAAAACACAAGGAACCAAAAATGCTGCTGACGTGCAAAATGTTCTTTAAGCTCACCGCCGTTTGTTGAAAACTCGCAGCGAACTGTGTCTGTAAAACCTTTGCCTTTTTTATATTATCACGAAGCATCGAAAGCATTTTTAGGTTCGATTTATTTCGGCCACATTCACGAGACTATTCCCAAACTCAACGAAACAGTTACGAGAAAGAAACCACACTCAGTTCCCAACTGATAGGTGCTCAAGGGTTATGGAAGAACAATTTAGTAGTTTAAATAAAACACTTACAAAACGTGCGTCGGTGTGCCTCATTATGACAGACTGAGTGTGTCAGCCACAGCGATTCGGCTGTGTGGAGGAAAACTCTTCATACACCATACATGAACTTGGCAATTACGTGCTGGGTACAGACGAATACGTAGATTTTGGTAACAAAATTACAAAGCTGGGGTCTCCAGGTTCCGCTCATGTGAGTGCAGCGAGTGAATAGGATGGACTGCGCAATGCCACGGATACTCTTACAGTCATACTCTTCAAACTGCCACGTGTGTAATTCTGGTCAAGAAAGGAGAAAAGGGAAGGTGTAATTTTCAAAGAAAATGGGCTGGTATTACATTTGGAGAAGAACTGAGCGTGTTTCCTCGCCACCAGGACTTGGGCTGAGCCCGGGCCAATAGCACCGGCTCCGTGCCGTCGGCGATTAATGACGTCATTACTCATAGGTGCGGTGCGACGCGAGTCACGCAGACGTTAACGGCGGCTGGGGCTTAACTCCAGAGATAGAGGAAGAGCGAAGCTGTGTCGTCCGGGTACAACTGGACGGCTACTCGGAGTAAGTCATACTGAGAGACGCTACAGACGCAGTATGTCAGCGTTCAACGCAAGACACTCTAATGTGTCTCTTCAGAATGCAATAAAACTTGATAATTTGCCGAAAGGTTTATCACCGTATTCTCCACTTTGACTTAGTGGCAACAATTGTCAAAGCAAATTAGCAGCATTCCATAACGTACAGTTTAAAGTGATGAGGCAAACTTTCGAACTCAGCGCTGAAGTGTAGACAGCACTAGTTTGTAGCTCTGCACTGTACTTACGGGGTTCAGAAGTCTACAGATAGGGTTACTCCCTGATTTGTTGACTGCTAGAAGAATTATTTTAATTCTCATTAATCTCAGTGCTTGAACACAGGCCTACATCAACTTATTGTAGACTATCTTAGTATCTGTCGTTGCCCAGTTTATTCCGTCTTTAATTAATCTCTCTCTACCTTCGGCCTCTCTTTGTCTATCTCCACATTTCCCCTCTCTATCCATCTCCTCCTCCCCCCCCCTGTGTCCATCTGCTCCTTCTATCTCTGTCTATCTCCCCCCCCTCTATGTCTGTCTTCTTCCCCCACTATCTCTGTCCCTCTCCTCTCCTCCTCTCTATCTCTTCCTCCTCCCCCTCTCTTGTCCATATCTTCTTTCTTCCTCTCTGTGTCCATCTCCTCCTCTTTCCCTTCTCTTTCCGTCTCCTACTCTCACCTCTATCCATCTCCTCCTCTTTCTTTCTTTTCTCTCCATATCTTCCATCCCCTGTCTCTGTCCATCTCCTCCTCTCCTGTTTGTGTCCATCTCCTTCTTCCCCCTCTCTCTCCGTCTCCACCTACCTCCTTCTCACTTTAAGTTATAGCCCCGAACCCAACAGGAGGTTGCTAATTCTTACCCTCATACTACGTATTTCTTTCCAGATAGTCAGTAGCATGTTCGGTTGAAATTCATCGAGGGACCTCCTTACACATGGTTTTGCCTGCGCACGCAGGTGTCACATATGTTTAACATAGTTCGCACATATTTGTACACATTTTTCACCAGTATTTTCACCCCTTTCATTTTCACGCAGCTCAATGTTTATGACGTTATACATCTTGAACTATATGTCGTCCAATTATACACTTTCGCAAGTACACTTCTGGAAATTGAAATAAGAACACCGTGAATTCATTGTCCCAGGAAGGGGAAACTTTATTGACACATTCCTGGGGTCAGATACATCACATGATCACACTGACAGAACCACAGGCACATAGACTCAGGCAACAGAGCATCCACAATGTCGGCACTAGTACAGTGTATATCCACCTTTCGCAGCAATGCAGGCTGCTATTCTCCCATGGAGACGATCGTAGAGATGATGGATGTAGTCCTGTGGAACGGCTTGCCATGCCATTTCCACCTGGCGCCTCAGTTGGACCAGCGTTCGTGCTGGACGTGCAGACCGCGTGAGACGACGCTTCATCCAGTCCCAAACATGCTCAATGGGCGACAGATCCGGAGATCTTGCTGGCCAGGGTAGTTGACTTACACCTTCTAGAGCACGTTGGGTGGCACGGGATACATGCGGACGTACATTGTCCTGTTGGAACAGCAAGTTCCCTTGCCGGTCTAGGAATGGTAGAACGATGGGTTCGATGACGGTTTGGATGTACCGTGCACTATTCAGTGTCCCCTCGACGATCACCAGAGGTGTACGGCCAGTGTAGGAGATCGCTCCCCACACCATGATGCCGGGTGTTGGCCCTGTGTGCCTCGGTCGTATGCAGTCCTGATTGTGGCGCTCACCTGCACGGCGCCAAACACGCATACGATCATCATTGGCACCAAGGCAGAAGCCACTCTCATCGCTGAAGACGACACGTCTCCATTCGTCCCTCCATTCACGCCTGTCGCGACACCACTGGAGGCGGGCTGCACGATGTTGGGCCGTGAGCGGAAGACGGCCTAACGGTGTGCGGGACCGTAGCCCAGCTTCATGGAGACGGTTGCGAATGGTCCTCGCCGATACCCCAGGAGCAACAGTGTCCCTAATTTGCTGGGAAGTGGCGGTGCGGTCCCCTACGGCACTGCGTAGGATCCTACGGTCTTGGCGTGCATCCGTGCGTCGCTGCGGTCCGGTCCCAGGTCGACGGGCAGGTGCACCTTCCGCCGACCACTGGCGACAACATCGATGTACTGTGGAGACCTCACGCCCCACGTGTTGAGCAATTCGGCGGTACGTCCACCCGGCCTCCCACATGCCCACTATACGCCCTCGCTCAAAGTCCGTCAACTGCACATACGGTTCACGTCCACGCTGTCGCGGCATGCTACCAGTGTTAAAGACTGCGATGGAGCTCCGTATGCCACGGCAAACTGGCTGACACTGACGGCGGCGGTGCACAAATGCTGCGCAGCTAGCGCCATTCGACGGCCAACACCGCGGTTCCTGATGTGTCCGCTGTGCCATGCGTGTGATCATTGCTTGTAGAGCCCTCTCGCAGTGTCCGGAGCAAGTATGGTGGGTCTGACACACCGGTGTTTATGTGTTCTTTTTTCCATTTCCAGGAGAGTATATGGATATTGTCTTCGGAACATGTTACGGATACATTTAGTAAGAAAAAAGTAATAAATTTAAACGTCATGCTGGATGCGTCACCTTTTTTCAAATCTCAGTTTTTATGACATGGTATCTCCTGAACTATATGTATCAAAATGATGCAATTTAGTCGGTACATTCTGCGGCATATGTGGATACTGTGTACAAAATGTGTCGCTAATAAAGTTAGTAGAATAAGTAAGAATTTAATAAGTCACTGTTGATCCATAATGGACAGGGGGCAGCAGCTGCAATTATCAACGAAATTCGCCAACAAAGATGTTATTTTACTTTAGTTTGACTACCAGTTGCAGCTTTCCAACATGCAATCTTCAAGCCCCATGTGATTCTCTCAAAAATATACGATATTGTCATACAGTGCCAAATATTCCTGGATGTCGCAAATTCAACACCGTATCTCAAGTGCTTCATTCGAAGACGTGATTGGAACCGCGCCTAGTACACGTCCACCGGGGCCCTCGGGGGCCACAGCACAGTTGCGACTCCTGAGGATGGTCTTATAAGAGCCGGAAACCGGTCGCGATAAAAAAAAGAAATTTACAACTGAAGCGGCATTTTCAACATCTGGTTTATATCTTCAAGTGTGTCGATACACTCGCTACAATATACTTTCTCTTTCACATTATACCAATTTTTTGCCTGCTTATATTTACGAAGTACTTTGATTCTCCCTTTAACATTCTGGTACCTAGTTAGTGTTTCTGTTACTTTAAATACAAGACTTCCTGAAGCAAGACTTCATTGTTTTATAGCTGTCATAATTATTATTATACTTTTAATAAATTTGGTCCTCTAATCTGTGCGCGCAGATATAAAACATTGTGAACCTAGCCAAGTAAGCTGCTGTTCTGCTGTTGCGATTACACAACAATGCGACATCAATACCCCCGACGGTCGGTAGTTTGTGTATGAAGCTTCAACATTATGTGTAAACTGAAGGGGATCACCACTGTCAGCTGTAGCAGGACATCAAGCAGAATCAGCGGCGACAAGGACATATAGGACAGTTAAATACACATAATAGTAGGCTGGTGATGCAGGAGCTTCAGAGGGTGGTGGAGGAGATGAGCCTTATGTGCTCTGTCTACAAGAGCCATACGCTCTTGCAGGGAAGACAGCATTTGCCGCTGTAGACTGGCAAGTGGTAAGCTTTTGGGATGACACAAAGGCCACCACCATAATAGTTAACGAAACGTTAAGAATCACAGTGCTCTCACATTTGTCCGATGATCACTGTTATGTTGTAGAGCACCAGTCGCCAATGACCATCATATATCTGGCTAACACGTTCTTCCAGTAAGGAAGCAATATAGAAGTACATCTTGACAAACTAGTGCAGGTAACTACGGCGCTGAGGGGGCGCAAAATTGTTGTGGTGGCAGACGTGAATGCTATATCCCCCCTATGGCATAGTGTCACCCGGGATGAAAGAGGTGGAAAAATGGAGGAGACCATCAAGTCCTTACAGTTTCTTATCGCCAACCGGCCAGGGAACACCTCTCTTCCCCCCCCCCCCCCCCCCACCCCTTCCCACCTATACTGGTGGAGGGGTTGACAGCACGATCATCGACATCACGTTAATGTCAGCAAAGATGGCTGGCAATATTCGAAATTGGATGGTCGGAGACATGGTCACCACAAGTGACCACTAATCACTTTCACGCTCTCTTACAGAGAGTGCCGCTGCGACATAGGATGGTGGGAAGTGCAGCTCAACTATAATAGAACTGACTGAGAGCGCCTTGCAAGAAAGTTTGACGCCCGGATATGGCCGTAAGGTAACGAAGATGTCAACAGACACGCTGAAGAGCTCGTGAGTGCACTCACCAGGGTGGTGAAGGCAGCTGTACCAACCAGGAGGAGAGCCGTAGACCATGGCGACTTCTGTCTCTAAGCTGCTCGTAGGTTGTGTTCCAAAAATGAACAGCACAGAGACAATAATGATGACACATTCTGCAGCACCTGACCATTATTTTGCAGGACAATGCTCAATCACGTACAGTGCAAGCTGTTACTGATTTTGCTGGCCGAAGTGGCCGAGAGGTTCTAGGCGCTACAGTCGGAAACCGCGCGACCGCTACGGTCGCACGTTCGAATCATGCCTCGGGCGTGGATGTGTGTGATGTCCTTAGGTTAGTTAGGCTTAAGCAGTTCTAAGTTCTAGGGGACTGATGACCTCAGAAGTTAAGTCCCATAGTGCTCAGAGTCATTTGATTTTTTTGTTACTGATATATTTGACTGATGGGGCTGCTAAGTGCTATACCACCTACTGCACTCACCTGACATAAGCCCTCGTGAGTTCAACTCGACTTCTAAACTGAAGGAAACACTTCATGGCATTCGCTTCAGAACTGCTACAAATTCGTCGGTGAATAGACCGCGCCGCTCGAACAGTCAACACAACTGGTTCTGCTAAGAGTATCCTAGGACTTCCACATCGCTGGCAACGGATTACACAAAATGCTGGTGATGACTTTGAAGGTCAGTAAAACTTTGAAACACGTATCTATTTTGTACGAGCTGTAACTAAATAGTTCCCACTATTAAAGTTTCAACTCTCCCATAAACACCTAACACTGAAAGTTACATCATATTACGTGCATAAAATCCTTGGCTTCCAACAACAGTTGAGTTACAAATCCCGTGCAAAGTATTGCAGGGTTGCCACCCAATTTAATTAACACATAACTGCAAGCAAAACTGTACAAGACTGTACTTTAACTGACACACAATATTTTTAGCGCAACGCAATCTGATTTTCAAAAATCCCTACAAAAAAATGGCCGTGACTAACATTAACCTATACGTTCCACAAATCGCTTACCTCACAAAAATCTTGGTTACTCGAACTACTGCAATACAGCGAGAGCCACTATTGCCAGCTAAATAAAAGATTCAAACTACGGAAGGCACTAACTGCTGATAGGGATAGTTAGCAAGTGAAATATTTTAATAGAGAACAAACAATGTATTTACCTTAATATCATCAAAAGTCATAATATATACAGCAGTTCATGACATCCAATGTTACGAATTTCAAACTCCGTAATTTATCTCCCCACATCCACCACTGCTGGCGGCTCACGTCCAACTGCACAACGCTACGCGCTGTTAACATCCAGCTGCCCAACACTACAATGGCAGACAACAATGCAAACTAGCCACAGACTACGCACAGCACAGCCAGTGATTTTTCATACAGAGCACTATGTGGTGCTACCAATAAGAAAACCTAAACAGGCTACTTACAGCACTTAAATACGTACTGTATTTCGTTTATCAAGTTTCATGACGCATAAACTAGATGAGATATATTATTTTCTAGATACGAATAAAAACAAATTTTCCAGCATAAGTACAATTAATGTAGAGACGTACGGGGTTATTCTTAAGTAACTAGAAGCCATACAGAAACTAAACACGTGTCAGTGTATAGAGCATCTTTATCATATTGCTTGTGCTCAACGTGGGCACACTTTGTTATGCGGCGAATGTCAATATCTGCGAGGAGTTGACTGAAGTCACTGACAGGGATAGCTCAAGAATGCGCAACAGTAGCCCGCTCTGGAGTTCTGGTATCTGGGTTGCCTGTCTGCAGGGCGATCTGTTTCGTTAGGACAATGAGGAGATGGTTTACCTACATCTTCTGACACGACCAAGCGCAGCTAGCCATGGCGTATTGCCAATCGATAATAGGTGAGACGCTCTAACCACTGATACATGTCATTTTTTTGTACGTCTTATAGTTTTAGGGAAGTCATCTACTGAAACCCTGGTATTACTTGTTAATAACAGAGTGTAAATCCGCTAGGCATCGTTACGGACCTATAGACTACGTGAAAACAGTACATAAGATACAAGATGTAAAGGGTGAAGTGCAGATATTTTTAAATGTGGAATCTTAATATGTACAAGCGGCAGTGTATTGGTTATTTTTATCCTGAGACGAACAGTCTCCCCACATACACGTCACAAACTGTACTACCTGATGTTTTCTTCACAGTCGCAAGTACTAAAGTGGACTTCGTCTGTCACTGTATACCACCCGTTTTGCATCCCTTGGATGCGGAAAATAAGCATTAATGGCTTGGTCTTGGCATCTGTACACTACTAGCCATTAAAATTGCTACATCAAGAAGAAATGTAGATTACAAACGAGTATTCATTGGACAATTTCGGTGCATAGATCCTGAGAAGTCAGTACCCAGAACAACCACCTCTGGCCGTAATAACGGCCTTAATACGCCTGCACATTGTGTCAAACAGAGCTTGGATGGCGTGTACAGGTACAGCTGCCCATGCAGCTTCAACACGGTATCACAGTTCATCGAGATTAGTGTCTGGCGTATTGTGACGAGCCAATTGCTCGGCCACCATTGACATAAATTTTTTAATTGGTGAGAGATCTGGAGAACAGTTCATCGAGAGTAGTGATTGGCGTAATGTGACGAGCCAATTGCTCGGCCACCATTGACCAGACGTTTTCAGTTGGTGAGAATTCTGAAGGATGTGCTGGCCCGGTCAGCAGTCTAACATTTTATGTATCCAGAAGTCCCATACTGCACCTGCAACATGCGGACGTTCATTACGGTATCGCAGGGATTGAATGAAGGGTAGAGCCACGGGTCGTAACACATATGAAATGTAACGTCCACTGTTGAAAGTGCCGTCAATGCGAACAAGAGGTGAACGAGACGTGTAACCAATGGCCCCTTAACCATCACGCCGGGTGATATACCAGTATGGCGATGACGAATACACGCTTCCAATGTGCGTTCACCACGATGTCGCCAAACATGGATGCGTCCATCGTGATGCTGTAAACAGAATCTAGATTCATCCGAAAAAATGACATTTTGCCATTCGTGCACCTAGGTTCGTAATTGAATACACCATCGCAGGCGCTCTTGTCTGTGATGCAGCGTCAAGGGTAACCGCAACCAGATCCAAGGCGCTGCAGTCATGGACTGTGCGACTAGTCCCGGCGGTGGTTCGAGTCCTCCCTCGGGCATGGGTGTGTGTGTTTGTCCTTAGGATAATTTAGGTTAAGTAGGGTGTAAGCTTAGAGACTGATGACCTTAGCAGTTAAGTCCCATACGATTTCACACACTTTTGAACATTTAACCGCAGCCATGGTTTCCAAGCTGATAGTCCATGCTGCTGCAAACGAAGTCGAAGTGTTCGTGCACTGTTGACTCAGGGATCGAGACGTGGCTCCACTATCTGTTACAGCCATGCGGATAAGATGCCTGTCATCTCGACTGCTAGTGAGACGAGGCCGCTGGGATCCAGTGCAGCGTTCCGTATTACCCTCCTGAAGCCACCGATTCCATATTCTGCTAACAGTCATTGGATCTAGACCAACGCGAGCAGCAATGTCGCGATACGATAAAGCGCAATCGCGATAGGCTACATTCCGCACTTTATCAAAGTCGGAAACGTGATGGTATGTATTTCTCCTCCTTACACGAGGCATCATAAAAACGTTTCACCAGGCAACGCCGGTCAACTGCTGTTTGTGTATGAGGAATCGGTTAGAAACTTTCCTCATGTCAGCACGTTGTAGGTGTCGCCTCCGGCGCCAACCTTGTGAGAATGCTCTGAAGAGCTAATTATTTGCATATCACAGCATCTTCTTCCTGTCGGTTAAATTTCTCGTGTGTAGCACGTCATGTTCGTGATCTATCAATTTTAATGGCCAATAGTGTTCTTGCAGATACTATCCAACCTACAAACGAATGATTTGTAATAGCTATAATTATATGTCAGCAAATGACGTCGATACTGACGTTCATTATATGACAGTTATAATCGGAAATATCCACACGTATACAAGTTACACTGTGTATATTCAAATTGTAATACAATTAAATGGTTATTAATGGGTGAATGGTTAACTGGAAAGTGATTTGGAAACAGGAAATGGGGAAGACAGCCAATGTTGAACTCTGCTGTCGATAGTAAGTTCTATGTGCCGCAAAATTTTACTGTGGTGCCACCTAATTTAATTAATATTGAGAAAATTTAATATAAGAACTGAACTAATCAATGAACTGATAATTATTACTAACGTGTTAACATGAACAAAAAGATCCAAGTGAATGTATGGGTTGAGCATGTGGGAACAAAGCACACATGATAAATAAAATAATTCCGAGCAAGCAGGAGCTTAAGCCCCCCCCCCCCCTCCCCCCCCCCCCTCTCAAGAAAAGATACCAGACAAAAATCTAGAAATATAAGGCCTGTCTTTTGCGCTTCAGAAACGGCGTGTTGGATTATTAAAATAAAATAATCTTACAAAAGCGGTGACCGGGGGGTTTGGGGGGGGGGGGGGTGAGGGGGTGGCGGGGTTGATTGAGAAACAGTCAACACAGTTTATTGACATAAAACACATCATATTAAAAATTTATAAAGTAATTTTAAACTATGAGTTGTTGTTGCCTGTTGCTAAATTATTTTACTCACCTATACTTTTATTATACTGTGTGGTAAGGTATATTGCGGCAGTAAATAAAAAACAAAATATTAGGTGGGCATGCGAAAAGTTAATGTAAACATACACGATTCACACACCCAAGAGCAGAGACAAAAAGAATTTTCCCCGTCACAATAAGTCAAAGGCTCAGAGGTACATCCCGATAGGTACGGTATTTTTATTGTGATTAGAAATACCATAGAAGACTTTCCAACAAATAAATTTGTATGCATCGTCTTCCACGTGAAACTAAGGTACGCTGGCGTGAAACACTCGCAAATTCTGTCAATATTCAAGAAAAAAGCTAAATTACTAAGACTCCTGAAAACTTCAAAAATACAAAATATGTAAAAAGTATCGACACAGAGAGCAGTACAGTATCATGCTGCATTAAGAATGAAACTTACACAAGGTGGTACTGAAATTACACACAGTGAAACTATCACCATATAGTACAGACAAAGCTATCCAATCTTGAAAGTGAAACAAAATGGAAAGCATAAGAAATTAGAAAACACACACGCGAGAAACGTTCACACTTACACTCCAAGTAAAAGAGATGTCAGATAATTGAATTTTAAACCTGTCCTGGAGTAACGAACTTCTTATACCACGTGTTCTGGTTACAATACACAAGGACTCGAAAACTTACTAAATAAAGAAAATATACTCGTGACTAAGTTTTGAAAACTGAACTAGTAAATCAAAAGTGTACGTCAGTCGGAGCAGCTACACGCCGTCACACATCAACACACCTACCAGCGCCCAGTCTCTCTTAAGACCACACTGTTACTACCACAGCCTGCAGCAACATGCTGCACTGCTATCACATAAAATAAAATTCAATATGCACACTCACGACTCACTCATGAAGCGAGATGAAGCGAGAAAGGAAATTTGGAAGCACAAAATGTAGGTAATATGTATATGATGAGGTGGTTACTGGAAAAATTGATACTTTAATGCAACTCTGTACCAATGAATGGTGATCAACACGAATTACAAAACTAAATTACAAATGGTTGTGCATGACAACACGAAATACAAATTAAATAATATGAAACGAATCTAACAGAGAGGTTTCACAATCCTATGGAATATTTTGAAACTTCCCCCTTGTATGTCAAGAATGACAGTGCTGGAAAAACTCTTACGTTATTTGATTTTCAAACAGCTGAGCAAAACTGAACGTACTTAGACAGTTCTCTCTTTACACCTTCTGATCATCACTAAATTGACACACAGTATTTTTAGCGCAACGCAACCTGACTTTCAACAATCCCTACAGAAGAATGGCCCTGACTAACAATAACCTATACCTTTCATGAATCACTTACCTCACAAAAATCTTCGTTATTTGAACTACGGAAACACAGCGAGCGTCAGTACTGCCAGCTAAAGAGAAGATTCTAACTACTGAAGGCAATAACTACTGATAGACATAGATAGCAAATGAAAGATTTCGACAGAGAACAAACAATGTATTTACCTTAATAGCGTTCAAAAGTCATAATACATATATCAGATCATCACACCCAGTCTTACAAATTTCTTTTTTCTGACGGACACACGTAGATATCGTCCGCTCATAGTAACCCATCAAAACGCTGGTATCTCTCTCCCCACATTCACCACTGCTGGCGGCTCACCTCCAAATGCCCAACGCTACACTAGCGAATATCCCAACAATGAGTCCAACCAGCCACAGACTGCACACAGCGCAGTCAGCGATATTATTACAGAGCGCTACGTGGGGTCACCAACATAAAAACCTAAACTGCCTACTTACAATTCATTTTATTGCTCTCTCTAAACCTATTCCTCTATTCGTTTAACAGGTCATGGTTTTAACACTTTTTAAAATTACTTGTTTTGATTGTTTACAAAGTTATAGTATTATTTCAGAAAATTAATGATAATAATAATAATAATAATAATAATAATAATAATAATAATAATAATGATAATAATAATGAAATTTCAGTGGACATATATAGAATACAAAGACACAAATACAGACATTAGATTATTCTTGCATAGACCTCCAAACAACCCACAAAACGAAACAACAATAACAACTATAAACACAATCAGACACAACAAAATAAATGAAAATACAACTATGGAAGAGTTACAACTACTGGTTTATGTAGGAGCACTCACTACACTAAGTATACAAACTAGGCAGAGATCAGAACCAACCAGCACACAGAAGAAACCCACAAAACCACCATGCCAACACAGGCTACAGATCAGAACAGAAAAACTGAGAAAAGACATCAGGCAGCTAATACAATTTATAAGAAATGAAATATCATAAAAAAACGAAAAAGAGTAGGTAAAATCTCACAACAAGAAGCAATAGAGCAGTTAGATGAAAAGAAGCAGAAATTACAAGCATTGGCCAAACGCCTTAGAATATACAAAAAAAAGTGAAAAAGAAGGAATCAAAACCAAGCATTCAACACAAACCAAAAGAAATTTTACCAGACAATAGATAACACACACATTAAAATAGACAATCCACCAAACATAACAGACATGGAACACTTCTGGAGCAACAAATGGTCAAACCCGGTACAACATAACAGTCATGCACGGTGGATACAAGCAGAAACAGACACATACAAGATGATACCACAATTGCCTGATGTGATAATTTTGCAACATGAAGTCACCCAAGCAATTAATTCTACGCACAACTGGAAAGCCATCGGAAAAGATAAAATAGCAAATTTCTGGCTAAAGAAGTTCACCTCAACACATT